>NC_139005.1:73146997-74555779 GCF_964374135.1 Grampus griseus | reverse complement strand
TCCCCATGTCCTCAAGTCCATTCTCTAGTAGGTATCTTTATTCCCATCTTACCCCTAGGTTCTTCATGACTTTTTTTTTTTTCCTTAGATTCCATATATATGTGTTAGCATATGGTATTTGTTTTTCTCTTTCTGACTTACTTCACTCTGTATGACAGACTCGAGGTCCATCCTAGATATATATATATATCTGATCTATGTATATACATGCTAAGTACCATGATGATAGGTCTTCTATATCCAAAAATATGTTATCTTTTTCCCTTTCAAAAAAAACTCTAACAAACAAATTTGGTGATCCTTTTCAGATGAGGAAACTAAGACTCAACGATAATTAATAACTTGCATTGGGTAAGTAGAGGAGCTGGTTTTCAATTCAGATCTGTCTGATTTCTAAATCCATCTTTTGAACAACTATAATACCCTATTTTGTACATTATATGTGTCTGAAAATAAGCAGAACAATCTAAAGTATGAAAACTAAATAGATATTAGTTTATTTTCAGAGATTAAAATACATATTATGATATTCCTAAATAAATCTCTGCTGTTAGAATAACCTTTGGTGACTTACTTTTCTTAAACAGTTGAATGAACAGTTGACCTGATTTAGTACAATAACTATCTAATGCTATTTTATTATAATGATTTTATCTCTATTTCAATCATATTGGGTTTATAAAGTTTACAATTCATAATATTATTATTTATTCACTTTCATTCATTTAATAAAATAAGAGGGAGAGGATGTGATAAAACAAACTCAGCTATACAGACATAAATAAGCGTTTCCAAACCTAAGCTGTTGGTGAGTGAAAAAGTACCCCCCATTAGAGAATTAAAAAGTGTTTTTTTAATCAGTTGATGTACCTACTTGCAAAAGGGGTGTTACTATATAGTAAATGAAAGTATGATGACATTTTTTTTTGAGAGATTAACTTGTGAAAGTTAAGGATTATCTGCTTTGCATAATATCCCTTTTATTTGTCCTGTTTCCCATCACAAATGATCTTTCAGGCTTTGGAATTTAGTTTGGCCAGCCTATGGTTCATTACAAACCAGCTAATGAACAGAAGCAAAATGTCGAATATTTCATAAGGGCTCCTTGATACCTTCCACATCGTGGGTATATTTTTATAAGCTGTGTTTCATGTGCCATTTTGTGAGAAAACCAATGCTAGCCTCATAAGCATCTACCAACGTAAATGAGACGACCATGTTTGGAAATTTATGGCTTAACACAATATAGTCTCTAATATTTAGCTCCAACTCTAGAAGGCAATATTATCTCTTTATCCTATGAAATTAGTATGGCTGACCAAACTAAGTCTGAAAAAATTAGATGAGGTTGAAAGGAGTCAGGCTGTGGTGGGCAGATCACTTTAATACAAGTCTAAAATAGAATCAAGAACATTGGAGCTGTTCTACTTCTGAACACGGAGACATTTTGCCAAGACGTGTGTCATCATCACTACAATGAGTGCATTAGAAACTGGGAAAAGCCTTGGAAAGTCCCACAGTGAGGTGGCTGCCAAGGGAGGTGCTTCTCTGCGACCCTTACCCCAGGTAACCAGGGTACTATCAAATTTAGCTCAGAAATGATTCAAAGAAGTATGAATAGAGGACATATTCTAAACTAGGGGAAAAAAAGCATAGGTTTCTCTACAGTCTTGGTTTATTTCCAATAAGTCTTGACCTCTTTTTCCATCCTCTCCTCCCCTCCAGAGCTAAAATAGTTCAATTCAAAATAGCTCACTATGAGTACTTAGATTGATCCAATAATCTGATGATTATTTGAGCCTGGTCAATTAAGTGGATAAAGTTCAAAAACACGGAATCGAGTTAAACAGTAATGGTAAATTTATATCCACAACATTTTGTAAGCTCAGAGAAACAACTGGATCAAAATGATTAGTTGATTTAAATTTTAAGTGGATTTTAATATTACAGATGTTCTTTGTAATCCTCTGCAAGTTTATTTGAATGGTACAAAGTAAGTAGATGAGAATTTTTGAAAGAAGAGAGTGCTTAAGTGATACCAAATGATTAAGTGTGTTGAGTTACCGTTTGGCATGTGGCACAAGCTTCAGAGCTTTCTGGGGGAAATAAGCCTGGCCCACATTTGGTGGACTTCTGCAGAACTTATACGCATCTCCTTTGTGCTGAAAAGTAACAGACATCTATTGGAAAAAATGAAAAAAGACATATCCTCTTCGGTATGTCATTTAAAGGGAAAATTATTGCGATTGTAAGGCAACAGGATGTGGGTGTTTGACTCACAATGCAAGCGGGCCACATGATATGATGCTGACGTCAGAAGCTGCAGGGACATTTCCTTGGGTTTCACACCAGTAGCAGCTGAGCCCACTCCTTTGAGTAGCACCACACACAGCATCAAGCAAGTCTTTTGTGGCTCCGTGTCTCTCTCAGGGCCCTGCTGTCCACAGTGTCTTAGGGGAAAGCTGACATTACCCAACACCCCTCCCTCCCTCTGTGACCTGCCTTTTCCTCTAAGCATTTTCACAGCTGTCATGCTCCAAGCTGCCCAGGAAGAGCAGCAGATGGTTGGGAGAGCTGTGCTCACCATCCAGCTACCTGAGAGATAAGAGCAGCCTTTTTTCCCTTTCTTGTTCCAACCTGCGTTATAATAATGGAAAGATGTTGTTTCATAAAATACACATGAGGCTGGATGGCATATGTGTGCTCTCCTCCATCCTGTGGACCCTAATCTCGTTCTCCATGAGAATCCCGCAGACCAGATTCAGTTCTTTATGTGACACAGGTCATGTTCTGCCTCTTGTAATTACTGTTTGTGTGCACATCTTATTCCTCCTCTTTGAAACAGGGAACAAGACCCACTAATCTTTGATTGTCCATGGCAGCTGTAAGAGGCCCTGAAAATTAGTATTTGTTAAACTGAATAAACTTCAGAAGCATTTGAATGGAAAACAATAGGTGCATTTACCCATCAGCAATTTACTGAACGGCTACTATGTTCTAAGTACTGTCCTAGTTCTAACTGTCATGAATGTGAATAATGTAAGTTCTTGCTCTCAACTAAGTCATATACTAGAGGGAGCCAGAGAGAGAGAGGGAGAGAGATCACAGGGTGCAGTGGAGTACAGAACAGAAAGGAAAGAAATCTGCCTGGGACAATTGGTCAAGGCTTCCAGGAGAGGATGAGTTGATCTGGGTCCTAAAGGATGGGTGATATTCAATAAGCAGAAAGAGGAAAAGGGCATTCCAGGCAAAGTGAGCATTCCTTGCAAAACCACAGTCATGGAAGTAATGTTTTAATTAGGAAACTAAGGAAAGTTCAGAGTGACTGAAGCATTGAGAGGAACAGGGAAGGAAGGGAGAGAGGCAGGGGGATTTATTTTCTATTGCTGCATCACAAATGACTGCAAACTTAGTGACTTAAAACAACACATATTTATTATCTCAAGGTTTCTGTGGGTTAACTGAGTCCTCTGCCCAGGGTCTTACCAGGCTAAAATTGTAGAGTTGCCTGGGTCTATGATCTCTTCTGAGGCTCAGGGGCTTTTTCCAAGCTCACAGAGTTGTTGGCAGAATATAGTTCTTTGAGGCTGTGTGATCCAGAAACTTTTTTTTGCTAGCTGTTCACTGGAGATTGCTCTAAACTCCTGGGGGTCACCTTCAGGTCCTTGCCACATGGCTGCTCCACAGGCTCTGTCACAACATCCTTCATTTTTGACGTCAGCAGGAGAGCATCCTCCTGACGCTTTCCTTCTCTTAAAGCACTCACCTGATTAGGTCTGGCCCACCCAGGCTATTCTCCCTTTAGCTGTATTAGTAACTACAGATACACTATAATATTCAATGGCCCTGCCCACACTCAAAGGGAGGGTATTATAGCAGGGTATATGTGAAGGGGGTTGAAATATTGCTTCTGTCTTAGAATTCTTCCTACCACAGAAGAAGCAGGGTGAATGGTGGAGAAAAACAATGGGGTCCAAAACTTGAATTTTCTCTAGACCTTGCCACTTATTATCCATCCAGTGTTGGGTCCTTTCATAGATATAAATTCTTTTGCCTATAAAATGGGATAATAACCTTCATAGAGATGGTCTAAGTAGTAAATACACAATATATCATTAAGAACTCTATGCAGTGCTTTGGGTATGTATGTTTGGTATAAAGGATCTTGTGAACCATGTTGAGGCACTCACACTATTCCCTAGGGCAGGGAGTGGAAAACTCATCAAAGTCTCCCAGAAGGGAAAAAACATGATGAGGTTTACTTTTTTTTTTGCACTGGGCCCTGAGGTTCAGCAATCTGGCCTCAAACCAACCACTCATTTGTATTTTAGTTCTAACAGATATTAAGAATTTGTAAGTCATTTTTTAGGAGTTTTTTATTATACAAAATGTCAAACACATTCAAAGTAAATAGAATAGTATAACGTTTACCCACGTAATTATTATCAAGCTTCAATAGCATTAACATTCTGCCATGCTTGTTTCATCTATACTTTTTCCTCCTTCCAATTTCCCCCAACTTTATTATTATTTCTTTATATAGTTTTTTTAAGGTTAGGTTTACATGTATTAAAATGTGCTAATCTTAACTATATAATTTTGACTAATTGATACACCCATATACCCCACACCCCTATCAAGATATAAAATATTTTTGTAGCTTAGAAAGTTCCCCCATACCTCTTCCCAGTCAACCCCTCTCACCTTGTCCAGACAGCCACAGCTCCCTATTCTTAATTAAATATTCTTAAAACAATAATTTAGTTTTATCAATTTTAGAACATCATGCAAATGGAATCATACAGCATGTACTCTTTTGTGCCTTTTTTTTTTCTAGCATAATATCTGTGAGTGCATTCGTGTCACTGAGTGTATTAGTAGTTTATTTCTTTGTATTGTTGAGTAGTGTTCCGTTAAAAGAATATACCATAGTTTGTTTTTTCATTCTTCACATACCTGGGCTGTTTCCAGTTTGGGGCTATTGCCAATAGAGCTGCCATGTATTATACATCCTTATAGTGTCCATCTTTATGTGGACATATATTTTTACTTTTCTTGGGTATGCATATAGAAGTGGGATCATCGAGTCAAAGGGCAAGTGTATGTTTAAATTTATTAGAAACTGCCAAACGTCTTCTAAAGTGTTTAGAGCATTTTTAGACTCTCACCAACAATGTATGAGTTACAGTTGCACTATATCCTTTCCAACACTTGGTGTTGCCAGTATTAATTTCAGCCATTCTGATGGGTGTGTACTAGCGTCTCACTATGGTTTCATTTGTATTTCCCTAGTGACTAATGATATCAGGTAATCACATTTAGATGTGAAATAACGTTGCTTAAGAGCATTGGCTGAACCAACCCTGGTTAAAATCCTTGCTCTGCTCTTGCCTGGCAAGATTCTTTATTTTATTTTATTTTATTTTTTTAATTGAATTATTGTTGATTTATAATGTGTTAGTTTCTGGTGTACAGCAAAGTGATTCAGTTATACTATATATATTTTCATACTCTTTTCCATTATAGGTTATTAAAGATATTAAATATAGTTCCCTGTGCTATATAGTCAGACCTTGTTGTTTATCTATTTTATGTATAGTAGTTTGTATCTATTAATCCCAAACTCCTAGTTTATCTCTCCCCACCCCATTCCCCTTTGGTAATTACAAGTTTGTTATCTATGTCTGTGAGTCTGTTTCTGTTTTGTAACTAAATTCATTTGTATCATATTTCAGATTCCACATATAAGTGATATCATATAATATTTGTCTGATTTGCTTCACTTAGTATGATAATCTCTAGGTCCATCCATATTGCTGCAAATGGCATTATTTCATTCTTTTTTATGGCTGAGTAGTATTCCATGGTACATATGTACCACATCTTATTTATCCATTCATCTGTCGATGGACATTTAAGTTGCTTCCATGTCTTGGCTATTGTAAATAGTGCTGCTATGAACGTTGGGGTGCATGTATCTTTTCAGATTAGTGCCTGGCAAGATTCCTGACTTATTTGCAAAAGAAATAAAATTATGGTATCTTCTTCATGGAGTTGTTGTAAAGATTAAGTGAGATAATACCTATAAAGTTCTTAGCAAAGTACTTGGCCCAATAAAGAGTAGCGTTACTATTCATTAAGACTATTTAATGAACTCTGCTTATTGACATACGACTACTCGCATAGGTGATATTATTATTATTTTTAAATGGAGGGAATTAAAGGAGGGAATCTCTTGTACACACAAAGGCTGAAATCCCAAACACTACATTCTCACCTCAACAGATGGCATAACCAAGCCTCTCTCCACACCAGAACATCCTCGACTGAGCGGACTTGGCTACAAGTCTTAGCTCATTTCCCCCATGATGAACAGACATGGATTCCAAGGTTGCTGCTTCCTTTATATCTTTTCCCTAATGTTGCTCTGCACAAACACACACTGCCTGGGCCATCCATTTCTCTCTTTTATCTTCTCCACCTCTATTTCCCTCTTTTCATTATTTTCAATATACACCATTTAAAAGATTTTTAAAATTGAGGGAAAGGAAGGCAAATGTGATTCTTGGTAGTATCTATTTTGGAGGTGGGAGTGAGAGAGGTATAACCTTTTGGAAAGAAAAGGAAAGATGAGTCCTCTCTTTGCAAATGTCTATTTGGTTAAATTCACTAGGTATTCTGGTAGTGGTAACATACTTCTTCCTGCTTCTACTCCCCAGCAGGGTGTGGGATGTATCAGAACACCCAGGATCTTGGCAGAGGGTGTGAATAGTTTAAAAAATCTCCCAGATGATTCTGATGTCTTCCTGAGACCCACTCGTTAGAACTGGAAGAGAAAAGGGTGAAAGACAAAGCTGGAAGCTGTCCAGAAATGTAAAAAGTGGCTGAAACAAGGATTGAAGGCAAGTGGCCAGCAGAACAGGAGCAAAGCCAGGCATAGGTGGCTCCTGGGCAGTCAAAGGGAAGGGGAGTGTCCGCATTATGAAATGCTTCAGAGAAGTGAAATGGGATGAGGAACAAAAACAGGTCACTGGAGCTGGAAGTTAAGAGGTCACAGGTGATGCTTCTGAAAGGCCCATTTATGTGTATTGTTGGGGGCGAGTGGAGAGGATAGAAGCCAAATTTTATTGGGTTAAAGAGTAAGTGGGAAATAAGTAAATTCACATTTCTCCTTTAAGAAATGGTTGAAAACATGGAGGAGAGAAGAGAAAAAAGGGGGGAAAATGACAGCTTATATAACTGTGGGCAAGTTATTTCTCTGGGCCTCAATTTCTTCCTCTATAAAATGGGGGTAATAATAGTACATATCACACAGGATTTTGTGAGAATTAAATTAACAGATAGCATATGCTTGAAACAATTGTGGGAACATAGAAATACTCAAAAAAATGTCAACTCTCATTATATTATTGAAGGAGAAATAGAGTAAGTCTTTTCTTCTTATCGCAGTCTCAGGGATGATTCAGCCTGCCCTTTTCCATTGCTACTACCTGCTGCTCCATTTAGGCGCCTCCCCCAGATGTCAGGCACACTACGCCCCTCATTCAAGTTCCAATTGTTCCTCAGCTCGGCAGAGCCACAGTAAAATTCTTTAATCTTTGAAAGGATTTTTTTTTCTGCCTTCAAGTAGGTACAAGACTAGGATAACAAAAAACACAACCAGTGGGGAAGGTACAAGAAATCTGAAAAGAAATGGTATTGGTTCTCATTGACCTTCATTTCAAAATAAATTGGAAACAGCCCTCAGCATTTCAAGTTTTCCTCTTTTCCTTCCTCGTCATCCCTCCTCTCCCCAACTCTCTTTCTTCTTCTTGTTTTACAAGGTTTCTCAATAACTATACTTTATTACTATTTTTTAATCTTGGGGCTTTGCTTCTTCAGCACTCCCTGCCCTTTTGAAACACTGACTCCAGCATCTAGCTTACCTTATATTTGATGTGGGGTACTGGGGGTGAGAGAAGAACAAATAAACACAGGTGTTATAACGGAGGAAAACAGTGTGGTAACCTTTAAGACTGCTATAACATCCTGTAGTAAAGTGTCCATTTTATAAATGAAAATAGAGTTTACCAATGCTGAAACGTAAATAAGACATAAGAAAGCACATACTCACCTAGGAATGGAAGGTCAGGCATGGGGTGTTAAATCCTAAATGGTAGTCCTCTTGGGTTCATATATTGTGAATTCTATATATTCTATAGCTGGAATGGGAATTTTTCTGTATTTCTTAGAGGGCCATAACATGAGCTAGTTAACTGCTTTGATTTTGTTTCACCTTGAGTGTACAAAAGCCATAAGGTGTAAACAGTGTTTTTGCTATACCAATATTGTTGCCTCAGCACCCTTGCTCTGACACCCGCTGCTGGCTCACCTCGGAGGCGGGGCATCCTGCCCCCATTTGGAAACAGGAGAAAGATGAGCTTCCACAATAGAGCTAAGAGGATTTACCTCCTACACCTGCTGCAGTTGTTCCTCTAACCACGACATGAGTCTGCCTGAAGAACTGCTTGCTTACCGTGCCTTTCTAACAATGGGGTTTTCAAAATGGAGAGTGGCAGGATTGGACATGAAGATTGACATCAGTCCCCTCAGGCCTTTGTAGCCACTAATTCTAAAAAGTCATGGTCATATCCATTGAGGACAAACACCTGTGCCAGCCTTCATCAGGAAAGCTTTTGTTCTAAAGGCACATGCCTGCCCCTAGCTGGTCATGCCTTCCTACTCAAGGGCATATCTATAGGATTCATTAATTAAAACCAATTACTTAATACCTATTTTGGTCATTGTGTTTGCTTGTTTTTTATATTTTCATGGACTTTTAAGACAAGGGAAAAGCATATAAACATTCTTGCTTCTGGATTCTATGATGTGGAAACAAGAAATGTCAGCTTGATCCACTCAGGGCAGTTTTCCCGTATCTCCTGAGTCACTTCTTTTCAGTGAAGTAAAAATCATATCGTAAACCATTCTGCCCACAGTAAACTCAGAATCCTTACAAGCTAGAGGTAGGTTTCAGTAAGAAATTGATTAGGCTTGAGCCTAGGTGATCAAAGGCAGATAGTTCCTATAGAGATGAATTTTCACCATGAAGGAATCCTCAGCTCAGGATGGTAGCGCTGAGCAATTCCACTGGTTATTTGAAAATGGGTGTGTACATATACTAAATTAGGTAACTTATAGCCATGTGAGAATTTGCATTTAAAAATTAAAAGATTTCCCTGTGAGATGGCAATTTCAGGTGTCAACTTGACTGAGCTAAAGAATGCTGAGATAGCTGGTAAAACAGTATTTCTAAGTAATCAGTTTAGCACTTAAGTTGTAGGGGATTTCTCTGCATTTTCATCCACTAACATGGGTCTCTAAACCCTGCAGTGTGTGAAACATCAGCGTTTTTGCTTTCCTTGTTACAGATATGACCACTGTTCACAAAATTCTCCTGTCAGTACAGATAAAGAATATCTTGATATTAAAAAAAAAAAAAACACATTAGTTCTAGGTCTGTCTGTGAGGGTGCTTCTGGAAGATATTAGCATGGGAATCAGTAGACTGAGTAAAGAAGATCACCCTCATCACTGTGGTTTAGGCATCATCCAAAACACTGAGGGCCTCAATAGAAGAAAAAGGAAGAGAAAGGGCAAATTTGCTCTCTACCTGTCCCAGGACATCTATCTTCTCCTGCCCTTGGAAATTTGTGCTCCTGGTTCTTGAGCCTTTGGACATGGACTGGGGCTTTCACCTTGGCCCTGGTTCTTAGGCCTTTGGGTTTGGACTGGAATCACACCACTTGCGTTCCTGGGCCTCCAGCTTGCAGAAGGCAGACTGTGGGACTTTTCATAATCACCTAAACCAATCACCAAGCCTCCACAATCACGTGAACCAATTCCTCACAATAAATCTCTTTCTATATATCTATATACTCCTGTTGGTTCTGTTTCTCTGGAGAACCTAATACATCCTATAAAGGAAAGCTTTGCTCCCACTGCGCTGAGGCATCAAGGCCTGTCTTGCACAGAATCCCTGGTGCTTGAATGGTGGTCAGGAGACTGTGAACAATGAACACTGGCTCAGGATATCTGTGTAGAAGCTGCAGTATTCTTACTAGATTTAAAAGTGTCTAAATGCAATAGCCAACTTCTCCCATCCCAACAATGAAAAACTATGATATTCATCTCTACCTGTAGATGACTGCAAGAACTACAGTGGCAAATTCCCAATACGAATGATCTTAAGTAGCTTCATACCTTCTCAATTTCAAATTCTATTTAGAATTTCTCTAAGGCTCGCTAATTTTATAAATTATATATATATGTTTATATATACATATTTATTTTTGTATAATTATATATACATGTATATATATAAAATATATATGTGTAAAATACATACAAGTATAATATATGTACTAAATACAAAATATATAAATATATATAAAATGAAAGGCCTGTAAATTCTCAAATAACAAAAGAATTAAGTTCTAAAAGTAATTTATAGAAGTAAATTTTTAGGAATCAGAATAGGTTAGAGGTTAGATTCTTAATCTATTGTTAGTTTAGTACCAATCCATTATGTCCTAGGGTAAGGTAATCACAGTGAACTAATCACAGAAACTACCCATTTCAGTATTTTTCTTTCCCTTTATTTCTGTGCTTATGCATCCCATCTAGGCCTCAGCTGATGTCTTTCCCAGCCCCCTGGGCTCCAGGTCCAGTCCAGAACCAGCACTTACAAAGGGATCCTATGCTGTGATATTTGGGACTTTGCAAATCCAGTTAACAGAGCAAGTGGGAGGCTGGGTCTGGGCCACCACCCTTCCTTTTCCAAGTCAACAGTTTCCCCTACAGTGATAGCTCCAGGGAGAAGTGGGCAACAAGTTTTCTCAGGAGCTGGGGAGGGGGAGCCTAGTCCAGACCCACTGGAGTGCTGTTAGTCCTGGTGACTCAGAGGCACTGAACTCCTTGTGTTACATGAGTAGTTTTTCAGTGAAGTTTTATGTCTTTTTTTTTTCCTTTCTTTTTTAGTATTTGGACTGTTGTTCTGCATACAGAGCAGAAAAGTACATCAAGCTGCTTTTCAGTTTCTATGGAAAGGTGCCTCCACCCTCTCTTTCAACTTGAGATCCGGACACGTCTGTCTTCAGAGGCAAGTACCAGTGGTGGAAGGGGCATATGACTTAGTTTAAATTTTCCGTCTGGCACTTACTGGCTGTGTGACCTCAGGAATGATATTTAACCTCACTACTTCTTTTCTCTCAGTCAATAATACCTGCCTCCAAGGGTTATTTTGAGTTGATGAAGTAAAGTATTAGAAAGTGCCCAGCATGGTACTTGGCTTATAGGTTAGTCACATTTCTTTCCACATCCTAGTTTCCATTCCTTCCTGCCCCTCCTTTTAATTCTGAAGATGTTGGCCAATGGGAAGAACTCATCCCCCACATCCAAGCTTTTGGGAGATGGGTCTGAGGCTGGCCACAATTGTGCAACATTGGGAGATGTTGTGGTTAGTTTCTGTGCCATGATTAGTTTATTATCTTATCCTTAGTCCTCATGGTTGGTAGGAGACTAAAAATTGATGGAGAATCTAGCCACTAACTTGTGGAAGGTGGGGAGGATGGCAGAGATATGACAGGGATTCCAGTATGGACTCCAACAGACGGTAGAGCAGGGAATACCAAGCAATGGAGCCAATGGGAGGCTGGGTCTGGGCCAGCACCCCAACCTCCCCAAGAAAACAGCTTAGTGTCAAGTGTAGCCGTAGAGAGCCGTGGCAGCAGTTTCCCCATGGGTCCATGAACTGGTGGAGTGGTGCCATTCCAGCCCTTGGATTCATGCAGAGAACAGTTAGCTGGGCCCCAAGACCAAAGCAGAGTCAAGAACCTGATAGGAACAGGAACAGACTCCACCTATAGCCAGAGCCTTTCTGCCATTCCTGTTTTCCTCACTCAGTGAGTCATGAGATTGCCTACTTTCTACTTCTCAGCTTTTCCTGCTTTGTGGCTGAGATCAGCCACGTGTGACCTGATTCTAATTCTACCTAAGAGCATGGGGAGAGAATTTGCTATGGCTGGTCTCAAGTAGCTGTTCTATATAAGAGAGGCTGGACACAGCTAAATCAGTATTTCATGTAAACGGTATGTACAGTGTTAAGATCCTGGAAAAACTTGAGTCAAACCTAAGCTTTATTGCTTTCTTGTTACGGGACCTTTGGTGAGTGTCAAACTCTCCGAATCCCATAGCATCCTATGCTTCTTCCACTGGAGCACTTAGCACACTGCATTCTAACTGTATGGATACTTCATTTGGTTTCTCTGTTAGACTAAACACATCTTGAGAGAAATGCTGTGTCTATAGCAAATAGCACAGTCCCAGAACATGATAGGCATGGAAGATATAATTCAAATAAATGGACAGATTAGATGAGGTCAATTCCTATGCCTTTTATATTATTTTTACTTCTGATAAAGTAACAATTGTGGTCTGGTGTTAAATGACAATGTGGACTGCTCTTCATAGTAAGGATGTGTAAAGCTGGCACAGAGGAATCTGACACATACTGAGTTCTTCATTGAGACAGGGGAAAAAGATGATAACAGCATGCTCTGAATTGTATAATTAGAAGTGGGAGGGATCTAGGGAATTAAGTGGAGGTCTTCAGGGATTTGTCATTCTTTAGAGAGTCTCTTCTATTTATTTATGGAAATTTCAGGGACATTCCCTTAAGGAAGGTTTGATTTTCATAATACAATCCAAGGCAAGATTGGCATTGTTTTAAATACTGAAACTATATTTTAAATACCGGAACCATATAATTTATAGTGAGGTATGATGTCATCCTAGCCAAGTACAGCTACAATTCATGATATTTCTGGAACCTTGGCATATCCAGTAAGGTGCTGCCTCCTCACCGTTTATTATATGCAATCTCAGTCTCATAAAACAAAGAGCTAAAATTTTTTCACTTTTCATAGTAGGTTACCACTTGGATTCTGATGCAATGTATTGTGTAAACTACTTAGAGGAATTGGGTGTAATTTAACTTTGCAAACTAAAATTCAGATACAGCTAGTATCCTTATAAAAATGTGCGGGAGGGAATGGTATCAAGTCCCATTTTCAGTTTATCATTATGGTCTTAAAAGCTCATGTCTTAGAGTGGATCGACAGCAAATACTAATAGAGAGAAAGGGGAAATTTGGCATGCTCGATAGGGTTGGAATTATTTCTTGTGACCCTATAAAGGAGGGCTGGGAGCTGACCAAAAATAATGGAGAGAAGGGGCGAGGAGAACCTGTCTGCAAAGCTGACAAGCTCCTTTGCCTGCATGATACAATTTAAATACTTTCATTTTATGATTATGATTATTTTTTATTTTTAGCAGGCTTTGTTCAGTGCCCTAAAGCCTTATAATGGCTCCTTATTCTTGTTCAGCCAAAGGCACATGATTCTATTCTTGTCTCCCTCCTGGAGAAATTAAGGGAGCAAACACACTTTTTATCAAACAGCATGCCAGTTTTCAAAAGCACGTGCCATCCAGCAAACCTTACTGAATAACAAAGACTTCTGTCGAACAGTTTGCACTGTCATTCTTTTGCTTCCATGCTGCACAGAATGCTCTGATTGAGGGCACGACAACTGGACACTGATGGTCACCTGAGAATGCTATTCAGTGTATGCAAATTCCCTTCCCAGTATTCTGAGTGAAGCCCGTTGGGAGGGCAGTACTGTGACAAAGCATATTTGAAAGAGGATGGTCAACCATGGATATTACCCTGCACATATGGCCACATAAGGCTGGAATATATAATGCTTTTTCCTGAAAAATAAGTTGGCAGACATATAGAATTTGCTGTTAATATTTGATGCAGGGAGGGGTTGCTAGCCAATCTGGAATGAGTGGGGAGTGATTCTGGGCACATGCTTTTGTTTTTTTTCACGGCTATTGTCCTGTCTGTAACCACTGCAGAACTGACATTCAGGAGATGTAGCGGTAGACTCAGCAGTAGCAGCCAGGGGAAGCTTGGCCCATTCTTCACTGACTGCATGGCAAACACTATTAAAGGCAGGGGAAGCCATTTGTTCATGAATATACATTTGATACATATAAATGCTTTGTGCCATGAATATTTATCTCTTTCATGGATTGCAGCTGTTGTGTATTGAAAACTATTAACAGGTTGGAAACCGTCCTTTAGAAATCTATGTCTGCCAAAAAAAACCCCAAAACAAAAAGAAATCTATGTCTGCCATTTGTGTGCAAAACCATGTCTGGAAATTTATGTTTTCCCCCTCCCTCTTTTGTGGGAAAGATAGAATACTACTGGGGCTTAAAATGAGGTTGATCCCTTAGTAGACAGAAAAGAGAATTTGGTAAAAATGGAAGACTGCTTTCGTTAGGGAGATACATATATATGTTTTCTAACTTAAATTGTTTATGTAATTTTACAACCGAGGCAGTTTTTTGTTTATCAGCTGGTATTCAGGTTTTGATGAATGTTCCATTGCTAACAGAGGTGAAAATACCAGATATTAAGTAGTGTACAATTGTGGGGGAAAGGAGTGTCACATGATTTCTACCACTAAAGATGGGATTCTTAGGCCTGTGGATACTCAGGGACTTTAAGGTGGGATGTATCATTTTTCAGGCTCTGATGTTACACTCCCTCATGTGCTCTATAATCTAGCCACTCTTAACTCTTCTATGTTCCTCCAACAAACCAAGCTCTCTCATGCCTCAGGGCATTTGTTAATTCCATTCCCATTGTCTGAAATATTTTTCTCTCCAACAGTTCTGGGCACCCCTCCACGTTCTTCTCTTAGCCTCTTTCTCTTCCAGAATCAGCTCAAACATTTGTATCTTATGATGTCTTCTATGACCTAACCACCTCTTTAGGCATCACTCCCATCCTTTGAACAGTCCTTAAATAGACCCTACCTTAAACAAAACAACATGTTACTTAAGTGAATAGACAAATGTATCACACATTAGGTATGAAGCTTTTTTAGTTATCTGGTACACTACCCAGGTATCACTAGGTTGTATCCTAGGAAGGTGATCTGTGTCAATCTGTTTTGTTTAAAATGTGTTCAGGCACTTCCCTGGTGGTCCAGTGGTTAAGAATCCACCTTCTAGGACTTCCCTGGTGGTCCAGTGCTTAAGAATCCACCTTCCAGGGCTTACCTGGTGGTGCAGTGGTTAAGAATCTGCCTAAGAGTGCAGGGGACACGGGTTCGAGCCCTGGTCCAGGAAGATACCACATGCGTGGAGCTACTAAGCCCATGCACCACAACTACTGAGTCTGTGCTCTAGAGCCTGTGAGCCACAACTACTGAGCCCGTGGGCCACAAATACTGAAGCCCACACTCCTAAAGCCCCAGCTCTGCAACAACAGAAGCCACCGCAATGAGAAGCCCGTGCACTGCAACGAAGAGCAGTGCCCACTCGCTTTAACTAGAGAAACCCTGCACACAGCAACGAAGACCCAATGCAGCCAAAAATAAATAAATTAATCAATTAAAGAAAAAAGAATCCGCCTTCCAATGCAGGGGACGTGGGTTTCATCCCTGGTCAGGGAACTAAGATCCCACATGCCACGGGGCAACCAAGGCCATGCTCTGCAACTACTGAACCCAAGCACTCTAGAGCCTGTGTGCCACAACTAGAGAGAAGCCCGTGTGCCACAACCAAAGATCCCGTATGCTGTAACGAAGATCCTGCGTGTCACAACTAAGACCCGACGCAGCCAAATTAATTTTAATTAATTAATATTAAAAAATAAAATGTGTTCAATGTTAACATACTGCTTGGGAAAACTCTTTTATTAACCAGTGGTTCCTATCTCTACATGTTCTGGGCTTATACACTTCCCATTACTCAGGCTGAAAATAAAGCCCTTTTGGAGAATTCATTTGTACTAGGTTAACTAATTCCATACTACTTTGGGGCTGATGAATTAAATTAGATCTAGGCTTACTTCTTTCCTCAGCTATTTGTATTTAGCCTTAAAATTTCTTCACTCACTTCCCCAGTCAAGGTTATCACTCTTGTCTGGATTTCATCCAAGACCTTTGTCCTCTCTCTAACCATGGAGCTCACATTTGAATTAGGAATTTCAAGTTTGTTTGAGAAGAATTCTTAATGCCAGTCAATCAATTTTAATCTGTAAGATAAAAATTATTGTGTGCTTCTAATTAATATGAAGAGCTGCCAATAAGAGTTTTTAGACACTTCTATCTCTTTATGCATATAGGTCTAGATAAAGATGTATGAACATCGGTGTATCATAAATATATCTCTGTCTAGACTACAGATCTTTTCATACATTTGCATGTTGTTTACATCTGTCTGTATCTATCATAAACATCATCATCACCACCAACATCATCTGTCTTAGTTCTCTCAGGCTGCTATAACAAAAATACCGTAAACTGGGTGGCTTATAAACAGCATTTATATCTCACAATTCTAGAGGCTGGGAAGTCCAAGATCATGATGCCAGCAGATTTGACATCTGATGAAGATCCAATTTTTGGTTTATAGACAAACTTTCTTGCTGTGTTCTTACATGGCAGGATAGGCAAGTGATCGCTCTGGGGCCTCTTTTATAAGGGCACTAATCCCACTCATGAAGGCAGAGCCCTCATACTCTAATTATTTCCCAAAGATCCCTCTTCCTAATATCATCACCTTAGATTTTTAACATATGAATTTTGGGGGGACACAAACATTCAATCTATAGCATAATCTCTTTCCCTATTCAGTTTATATGTATAAACAGATCTCTTTATATATTTGAATAACTTGTGACTACTTACAATGTGCTCCAGTGGAAGGAAGATGAGCTCTTAGCATAAAGTGCAGTGTACAGTGCTCAAGGGATACTCATTAAGTGTCTGTTGACAATGCCGGTGACGATGATAAAATTCAAATCAGTTAATTGGTTCTGCACCTGTTAGTAATCTCAGTGAAACTTTGCATTAGATATAGGTTAAAACAGCTGGAGGATTTTCTGTGAATATGGATGCTCTTCTTATGGATAGGAATACCCATGTAGAGGGCTTTTATCTCTCGACTTCTCTCAGCTTGGAATGGAATAACAGAGTGAGACCAGTCCTGGTTAAAGCACAGCAGACAAGTGCGTCTGTGGTGACTGTGGGGTTGTCAGAAGCCACTATCTGCTCACACTCTTCCTTCACCTGCAAAAGTTAAACCCACAGTTTATCCTTTGGGCTAAGATATCCCTTCTATTTTCCCCCATTTGGGTATGCACAGGACATTGTGGAAACAGAGAGCAGGTTCTCTAACTCAGAGAAGGACACCTTTCAGCTAATTCTTGAGGGACGTGTAGAAGTAAGTGGAATGGACTGGAGTGTTTGGGGAAAAGCTTTCTTCCTCTTGTATCAGCCAAGATAGGCCAAATTCAAAGTCCTGAAAGGGTGGCATGAGATTATAAAATACCTAAAGAGAGGAACCCAGAGGAAGTGACAGCTGAGAGACAAACTTCACCCACTTTACAGTTTCCTCTTGGGCCACTCGGTGTACCCAGAGAAGCACTATTCATCTTCATATTTCAGAGCTTTTCCCTTTGTTTCTCAAAGATTTTGTATTGTTTTCTGTATTTAATTGCTGTAACAATTTTAGATGTTTATTGATGTTAATGGTGAAGACAAGTATAAGTAGAAATTTAGTCCCTGGAGTACATATACTTCCCTTGCAGTGTATTTTCCATTACATTATTGAATACAACCAGTATAGTCTGGGGATACAGGAAAACCTACCAACTTGTTTGCCAGGTAGTAATACTATGAATAATAATGCCCATTTTATTTAAAAGTTCTGTCTTATGAGATTCAAACCAATTTTTCAAATCTGAGATCAATTTCACACACACACACACAAATATATGGGTGTGCTGTGAGATTTTAAGAGGAAATTTATTCAAGAGAATGCTGTTATTTTACATCACCCACAGATTACATGTTGAAATATGTCCTATTTATTTAAAATGTCTTTCCTGCATGAAATAAGCCTGTTCCTGGTAAACACGTCTCCTGCCCCACCTACTTCAGATTCTTGTCATTTTCCATCTCCTTTTTTTTTCCGTAGAATTTTGTGTTCTCAAAATTTAAAGAAGCCTGTGGCTTCAAATTTCTACAAGACCTCCAAAATGCTAACTGCACCCCAAATTCCTGCCTTTATTTTCTTTGCCTAAAAATAAAGAGAAAAACAAACAAAATACACACACATACACACACACCATAAACAAATTCCACAGGTTTCCACGGAAGGAAATAGCTAAAGAGGGAAAAGAGGAAAAAGTGGGGTGTGTGTTGGAATTAAGGCAGTCAATAAATAATATTCCTCTCTTCCCCGCCTGAGTTTGAAACCATCTAACAAATGGGAGTCAGGATAATCATCAAAATATCAGCTTTATTTGAGACAAAAGTCTGGATTGGAGAATGACTTACATATGTGACAAATGAACTTATTAATTCTATATACCAGAATGGGGTAGGTTTATCAATCTGTTCACAGGGCGGAGGTAGAAAAATCACTGTCTTCCTGACATGGTAAAAGTGACAGGAGTGGTATGTGCCCCTGTAAATTTTATAGCAACAAGAAGTACAGATAGCATCTTCCTGGGGGGAAAACTGGCTTCTAAAGAGTTAGAGGAGGGAGCTAAGTGGAGGATTCCCCGTTCCTTCTTTCAATTACCAGTCACATAAAGAAAAGTAAGAGGGGGCATGAACAAAAGACAGGACTATTTCTCCAGCAGTAGTTCCTTCATAGGGAAATCTTAAGACAGGGAATAGGAAGAACCCCTCGTTTTGACATTTAAGGACTTCTGTTAGCCCCACTGTCTGAATTTAATTAGGCCACTTCGATTTTCTTTAAGCCTTTGGCGAGCTTCATGGTCACTCTGAACTATTCTTGGTTTGCTTATGCCTTTCAAAATTATCCTTAGTAGGGTTCTGAGGGCCTGGCTCTTGGGAAAGAGTACATTTTGTTCCAAATTTGTTTTTAGCTAAACCAGAATGGAGCCAGATCTGGGTGCTTTCAAAACAGAACCTCTATATTAGTCACCAAAATTAGAAGCAATAAAACCTATCAGATCATCTGCTGCTCTTCATGCCAAGCCCAGGGAAGATGGGCTGCTTATTCTCTTGAATTTAAACTGTTTATAAGAAGAGTAACTAAATCAAGTTTCCTCAGAAATAGATGCTGAGGGGCTCATTATGTGTCAGCACACACACATTCAGAAATGTATCCAGAGCACATGGAGAAGAATACACTCGAACAAAAGAAATCTGCACTGAGAAGACTCTTTTTTTCCCACTAGGTCAATTTAATTCCTTAATCAACTTCCTACCTAGCACTCAATCATATCTAACTTTTTAATGTTCACTTTTATTTTGTTGAAATTATTCTCATCAGAATCATTATTTTCCATGTAAGATTTTCAATGGAAATGAATTCTTGCTCATCAAGTTTTTTATTCATATCAATTATAGCATCTACAATTGGAAATTTTGTTTTATGGACACTCTATCTACCAAGTCCATTTATTCTAAATCAAATTCTGCAGAGAGAAATTTTATAAAAAAGTTTTGCTTTTGTCAATTTTTAGTCAATAACCAACTTTACCATATGCAATTTTTGTTTTATTTTGTATGCTTATTTTTACCATTAATATTCATTATGAATTGGATAGAAGAAAATAGTTTGTATTTATTTCTTAGCAAATTTGTGAGAAAATACTAAGGAATTCACGTGTTATTCCAGGATTACTGTATGGTACAGGATTGGACTACTCTATTGCTAACCCAATTCTACTGTATATTTTTCCATCACTTTGAGTATTGCATTTTAAAGTACCCCTTCTTTTTTTTTTTTTTTTTTTTTGCGGTACGCGGGCCTCTCACTGTTGTGGCCTCTCCCATTGCGAAGCACAGGCTCCGGACGCGCAGGCTCACGGGCCCAGCTGCTCCGCGGCACGTGGGATCTTCCCAGACCGGGGCACGAACCCATGTCCTCTGCATCGGCAGGCGGACTCTCAACCACTGCGCCACCAGGGAAGCCCTAAAGTGCTTCTTCTGATGGAGCAAAGAGCATATGGAAGGGCCAAATGTCTTGTTTTGCTCCATATTTATCAATATTTGGGAGAAAAGAAAGGTAGGAGTGTTAAAAAAAACCCTCTTTCTTCTCATTTTCCCTTTAATCTTGGTTCTATTTTTCCTCTCTTCAGCCTTATCAAAATTTCTCTGACTTATCCTTTCTTCTGTCACTTTGTCTCTTGTTCAGTACTCTGTCTGCCTGCTGTTGGCTTTATCCTCTCTTTCTTGCATCTTCTAAACCTCACTCACTAGCTTAAATGCTCTCCTCTGAAGCATTTAGCTGAACCTCTATCGTCCTACCTCCATCTCTTACCAAGAGCTGCTTATCGGAGCACTTGATGTCATGATTACAAAGGCGCAGAGAAGAACCTCTTGCCCCTGCCACTTAGCATCCCACTTGGATCCTGTCACCATACCAAGAGAGGCTGTGAAACTGTTTTTTGTATGGCTTTCAATGCAGCACTGAAAATGACCCTCTTATCTGGGCTTGGTTTTATGGGGCAGAGAGATGGATGTTATGATCTCAGGAGGACCTTGCCAGATCAAGGAACTTGGAATCATCAGTTTAGACTTACTGGACACTCTCTGGGTGCTTGGACCTGTATTAGATGATTTCACCCTTCATGCCCTGAGATATAGTTTCTGCCTTCTTCTCAGCTGTTTAAAATATTGTGGTACTGGGCTGTTTTCGCAAGCATTTGTTTTTGTTTCTGTTGTTATTTACTACTAACTGGGTTTTCATGTTTGTCTTACAGTTCAGTGGTTTTTAGAATATTCAGAGTTGTATAACCATCACCAAAGTCTAATTTTAGAACATTTACAACCCCCCCAAAAGAAACCCCAACTCATGTTCATTAGCAATCTTTTCTCATTCCCCAACTGAGGAACTACGACTATTCAGTTTTCTATCTCCATGGATTTGCCTATTCAGGATGTTTCAAATAAATGGAATTATACAATGTGTGGTCTTTTGTGACTGGTTTATTTCATTTAGCATGATATGTTCAACACTCATTCATTTTATAGCATATATCTGTACTTCATTTCTTTTTATTGCTAAGAAAAATTCTATTGCATGAATATGCCACATTTTGATTATCCATTCATCCGTTGATGGACATTTAGCTTTTTTCCCACTTTTTAGCCATTATAAATAATGCTGCTATGAACATTCATGAGTAGGTTTTTGTGTGGACATATGTTTTAATTTCTATTGGGTATCTATCTAGCATTGATATAGACAGTTATCTTAGGATAACTCCATAGCTACCATTTTGAGGAAGTTCCAAACTCTGTTTTCTAAAGTGCCTGCACTGTTTTCCATCTTCATGAGCAAAAGTATAAGGTTTCCAATTTCTCCCCATCCTCAACGTCACTTATCATCTGTCTTTTTAGCCATTATAATGGGTGTGAAATGGTTTTAATTTGTATTTTCCTAGTGATTAATGATGTAGAGCATCTGTCCATGTGATTATGTGCCATTTATATCTTGTTTGGAGAAATGTCTGTTCAAATTCTTTGCCCATTTTTAAATTGGGTTATATCTCAGCCAATTCAGACTGCTGTAACAAAAATACCATAGAGTGAATATAGTATAAATGATAAAAATTTATTTCTCACAGTTCTGGAGGCTGGGAAGTCCAAGATCAAGGTACTGGCAGATTTGGTGTCTGGTGAGGACCTGTTCCTGGTTCTTAGAAGGCTGTCTTCTGTGCATTGCATGGCGGAAGGGGTGAGGGAACCCTCTGGGGTCTCTTTTATGAAGGCAGTAATTCCATTCATGAGGACTCTGCCCTCATGACTTAATCACCTCCCAAAGGCCCCACCTTCAAATACCACAACATTGGCATTAAGATTTAACATATGAATTTGGAGGAGAGGCACAGATATTCAGTCTATAGCAGATTGTCTTTCCATTATTGAGTTATTAAGAATTCTTTATATACTCTGTACATAAAACCTTTGTCATATGCACTTCCAAGTACTTTCATTCTGTTGTCTTTTCACACTCTGGATAGCATCCTTTTTAAGTCTGGTGAGTTCAGTTTATCTATTTTCTTTTGGTGCTTGTGCTTTTCACGTCATATGGAAGAAACCATTGCCTAACCTAAGATCACAGAGACTCACTCCTATGTTTTCTTCTAGTTTGATAGTTTTAACTCTTCTATTTAGATCTGTAATTCATATTTAGTTAATGTTTTTATTTGGTGTAAGGTAAGAGTCCAACTTCATTCTTTTGACTGTGGGCATCCAGTTTTCCCAGCACCATTTGTTGAAAAGACTGTCCTTTGCCCACTGAATTGTCTTGGCACCCTTGCTGCAAGTGAATTGGGCATGAATATAAAGATTTTTTTCTGGACTGTCAATTCAGTTCCTTTGATCTATATGTCTAATCTTATGCCATCACCACATTGTCTTGATTACTGTAAATAAGTTTTGAAAATGAGAAGTGCAAGTCCTCTAACTTTGTTTTTCTTTTTCAAGATTGTTTTGGCTATTCCGAGTCCCTTGAATTTTTGAATCATTTTGTCAATTATTGCAAGAAAATCAGCTAAACTTTGAAAAGGACTGCATTGAGTTGGTAGATCAATTTGCCGAGCATTACATCTTAATAATGTTAAGTTTTCTCATCCATGAATGTAAGATGTTGTTCCATTTATTTAGATCTTTAATTTTTAAATGTTTTATACTTTTCAGTGTACAAGCATTGCACTTTAAAATTTTATTCCTATTTATTTTATATGTTTTGCTATTATTATAAGTGGGGTTGTTTTCTTAATTTCATTTTTGGATTATTTGTGGCTTGCGTATAGAGATACAATTAATTTTTATACTTTTAGCTTATATCCAGGTACAAAGTTGAACTTGATTATTAGTACTAATAGTTTATAATGAATTTCTTCGGATTTTCTATATGCAAGATGATGCCACTTGCAAATAGAAATAGTTTTACTTCTTCCTCAAGGTCAGCTGGAGGTGAGTGACTGGTACTTTCTTCTTTCCTATGTATTTCCTGCTCATGCACCCAGATTTGTGCATGCAAATGGCCTTTTAGATGCTCAGAAATATGTCAAACTCCTCTACTGCCATCTGCTTCTCTAGTAATTCCTTTTAAATTCCAGGTGAGGTCCATGTTTTCCATAACTGAAATCACAACCATAAGCAGTTGCTTCTAGAAGTTTGTTAGAACTTCTATGTTAGAAGTGCCTTTCCTCAGCTAACCTGAGCTCTGAGTCAAATCAAAGAGCTAACATACTCTGGAAATAGAGATTTTCTAGGTCTCTGCAATTTTGGACAGATTATTGACTGTTTTCTTGGATGATGGTTTTACTGGAATTCCACAAGTGGTCAGATTTCTCCATTGTCAGCAATGTTGTCAGCTTCTGACTAGGGTGCACTGAGCTGGGGAGTGAAAAGGGATGGGAATAGTCCTAAGTTAGATTGTCAAATAACCCATTGTCTCACTGAGGTTCAGTAATTTTTTTTTTCAATAGATGATTTTTAGTTTACTCTTTGGTTAATTTTCAGGGTTAGAAAATGGTTGATTTTAGGTGTTTTGCCTGTATTTTCATTGTTTTAGAGGGACAGCAAGTTCACTAAGGTCTTCATTTCACCATTCCAGAAATCCACCTCCCTGAGAAGATTTTTAAAAAAATGAAAATCAGGTACTACATATAAATATGAACACATTAAAGATTTTGTTTAACTCATAGTGAGAGAAACAGGCAGATGTTGTAACTGATCCAAAAATGAATCCAATGAATAGATAAATTTGTAGATTAAAGATATTGAAATAAATGTATAAATGGAGGTGAAATTGATTTTTCTGAAGCATGGGGAGGGCTGCCCCTCCACTGGACAGAATTCATTTGCATGTGTACAGACAAAAATCATTTTGTGTTGCTATCAGTTACTTAGAACTCATAAAGTTGTAAAATAGCTCCCATTGAATCAGAATCTGATAAGGATAAAAAGGGTATTTATAGAAATGTGTAGTTTTCCATTGAAGCACAAATTTTTCCCTACAGAGTTGGTAAGAAGACTTTTGGGAAAAAATAAGTCTTATTTTGTTGAAAAAGAGAAAGAGGTAGAAAAGAAAGTAAATAAATATTTTACAAATTTAAAAATTTTTTAAAAAAGAAAAGAATCACAGCACTTTATATCTTCATATTCAAATCTCCCCAGTCACCACTTTGTAATCAGCAAGGCCATTCCATTTGGGAGACTCTCTCTGTCCTATATTCATCAAAGTTAAAGTACTAGGGGATTTTACATTTAGGGCTTGGAAAACCATTGCTGTTTTGACTTTATGAAGTGGGTGTGCCTGTTAAAGCAATGTCAGGTGCAGAGAGAATGCTAATGTTAAGATGGCTTCCAAGTTGCCTAAACTGGCTTCCAAAGTAGTCGATCAGCATTCCAAGCCTTGTTGGACTCACACTTTGTGTCTTCAATCAGAGCAGAAATCTGTTTTTTACATCAACTTCCTAAATCCTGGTGGAGAATATTCTGTGATTTAAAACTATAATGATGTCGATGATGATGATAATAATAAAACAAGTGTAGATATGGGTATAACAGTCACTCAAATAAAATACTGTCCTGCCAGACTTCAGCTCAGACTCATTGTAGACATTTGAGACACACTTGTTGTTTGAGGCATTATTCCACTATAAAAAATTAGCAAGGCCAATTCCTATTGTCAAGTAAGAATGAAATGTTGAGTAATAAGAAAAAAAATGTCTTGATGTAGTTTTTCTAACAACTGCAGAGTAACCTTAATAGACAGCAGTCTCTTTACAGCCTCATCATTTGCTGGAGATGGTAGAGCTTATTGGATAATATTTGAATTATGGGTACATAGTTCCAAACTTTAGTTGTTCTTTATCCTATTTTTATGCTTCACCTAGTTTGGCTGGATATAAAATTCCAGGTTGAAATTTTTTTTCCTTGGAATTTTGAAGGCATAGCTCAATTCTTTAAAAATTCAAATGTGGCTATTAACTCCGGTGTCATTCTGATTTTGTTCCTTAGTTTGTGACATAGTTTAATCTTTCTGGAAGTTTTACAACCTGATCTTTGCCTTTGGTGTTCTAAATTTTCACAATGAACTGTATCAGTGGAAGTCTTTTAAAAATTCATTGTTCTGACTGGTTGGTGGATGCTTTGAGCTTAGATATTATACTTTTCATATCTGGAACGTTTTCTAATGTTTTTTCTTTGATAATTTCCTTCTTTCCATTTTTCTCTGTTGTCTCTTTGTAAAACTCCTACCAATAAATTGTTAGGTTTCCTAGGTTAATCCTGCAATCATCTTTTCCTTCTATTTTTATATTTTCATTTGTTTATTGACATTATATCCAAATGTCCTAAAACAATTTTAATTTCAGCTTTCTTTTTAATTCCTAGAATTTTTATCTTGTTTGCTGAATTTTCCTCTTTATAATATCATATTTTGTTTCAAGGATGCAGTATGTCCATTTACCACTTTGAGTATGTTAGTGATAGTATTTAAAAAATATTTTCTTCTCTTTTATGTTGCAGACTCTGTCTCTCATGTTGTAGATTCTCTTCAAACCTTTATTGATCCTTAAATGTTGGAAATAATGGGCACTCTCTGTATTTAGATGGGGCTTGTTGACCACTGGACTTCCTCTATGTTGAACATGTGAGAACTAGTTTATTTTATTGTGTAATCCTCAAATCTCAGTATCTACAGGTATTTCTTGGAAACTATATAGTTTCTCAATGGATATACACACACACACACACACACACATATAATATATATACACACAAACACATGTATGTAATGTAGCTGTGGATATTCTGGACATGAGTGGAGAAGGCAGCTGATGGCCTCAAGTTCAATATGCAGTCTTATTAATTTCCCTTTGGTTCAGCTTGAATCCTTAAATTTACTTTCTACCATGTTTTTTGTCCCTCAACCCTTTATCTCCTAAAAGATTCCTTTCTCGCTTATTGCTTTCCTGTCACTTATATTCTAACAACTTCCAGTCTATCATGATGTGTATCTAAATGCCAACTAGACATAGCCCTGTGGGAATGTTCCACAAGGACTTCAACTCAACGTGTCCCAAACTAATCTCATCACCTTCTTTCAAAATTCTCTCCTTGTATTTTTCTGATGTTATTAAGAGAATCACCATTTCTGTTCCCCAACCATAAACTTGGGAGGCATTTAGGTTCCCTCCTTTCCAGTTGAATTGTTCACCAAGCTCCATATGCAATACCTCTCAAGAACATGGTATATCTCTCCATCTGTTTGTGTTGTCTTTGATTTCCTTCATCAGTATCTTATAGTTTTCTGAGTACAGGTCTTTTGCCTCCCTACGTAGGTTTATTCCTAGGTATTTTATTCTTTCTGTTGCAGTGTTAAAATAATGGATTTGGATAGTCAAAATTGGAAGTGTGGGAGCTCTATGTTTTAGAGTCTTTACGGTGGCTTAAACTAAGGCAATTATGGTATCATAGGGAGGTGGGTATATTTAAGATATATTTATGTATTGAGGAGACATAAACTGGCAAAGTGTTTTTACAGGTGACATCCTGGCTTTTGGACCATGAAGCAATGTGGGTAGAGAAGCACATTGAAAAGAAGAGCAAAAATACAGTTGTGTGTGAGATTGCAGTTGGATATATAGGTCTGGACTTAGAAGAGAGATCTAGAAAAGGCATACATTTGGGACCTGTTAGTATTGGTATAGTATTTAAAATCATGATAGTAGAAAAGGTAAAAAAAGCTGGCAAATGTAGAATGAGAAAAAAGAATTCCCAGGTGGAGCCATGGGGAATTATAGCAATTAGAGGTTAAGTAGGGAAGGATGAGCCAAGAAAAGGATCTTGAGGAGGGACTAAAGAAATAGAAGCAAAAATAAGAAAGGTAGAATCCTAAATGCCCAGAGAAAAGATTTTTCAGAGGAAGTAATGGCTAGGTGTGTTGAGTTTTGCTGAGAGGTCTAAACGGTCTGAGAGGTAAGTATCTATTATGTTTAGCCACAGATTGGTCATTTTGACCTTAGCAAGAGAAGTTTTAGTATTGTGCTGAGAAAAGACAGAATGGGAAGTAAAAAGAAGCAACTCTTAAAGTCAGTTGGCTGTGAAAGATAGGTAAGAAAAGAATGGTAATTGGAGAAAATTACACAGTCACACGACTTCTTCAAGGTGACTAGTGTTGCAAGCACTTCTGAATGTTAATAAAGATCTAGTGGGAAAAAAAGAAATAGAATCAAGAAGACTCAAACATGAGGAATTGTTCCTAAAGAAAAGGAGTCCCTGAAAGAATGGGAGGGAATGGCATCCACAACTCAGGGGGAGAGATGAGTCTTAGAGAGGGAAGTGACACTGATTCTATAGTTACAGGAGGAAGAACAGTAAAGGATAGATCCAGACATGTTTTGTGAATTTGGTTGGGGGAAAATGAGGAAGTCTGTATTTGATGGCTACAACTTGTAGAGAGTGAGGAGGGTTGAAGCTATTTGGGGAGATCTGGAGAGATTGCTAAGTGGTGCTGAGAGCCCTACTGAAGTTGGTAATCATGAATTTTTAATCATGTCAATTACATTAGTTATATAATTTTCTCCTAAAATCCAAACTCCTTCACATAAGGATTCTCAACTGAAGGTTTTCTTCAAAATTACATGAGAACTTTTTCCTGACCTTCAACTCAGACCAAACGATTCAGAATGTCTGGGTATAAAAAATAACATGTCTTTTTACAACTTCCGTACATTTTTTTCTTTGTTTATTATGCACAGAATCACTTCCTTGGCATAACATACAAGGCCTTTCATGATTAGGCTGATCTCCACGTGTATTCATCTTCACCTCCTGCTACTCCTTGGCTTGAACTCCCAAACGCCATAATAAACTACATGTTATGGGGGCCCCTAATTGCCCCATACTTTCTCATCATTTTATCACTACTGACCTGGAATGGAAAGCCAAACAAGTAGCACATCTTAATTACTCACAGAGAAGACTTAATTATACATCAGTAGTTACAGAATACAGATCAATTCCTACATGCTTTTCTGCGTCTCTCCCTGGTAGGGGTCTGGCCTGCATTGTCTAGATTCCTTTGTTAAAGGCAGGAGTTCAGAACATAACAGTTGTGATAGAAAAATGTTGAATACATTGGCAGCTCTGCTGCAAGTACAAAACCAATGGGTCTTTTCCATATATTCTGGAACCAGGGCACCAGTCAAACCAAGGTGAGAGAAGAAAATCAAGTCCCATGAAAGCCAAGAGGGCCTGACATCTATAAATGTGCAAAGTACCAAGAGCCATGGTTTTTCAGAGATATAGAGAGGAAAGAGTTTTCAGAATGGGGAGAGACTAATTAAATGGGTCAAATGCTGCAGTCATGTCAGATAAGAACTGAGAATCATTCATTGTCTTTGGAAATACAAAAGCCCTTGGTGACCTTTGTAAGAGTGATTCCAGTGGGCACAGGGAACAAAAAACCCAGATCACATCAGGGTGAGGAGTAAACTGCTTATTAGGAAGTAGAGACTGCATGTAGCAGGAAATTCTTCAAGGAATTTCATAGTAAAAAAGCAGAGTAGGTGGGAGTATGGGGTCACAGAGAAGCATTTCTTTATTCAAGACTGGAGAGACTTAACTCTCCATATATACATAAACATGTATATCAATTTTAGGGAATGATCCAGGAAAGAGAAGGAAAAAAGAAAAAGAAGAGGGTGAAGGAGAAGATGAAAGAGAGTAAGAGGAAGAAGAGGAGGAGGAACAGGGAGAGGAGGAAGAGAAGGAGGAACAGGAAGAGGAAGAAGAGGAGGGACAAGAAGAGGAAGAAGAGGAGGAGGAACAGGAAGAAGAGGAACAGGGAGAGGAGGAAGAGAAGGAGGAACAGGGAGAGGAAGAAGAGGAGGAACAGGAAGAGGAAGAAGAGGAGGAAGAGGAGATGGGGTGGGGGCCGGGAGGAGGTAGGGTAACTGATAAACAAGGTTTCTGAGGAGAAATTGGAATTCACAGGAGAGAGAACTTTAACTAGAAAGAGGACATCCTCTTTCACTAAGAAAGAAAGGAATGCTGAAAGGATGCAGATGATGAAATACACTCTAGGCTCTAGGAGACAAAGGTGGAAGGAGTGGAGGAGAAGGCGGAAGATGGCGGAAGAGTAAGACGCGGAGATCACCTTCCTCCCCACAGATACACCAGAAATACATCTACACGTGGAACAACTCCTACAGAACACCTACTGAAGGCTGGCAAAAGACCTCAGACCTCCCAAAAGGCAAGAAACTCCCCACGTACCTGGGTAGGGCAAAAGAAAAAACAGAGACAAAAGAATAGGGACGGCACCTGCACCAGTGGGAGGGAGCTGTGAAGGAGGAAAAGTTTCCACACTCTAGGAAGCCCCTTCGCGGGCGGAGACTGCGGGAGGCGGAGGGGGGAGCTTCGAAGCTGCGGAGTGCACAGCAACGGGTGCGGAGGGCAAAGCGGGGAGATTCCCGCACAGAGGATCGGTGCCGACCGGCACTCACCAGCCCGAGAGGCTTGTCTGCTCACCCGCCGGGGCGGGCGGGGCTGAGAGCTGAGGCCGGAGCGCAGGGAGAGGACTGGGGTTGGCGGCTTGAACATAGCCTGAAGGGGTTAGTGCACCACAGCTAGCCGGGAGGGAGTCCGGGGAAAAGCCTGCACCAGCAGAAGAGGCAGGAGACTTTTCCTTCCCTCTTTGTTTCCTGGGGCGTGAGGAGAGGGGTTTAAGAACGCTGCTTAAAGGAACTCTAGAGACGGGCGCGAGCCGCGGCTAAAAGCGCGAACCCCAGAGACGGGCGCGAGCCGCGGCTGAAAGCGCGGACCCCAGAGACGGGCGCGAGCCGCGGCTGAAAGCGCGGAATCCAGAGACGGGCGCGAGCCGCGGCTGAAAGCGCGGAATCCAGAGACGGGCGCGAGCCGCGGCTGAAAGCGCGGAATCCAGAGACGGGCGCGAGCCGCGGCTGAAAGCGCGGAATCCAGAGACGGGCGCGAGCCGCGGCTGAGGGCGCGGACTCCAGAGACGGGCGCAAGCCGCGGCTAAAAGCGCGGACCCCAGAGGCGGGCGGGAGACGTTAAGGCTGCTGCTGCCGCCACCAAGGGGCCTGTGTGCGGGCACAGGTCACTCTCCACACCCCTCTTCCGCGGAGCCTGTGCAGCCCGCCACTGCCGGGTTCCCGGGATCCAGGGACAACTTACCCGGGAGAGCGCACAGCGCGCCTCAGGCTGGTGCAAAGTCACGCCGGCCTTTGCCACCGCAGGCCCGCCCCGCACTCTGTGCCCCTCCGTCCCCGCCGGCCTGAGTGCGCCAGAGCCCCCAATCAGCGGCTCTTTTAACCCCATCCTGTCTGAGCAAAAAACAGACGCCCTCCAGCGATCTACACGCAGTGGCAGGGCCAAATCCAAAGCTTAGCCCTGGGAGCTGTGAGAACAAAGAAGAGAAAGGGAAATCCCTCCCAGCAGCCTCAGAAGCAGCGGATTAAAGCTCCACAATCAACTTGATGTACCCTGCATCTGTGGAATACCTGAATAGACAACCAATCATCCCCAATTAAGGAAGTGGACTTTAGGAGCAAGATCTATGATTTTTTCCCCTTTCCTCTTTTTGTGAATGTGTATGTGTATGCTTCTGTGTGAGATCTTCTCTGTATAGTCTTGCTTCCACCATTTGTCCTAGGGTTCTATCCGTCCATGTTTTTTTTTTTTAATTTTTTTTCTTAATAATTAATTTTAATAACCTTATTATACTTTACCTTCGTTCTTTCTTTCTTTCTTTCCGTCCTTCCTTCCCTCCTTTAGACAACGAATCATCCCAAATTGAGGAGGTGGTCTCTGACAGCAAGATTTAGGATTTTTCCCCATTTACCTCTTTTAGTGAGGGTGTATGTGTATGCTTCTGTGTAAGATTTTGTCTGTATAGCTTTGCTTCCAACATTTGTCCTAGGTTCTTTCCGTCCCCCCCCCTTTTTTTTTTTTTCTAAATAAGAAGTTTTTAATTCAATAACTTTATTATACTGTATTTTATTTTTACTGTATCTTCTTTCTTTCTGTCTTTTTTCCTTCTTTCCCTCCTTCCTTCCTTCCTCCCTCCCTCCCTCCCTCCTTTCTTTCCTTCTTGCCTTCTTTCCTTCTTTGCTTCTTTCTTTCTTTCTTCCTTCCTTCCTACCCTCCTTTCCTTCTTTCTTTCCTCATACTTCTACTAATTCCCTCTACTTTTTCTCCCTTTTATCCTGAGCCTGTGGATGAAAAGCTTTTGGTGCTCCTGCCAGGAGGCAGGGCTCTGCCTCTGAGGTAGGACAGCCAACTTCAGGACACTGATCAACAAGAGACCTCCCAGCTCCACATAATATCAAATGGCGAAAATCTCCCAGAGACCTCCATCTTAACACCAGCACCCAGCTTCACTCAACGACCAGCAAGCCACAGTGCTGGAAATCCTATGCCAAACAACTAGCAAAACAGGAACACAACCCCACCCATTAGCAGAGAGGCTGCCTAAAATCATAATAAGGCCACAGACACCCCCAAACACACCACCAGACGTGAACCTGCCCACTAGAGAGACAAGATCCAGCCTCATCCACCACAACACAGGCACTAGCCCCCTCCACCAGGAAGCCTACACAACCCACTGAACCAACCTTAGCCACTAGAGACAGACATCAAAAACAGGAGGAACCACAAACCTGCAGCCTGCAAAAAGGAGACCCCAAACACAGTAAGATAAGCAAAATGAGAAGACAGAAAAACACACAGCAGATAAAGGAGCAAGATAAAAATGCACCAGACCTAACAAATGAAGAGGAAATAGGCAGTCTACCTGAAAGAGAATTCAGAATAATGATAGTAAGGTTGATCCGAAATCTTGGAGATAGAATGGACAATAGATTGGACAAAATGCAAGAATCAGTTAACAAGGACCTAGAAGAACTAAAGATGAAACAAGCAACGATGAACAACACAATAAATGAAATTAAAAGTACTCTAGATGGGATCAATAGCAGAATAACTGAGGCAGAAGAACGGATAAGTGACCTGGAAGATAAAATAGTGGAAATAACTACTGCAGAGCAGAATAAAGAAAAAAGAATGAAAAGAACTGAGGACAGTCTCAGAGACCTCTGGGACAACATTAAACGCACCAACATTCGAATTATAGGGGTTCCAGAAGAAGAAGAGAAAAAGAAAGGGACTGAGAAAATATTTGAAGAGATTATAGTTGAAAACTTCCCTAATATGGGAAAGGAAATAGTTAATCAAGTCCAGGAAGCACAGAGAGTCCCATACAAGATAAATACAAGGAGAAATACGCCAAGACACATATTAATCAAACTGTCAAAAATTAAATACAAAGAAAGCATATTAAAAGCAGCAAGGGAAAAACAACAAATAACACATAAGGGAATCCCCATAAGGTTAACAGCTGATCTCTCAGCAGAAACCCTACAAGCCAGAAGGGAGTGGCAGGACATACTGAAAGTGATGAAGGAGAAAAACATGCAGCCAAGACTACTCTACCCAGCAAGGATCTCATTCAGATTTGATGGAGAAATTAAAACCTTTACAGACAAGCAAAAGCTGAGAGAGTTCAGCACCACCAAACCAGCTTTACAACAAATGCTAAAGGATCTTCTCTAGGCAAGAAACACAAGAGAAGGAAAAGACCTATAATAACGAACCCAAAACAATTTAGAAAATGGGAATAGGAACATACATATCGATAATTACCTTAAATGTAAATGGACTAAATGCTCCCACCAAAAGACACAGATTAGCTGAATGGATACAAAAACAAGACCCTTATATATGCTGTCTACAAGAGACCCACTTCAGACCTAGAGATACATACAGACTGAAAGTAAGGGGATGGAAAAAGATATTCCATGCAAATGGAAGCCAAAAGAAAGCTGGAGTAGCAATTCTCATATCAGACAAAATAGACTTTAAAATAAGGACTATTAAAAGAGACAAAGAAGGACACTACATAATGATCAAGGGATCGATCCAAGAAGAAGATATAACAATTGTAAATATTTATGCACCCAACATAGGAGCACCTCAATACATAAGGCAAATACTAACAGCCATAAAAGGGGAAATCGACAGTAACACATTCATAGTAGGGGACTTAAACACCCCACTTTCACCCATGGACAGATCATCCAAAATGAAAATAAATAAGGAAACACAAGCTTTAAATGATACATTAAACAAGATGGACTTAATTGATATTTATAGGACACTCCATCCAAAAACAACAGAATACACATTTTTCTCAAGTGCTCATGGAACATTCTCCAGGATAGATCATATCTTAGGTCACAAATCAAGCCTTGGGAAATTTAAGAAAATTGAAATTGTATCAAGTATCTTTTCTGACCACAACGCCATGAGACTAGATATCAATTACAGGAAAAGATCTGTAAAAAATACAAGCACATGGAGGCTAAACAATACACTACTTAATAATGAAGAGATCACTGAAGAAATCAAAGAGGAAATCAAAAAATACCTAGAAACAAATGACAATGGAGACACAACGACCCAAAACCTGTGGGATGCAGCAAAAGCAGTTCTAAGGGGGAAGTTTATAGCAATACAAGCCCACCTTAAGAAGCAGGAAACATCTCGAATAAACAACCTAACCTTGCACCTCAAGCAATTAGAGAAAGAAGAACAAAAAAACCCCAAAGCTAGCAGAAGGAAAGAAATCATAAAAATCAGATCAGAAATAAATGAAAAAGAAATGAAGGAAACAATAGCAAAGATCAATAAAACTAAAAGCTGGTTCTTTGAGAAGATAAACAAAATAGATAAACCACTAGCCAGACTCATCAAGAAAAAAAGGGAGAAGACTCAAATCAATAGAATTAGAAATGAAAAAGGAGAGGTAACAACTGACACTGCAGAGATAAAAGAGATCATGAGAGATTACTACAAGCAACTCTATGCCAATAAAATGGACAATCTGGAAGAAATGGACAAATTCTTAGAAATGCACAACCTGCCAAGACTGAATCAGGAAGAAATAGAAAATATGAACAGACCAATCACAAGCACTGAAATTGAAACTGTGATTAAAAATCTTCCAACAAAGAAAAGCCCAGGACCAGATGGCTTCACAGGCGAATTCTATCAAACATTTAGAGAAGAGCTAACACCTATCCTTCTCAAACTCTTCCAAAATATAGCAGAGGGAGGACCACTCCCTAACTCCTTCTACGAGGCCACCATCACCTTGATACCAAAACCAGACAAGGATGTCACAAAGAAAGAAAACTACAGGCCAATATCACTGATGAACATAGATGCAAAAATCCTCAACAAAATACTAGCAAACAGAATCCAACAGCACATTAAAAGGATCATACACCATGATCAAGTGGGGTTTATTCCAGGAATGCAAGGATTCTTCAATATACGCAAATCTATCAATGTGATAAACCATATTAACAAATTGAAGGAGAAAAACCATATGATCATCTCAATAGATGCAGAGAAAGCTTTTGACAAAATTCAACACCCATTTATGATAAAAACCCTGCAGAAAGTAGGCATAGAGGGAACTTTCCTCAACATAATAAAGGCCATATATGACAAGCCCACAGCAAACATCATCCTCAATGGTGAAAAACTGAAAGCATTTCCACTAAGATCAGGAACAAGACAAGGTTGCCCACTCTCACCACTATTATTCAACATTGTTTTGGAAGTTTTAGCCACAGCAATCAGAGAAGAAAAGGAAATAAAAGGAATCCAAATTGGAAAAGAAGAAGTAAAGCTGTCACTGTTTGCAGATGACATGATCCTATACATAGAGAACCCTAAAGATGCTACCAGAAAACTACTAGAGCTAATCAATGAATTTGGTAAAGTGGCAGGATACAAAATTAATGCACAGAAATCTCTGGCATTCCTATATACTAATGATGAAAAATCTGAAAGTGAAATCAAGAAAACACTCCCATTTACCATTGCAACAAAAAGAATAAAATATCTAGGAATAAACCTACCTAAGGAGACAAAAGACCTGTATGCAGAAAATTATAAGACACCGATGAAAGAAATTAAAGATGATATAAATAGATGGAGAGATATACCATGTTCTTGGATTGGAAGAATCAACATTGTGAAAATGACTCTACTACCCAAAGCAATCTATAGATTCAATGCAATCCCTATCAAACTACCACTGGCATTTTTCACAGAACTAGAACAAAAACTTTCACAATTTGTATGGAAACACAAAAGACCCCGAATAGCCAAAGCAATCTTGAGAACGAAAGAAGGAACTGGAGGAATCAGGCTCCCTGACTTCAGACTATACTACAAAGCTACAGTCATCAAGACAGTATGGTACTGGCACAAAAACAGAAAGATAGATCAATGGAACAGGATAGAAAGCCCAGAGATAAACCCATGCACATATGGACACCTTATCTTTGATAAAGGTGGCAGTAATGTACAATGGAGAAAGGACAGCCTATTCAATAAGTGGTGCTGGGAAAACTGGACAGGTACATGTAAAAGTATGAGATTAGATCACTCCCTAACACCATACACAAAAATAAGCTCAAAATGGATTAAAGACCTAAATGTAAGGCCAGAAACTATCAAACTCTTAGAGGAAAACATAGGCAGAACACTCTATGACATAAATCAAAGCAAGATCCTTTCTGACCCACCTCCTAGAGAAATGGAAATAAAAACAAAAATAAACAAATGGGACCTAATGAAACTTCGAAGCTTTTGCACAGCAAAGGAAACCATAAAGAAGACCAAAAGACAACCCTCAGAATGGGAGAAAATATTTGCAAATGAAGCAACCGACAAAGGATTAATCTCCAAAATTTACAAGCAGCTCATGCAGCTCAATAACAAGAAAACAAACAACCCAATCCAAAAATGGGCAGAAGACCTAAATAGACATTTCTCCAAAGAAGATATACAGACTGCCAACAAACACATGAAAGAATGCTCAACATCACTAATCATTAGAGAAATGCAAATCAAAACTACAATGAGATATCATCTCACACCAGTCAGAATGGCCATCATCAAAAAATCTAGAAACAATAAATGCTGGAGAGGGTGTGGAGAAAAGGGAACACTCTTGCACTGCTGGTGGGAATGTGAATTGGTTCAGCCACTATGGAGAACAGTATGGAGGTTCCTTAAAAAACTACAAATAGAACTACCATATGACCCAGCAATCCCACTATTGGGCATATACCCTGAGAAAACCAAAATTCAAAAAGAGTCATGTACCAAAATGTTCATTGCAGCTCTATTTACAATAGCCCGGAGATGGAAACAACCTAAGTGCCCGTCATCGGATGAATGGATAAAGAAGATGTGGCACATATATACAATGGAATATTACTCAGCCATAAAAAGAAACGAAATTGAGCTATTTGTAATGAGGTGGATAGACCTAGAGTCTGTCATACAGAGTGAAGTAAGTCAGAAAGAAAAAGACAAATACCGTATGCTAACACATATATATGGAATTTAAGAAAAAATGTCATGAAGAACCTAGGGGTAAAGCAGGAATAAAGACGCAGACCTCCTAGAGAACGGACTTGAGGTTATGGGGAGGGGGAAGGGTGAGCTGTGACAGGGCGAGAGAGAGTCATGGGCATATACACACTAACAAACGCAGTAAGGTAGATAGCTAGTGGGAAGCAGCCGCATGGCACAGGGATATTGGCTCGGTGCTTTGTGACAGCCTGGAGGGGTGGGATGGGGAGGGTGGGAGGGAGGGAGACGCAACAGGGAAGACATATGGGAACATATGTTTATGTATGACTGATTCACTTTGTTATAAAGCAGAAACTAACACACCATTGTAAAGCAATTATACCCCAATAAAGATGTTAAAAAAAAAAAAAAAAAAGGTGGAAGGAGCTGTTGTTTGTTGTCTCATCTTGATCAAGTAAAATATAATGTTCATAAGTAAGGGTGAGGGAGGAGGCATCCAATCTGGGTTTTGAGGAGGAGTAAAATTTTCTAATATAGCCTCTGAGGGTAAAGTGAAAGGAAACTGGTGATGAACACAAGGAAACATAGCTTAGTAATAACTGAGGTTGGAGACCATGAATGCGAATTATCTCTGATGATGTGATTTTACCCTAGCAGCTTTCAGCATCAAGCATTATGCCTGTATGTTATAGATATTTGTATGATATTGCTATTTTAATTTCAATGATATATAGTAATATCATCTCGTGAGATAGGGTTTTTTTCAAAACTATAATAAATGGCAATCTTCATTCCACCAGAGATACTACTAGAAGAATTTATCATGAACCCCACATATGAAATGATCATGAAATATGTCATTTAAGAAATGTTGCAAATTGTGCTATGGAAACAGATGGCATGGCTCTGCAATATAAGCAGCAATGCCCTCACCAGCTGTTGATTTTGCCTGCAAAATTTAAATCACAGTATAATGGCTGCTAATGCTGATGTGAAGTGTATCTAATATAATCCCACAAGTTCTACGAGTGATTAAGTATCCTAGGTTTGGGAGAGATTGGGGTAAATAGGTACTTTATTATTGTACATGTTTGAAATGCAGAGACTTCCAGAAAATATCACACTTATGTTTGGGTGTGCTTTAAAGTAGGGGAAAAAAAAAAACCCCAACAGCTCCTTCTGTAGTACATAGGAAGGAGACTGACTGTTTAAATGTCTTCATTTTGCCGTAAAGGCTCTGTCTTCATCTTGGCATCTGTGATATTTTACTGTCCTCGAATGATCTAGCTCTCTTTTCTTCTTTGTGTTTTTTTTCTTTTATTATCCTTGAAATTTAGAGGATCTCCAAAGTTAGATCCTTGGTTTTCTCTTTCTATACTCTAGTAATGGCCTAATCCCTCCTTTGTCTTCTCCTATTGCCTGTATGTTGTATGTTTCCTTCTGTTGCCTGTATGCTGTCAGCCAGAGAAAGTGGTCATAAGAAGTTGAGAATATAGATCTGAAATTTAAGAAAGAGGTAGAAGCTGTAAAAACAGAGTTAAGAACATTTACTATCTTTTCATTTGACAAACTCCTGCACATCTATGTAGATCCAGCTCTAATAATACTAGTAAAATAATAATAATCAATAATTAATGAGTTTTTCTATATATAAAGCAGTGTTCTGAGTATTTTATTCTTTGATTTCATATTAAAATGTGTTATTTAATTTTTAGTTTTTATTAATTTATATCAATTTTAATTTTTTCCAGTTTTATTGAGATATGATTGACATACAGAACTGTATAAGTTTAAGGTGTACAGCATAGTGACAGCATATATATTATGAAATGGTTACCACAATAAGCTTGAATGTCCATCTTGTCATATAGATAAAAAAACAAAAAGAAAAAAATGTTTTTTCCTTTTGATGAGAACTCATAGGATCTACTCTCTTAACAACTTTCCCATATATCATACAGTGTCAAATATAGTCATGTTGTACATTACATCCCAGGTACTTATTTATCTTATAAATGGAAGATTGTAGCTTTTGACCATCTTCATTTAATTCTCCCTTCTCCTACTCTCCACTTCTGTGTTCTGAGTATTTTCAATGTATCAACTCATTTTATCCAACTCCAAACTTGGTGGTATTATTGTTTACTTGTATGCACATATTTAACGTCCTTAGACTTTAAACTCTTTTAAGAAGAGAGAAATTATATCATTTATATTTTTATCCCCTACAGGATTTCTTGGTACTTCCTGCATTAAGTATGTGATAAACACATATTTGTTGAATGACTAAATGATCAAAGAAAAGAAAAAGAATGCACACAATAAAAAGTTGAAAACCATTAACTCTATACATATAAATCTTTCTTTTTCATGTAAATTGTGAGTTATTTGAGGATAGGATTTGTTTGATTAAAGCTAAGGGATATATCTTCTAACTCAAAGTCAGAATTCACTGAGTACCTGCTTCCTACCTTCCCACATATTGCGTGTTAGGTATTTGATTCTTTGGATGTGGTTAGAAGAACGACTGCAGGGTATACTGCTCCATTGCCAAGGTTCCATTTGCCGCTATGACTGACTACTTATGCTCCAATCTGTTTCTCTTCTGTTCCAGTCGTCTACCACCCTGGCACCCTTGTGCAATATTCTTTGCATCTACTGAAGGCAATTTATTATGTACATAACAGGTGCCTTAAAGCAAGTTGCACATTAATAGTGGACACTTTAAGTGGGAATATATACTAATAGAACCAATTTGTGGAAATTATTCAGTCTATAAAAAGGTTAATTTCTATTTATGGAAAAATCATAAAATTTTACATTGGTTAAAATGGAGAAATAAGATGTTCAACTAAATGATACAGATTGACCTATTTTTGTTTGTTATAAAATCATACAATAAAAGATGTAAGAAATCTAAAGATTATTTGTTGTTCAAACTGACAAAGTAAATTTGTGAGGAGATATTACATATTTGCAACTGAAATATCTTTTTCTTTTTCTGAAAAGCATACAAACAATTCTATGCTGATTAGTACACAGCAAAAATACATTTGGAATGAGTTTCAGAAACAAATCTAATTCTAATTTTTGCCAAAATTAATAGCAAATTCTGATTACAAAAAGGAAATCTCTTTATTTTGAGAAGATAGTAATTAAGTTTTGACTACATAATTTCTACATTTCCCCCAGTGGAGCTGTATAATCACTCAGGATATGGATATGTCATCATTTTATCTGAAGGGATGCCCTGGGCCCTCAAGCAAGGTAGTATCCCTAGAATTTGGACTGGAGACAACTTGCATGTCATGATCCTGTGATTCTTTTAAATTTTCTTCTCAACTTCCTGCTCTCCCTTTTCTGATACCTAGCAAAGATGAGAATTTTGATATTGGATAACCAAGGTGGTAAAAATGCAACATATAAGACCATCTCCTTCAACCTTTCGGACATGATGCGGAATAACTGGTGTTTCCATGATGGAGTACATGAAATGAATTGTAGATGTTTCCTGATACTCCTAAGCATGACAGTAGAACAGTGATTTGGATCTTCCTTAGAAGTTTTTAGACTACTCGAATTCTTTCATAAATCTTTTAGGCATCAAATAAATCCCTATAAAATAGGAAAGAAAAAAATATATTTTTGCATGGTGTCTAATGTTGATATGTATATTTCAGGCCCCAAATAAGCAGGGACACATTCGAAGACATAGAAAAAAAGTTTACACCCACCCAAGAAAAGATCTCAGATTTAACATAATTCAATTCCATAATTCACATAAACCTCCAAGAAATTGAAACTAATTTCTATCTATGAATTAAAGGATCGGCAACATTCAGAAACCGTTCCTCGCCTTTGCACTTTTTTTTTTTTGCGGTACGCAGGCTTCTCATTGTTGTGGCCTCTCCCGTTGCGGAGCACAGGCTCCGGACGCCCAGGCTCAGCGGCCATGGCTCACGGGCCCAGCCGCTCCGCGGCATGTGGGATCTTCCCGGACCAGGGCACAAACCCATGTCCCCTGCAACGGTGGGCGGACTCTCAACCACTGCGCCACCAGGGAAGCCCTGCCTTTGCACTTTAACTCTGGAATTTCTGGAGTTATCAGGTGGTAAAATTATAAGTACACAGCAGAGGCAAATAGGTCAGCTCTATGGGTCAAAAGATATGGATAGAATGCCTATAAATTTATTATTTATGAAAAAGCTAATATTCTAGAAACTAAATCAGGAAGTGTTTGGCTAGAAATACTTCCTTACCCAGAATCAATTATTCTTCATTAGGCCGCTTCATACAGTTGTCTAATGGAAAAGGCTATGGAGGGACTTCCCTGGCAGTTCAGTGGTTAAGACTCTGTGCTTCCACTGCAGAGGGCACGGGTTCGATCTCTGGTCGGGGAACTAAGATCCCACATGCAGTGCAGCACAGCCAAAAGTAAATAAATAAATACAAATAAACAAGTAAGACTGACACCATTGCTGTTAGTTAAAAAAAAAAGCCTATGGAAAGCCTTAACATATGGAAAAGCCATTAGACAACAAGCATGTGTAGAGATAGCTAACTTAATTAGTAATCAGGTTGCTATAAATCATTATTGCAAGGAAATGCCATTTTACATCCATCTGATTAAAACAGTGAAAAGTTTGATAATGCCGATTGTTGGAGAGATGTAGATCAATAATGTATCATACATGGTTGATAAGAGAATAAAATGGTAAAAGCACTTTGGAAACCAATTTAGCACTGTCTAGTGAAAAACGAACATTCACATATCCTATCACCTATCAGTCCTCTTCAGGATAAAAATTCAAGTGACACTTGCCTATGTGTATCAGGAGACATGTATAAGAATGTTTATAGCAGCATTGTTCACAATAACAAAAAGAAAGGTAAGTAAAAAATCTGTGTAAAATGCTAATAACCATCAAGAGTAGAATGAGTAAAAAGAATCATTCAAGAATGTGATATTACACAGAAGTGAAAATGAATGAATCACAGCTGTATACAACATGATGAAGCATACCTATTGCTCAATGACAAGAAAATCTCAGAAGTTGTATAAAGCATAATAGCCTTTTTTTTTAAATGAAAAAACTCAATATAAAAAAGTTGCTTAACCATTTGCTATTTGTAATAAAAAACAATCTTTAAAAGAAAGGTATAATCACCACAGTAAGTCTAGTTAACATGTCAGTTATACCTCAAAACAACAACAACAAGAGAATAAATGTACAAAAAGCAGTATGATGGATAACATGGGTTGGAGCCATAGACAAGAGGACAGAATAGGGAGGAACATAAAGATACATGTAAACAATCGTCAGTGTTCTAGTTCTTGGCCTGGATGTTGGGTTCACAGGTACTTATTTGTTGAAATGAATGAATAAATAACTAAGTAAAATAAAAGAGGGTAGAAATGCAAATTAAAACTACAGTGAGGTAGCACCTCACACCAGTCAGAATGGCCATCGTCAAAAAATCTACAAACAATAAGTACTGGAGAGGGTGTGGAGAAAAGGGAACCCTCTTGCACTGTTGGTGGGAATGAAAATTGATACAACCACTATGGAGGACAGTATGAAGCTTCCTTAAAAAACTAAAAATAGAAATACCACATGACCCAGCAATCCCACTCCTGGGCATATATCCAGAGAAAACCATAATTCAGAAAGACACATGCACCCCAATGTTCATTGCAGCACTATTTATGATGGCCAGGACATGGAAGCAACCTAAATGTCCGTCAACAGAGGAATGGATAAAGAAGATGTGGTACATATACACAATGGAATATTACTCAGCCATAAAAAGGAATGAAATTGGGTCATTTGCAGAGACGTGGACGGACCTAGAGAGTGTCATACAGAGTGGAGTAAGTTAGAAGGAGAAAAGCAAATATTGTATATTAAGGCATATATGTGGAATCTCGCAAAATGGTATGGATGATCTTATTTGCCAAGCAGAAGTAGAGACACAGTTGTAGAGAACAAATGTATGGATACCAAGGGGGAAGGGGGTTTGGGATGAATTGGGAGATGGGGATTGACATATATACACTATTGATACTGTGTATAAAATAGATAACTCATTAGAACCTACTGTATAGCACAGGAAACTCTACTCAGTGCTCTGTGGTGACCTAGATGGGAGGGAAATCTAAAAAAGAGGGGATATGTGTATGCATGTGGCTGATTCACTTTGCTGTACAGTAGAAACTAACACAACATTGTAAAGCAACTATACTCCAGTAAAAATTAAAGAAAACAAAGAGGGTTATGCATGGATCAGTTTTGATAATGTGTCATGACTCATGAATTAATTCAAATCTATTTACCACAGGTTCATTTGAAAACCAAGCAAGAGAACAAAAGAAAAATTTAAAAAGCTATTGCTGATTTTACCTGTTTAATTTTTTAAGTTTTCTAGCTGAAGAAATAAAAGGCATAATGAATTTGACTGTATATGCTTATAATACATGAAAACATCAATTGAATGGATATTTATTTTTGGAGGATTTACAGGCTAATGTCATTATGAGCAATCACAGAATGTGTGGCACACAGCTAGGCAATTGATTCTTTAAATCCAGATTTTATTAGGGTTTTGTTTGGAATAAGAGGAATGTTCCCTTGGAGAAATGACATTTCATTAACATAATATATAGATCAATCTGTCAGTAGGGATTGATTCTGGTCTGTGATACTATTAGGTTTTTATCTTTTAATGATGATGTTTCTTACAACTTCATGTTGGTTCCATTACAATCCTTTTTTTTCTCCCTCTATATTTTTTTCTTTCACCCTGTTAAGAGAGTTACTGCAGTCTGTGTGAAGGTGACATTATAATTATTACCTATATTAAGCAATCAGGATCCATCGCTACCTGGACTGAATGAAATAGAGAAACTGGTCAGTCATATGCTTTATGTGATTTATATCATCTTGATCTGAACAATTTAAACTTCTAATCTCTAAGCTTAGAGACATATCTCAATAGGGAGTTGTGTTCTTCGTAAATATAATTCAGACCCTCCAGTCTCCCATGTTGAATGCTGGAAACGTCCAGAGCAGTCAAAACTTATGGCTGGAACAGATCTCAAATGAGGTGTCATAAAGGATTAGGGTGTGTGTGCATGGGTGTTAGGAGTTTTTTGGGGGGAGGGCACTGCACAGACACAGATCAGAATATCTTTGCACACTTTGCCCAAGTAACTGTATGAATAGAAACAGAACAGCACTTCTTTTGTTTCCTTCAGGGCTTTATTACAAATCGTAGGGTTTAAAAAAATCTCTTTACAGTCTTTTTTTGTTAGTGTCCTATATAAAAGTACTGGAGCGCCAGGACAGAGGTTATTGCTCACCATTGCATTGCATGTATTACAGTGTCAACTCCAAGGCCAGGTGGCAAATATGTGCTGAATGATTGACTAGCCCCCATTAGGCAATGAGGCTGCTTTAGCAATCAGTCTCCTTAAATGGCATTATTTACTTGTTGAAAACGTGCTTTCCACATTGGCTTAGCTCTTTAATTGACATAGGCCCATTGCCACTCTGCGCTGACACAGATCACTTTCTGAACACTCCACAGTTTTCTGACCTCCTTCTCACATAGAGACACGTTGACAATTACATCCATTTTCATTCAATGGCACTGCCTTGCCCTACCCCTACCTCTAAACTGCAATTCTTTGATTCTTTATTATAGATCTAATATGTCCCAGCCTGGTCTGGGATTCCACCAGGGTTATAGATTATAAATAGGGTTTAGATTATAAATAGGGTTGCAATTCAAGTGAAGTTTTGTCTGCCTGTTTACTAGACTGCTTTCAAGATTGTTCAAACCCAAATAGGGGAGAGATGGAAACTTAATTTGTTTCAGGCTTCAATGCTTGGAGGCAAGGCAGACTCTCAGTTTCCCATGAGCAGACTACTAAATGTTTTCAACCTGGGTGAGCAGCAAAGTCTTTGTGCACAGGCCATACCGAGATTTCCCAACAAGAAGAGCTCATACTCAAATAACAGGGTTACCTGTCATACACTGAATGAGACCCACGTACCCAGGGAGCTGAGCCATTCTTTGCTTGTTGAATATGTTAATCCTCGACTCAGTTAAGCAGAGGCCCTGGCATACACTGCAGAAAGTACAGCAAACACTCCATGTGCCAAACACGATGGGGCTTTTGCTTGCTCTCCTCTGTCCTCACCTTCACCAATCCCTACAGGAATAATTAAAGTCCTTTCTGCTGTCCTGGAAGCTGTTATTGTTGAGGCAAAAACTACAATCAGGATGAATTGAATTGTTATGCAAGACTGAAGCCAGTTGTTTGGAAGAATGAATCTCAGGCAAGAATTAAGTTTGAAATTTTAATGTGTTAAGTGACATAATATGAAAGAATTACTGTTTTGTGAACCGTGTAGAAAGATGGTAAACTGAGCATGTCCCAAACAAACAATTTAATTCAGTTCAGAAATTATTTACAAAGACCAATCATGAAGTCTTGAATTAGACTGTATGTTAGACACTGAAAGAAAACAGAACTGATTCTTCTTCTTAGGAATCCCATAGTTTGGATGTTGACTGATCTACATTGGCCAGTGTAATACCTGTGGTTAACACAGAGACCAACATGTAGTAGGCATTTAATAAATCTTGTGTTTTGTGTTATTATTGTGCTGTGTTATTATTATTAATGTGACAAGTATTATATTACTGCTATGTGTTAATTATAGGACTGGCTGAATATTTTTATTATGCCTATGGGAGGCTTACTAGATAAAGCAATATGTGAACTGATTCTTGAATAGTGATCCTGCCAGTAGGAAGAAGGGAAGGACATTTAAACAGAGGGAATGGCATGTATAAAACATCCCTGGCATAAAGGAACACCAGTTCAGTGGCAAGAAATGTCCAGATTCTTCTTGGCAGGCAAGGGCACATATGGCAAGAGAACAGTCCACTGTGCTCTAGTCCACACCTAGTGGTCCTTATCCAGGGTAGACCAGACCAGGATAACTTGAGATGGTGTAGTCAGAGGGAGGTTTTGAAACACAGTAAAAGAATACATCCAAAGTAAGCAGAAAGCAATGCCAGTGGTCAAGTTTGAAGGGCCAGCTGAAGCTGTGGGTGGGATAATGAATAATGCAGTAACAAGTCAATAGGGATTGGAAGTATGTCAAATGCAGATATAGAAATAAGTTGGAAGGGAGGGCATTTCATTTGGATTATGATTGGCACCACTGAAAATGGATAAGAGACAAGAAGGAAAAGCACCAGGTAGGAAGCATTGCAAAATTCAAGTAGATGATAAGGACTTGAAATAAGGCAGTAGTACTGGGTTAAAGTGTGAGAAAAGTTTAGGAAGCAAAATGTATCAGACTTGATAAACAATGGAATAAATATGAGGCTGAGAAGACAGATGTAGAAAATGCTGCTTAGGGACAACACCTTGCAGAGTGTGGGATATAGACTGAACCTGTGACTGATCTATGTTGACCCAGTAGCAAGAACACATGAGTCTGGAAACCAAAGGGAAGAAGTAACATTAGTCTCTCTCATCATCATTCTTAATGACCAACCCTTCTTTGGATTTGTGTTTCCCATCACCATTGGTTCTGCCAAATTAGAGGTCCAAATTCTTAGTGGGGGAATGTTTGCATTAGTGGACATATACGTGATCCATTAGTGGACTGAACTTGAAGTTATGACTTGAAGCTACCACATCACTTTGCAATCCTCATGCTAGTGGCCCTGCAGGTAAAAATTCAGGGAAAAATGACCCTGACAATAAATAAAGGTGGAATGTGATTAGCTCCAAAAGAGAAAAATATAAAAGAATGCCATGGAGATCTAGAAGATGGAGAAATTTGGTAACATTCAGAAATGCAAAGATGAAAGGCCCAAAGATGGCAATGCATAAAGGTTAATAAGAACAAGTAACAATATCAGAGAGCTACTTATTATTTTATTGCATGAAAATATTTATAATTGCCCTTTTGATAGTGTCCTTGTTGGATAAATAAAGGTGCATCTGTATACAATCCAGTTATATTTTATTGGACTTGGTGATATTGTCTCATCATTATTTTTAATAATAAAGAAGGAAATAATCCCTGATAGCAAAATTCTAACATTTTTTTTTTTTTTTTGCGGTACGTGGGCCTCTCACTGTTGTGGCCTCTCCCGTTGCGGAGCACAGGCTCCGAATGCGCAGGCTCAGCGGCCATGGCTCACGGGCCCAGCCGCTCCGTGGCATGTGGGATCCTCCTGGACTGGGGCACGAACCCGTGTCCCCTGCATCGGCAGGCGGACTCTCAACCACTGCGCCACCAGGGAAGCCCCTAACACATTTTTCTATTGCCACATGGAGCATATTTTTCTTGCATATTTTCACCTTATTGTTCAAAGTTGTAATACCTTATGTATACAAAATATTTTTAATACAATGATTGAAACAATTAATAAAATTTGTAAGAGTTAAATGGATTCAATATTATTGCCTTGACCTTGCGCTGATTTTCCCCTTGCCCTGCCAAGATTCAGATTCGTATTTCAGGCATAATATAAAGACAGTCATGTAATAAACTGATACGAAACATCAGCTTAACTTGAGTTGTCCTTCTTTCTATATAGTCAGTATTTCTGCTTCCATTCTCCAGCACATAGAATATTTTGGCTTAAGTGGTGTTGCTGACAACCAATATAGTGTTATGATTAAGAGCATGAGTTCTGGAGTCAGATGCAACTGGGCATCAAGATCTAGGGATGACCTCACCTGTGTTACCATGTGCAAGTCAATTAACCTCACTGAGCCTCAGGTTCTTCATCTGTAAAGGAGGGTTAATAATAAGATTCACCTACCTTTAGGATTTTTGTGAAGATTACATGACCTAGTGCAAATAAAACATTAGCCCCATTTAAAGACTATAGTGAACTTCTGATAACACAAAACCTCTGGTAAATTCAGTAGTATTAGTATCAATGGTAGTAGAAATCATAATAGTAGTAGTAGTAGTTGTTGTAATTAAAAAATAATTTCAAAACATAGGTAACTCATGACTTTCATACAGATGTAAAAATGAACATGTATTAAATTTTCTTTAACTCATTAATCAGTGAGGGGATCAAGCAGATGCTCTAACCTATTAAAAAGATGATCCAAAGAATAGACACATTTATCAATGAGGAATATCAAAATGAATGTGAAAATGGAGGCAAAATTGACCTCTTCTATAGTGAGGAGGGAGACCAGTTGGATGCCCACTGGATAGAACTTACATGTCTATAGACCAGATTTATTTTTGCATTACTCTCAGCTATCTACAGCTTACAGATAGATAAGCTGTAGATTTTAAAATGGAAAGGAATGTGCTATAGACAATGTGTACTTTTCCATCAAAGTACAATTTTCTCTACATAGTGGTGGCAGTGGTAATATTTTTGGGTCACAAGGAACACATGTGATGTAAACATTACTAAAAACAGGTTAAATCCTGAAAACCCCAAAAAAGAACACAGTGTATAAATTATTCAGAAGGTGCTGAAAGCAAGAACTCTGGCCCTAGCATCAAACAAACCTGGATTCTAGTTCCATGTTTTTACCATTTATCAGATGATTGACCTTGGACAAGTCATTTAACCTCTTTCAGTTTCGTTTTCCTTATCTGTGAATTAGATGCCAGAGCAAATGCTTTCTAAAGCATCCCCTCCCCCAGCCCCCCAGACTCACATCTACAGACAGGAAGCAATGACTGTTGATGTGAATTATCATGCAAGTCTCTTGTGGATAGGCTACACATGGATAATTGAGACTTGGCTACAAATGAGCAATGTGATTAGAGTTACTGACCTAAACAATTCCAGCAAATGACAAGTCTTCAGGGTCTTTGAAATGTCACCCATTTTACTGTGTATATTTAATGAAATGCTAATGTAATTTTGCTAAACATGCAGTACTTATCATTACACGTGACGGATTGGAAATATGAGTTTCCAGTGGTAGTAAACTGTCACAGAAATAGTGATTAAGCACTACAATTATGGGAACACCTACCTTTTATATTAGAAAGTCATTTTTTTCCAGTTTGTGTCAGTTAAAATCGGTAAGAGACTATAAATGTGAGGCAAAGGATGTGTATTGAAAGTATGATTTAAGAACATTCAACTCAAACTCTGCTTGCATGCTGTCACCTGGATGGGAGATGTCTACTCTATAGTACCATGGGCACTGCATACAACTTTTGTATGTCATTCCCTCAATTCTGTGTGTGAGATCACCTGAGATATCCAAGCAAATGTTGGACAATGACTGGTTTGCTTTTATAAAATGATTTTTTATTACAGAATAAAACTTTTAACAGAATATTTGTTATAACATTTAAAAAATAATTTATTATAAAATAGGAAACTGCATAAAACATGTGGAGAGCTTAATGGATTATTATGATGCATCTAACTCAGATTAAGAAACAGACTTTGGGGCTTCCCTGGTGGTGCAGTGGTTGAGAGTCCGCCTGCCGATGCAGGGGACACGGGTTCATGCCCCGGTCTGGGAAGATCCCACATGCCGCGGAGCGGCTAGGCCCATGAGCCATGGCCGCTGAGCCTGCGCATCCGGAGCCTGTGCTCTGCAACGGGAGAGGCCACAACAGTGAGAGGCCCATGTACCGCAAAAAAAAAAAAAAGAAACAGACTTTGGATAGTTACCCAAGAGATCCTTCAGGTATCCTGTCTCAGTCATAATATTCTTCCTTCTTCCTAAAGGAAATTGCTCTCCTGTATGATAATCTCTTTCATTTCTTCACAGTTTTATAAATATGTTGCTAAACATGGCCAGATATCTCTGGGTGGGAGGGATCTTCCTTGGTTAGAAGCGCTATTCTAAGAAGTCCTTAAGACATAAATACACTTGGAGGAAAGAAGGAATTTGCCTGTAGTTTGCATATAAAACATCTAACCCATCATTAAATTCCAGCAATGGTTTGACATGACCACATTCTCTAACATACCAGAGAGAAATCATGCAGCTATGTAAACATATATTAATATTTACATAATTTTTAATGCCTTCAAATATGCATAATTTTTGAACACTTTGTGTATATAGTGTTCTGGCTTTATTACTCATACATATTTGTTATGTAAAAGGCAAAAAGAACTCAAAGAAGATACAGAGATCTGTGATCATGTCCTACAAATCTAGCTATTATTTACAGTTGAGGTTTATCATAAGATTTTCATCTCTATCATCTATCTACCTATGCCATTTAAATATAAAGCTATATCACATAAATATACATATAGTATATAAAATAGTTTGGATCATTATATAATGCACATGGCCACGTTTCTTTAATCTATTTTCCCATATACTTCTTCTCTCTTCTTGAAATAAATAGTTAAAATGTATTTTTGAAGGCCAAGGACTTAAAAAGAAAACTAACCACAATGCCACTTATCTCATCAAAAATTAATAATAATTTTTTTAATTATAAAATATCCTGTCACTACTGAAGGGAAATAACTATTTGAATTCAGTTAGTGAATGAAAATGTATTGAATCTAAATCTTGGGCTACACTGTATTTTACCAACAGAGTGATTTTATGCAGCTAAAGCATTGTATTGCAGTTTCTGGAAGGGAATATTTTTCATGTTTTAGTAATTCACACAGCTGTTTTACATTGAGAGAACAAGGGGAGTATCTTAAGACAGGAGTCTCTTATAGGCTTGTCCATTCTCGTGGTGGCCCCCTGGTGGTCAGATGGACTTCGCATGTGTTGGCTGAGTGTTTTAAAGAGTGTGTGTGTGTGTGTGTGTGTGTGTGTGTGTGTGTGTGTGTGTGTGTGTGTGTGTGTGTGTGTGTGTGTGTGTGTGTGTGTGTGTGTGTGTGTGTGTGTGTGTGTGTGTGTGTGTGTGTGTGTGTGTGTAATTTTGAGAGGAGAGGACGGGAAAGACTTTCAGAGGGTACAATGGAATAAATACTTGTATATTTCTTTCGCATAGACAGAAATACTCTGAAGTCCACTGAAGGCTGTTTATCAGCTATGGTTTCAGCTGTAGTGAAGCCAGGGATCTTGATTCAATGCAGCTGGGTTGCAGAAACCAGAAGACCATAGCTTGGGCCCTCGATAGTCAAGCCTCTAGGTCAATACAGGTTTTAATTTTCTATTTTATAAACCTAGAAATCATAATAAATGAACTGTTTAGGCCCCTTATAATCCTCCTGACTGTATAGTTCTATAAAATAAACTCTCCCATCAGTAGCAAATGTTTACATAAATATTCCAGTTAAAGTATTCTGAATTTGAAGGCAAATGTTTACATAAATATTCCAGTTAAAGCATTCTGAATATAAAGTGCTTGGAGAAGAAGTGAGCAAGTTCTATTCTCTTCTAATGTTGTATTTGCAGTATGTTTTTCTAAAATTAAATTTAAAAATGTTAATTAATTCATTTTTAAAAATGTTACTGAGCCTACAGTAGACAATCTACTCTGCTAGATATTGGGGTGGAGGTGAGGAGAGGAGGTAAGAAGAGAAAAAACACACATAATCTGTCATAAACAAGTCTGTAGTTTGTAGATGAAACGATTAAAGTGACCCACTTTGAGAAAAATTTGAACGTGACAAAATAAATCTATCATGAAATAGTTATTTGAACCGTAACAGAAATGTTGAAGGTCATGCTTTCGTAGGGTTAACCTGTATAAAACAAGCCAATTATTTGGTTGGCCAAAAAGTTCGTTCGGTTTTTTCTGTAACATCTTACGGAAAAACCCAAAGAAACTTTTTGGCCAACCCAATACATGCATACGCACATACATACACACATAATCATTTGCAACCTGAGTTGTTTCTCTATTGTGAGTACAAATTAAAGGTAATAGTTATATTGATTGAGTTGGGTGCTTTAGATGTATTATCTCATTTAACTATTATAATAATGCTGCAAGAGAAGCATTATTATTTTCGTTTTACATCTGAGTAGATGAAGCACCCAAAGCCCAGGTAATTCCCTCAAAAGACAAAGCCAGTAAGACATGAGACTGGGATTTGTCTCCTTAGCTTGAGCTCTTAACCATTCAACCGTATATGTTTTTACTTTTGGCGCCCCTCCTGGTTGAACTGTTGTGACACTCAGATCAAAAACCACTGTTCTAAAAGCGAGTGTTGGTCAGAGAAGAATACATTTTTATTTTCTTTAATCCTAGGGTACTAAAGTAGTAAGGCACTAAAAATATTTCTATTCCTTCAAGATTTTTTAAAGAAAGTACTAAATGTAAGAATGTACAAGTAATCAGGACTAGCAACAGATTATTTTTTTTAATGCGGTAAAAAACACATAACATGAAATCTACCTTGTTAACAATTTTTTAAGTGTACAGTGCAGTAGTGTTAACTATACATACATCATTGTACAGCAGATCTCTAGAAGTTTGTCATCTCCCATGACTGAAACTCTATATAGTTGAGGAGCAACTCCCTATTTTCTGCTCCCCGGCCCCTGGCAATCATCAATCTACTTTCTGCTTCTATGAGTTTGATTACTTTAGATATACCAAATAAACGGAATCATGTAGTATTTGTCCTGATGTGAGTGGCTTATTTCATTTATAATATCCTCAAGGTTCATCATGTTGCAGCATATGACAGGATTTCCTTTTTTTTAAGGCTGAGTAATATTCCATTGTATGTATATGCTACATTTTCTTTATCCATTCATCTGTCAACAGACATTTAGATTGTCTCCAATCTTGGCTATTATAAAGAATGCTGCAGTGAACACTGGAATGCAAATATCTTTTGGAGATCTTGTTTCCAATTCTTTTGGATGAATACCCAGATCATATAGTGGTTCCATTTTTAATTTTTAAGGAAACTCCATACTGTTTTCCATAGTGGCTGCACCATTTTACATTCCCACCTGCAGTGCACAAGGGTTCCAACTTTTCTATATACTTGCCAACACTTGTTATTTTCTTCCTTTTCTTTAAAAGAAAATAATAGCCATCCTAACAGGTGTGAGGTGATTTCACTGTGGTTTTGATTTGCATTTCCCTGATAATTAGTGATGCTGACTGTCTTTTTATACAACTATAAAAAGTGGCAGGGCTTCCCGGGTGGCGCAGTGGTTGAGAGTCCGCCTGCCGATGCAGGGGACACGGGTACGTGCCCCGGTCCGGGAGGATCCCACGTGCCACAGAGCGGCTGGGCCCGTGAGCCATGGCCGCTGAGCCTGCGCGTCCGGAGCCTGTGCTCCGCGGCGGGAGAGGCCACAGCAGTGAGAGGCCCCAGCAGTGAGAGGCCCGTGTACCGCAAAAAAAAAAAGGGGCCATTTGTATGTCTTCTTTGGAGAAATGTCTATACTAATGATTATCTACTTTGCCTTTTGAAGCAAAGTTCACTCCTTTTCCATGAATAAAATATTTTAATTCCCTGCAAAGAGCATGCACTGAACACATGCTGCAGAAGGTATACTGAGCCTATAAGGATACACATCACCCCTTCTTGAAAAGCAGTTTGCATCATGGAAGAGAAGCAAGTCATGTATATTCAAATCCTACTATAAAGCAAGGTCTGAAATGTGTTAATAACGGTACTGCTTTCAGTGGGGATGCTGCGAGGGGAAGGGAGCTAACATTTATTAATCCAGTACCATCACATACAAATCTTATTTGTTGTGTAAGGATCATCATCAGAGCTATCTGAGGCTCAAAGAGCTTAAGTCATGTGTCCAATGTTACCAGCAAGTAGATAAAAGAGTCAACATTTGAACTGAATCCAAAATCCATCATCTTTCCTACTGTAACGTTTTGTATCCTTTTCTTTGGGAATTGAGAGAAATTACAGAGAAATTTGACTCTGGAGCTGAAACTTAAAAAATGGATCAGTGTCAAAATTAGAGAAAAAATAGTTTCATTGATTCTTCTGCTGTCTCTGTGATCTGCCTTAGAAATGAAGTGATAAGCTCCAAGATAACTCCTTTCTCCCTGAAGAGAAAGGGGGTGAAGGGGGCAAGTTTCTGAAGTATGCATTAAAAGCCCTATTCACCCCAGGAGCACTGTTTAGCTTGCAAGGGCCTCCTCATTTTAGAGACTGAGGTTTCTAATTAGTCAGTTAAGTATAACCTTTCCTCTGATTGTTCCGAACTCTTCCCATTTCCTAGGGACCTCAGACCCTTACTTCCATCCAGAGTAATTGCCCTAAAGTGAGCTTCTCACAGCTATGATTTTTTTTTCCTCTCTTGAGCAGCAGCTATTTCCTAATCGTTAAATGCAAATGGTAATTTGTTGATTCTGAGGGCAATTCTGGGGACAGCACAGCTATTAGGCAAATCAGGATTATGAACTATGGTTCAAAGGCAAGATCTTTAACATCACCAAGGACCCAACAACTAAGGATATGTTGTAATCAAGATTTGAAGCTCTGCAAAGAAAATGTCCTTGTCTAAGGGAGGCTGGTCTTGGGTGGTGGAGGGGCTTTGTGGACCCTTGTGGCATCCTCAGGGTTTATTTCCATCTGGAGTTGTTAGCTGAAGTGTGTTTCTCATTGGAGTCAACTGTGGGAATCCAAGAGTTTTATAATGTCTCCATTTATTCATTTTTAGCCAACAAATATTTAGAGGCTGCAGAGCATTATTAGGGGCATGATAAAGTTGTAGTTCATTGAGTCATATTCAGAAGGGAGAGGAGATGAGGATTGTGGGGCTGCTTCTGGACCCCCTGCCAGGCCACCCAATCTCCTAGAGTGGCCTCAGAACTGACCCTGTCAGATGAGATGGCTCATCTCCTTATCAGAAAAACAGGGGAAAGATGCAGCCAGGTGGACACCCCTGTGAAAATGTCCAATCATTGCCCTTGATGGTTTGTTGTCACCTTTTAATAAAATGAATGTAAAATTGACAGACTGTCACCTTCTATTATTAATGAGCTGCTCTTAGGAAAGTAGTGTTGATGGTGTGAGGTACAGACAGGAGACAGGCAGATATTGTCTGAATCCTGACTGTGTCACAGGCTGTGTGATTTGGGGCAGGTGACCTTACCCCTGGAGTCTTAGTTTCATTTGTAATGTGGGCATATTAGTACATGGGTTTTGCAAGCAGTAAATGAGATGCATTTTGTAAATGTTCTTATTTTATTAATTGGCACTTGATACGTGCCTAGTGAACAGCATTTCCCTTCTCCATAAGGTACAAGAACAAAGGAAATTTTAGATAGAATATGTTGTGTGGAAGTATATGTTAAAGAATTCCCCCCAAATGAGGATAAATCAATACATATTTAGGCAACGTTGAAAACTTATGCTGGAGTTTGGATTGTTGTCAGCAAATAATAATATTTTACATATTTGGAAAGAAAGCGAATTTAAAAATTACTAATGTGTACATTCTGCAAACGTTCTTGAAATTCTTATTATGTTTACGTAACTAAACTGAACTGGAAACTAGATGGTGAGGAAGATTAAGGTAAAATAAGATGATTAAAGTAATATAACATGACCTAAGAGACATGCAAACAAAAGAGAATTGGGGATTTTAAGAAAGAAGAAATTAGTAGAATTAAGATAAACTTTATGGAGGAAAAAACAGAATGCCTTACACCTAGTTTCAAAGGACAGAAATTAGGGATAATGAATTCAGAGGAGGACCTGGGAAAGAGGGGCAAGCATCAGATGTCCAAGAGGCTAGTAGATAGTCTGGTTTTATTGGCGGCTCAGCCAGTTTCCATGGATGTGTGACTTGTGTAGTTCTACGGGGCTCCACACTTGGTTTATTGCTCTGTTGTTGCCATCTTGATATTCCTAACAAATTCTGAACAAGGGACCCTACATTTTCATTGTGCATTGGGCCTCAAAAATTATGTAGCTCCCTACTGAAGATATTTGCAAATGGTATCTCTGATAAAGGGTTAATATCCAAAATGTACCAAGAACTCATTCAACTCAACATCAGAAAAACCCCCCAAAAAACAAAAAAAACGACCTGATTAAAAAATGGGCAGAGGATCTGAATAGACATTTTTTCCAAAGAAGACATACAGACGGCTAATAGGCACAAGAAAAGATGTTCAACATCACTAATCATCAGGGAAATACAAATCAAAACCACAATGAGCTATCACCTCACACCTGTCAGAATGGCTATTACCCAAAAGACAAGAAATAACTAGTGTTGGCAAGGATGTGGAAAAAGGGGAACCTTCAAACACTGGTGGTGGGATTGTAAATTGGTGCAGCTACTGTGGAAAACAGTATGGAGACGCCTCAAAAAATAAAAATAGAACTACCATAAGTCCAGTAATTTCACTCCTGGGTATTTATTTTAAAAAAAGAAAACACTAATTCGAAAAGATACATGCACCCCTATGTTCACTGCAGCACTATTTACAATAGCCAAGATATGGAAGCAACCTAAGTGCCCATCAATGAAGAAGATGATACATAATACATAAATACATACATATATATATACACACATATAAATATATAGGTGTGTGTATATTTATATATAAATATATATATAAAGTATGAAATCTTGCCATTTGCAACAATATGGGTGTACCTAGAAGGTATTATGCTAAGTGAAATATGTCAGAAAGAGAAACACAAATACTGTATGATTTCACTTATGTGTGGAATCTAAAAAACAAATGAACAAACATAACTCAATAGAAAGAGAGTCATAGACACACAACAAACAGGCAGTTGCCAGAGGGGAGGGGGTGTCAGGGGAGGAGAGAAATAGGTGAGGGAGATTAAGAGGAACAAACTTCCAAAAAAATTATGTAGCTGGTCTTGACTGGAGAAAATGGTTGAAATAAAAATCCTGAAATCCTGCAGGATTTGAAATGTCAGCATAAAGAAGCCCAATTTTATTGTGTCCGGGAATGAGGAGACAAGTGACATGACCAGGGTTATGTATTAGCCATGAAAACCGTATGTATGTTGGGTAGAAAGAGAGAGGAGAGTCAGGGAAGGAAGTGGTTTCTGCTATGACCACCACAGCCCCCTCTTTGCTTAGGGCTGCCCTGGTTTACAACACCTATCCCAGTGTAATTATTAATAGTGCCCTCTCTCAGTCTCAAAAATATCCTAGTTTGAATGACTAATTGTATGGTCATCCAAGTTACTTTGATCATCAAGGCAAATTAAGCCCTGAATTTGAATGAGAACAGGAGGTATGGTGAATAGAGAACAAAGAAGTTAGATAAATGGCAAGACTTATCAAACTTTGAGTCTGAATTTCCTTCTTAACATCCATAAATTCTGGAAATGCCTATGTTCTAGTAGTTGAACTTTTGGTATCTGTCACTTGAGAAAATCCATGATGACATAAAATTACTTGGAATTTAGTGTTCTGTTAGATATATAGGTATTTTATTAGTTACAGATATTTGAAGATTTGTATTACTTATTTGAATGAGATACTATTATTCATTCGATTTAAACTCACTGCTTGCTGTGCTTCTAGATTGGTGGATCTCTTGCAAAATTCCAGCCCACCTTCCATAACAAAGTATCCATCCGTGGCCCAGAAGAGCAGACTCACTGATTTGTAGGCAAAGCTTAAATTCTTCAGCATGACATTGAAGGTCCCAGTCTGGACAGAATTTAAAGTGGAGTCTGTGTATTATGATTTGAATAATTCACTAATGGATGGCTGGTGAGAAAAGGCGATGTGTGTGTGTACATGAGGGAGTAGGGGGTGAAGTAAATGATTGTGGTTTTATGGAAGTTATACTCCCACATAAGAATAAATATAAAATAATTTTCATATAAAAATAAATATAAAATAATCAATAATTGATTTTTACCTAATTTATACATTGGGCATCTGCATATTTCCTTTGAGATCTATTTGAAACCCATGAATATGGTAGAAAGAGCATTGTGAAATTTCAGATTTAAATCCTGGCTCTACAATTTATCAGTTCTGTGAATTTAAGCAAATCCTTGAGATTTTCTGAGCCTCCCTTTCTTCATTTATAAAATGGGGTTAGTGAAGCCACTGTGCAGGCTGTCATGAGGAGCAAAGTAGATGTAGTGTGTGAAATGCTTTAAAAACTAAATCAGTGGTTCTCGAACTTTGGCATACATTAGAATTACTTAGAAGGCTTATTAAGACACATGTTGCTGGGCCCCGTCCCCCAGAATTTCTGATTTGGTAGAATCTGTATTTTAGCAAGACTGCCTGTGCTATGGACTGAATGTTTGTGTCCCCCTAAAATTCATATGTTGAAATTCTAACCCCTAATGTGATGATATTAGGATGTGGGACCTTTGGGAGGTAATTAGTTCATGAGGGTGCACCCTCATGAATGAGATTAGTATCTTTATGAAAGAGACCCTTTAGAGCTCTCTCACCCTCTTTCTACCATGTTGAGGATACAAGGAGAAGAGAGGTTGTTAGTCTCTACGTGGAGGAAGACCCTCACCTGACCATGCTGATACCCTGATCTTGGTCTTCCAGTCACCAGAACTGTGAGAAATAAATTTCTGTTGTTTATGAGCCATCCAGTCTATGGTAATTTTTTATAGCACCTAAGAGTCCATGTCATTAAAATGCTGCTCCTCTGGGCACCACACTTTGAGAACCACTGCTCTTAGCAAATTTAAATTTTACCAGAGTTAAAAGATAACTCCCATCTTCCTAAAGGATAGGTTTTTTGCGGGGGAGGTCGCACATTATAGAATAAAAGAGACTTTAACAAAGAAATACATGTGACTAAATATTTTACTAGAGAATGAAAACCTTGGCTATGTGAAGAAAATAATAAAGATTGCTATGAATCATCTATTGGTCTCATGCAAACTAAACCAAGGATTATACATCCAGCTTAATTTCAACTTTATAATGATTTCCTTTAATTACTGTATAGGACCAAACACGAAGATGCAGTAGTGTGAAATTAATACTGACAACATTGGGCTGGCCTGGGCTCTGCAGATTAACCAGCATTTTACTGCATCAATAAAGGAATGAGGAAATAAAATTAAAAACTGATAGTAAATGGAATTACTTATTTGAAGCTAGTGATTATGTCAAGCTGTCACTCCCACAGATGGATTAAGCATAGAAAGACAACCAGATAAATTATAAACCACTCTACGAAGCTCATATCCATCTAGCCCACAAGCCTGGTAACAATGGAAATCTGAAATCGACTTGGTCATGGCAGATTTGGGTTGCGTGTTTAGCATTTCATAGACTCCTAGCATCTTGAAGAGTAGAGATCAAAAAGACCTTAGAGGTCATGTGAGATTAGATTTCACTTTTTGAGGCATTACACTGAATTATTTAATCTAAATGGAAAAAATAAAGTTTTTCTTCCCTCTTTAAAAATATCACTGAAATACAATTTAGAGAAAAAGGAATAGTGTCAAATAGTATACCTAAGTCATGTGAAACATAGAAATTACCTTAAAAAATAGCAAGGTTAGGGCTTCCCCGGTGGCACAGTGGTTGAGAGCCCTTCTGCCGATGCAGGGGACACGGGTTCGTGCCCCGGTCTGGAAAGATCCCACATGCCGCGTAGTGGCTGGGCCCGTGAGCCATGGCCGCTGAGCCTGCGCGTCCAGAGCCTGTGCTCCGCAACGGGAGAGGCCACAACAGTGAGAGGCCTGCGTACCGCAAAAAAAAAAAAAAAAAAAAAAAAGCAACCTTAGTTCTCTGCACTTTGAATAGGCTATGCTTATTCAGGGCATAGATTTTATTTCAGTTTCCCTTTCCTTTTATTAATTCTTTTCCTTTCCCCCTCTCTGCTCTTCTCGTTACCACAACTCTTTTATAATTTAGACTCTTAGATCATCCAAAAGTCTCCTTAAAATTGACTGGAACACTGATCCCTTATTACCAACTGATTGCTGGGCAAATTGTGTCTGATTATAGAGGTTCCTGCCTTTAGCAGAAACAAGGCTGCATTTTTTTGTAGAGATGAAAGTAAAGAATTGTGGAATTGAACATGATCTTAGAGACGCTCTCCTTCTGTGTCTCTGTCAAATTGTGGTGAGATGTGTTTCTGTCTAGCCTATGCTCCTTATGCCCTCACTGTTGCAATGGAGAGAGGCAAGCATTAGGATATTGCTAGAAGGGGCACTTAATATTAGCAATGAGGTTTTGTTTATTTTGCAGCTGATCCCTTCTGAAGAGTATAAGGAGGCAATATACTCTTTTTAGGATGGAAGTTTGATCACAAAGTATTGAAACAGGATGGAATCTGGACACTGGAGGAAAAAACAGAAAAGAAAAAAGTGAAGGAGATCTGGGGGCTCCAGGCATACAATTAAAGGTGGACTCTGTGGCCTGAAAGACCCTGCGTGGTCATGTAGAGGATCACGATTGATTTCTTTCAGGCAATGGACAGAATTTGACCACCCCTCCCATCACTGGGGGGCAAAATGGTTGGATTTTAACAAATATTGTAGATCTCAAAATCGTACTAGATAGATTTGTAAGCCTGCTGTCACAGAGCCAATGCTTTCTGTTTGGCTAGGATTCCCAGTGGAAAAAAAGAACATAACAACTGGAGTTTTTCTTTAAGATTTGCTATCAAATAATTCCCCCATATGCCAATTTATTCTAGGAGTCCTCTGACTTCCCCCTTCAGCAGTCTCAAAACCTGGGGGAAAACCATCAAATCTTCCAATTAGAAGGGTTCCCTGGTCATGGATCTCTTCATTATCCATGACAAAGGCTTCACTGAAGCCCTTCAGTAATGGAAAGTGATGGAGCTTTCAGTGATGGAGCTCTGGCTCTGTTCCATTTTTCCCATGGTTTTATTGTTGGAGCATTGTTTCAAATGAAAACCCCTCCCACCAGCTTTGAGAAAGTGGAGTTAATCCAAGCCCCTAATAGATTAAGTCTGACTTTTTAAAATGCTCTGTATACTTATCCTATATAGTAGCTAATGCTCCTCAGTACCTACCGTTCAAGAACTGTGCACTAAACCCTTGCAGTAATGCTAGGTACTATTATTATACCCATTTTACAGATGAGGAAACCAAGGTATAGAAGTATTAAGTATATCACCCAAGGTCACATGGGATTTAAACAAAAGAGCTGGTATGTGCAACCAGGTAGTCTTATTGCCAGAGTCCATGGCCTTAACCACTGGGCAAATGACCTTTGATCTACTGATGGAAAATGCTTTTCTGTGTCCTCTCTATCCTCCAGATATTTCTATTCTTCTAATTGAAAAGTGTCACTGGTTCTCCAATTAGACCCAGGACCTTTGATGCATATAAAAAGCAATCTTAATATTTAGGTATATTTCTTAACATCATTCAATGAATTAACTAATACAACTAAATACACTCCGTAATGGGGTAAAGGATAAATGAGAGTCAATGGAAGATATACTTTGTAGAATAGGCAGCTTTAGGGTTTACAAGAGGTACGTTAAAAGGTGTTTATTAAATGTCATTATAAGAAATTGATCTCAGATGCTAGAAAATGGAATTCCTTATGGAAATCTCAGATTCATCCATACCAAGCATATATTTTTCACAGTTCTTTCCAGCTTGCCTCCCACTTACTGTCAAAGCAATTAGAAAACATGCAAATGGAGAAGAACTGTTGTAAGCTCTTCTAAAAGCATTCAAATACAACTGAAGGAGACAGATTTTTTTTAAAGCTTTGACCTGTGCTTCCTGGGTGATCTGATGATACACTAAAAAGACCAAAAAAAAACTTTGTATGCACAGGACCTACTTGCTTTCTGTGGAGAGCTACTGCTTTCTCTCTCTCTCTCTCTCTCTCTCTCTCTCTCTTCTTCCCTCCCTCCTGCTCTTGTATATTACTCATTATTATCACCCATGCCTGCTTCTAAGATTCTGAAAATTATTTAAAAGAAGGAATTAGTACAATGTATTAAAAATACAAGGAAAATGAAAACAGAGGCACCCACTGGATAAAACAACTCAAATCAAGTGGCAAATCTTAAAAACAATAGCAACAATTTTATTCAAAGCTAAAGGATTACAATGATAGAAGTAACATCAGAACCCTGAAGGTATTTCTTTAAACCCAATTACTGTTAGGAATATTTAAAGTAAATATATGTATGCCTTAAACTCAAGAGTTTCTTAAGAAACTAAACAATAGAGGGAAATAGAGTTGTTCCTTTCTTATACATTTACCAGAAGTCCGCCAGATAACAGATAAAAGTACAGAGCGTGTTCAGTATGCATGGAATTTCCCTTGCAAAGAGTTGTCAATTTAGGTGGTACAGGCAACATTTTCTGCCTTGGGATTACTGTTGAACCTGGTGGAGATGTTTGAGGATTACTCCACATTTCTCATCCAATGATGGAATATCTCTAAGACACAAGTCTAAGACACACAAAAAAGTAAGACAAAGTCTTTAAGACTCTAAGACAAAATCAGCTTTTAAGTGTATAACCAAAAGAGTGGATTATTCCAATTATTAAAAACAAAAGTATACCTCAGAGTTTGTTTATTATCTAGTAATCTTTGCCATAAACTGTAGTGCAGATAAAGTGTGCTAAATTGGTACTGGTGTGTTTGGCTTATCATTAATTAACTATTCATTTGAAGTTATAGGTTGATAACTAATGTCACTATAGGATGGAAGCACCATATCAGATACATTAATGTTAGATTTTTATATAAAAGATTTTCCAGGGGGAGGGGGAAATAAGTGAGAACCCGCAATATGAAATTGAGCAGACATCTGTCACAGTGGCCAAACCTCCAGTAGGCTGGATTAATGATTATGAATGTATTACTGTTGATATATGACATAAAGCTGTGGGAATAGAAACCTTTTCAAATTACAGAGAGTAATCAACAGCCAACAGCAATAGCTTCACGCTCTCACACCTGCTGCATGCCTCCCGTGGGAATATGTGCATCTCCAAGCGTGGAATTATTGGCAAGACAGAAGGAGTTTTCTTTCACCCTTAGTTTGACTTTCGAATTATAAAATAAACCATTGGTTAGTCAATCCCACAGTAGGGGTGATAGGAACGATGCTGTCAAAGCACTGCTAATGGAAGCATCCTGTGCCTCATTTGCTCAACATCTCGAGCCCCATTACTAAAGCTTGCTCTCTTGTGATCTCTTTCTCTCTTTGGTGTCTCTCTACCACACAAATCACATATTTTAAGAAAATTCAAAATTCTAAAAACTCACAGTGTACCTCAAGGAAAGGGAGAGGCTGAAAGAAATGTGAAGGATTTCTTTAGAAATTTGAATAAAATTCTGAAACAGGAACATTTTTAAACTATGAGAATAGAAATTTCAGCTGTTGTGATCACAGGTTCAGAATCTACTTAAGCAAAATCATAAGCTACCGAGTGCTGGTTACTACAGCTAGGTGGATAACGTGGTGGTTTGCATTGATAGTGGACAGAGATGAAATGTCTGATTTCATGACGAGCACGTAATGTGTTGTCCACTCTTGAAAAGTATAGTTAGCATTGATCTGAAGTTAAGATAACTAGGTTTCCTTTATAACCTTTAGTCTCATTTGCACTCTATCTGTACAAATACGATAGCTGGTACCACTTTAGCCTATATAAAAGCTTCATGTGAATTTTAAAAAGGCACCCCTTCTTCAAGATCTTATTATCTGCCATAAATTTGTAATAATTATACAAATATATTACGACTAACATGTGAAGTGCCCCCCAGCAGTATACCACTTGTACAACCAAATGCAACTATTTTGGTAGGTTGTATATGAATGCTTCCCCATAATTCCAATCCATTGGTTCTTGGCCTTCCCACACTATGCTGTATTCACCTAGGTATATCTTGATCTTGTATTTTGATCCAGCCTGACATCTCCAGACACACTAGTTTGCACATTAGATGGCTACTCTTACACTAGTAGTATTTGTGGCACACATCCTTGGCCATTTTCACTTATTTTCATATTTGCACTTTGGTTCTGATCCCATCCACTTCCTGACTCTTAACTACACTTCTTATTTAGGTTCTTTGTTTACAGAATGTTCAAGATAGTAATCAAGCTGTATTTCATATGTCACACGCACACACACATACACACACATAAAAGGTCACTTTCTGATGTAAAACTGGTAAAAATCAGAATAAAGAAGATCCCCCTGAAAAACTATATACGTTGAGAGATGTTCACAAATATTTTATTGAACAAGACTAGGAAATACTCCAATAGGATCACAATGGCATCCTTAGGTCTGGAATATAACTAAAGCAACTGCTATTCTGAGAAGGCAGACTGCATACAAAAGGGAGAAACACAAGAAATTTTAGTGTTTATCTTATACTAACTAGTGGAAACTGCTCCCTTATCCTAGAGGTGTGCCCTACTTACTTAGATAGAAGTGTTCTTTCCTTAGAGAAAGGACAATTCACCTGCCAATGATTATCTGATGTGATTGTGCCAGTTTTTAACAAGCAGCTAATCTGTAACTTAGTCTCCTGAGAGGTCTTACATCCAGGATCAGTCATGATTCTTGACTCAGGCCTATTTTTCACTGTATTAAACTGGGGCTAAAATTTTTTTAAAGCTGTCTCCTATGAGTTAGTTTAACGTTAATTCCCTAGGATCTGAAATACTATATATAGATAAGTTGATCGAGTGTAGTTTCTGTTCAGAAAACCTGACAATCTGACCCAGATACACCTGCATGATGCCACAACACTATAGACCAGCCTAGGAGACCTGTCTAGAGCAACTAGCAAGCCTCTCTCTTGAATATTTGACATCTGAATGCCTCACTCTTTAAATAGATGCCTATTAAGGTATTTATCTGAAATTGGGGAAGCTATCACTCTACATGGTCACAGGCATAGCTCCCAGCAACCATCTTGGTTCTGCATGGCTCGCACCATGTAGTAAATGAATGGCTGAGGATAGAAGGTGGACAGAATTACATAGCTACACACTGTTGATTGGAACAGGAATTATCATTTGACTCACTCTGGACAGTTAAAGGTCCTCCTCCAGGAATCTGAAATCTGAACTGAATTTTAATTTTCCCTTGTGGCTGGAAATTAAACACATTAGTTTGAAAGCCATGGATGGTCATGTGTACTGGATATCAGAGAGAGAAAGAAAAATGCCACAGTTAAGCAGAGAGGCAAATATGAGGAACAGAAAAAAATTCTGCTATACTCCTGACAGATTCTGGTCCTTCCAACATGTCTGGACATCACCCTTGGGATCTAGAAAAAAGTCAAGGAGCCTCACTGCCTTTTCTTCTTTTTTTTGCTTAATTTATGTTTCCAGTACTTAATGCAAAAGTCTTAACTATCACAAGTCTATAATTGTGAATTTTCATCAATACACCTGATCTTTTTACTCATTAGTTCAGTTAATAGGCTCTTTATTTTAATGAATTCCAAAGTTATCCATATCCCAGGGCAAATCACTTAATAAGATTCGTAGTTTGTAAAATGATGTACAATACATCATAGAGTTGTTGTGAGGATGAACTGATTTAATATGGATATGAAATCTCAATAATAGTACCAGGGACACAAAGAAAGCACCAAGTATATTTAAATTTTATAATTTTATAATTATTTACATTAATATGATTAACTAGGATCTTTTCATGATCTTTCTATAATAAAAATATTTGGAATGTTCTTTATGCTTTAGCTTAACTCATATCTCCAAAATGGAGTTTTAACTAGTACTTACAAATACTCCACAGATATATTCGTTGATTAATTACTGCACTCATTCACTCAAGCAACAAGTTATTGGATACTTCATATGTTCATGTATATTTCTGTTTGTATAAAAATTACTATTAAGCTACTATTTAGAAACAATCCTATTATGTTGTTCAATTTAGGATTTTAATTAATGAGATGCTTTCTCTTGAGTTATGTCTTATCTGCATTAATAATTTTTTGGCTTCAGAGAAAAAAAGAAATGATGTTCTTTGAAGATAATTCTGTAATATATCGCTAGATGTGAATGTTTGTTTAATAAGCAAAAGAGACACAAAGGTAAGCATATTTTAAGCTTTATGATTACTCAGGTAATTGAATTATTTAGAGGATGGACAGAATCCCACAAGGGATGGTTACATATGGCTTCATCCTGATCGTTGCCTAAAAAGAGTGTTCTTTGATGCCCATGAGCATTTGTTCCAACAGGCCCACTGAGTATTTGAAGCTTATTCACATTTTCTGGCAAGACTTCAGTCATATAGTCCAGATGGGCTAAAATACAAAGGAATGTAAATACCTCAAAGTTTGAGCTGTTAATACAAGGACTTCTGGATTGATTTCTTAGATGTTACTCTAACTTTGGAGAGTTCCATTTGGAAATGTTATGAGTAATTCTCAAGAGGGGTTAAAGTGAACATGAAGCCACCACCACCACTAACACACAACAAAAAGTTGGCACGGACAAATATTGAAAAAAATCTTTTCTCTGAACAGTTTGAAAATGTACTCCTAGAAACTATTGAAAATATCACTGATATCAACATTTGCCTCTGTGGGTCACTAAGAGAGCTGAGAAGGTCAAGCTATTAAACCAAGCCTGGGCGCTATAACATGATATCAACAACTTTTATCCCTCGTTAAGTTGCCATCATAACATTTCTTTGGACATTTTCTAGTTTAGAAGTTTCCAAGATTCGGTCTTATGCTCTTCTACCCTAATTAATGCTTTCTTCATTGCTTATCCTGTAAATCTCAGTCTATCAGATAAAAAATCTTTTTATGCCTGGTGCACGAGGAGAGGGGATTAAGAACGCTGCTTGAGAGAGCTCCAGGGACGGGCGCGAGCCGCGGCTAAGAGTGCGGAGCCCAGAGACGGACATGGGACGCTAAGGCCGCTGCTGCCGCCGCCAGGAGGCCTGTGTGCGAACACAGGTCACTAGCCACACGCCCTTCCGGGGAGCCTGTGCAGCCCGCCACTGCCAGGGTCCCGGGATCCAGGGACGGCTCCCCCGGGAGAGCGCACGGCGCGCCTCAGGCTGCAGCGTCACGCCGGCCTCTGCCGCTGCAGGCCCGCCCCGCACTCCGTGACCCTCCCTACCCCCCGGCCTGGGTGAGCCAGAGCCTCCGAATCAGCGGCTCCTTTAACCCCGTCCTGTCTGAGCAAAGAACAGACGCCCTCCGGCGACCTACACGCACAGGCGGGGCCAAATCCAAAGCTGAGCCCCTGGGAACTGTGAGAACAAAGAAGAGAAAGGGAAATCTCTCCCAGCAGCCTCAGAAGCAGCGGATTAAAGCTCCACAATCAACTTGATATACCCTGCATCTGTGGAATACCTGAATAGACAACGAATCATCCCAAATTAAGGAGCCCTGTGGATGAAAGGCTCTTGGTGCTGCAGCCAGGACTCAGTGCTGTGCCTCTGAGGTGGGAGAGCCAACTTCAGGACACTGGTCCACAAGAGGCCTCCCAGCTGCACATAATATCAAACAGCAAAAATCTCCGAGAGATCTCCATCTCAACGCCAGCACCCAGCTTCACTCAACGACCAGCAAGCTACAGTGCTGGACATCCTATGCCAAACAACTAGCAAGACAGGAACACAACCCCACCCATTAGCAGAGAGGCTGCCTAAAATCATAATAATCCACAGACACCCCAAAACACACCACCAGACGTGGACCTGCCCACCAGAAAGACAAGATCCAGCCTCATCCACCAGAACACAGGCACTAGTCCCCTCCACCAGGAAGCCTACACAACCCACTGAACCAACCTTAGCCACTGGGGACAGACACCAAAAACAACAGGAACTACAAACCTGCAGGCTGCAAAAAGGAGACCCCAAACACAGTAAGATAAGCAAAATGAGAAGACAGAAAAACACACCGCAGATGAAGGAGCAAGATAAAAACCCACCAGACCTAACAAATGAAGAGGAAATAGGCAGTCTACCTGAAAAAGAATTCAGAATAATGATAGTAAGGTTGATCCGAAATCTTGGAGATAGAATGGACAATAGAATGGACAAATTGCAAGAATCAGTTAACAAGGACCTAGAAGAACTAAAGATGAAACAAGCAACGATGAACAACACAATAAATGAAATTAAAAGTACGCTAGATGGGATCAATAGCAGAATAACTGAGGCAGAAGAACGGATAAGTGACCTGGAAGATAAAATAGTGGAAATAACTACTGCAGAGCAGAATAAAGAAAAAAGAATGAAAAGAACTGAGGACAGTCTCAGAGACCTCTGGGACAACATTAAACGCACCAACATTCGAATTATAGGGGTTCCAGAAGAAGAAGAGAAAAAGAAAGGGACTGAGAAAATATTTGAAGAGATTATAGTTGAAAACTTCCCTAATATGGGAAAGGAAATAGTTAATCAAGTCCAGGAAGCACAGAGAGTCCCATACAGGATAAATCCAAGGAGAAATACGCCAAGACACATATTAATCAAACTGTCAAAAATTAAATACAAAGAAAACATATTAAAAGCAGCAAGGGAAAAACAACAAATAACACACAAGGGAATCCCCATAAGGTTAACAGCTGATCTTTCAGCAGAAACTCTGCAAGCCAGAAGGGAGTGGCAGGACATATTGAAAGTGTTGAAGGAGAAAAACCTGCAATCAAGATTACTCTACCCAGCAAGGATCTCATTCAGATTTGATGGAGAAATTAAAACCTTTAGAGACAAGCAAAAGCTGAGAGAGTTCAGCACCACCAAACCAGCTCTACAACAACTCCTAAAGGAACTTTTCTAGGCAAGAAACACAAAAGAAGGAAAGGACCTACAATAACGAACCCAAAACAATTAAGAAAATGGGAATAGGAACACACATATCGATAATTACCTTAAATGTAAATGGACTAAATGCTCCCACCAAAAGACACAGATTGGCTGAATGGATACAAAAACAAGACCCATATATTTGCTGTCTACAAGAGACCCACTTCAGACCTAGAGACACATACAGACTGAAAGTAAGGGGATGGAAAAAGGTATTTCATGCAAATGGAAACCAAAAGAAAGCTGGAGTAGCAATTCTCGTATCAGACAAAATAGACTTTAAAACAAAGACTATTAGAAGAGACAAAGAAGGACACTACATAATGATCAAGGGATCGATACAAGAGGAAGATATAACAATTGTAAATATTTATGCACCCAACATAGGTGCACCTCAATACATAAGGCAAATACTGACAACCATAAAAGGGGAAATCGACAGTAACACATTCATAGTAGGGGACTTTAACACCCCACTTTCACCAATGGACAGATCATCCAAAATGAAAATAAATAAGGAAACACAAGCTTTAAATGATACATTAAACGAGATGGAGTTAATTGATATTTATAGGACATTCCATCCAAAAACAACAGAATACACATTTTTCTCAAGTGCTCATGGAACATTCTCCAGGATAGATCATATCTTGGGTCACAAATCAAGCCTTGGTAAATTTAAGAAAATTGAAATTGTATCAAGTATCTTTTCTGACCACAACGCCATGAGACTAGATATCAATTACAGGAAAAGATCTGTAAAAAATACAAACACATGGAGGCTAAACAATACACTACTTAATAATGAAGTGATCACTGAAGAAATCAAAGAGGAAATCAAAAAATACCTAGAAACAAATGACAATGGAGACACAACGACCCAAAACCTGTGGGATGCAGCAAAAGCAGTTCTAAGGGGGAAGTTTATAGCAATACAAGCCCACCTTAAGAAGCAGGAAACATCTCGAATAAACAACCTAACCTTGCACCTCAAGCAATTAGAGAAAGAAGAAAAAAAAACCCCAAAGCTAGCAGAAGGAAAGAAATCATAAAAATCAGATCAGAAATAAATGAAAAAGAAATGAAGGAAACAATAGCAAAGATCAATAAAACTAAAAGCTGGTTCTTTGAGAAGATAAACAAAATAGATAAACCACTAGCCAGACTCATCAAGAAAAAAAGGGAGAAGACTCAAATCAATAGAATTAGAAATGAAAAAGGAGAGGTAACAACTGACACTGCAGAAATAAAAGAGATCATGAGAGATTACTACAAGCAACTCTATGCCAATAAAATGGACAATCTGGAAGAAATGGACAAATTCTTAGAAATGCACAACCTGCCAAGACTGAATCAGGAAGAAATAGAAAATATGAACAGACCAATCACAAGCACTGAAATTGAAACTGTGATTAAAAATCTTCCAACAAAGAAAAGCCCAGGACCAGATGGCTTCACAGGCGAATTCTATCAAACATTTAGAGAAGAGCTAACACCTATCCTTCTCAAACTCTTCCAAAATACAGCAGAGGGAGGAACACTCCCAAACTCCTTCTACGAGGCCACCATCACCTTGATACCAAAACCAGACAAGGATGTCACAAAGAAAGAAAACTACAGGCCAATATCACTGATGAACATAGATGCAAAAATCCTCAACAAAATACTAGCAAACAGAATCCAACAGCACATTAAAAGGATCATACACCATGATCAAGTGGGGTTTATTCCAGGAATGCAAGGATTCTTCAATATACGCAAATCTATCAATGTGATAAACCATATTAACAAACTGAAGGAGAAAAACCATATGATCATCTCAATAGATGCAGAGAAAGCTTTTGACAAAATTCAACACCCATTTATGATAAAAACCCTGCAGAAAGTAGGCATAGAGGGAACTTTCCTCAACATAATAAAGGCCATATATGACAAGCCCACAGCAAACATCATCCTCAATGGTGAAAAACTGAAAGCATTTCCACTAAGATCAGGAACAAGACAAGGTTGCCCACTCTCACCACTCTTATTCAACATAGTTTTGGAAGTTTTAGCCACAGCAATCAGAGAAGAAAAGGAAATAAAAGGAATCCAAATCGGAAAAGAAGAAGTAAAGCTGTCACTGTTTGCAGATGACATGATACTATACATAGGAACCCTAAAGATGCTACCAGAAAACTACTAGAGCTAATCAATGAATTTGGTAAAGTGGCAGGATACAAAATTAATGCACAGAAATCTCTGGCATTCCTATATACAAATGATGAAAAATCTGAAAGTGAAATCAAGAAAACACTCCCATTTACCATTGCAACAAAAATAATAAAATATCTAGGAATAAACCTACCTAAGGAGACAACGATCTGTATGCAGAAAATTATAAGACACTGATGAAAGAAATTAAAGATGATACAAATAGATGGAGAGATATACCATGTTCTTGGATTGGAAGAATCAACATTGTGAAAATGACTCTACTACCGAAAGCAATCTATAGATTCAATGCAATCCCTATCAAACTACCACTGGCATTTTTCACAGAACTAGAACAAAAAATTTTGCAATTTGTATGGAAACACAAAAGACCCCGAATAGCCAAAGCAATCTTGAGAACGAAAGAAGGAACTGGAGGAATCAGGCTCCCAGATTTCAGACTATACTACAAAGCTACAGTTATCAAGACGGTATGGTACTGGCACAAAAACAGAAAGATAGATCAATGGAACAGGATAGAAAGCCCAGAGATAAACCCACGCACATATGGTCACCTTATCTTTGACAAAGGAGGCAGAAATGTACAGTGGAGAAAGGACAGCCTATTCAATAAGTGGTGCTGGGAAAACTGGACAGCTACATCTAAAAGTATGAAATTAGATCACTCCCTAACACCATACACAAAAATAAGCTCAAAATGGATTAAAGACCTAAATGTAAGGCCAGAAACTATCAAACTCTTAGAGGAAAACATAGGCAGAACACTCTATGACATAAATCACAGCAAGGTCCTTTTTGACCCACCTCCTAGAGAAATGGAAATAAAAACAAGAGTAAACAAATGGGACCTAATGAAACTTAAAAGCTTTTGCGCAGCAAAGGAAACCATAAAGAAGACCAAAAGACAACCCTCAGAATGGGAGAAAATATTTGCAAATGAAGCAACTGACAAAGGATTGATCTCCAAAATTTATAAGCAGCTCATGCAGGTTAATAACAAAAAAACAAACAACCCAATCCAAAAATGGGCAGAAGACCTAAATAGACATTTCTCCAAAGAAGATATACAGAGTGCCAACAAACACATGAAAGAATGCTCAACATCACTAATCATTAGAGAAATGCAAATCAAAACTACAATGAGATATCATCTCACACCAGTCAGAATGGCCATCATCAAAAAATCTAGAAACAATAAATGCTGGAGAGGGTGTGGAGAAAAGGGAACCCTCTTACACTGTTGGTGGGAATGTAAATTGATACAGCCACTGTGGAGAACAGTATGGAGGTTCCTTAAAAAGCTACAAATAGAACTACCATATGACCCAGCAATCCCACTACTGGGCATATACCCTGAGAAAACCATAATTCAAAAAGAGTCATGTACCAAAATGTTCATTGCAGCTCTATTTACAATAGCCCAGAGATGGAAACAACCTAAGTGTCCATCATCAGATGAATGGATAAAGAAGATGTGGCACATATATACAATGGAATATTACTCAGCCATAAAAAGAGACGAAATTGAGCTATTTGTAATGAGGTGGATAGACCTAGAGTCTGTCATACAGAGTGAAGTAAGTCAGAAAGAGAGAGACAAATACCGTATGCTAACACATATATATGGAATTTAAAAAAAAAAAAAAGTCATGAAAAACCTAGGGTTGAAACAGGAATAAAGACACAGACTTACTAGAGAATGGACTTGAGGCTATGGGGAGGGGGAAGGGTAAACGGTGACAAAGCGAGAGAGAGGCATGGACATATATACACTACCAAACGTAAGGTAGATAGCTAGTGGGAAGCAGCCGCATAGCACAGGGAGATCAGCTCGGTGCTTTGTGACCGCCTGGAGGGGTGGGATAGGGAGGGTGGGAGGGAGGGAGACGCAAGCGGGAAGAGATATGGGAATATATGTATATATATAACTGATTCATTTTGTTGTGAAGCTGAAACTAACATACCATTGTAAAGCAATTATACTCCAATAAAGATGTTAAAAAAAAATCTTTTTATAACAAATATTTTTACTTTTCTGAAATGAAATTAATAGATGACAAAGCTACCAATAATGTAATTTTAAAAGTCAATGTAATATCCTAGCTTTAACAATTTTAAGAAATAAACAGAAAGTATAATTATATTAAAATAATATGCATTACTAGAGTAGAACATAAATGATTCCATCTGATGTCTGTACTTGACTGTCTGGGAATATATTTAAAATTTGAATAAGACAACTCTGTGCATTTGTGGGATACTTAGCATTCATTGTTTCCACTCACTAAATGCCTTAGCACATTCATCATTGATATAACCAAAAAACGTCCTCCGTAAAATTTTAAAACTCCCCCTAGTAACAGTGCTACCTCATTACTAACCATTACCACTTCCATTTCTAAAAGGAAATTAAACCATAATTCCAATGACAACAGTTAGTCCCCAATCAAACAATACTACTTATCAATATTTATTGTGTATATTGTTTACTAACATCATGTTGCTATCTTTTAAAATCTTAATTCCCGGGCTTCCCTGGTGGCCCAGTGGTTGAGAGTCCGCCTGCCGATGCAAGGGACACGGGTTCGTGCCCCGGTCTGGGAGGAACCCACATGCCACGGAGCGGCTGGGCCTGTGAGCCATGGCCGCTGGGCCTGCCGGAGCCTGTGCTCCGCAATGGGAGAGGCCACAACAGTGAGAGGCCCGCGTAACGCAAAAAAAAAAAACCTTAATTCCCAGCACTCCAAAATGCAGAGACAGTTTTATCTAAAGAGTTGTTCATTTGTAATTTTTTATCTGAAAAATTTTACACTGGTTTCAGGCACAGACACAATGTAATATAATTATTGTTTTTTTAGGAAATGCTTAAACTTTGTTGCAAGACTTTGAGAGATTATGCAAGTCTTGATGTACCACTACAAGTTATGTAGGTTTTTAAAGGGCAAGAACTATTATTATTATTTTTTTTTTTGCGTTACGCGGGCCTCTCACTGTCGTGGCCTCTCCCGTTGCAGAGCACAGGCTCCAGACGCACAGGCCCAGCGGCCATGGCTCACGGACCCAGCCGCTCTGTGGCACATAGGATCTTCCCGGACCAGGGCACGAACCCGTGTCTCCTGCATCGGCAGGCGGACTCTCAACCACTGCGCCACCAGGGAAGCTCAAGAACTATTATTGAACAGGTTTAATTGGTTTACACTGAGAGCTTCCATGCATTGGTCTAGTCTTGTTTCCAGGTAATCTTGATGGTAAGAGCACCAGGGGAGTCAACACACAGAGAAAAATAATCCTGACAGATTCTAGGATCTGAAGATTACTTAAAGCAGCCTTGTTCCAGGTGTCCAAGCAGTTGCTTTGCATTACAACCTGAAATAATGGAATATAATGAACAGTTTTAACTGTAAGTTTGAGAGATGTGCATTCGGACAGCTTTCAGACTCTTATTTGGTTATGATTACAAAAAAGCAGTTTCCCATCTTCTCGTTTAGATGGTTGTCCTAATGTCTGTGTTTATATCAGTATCTCCACCTATATTTATAGCTATCTATTTATTTTTTTGTGTGGCAGCACAGGGGATATTTTGATGCCTGGAGTAAACAAAAAGACCCAACCCTCAGAAAAGTTACAGCATCTGACTTCAATCATGTTGCCTTAACAGTTCCTAAAAGTATTGTTGCTTGTTCTGGGCACAGAGCAGCGGTCGCAGGCCTCGTTGGTGCCAGGTGAGGGTCCTGAGCACTCCTGCTTTGGAGTGGGCTCCCCCGTGGATCCCCACAGGGGCCTGGCCCCAACAGTTCAGGGTGCCTCCCAGCCCCTATGTCTCTGGCCCAGGACACGGACCCATGTGTACAGGGCAGGGCAGCTGGCACTAGATGTGTGGGACTGGGGACTTCCTTGGGGACTGAAGGACTGCTGGGCCAGTTGGGCGTGTGGGAGGCACTGAGGGGGTGGCCTGAAGCAGGCCGTGGGGACCACAGAGGGGGCCCTGATTCTGGACAGGCCAGGGCTCTGTCCGGGGTTGCTCTGCCCACATGCGGCACTGCTCCCAGCCCTGCCTGCTGCCTGCAGTGTCCCCAGGAGCTGGTGCCCCAGGGGCTGAGCTCCACTGGGGGAGGAGATGGGGAGAGGTGGAGTCGGCCTTCCACCCAGGCCCACCATCGTGAGATCTGGTTGTGCTCGGTGGTCAGACGAACTCCGACCAGCCCTGGCTGAGAGTCTTGTGCTGCTGTGAGAGCTGCTGACCTGCTTGGTGGGGGTGGGTGTCTATACGCCATTGTCTCAAGGCCTATTTATGTTTTCCTTTCACTAAGCGTTTTTAGTTTGGGTTTATTTTGGTTGGGTTGGCACTAATTCTCTTCTTAAGATGCTGTGAGAACCGTTTTATCCAAATGCCAAATAAATTTGTATTCTGGAAAAAAAAATTATGAACAATCTGGATGTGTGTATATATATATATATACACACACACACACATATAATTTTTAAAATGAAAATTTAGTCAAAGTCAACTAAAGTTTTAGAAGGCCCTGGACAATTCTTTCCATTAGTCAATTAATAAGATAGCCCAATATAAAGAACAAGGGTAGCAGAGAAAGGCAGAAAAATTACTGATTAAAAATAATTTTCGCCCTAGATTGCCTGTCTCTTAGCTGTGATAACATGTGTAAATTATGTATCTAGTTTGAGCTTCATTTTTTTGGTAAAAGGCAATAATAGGATCTCCCTTCTAAATGACCTAGAACTCTAAGGAGATTCACTTGTAAAGAGTTCAGATGGTGCCTAACACAGGACAAACACTCATTAAATATTATTGATACTATTGGTTGGCTCTTCAGTTCCACCAATTTTTATTTTTAGGTAAAATCCTGAGAGAAAAAGGGATAAGATCTGAATGGAATACCGTTTAGGTCATTTTGTGACCACTCTGGTTGGAGTACCATATGATTGTATAACCTGTGTCTATTTCAGATTTGGATCAACATGGCATGTAAGTGTAAAACAGAGTAACGTGGATCTGACAAGTGGTCTGTTGGTAAATCTTTTTTCAGAAAGATTCAGTGGTTCCTCTAGTGATTTTTGATAGGACTAAAGTCTAATGGGATTATTTCTGAGTTGGTCCTAAGAAAGGGACACAGACTAAATCTATGGTCCATTGGGTAATGCTGATCTCTGATATCATGTGGTGAAAATAGCTCACCCACCCAAGATTTTATCACCTATAACCTTGGTTTCCTTATCTCTAATCCTATGTTCCATGTAGCTACTTGGAAAACATGTACTACTTGAAAAACATGTGCCTCCAAATTAATTATTCTGAAACAAGGCAGAGATCTTATAGACCAGTTCACTTAGTTCACCAGTTCATAATAAAAGATGAACAATTTTAAGTTTCAGCTAAGTTAAAGCATGTAGTTCTTTATCACTTCGTACTTTAATGGTGTGAATGTTATGGATTTTATTTGGAGAAATTATTTATTGGTGCTATGGAATTTTTTGAAGTCGATATAAAAATAAGCAGCAAAAAATATTTTACTTTTAAACTTGAACAAAATGAGTTTAATTTGCAGGCAACCAAAATTCCAAAGACTGTGCATTGTATGCAGCAGCTTTGCCTGACATCAAAGACACTCTAGAGATCAAAACAAAATCAAGTTCCGAGGAGCAATTCTCTCTCTTTTTTTTTTTTTTTTGCGGTACGCGGGCCTCTTACTGTTGTGGCCTCTCCTGTTGCGGAGCACAGGCTTCGGACGCGCAGGCTCAGTGGCCATGGCTCACGGGCCCAGCCACTCCACGGCATGTGGGATCTTCCCGGACCGGGGCACGAACCCGTGTCCCCTGCATCGGCAGGCGGACTCCCAACCACTGCACCACCAGGGAAGCTCTCTCCTTCTTAATAAGAGTGATTTTGTTTTCTTTGTTGGTGTTGGTCATTTCAAGGCAATATCAAAGTCTGTAGACGCCATCAACCTTTGAGTGACTCCATCTTAACCTCAGAGGTAAGAGTGGTAGTTAATGAAAATGTGGAAAGTCTGACACTTGAGGAAGAGCCTGTGATTAGAAACTGAAAACCTGGAGCCAAGACCTTTGTAGTGTTTCAGTCTCCCTCTTGCAGAGAAGTGCAGTCACTGTCACCAGATTGGATTTATGTTGCGACATTTCCCTTTCCCTTTCAATTTTTTTGTATATGATCAACATGAAGATTATTGATTGTCCTTGTTAAACCTGCCTGAGCCAAAGGACAAAGACCTTTTCCGTGTTCTGTCATCTGTTGGGTAGGTTTGTCCCAGTCTTCTTGCTTTGTTTTCTCAGGGAAAGAAATTCAGAGCCAATAAAACTGTAAGATCCTGACTGGTTTAAAACCAGGCCAGGGTTGCTTAAGCAATGCTAACACTTTCAGAGATCCTTTTTGCGACAAAGATTGAAAGGAGTATAGAAAATAGCACAACGGGATTCAATTCACGTGACAAAAGGAAATTGTACAAAGTTTAATACATTCCTATTACAGTCTCAAGATTGTAATCTCCTTGGATGCTAAGACAAGGGAAGATTTCTTTCCTACAGTACGCTTCCTCAGGTTGCTTTAGGAGTGGTGCTGCGGGATGGAGGGAGGTGGCACAAGTTATACAACATGCAATTTAAGATAATGGCCTTTGAAAAGGAGAAATTAATATAAGCAGACGAGGCCAACAAAGCTTCAGTCATCTAAAAGGTACTTTCAATCACCACTGACATTAAACAATACCACCCCCACTGAGTCTTCACTATGTTTATTATCATTTAATATCTTGCTCAAATTGGCGCTTTCTTATCATGATGTTTCAGGGATTGCAAGCTCTGTTATGACTACAATTGGTAAAAAAAAATTGCATTCATCTAAGTGAGTAACAAGATACAGAAATTGAGCTATCTTAACCTTTTGTGGCTTTAAATGTTCCACTAAAAACATTAGCAAAAATGGAAGCTATAGCGTTTCCATAATTATCACAGCACTGTCTTTGTTCTTATAATGATAGAATCCATACTTTCAATTTGGAGTGCTTAATAATAGCAGCTGTCTTGTCTGCTCAACTGTGGGGTTTTAGGGCTCCCATAATTATTCATTTTCACTCACTTGACAGTGGGTGTTTCCTTGAAATATTTCAGGCCACATCAGAAGATAGAATTTTAAAATACTTCTAAGCATTCTGCTCTACGCAACAATGTTGAATTATGCATTAATAAACCGAATTTAATTGATTTGGAGGTGCCTAAGCCCTTATTAACATACCTCAATACTAAAACTGATTGCCACAAATCGTCAACCAAACACAAATGCAGGCATGATTGTACTGTTAATGTATGAAGGGCTTCTGTCTCTTGGTCCCTAAAACCACAAACTTTGCATTTTTTCACCTTCTCCCTTGCTCTTTCCTTCCTCATATTCGGGTTTTCCTTCTCCTCCTCTTATTTGTAAAAACATTTTATTTTGGAACAATTTTAGGTTTACAGAAGAGTTGTATGGATGGTACAGAGTCTGCCTTTCACCCAGCCCCCCTCTTATTATTTACTAAAACTTATTAATGGGTAGTTGAAAGGGAAAAAAATAAGAACAGAAACCTACCTACCCATAGAAAATGCACATGGCACTCCCTCTATCTGATATGAATCAAACTAATTATAATAATAAATAAAATATGAATATTGGGAATAAACCAGGTCAATCATTTCCATTATTTAGTCTAAATGTTTCATAGTGAGAGAGTATGACATACATGCGTATACCTGTACTGCTACCAACAGCCGTGCGCTTTATTATAATGGGTGAAAATTATATGCCGAGAAGAGAGGTTCAAAAGATGAGGAAAGTAGTTTTATGGGTATGGCTATGGAGATGCTAGAGAGCATAACTGAGGGAGAGAGGTTTTTATGATACAACAGAGCACAGACAGGGTATGTATGTGGTAGGGGAGGGTGGGGATAGGGCCAGGGTGGGTGGGGATGGGTAAGCAGTTACAGAATGCTCTCAGGACATTTATGCTGGGCTCTGTAGACTCTTAATACTCTTTCATGTAAAAGTATGTGTTCCAGCGATAGTGCAGAGGTAAGTTCTCACATTATGCATACAGCACTCATATTTAGTCTAAACAACTCATCTTAATGTTTTTTTAAAAAAAGCACTGTACATTTTGTACAATTATGAATTAATGCAGTTTAATTGTACAATTGAAAATGAGTAAAATAAACTTCGTTAAATTTTAAGTCCTTGCCACTATAAATAATTTTGAAAATTTATAATAGCAGTAAGAAGAAATGACCTATCATAGATAACCAGTCTGAATAATTTAATGCATTTTATTTTCAATTACTTTATTCATTTTTTTTCTAAATTTTATGATATAATTGTTCTAAATCCTGTTTTGTTGTTGTTTATTTTTCCCTTATGTCTATTGATTTTCACATCCAATTATGAGACTGGGTCTCCAGATATCTCACAGAAAATGCCATATCTTTTTCTAAATCATATAAAAATATTCCAGAAAATGCCGCTCATTATGCAGAGGCAAACATGTAGATATAACCACTGGAAAGCATTAAAGAGACAGTTCCAAAGATGGAAGGTTTCTACTGACTCTCGAGTACATGCTCTGCTTTGTTCTTTACTAAATGATCAGTATTGTTTTATAATTCAGTGTAACAACTCCTGCTGCCAAATGTAATCTCTCTTCTCATCTATGTCATTTTCACTTATAGCTATAGCGTTTCTTTTTTCACAATATCTATATCCATATTTCTCAGAAATCATCAACGTTTACTCTATAGGTGCAATACCTAGCACCACAATCCGTCAAAATACTTAGTGACCGAATAAAAAAGTTTATCTATGAGGAGGGTGTATTAGAGTTCTACAGAGAAACAGAACCAATAGGAGATAGACAGATAGATAGATAGACAGATAGACAGATAGATAGAAAAAGACTTAATATGAGGGTAGGCTCACTCAGGGAGGCTAAAAAGTCCCATGATCTGCATCTGCAAGCTGGAGGCCCAAGGTAAACAGAGGTATGGTTCTAGTCCAAGGCCAAAGGGTTGAGAACCAGGGATCCAATGGGCTAAGTCCTAGTCTGAATCTGAAGACTCAAGAACCAGGAGAGCCAATGTCTGAGGACAGGAGAAGATGGATATCCCAAATTTGATAGAGACCAAATTTGCCCTTCCTCCACTTTTTTGTTCTATCCAGGCTCTCTATCTACCAATCCAAATGCTAATCTTTTCTGGAAACTCCCTTGCAGTCATACCCAGAAACGTCTCACCAGCTATCTGGGTATCTCTTAGCCTGGTCAAGGTGACACATAAAATTAACCATCACAGAGGTTCAGTATCAAACATTGTCCAGAGAAACTGAAGCACTGTGACAGACTGTTCAAAGATGCCAGAGTGGGGACTTCCTTGGTGGCGCAGTGGTTGAGAGTCCGCCTGCCAATGCAGGGGACACGGGTTCGTGCCCCGGTCCGGGAAGATCCCACATACCGCGGAGCGGCTGGGCCCGTGAGCCGTGGCTGCTGAGCCTGCGCGTCCAGAGCCTGTGCTCTGCAACGGGAGAGGCCACAACAGTGAGAGGCCCACGTACCGCAAAAAAAAAAAAAAAAAAAAAAAAAAAGATGCCAGAGTTATAAAATTATTCCAAGAACCAAGACTGGTCAGGACATTAGTTATAGTCTCACTCCAGAGCAGTGCCATTAAAACATTTAAGAAACATCAGTTATCTAGTTACGCTTCTTGCTGGCTATGTCTTCAGAGTCAAAACCTACTTTCCCTGGATATTAGAGCCAGAGTAAGAATCAGGAGCCAGCCTCAAGTCTACTTGATGCTTGGAAGCATTCCACTGGACATCGCAGTAGTTTGAGGGCAGCTATAGTGCATAAACATGTCCATATAAATTTATCTAAATGTAAATGTGAAATAAATATTAAGTGGCATTTTTTTTTTACGGAGAAATGAGCATATTATGAAATCAAACCAAGTAGAGCAAGGTGTTGCAATTCCCAAAGTCTAGAAACCTCTGGCTTTAGCTGGTAAACTATACTGTGACCTCAAGATAGGCACAGATATAAAATAAAATAAAAGTAAATAAAATAAAATAAAAGGATAAAACAAAAATTAAAAATAAAGTAAAATTCAAAAAAAATGAAGCAATTTATATAGCCTAATGTAATTCTCTCAGGTCAAAAGCACAATAAATTACTGAGAATCTGTGGGTATCTTAGTCTAAAAGCCTCAAGCACATTTCTCTAAACCAGTGGTTCAAGATATTCATTTCACTTTAATAAGTATCTGTTTAGTATTTAAGATGTGCCAATAACCATACAAGATGCTGAAGCTAAAATATTGAACAAGACAACAGAGCATGCAGGTCTGTGGAGCTTATCATCCAACAGGGAAGCAAGATCATTAAAAATATAATTATAACTAAAGGTGTTTGTAGCTATGAAGAAGTACTGGATTAGGTGGAGAAACAGCATGGTGTCTGTAATTGGGGTGTTAGGAAAAACTTCCCAGGCAAAATGACCGCTAAGCTATGACCTAGACTACAGGTAACGTTTAGCTCATTAAAGCTGGAACAGCAATAATGAGAAGGGGGAACAAACAAAAAATTAAAGAAAATTAAAAAAGAAATAAGGTAAAAAGAACAGCATGTGTAAAAACTGGAGATTGAGAGATGTGAGTCTGTGACCCATATTTTAAGGTGTGGAATGGCAACAGATGAGACTGGGGAGCTAATCAGGCCTTATTTTCCATGTATTCTGTGGGAAGTTAATAGGAGGTATAAAAAATAGTTGAATACATTTAGAAAATGTGGGTCACTCCCACAGGACTTCTCAGAGCCTTTACTATGTTGATATCCACCACAAATCTCCAATATTTAGAGCTTTTGACTAAAATTATTGTCTTGCTATTATTGTGCTTTTTTAGCTGTCTGTAGGAAGTTGAAGCTGTGACCACCTCCCTATTTCACTTTAACCTGGAGAAAAAAAATGGTATAAGAAAATGAGATCAAATGGGATTTAGGTAGCAGTCTATATTTCTTGGTATATTTCCACTGCCCTGTACCTACAAAGTGTCTCATCTACTGTGTAATCCTAATTCCAAAAATTTAATTTTTTTTAGTGAGTTATAGATATGCATATTCACCTCCATGCAAAGTTCATAGTAGACAGGAATCATCTACCCCCCATAATGATTTTTTCCTTCCTCCTAAAGGAGTGTTTTCCTATATTAGGTGCACATTTTAAAGGCATTGATATATTCTACTACTCCAGAAGCTTATTTTATTTGGCAGCCATAGGTACCCCCACTGCAAAATGAATGAATGAGTAAATAAATATATAAATAAATAAGAATACAGGCAACATGTTCCAAGAGCTGTACATCTTCTTGACAGGAAATCAATATATAGTGGGTCTGGAAATTGAGACTGTTGAGCTAAATTTTTGTTTACTTTCCAGATAATCCCAGTTTCTGCTGTCGTCAGAATGGTAAAAAGAGAGCTTTCCTGCATTCCCATTTCATAAAACACTTTATGGATCATGACAAGCTATTTGCAATTACGTTCATTCAAATTCTAAATTCTGCCCAAACGCAGTTAACAGAATGCAGACAGCTAAGTGATGGGAATGGTACATATAAATTCTGTATATGATAATTATTTATTGATCTGCAAAGTGCATTTGATTTGGATCAGTACTAGAACAAAGGCACGGATGTGTTGAAAGCTCATATAATCATACTGAGAATGTGGACAAGAACATCTTCCTAGCATGGACAGAGCAGAAATGTTCCTGCTAGAAGAGTAAGACTTCCCTCTATTTCAATTTCTTTTAACCAATGAGTGTTTAAAAATTAGTTGTTTCCCGGGACTTCCCTGGTGGCACAGTGGTTAAGCATCCACCTGACAATGCAGGGGACACGGGTTTGAGCCCTGGTCCGGGAGGATCCCGGTTGCTGCGGAGCAACTAAGCCCGTGCGCCACAACTGCTGAGCTTGTGCTCTAGAGCCTGTGACCCACAACTACTGAAGCCCGCACGCCTAGGGCCCATGCTCTGCAACAAGAGAAGCCACTGCGATGAGAAGCCCACGCACCACAACAAAGTGTAGCCCCCGCTCGCCCCAACTAGAGAAAGCCCGCGTGCAGCAACGAAGACCCAACCCAGCCAAAAATAAATAAATAAAAAATTAGTGGTTTCTGTTTCTATACCCAAATCCTGAGTTATGAAGCTCCTTTAAAAATATTTATTACCATTCCAGCCACTGCATCACAACCCTATTATTGGTGTTTAAAATGTATACACTTATAAATTAAGAATGTAAATTCAGTCACTTAAAAATCAGTGGTTTTTCTTTCTTTTCTTTTTTTTTTTTAGTTTAAATTAGCAAAAGTTCCATGACAGTGAAAATCTCTTCAATTCTTCCATTCATTTTGGAAATGGAGATCTGAATTTTGTTTCAAGCAAATTTGTCTTTGTATAGTCATTGAAATAGTCCTGCCCAAAACACACAGCTGAGCGGTGCCATTATGGTCCAGTCTGCTAAGCAGAACTCCACCGGGGGTGTCATAGTTCTCACAAGTCACGCACAACAGCCTACTTTTATATCTACAGGAATAAATCAAAATAACCTGTGTGTCCTTATCTACCATTAGATCAGTCCCAAACATAAAGATGTGCAAGACTTATTTGACTAGCTTGTTCTAGGTCCTCATGCCTAGACATTCTCTTCCAATAAGTCTGAATTCAGGAATTTTTTATTTTTAGCAGCACTCCAGGTGGTTCTAATGCAAGTGCTCCTTCAGTTTAGAGTTTTCATCTTTGTACTTCTGGTACCCAAACCAGTGCCTGGTACATATCAGACTCTTAAAAATTAATCTTTTAAACAAAACTAAATTAAAAGAAACTGAAATTTCATTGGACATAAGTATGGCTGTGTTTGTCAAAACAGGTTGGATTATGCAGCAGGAAGCAACACCCTTAAGCCTCGGTTGTTAACGTAACATAGGCCTATTGCTCATGTCATGGTCCTGGCCACTCTCCAAGGGCAGCTAGTATCCATGAAGCCACTCAGGGATCCAGGCTGACAAAGATGTTACCATGATGCAGCTTCACCTTGCAGCTGCATACTCCAGCTGTGGTGGCTTTTGAAATCACCATGGAAGGGAAAAGGTATGTTGGAAGGGTTTTCTCTATCAATTAAGCATGTTAGCTTTGGATTAATGTACATTAGTTTATTCCCAGTCCTTTGGCCAGAACTAGTGTGTGGCCCCACCAAACTGCAAGGTGGCTGGAATGTGTAACACTCCTGGTGTCCTCAGGAGGAGCGAACTGATAGTGATGAACATTAGGGCTCTTTATCTCTGAGGTTAACATAACAGTCATTTTTTCATATGCTTCTTTACGATGCTTTAGGTAGTGGTCAAATACCATTTATGGACTCCTCTACACCAGCTGGACTCCTGTCATGGTCCTCCAGTGCAGCTCAACCAATACATATGTACTCTTTTCATGGAAGAATTGATGAATGACAAGATCAGTCATTGTACAGTCATTGAAATAGGCACAATATCTTTTGTAGACGTTCCCACAAAGACTTGGTAAAACATGGTATAAATCATACTCAAATGTTGAGCCCTGAGTTTTAGAGACTTAAAAAATGTACTTGGAGAATCAAACACATAGCCGAAAAGATCTCCAAGAGCATGTGGTTGGTGGTTAGATACTGAACAAAACACTTTTTAATTTAACCCAAATAACTGTTAATTCTTCCAGGGTTGGTGTCAGTATTTTGTATGCCAAATAACACTGTGGATTGGGAAACTATTTGATATGTCTGCAATAGATCCAAAGAAAAGGGATAAGAAGAGGGTTTCATGTGTAATCACTATCACACAGGAGTAGAATAGAGACCCAGTAGACAGTTTTAAAAATTGTCTTAAATACAAAAAGATTGTCAAACTGGCTGTTAGTATCAAACACTTATTTTAAAAATTAAGCCTACAAATTTTTTTGTTACTATGAAGACTATGGTAACCAGTTATACACTCAGCTTAAAAGCAATGCTTTCCCCCAGAGTTTTAAGTAAATGGTTAAAAATATTTAAGTGTTACCAAAGTAATAGACATTTTAAAATAAATTCAAACAAAATAAAAGAAAAATTGAACGTCTCTTCCTCCTTTTCAAATCCCTGGTGTTAAAATCTTGTTTCTTGATTTATATTGTTTCAAACTTTTGATATGTATATGAAAATACACATATGCAAGCAAACACTAGGACTTATATCTTTATCCACATATCATAAATACATATTGATCTCATCTAGACCTTAAGTAAAATGAAACTAGAGAAGGGTCAGTATTTCCTTATTTTTATCCCTGGTACCAAAGTGTCTAGCACATCATGGATGCTTAATTGATCATCTGATGAACAGAAGACTCTTAAGTTAACAAGACATCTGAGACAGTTTTCAATATAAGCCTTACTATTTTTAATGGCAGTATAGTATTCCATAATATAAATGTGCTATAATATTTTAAACTATTTTCTATTGATGGATATGTAAGGTTTTTTCTATTCTTTGACTATTACAAACAATTCAGAAATTGTTCATTAGGATGATTATTTATGTCAGATAGATTCCTGAAGATGGAATGTTTAGCTCAAAGTCACAAATGTTTTAAATTTTGAGAGACACAAGTGATATGGTTCTTCACCTTTTTGGGAGAATCACAGAATCATTTGACAATCTGATGAAAACTAATATACCCTCTCCCAGTAAACTGTACAAGTGCTCTATGTAATCACTGAAGCTTCTGGGTACAACACCTAGTTAAGAACCCCTGCTTTAGAGTGTTACATTAACTACTGAAGTTGATTTTGTCACAAATGATCTCGACTTTTACCTGCAGCATGGTCTGCCAGCTTTCCTTTAGAAAGCAGATGTTCTCTGAAAGGAGATCTTGAGATACCACATGCTAGTTTGAGATACCACATGCTAATTTGCCCCCATGCAAATTTTAAGCTCAGTTTATCCAATTTCAAAGGCAAATACTTCCGTGTCAGTGCACTCGTATGACCGTAAGAACTCCCACACTTTGTCACATTAAAATCCCCAGTTAAGCCATGATTTTCTTATTTTCTTCTCAAAGTTTCCCTAACTGTTCCAGCCACAGTGATATTACCAATTTTTTTTCTTAAGAAAAAGGGGAGCACAGTCTGTTTCCACTCAGATTGCATCAGGTTGGATTAAGTAAGAACTCGAAGGTTGCCCAGCCCAAACATAAGAGTTGCACTGAGTCATAAAAGAGAATTCCAAGTGAAGACAGTTACTAATAGCTAGGAGAATGCTTGGTGAGCAGACATGCAGAACCTGATCTCCCAGTGACCAATGAGGGGACTTGGACCAGCCCCAACCGGGGCAATTGGGTCAAAGAAATTGTTGTTTTATAATTCTGAGTCAAAACGAGAAACTTGAGGTACTTGGGACACTAGCATTGAGTGTCTCTCTTCCACACGCATACCCCAATTCTTCTGTTCTCTAAGCTAGCTCATTTTTCTTAAAAGAATAAAGACAAAATTTCAATAGTCCTCCTCTCCAATTTCAGAGAAAACAAAGCCTGAACTGGAATAAGAGATGTATGTTTCAGCTGTCTTCAGGAGGAAGGATGCTTTTCTTTAAGGAACTGTGACTGATTTACATAAGAAAAAGTGCTCTTGGTTTACTCAGCTACAGATGATTGAGGCCTTTCCTCCTTCACTTCTGAAGGAGGAATATTTGGACATCGCGAAGAACTGATTCTGACATCTTTAGAGAGTGGAATCACTTGGCTGGGTTCATTTCCTGGCTTCTGTGTTTTTATAGCACAGAGTTTCAAAGACATGTAAAGCCAGCACGCACTTAAAATTCTCGGTCTCTATCAAAACAAATCTGCCATTTAGCTTCACTTTTTCAGCGAGGCTCATTACAGTCCTAAACTTGAACCTCATTAGAGAATAAAATCTACACCTGTCTTTAGATCGTTCCTAAAAACTAACTCTCTTATTTGTTTGTAAATGCTATTGTACACAAACTTGAAATTCATAATTAATATTATTGAGTAAAAATGTTACCAGATGGTTTTAAACTATGAAAGGAAAAGTGTGTAAGTTTTCTCCTCATTGCCCTTTAAGAAATCAAATTGAAGTTTAATTCAGGTAGGAAACAGGTTAATGACAATAAAAAAGTTTAATCTAGACCCTTGTTATGCAAAGGGTGTTTATTGCATCAACAGTGTCAATATCACCTGGGTGTTGATTAGAAATGCAGAATCTAGAGCCCTACTGGAGATCTACCTACTCTTGATATCCATTTTTTTAAGATTCCCAGGTAATTTGCATATACAATAAAGTTTTATTTTTATTTTCTTGGATTTCAATGTATCAAGGTCTTTATTTACAACTTTATTGGCAAAAAAGAAAAGGAATAGTTCAAAACAGTTTAACACAGGGCATTGCAGCTGATCCTGGCAGACTAATGAAGTTTCATTTTAAATGTCCATCTAATTGTCCAAAGATATACAATACTGAATCTGCATACACAGTTTCCTTTATGAAGTACAGGCTCATATCTTAGGCAGCCTTTTGAACATATAAATACAAAGGAAAGAAAATCACTCATTAAAAACTGCATTAAATGAAGGGTAATTTAAATTTATGTTGTCCTTCTAATAACACATACCCAATGAAAATCAAAAGCTGGAAAAGCAGTTACACTTCCTACTTGAGTGGACAGTTAAAACAATCAATCATTTTCTGCAATGACCATTATATTTTTAATTTATCATGAACTACTCTGAACTTACTATGAGATGTAGCCAAAGTCAGAAGACAAGATGTAGGGAGAATATTCCTTTTTTGGAGGAGAGTAAGCCCTCCAGAATCAGCATGGGAAACAAATATCCTGTTGAATTCTAGGTGGAAAAAAATTAATGTAGTCAATTTCAACTCATGCTGAGCTGGCTTAATTTTTTCATTGACTTGTTTGGTGTCATTCTTCTAAATCAAGTGTGTTTAATTCTTCTTCTAGTTCATCCAAATCTTCCCCAGTAAGAAGACTTCTGTCAACAGGAACAGAATCAATGGCTCCATTTTCCTGTCCCTCCCTTTCGTTGTCCTCTTCCAAATCACTTCTTTCACCATTTTCAGCCATACCTCCGGAAGCTTCACTTAATTTGTTTTCATCCTTTTCTGAAGTATATGTGCTGAATCTTTCAAGACTGGCTACAGTAATACCTGTCTCATCTACATCTCTTGGGAGGTACAGGCTTAAATCTATGTCATTTATGCTCACTGAATCATCAACCTCATCACCACCTGTTCCCTGGGTATAAAAGGTATCATCAGCTTCCTCCTCCTCATCGTCAACCAGTTCAGGACGAAATTCAAACACCTCACAACCACTAATCACTAATGCTTTCCCTGCTTTGAAGTCTGCTTTCCTTGTTTCTATATCTTGCTCAAGTTTATCAATCTTTTCTTGTCTTTTTCTCTTCTTCCATGCAAGAAAAGATTCTAACGTAACTTTGGTAACATTTGGACCTACGGCAGAATGCTCTCTTTCAATTAGATCTTCTAATGAAATTTCATCTTCTTTTTCTTCTTTTTATCTTTTTTAAAGACAAACTCAGGAGAAAGTGCATGATGATACATGCAAATATTACCCCCTCTAGGGCATACCCCAAACCAGCCATATTTGTTGTTTTCAATAACTTCAAGGAAATGCTTGCACACTATTTGAGTTTTTGGTTTTTTCTTTTCCACCTCACCGTGCTGCTTGTTTACTACCTCTTCCAGTTTTTTCTCATCCCAATTATCCATAGTATCTTTATCAAGCTCTTCATCTCTTGCATCAATGTAAACACTTCACCTTTCACATTTTGTCTCCAGAGTCAAGTCATGAGAGAACTTACACTTATCTCCTTTAGTACACTGTCCTTACTTGAAGAATGCACATACCATGGATTTGGGATCTGCACCTTTACTTATTTTTTGAGCGGCAACTACAGGTTTGAACAACTCATTTAGCTCTTGCAATTCCTTCTTCTTGTCATCTTTCTTCAACTTCTTTCAGCTTCACTTTATGCTACCTAAAGTGGATTTTGTTGACCAAATTTAACTTGATGAGTGACAGCCTTGATAAACTTCTGTTGCTTTGCTCCTTTCTTATTCTTTAGATCAGAAGTTTTGTCTTCGATAATCTTCTCCTTTTTCTGCTCCGCCTTTTTGCTGCCCCCAGCCTGAGCCTGTTTCTTGGGGGGCATGGCAGAGACAGGTGGCACCCGCCAGACTTAAACACAGCTGGACTCCCTCAGGGACTCTGGCCCTGCAGTAGGAGAAGGAGGAAGACGCCTACAATAAAGTTTAAGGAACACTGATCTAAGTCACCTTTGTGAAGCTATCTAGAGACACAAAATGTTTCATCCCTTAAAATGCACCATCCTGTGACTAACGCCAGCTACCACGGGTATTTACTGTCCTCAAGATTACAGCACTCCGTGTAAATTCTCTGAGCTGGACAGGTTTGGAAGAACATGTCCTTGAAGAAATCTAATCAAAAACAGAAAGTCAAAAAGATACTCAAGTTCTTCATGGCTCTGTTAAGATCCTTGTGCAAAAAACATTACTGCAGAATGACCAAATAAAGACAAGAGTATGATTCAACTAAAACTACCAGTTTTAGTTGCAAAAAAGAAAATTAAAGGCTCAAAATAATGAATTAAAAACAGGCTCACTTTGTTTTACCTTATATATTTATATTGCTAATTTAATTTATTATTAATTAAAATTAGTATGTAATAACTTCAGTCCCCAAATAGTAATGCTAAATATTTTGTTGTTCTTTTTTCTCATTATAAATAGAGGGTTTGAGAAGCAATACTAAAACTTTGCTCATATAGTCAAAAATATCATTCAATGCCAGGTACTGCTTTAGGTATTTAAGATACAATCAGTAAAGAAAAAAAAATTGTCCACTTTGGTGATGCTTACATTCTTGTGTGGAAACATCAGCAATAAACACCAACGAGAAGTAAATTGTATAGTAGGTTGGAAGTGATAAATGCCATAAAGAGCAGTGTTGGGAGTGGGGAGAAAGTTGCCATTTTAAACAGGACTATAAGTTGTGGAGGTACCATTTGGGCAAAACTTGAAGGAAGTGAGAAAGGCAGGAGAAAGTAGAGGAAAGCTTAATTGTTTTGGTCAGTGAATGATGCATGTAAATCTCTTCCATGTATTTACTATTTTTCTTTTTTCTTCCAGTTTCATTGAGATATAATTGACATAGAGCACTGTATAAGTTTATAGGGTAGAGCATAATGATTTGATTTACATGCATCATGAAATGATTACCACAATATTAGTGAACCTCCATCACCTCATAGAGGTACAAAATAGAAATTAAAAAAATGTATTTTTCCTTATGATGAGAACTCTTAGGATTTACTCTCTTAATAACTTTCATAAATAACATACAGCAGTTATTAATTATATTGATCATGTTGTGCACTATATTCCTAGTGCTTATTTATCTTATAATTGGAAGTTTGTGCCTTTTGACACATTTCAACCAGTCCCTCTTCCCTTTATCCACTGCCTCTGGTAACCACAAATCTGATCTTTTTTTCTACGAGTTTATTTGTTTTTGAAGTATAATTGACCTACAACACTATGTTAGTTCCTGGAGCACACCATAATGATTCGATATTTCTCTATATTATAAAATGATCACCATCATAAGTCTACTTTCCATCTGTCACCATACAAAGGTATTACGTTACTACTAACTATATTTCCCATGCTGTACATACCATACCCCTGACTCATTTATTTTGTAACTGGAAGTTTGTACGTCTTAAGTTCCCTCATTTATTTCACACATCTCCTGACTCTCCTCCCCTTTGACAACCACCTGTTTGTTCTCTGTATCTGACTCCATTTGTGTTTTGTTTGTTCATTTATTGTTTTTTAGATTACACATGAGTGAAATCATACAGTATTTGTCTTTGTCTGACTTATTTCACTCAGCATAATACCCTCTAGGTCCACCTATGTTGTCACAAATGGCAAGATTTAATTTTTTTTTTTTTGCGGTACGCGGGCCTCTCACTCTTGTGGCCTCTCCCATTGCGGAGCACAGGCTCTGGACACACAGGCTCAGCGGCCATGGCTCACGGGCCTAGCCGCTCCGCGGCATGTGGGATCCTCCTGGACTGGGGCACGAACCCGTGTCCCCTGCATCGACAGGCAGACTCTCAACCACTGCGCCACAAGGGAAGCCCTCATTCTTTTTTTATGGCTGAGTAATATTCTGTTATATATATACCACATGTTCTTTATCCATTATCTATTGATGGACACTTAGGTTGCTTCTATATCTTGTGCTATTGTAAATACTGCAGTGTGCATATATCTTTTCAAATTAGTGTTTTTGTTTTCTTTGGAATTGCTGAATTGTATGGTAGCTCTATTTTTAATATTTTTGAGGAAACTCCATACTGTTTTCCAAAGTGGCTGCAGCAATTTACATTTTGATTAACAGTGCATGAGGATTCCCTTTTCTCCACATCCTTTCCAACACTTGTGATGTGTTGTCTTTTGCTTAATAGCCATTCTGACAGGTGTGAAGTGATATTTCATTGTGGTTTTAATTAGCTTTTCCCTGATGATTAATAATGTTGAACATCTTTTCATGTGTCTGTTGGCTATCTGTATGTCTTCTTTGGAAAAAGGTCTATTCAAGATCTCTGCCCATTTTTAATCATGGTGTGTGTGTGTGTGTGTGTGTGTGTGTGTGTGTGTGTTTTGATGTTGAGATGTATGAGTTCTTCGTATATTTTGGATATTAACCTCTTATGAGATATATCATTTGCAAATATCTTCTCCCATTCACTAGGAGGCCTTTTCATTTTATTGATAGTCTCCTTCATTGTGCAAAAGCTTTTTAGTTTGATGTAATCCCTTTGTTTATTTTGCTTTTGTTTCCATTGCCTGAGGAGACATATCTGAAAAAAAAAAAAAAGTATTGCTAAGACAAAGAGTGTACTGCCTATGTTTTCTTCTAGGAGTTTTATGGTTTCGGGTCTTACATAAGTCTTTAATTCATTTTGAGCTTATTTTTATGCATGGTGTGAGAAAGTAGTCCAGTGTGATTCTTTTGCATGGAACTGTTCAGTTTTCCTAGCACCATTTGCTGAAGAGGCTGTCTTTCTTCATTGTATATTCTTGCCTCCTTTGTTGTGGATTTATTAATCATGTAAGTGTGGGCTTACTTCTGGATTCTCTATTCTGTTCCATTGATATATGTGTCTGTTTTCGTGCCATTACCATACTGTTTTGATCACAGCAACTTTGTAGTATAGCTTGAAATCAGGGAACATGATACTTCAGCTTTGTTCTTCCTTCTCAAGATTATTTGGTTATTCAGGGTGTTTTGTGTTTCCATACAAAGTTTAGAATTATTTATTCTAGTTCTGTGAAAAATGCCATTAGTATTTTGACAGGTATTGCACTGAATCTGTAGACCACCTTGGGTAGTATCGTCATTTTTTTTTAACAATATTTATTATTACAATCCATGAGCATGGTATATCTTTTCGTTTGTTTGTGTGGCCTTCAATTTCTTTCACTGGTGTCTTATAGTTTTCCTAGTACAGGTCTTTTACCTCTGTAGTTAGATTTATTCTTAGGTATTTTATTCTTTTTGATGCAATTGTAAATGAATTGTTTTCTACACTTAAGGAAGAGCAAGGGAGGGAAGTGTTCTCCTAACTTGTAATATGATTGTTGATCCACTGCTTTAGTGATAGTGTACAACCCCACTCTATAATTTTATATATCATCCTTTCTGGTGAGCCATACATTCAGCCAAGAGTGAACTCAGATTTTATTTTTCAGTAGCCCTTACTTTATATGTAATTACATCTAGAAATTAAATACCTGACGATAACTTTATTATGTGCTTACTATGTACAAATTTTATCTTTTTCTAATCTTGGAAGAAGATATATATTTTTTAATTTTTAAATTTAATTTTATTTATGTTTTTATACAGCAGGTTCTTATTAGTTATCCATTTTATACATATTAGTGTATATATGTCAATCCCAATCTCCCAATTCATCCCACCACCACCCCTGCCCCCGCCACTTTCCCCCCTTGGTGTCCATACGTTTGTTCTCTACATCTGTGTCTCTATTTCTGTCCTGCAAACTGGTTCATCTGTAGCATTTTTCTAGGTTTCACATATATATGTTAATATACGATATTTGTTTTCTCTTTCTGACTTACTTCACTCTGTATGACAGTCTCTAGATCCATCCACATCTCTACAAATGACCCAATTTCATTCCTTTTTATGGCTGAGTAATATCCCATTATATATATATACCACATCTTGGAAGAAGATACTTTAATCCTTATTTTAGAGATAAGAAAACACAGGGTCTGAGATAATGAGATGGCTCCTCTCAGAAACCAAAGTCACATTTTTTTTTACTAAGCCACACCCACAATTTGAGCTCAATGCATTATGTTAGACACCTCTAATCTCTAATTTTGTTACAAGTTTACTTATGGGATGGACTACACAAAGTTGTTACTACAGACTTCATATAGTAGTAATGGACACAAAAAGAGGCCACACAGACAAATAACTGATGGAAGCTCAATACTTAAGCCATAATAGAATTTCAAGGCCCTAAAACAGTCTTTATAATACAACCATTTATCAGTCTTTTTTATCTACAACCACTATCATTTTCCACACATATAGTTTTTTTCATTGACTGAATTCTTCCTATGAGTTGGAGACTATACCATGTATTCCAAATATATAATTGCATTTTATCTAAATGACATTATTTTATAGATGAGAAAACAGGCCCAGGAAGGTTAAGCAGGCTTGCATCCTTAAGTTTCATGATGAATGGTGAGTCTTAGCTCCATATTTGGAGCTCTAGAAACTTCTATGTAAGGAACTGTTTAAGGTATCAGTGCAGAGGTAAGAAATAGTCCATCAGAACATGGTAAATCTAGGGGTGGGTAAGGAGTAATTATCTTGGACTATGCACAGGAAGTCAGGAGAAAACACAAATCATGCCTCTAGAAAGAAGGTTCAGGAACCAACTACATTGCATATTAGTACAAATCTGCCATTTTTGCCCATCAAGTCCCCAGCAAAGGACCTAGACTCTCTAGGTGACATGACATATCTTTAAAAATCTATCCTTGCTGGGGGGTGGGGGGCAAAACCCCTCTCAGGGTGTGAAACGACTCTTAGTGTCCCTGGTCATCATAAGCAGCTGGCAAACTGAGATGAAAAAGGAGACTAAAAAATCAAACAGCACTGTTTGTAGCTCTAAGTACAATAAGCTATTGATAACAGAGATCCTGAGTCATCAAGAATATATTGAAGGAAACAGAGATGTGTGCAGTATATGACAGAAAGCTTTTCATTTCAAATTGTTAAACTGAAAGTCTAGGCACTTGATCTGGCAAGTTTTATGAGCCCTACTGGAGCATGCACTTTATGTGGAATTCTCATTTCCTGACAGCCCTGGATATGTCAGGCCGAGCTGTGATAATGCTCATCTCTGTGCATTATAATGAAGCTGCCATGGTAACTCTAGAAGTCACTTTTTAAATGTGCAATTTTAAAAGTTCATTTCTCAGAAAAAAAGATTAGCACAGCTGTAACACTCATAATAATCTAATGAGACTTGAAAGGAACATTTGGACAAAAAAAACCATATAGACTGCTCAGATTTCACAATTGCACTGTCCTTCTGAGAATGACATGGTCCACTCATGACTCCCCTAATCAGTGAAACAAGGGGGGGCATTAGATCAGAAACTTAATTAAATTTTGGTGCGTATAACCCAACAGTAGAACTCATTAAACTCCTACTTAGCTCAGTATGCTTGCTAAGTAAGTCAGAGTGCTTGAATGAAAAATTTTATGTACTTGTCATTTTCATAATTTAAGGAGCTAGGTATAATAAATGTTCCTAGCATTAGTTATTTAGGAAAGGTTGATTGTACCTTTTATGACTGGTCACAGGAATCATACTGGGAAGGAAACAAATGTGACATATCTGAATTGAATCCATTTCCAAAGTAAAACCCTCTATACTCAGCCCCACCCACCTCCAGCTTTTTGAGAAGGAAAAGGCATAAATCAACGCCCAAGGTCTCTGTACCTTGTTATGGAAAACATTTATCTTCTTTTCTAAGGGAGATTGTAACTTTTTAAAAGTTCATTGTTGTTTGGAGACTGAATCAGTGCCACTGATCTAGAGCTATGGCATGCTCAGGAAGCTCCCGTTATCTCTGGGACCTCATAAGCACCAGAGGCATACATTCCTCGAGGCATGATGTGATGATTTCTTCGAGTGGCATGTTTAATTGGAATGTCTTTTCCAGTGTTTTCCTTGAAGGCTTACAATTTAGGACCAGGGCCCTGGCTGCAAATTCAAATAAGTCAAATTTAATAAATATTTATTAGCAGAAGGCTTTTATGGCCATCTGCTAATAGAAGAACCTTAATCTATATGTAGCATTCAATATTGCTCAGAAAACTGTCCTACAAAGTTCAAGTAGTTATTAACCTCACAAATGCCTTTTTTTTTTTTTTTTTTTTTGCAGTACACAGGCCTCTCACTGTTGTGGCCTCTCCCGTTGCGGAGCACAGGCTCCGGACGTGCAGGCTCAGCGGCCATGGCTCACGGGCCCAGCCGCTCCGTGGCATGTGGGATCTTCCCGGACCGGGGCACGAACCCGTGTCCCCTGCATCAGCAGGCAGACTCTCAACCACTGCACCACCAGGGAAGCCCCACAAATGTCTTTTAAAGGAACTAAGCTACATCATCCAGGAGTCACAGAATTCCACTTCCCCACTTAGCCTGGCTTTTCAAAACACCCCACAGTGACTTGATCATTAATTTCACCAATTTAGTTAAAGAGAAGGACAACGAAACTGTTTGCTTGATACACCACCCCTGCTCTCTCTCTCTCTCTTTCTCTCTCTCTCTCACACACACACACACACACACACACACACACACACACACACACAGAGTTCCTACACCAGTCAAGTGAATTGATTGACATCGTGTGGAGAAAACAGTAAAAATATATTGAGTCATCTGTTTTGACTTCATGTCAAACCAGCCTTGCCATCAAAACATTATTTTGGCCCTCTCAATAATTTCTAAACATGCTGGTGGCAGTGGAATCAGGTAGAGGTGGACAAGTTTCCTTGAAACTGATTATATTACACGCAGTGGAAAAGAAGTAGAAAATCAAATTAGGCCAGTCAGCCTGCTTAGTAGACTTCCATAATATTTGGTTGTCAAAGGACCAAGAAATGTTAGCTCAGACTTCTGCCCTGAGAACAGTGACAGGGCTCATTCTACCTCACACATGTTTAACTTGAATCTTTTATAAGAATTGTGGCAAGTTTCTTGGGGCACTTCACGACTCTCACAACTTGAAAACTTAGTGGCTGGAAATTTCTATTCAGCAGGTAGGAGCAAACACCGGTGAACTCACGAGTCCCTGCCAGTTCTGTGCCCCATTTAATCCATAAGATGACAGTGGTTAGAGAAACTCCACTCTGATCATTTACATTAATAGCAGCTACCTTGTCCTGGATTGTGTTTTAAGCATTGGGCCACAGAATGAAAACGACAGAATTCCTACTTTCAGTAAGTTTGCTCCAAAGTGAACAAACCACTGCTAGAGTGGGAAGAATGGACCCTCTTTCTACTCAGCCATTCACATTCATCCATCCCCAGGCGCCTCACTTCCCCCTTCCATCTGAAGGTTTTCCAAAGTTTTCACATGTTCACCTTCAACCAAACCACTGCCTTCTTGATTCTATCAGGAGATCTAGCAACTTATTTTATCCAGTAAAAAAAGAGACATGCAAAATCATGGATTTCCTCGACTCCTGTCCCCTCTACCTCAAAATGTATACCTTGGACTAAGTATCCTCAGTTCTTTTCCTGTGATGCTATCTTTATCCCTTGCAAGGCTATTACTCATTTTCTAAATATCCTCTCTCATGCTGCTGATCTTAGCTCCTCATAATCCATGGACACGGCTGGCTGTTTCATACCCCAGTGCCTCTCTGAACTCTTCCACTCAGCTTAGAGCATTCTTCCACAATTGCCCTGCAGGAACACTATCACTCAGCTCTTACAACTCATCTTCCACCGCTCCCTTTTACACTCTGTGTGCTCCCTTATCTTTTCTTTCTTATATTTTTGACCTCTCTTTCTCCACTGAATCTATATCCCCTTAGCCTTCAGAGGGGTGTAAGTCATCCTAAAGAAAAACTGAGAAAAATCAATGCTTTTCTTAAATGTTACTCATCAAATTACTACAATCTTCTCTTCCCTCCATATCCCACAAGAAGGACATTCATTAGCTCTACTTTCTTTAAAAAGATTTGACTTGGATCTTTTAAATTATAAAATGGATGTAGAAAATTTGGAAAACATGCTTAAGAGTTATAAGAAGAGAAATAAACACCCCTTGTAATCCCACCAGGTAGAGAAAAATGCTAAGATGATGGAAGGCAGGATACTGTTGGCTTAAGTGAGCAGCCTCCAGAAACAGACTCAAGGTTTGAGTCCTGGTTCAGTCACACATCAGGCGTGTGTCTTTGGCCAAGTGACCTCACCTCTGTTCGTTTCCCCTTGTGCAAAGTGTATAAAAGCAGCCCTTCAGGGGATTTTTGTGAAAATTAAACAGGTTAATGTAAGCGCATGTAAACCCCTTATAATAACTGGCACTAGTAAATAGAGCAATAAATACGTTCGTACCTTTTTATAGTTGATATGTATATTTCTAGTCTTTTCTCTGCATGTATACTTAAATAGTTTTTTACTTGGGATCTTGCAATCCAAATTAACAACTTGATTTCTTACGTAACAGCATCGTGCATCTCCACTCCCTAAGTCTTTATTTACTCTTCATGTGATGGCAGCATGGCGTGGGCACCTGTGCAGCAATTCAGCCACTTGGTCAGAGATAAACCGTGATCTCTAACAACATGTGAAGAGATCATCCCTAATTCCCAATCTTGTTGAAGTTTTAATACTACTGACCTTCCCTTACTGAAACTCCTTTCTTAACTTCACTGACACTGTTCTCTCATCGTTGTTTTCCACGTGTCTTGGTCTCCTGTGAGACATTTGCCTTCTGCTGTTAAACTGCTAAACATTGTCAGTTCTTTTCCAGAGCACCAAATGCCTATTTCCTGCTTTGTGCTCTACTTCTTGCCTTGCATATATACATCATCTACTTTTCAAACTTAAGATTTTCAAAACTAACACTATTTTCTTAAAAGAAAATCTTTATTTCATTGTTCATCCAACTACAGTTAATTGCATTACCACCATGCATCCAACCATCTAAGTCACTGTAAAACTTTTGCTTTCCCCTTGAGGATAGCCTCACTCAAAGCACTTTATCTTGTGTGAAACTGAACTTTTATAAGTTCTCCACACCTCAGAACTCATCTTTCAAATCTGTTCTTACTCATATAGTTCCTATCTCAACCACTGGTACCAAACTCCACCTGGTTTCCCCAGCCAGAAATATTGGAGCTGTCCTCAACTTCTAACTTCACTTCTTCTTCTGCTTCCTCCAAACATGACTTCCTGTCACTGTGACCTCCTTCCCACCTACCTCTTTATTTCCTCTGTTCTCCTTTATCTGAGAGCCTCACACTCCTCTGCCTGTGTTATTGCAATTGCCTCTTGTGGTAGTTTGAATAGTGTTTCACAAAAATGCATGTCCCCCTGGAACCTCAGAATTTGCCTTTATTTGGAAATAGGGTCTTTACAAATGTACTTGAAGTAAGAATCAAGATGAAGTAATTCTGGATTCAGGTGTGAATGTCTTATAAGAGACAGAAAAAGATACACATAGACACATACAGGGAAGCGGACCATGTGAAGATGGAGGCAGAGATCAGAGTGATGCTGCCACAAGCCAAGGAATGCCAAGAGCCATCAAAAGCTGGAAGAGGCAAGGAAGATTCTCCCCTAGAGCTTTCAGAGGGAGCGTAGCCCTGTTGATACCTAAATTAAATTCCTTAAGCCACAAAATTTGGGGTAATTTGTTATGGCAGCTCTAAGAAACTAATACAACTTTCAACTAGTTTTCCCCACAAATCCACCCTCTGTGCTTCTGCCAGAAATATGAGACCACACTATTTCTCTGATTAATGTCTTTCAATACAATACAAACAAAGCTCTTACCAACCTGGCTTTTCCTCCTTTTCCTATTCTCTTCCTGCATTCTTTATACTTCTGATCCTCTGTGACTCCTGAGCACAAGTTTCATTCACACCTAAGTGCGTTTTTGAATTCTACCCCTTTGTTTGGAATTCCTTACCAGCCTTTCTTCTCATGCTATTAGCCATCTATCACAACCCAGCCTGGGTGTAATCTTCTCTGTTTGGTCCCTCTTAACTCTTCTCTCTCAAGTTCATTTCATGTTCATGTTTTACATTTTCTTCTATTATTATATTTATCACACACTTTGTTTATATCCTCTTATTCATCTTTATAGTCCAATACATAGTAGGTACTCAACATATATTTGTTGACTGAAAGAATTCCTTCTCCCTTATAAATTACACATAACTAAATGTATATCAATTTTAATTCAAAAGGTCAGTTTTTAGTCTTTCCTCCCAGTTTGCTCCCCAATCTTGTTCTCTTGGTTCAAAAGTTCAACTATCTCTCTTAAACGGTTTTCCTGCCTCCATAGCCCTGTTCTCCACTTTGTTTCTTCTTCCACTGTTAATAGGATCTTTCTGAAGCACATCTGGGATCATTCCCTCAGCTGGAAACTTCAACAGTTTTCCATTATCTTAAAGATAAAGCCTTAATTTTATACCATGACTTATAAAGTTGTTCCAATCTCTCTCCATCATGAATGCCATGCTCCAATTTCACTAGATTTCCTACAAATCCTTAAACCCTATCTCTGTGTTTGTGTTTTCATATCTTTCTTCTTCAGCTTTCTCCTCCTGGTGGAGTCCTCTTCCTCCACAATGGGGCTCAAGTGTCTCCTCTTTGAGATTCTTCTCAGATCCTGGGGTGGGCATCAAGGAATCCATTACTCTTTCTCCCATCTTCTTGCAGAACTCTGTCACATCCTCTTCATTAAAACTCAGCACAGTGTAGCATAGTTGTTTGAATACATTACATAGCTGTCTCTGTCTCCCTGAACTGTCCCACACAGATTATGGAAATTTCTAAACTTGGGACCTTCGTTGTAGTTCGATATCCAGTAAAGAGTAGGTGCTCAGTAAGTATTGTTTCAGAGTTGGCTAATTCTTCTTCCCTATTAAAGTTTTTACTAATTTGTTTTCAACCATAACATATAAATATACAAACACATACAAGTGTACAATTGTGATGGTTAATTTTATATGACAACTTGGCTGGGCCACTGTACCCAGACAGATGTCTCTGTGAAGATATTTAAAGATGAGATTAACATTTAAATCGGCAGGCTTTGAATAAAGAAGATTATCCTTCATAACGAGGGTGGGCCACATCCAATCAGCAGAGGTCTTAATAGGAAAAAGATTCATGCTGCCTGAGGAAGAGAAAATTCTGCCAGAAGATAACCTTTGGACACGAACTGTAACTCTTCCCTGGATCCCCAGTCTGCTGACCTACTCTGAAGATTTTGGACTTGGCAGTCTCCACAGTCTCATGAGCTGGTTCCTAAAATAAATCTCTCTCTATGTGCACATCCCACTGGTTCTGTTTCTCTGGAGAGCCCTGATGAATACAACAGTCAACACGTACTTCTTATCACATGAAACATTTCATTGGTTCTCTTTCCACACAAAAGTTTCTAAAACACAGTAACACACAAATATTTATAAATAAACCTCATGAGTTTAGATTTGGAAATCTTTGTTTGTGAAGGTGTGTTTGTGACCCAGTAGTCCTGAAGTCACTCTAAGTGTGAGTTTGAATCCTGGCTCTGGCAGCTGGGTGACCATGGTCAAGTTACTTGGTCTCTTGGTTTTCTGTGACTTTATTTTAGAATGAGGTCAAACTACCTACCTTATATGATTGCTGTTGTGAGGATTACATGATTTACAATGAAAACATGTAAAGTGCTTAACACAGTGCCTGGCACATAGTAAGTGCTCAATGAACATTAACTGTCATGTTAATAAAGCCTGCTCTGTCTGCCTAATTGCTTCAGTTTATTCACTTCCCCTTGTTAATTTACCACTGGAAAAAAAATAGGAATTATGTTTCTCTGCAGTTCCGACAGTTTAAAAATTAATGCACAATAATGTATTATTATAAAATTCAACTATTAAATTTTTTTAGATGGCTTATATTTCTTGATGTAATGATATTATATGTGTATTCCTAGGGTATTTTTTGTTTGCTTATTGTTTAAACAAACATATCTACTTTGATTCTAAGATATAGGACATGGGAAAAGTTCAAATATATAGGTAAAAATAAAAGGTATCTTCATTTACTAAAGCTATAATCAAGACAGAGGCATTAATTAATTACTTAAGAGAATAAAAATGTTGTTTTTGAGTTTGCTAACTATTCTTCCCTGCAGAAGAGTTGCTACCGTTCTGTCTTGAGCTATAACATATGCAAATATATACGTAGTTAGAGCCAACTCTGGGTTTTCCTTGCTTATGAAAGAAAATAGTGGTTCAAAAAGATCTGAAAAGAAATTTTGTTTGGCCTGGAACTGGACCACATGATTTAGGGGGCATTAGTGGATTTATTTTGGAATATGTATGTATGTTTTAAGCCTTAATCTAAAACAAGACAAAAATCAATCTATTTCTTAGCACAGTCCTGCTTATTATTTAAGAATCTGTCTCAGAATTGTGTTAATAAGATAGGAGAGTCAATCAGGAAGAAAGGAAAGAGAGTGTGTGAGAGTGTGTGTGTGTGTGTGTATGTGTGTGTGTGTTTCACACATCATTTTCATAAGACATTGGTTTTTCCTCAGTACTTTCTGTTTTCCACTTATGGCACTGAATTCCTCTTGCCCTTTCTTGATAAAGCATCATGTCCCTAGGTATATACTAAATGTTGAAAGAAAACATTCTTTTTTTTCTTTTCCCCCTTTGAGTATGTGAAAGATTGATGATGAAGACAATTCCTATCTTCTCTCATGCAGTTCTCTCTTTAGATCATTACTAATAATTTGGCAATCAAATGCACTTGAAAGATGTAGATGAAATAATCTTCATTCTTTTTATCAGTGGCAAAAGAATTTCTGATTTACAAGCGGATCAAGAAACAGACACACATTTCACTGAAATATATTAATAAATATATAAAAGACCTACAAGCATAAATGATAAACTGAGCATAAAGCAATATAAAATAAAAATATAAATATAAAAGGGCCCATATTCCTGAAGTCACTTAAGTCATTTCTCATCTTCCAATCAGGCTTCATTAAATCAATACAGATTGATGAGTGTTTATCTCTTGTAAATTTCCAGGAAGAAAGATGCCTCATTTAAGGAGTAATTATTACCTATATATGTACATATATGCATATATATATATATATCTTATGCTATTTTTAAAAATTCAAATTAAGTTTTAACTTGTAACCTTGCATTAAGCATTTGCTTCTGTTTGAATTCTGATAGGACAACCTCACTATAGTCTTATGATATCAGAATTGTTATCTTGTTTGTAGAAAGAAAAAAATGAGGCACAGACTTTCCTTCATTCCACAGATAATTAATTTTTTAAAAAGTGTTTCGCTTTTTAAAAAAATTTTAATACTAGGGTTCTTTGTTCAGCCCAAGTCATTTTTTTAAAAAGTCTAAACCATTTCTCTCAAAAGTATTATGAATGGAGGGAAATCCTCAGTTGGCATAATTTTTCTCTCTCACACCTTACCTTTCCCACCCCAAATTTTCTTTCATGTTTAAATAAAAACTGCTTAGAATCACACTCCATTGGTATACTGTGGTAGATACAGATTAAACTAGCCCCTTATTGTCAGTATTTCTGTATGCAAAAATCAGTTTGGTTTGAAATCTTTGTGCTTGGGTGTTTATTAGACTTGCTGACTAACACAGATGCATCTGGTGAATTTCCTCAGCTTCGAAAGGACTTGAGAAACAAACCCAGAAACCCTTTGAAAGACAAGTCCACTAGATCCCAAGGGCAGTTGTTTGATATCCATGGTCAGCTTAGTTTGGCTGATTTCCAGAGGCTGGAATGTGAAATGTTCCCTGATAGTTTCATCAAGCCCTTCTTATAAATGACCTGTGTCATATCTTTAATTAGACTCGTCATCCTTCATACCCCTTCCTTTTTTCCCCACCTGGACCCGACCCCAACTTTTCTCTCTTTTCTTCCAACCTAATGTTAACACCGTGGGAGCTGAAACAGCATAATATTATCAAACCCATTTTCCTTTGACTGATAAGCAGAACCTTACTTCTACGTCTTTTAATGCTTAATTTCCAATCAGGCCTTTCCTCTAATCTCTCCTATGCTTCAGTTTCTCCTTCAGTGCAAAAGGAGTTTTCCTTAATGCATTCAACAGATGCTCCTTCCCAATGCCATCTTTTCAGAGCACTGAAAAGTGCCCTATTGTGGAGCCTAGCGGATATGCTTGAATATACAAACACAGCAATACTTCTTTTCTTTATTGACTTGCACTGAAATCTGTGCCTCTACTAAATAAAACACTTCGCTATCCCAGTATCAGGCCGCCCATGTGCTGAGACATTTGTGTCTCCTTTAAATGCATCAAAACTTCCCAGGTTTGCCTCCAACAATATTTTAACAGATAACACACTGCCAAAACCCGATCAAATGCTTTCCAAATCTTCTCGACAGCATTATTGATGACAGATGCTTAGCCTCCACATTTCACCAAACCGTGGGACAGTATTAGAAATAAGATTGCCTCTATATGATTATGTAGGAAGACAGCATATGTAATTCCTGCTCAACTCTTGACCCCTGCAAGAACATAAACATTTAGAAGAGTTCCAAAGTACTAGAATAACTATAATTGCACATGGTTTTATGTGAACTGTTTACTTACGGATCCCCTTAGCTGAAGGGGAATTATTTATTTGCTTTTCTTTTCATAGGAATCATGTGTCATTCTACTATATTTATAATGCCCATTTTCAGAGCTTACCAAAGAAAGGCAGCTAATTTTTCATGAGTGAAAAAGCTCTGAAAATAGATGTACTCAGGGCTTGAAAATGCAATTTCTCAGAAGTCTGTTGTTGTTTCCAGTTAGGAATTTTTAAACTAGAAATAAAATCATATATTGTTTTTTCTAATTACTGTTTGGTTCTCTGTGATGTTAATCCTTGATCTGTAAATATCAAAAAGGTCATTAATATTGCACAAGATGTGTTACTAATGTAGCTGCTTATGTAAAAATTTTAAAATTTGTAGGTAGTTATAATTTAAATAAGTCTTTTGGGCACCAAAATATGCTATCATAATAAATAGCTCATCTTGGATGTGTGGAATGGTGGTCATGTTCCCAGCTTCTTAAATACTCCCAACTATTACCTTCCTAGATTATAAACTCCCTGAAGATGGGGATTATGTCTGTCCTGTTCACTTTTGTATACCCATTGAGAAGCATAGAATCTGCTGCCATAATTGCTACTCAATAAATATGATGACTATCCAGATGACTAGATGGATAAACGGATGGATGGATGTATCTAGCTAAAGCATATTACAACTTTCGTCTTTTTTTTTTTTTTTTTAAAGAATTACACAGTGAGAGTTAGTATACATTATGGGTAAAAGCCTGGCTTTAGCTCTGGTTATACTTAACAGCTTTATAAAGTGGAAGGTTCTTAAAATCTAGTGCAGTTTCCCCATCTTTAAAATGGAAGTAGTAATACTTTCTACAACATAAGACTATAGAGGCAGTATTGTGATGGTGCTAAGCACATTGGTTCTGGGTATAGATTTTCTGTATTTGAATCTATGTCCTACATGTAATAGCTATGTGTCTTTGCTCAAGGTTTTTATGAGAATTTGGTAAGTTGATACTTACAAAGCTCCAGCACCTAGGGCTTAGTAAACACTTAAAATAAATGTTATTTTCATTGTATGATACTATTTTTTTCTTTCTTGAACCAAATAAGGGTTTTTTGTTTCTTTGTTTCTCACTGTGACTAGTTTAAAAGAAAAAAATTCAGTAATTGTAATTTAAGAGCTGTAAATATGAATTCATCAGTCAAGTTGCAAATGTGAAATAAAAGGGCTTTAGGGCTAGGAGTGGTGATGGAAAAATAACCCTTCAATGTAATAGGGCTTTACAGAAAAAGATTAACTTGTTTTTGCTATCCATCTATTCACCTACTTCATTTATTCATTCAATCAATTATTTATTCAACAAATGTATTGAGCCTTGGCTCTATGGAAGGCACTACTCTAAGTGTAGTAAATATAGTTAGCAAATAAACAGAAATCACAGCCTTCGACAGTGCTTAGGAACATGTATGTGTTGTGAGGTGTGTGTGTGTGTGTGTGTGTGTGTGTGTGTGTAGAAAACAACAGTAGGCAAAATAAGTAAATACATATTTTGTCTAGTGCTAAAGTAGGCTAAATTCATGTAGGTAATTCATGTTAAGGAGAAAATAGCTGAGAAAGAGAGAATTTTGGCAGCATAATTCTCCCAGAGTAGACAGGGGAATCTTCATTTACATCGTGGATTTAGAATAAAGATCTAACAGAGGTGAGGGAGTGAATCATGCTGGTGTCTTTGGAAAAGACAGCCAGGCAGACTGAGAAGCAGTGGGAAAGACCCTGAAGAGGAAGCCTAGCTAGTACATTCCAGAAACATCAGGGAGGCTGGACTTTTTGCAATCAAGTTCCATAAGGAAGAGAGTAGTAGGAGATGAAGTCAGAGAGGTAGGTGGGAGTGGGCTGGACTGTGTAGGGCCTTGTCTGTCAAAGGAATAATTTGAAATTTCACTTGTGAATTTGAAGGTTTTTAGCAGGAGGATGAAATTATCTGATCAGCACTTTAACAGGATTATTTTAATTACTGTCTTGAGAATATACAGTAGGGAAGGTAAGGGTGGAAACAGAGTCAGGAGACTTCCAAAAATCATAGTAGGAGATGATGTGCTTTTGGACCAGGATGTTATAATACGAAGATTGTACAAAGTGGACAAATTCAGAAGCTAGTTTGACGCTAAAGCCAAGAAGACTTATTGACAAATTAGATGTGAGAAAGGAAAGGACAGAGAGCCATTTTTTAAAGATCTGGAGCTACTGGAAAGATAAAGTTACCATTAACTATTTGGAAAAGCTGAAGGAGGGAAATGAAAAAATATATATATGTGGTATTTAAGCATAAATGGTTTTTACTGTACATATTGTTCTCCCACATAATTTTTCACTTGAAAATATGTCTCAGAGAGTTCCATATGATATATAGAATTCCTTTAATTGTTGCATGATATTTTATATGATACCCTCTTGATGAAACTTAGAGCATTCTCAGTTTTATTGCTGTTATCAACAGCTATGTAACCAACATCCTGGGCATGCCTCTTTGTGCATATAGGTGAGTGGTACTCTAGAGTCAATGTTTATAATCAAATATATGCACAATGAAAGTTTAACTGATACGTCACACTTTCCTCTAGGAAAATGGTTCCAGTTTATACTTTCACTAATAGAGTAAAAGAATAAAATTAAAGGTTTTTTTTTTTTTATTAAGGTAGAAAGAATTTGCAAAAGATAACTTCCTAGTGTTCTTTGCACATAAATAAAACACTGGCAATATGTTATGGACGGATTAAAAATTACTGATTTTTCCTAACATACTTCCACATAGTAAAGACATATCCATGGGGAAGCTTGGCAAAGTTCCTGCTGTGATGAAGATAACACTCTAGGGGGTATAAATTTTGTGGACTCAGGGTTTTGTTTGGATTATCTAATATATTAAAGAGAATTTTATTTCTCTCATATTCTCTAATTGCCATGTTCTCTTTGAGAAATTGAAAATGTATACCTAAAAGTCTAAAAACTTTTTGCATTAAAAAACCAAATAACTAAAATGCAATAATTAATTACAAATCAGGAAAATATTTTTCAATTTATAAAATAAATATTAAAATTCCTTATAAAATTTCTTTAAAATGAGGGAAAAGATGCCTAATAATGGACAACTCAATAAAAATAATGCAAATAGCCCCAAAACATATGAGATGCTTAAACTCTCACAATGACAGATTTACAAATGAAAACCATAGTGAGATAACATTTTTCATTCACCAGCATGCCAAACATCAAGGACTTACACCATTAACTTTTGGCAAGACTCTGGGGAAACAGGCACTTTCATTTACTGCTGGTGGGTATGCAAAATGCCATTGTAAGGGAGTTTGGAAATATCCAGCAAAATATATGTCTTTATCCATTTTTTTTGAATTTTATTTTATTTTTTTATACAGCAGGTTATTAGTTACTTATTTTATACATATTAGTGTATATATGTCAATCCTAATCTCCCAATTCATTCCCCACCGGCCACCGCCTTACCCCCTTGGTGTCTATATGCTTGTTCTCTACATCTGTGTCTCTATTTCTGCCTTGCAAACTAGATCATTTGTACCATTTTTCTAGATTCCACATATATGCATTAATATACGATATTTGTTTTTCTCTTTCTGACTACTTCACTCTGTATGATAGTCTCTAGGTCCATCCTAGAGACTCTACAAATGACCCAATTTCGTTCCTTTTTATGGCTGAGTAATATTCCATTGTATATACGTACCACATCTTCTTTATCCATTCGTCTGTTGATGGGCATTTAGATTGCTTCCATGACCTGGCTATTGTAAATAGTGCTGCAATGAACGTTGGGGTGCATGTGTATTTTTGAATAATGGTTTTCTCTGGGTATATTGCCCAGTAGTGGCATTGTTGGGTCATATACTAATTCTATTTTTAGTTTTGTAAGGAACCTCCATACTGTTCTCCATAGTGGCTGTATCAATTTACATTCCCACCAACAGTGCAAGAGGGTTCCCTTTTCTCCACACCCTCTCCAGCATTTATTGTCTGTAGATTTTTTGATGATGGCCGTTCTGATTGGTGTGACGTGATACCTCATTGTAGTTTTGATTTGCATTTCTCTAATGATTAGTGATGTTGAGTAGCTTTACATGTGCCATCTGTATGTCTTCTTTGGAGAAATCCCTATTCAGGTCTTTGCCCATTTCTGGATTGGGTTGTTTGTTTTTTAATATTGAGCTGCATGAGCTGTTTATATATTTTGGAGATTAATCCTTTGTCCATTGATTCATTTGCAAATATTTTCTCCCATTCTGAGGGTTGACTTTTTGTCTTGTTTATAGTTTCCTTTGCTGTGCTTTTAAGTTTCATTAGGTCTCCTTTGTTTACTTTTGCTTTTATTTCCTTCACTCTAGGAGGTGGGTCAAAAAAGATCTTGCTATGATTTATGTCAAAGAGTGTTCTTCCTAGGTTTTTCTCTAAGGGTTTTATAGTGTTGGTCTTACATTCAGGTCTTTAATCCATTTTGAGTTTATTTTTGTGTATGGTGTTAGGGAGTGTTCTAATTTCAATCTTTTACATGTAGCTGTCCAGTTTTCAGCACCATTTATTGAAGAGACTGTCTTTTCTCCATTGTACATCCTTGTCTCCTTTGTCATAGATTAGTTGACCATAAGTGCGTGGGTTTATCTCTGGGCTTTCTATCCTGTTCCATTGATCTATGTTTCTGTTTTTGTGCCAGTACCATATTGTCTTGATTACTGAAGGTTTGTAGTATAGTCTGAAGTCAGGGGGTCTGATTCCACCAGCTCAGTGGTGGATTGCTTTGGATATTCAGGGTCTTTTGTGTCTCCATAAATTTTAAGATTTTTTGTTCTAGTTCTGTAAAAAACGCCATTGGTGATTTGATAGGGATTGCATTGAATCTGTAGATTGCTTTGGGTAGTATATTCATTTTCACAATACTGATTCTTCCAATCCAAGAACATGGACTATCTCTCCATCTGTTTGTGTCATCATTGAGTTCTTTCATAAGTGTCTTATGGTTTTCTGAGTACAGGTCTTTTACCTCCTTAGGTAGGTTTATTCCTAGGTATTTTATTCTTTTTGTTGCAGTGGTGAATGAGATTGTTTCCTTAATTTCTCTTTCTGATCTTTTGTTGTTCGTGTATAGGAATGCAAGATATTTCTGTGCATTAATTTTGTATCCTGCAACGTTAGCAGATTCACTGATTAGCTCTAGTAGTTCTCTGGTAGCATCCTTAGGATTATCTATGTATAGTATCATGTCATCTGCAAATAGTGATGGTTTTACTTCTTTTCCAATTTGTATTCCTTTCATTTCTTTTTCTTCTCTGATTGATGTGACTAGGGCTTCCAAAGCTACGTTGAATAATAGTGGTGAGAGTGGACATCCCTGTCTTGTTCCTGATCTTAGAGGAAATGCTTTCAGTTTTTCACCATTGAGAATGATGTTTGCTGTGGTTTTGTTGTATATCGCCTTTATTATGTTGAGGTAGGTTCCCTCTATGCCCACTTTCTGGAGAGTTTTTATCATAAATCAGTGTTGAATTTTGTCAAAACCTTTTTCTGCATCTATTGAGATTATCATATGGTTTTTATTCTTCAATTTGTTAATATGGTGTATCACATTGATTGATTTCCATATGTTGAAGAATCCTTGCATCCCTGGGATAAATCCCACTTGATCATGGTGTATGATCCTTTTAATGTGTTGCTGGATTCTGTTTGCTAGTATTTTGTTGAGGAATTTTACATCTATATTTATCAGTGATATTGGTCTGTAATTTTCTTTTGTTGTAATATCTTTGTCTGATTTTGGCATCAGGGTGATGGTAGCCTCATAAAATGAGTTTGGGAGTTTTCCTTCCTCTGCAATTCTTTGGAAGAGTTTGAGAAGGATGGGTGTTAGCTCTTCTCTAAACGTTTGATAGAATTCACCTGTGAAGTCATCTGGTCCTGTACTTATGTTTGTTGGAAGATTTTTAATCACAGTTTCAATTTCGTTACCTGTGATTGGTCTGTTCATATTTTCTATTTCTTCCTGGTTCAGTCTTGGAAGGTTATACCTTTCTAAGAATTTGTCCATTTCCTCCAGGTTGTCCATTTTATTGGCATAGAGTTGATTGCAGTAGTCTCTTATGATGTTTTGTATTCCTCCCTTTTCATTTCTAATTTTCCTGATTTGAGTCCTCTCCCTTTTCTTCTTGATGAGTCTGGCTAAAGATTTATCAATCTTGTTTATCTTCTCAAAGAACCAGCTTTTAGTTTTATTGATTTTCGCTGTTGTTTTCTTTGTTTCTACTTCATTTATTTCTGCTCTGATCTTTATGATTTCTTTCCTTCTACTAACTTTGGGTTTTGTTTGTTCTTCTTTCTCTTGTTCCTTTAGGTGTAAGGTTAGATTGTTTATTTGAGATTTTTCTTGTTTGTATTGCTATAAACTTCCCTCTTAGAACTGCTTTTGCTGCATCCCATAGGTTTTGGATTTTCGTGTTTCATCGTCATTTGTCTCTAGGTATTTTTTGATTTCCTCTTTGATTTCTTCAGTGATCTCTTTGTTATTTAGTAATGTATTGCTTAGCCTCCATGTGTTTGTGTTTTTTACATTTTTTCCCTGTAATTGATTTCTAATCTCACAGCATTGTGGTTAGAAAAAAGGCTTGATATGATTTCAATTTTCTTAAATTTACCAAGGCTTGATTTGTGACCCAAGATGTGATCTATCCTGGAGAATGTTCCACATGCACTTGAGAAGAAAATGTAGTCTGCTGTTTTCGGATGGAATGTCCTATAAATATCAATTAAATCTATCTGTTCTATTGTGTCATTTAAAGCTTGTTTCCTTATTAATTTTCTGTCTGGATGATCTATCCATTGGTGTGAGGTGTTAAAAGTCCCCCACTATTATTGTGTTACTGTCGATTTCCTCTTTTATAGCTTTTAGCAGTTGCCTTATGTATTGAGGTGCTCCTATGTTGGGTGCATATATATTTATAATTGTTATATATTCTTGGATTGAACCCTTGATGATTATGTAATGTCCTTCCTTGTCTCTTGGAACATTCTTTATTTTAAAGTCTATTTTATCTGATATGAGTATTGCTACTCTAGCTTTCTTTTGATTTCCATTTGCATGGAATATCTTTTTCTATCCCCTCACTTTCAGTCTGTATGTGTTCTAGGTCTGAAGTGGGTCTCCTGTAGGCAGCATATATATGGATCTTGTTTTTGCATCCATTCAGTGAGCCTGTGTCTTTTGGTTGGAGCATTTATTCCATTCACATTTAAGGTAATTATCGATATGTATGCTCCTATTACCATTTTCTTAATTGTTTTGGGTTTGTTTTTGTAGGTCCCTTTCTTCTCTTGTGTTTCCCACTTAGAGAAGTTCCTTTAGCATTTGCTGTAGAGCTGGTTTGGTGGTGCTGAGTTCTCTTAGCTTTTGCTTGTCTGTAAAGCTTTTGATTTCTCCATCAAATCTGAATGAGATCCTTGCCAGGTACAGTAATCTTGGTTGTAGGTTCTTCCCTTTCATCAATTTAAATATATTGTGCCACTCCCTTCTGGATTGTAGAGTTTCTGCTGAGAAATCAGCTGTTAACCTTATGGGAGTTCCCTTGTATGTTACTTGTCATTATTCCCTTGTTGCTTTTAATAATTTTTCTTTGCCTTTAATTTCTTTCAATTTGATTACTATGTGTCTTGGCATGTTTCTCCTTTGGTTTATCCTGCCTGGGACTCTCTTTGATTCCTGGACTTAGGTGGCTATTTCCTTTCCCATGTTAGGGAAGTTTTTGACTATAATCTCTTCAAATGTTTTCTTGGGTCCTTTCTCTCTCTCTTCTCCTTCTGGGACCCCTATAATGCGAATGTTGGTGTATTTAATGTTGTCTCAGAGGTTTCTTAAGCTGTCTTCATTTCTTTTCATTCATTTTTCTTTATTCTGTTCTGTGGCAGTGAATTCCACCATTCTGTCTTCCAGGTCACTTATCCGTTCTTCTCCCTCAGTTATTCTGCTATTGATTCCTCCTAGTGTATTTTTCATTTCAGTTATTGTATTGTTCATCTCTGTTTGTTTGTTCTTTCATTCTTCTAGGTGATTGTTTTTTAATTCTTCTAGGTCTTTGTTAAACATTTCTAACATCTTCTTGATCTTTGCTTCCATTCTTTTTCTGAGGTCCTGGATCATCTTCACTATGATTATTCTGAATTATTTTTCTGGAAGTTTGCCTATCACTACTTCATTTAGTTGTTTTCCTGGGGTTTTACCTTGTTCCTTCATCTGGTACATAGTCCTCTGCCTTTTCATTTTGTCTGTCTTTCTGTGAATGTGGTTTTCCTTCCACAGGATTCAGGATTGTAGTTCTTTAAATTTACAATTAAATAGACTTTTCTTCCCCTAAAGTTATAAAGGAATTTATTTATGTTTTAGTCTAGTACTTCTATGGTTTTACTTCTGATATTGCATTTTTAAACATTTAGAGAGTATTCTGGTGTTTGAGGTATGGTTTGATTAGAGGTATAGATCCAATATTGTCTTTTTTCTAGCTGGCTGCCCAATTGCCTCAATACCATGCACTTACATATTTCTATTTGCAGATGCTACCTTTATCATATGCTAAATTTTCATACATATTTGGATCTATTGGTAGACTTTATATTCTGTTTTGTTGATCTTTCTATTAGTAAATCTACTGTTTTATTATATAAATTTGTAATATGATTTAATACTTGGTAGGGTTAGTACCAATAATATCTCTACCATTTTTTCATAACTTTCCAAAATATTTTTACTTTTTAATTTGTCCTATGCATTTTTGAATCACTTTTCTTAGTCCCCAAACAAAACAAACTACAACAATCAGCAAACAACATACCTTTCCCCCCCCAAAAAATCCTAGAACAGGAAGAACATGGCTTATCTTTCCCTTGATGAAGTATATTTTTGTGTCTTTCAGAACTGATTTAAAATTTTCCTTGCAAAGGATTTGAATATTTCCTATTAAGTACTTCAAACAGTTATTAATGCTTCAAAATCACTGAAACTTAGTGGTATAAGACAACCATTTTGTTATGCTCATAGATTCTATGGATCAGGAATTCGGAAAAAAAAGAATGGTGACAGCTTGCTCCATTTTGCATGACATCAACTGAAAAGAAACAAAGGCTGAGGTATCTCAATTGCTAGAGACAGGAATCATCTGGAGGCATCTTCATTCACAAATCTAGCAGTTGAGTCTGACTGTTGTCAGGAATCTCAGCTGGGGCTGTCACCTGGAAACCTATATATGGCTTCCCTATGTCGTCTGGGCTGACTCATGGCATGGTGGCCTTGGACATCTTACATGGTGCTCAGGGATCCAAGGGCAAGTGTCTCAAGGGAACCAGACGGAAACTGTATCACCTTTGATAATCTATCTTTAGAAGTCATATAGTATCACTTCTACCACAGTCACAAGCCCATCTAGTTTCAGGCAGAGGGACATGGACCCTACCTCTTTTGATAAGAGGAGTGTCTAAGTCGTATTTTAAGAATATGTGGGATGAAAGATATTGCTGAGGTCATTTTTTGAAAATACAATGAGCCAGAGGATTTTTCCTTAACATTTTTTTCTGTTGCCTTTATAGATTGGGCCTTTTCTTTCATTTTATACCCTAACTGGGTGTTTATTATTTAATAAATGTTCCTGATTTCTGTATATGATTTCTATATCCTACAACCTTATTGAATTCTGTCGCTTTCTTTTTTGTGTGCTTGATTCTTTAGGGTAATTAGTTATAAAATCAGATAATCAGCAAAAACAGTTTTATCACTTCTGTTCCAATTTTTGAGATTTTTTTACTCTAAACTTTTACTCTTGCAAATTGTGTTGGCTTTGAGCTAGTATAATGTTAAATGTAATGTTGACTGTGGATATCCTTGCCTTTTTCCTGACTGTAGAAGAAATGTCTCTTTGTTTCCATTAATTAAAATGCTACAATTGAAAAGACCATATTTTCTCCACAGTCTCCTCCTTTTTTAAAGTTGTGCTATGGTGTTTGATATACAGGTAATCATAACTTCACATTTCCATTTTGAATCACAATCTTAACTATTATAAAGTGTCTCTTTCTTTCTTCCTCCCTCCCTTCCTTCCTTCCTTCTTCCCTCCCTCTTTTCTTTCTCTTTCTTTCTTTCTCTCTTTCTTCACTTTTTGGTCTTATTTCTACCTTATCTGATATTAAGATCACCAACCCTGATTTTCTTTTATGGCTTATACTTTCTTTCCTTAAACACCTTGTAGGTGTTCCTCCACTGTCTTCTGGCATTAAAAGATACAGTTTGAAAAGTCTGATACTGTCTTAGCCTGTTTGGGCTGCTATAAAAAAAAATCAGAGACTGGAGTAGTCTGTAAATGACAGAAATTTATTTCTCACAGTTCTGAAGACTGGAAATCTAAGATCAGGTTTCCAGCATGGTTGGGTGAGGGCCCTCTACTGGATTGCAGACTTCCTTGTTGTATCCTCACATGAAGAAGAGACTAGAAATCTCTCTAGAGCTGCTTTTATAAGGTCATTAATTCCATCTGTGAGGGCTCTGCCCTCATGACCTAATCACCGCAAAGGTCCCACCTCCTAATATGATACTATACTGGACGTTAGGATTTAACATATGAGTTTTCAGGGAGACAAAAACATTTAGCCCATAGCAGATACTAATCTTATTTTTTTTTCCTTTATAAGAGGGTTGACGTTTTTGTCTATCCAATGAAATTTTCTTTGCCTTTAAAGCCCAATACATTTATTAGGCTATGTCCTGGGGCCAGTTTTTCTTGGTACACAGGTTCAATATATAGATTCACATATTTTAGTTCAAACAATTTTTTAAAATATGTTTTAAAGTATTAATTCTCTCTCATTGTTTTTCTTCCTTGGAAGCTTCAGCTATGCACATTCCTTTACCTGTCTTCTATATCCATCATTTAAGATTTATTTTTTTCCATTTCATTTGTTTGTTTTCCTTACCTCTATTTGTCAGACCCTTTACTAAACTTTCCATGTCACCATTTTCTTTCATTTTTGAAATAACTTTGTCCTTTTCTTTTCCTGAGTTCTGTCAATTTCTTTTTTCCTTTTCTGGTTTTCTAGCCATTACCTCTTATAGTCTGACTGTTATTCCAGGACTCTTGTACTTCTGCTTTGTAATCTTTCCTTATAGGTGCAAATAATAGGTGCAAAAAATTCTTATTGGAATATTGGATTATAATTATTTGCTATATAGTACAGAAGTATTTTAGTGAATGTTGCTTTGTATTGGAAATTTTCTGTATAATTTTTCATGTTTTTTCTTACACTATTTTCCTATTTTTTGGTTTTTTGGTTGTCATATATAGATTAGAGCAAAATGTTCCTGGATGTGAGCATGGAATGGAATGGGGTGAGAGCAGGAATAGTTTCCCTGATTCACAACTCCCACTAGAATGGTATGGACACTGGTATAATATGGAAACTGATCAGTAAGAACAGATATTTCAGGGGGAATTCCCTGGAGGTCCAGTGGTTAGGACACAGCACTTTCACTGCTGTGGGACCGGGTTCAATCCCTGGTCGAGGAACTAAGATCAAAAAAAAAAAAAAAAAAGCTATCTCAGCCAACCATTTCAGTTTTTAAAATGAAAAAAAAGTGTTCAGCAGTGAGTTTATATTGAAAATCAGCCCTGGGCTCAAAAATCTTTCCTTACAGTGTGCTACTTCTATGTCGGCATCCTTCCTTTGCCACTTGGAATCTAAGTTGGCTCTGGAGGGCTTCTTCCTCCAGCCCTGTATCTCCTCAGCTTATTCTCTCAGCTGCTGTTACTGAGGGACAGTAATCCACTCACTTTTAGAAAGTAGATTATTACTGATGTTTTCTAAATACACTCTCCTCTGCACTCATCTCTGGCCAATTTCAAGTCTTGCTTCTGTCCCCAGCGCTCATGTCCAAATGTCTTTCAATGCTGTGTTCAGAGCACTTGCGTACAGTTTGGGACCCTCACCTCTTGGAGAGTAGATACGTATTTTGCTGTTGGTTTCTGGGATGGGCCTCTGCAGTGTCAGCACTCTCCAATTGTCCCAACTACTGCATCATGGCTGCCCTGGGGGCTTCCTGCCTGGCTCCGCTGGTCTCAGTTGCTTTTGGCAGCATGCACACATAATTTGAAATTTATGGGCTTTCTCTATCTCCTATTTTTAAGTGAAACTGGAGCTTGTGATTCTTTTGTTCTTTTTCTTTTCATTGTCTTGTTGCTCTATTTCCAAGAGAAGCAGAAAGATTCAGAATTGGGCTGCCACCATGCTCTTCCAGAATCATAATTAATATAATTATTTTTGTCATAGTGAAGATATGAAGGATATTCTCACTTAAGTCAGGTAAAGAATGGACTTTTCATGTGGAAATATGAGATTCTCTAAAAGACGGATCCCTGGGCAAAATATATTCCCCACTGGTGACTTTTCAAGATGTGCTCTGGACATAATTGAGAGAGCGCAGCTCGATAAACTTATTAGGTAAGCAAATCTATGCAGAGAGTCTGTCACACCCTGAGAAATAAAACTGGGTAGAGGAAAAAGATTCAGATTTACATGTTACAAAAATGCTGTTCTTTATTTTAATCGACAGAATTGAATTAGACTCCAGCATCAGCATGCATTTCCCATTGTTTTCTTTTTATATTAACTACAGGAGACTCATTAGAATTTCATGGATGTAATTGTTTCTGGGTTACATCCTCAATTAATGACTATAATTGAAAGATTGGATAGGATTTGGATAACGTGACTGTAATTTAAGTGTAAGACAGACGTCTGGGCCTCTATTTACAATGCATTTGTTATTTCTTTTCTTCTACTGTGGAGGAGTATTTACGAGAGGCAGAAATAAATGCATTTCAAACAGCAATGTCTCAATCAAAACAATGTGCATATTGTGTGCTGGGTACTGTCTTCTTGGGCTGTTTTGTGACTCTGCAGGCCTTAGCAGGATGCATATGCATAAAAAGAGCTTGTGCTCAGATCTTCTGGGAGGACTTGGGGGAGGAGAACAAGCTTCAACAAAGGGGAGGTGGAAGAGAAGGCTATCTCTGTCCTTCTTTATGTTCTGTTACAACACTGTTCAAAACCCAGCATCTCAGCCTGCACTTGCCAAGGATTCCTTAATCAGTTTTAGATTATGTCATGGGGAAAGAAAAAAGGACCACCTCCAAGCTCTTAATTATGGCTCTTCTCTGCTTTCCTCTCCTTATATTTCCCCCCAGAAGTAGATATTAACCTTATTAGCTTTTTTGAGCAGTGCATCACTGATTATCTATACACAAGCTTTGAGGCAGCTGCGAGGGGCAGCTGAACAATTACCCAGGGTTAGCCAGATTTGCTCCAGACTCTGGAAACACAGAAGTCTATAGACCAAAGCTCTTGGGTTCAAGGATGTCTGCTATTTCTTCATCCAAGGTCAAATGTGGACTGTGTAGCTCATTATGTGTCTTTCTCAATACTAATGACCTTTCTTTCTCTTGTGGGTCTTATGATCTGGATGAAAGGGCAAAGACAGTATCAGGATTGAAGATGTGATGGATGAGCTGGAGAGGCCAAGATGTGTGGCTGGACTAAACCACCATGGAAAGAAAAGAGAAAGTGGGACAATGAATAGTAGGAATAGAGAGTTAGGAAACAGAGAGGATGGGAAGGGAGGGGCCCCTGATTCAGAGATGATTTATCAACAATGATAATAACTTGACACCTATGGTACCTCTTGTTGTGGCTCTCATGCTAATTTTGTGAGCCGAGGAGTATTTCCTAATATGTCATCTATGCTTCAGAAACACAAAGGTGGGTGCTTGCTAGAATGCAGATTATCAGACCCTACCACAGTCCTATAGGAATCAGAATTTCTGGGTATGGTTCCAGGATACTTCATCTTTCCAAGATCCTAGGTGATTCTGATAGATGTTGGAGTTGAGAGCAACTGGGGAGGAGGCAGTGGAAAGCAGAAGGAATGACATGATGGTGATGGGCCAGAGAAGGTGGCTGGGAAGGTATGGACTGAGAGCAGACTCAACAGGCACATATTCAGTTCTTACAGAAGGGGGGCTGGTAATCAAAGGAGTTCAGTGTCTTCCTATAAGTTATGCATCTGATAAGTGGCAGAGCCATAGTTTATACTTCTAAGTCCAAGGCTCTTTCTTTGTACCAAACCTAAGTCAATACGGTTAGGAAAGTGTTAGAATTTGGATGGCAGGTTACGGGAAGAAGGCAACACGCCTTGGATCCAGGTCTCAAATTTATCTGTTGAGATAGGGGCAATTTCAGGAAAATAGTGTGGAGGCAAAATATGTTCTATTTTTTTTGACCTCATATTCTAAACTCTTTTTTTTTGCATATTTCATGAATATTTGGGGGCATGGTTGCATATTAGATGTAAAGTTACACACTCAACTTATTCTTTTGTTAAATTGATGGCTTTTAAAATTTAGCATGGTTCTAGCTCATAATATTGTAAAACCAACATTTGATATATTAATTAAGGTGTTTTAGTACATATTAGCAAATACCCAACTAATAACTTCTTTAAAACTCTATCTGTATAGTATTTAAAATCACCTTGCCAGCAGTACTACACAGAACTTTGGAAGTAATGAATTTATCAATTTTATCTTCTGCTCCAGGCAGATGCCTCTTTCCATTGCCTTCCTGAGTCTTGCTGTCTTGCATGTCTGCATGATCTCAAATCATCACGTTTACCGGATTGGCTTGTTCAGCACTGCTTTCCCAGTGGCACAGCCTGGATCACTCTCTCTCTTCAGTATCTTTTCTTGTCCCTCTCTGCATTTTGCCACTGAGCTGCTCCTCCAGCTTTCATTTCTGGCTGAACTTTACCCACGGAATTTGGATCTCTCTGCTTTTAGTGGTCATAACAAGCTCCCCTCTCTCTTCATCTATTGAATGTGACCATCTTTATGAATAGTCTTCAATCATAATGCCCCTTATTGACATGGTGTCAGTAAAATGTTTGATTGATAAATAAATTAATAAATGATTTCAGATCACTAAGTAATTAGATGGCTTTTAAGTGCCCAAATGACAGGCATTAAAAATGAACAAATAAATATAATACCAATACTGATTTCCTCTATGAAGAAAACAAAACAGAGTAAAGTATTAGTATTAGAGAGACAAGAAGGTTTTTACTCTCTATGTGGGATGGATAGGGAAGATCTTCTTGAGAGAGGAAGACTTGAATAATGAGAAAAAGTTCATTTAATGGTAGAAGAGTGTACAAGGGAGAGGTGTGCAAAGGCCCTGAGATGGGGATGAATTTGAAGCTCCGGTGGGAACAGAGAATAAGCCCCCATAGAGCAATAATAGGAGAGGTTAGAGAGGTAGGCAAAGGGAAGATTCTACTGACTTTTCTAGACCACAACCAGGAGTATGATGTATATTCTAAGTGGAATGGAAGCCACTGGAGGAGGTTCCCAAGGGAGGAGCCTGATCTAGCCTCCCCATCCAGGTTCTGGGGAAACTGAACCTCTTCAGAGAAGCATTCTAGACATTTAAGCTAAACTAGTCCTTCTTTTTACAGTTGTAAAACAGACATAGTCATTCTCTGATGATTGTCTTTTGTATTAGGGTTCTCCAGAGAAACAGAACCAACAGGATGTGTGTGTGTGAGGAGAGAGAGAGATTTATTTTCAGGAATTGGCTCAGGTTATTATGGAGGCTCACAAGTCTAAAATTTGCAGGGTGGGCTGTTAGTCTGGAGACCCACAGAGTAGCCTAACCTACAGTTCAAGTCCAAAGGCCATCTGCTGCAGAAATCCCTCTTACTTGGGGGAGGTCAGTATTTTGTTCTATTCAGGTTTTCAACTGATTGAGTGAAGTCCACCCACATTCTGGAGGGCAGTCTGTTTTATTCAAAATCCTCTAGTTTAAATGTTAATCTCATTCAAGAGATCCTCACAGAAACAGCCAGAATAACATTTGGCTACATATCTGGGCACTATGGCCCAGTCAGATTGGTACATAAAATTAACCATCATGCTTTTCTTATAGGACAAGACAAAGGAAGAAACATTTTCCATTTTAAGAAGTAAGTCTGTATTTCATCACAGGTGGATTTGCATGTATACAATTTTGATGTTGCAGTAAATCAGCAACCATAGAATTAACAATCTCCTTCCAATAATTGTTATATTTATTAAAGTTTTTTCTGAAATAAATGTTAAAAGTATAGTATTCAGACTGGAAGAGTGAAATAAAGAACAACAGAACATAGACCAGGTCAGGATAAGAAGAACAGAAAGGAAAAGATTCATAGGAATTTACTGATGAGATTCCTTAGTAAAAGAGAGTAGAGACAGCTAGTAGGAACCTAAGTTTTGTTGATGCAGAATGGGATGATGAATATTTTTTTTTTTCCAAGAGAAGCACTTCATGCAAATGAATAATGGAGGTGAGGCTTATCAGCATGCTGGAAGCTTACAATTATTCAAATTATGCAAAGCCACCAAATATGTGAAAATCAAAACAGAAAGAACCATTAATTCCCATTCTGTCCCCTAGCATTCTAGGGTTTTACCCACATTTGTGAAAGAAAGATACTTCAACCTTGAAATTAAACAGAGAACACAGTGTGGTGATTTAGTTACACATTCACTATTTAATTGTTTTAAAGGTGATCTAGGCAAATGTACAACATTGAAGTATGCATGTTTTTAGTGTGCAGTCCAATTCAATTCATGTCTTGCATGATGGATTTGGAGTTTCAGAGCATTCTAGTTAATAGAAAATGTGTTAATTAAGATCAGTTTAATAATGGTGTTTTTGGAGAATTAAAAACATGTTTGATTCAAGCACCACATTTCCATACTGGAAAGCTACAGTGCTTTGAAAATGAATATATTGGACATGACATATGTCCTTAACAAATCATCCTTCAAAAATTGGATTTCTGTATTTTCTAAGTTTGAATCCATCTGTCAATCCACAAAGGACCCCTCCCTTTCCTCTCTCCCAGCCGTCCCCTTCCTCTCCATACACCTGTGACAGTGGCTGCCAACTAGAGTCCTGGAGACCCACTGGGGAGAGAGGCCCCAGAAAATGTTGGCTTTTTGTTGAACTGGAGAAGAAATTCACAGCATAAGCGTCCCTCTGTTAGTTCCCATTGAGCTGAGTCCCAATTATAGTGTGGCCACAGGGACCCCTTCCTGTGTGTCCTAACAATGTCTCTTTTAAAGATGTCAGGAAAATGGCCTAATGGTAAGTTCCATCAGAAAAGAAATATCAGACTGAGGGGATCTGATAGTCTGGAAAATCCACTGCCACTAGCAAGCATTTATGTTCTGGGGCGAGCTACCAATCTTGTTGTGCTGATATTCTTTCATCTGTAAAATGGATACAACTATTGTTTATTGAGGTTGTACTATGTGCTATGTACTTTCATGCTTAATCTCTCTTAATCTTCATGATAACATTATGAAGTAGGCATGATTATACACTTACTTATCCCTTTGTAGAAGAGAAAACTGATGATTAGAGATGTCAGGTATTGACCAAGGTTGCACAAGCATGGAGAAAAGATTTGAAAGCAAGCCCTCCTCAGTGCTTGATCTTAATTATTGCACTGATTTCCAGTATGCTACTTAGCACCTACCTCATAGCGTTGTTTCTGGGATGAATTTATTTAATGCATGTAAAACACATAGCACAAATACCTGAAAATAAAAGCTAGCTTCAGCATCTGGATACAACAGCAGCAACAACAAAGTCTTCTTAGGTAAACTTTTTACTAATCCCCTTCCACCATTCCCCTCACCTTTCTTCAGTGCTAATGAATTCAGAGACAGTACCATCTAATGGGTATCTGTTCATGTAAGCAAGACCTTTTCATTATTCCCTAATTATTTTATGAAGAATATGTTCCTCTACAGTTCTGTTGTTTTATGTAGGGAGAGTCAAGGAGCAACAGGTTTTTGGTTAGAAGATCAGCATGGATTCTTAGCTCTTCCACTGGACTTTGAGGAAAAAAATCTAAGTTCAGTTTTCTTATTTCTGAAAAGGGAATAATGATACCTGTTCTTTGCTCCTGTCAGCTCTAGAATAAAATTCAAATTAAAGCAAGCATATGAAAGGCTTTATAAACGTCAGTGTGCCATAGAAATATAAAGGTGGTGTTAGCAAGGGTTATGACATCTTCTGCTTCCCTTTCATTCATCCATTTTTGTGTGTCTATCAACATAAAAAGCAAGAATTTTTGACTTGCAAATTTTACTGTTAGACTGAACTGTTTTATGATACAATCAAAGGAGGATGCATTCACATTTTATTTTTATGTGAATAAATTAAGGACAATTGTTTTTCCCTTTTACTTTTTTTTCCCCCTTGTGGCAAATGAGCTCATCTGTTGATATTTAGACCAAAGATTCAAATTTCCTTCTGGAAAGTATTTAGGCTATAAAAGCTCATGTGAGCTAATCAACCTGTGTGAGGTTGTTTGGTTTGTTTCAGATGGTGTTAGAGGTTGGCCCCTCTGAAGAAGACTTTGACACAGAGATTTGAATATAAGAAGGCTATTAGGAAACACTCTTGGGTTCAAAACCTGGGGTGAAAGAGAAGTAAATAGGATTGGGCAAAGGGAAAAGGTTACTTTAATCAAACTCAGAAAAGGTCTCAGCTGACCCCGTGGGTAACTCTAACATGGGATGATCCTTCAGAGTTGCCCTGAACTGGGGAGGAGGGACTGAATCTTTGTACTCTCACAACAGCCAATCTTGGATGCAAAGCTTCCCCATGGAAGATGACATGGCTTAAGGTGAGTTGGCTTTCTTCAGACAAAAGCAATTCCCAGAAGAGACTGACAGCCAGGAGCACTTGCAGCTGCTGGGAGATCATGCCCTTTAGTTCTGAATGGGACCCTGTGTAGCATATTACAATATCTACTACAGATAGCAATGTACCTGCTTTACCAGATCTACTTAAGATTCTCATCAACACCTTCCTGGTGAATTATCATGCAGACTCAGGTAAGTCATTACCTTACGAGTATTTCTATCTAAGTTTAGACAGAAAATAATTCTTATTACATTATGCTGAACCTTATATTAAGCGGAAATCTGACACCAGATTCTTTAATCCTTGAAAAGAGAAGATTCTGAGGGAACTGTACTGAAGAGCTCGACTTAGCATTGGAACCAAGTGAGAATAGTACAATATTTGGAGCTCATAAATGTTTGCTGGAGGAAGAAAATGTTGGGTGAAATGGAGAATTTATGTAGCTAATGGCTATAACACCAATCTTTACTCACAGTCACAGTTTTCAGCCCCTGAGTAAGAATAATGCCTAATACTTCTTGAATATTCACTACATACTGGATACTGTTGTAAGTTCATTACATAAGTTAACTATATTAATATCACAATAACCCTATGGGATGGGCATTATAACCACATTTTACAAGTGAGAAAATAGGCTCAGAGAGATTAAAATGTATATCTAAAGTCACATGACTAGTAAGTAAGGAAAACCAGAACACTTACATCACATAAAGGGAATGGTAGTAAAGGAAATTTGCATCTCACATTTTAATCCTTACTCATTTTCCTAACCTTTTCTTCTTCTCTTTGCCATATGCATTAGTTTCCTAGGGCTTCCCTAACAATGTAGCACAACTTGTGTGATTTAAAACAACAGAAATTTATTCTCTCACTCTTCTGGAGGCCAGAAGTCTAAATTCAAGGTGTTGGCAAAGTTGTTTTTTTTTCTAGAGAGCTCTGAGGGAAAGTCTGTTCCATGCCCTTAGCTTCTGATGTTACTAACAATCCTTTGCGTGAAGACATACCACTCCAGTCTCTATCTCCATCATCACATGGTATTCTACCTTCGTGTCTGTCTCTAATCGAATTAAGGCCACCTTAATAAAGAATGATCTAATCTTAATTACATCAGCAAAGGCATTGCTTCCAAATAAGATCACATTCACAGGTACCAGGGGTTGGGAATTCAACATATCTTTTTGGGGAATACAATTCAACCCATAATATCACATAATTGTCAAGAAGATTAATTCTCAGAGAACACAATAATTCAACCAATGAATATTTCTTATGTGCCTAGAATGTGTCTGGTATCATGTTAGCCACTGAAGGGAGAGTGATTAACAAGCAAACTCTCTACCATTCAGTCAAAATATTTATTAAGCATCTATTATTTATCAGGCACAGGTCCAAGAAGAGAGAATACAGTAATTAACAGGATAAAGTCTCTATTCATAAGGAGTTTATCTTCAAGTGAGACGAGATAGACAATAAACATATTAACAAATATGATAATTTATACCAACATGTGTTATGAAAAAATTAAAGTAGGAAAATATGAGGAAGAGTGACTGGGGAAGGGTGGGTAACTGTATCTAAAGAGTCAAGGAAGATCTCCCTGGGAGGGTAATGTTTGAGTTGAGAGCTGAGTGACTAGAAGAAAGTGGCCATGCAAAAATGTTGGAGCAGAGATTCCAAGCAGAGGAGCAGCCAAGGGTAAAGACGCTGGTTGGGAACAATGTAGAATGTTTAAGAAAGAAAAGGAAAGCCATTTCTCTAAAGTGTATGAACTAGGGAAACATGAAAAGAAACATGTTAGAGAAGTAAGTGGTTAAGGGGTTTGGCTTTTATCATCCTTTTCATAGGAAGTTACCTAGGGGCTTATTAAGGACAATATCTTAAATACAAGTTTTAGAAACAAAGCTCTGGCTGCATTCTGTAGGGTAGACTATAGAGGGATAAGAACAGAATCAGGAAGACCACTTAGGTGGCTACTAGATGAATCCAAACAAAAGATGGGAGGACCGTGGAGTAGGGTTGTAGCAGTGAAGTTGGTGAGAAAGAGTTTGAACAGAGATATATTTTACAATTAGAGAGGATGGACCCTTCTCATGAATTAGATGCAGGGTTTGAATAAAAACATAAATCAAGGATGATACCTCTTCATCAAAAAGCTTATGATATAATCGGTGGCATCACAGAAAGGGATAATTTTAATTCGTTGTGATAATTGCAAGAATAAGCCCAGATGGAATTCCCAAAATCATCTGGGAAAACTTGAAGGGAAGCTAGAGTTCCCTCAAGAGTTGTGGGGATGTATCTTTCATAGCTGATGTTTTGTCCTATTCTCATTTCAAAGGCTAGCTTGCCTTTGAGAAACAGGTTACAGATGGTTTTCTGCACAGAGAGAACCCATATCAGAACACAATGTTTTGATGAAGACTCCCATTTCATGTCTCCTGAAATGTAAGTGAGTGTGTTTTACAGTATTGGGGAGCCATTTGATGAGTTGAGGGAGGGCTGGAACCAGAACATGAGATTGACCCTAGCTGTCTCTCTCTGACTCTAGGGGAACAAGACTTGAGGCAATGGGGTGTTGTTCTTGAAAAGAACCTCATGTGAGAACATAATGGGCAGACATAATTTATTTAAGGCCAGTCTCTCAAGATACTGTGGGTCTTTAGCCAGCACAATTCCTCTCAAAATGTATAATGGGCTCCCTCAGAGAGCACAAGAACTCAGGGTGGAATTTGAATGACTTCATAAGCTCCCAAATCCCATTTCCTTAGACAGCATCATCTGTATCAGTATATAATAAAACTATCAGTAGCATAACCTTAATAATTACAATTGCTGTGTATTAATCACATTAAGAGAGAAATATACTATTGCCAAACGGGTACAGAACTTCCTATAATACCTAAGCAGGTTGTAACTTTACACATACACTGCTTTGTGCTTACCTCACTTTATCTTTCCAATATTAAAGTTTAGTTTGACATTGCCCCAGGCTGTTAGCTTATCTTGCTGCTCTTCTAGGCTTCTGACCACTAATTTATGGGTTGTTTCTCTTGAGGATCTATCCCTTTACTGTATCTTCCCCACCATTGACCATCCTGTTGATTTGCTTCTGGGGTTCTATTTATTTCACCCCATCTGCATGGTAAGCTATTCCAACGTACATTTTGTTAGTCTCTGATTTAGTGGGTGGCTTCTGTGATATATTTGTCTGAAAATATGTTAAGTCTTTCAAACAAGCCATGATCTCTTAGAACTCTGCTTGAAATACCAATCATTACCACCATTTGGAATAGTAAGTTAACCTCACTATTGTGTGCTTTTCTATAAACATAAAACTTCTAAATAAAATACTCAGTGTAAATACTGACTAAAGTAAACTGTAAAGGAAATGTCTAAGAAAAAAAGATAAACTGGAACAAGATTTAAGCAATTACAACTGGGTAAGCACCGATTAAAGTATTTACTTGACTCTCAACCATGTATATGTATTTGCATATATATCCACATATATGCATGTATATAAAATCAAACTTCTGATATTCTCTCAGAATTAATTTCTATATCCTAATTTTTACTCTTTAGGTTCATAAATCTTTCAGTGTTGTGCTAGAAGTTACTAGTATTTGAAAGCTTAATGCATATCTACTTTGGGCAGTCTTTTGTATAGATACTCAATCCTTAATTGAGTAAAAAGTAGTTAGCATTTTCACTATCTTAGTTCTTTCATTAAGCTTCTAAACTGACTACCTAAGGCCATCCTATTTTCATTTGATAAGGGAAACAAAAACAAATCTTTTTGTATCATTTTCTTCTAAGGCATACTGAGAAAAGGAAATTAATATGTATTGATTCTCCTTTCTTTTCTTAGGACTGATTTAAGAAAACTCTGTGAATTCTCACATTTGCCCATTTTGCTAATTTCTGCTTTTACACTCTACTTCTGAAAAATGGTCATTGACTTTTCTATAACATGTTTAAACTGCTGCCACTTAATTTTAAAGATGCTGAACTCTGCTGCCATGAAAGTTTTAACACATCCTGAGCAAATCACACTGCAACTATTTTAAGTGAAACCAGAGAATGGCTTACCCCAAAACAGTAACTAGTTTTCCCGGTGGAGATAATTATTCCTTTCAGTATAGTTCAGAATAAAAATCAAGACCATCAGTTTAGAGTATAACTAGAAATCTACTCTAGGTTCTCTAGGTTGTCCTAAGCCTTGGTGAGTGCAAGAATGAAAAAACATCAAAATTAAGTGAAAAGAAATTCTAGGCAATATATTTTTTTAAGATGTGATAAGAAAAAACCTGAAAGCCCACTCTCAGACCTTACAATTTCTAAGAGTGAAAGGAATGTCAAAACAGCATGTATAGGAATTTTTTAAAAATCTGAATACTCAGGACTTACCTCTGTGAAACAGCTACTGACTTGTAGAATCTTGGAGGTGATGGTAGCCAATCAGAATAAGCAGATTTTTGTCAAATATCAGATTCCAACATTAAATACACAATCAAAATCAAAGTCAGGCATCAGCCCGCATGCCCCACATCTTTCCTGAAAAGCAAAAGATATGAACAGAAAGGATGACAACATGTTACCATGGGGAGGTCATCCAAAGAAATCATAATTAATTAAGCAAACACCATTAAAAATAAATTATTGTACTGTCACTGTGAACTTTCCTGTTATATTAGCTCCTAGATATTTTATTATTTCTAATCTCTTTCTGCAGGTACTGATGCTTTTTGATAGTAAGTGAGAGCAAACCAAGAAAAAATGCACATTGTTCATTAAGTCATCTCGTAAGTCTTTCAAGAACGCTATTTGAGAAATGTTGATTTCCACATTGCTATACCCTTTGGCACACTGAGATGTATTAACTGGTGAGTAGTACATAAAATAAAACATCAACATACTAAGTTTCATATTCATGACAGCTAATGAGGATTAACATAGTGGTCTTTTTTATAGATACATGTTTTGCAAAATGTCTCTCTATATATCATTAGTGTATAATGGCATCATTTAGAAATTTAGAGAAAAACATAGCAATTTTATCTTACTTAAAATATTCTTCTGAAGGGATTCACTTTCAAGTAATTCAATGTTCCTGAGTGCTGGTGACATTATCTTTTCAATAATGATTAGACAAAAATGAAATCATTGTATCATGGAAAAATTTATTGCAAGCTGTATATAAAATCATTTTCCTCTGTTGCAGATTTTATCTTTCCTTTGGAATTACTCTGAGGTGAACCATTACAAATGATTATTGAGGGATATAATTAAAGTTGTGCTGCCTTCTGATGTTTGGGGGCATTAAATACCCCTGGTTCTTTTGATGTTTTTTGTAACTTATATTTCTTTCAAAGCTTAGGTAGCTTAATTTATATGACTAGGTGACAGTGTACTTCTTCTTATATGTCATAGAAAACTGATGAAAAGATGAGAATATATGGCTCATCATGATGATACTCAGGTATAAAGAAGTATTAGATAAAATGTAGAGTAATTGGGGAAAAGATTTATGTCTTGTGCCAGTCATAGGAATGTTAAAAATAGCTTTACTTTCTAACATTGAAAAAGAGAATGTTTAGTATCTATTTTCTTTCTTATATTTACCTGTACCATACATCAGTACATGCGCGCATTCATTAAACTAAATGTGGGCTTTTATTTTGTAAATCAAGAAAATAGAAGCAGTTTCTATAGAGGAATAGAGAGGAAAATGAATGGAGGGGACCAGCATAGCTTTTGTTCCTTCAAACTCTCTGCTTTTGTTATTGTTTTTGATTACTTAGTGTTAGAGAAGCTATTTTGATGAGAGATTTTGGAAATTCATGTATAGCATATTTTGTTTTGGGATCCAGATGACAAAAGCTAGCAAAAAATTTTGGAGAAGGCAATTCTTACCACATATACCAAACATTCTACAATGTTGTGGCTTCGATAACATTGACAGGTAGCCTTCTTTGTGCCAATGTTCTTGTAAGGGGTAGCAGCAATGAAAAGGCTCTTCAAATGACTTGTGTATCACTCTTCAAAAGGAAGATCCAGAGCAGAAGCAGAATGTGATGGGTATCACGTATGCACTGTAGCTGATAGTTTGGGTTGCAAACACACTTATATGTTGGGGGAATGTCCTAGAAAACATGTGGGAATCATAAAGAGCCTGGTGGTTCTGCGTGAATAAGTGAGGGTATTTTATAGGAATATTGGTTTATTGATTTTATTGTAGGTTTATTTGTACTCATCAGATAAAGTGGCTTAATATTTGGCGGTTGTACATTTTATCCTATCTTAGTTTTAATCTCTGGATTAAAGTCAGAATAAAGTGTAGATCCCAAAATATTGTGTTAGGATACTTTGTGTTAGCTGTCTCAGTGATGTGTGATATAAAGGTTTGTTTCTCGCTTAGGGGAAATCTCATGCAGGTCAGATGTCTTCCATTTTGAGTTATGCTCCGTGGGGGCCATGATTACCATGTTCATTGCAACAGAGGGAGGGAGGGAGGGATAGAAGAGGCACCCCACTCCTGGTACCAAAATCTGTATTAGGCAGCCTTCTCTAGAGAAACAGAATCAGTAGGACATAGATAGATTGATGGATTGATACATGTCTATCTATCTATCTATCTATCTATCTATCTATGTGTCTATCTATCTATCATCTATCATCAAGAGATTTATCATAAGGAATGGCTCACATGATTATGGAGGTGAGCAGATCCAAAGATTTGTATGATAAATTAGCAAGCTGGGACCAGGAGAGCCAATAGTTTAGTTCCAGTCCAAAGGCAGGAAAAAAAATGATGTCACAGTTTGAAGGCAGTTAGGCAGGAAGAATTCTCTCTCACTTGGGGGAGGGCAGCCTTTTTGTTCTATTCAAGCTTTCAATTGATTAAATGAGGCCCACTCACATTAGGGAGAGCAATCTGCTTTACTCAGTCTATCTACCAATTTAAATGTTAATATCATCCAAAACATCCTCACAGAAACACCCAGAACAATGTTTGACCAAATATCTGGGCACCTTGTGGCCTAGTCAAGTTGTCACATAAAGTTAACCTCAAGTTTACACCTTGCAATTGGGCACCCATACAAATCTCCTTAAGCCATACTTAACCTTCAAATAAAGATAATACCAAGGTCATCACTCTACCTAAAATGATACAACTATCCTGTGTATAATAGAAAACTCACTAACTACTTTCCCAGAAGAGGAAGTGAAGCTCTTGAGTAATGTTTACTCTTTTTGATATCCTGCATTTAAATATGATGTACAGTTAACAGTACTTAAATACTATGATATAAAATCAAACAATCAACATATTATTTTACGTTATAAGGGAATAAGAAAGGGAAGAAAACAGACATTTGCTTAAAATTATACACACACACAAACTATCTGTTATAGTCTTAACAAAATAAGGAGGAAATACTTATGACAATTATAGTCCTTGGTGAGCCCTAAACACGTCCAGTATGATAGCTGAAGTTTGAAAAGTGAAAAGCACATATACAAGTCAAGTTTTGTACCAAAGCTTCAAAGTCAAACAGACGTTTGTACTTTTGGACCATATGAAGCAGTTTTATTTGAGTATCAATTCTATGTTCTTTGCCTAAGTGAAAAAAAAAAAAGATTTTTATGCCTCAGTTCTGGATGACTCGTCTATTGATTTTTTGCTTCCCACACTGATGATATAGCCACATTGGCTACTTCCTTAGGGAATCTCAGACATTTTCACTATAGAGTCTGCATTAATCAAATATGAAGTTATCCAGGTTATTCAGTAAGAAACGAAAGTCTACAGTAGATTCTATCATCCTGTAGTCATTTTTGAGGTGTAGACAAGCCTCTTCACCAACTACTCCTCTTCTCGTAAAAGTACATTTTTGGGATTCAAAAAACAAAAAAATTGTACCACATGGACTTATTCCTCTGTTTACCCACAAAGTATGGTGCTGCTATGTCATCTTCCCATCTAAAGCATCCATCACACAGAAATAAAATTGTAAGAAACAGGTCTACTTCTACCCTTAAAGACTCTTCCTTCCATGAGTCTTGCTCTCTATCCAAGACTAAGCTAAATACCAGGTATGCTTAAAGGTTTCTTGTTTATCCTCCTCTCAAACAAAACACAACTATATAAAAAATTATTATTATAACTATAGTAATAATAATTCTTATTTTACTGAAAAGCCACAGTTGAGAAAAAAATGGATGAAAACCCAGAAGAAAGGAGAAAGGAAGGAGAACAATCAGAAGCATGCTGCCAAAGGAACACAAATTAACGAGATGATTTTACTACCAATTACTCAAGTGATTTCCTAGATCTTTATTTACTTTTTTATTCTCCAGTAGTTTGATTGCAGCAGTTACCTTCTAGTTCGGCTCTCTTTATATGATACTTAAAAATTTGATAGATTTAGTCAACTAATGAGAATACTAAATTTACGTTTGTCATCATGTGACTAAAACAACAAATATTCTCTGGATTAATATTTTTCTACTAAGTTCTCTTGGAATCAAGGACACATGGCTTGACCCAATTAATATACAAAACAAAGTTCTCTCTATCACAACTTATTCCAATAGATGTGTTCAGTGGGGGGTATTAAGCAAGTCACCTGGTTCTTATTTAAATAATATTCTTCAGTTAAGCAAACCCAGGGTTATACACTTTATTATAAAGATTTCTTCAGCATGTAGAAGGGTGTACAGAGTATGTATACATCTGTGTGTTGGCATATGTATTTGTGTGTATGGATTCTGATGCAAAACAAGATTTAAAATTAATTCGAGATGGGACACAATCAAATCTCCAATTCAGTTTTGTAGTGTTCCTGATCAGCTTTTTTCTTTTTTTTTGACTCAGTGCCTTACCTTTAGATTTTGTTCTGAAAGAATATGGTCACTATCACTACTTTGTGACAATACAGATTTTCAGTCAACATGTTTGCAGTATGAACATTTCTTCTCATACTGTACTTATCTGCTTTGATGTTTCTGACTCTTTCCTTAGATAGGATTTCTTGTGTTATTTTCTTCTCCCAGATCAAAGAAATGTCACAAAGCCCAGGGATTTCATATCTTAGTGTACAGAAAATTCAAGGGTATGAAGTTTAGGAAGATTTAAAAGAAACATCTGAGTAATGCAACTCTGATAGCCAGGTGTTACTTGCAGCTTTATATTATCATATAGGGATGATAGAATTAAGATGAGGTCTGGGAATCACAATACATTTTTTTTTGGTATAAAATACAGTTTACAAAGAACATTCATATATATCATATATATTCATATATATTTATATATATACATATAAAATATATAAATATATTCATATATATTTACAGCAACTCTAAAGAAAGGTGGAGCAGATATTATTTTAATTTCACCAACCATAAAATCAGGAGCCAAAGAATTTTTGAAAACTAATATTTTAACAGTGGGACAATGATTAGAAACTATCTAACCTAGTGTATGTCAAACAATGCTAGTCCAAGTTTATACAGCTCGTAAGGCGTAAAACTAGGACTCTGGTATTCCCAGCCAAAGTTCTTGAGTAAGAATTGAGATTCAAAAGCTGGAGAAACCAGATATATAGATGAGATCCAAAAGACTAGAGTGAGACCATAGGCAGGCAATGGAGCCAGCGGTCAGAGTGATTGAGTAATAAGACTAGAGTAGTTTGAACAGGCAGAAGACTCCTAGGTCATTATTGGAAAGTGATGGGGGGCTATGAATTGGAAGTGTGCTATGTCAATCATCATGTTGGTATAAAAGCACAGAATCAGAAGAGACAATGTCTCCATAGAATTTCTGGACTGTGAAAGAAAGAACTTGGTCATCAGATTCACTAGTCAAATCAATGTTTGATCCAGACTGACTCTGAAACTCAAAGATAAAAATTAGTATATTTAGCATTTGTATAGAAAGAGTCACAGGCACTGCTGAATCATAGACAAGATTTAATACCAACGTGGCAACAGGCATTGACAGAGTGCTGGAACACTGGTCACTCAGGTGTGGCCTTAGGGAGTTGGCTTGCACAGAGTGATTCTCAGATAAAGTGAGAATGTTGGACTAGGGAGGGAGGGCATTAATAAAATATTTTGAGCTGTGAAGCCCTTTCTTCAAAGGATATCATGCACGATTACCTAGTCTGTAAGAGAAGCACACGTTGTTGAAGGTTGGTGGGGGACCCAGACTCCTGCTCTCTCCCACTCACCCCATAGTTAGCCCCTAAGGTACACTTCGGAATCCCTCATGATCTACAGAGCATTGTTTAAAAATCACTAGATTAGATGCTTTATAATAATACTTTCACTGCTAAAAATACTAGATGACTGTGGTTCTAGATGCGGCTTTTACATTTGTTAATGAAGGTAGAAGGGGTGTGTCATTGCTCTAATTTATGATGTTTGTCTATGACTTCTTGGATAAGTCTTGCAGGGAAGAAGATCCTAGCCGCCACCTGACTTTTACAGGACTCTTAAGTTTGGGGATATGATAGAGAATGAGAATTAAAGAAGCAAAAATATATGTCAAGATTATAATTCCCACTTCCCAGGGTCAGGGGATTCATTGCCTTCTTGGGCAGTCGGGGGTGGGGACCAGTCCTTCCAGACAGCCTGAGGGATTGGACATTGACAGCGTAAGTAGCATCTGCTGTCACATCAGGTATGGTTTTCTGAACACGGAGAAGCTGAGTCTGAGTAGATTGGACAGTACTGCTTCATTTTATTCCATTTTGGCTATTTCCTGACTTCGGGATTTTGGATGTATATCACCTGACATAGCAGCAAGCATGGTATTTAGCACGCCGTTTGGAGAGTTAAGAGACTAGAATCTGTAGCCCTGGTTTGCTAATCCTTAGTTTTTTGACCTTGGGCACGTTAGGGTGTTTGGAGGAATAAATGAGCTAAGTGGCAGTACTAACCATATAGCCAAGCAATATAAATAGTATCTATAAATGATAGGTACAACTAGTCCATCAGCAATTATAGTGGTATTATAATTTCTTCTCTGTGACTAGTCTTTTCAGCAGCAAAACTACAATAACAAAATACCTAATAAACCCTTTTCTGGGGGTTTCCCTAGTGGTGCGGTGGTTAAGAATCCATCTGCCAACGCAGGGGACACGGGTTCGATCCCTGGTCTGGGAAGATCCCATATGCCATGGAGCAACTAAGGCCATGCGCCACAACTACTGAGACTGTGAGCCACAACTGCTGAAGCCCGCAGCCTAGAACCCATGCTCTACAGCAAGAGAAGCCACTGCAATGAGAAGCCCGCACTACAATGAAGAGTAGCACCCGCTCGCCGCAACTAGAGAAAGCCTGTGCGCAGCAACGAAGACCCAACGCAGCCAAAAATAAAATGAATAAAATCAATCAACCAATCAATCCTTTCTGGGGGCGGGGAGCGTCTTTTATTTCTATCCAGGCAGCTTTGTGATCTTTCTAGAGGTGGAGTCACATTTTGGGGGGGATTTAGCAGCAGAGTCTCATGTGTCCTCTTAGGCCTGATCTCAAAGGGTTCTGCAGGAGTCACTTTGTCACCTATTTTTGTGTAAGTGGAGTAAAGGGAACAGAGGTATGATTACTTGGTACATGCTTTAGGGGCAGGTATGGGACAGCACCCTAACATTCTTAAAGACAAAATACTCTTACCTGAGGTGACAACATTTATTATCAAGGAAGTGTAGAGATCCTTTGTTGCTGGTATAATAAGCAGGTGACATCAGGCCACAGAGGACATACATTTTCATAGTGCATCAATATTTCCTTGATTTTGCTGTTACTGATAGGAGACATATAATTGGCCTTTGCTCATTCAGGAATCCTTATCATTTGCATGATTTCAGATTTTAATAAGATAGTTGATTGACAGAGGAAAACTAGACTTTGAGGGAACTACATAATAGACTATCCATAGTGTGGAATCTTAGAATATTTTCTAGCAAAATTTGATGGAATCCTTCTGAATAAGTTCAAACCAGGAAGAAACAATATTAAATAATCCTAAACATTGCAGTGGAGTTTGGGACACTAAGGTTGATTAGGCTATTTGTTTTGTGATGTTCCCCAGGGTTATTTTGTTGAGAGTTTGCCATTAAGTGGTCTAATTGTGTCAGTGGATGGGGGCCTTTTCAATGTGCATAATTTCCTCAGGGGACCGTAGCTGCTAATTTGGTGATTAATTATCCATATTACACATTGTTTATTTGACCATGCCTAGATTAATTTCTTTTTCCCAGCAAATCACATTTAGATATAAATTTGCATATCTTGATTACATTTTAATGCCTTGGCTATCATTGTCTCTTCCCTGGACACCTCATCAGATTATAGAAGAGTGCTCAAGCAGAGAATGATGGAATGTCTTAAATGACATTGCACATCAGTGGACAGATAATGCACATGACTTATTTTTAATGAAGAATGTGTTCTTCCATAATCAAGTGAGTTATGACATCTAATGTACAATACATTTTGTGTTTTTACCATTTCCATTTTACCATTATCAATCAATTAAAAAAAGTCTTAATTTACATTTTGAATATTGCTATATATTTGTTTATCTCTTTTTATGTCAAAATATTTTATTTCTATTCACTTGTAATCTTGTATTTTGCTGTCAATTACTTGCAAGCTGTGTTAATATTTAAGTTCTTTAATTAGTTAATCTTCTACCCAATTTTTTCCAACATTTAAAACCACCAGGATTCTGGTGGCACTAAACCATAGGTTTCTTGTAATCAAGGACTATGTCTCAATTTTTCTTTTATTTAATTTATCTCATAGAGTGTCTTTACTGCTATCATTATTGCAAAAATATATAATAATTAATATTTATAGCTACACATTTTTGAGCACTATCTGGGTTCCATATAGTGTTAAGAGCTTTACTTGCATCATCTCCTTTAGTTGTCAAACCATCTTATAAGAAAAGTATTATTTTCCTTGCTTTACAGTGAGACAATGAGTTTTAGAGACAGACAGAAAGGAATTTGTTCAAGGTCAGATAACTAGGAAATCATGTAGCTAAAATTAGAAACTGTTTTCCTTCCTCCCTTCCTCCCTCCTTCCCTTTCTTTCTTTGCACCATCTCTTCACAAGTCATGACCATGTATCACAACCAATCTCTTACTATCAATAGTCTCTTATTTAACATTTGTCTACCATTTTTACTCCACATCTTTAAAAAATGTTGGTTTATTTCTCAATATCTTTTAACCATTCTCAGGCTGCAACCTGTTAGTCTCCCAAATATTCTTACCATTTATATTGACTTCTACTCACCCTACAGGCATCCTAAGGCTCAGTTTCCCTACATCAACTCTGTGAATCCTTACCTTCCAGCACCCAGAGCTAACCAGCAGAGCTGAGGGTGTCACAGAATTCTGGTATATCCTGTATGATTATCTTAGTTTGTAACTTTACCTAAGCTTCATCGCTACTTAGAAATTTTTGTATACTCCTTGCTGCAAGAGTCACATGGCTGTTTTAATTATCTTACAACTTCTTTATGCCATTTAGTATATTCTGCTTTATGTTGTATATATGTGTTTGTGTGTGTGTGTGTGTGTGTGTGTAGTTCTAGACCGTACTTCTTAGAGGTCAGTCCTCATTTTTAATAAATGTTTGTAGCACCTATTATATCTATTAAATTTTTATTTATTTATTAACAAATATTTATTGAATGAATTCTATGTGTTAGAATGCTCTAAGCATAGGGAATCCTGCAGTATCCCAAATGAGAACATTTCCTGCTCTCATGAAACTTATATTCTATCAAGAGACATACAAAAAATACATAAAGAGATAAATAATCAAAATAATAGTAGATAATAATTAAGTTACTTATCCCCTACAAGATTATTACCATTAATGACAATAGAAGTGGAAGGAATCCTTGGATAGGAGTCATGACACCTCAGGTCTAGTCACAACTTAGAAATGAATTAGGTTGCATCAATTGTTCTCTCTCGGCCTCCATGTCCTTTCCTGTAAAATGAAGGAGGCAGCCTGGATAATTATAAGGCACTCCCTTTCCAGCTTACTACAGTATGTTTCTAAGATCTATGATGCTGCTATTCATATCTAGAAGCCCCAATTGATGCATCAAAGTATGCAGAATATCTTTGAAAAAATACTGTAAATGCCTTCTGGGAACAGTTTCATTTTAATAACGATTATGACAATAGGAACACTGTGTCTTTTATTAAATTTGTCCGTTCTCTGGTGTTGATAGTATCTTCGGAATATAAATTGCACAATATAATATAATAAAACACAGTTTAGAATTGTTTTCATAATAGTGCATGCCATAGTACTCGGCCATAAACTAAGAACTGAAAGTACATCTTGTTCTGTAAACTCATAATTTTCAGCTGTCTAAAAACTTGGTGTAAAAAGGAAATTAATAAGAGAAAAACATTTCACAGCATGCATGCACAGCATAAAAAAAAGATTATGATCTTCGTAGGAAAAAAAAAAGCAGGGATGTCATTTTTCTGGAATTTGATAACCTAGAAAAATGTTTGTATTTTTTAATCTTTTGTTTTTGCTAATAATTATTGCTGTCACGTGTATTTATTCATTGATTCTGTAATTCTCTTAACAAGCATTGGTTTAGCAGTTACCATGTACTCAGCTCTACTTTAAGATCAGCTAATGTGCAGATTCATTAGACATTAAAAGAAAAGGTGGCCCTGGAAGCTTGGAAGTCATGAGATTTACATTAAGGATAAGTGAATATCTTATCCAGCTGATAAACATCAGCTGAAGTCGAATACCTTTAATTTGAGTTTTGCCAACCTGTAGGATTAGCTTAAAAGTGATTTTTTTTTCTAGTAGCATTGCTAAATTAACTTTGGGAGATCATTAGTTAACATGGGCATATGGTAAGTAAAAGTACAGATTGGATGCAAAGCTTGTTCTGGTAATGCAGTTTTGTTAATCAACTTTCTTGCCATTGGGACCAAAATTATGGGTTTGCTTTTTGTGGATCTGGATAATATAATAATGGCATTAATAATATTATTTATTGTACACTTAACATATGTCATGGGCTTTATTCTTTCATTGTATAGGCATCATTTCACCATATTCTTGGGAGAAAATAGAAAAAAAAACAGCAAAGTTACTGTCTTCGAAATGCTAATTCAGGAAGCTCATAGTTACAAGAGCGTGTGATAAATGCTAAGGAGTGTATGGAAGCATGTACTAATGGTAACCAGACTAGCCTTAGAAGAGTTAAGTGGACAAATTTACACATTGTGTGTGGTTTATTTTTGTGGTATTTTTTAAAATTCCTATTGGAGTATAGTTGATTTACAATGCTGTGCTAATTTCAGGTGTACAGCAAAGTGAATCAGTTATACACATATATATAACCACTCTTTTTTAGATTCTTTTCCCATATAGGCCATTACAGAGTATTGAGTAGAGTTCCCTGTGCTATACAGAGGTCATTATTAGTTATCTATTTTAGATATATTAGTTTGTATATGTCAATCCCAGTCTCCCAATTTATCCCTCTCCACCCTTACAGAGTTTTGATTGTTTAAAATCTTAGGTAGATATGACAATCTACATTATACAGATAAAGAAATTGAGGCTGGAAATGATAAGTGACTAGACCAAGATCATGCAGGTAGAAATTTTGACAGCTGAAGTTTTAACCCTTAGTTCCAAAGCACTTGCTCTATTTGCTACAGCAGAGGTTGCAATCCCTGTCTCCTTCCCAAATGCTTGCTTGCTGATGGCTGTGGGGAAAATGATTAAAGGAATGTGAGCAGAGCAATAGAAAAGCAGATAAACAATGACAACAACTACACATGAATATATACACATATACACACTATGTACATAAATACATATACAAACTAATAAATGCCCGTATTCACACATACACATACGTATTCTACTTTTTTGAGTCAATGGACTCATCCTTCTGCAAAAAAATGGTATAAGAGGAAAAAATTGGCTTGCGGAGCCAAATGACAGTATTTAAATTCCATTTTCAACACATGCAAAGTGAAACTGCCTCCTTTAGAGGCTCATGTTCCACATCTGTAAAATGACATTAATAATAATATTTACCATTCCCATATGTTGAATGTTACACATTCAATAATGCACTTGTAAGCCACTGTAAACATTAAATGTTCTACATATATCAGTAGTTTATTTTAAAGGTGGTGATTTGTATGAAATTCTCAGATGCCAATGTTAATCTACCAGCCTCTCTGCTCAGGGTCCAGTCTAGGTGAATTTGAGGCAGCAGTAGATGAAATAAAGAATTACATGAATAATTACATTGCTCTTATCAGGGTATTTTTGAAGATTCATTTTTATACTAACATGTGGAGTCATCTGGATAAATAACATTTTTTATGTAGAAGACAAATTGTGTTGCTAGATTCAATGGTCTCAGTTCACCTATCCAGAACTATGACACACTGATAACTCTGCCAGAAAACACATTTGCTCCAGTTTCTACCTTTATAGACATTATTCTTCATCATCTCCCTGCCCTCTTTTTTTTTTTTTTTTTTTTTGTGGTATGCGGGCCTCTCACTGTTGTGGCCTCTCCTGTTGCAGAGCACAGGCTCCGGACGCGCAGGCTCAGCGGCCATGGCTTATGAGCCCAGCCGCTCCGCGGCACGTGGGATCCTCCCGGACCGGGGCACGAACCCGTGTCCCCTGCATCGGCAGGCGGACTCAACCACTGCGCCACCAGGGAAGCCCTCCCTGCTCTCTTAAAGCTGTAGTGTCCTTGGGATTAGGACACAGACTTCTTTCCTTCCCAATCTACATTCACTGCCTTGGTGATCTCATCCACTCTGATGACTTTTAATGCCATTTAGATCTTGAACATTTATTTTTTCAATACAAACTTTACCCCTGAGCTCCAAACTCATATACTCAACAGCCTACTTGACATCTCCACTTGGATGTCAAAAACACATCTCAAATTTAACACGATCTACCCTGAACCAATGATATTAATACCATTCACTCTTACTTGTCCTTCAACTTTCTCTCATTTAACTTAACAAAATGTTATCTATTTTGTTGCTCAGATCAACAACTTTCATATAATCCTTGACCCCTTTCTTACCCTCAAATATACATGTGGTCTATCACCACATTTGACTCTACTTGCATAATTTGACCCGTTGTAGACTCCAGGGTTGCCATCAAAACTATCCTCACCTTGCATCTGGATTAGACAAGAACCTACCTGCTGTCCTTGCTTCTACCCTTGCCCTATTTTGTGGTCTATTCGACACAGCTGCCAAAGCAATTCTCTTAAAATGTAAGCCAGAGTGCATCACTTCTTTGCTAGAAACTTTCCAATGATTTCCCATTCCACTTAAAACAAAAATCAAAGTCCTGGGCTTCCCTGGTGGCGCAGTGGTTAAGAGTCTGCCTGCCGATGCAGGGGACACGGGTTCGTGCCCCGGTCCGGGAAGATCCCACATGCCGCGGAGCGGCTAGGCCCGTGAGCCATGGCCGCTGAGCCTGTGCGCCCGGAGCCTGTGCTCCGCAACGGGAGAGGCCACAACAGTGAGAGGCCCAGTTACCGCAAAAAAAAAAAAAAAAAAAAAAAAATCAAAGTCCTAACAGCAACCTAGATGACCTTCATTTGCAGCACCCTCCCCCAAGCTCTCCGACCTCCTCTTCTTTTGTCTCAATCTGCTCCAGTCTCACTAACTCCATGCTGCCCCTTGAAGCCCCAGGCACCCACTTTTGGTCCTTGGCAATAACTATTTCCTCTGCCTAGAGTACTTTCCCCCAGATATCTGAACAGAGCCCTCACCTCACTCTTGTTTTACCAAAATACACCTCTGTGAAACATGCTCTGGTCATTCTCCCTAAAATTACACTATGCCTATGTTTTATATTACTTTTTCCTGCTCCACATTTCCTCCTTGACAGTTATCACCATCTAATTACTTTATATTTTACTTATTTGTCTGTGTCTTATCTACATCCCCGCTTCATGGAAAATAAGTTCCAAAAGTATTTTTGTCTGTTTTCTTTGTCACACTACCCTTAGGACTATAACAATGCCTGTAATATAGGTGCTCATAAGTAGTTATTGAATTGACGAATTAATAAATTTTGTTACACACATACACACATATCAATAACATATATGTGAGATATGTAACATATATGTTACATAAAAACAAATCATACAAATGTGCCCTAAACTTGAACAATCTATATAAATATCTCAAACATCTATTCTATTTAATTGTATAGGCACAGTCTGAAGACAATTTGCATCAGAAAAAAGCCTGTATTCATTCCTTAAATAAAGGACTGTTGGGAATGTTAGAGAGAAATTAGGACAATCTGAAGGCAAAATTAGTTGTGTAAGTTTTCAGATATCATAGAAATATGCAGGCCTAATTAGCTTAAAAATTCTCCCCAAGACTACCCTACTCATCTGGTGGGCAACACAAAACATCATGAAATGTTACCATTGCCACGATGCGAACCAGAATTTCAGCATAGATTATTTAGTTGTAGCTTCAAGTGCAGTTTGTTTAGTAGTCAAGCAATGCAGCAGCTCTGGTGAAAATATGGCACATTCTTTGTGTAGCAATTAAAGTCTGCATTTTTAAGTTGAAGTTAATAAAATGGATAGAGTTGCATTTTCACCCAGAAGTCGGTACCATCAGAAGCTGGTACTATCCTCATAAAAGGAAAACAGGAAATATTAAGTTGACCTAGAAATATATTAAAGACAATTGAATAATAGGAAGTAAGTGAGAAAGCACTTAAGAAATTTTAAAATATATATTGAAAGGTCTTATTAATTGTTATCTAATTCTATAGTACCATGTTGTATCTAATGAATGTGTGCCTTGCCTTCTTCTTTATTATAAGGTTATAGAGGGTAAAAATCATAAAGGCAGGTAATTGGTTACTTAGTGTCCACACTTAGTCACGTAGCATATTAGAGTAGCAAGTAGGGAGCAAATAACAAGCCAGAGCTGGAATAAAATTCCAGAAGCATGGTTTTCTCAAAATTATGTGGTGGCCTGAGGATTTCCCCAGGAATCTCCATTTAGTTGGTATAAAAGCCATCTGGTAATCCTGAGATAACCAGATTTAGGGTGCATTTCTGGAGTAATGTATTTATTCAACAAATATTTTCTGAATTTCTAGTATGTTCCCGATATTATTCCAGGTGCTGGGGATACTGAGGTGAACAAAAAATTCCTTTCCTTATGAAACATATACTACAGAGTGATGGATAGTCAATAATATATAGCATTGCATAGTATCAGCATTGTGTACTATTATAAAGTTAGATAGAAAACAATAAAGCAGAGATAGAGCAAAAGGGACGGGTGATTTTTCTTTTCATTTTTTATGACTTGGAAAGAAATTGTGTCTCTGAAGAGGAGACTAGGGAAATTACGTGGTGGAACTGTCCATGGCACTATACGGAAAAAAACTCTCCAGGTAGAGGGAACAACACAATTCTGGGAGTGGTGAGGGAGGGAGGGCATGTTTGGTGTGTTTGAAGAATATCAGGAAGCTGATGTGGTTGGCACCCAGAGAGTTACATCGTGTAGAGTTTTGTAGGTCAGGGTCAGATCTTTGTACTGAGTTTTGAATGAAACAGAAAGTTATGGGGGCTATGGTGAATAACAGAGTGTCTTTACACGATTCATGTTTTAAAGGATAATTATGGCTATCATGTGGCAAATGCATGATAAATGATGTGAAGTAGAATTGGGAAACCATTAGGAGGCTATTCCAGTGTGCAGAGGAGACATGATGGTGGCTTGCACCATGTATAGTGAAGAACGGGGAGTATTTTTTAATACAACATGAAGATAGAGCTTATATGATTTGGTAGCACACTGAATATGGAGAGAGAAAGCACAGATCAAGAATGTCACTTAGGTTTGTGTCATTTACTAAGGTAGAAAACACCTGAGGAGGGTAAAGTTTGGGGGATGTTGAAACTCAGAGTTCATTTTACAGATGTTAATTTTGATGTTTCCAGGGAGTAACGTTGAATGGCCAGTTGTACAGATGAGAGTGACGTTCAGAGGAGTGGACTATAGATTAAAAAAAATTTGAAGATATAAGTATATGGAGAAAAGAGAACAGCGAGATGCACCTAGCAGACACCAGATCCATTAGGAAAGTATAGCAAAAGCAAGAGCAGAAGATCTGTCAGGCATGCTGGATTTTAGGTTGGACACAACTTAATCCTCTTGAAGATTTATTGCATGATGTCCTTATCAGCACAAACACTCAGACACAAAGCAGCAAGCTGTTTTCAGATCTTTTTCTTAGTCTTTACAACACCTGTGGTCCTTGGCTCAGGACTATAGATTTTTGCTAATCACAAGACAGGGTTGGAGCAATCAGGTCTTTACAGAGCACCATGCACATGGAGAGTGTACAGTCTGAATCAATTAATTAATGATAAGAACTTTTCCCCCTCAGAACTGAGATTCAATATTCCCAATGTCCTCTAAGTGTTTGAAAACATTAAGTCAAATAAGAAGGCCTGGGACTTACAATATAAATGGTTCCTGGACAGTGGGTGCAAGTCCAACTTCGATCAGTGAAGGCATCACTTCTTTTGGTGCTTGCAGCTTATGCTGAAATTTTATCTTATGCCAATCCATTTCTTTTCTTAAGAAAACAAAATACCTTTGTCCTGAAAATAGTTTCCTAGGATGCCCCACTGTGTTATTGAACCAAACTTGGGCCTACTTGCTTGATGCACAGCAAAGAAGCTAATCTACTGACACCAGGTTGTGGTGAAGGAAAGTACAGCATTTATTTCAGGGTCAAGCAAGGAGAATAGGCAGCTCATGCTCAAAAGACTCAAAGCTCCCTGATGGCTTTCAGGGAAGGATTTTTAAAGAAAGTGGGAAGGAAAGGATCACAGGGAGTATGATCAACTCATGCATAATTCTCTGATTAGTTGATGGGGAGTTAACAGGGTGATGTTTCAGGAATCTCAATTATCAACCTTCTGGTTCCAACCAGTCTGGGGTCTACATGCTGGTGGTGAGCATGCAGTTAACTTCTTCCACCTGGTGGGGGTTTTAGTATCTGCAAAACAACTCAAAGATATGGCTCAGGATATTATCTATAGCCCTTGAGGAGGAATCAAAGGTCCTTGACTTTGTTTTATGGCTAAACTATTATTATTTTGTCTTGTTTGACTGCTTTTCTTTGTTTCTGTATTTTCTCACCTCTCTGATTAAATGTGCTCTTTGAAACTCGGAGAAGGCCTAGGAAGCTAAAGTTTTCTATAAACAAAGGTGGGGGACAAGGAAGGGGGGGAGGTGGTCTTCCCCTGGGAAGGCCCCACAGTGTCCTGATCTGTTTCAACTGGTCCTTTTCTTCAATATGTAAAATGTTTTAATGGGCTTATATCCATATGAATTCAATAGGTCTTATCCTGTATTTATGCAATCAAAAGTTTCTCCAGTGTATGAATCATCCTTCCTCATTTTCTCATCACCTCTGGTTAATTTGACCCAGTGACTACTGGTTTAGTGTGATGTCAAGGTCAATTGGACTTCACTGTCATGGTGAGATTATACAACTATGAGTTTTGGTCACTATTGTAAGGGGAGCTTGTTTATGATAAGAAATGTTGGAAAAATGAGATGTCGCAAGTGGAGATATGATAAATTGACATGTCAGAGGTTGCCTTAACATTATATATAAATACTAATTATTTAATGTTATTCACTCCACATTATAAGCTTATGTTTAACCTATAATGTATTCATTCAACAACTAGCAAGCAGGCTTTAGTTAGACTCTGGATGTACAATGGTGTAAAAACAGACACTAGGTTTACCAGTAAGCTTCCATGCAGACAATAAACAAGTAAGCACCCTGTAAAAATATAGCAAATTACAACTTATGAGGGAAACAAACAGTGTGCAAAGAAAGATGGGACTTGCTTAGGTAGAGAGACCAGAAATAGCATTTCAGAGGAAGTGACAATTATATTGAAACTTGAAGGATTTTAAAAAAAAGAGTCAACTGTGTAAGTACTGAGGGAGATGGGAACAGTGTATCAAATTCCTGAGACAGGTGTGTTAGGAAAAGATTAAGACATTTGTGTTGAAGAGGGGAGAGACAAGTAAGTGAAGGAAAAAATAGAACAGGTGAGGTTGGGAGGCAAATGAGGTCTTTAAACTTTGGTAAGCTTGTTAGTATTTCATTTTGGAAGTAGACCAAATAGCAGCAAACACTAGCTTTACATGAATCAGTGCTTGCCTCTTCAGATCAGAGTCCTTTTACCCTTTAAAATTCCATACCAATTGATATGTTATGTAATAGCATATCCCCTATGAGCTTTATGATTCACTTTATCCTGGAGATTATTCATTTATTCCTCATTTCTACCATATTATTTTAAAAAATCTTGAACCATAATAAGTACCTAATGTAGGTGTTAGAATCAAAGAGGCCTGGTAAGTATGTATGGGTAAGTAGTTAGCTGTGTGGCTTTTGGCAATTAATCTGAGTGTTAGTTTTCCTTAGCAACAAAATGGTAATAAAAATATTTACATAGTCAAGTTGTTGTAAGAATTAACTGAGATGATACATATAATGTGCAAGGTCTCAATAAACAGAAGATTATTATTGTTATTGTTATTATTATTATTATATTATTATTATTACGGCAACTATTGCCCTTACGGCTGTTAGATAAAATCATTTTCTTTTTGCTTCAGAATAAAATATAAGCTTGAATATTTATCTTAAACAATGGCAAGTTCTGAGCAAAGTTTATTTTATATGCTATCTGAGGGGAATAACAGAATATAAATAGAGTAGCCTCCCCAGAGGGATGGCCCAAGTGTATAAAGAGTTCTGAAGGTAATTGTGGTTTCTTCCTAGATTGGAAATAGTTATTCAAAGATTTACAGAAATCCAGCTTACCACACACCTATGTACATGGTTTTTTTCTTCTTTGCGTCTTTGTGCTGTATATTAGAGGAAATAAAACAGCAGAGAAATTACAAGATACTATGAAACATTTCTTTCGATTAAGTTTCAGAAGCAGATTGTGAAACTCATTCTAGAGAAAGAGTGAAGAAATACATAAGTTGTCTCTAAAGGCTTGTCCTTACACTGTAGTGAAGCTTTGGAAATGAAGCTGACAGTATGAAGGTATGAAGGGCTACTTTGGGATGTGAATGGAGGAATGACTGTATAATGTTACTTTGAAGAAGTTCTGTTTTGACTAGCGGTATTTTTCAATGGTGTATAACTCTTAAATTAAAAATAGATATTTTTATAGATATGGTAAAGAGTTAATCCTAACATCTTAGTTAGGGAAAAACAAATTAGTGAGTTGAGTATGTCAAAATGTCTTAAGAATTATCTAGACAGGACTCAGTCATTGTAACTGGAGGGGGCAGACTGGTCACTTTATATGTGAGTAATGCAGAAAATACACAAGGAAAGTAACCCTAAGGAAGTTGTATACACAAGAGGTTTGGTTTGAGAGTCAAATCCCAATGGCAAAGGTCTCAAAAAATGTAACCAGAATGGAGACTATAGGATTTGCTATTTTAAAACATTTCTAAATTCGATTTCAATATTATAAAATTTAGTGAAATTTATTATGTATGCACTACTTGTTAAACCAGAGGTGTACACAGATGAAAAAAATTGTACCTGTCCAGGAGAGATGACACATAAATAAATGAGTGCAATACAATGAGAAGTAGGGTGTATAGATGACGGTCTAGAAAATGTCAATGGTTTAGCATTCTAAAACTTGGCACATAGCTGGATCTAATTCTTTGTTACATTATAGTACATATGCACACACATGTGTGCAGTAAACATACATGTGTGTGCATTTATATGCATTACATTATGGGGTTATGAGGCTTAGTGATAATTAAGAAAGTTCCTCTAGAAATAGGACATCTGTGACCCTATAACCTGGTTCTAACACTTACCGGGAAAATTATTTAAACCCTCTAAGCTTCCATTTCTTCACATGTGAAACAGGAATATTTGTATCTATTCCATAGCCTTGTTAAGATTACATAAGATAGTGCTAGTTAAGCACTGGCTCAGTGACCGACACAGGGGATTTCAAGAAATATTAGCTATTACTTTCATGTTGCTTTTGTCACTTTTAGTAGTAGTAGCAGCAGTTTTATAAAATCAAGGTGACTAAAAGAATAGTTTCTCAGTGGCTATTATTCTCTTATCTATCTTAGAGGACACATATCAAGAAGATCTTTCCCAAACTTTCATTGTATCAAGAATAGAGGAACTTCCCTGGTGGCGCAGTGGTTAAGAATCTGCCTGCCAATGCAGGGGACACGCGTTCGAGCCCTGGTCCGGGAAGATCCCACATGCTGCAGAGCAACTAAGCCTGTGCGCCACAACTACTGAGCCTGCGCTCTAGAACCCGCGAGCCACAACTACTGAGCCCGCATGCCACACTGTTGAAGCCCGTGTGCCTACAGCCCATGCTCTGCAACAAGAGAAGCCACCGCAGTGAGAAGCTTGCGCACCACAATGAAGAGTAGCCCCCGCTCACCACAACTAGAGAAAGCCTGAGCACAGCAACGAAGCCAAAAATAAATAAATAAATTTGAAAAAATAAAAAGCGTTTAAAAAAAAACACAAAACATTTCTGTGACATTTGCTAAGTGCCCAGCAGTGATCTAACCGCTATACAAGTATTACTTCATTTAATCAGCATAATAATGAGATAGCAATGATGATCATTATACTGTGTCACATTGTACTAACGGGGACGCTTCTCTACTAACCACTGAATGGGAGGAAAGAAAATTTCCAGAAAATTAGTGCTGACAGGATAATCCCTTAAATACACTTTCTCCCTCTCTCTCTCATATTGGAAAATAGATCCAGATTATACTACAACTCTCCAACTTTCCTTCTAATAATATGTCACGTACATCTTTCTACGGTATTACCCATAGATCCACCTCATCATTTTTTAAGTTTATTGAGTTTCAGTTTTGCAAGATGAAGAGTCCTTGGCACAGATGGCGGTGGTGGTTGCACAGCAACACGCACATTCTTAATCCCACTGAACTGTACACTTTAAAATAGTTAAGTAGTAAATTCTGTGTTATGTGTATTTTACCTCAATAAAACACCAGAGAAAAAGAAAGTCTATAGAATGTCAAGGCTGTACTAGATTTTGAATGATATATAGATTACTTCAAAATCTTCACTTTTATAAGCAGTGCTGCAATAAATATCACAATAATTTTCTTCAAACACTGATTTTCTGTAGAGTATGATAAAAAAATAACAACTATCATTTATTGAGTGTTCACTGTGTGCAAGGCACTACACTTTATACAGATAATCTCATTTGAACCTCCCAATAACCCTATAAAGTAGATAATCCTTGCCTACTCTTTTCAGATGATGCAGGATGTTCCTTACACAGGAACACCTGTTTGAAGTAGCAAGTTGGGGCTGACATCCAGTTTGAACATCTTTTACCAGCAGTGGCTCTGAAGTTCCCTGCCCTGAGGTTTCCCCTAACTTGTATGATACAGAACCAGGGTTGAATTCAGGAAGTCTCACATGAGAATACACTGAATCACTACACAAATGCCTCCTGTAGAACTAACTTCCCAGGAGCACAACTGCTATGTCAGAGGGTAGACACGTTGAAGATGTTTCTTTCAAAAAGAGTTTCACTTTTTACTCTCCACCAATGGTTTTTGAGAGTGTCTGTTTCCTCATGCCCTAGGTAACCAGGATATCACAATTCCTTTTTTTATTTGTTAGGTGTTTATTATCATAGTGCAAAAAGTTGCCAGACAATGCTATATTTTTTTCCTGGAAAAAGTCATTGTGGTTCTTTTATCCAATCTATGGTAATTGACACTTTTCTGTTATTTGAGTTTTTGTCAAAAGTAGATGTTTTAAAATCTTGGAAAATTGATGTTGTGATGGCATTGATTTTGCTGCCTGAGCAACCTGGCTTGACATACATTGACACACTTGATAAAGGGATTTGGTTACACAAAGTTGTAGACTTCTTTTGGATGACATTTTGAAATTTTTCGGAGCAGACAAAGATACTTAAATGCCTTATTGTATTTTTAAAGGCCGTTTCATCCATTGCAAGGCCATTTCCCTTGGTATGAACAAAATCAATTTTATTAGAATATTTGCCAACCATAAGCTGTATTTATAGACAGCATATGTGCTTTATATCAAGCTACTTCAAAGCCTGTGTTAATAGAATCATCAAGGCCCTCCAGTCCAGGCGTACTTGTAAATTGCTAGTGTGTCCTTTTATCTTTTAAGATCTTCTGATGTGGAGAGTGGATAAAGGTTTGGAACAATTTTTAAAGACTCATGTAAAATTTCATCCATGCAAAAGCATTTTACGCAAATGCTTTTTCTATTAGATTAGTGCAAACTTTACCTCTCATTTTAATCTAGTCCATGCATTCACATTTTTAATTCTGTTTACCATCTTTTCATGCCCAATAAATGTGTTGCCTCAAATAAAGAATTAGATCTCATTCTCAGTTCAACAGAATGACTCGGAAGAGTCTCTGATAACACACATATTCAGTTTTCCATTTCTTTAAAATAGATATCATGGCAACCAAAATTTTAAAATTCAATAGTACAAGCAGAATGTATGAAATCTCTCCATGTCTAAGACTTTTATTCTTATGAGCCTTCCTTAGAGTACCCGTAATACATTTGTGTTTCTCTTGAGCCTCAAGCATGAGAGCAGTTGCTTCTTTTCATTTGGATACTGAGTTAAGGTGAGTATTAGGGCTAGATATGTCTAATAATCATAAATAAGTTTTGCTCACAGTTATGTCAACTCATATGTTCTTTGTGGTTTTTTAATATAAGGTCAAGCAAATGAAACAGTAGGACATATGAATAGTTCCAGCTCAATTCTTATTTGGAACAATATCATTCCTGGCTACAAACAATAATATGGTTCAGGTTACATCCTGATTCAGACACAGAGATAATAAGTGATCAGTTAGACCCCAATGACTGCAAGCAGTAGAAACTAATTCTAGCTAATTCATACAGAGAAAAATGGACATCAGTTAGCTGGATGATGAGAAGAGCAATGGGAAGGTGATGAGAAGAGTAAAGAGTCAAGCTACTTCTACACTCAGAAGATCTGTGGGTTTAGATTACAATAACTACTCCAAATGAACATGCTTCACCTGATATTTTTTTCCTGCACCAGCATCATGCTTTTCAAGATTTAAAGTCTTCAAAGAGAGAATCTGATTTAACTTGCTTAGGTTAGGGGGTAAGCAGTAACACACTGAATAAGAGTTCTACCATGACTGTGCATAATAGAGGCAAGATAATTCCTTAAAGTACTAAAAGAAGAAGACTGAGTGGATACTAAGCAAACACAAATCAGAAAAAAAGTATATTATGGCAGAAAATGAATCATTCCTGGAAATGACTCCATTATTTGGAAACATTTTTATTTAAAAAATTATACACATTTTATAACAAGTTTTTTCTAAGTACTATCTAGATTTAACGTAGAAAGATATATAATAAAACTTACTGAATAAGCATTGTTTTTTAGCCATTTTTGGACATGGCAGAATAAACATTTATTTCATAATTCTGGCCTTGCCACTAACCAGCTGTGTGACTTTGGGTCAGTAATATTATTTTTCTGGATAGCCAATGTTTTGCCTACTTAAAATGAATAAATTGGGCAAAGATCTCTCTAAGGTATCAACTATAGCATAAGCATGATCCCTGGATCCCACTTACTTTTTCAACCCTAACCCGAACTGGAAAGGTGAGTAGTTTATGGCCATGCTTTCAAGCTTTGGCCATAATGAGCTGGATTAGCTTTTCTTGATTAACTTGTCTTGTTCCAATAAAATAAGAAAGAAGTTCCATAATTATTCTCGGCAAGCATCCAAAAATATGCCTCACTATCCAGTTCCAATTAATAATGTGTGACTTGTTAAAAACAGATTTTGTTCATTTGAAGGTTTTAATAGCACCCAGTTTCAACTTAGTTCTCTTGGGAAAATATTTAGCATGCATTTAGCTAGCTTGACACACACAACTAATTAATTTGTCTAAAGTGAACTATTATATGAATCATAAACAAAGAACTGAGAATTGAAATAGTGCCAGAATTAAAGCTTGAGGTAGTTTATGCTTAATTAGCCTCAGGTTGTTTTTTTGGTTCCTATTTCTATTAAATAAGGTACATAGATTAATATTATATCATTCTTCAGGCAGAAAACTGAAAACTCACAGAGTCATGGGTGCTTTTATGTATTTTGAGAAATTGAAAGAGCTTTCAGAAACGTGATTTTTAAGAAATATGTCTAAATGACACAGATCAACTGATGATGGACAGGGTGACAAAGTAATATGAGCTGCTATGCCTCACTCCCTAGCTCAATCCTAGAGATGCGCAGAAACGGGAGGGAGGTTGATGGATCTAAGTAGAATATTTACGTTACACACTTATTAAATGTTTAGTACTTTCCATTTCTTGGTAGGAGTATTCATTTACTGTAAAAAATCTTGGGAAACAGAGCTGGTTATATTCTAGTGTAAGGGGGAAACAGTCCTCCAAAGTAGAAGAGAACCAGGTGCAATGAGAGGGAGAGGTATGAGGACAAATCTTTAGTTGTGATGTCTCCCTGCTCCCTGTCTTCCACTGGTATTGCTTTGGAAAACCATTGTCCAGCCAGTAATTAATGCAAGATAGAAAACCAGCATGCTGTTTTAGCTTGGGCATGGGATCGTATTATATCATCGGGCTGAGATGGGGTGTAGATAACAAGAAATATAAGTAGATTGGTTGGCCATTGCCATTTATTACTTCTTATCCTCACCTCTTTTTATGAAACTGAAGGTGAGAAAATTATATCCCAGTAAGATAATATTGGTGGAGGTAAATTTGCCTGGTAAATAAATTTGCCTGGTGTGGAACAGTTTGTAAAGACTGTACCTTGAGACACTTCTATTCCCAAGTACTAAATTTATGGGTGGCTGCTAAGTAGGGCCTGGGCTACTTTAGCTACTTCTCCCCACACTCATCATCAGCCTCGTGGTTGATATGTCCAGGGGAAAGGTGACCGGAGGGAAGCACAGCAATTTATATGAGGAAGACAATTGCTTCAGAAGACAGATATTTAACATCTTGTATGAGAAGAAGCAGAATTTCTCGACCAGATGAAAAAAGGATTTTAAAAAAAGAAAAGAAATTATCTTCAAAAGATAAAAAAAAAAATATTGGTATAACAGAGTACGTGTTTATAAAAAAGAATTAATTCAAAATACTGGGTATGAAATGTATAATAATTTGAACAGACAACTTAATGGATGAACAGCAGAAAGAAAACAACCAAAGCATGAATTAGTAAACTGAAAGATGAGATTTAGAAACCCTTTTCATATATCTTAGGAAAAGATCAGTAAGGGATAGAAAGAAGGAAAATTAAGAGTTAAGACATGTGAAGGCTAGAGGAATTCTCAGTAGATGTATAATGGATTTTCCATAGACAGAGAAAAATAAACAATGAATAAATAGAAGGAAATAGTTGAAGAAATAAATTACCCTAATTTCTCAGATTAAAAAAAGAAAAGAAACTGTCATTTTAAAGGAACACACAGAATGCCAAACAAAAAATAATGAATAGAGCAAAGTAAAACTAACCAAAAAAAAAAAAAAAAAAAAAACCCTTAGAAACATTAAACTGAATCTTAAGAATATCAATAAAAGCCAGGGGAAAGGGATGCTCTAAAAACTTACAGAGAAAGAAATACATTACTTCCATAAGTATAAAATTTGGATTGGTGTCAGACTTCTCAAAAACTTTAAAAACAAGGATGAAATAATATTTTCAAAGAAAAGAAGCTCTAACATAGAATTTTATATCTGTCTAACTCTTTACACAAATGTGAGAGTAATACACAATCATTCCCAGGCATATATGACCTCAGAAGTTTTATCAATTTAGTTTACTAATTTTAAAAGGAATCTCAGATGACGTATTTCATTAAAAACAAGAGCAAGAATTCTGGTAGGATGCGGCAAGATATGAGGACTAAGGATGAGTAAATAATTTAGTAGAATTTAATATCTTCTTTAAAAAATCTGCCCCAAAAATGTGTATAAATCACAATCCAGAAGTAAAGTCCTATGGCACAAACATGAAGTAAGAGTAGGACAAGTTACTAAGCACTTATCTTTTCCATGAAGAAGATATAAATAATAATACATTTAGAAAATTGAAATGAAATATTAAAGATAAATGAGTCAAATAAATTAAGCCCAATTTTAAATGGTATAAAAATATAATGCAGGGCTTCCCTGGTGGCGCAGTGGTTGAGAGTCCGCCTGCCGATGCAGGGGACGTGGGTTCGTGCCCCAGTCTGGGAGGATTCCACATGCCACGGAGTGGCTGGGCCCGTGAGCCATGGCCGCTGAGCCTGCACATCCAGAGCCTGTGCTCCACATCGGGAGAGGCCGCAAAAGTGAGAGGCCTGTGTACCGTAAAAAAAAAAAAGAAAAAAAAATATATGTATATATATATATAAAATGCAAAACTTTCAAATAAACAAAAAGCATGAACAGAGAAAAAAGAAATAGAGAAGGTAGTAAATATGTAACATGAAATAAGATGGCTAAAACAGCCATAATACAGCTGTAATTGCAATAAATGTAAATAAGTTAAATTTATTGATCAAAAGAGCATCTCAGATTGGATGAAAATGATCTGTCACTCTCATAATTTTAGTTTACCAAGAAACAGACTTTTAGACAGTGATTTGTGTGCAAGAGGTTTATTGAGGTGAGCTCTTAAGAACAATAGTTGTAGGGAGTGAGGGAAGGAGGACTGAGCAAAGTTGAACTGTGATAGTTTTAACAAAACACACAACTGATTCCACAGGGACGTCTAAAGCTGGAATGGTCTTTCAGATATGTCCCATACTTGGGAAAGGAGGTTGGAACTTTAGGCCAACTCATTAACCAGGTAAATATTTGGTGTGGGCTAACACTAGGAGGTGACATAACCTTGAATGAAGCAGTTCCCTTTGGCCAAGGGTAATCCCTGGACAAGGACTCATCTGTAAGTCATAAAGGGGTAATAGTGCCAGTGACTGAGAGAATGAGTTTCTCAGTCCTGAAACGGAGAGGGTTGGTGGGGACAGTTACAGTCCACACCTTGAGTCACTCAATTTCACTTGCTTCATGAAATATATTCACCCGTCTGTGAACTACTTCTATAAAACTCTAGCTGGTCTCTTCCTGGGAAAACTTCAAGAAAGATTAGTGGGGCAAACTAAAGTCCCTGCCCCTGTAGTTAGTGTTGGGACCACAAATGATACTCATCATCTTCCTGTACTACTACTCATGCTAATCACATCTCAATTTCACCTAGTATCTCTGCTAGTCTTGGTGACACTAACATCTATATGAGGTCTGAGCCCCTAGTTCAGGATATGGCCGCTACACTTTTCATTTACTACTGAGATTGATTAAGGCAGCATCAAGCAGCCACCATGGATAACTAAGTGTCACATACATTCTTTCTGCCTCCAGGTATAACAGCAGCCCTACCTCCTCTTGATAATCAGGGTCAAATAGCTCCATCAGGATGGTGTCTCCTTCCCTGGTCTGCTGAGTTTTCAACATGAAGAGCCTGAAGTGACTAGGGGTTAGCCATGGCTTAAAGTTTCATGGAAGTGAAAGTGTTTCCATCTGGGATCCAGAACCTCTATATCCATAGTGCTTGGAGTTGCAGGAATGGAAATCAAATATTTCCCAAGTGGATCAGTGAACACAACAATAACTATTCTAGTTCTATCCCTGGGTTCTTGCACTCTATTTTTTGGGGTCACAGCACCCCAACATATATTGTTGATTTAGAGTATATACTATGACTGGAAGATGAGACCCTGTTCTTTCTGGGTATCAGAAACTGATGCCTCAGTTTGAGTGGTGCAGTATGTGGTAGGACCAGTGGATTCCATGGTAATGTATCACTGCTGGACCTCCTTTGCTGTGAAAGGAATCCCTTGCACTGAAGTGATACTTTGTGGGATTCCTTGTTGATGGAACAAACTTTATAAACCTTCAGACAGTGATGTTAGCCACCAGTACTTGCCACCAAGTGCTGGTTGGTTTCACTGAGGCATGGTACCAAATCAGAAGCTCAGTTGCTGGAAAAGTAGACATTCTGCAGTGTCAGTACCTAGATCAGACTTAGTGATATATAATCAGAACCATCACTTCTGCATAATTTAGTTTTTTAAGGGAGGCACCAATCTCCACCAATACCCAGATAAAATATTGGTTTGCATTAACTATTTTAGCTAGGTTGATGAGGGGAGTTTTCAGAGTCTTCCTCTTGGCTTTCCCCACTCTGATAGTTCTTATCCCACAGACCAAGGAACTAATGTGTCAGTTCTGCTAACTAGCAAGTATATGTACTCTAATTATTTATTTGGTGGCTGGAAAAAGTGACCACTGGGTGAACCCTTGAGCTCAGTGAATCTACTGGTGAGCTGGACCTAGACCAGAGTTCTTTAGTTGATCTCCATACATCCTCATTCTAACAGGGGCACCATAATCATGTTTCAAGTTCCCAAATATCAGTATCAACTCAGATTTTGTATCCAACATTTTCAAATATCTGTGCAGTTTGAGTATTCCCCTTTTCCCAGTGTAGTTACCTGCATCAATGATCATAGTTACATTTGAGGAAAGACTGAGGGAATCATTACAATAAATACTTGTAATTACTACAGAGTTCTCCTCCTAAGGACCTGGTATTTCTTTCAGTCATTGGGTTCTTGGTCTAAGGTGTGGCTCAGAGCTAGAAAGTGGCAAGGAGTCATGATTTTACTGGATTGGATATCCTCAGCTTCCTGATCATCCATCCTTGAATTATTTTGATTGTATAGACTGAGTAATAACCTTCTGTGTTGCTGATCCATCTTGCTTCCAGGGTACTGTGTTCTATCAGTATATAACCACCTTCATAGCTTTCTGTAGGTCAGCACCACCCCTGTTTTCTGGCTGCCATTGAGGTCTTTTTGCTTATTTCTATAGTTGCCGCCACATGCCTTCTCATAAATACCACCAGTTGGTCTCTGTTATTTTGAGATCTTACCATGTCCCATTGTTATCAGTCTGTAACAGCATCTTCTACCACCAGATGGCAAGCTTCTCAGTGATGCGGGTGCCCCACTCAATAGTGCATTCCTTAGAACTTTGGAAAACCAAGTGTCTCTGGGCTTTCTCATGGAACATTGTTAGATGGTGGTTTTCCTAGTTGTTCTGGTTATCACTGAGGGGAGCTATAAGCCAAAGGGGACTAGTCGTGGATACAGGTTGAGAAGGAGCCAGGGGTTTTTAGTGGATGAAAACAGCAGAGGTGAAAACAATGAACTAGGTACAGTCCTTTGGAAACAGTAGACTTTATTCTGCTCAATAAATTAGTTCTTTGTCTTCTTTCCTTTATTTAATATATGCACAGCTGACTGTAGCCCAATGATACTAACAAAAAATTGAAAAATTAGAAAACACAATACTCAACCTTGGTTCAGAGTTCTTATTAATTCTAAACCCAAATATATCCAATGATTTATTTCTGTGAATTATTAAAATCCATAAATTTATTCTCTTAGGAAAGAACTTATTGGCCCCATTTTAAACTTCACTAAAAAGTAAGAACCATGGATGCTGAGATGTTTTCCCTATTGCTTACTTAACCTAAAGTCACAAAGACATTTTCCTATATTTTCTTCTAGAGGTTTTATAGTTTTCAGTTTCATTTCTAGGTCTATGATATATTTTGAGTTAACTTTTGTATATGGTGTGAGGTATAGATCAAATGTCTTTCTTTTTTTCCCCTATGCATATGGAAATCTAATCGTTCCAGTATCATCTACTGAAAAGACAATGCTTTTTTTCTACTGAATATTCTTCTCTCCTTTGTTAAATGACTATATATATATGTGGGTCTATTTCTGGACTCTATTTTTTTCACATTGACTTATTTGCCTATCTTCACATTAACACCATACTCTTTCGAAGTTTTTCATTTTGGGGTGCTTTTACTTTTTTTCTCGCCTTATTGCCTGGTTAGAACCTCCAGTATGATTTTGAATAGAAGTGGTTGTGAGTGGATATCCTTGCCTTGTTCTTGATCTTAGGAAGTAAGTTCAGTCTTTCACAATGAAGAATAATGTTAGATGTAAATTTATTATAGATCGCCTTTATTAAATTTTTTAAAAAGTGTCTGTTGCTAGTGTGCTGACAGTTTTTTAAGTAAGTAATGGGTGGTGGATTTTGTCAAATGATTTTTCTGTGTCTAGTGAGATGATGATATATTTTCTTCAGTCTGATAATACAGTGAATTGCATTGGTTTGTTTTCAAGTGTTAAACTAACTTCACACTCAAGATAAATCCCAATTTGTCATGATGTATTATTCTTTTAATATATTGTTGGATTCAATTTGCTAACATTTTATTAGGAATTTCTGTATCCTTCTTCATGAGAGATATTAGTCTGTAGTTTCCTTTTCCTATAATAACTTTGCCTGATTTTGATATTAGAATAATACTTGCCCCATAAATGAGTTGGAAAGATTTTCCTCTGCAATTTTCTGGCAGAATATGCATAGATTTGTATTTTTTCTTTCTTACATGTTTGGTGGACTTAGTGAAGTTAACATATTTTTGGAAAATTTTAACTTGATATTCAATTTCCTCAATAAATATAGGACTATTCAGATTATCTGAGAAGACCCAAATTACTCTTTGATACTGTTTAACTGATAGTCTTGCTTCTGAAGAAAATTGGACAAAAAGAATTCTCTAGCATTAGAGACTTGTAAAAATTAGAGGAAAAAGAAGGTAAGAAAAATAGAATAAAACCAATTGCAAAAGATGTTTTTAAAATTCATGTGAATTTTGACAGTGGGAAAAAAAGTATGTCAAGGAGTTTTCTTAATCTAAATACATCTAAGTTTGTAAGGTTTGTTCTTATCAGATATCATTAATTTATATATGCCATATAAAGTTTCTGGAGATGGATAGGTCATGATTAGTAATACATAATATTTCATATTAGTACTGATATAATCAAGATAATGTAAATGTCAAGAAATAAAACTCCTTTATTCATGCATTTATTCACAAACTCACTTATATATTCATTGATTCAGTATCTTAACACATTCATGAACTTATTTATTCCCAAATGTCAATTACTGAAGATCTTTTATGTGCCAGACACTATTTGAGGCCCTGGAAATTTAGCTGTGAACAATAAAGACCAGCATAAGAAAACAAATAGGAAAACTTCTGATGATCATAAATACTGTAATAAAAATAAAGCCAAATGATGCAAAAGAGAATGATCCAGGGGCTGCTCTAGATTGGGGGATCAGAAGGGTATTAATAAGGAGATGGAATTCAAGATGACCTCTCAACGACAAAAAGGAACTTGTCACGAACGTATTTAGACGACAAATAATTCATGCAAAGGAAACAACTCATGAATAAAAGAACATGACGGAATGAGCTGGGCCAATCTGAGGATCTCTGAGTCCAGTAGAGCTGGAGGAGACTGAGGGAAATGCAGACAGTGGGAGCTAAAGAGAAGTGGAGAAGATCTACATAAAAGGCACTTTAGGCCAAAGTGTAGTGTAATTTAGTTAGGAGAAATGGGAATTTCATGGACAGCAACAAGCAGAAAAGTGACATATGACTTACACTTTTAAAAGGTCGTCCAGACGCTATGTGGAGAATAGACTGGGGCAAGAGTAGAAATGAGGAGATCAGATGAAAAATGATGGTGGCTTGAACCAGGGTAATGGTAACAGATATGGAAATAAGTGAATAGATATGTGTTACACTTTGGACATAGACACAACATGCTGCTGGACTGGATTAAGGAGTTGGAGAATATTTCCCTCCAGCTGACTTGCACATTTTTGGCCTTAGTGGCACATGTGGTGTTATCATTTCCTCAGATAGAAGGTACTGAATAAGAAGATTTGAAGGAATACAAATTAATAGATTTTTGGGGATATCTTAAGTGTGACGTATCTAATGGATATTCCAGTGGAAATGTCAAATAGGCATTTGAATTACATAAATTCAGAGTTTAGGGTGATGTCACTCACTCATTCACTCATTACACAAAAACTTACTAAGAGACTGTTATATGTGAGGTAACTGTGACAGCAATGGGGATGTTAATATAAGGAAGAAGTAAGGTCATCTCTTCAAAAAAATTCACCTTCTAGAAAGGGAGACAGGCATATAAATGCATAATTACTATACAGTGGGGTAAGTGATATAATAAAGGAAGGAACAGATCACTTTAAATATCAGCTGATGGCAAATCATTTCTGCTTGAGAGAATTGATAAAGGAGCTGCTAAAATTTTGAAGTTGATAGTGTTTTACCTTTAGTGCAGAAATGATGCCAAATTACTAGAGTAAAATTTCTGAAAATACTCTTGTAAATGTGTATGAGATCTTTGAAAGTTAAGCTGAATATCTTCAGAAAGAAACCATAGCTCTCATACACATTTACAAGAGTATTTTCAGAAATTTTACAGACAAATAGAAGAATCACCACACCGCATGCACTGAATGTAGAGCATTTCTCATGTATTGCATGTGGTCCAGTTAGTTTTATCACCTTTTTTGGATAACGTATTATCCAATGAGTAATTCAATGGGCATCAATTTCCTTTCCATCTTCTTTAATATTGTCTAGGCAAGTGAGAATTTGTCAAGGTATATTTAAAAAATAGCAATAAGTGCCCACATCCTCCAGGCAGTTTCCTGGCAACACTTATATAGCAAATCTTATTTTCAAATGCTTGCTGCTGCTATCACGTACTCCACTTAATTAAGGACTTTGTGGACTTCTTGTCCTACTTCTGTCTGTTTCTGCTTCACATATAGCCTTGAAAGCAGCAAGCAAATTGCTTGAAACCAGAAGTTCAATTCCTTCTTGCACCCTCCTGGAAACTGTGAGTGTGGGGGAAGAGATGGGTGATTAGGTAGATAATTTGCCTTAGTCAGACAGGTTATGTATTCCCAGCAGAGTTAAGAAATAAGAATGCTCTAAATGGAGGAAGCAGTTTTCCTGTCAGTTTTCAGGTCCCTCTTCAGGTGTGTAGTGCAAGGCCTAAAATTAAGTCCCAATATTATGTGCTGTCTTGACATCTGGTGAAACCAGGAGGATCTCAGATAGCCTAACCACAAGCTCCCCTTCCAATTCTGCTTCTGTGAATAAGGTCTCCTAGCCAAGCAACCCTTCTTATCAAGAGGACCAACTGAAGTTTCTGGTTATGCCTGAGAAGTCAGTTTCAGTTTCCTCCCAGTCTATGGGATTATGCAAACAAGCCAATTATATCTTCCCACAGAGCCAGGGGTCATCCCACGCTCTTGGTACTACAAAGCCCACCTCCCCCAGCTGTTCACTCTGTTTCTGAGTGCAGCCCCCATGTAGCCCTGAATTGAATGCAGTGTTTTACTCCTCTGGGCTGTGAGTATACGTGACTAATAAACTGCTGTCAAGCTCATCCGTTTGATGTCAGGTGTTGTGCCTTTGGCCATCCCCATAATATTAGGGCAGGGATCTCTTCTTCATGAATGGGGTGACTAGGGGGTGGTTGAAACAAGTTGGTACTAGAATACACACAGCTTTTTGCCCTGGACAGGAACAGAACACTTTAAGAACAGGAGGGGTACACCTTCACCCCAAGAAGTGTGGGTTGATATCAGCTAATTTCCAATGTAACCAAAATAAATAACTTGCCTTCTTTGCCAACATACATTGTCCTGTTTTCTGAAACTTGATGTTATATATACACAGCTCTGCTTTCTTCCTGCCTCTTTGCCTTTTGATATGATCCTCTACCTGCACCAGTATCTTAATTCTCAGTTTTGCATAGATTAGTCCCTTTTCTAATTAAACTTTCTTTTCTGGGGGCCTTTCCAAGATACACAGCCTTCTCACACTGTGCTACAATGGGTGTTCAGAAGCAGGCGTTCTGTGAAAACAAATCCTTTCCATCCTCTCTTGGCCCTTGACTTCTACAATTATGATCCTTCAGGTTTTGATTGGAGTCTATTCTTTGCTCGTAAACTCCTGCCAAGTTCAGTAGTTAGGATGCTTGCATGTGGTCTCATTATTTTGTTTGGAGTATTATCCATTTTTAGATCACCAGGCAATGTTCCTTCCAAAAATGTAAAAACTCCACCACAAACGAGAGCTATTAGAGTTTCTTTCCTGCTCCTTGGATTAGCACTGTGAATTGAAGTTGACTAACATCTATTACCCACATGGGTATGTCTGCGAACATTTGACACAGTAAGTTGTGACCCACTTGCAGTCGCCTTCAGTCTCCAAGCACATACAGTTTTCAGAAATAACTGTTGATGCTATCAGCTTTGTAGCTATTTTCATATACATAGGTAGCCACTCTGTAGTCACACATGTGCACATACATACACACTCATGCATACTCCATTTTCATACATACAATAGATTACTTGTTTGTTCCCCATTCTCTCTCCTCTGCTGCAAAAATATTCCATTTCCATTTGATTCTAATGGAAAATGTTCTCCAGAGTGAAAGGGGGCACTTGGTTATCTAATAAACTGGAGCTGCAGTGATAACACATTCAGAGTTGTCAAGGAGGAGGAGATTGATTTCTGCAAATGGAATCAGATGGCAACCAAAAGTGATAGCTTCAAAACTATCTCCCCCTTCTGTTTGACATCGATCTTTTCTACATGTGCCAGCTCATTATCTGGTGGGCAAAGGGGAATTGCGACTTGACATCATCCATGGCAGTTTTACAACGGAGAGTGGAAGGGCAGACTGTCTGGTACTGATTGACAGAGGTTTTTAGCCCACAAATGATGGCATGATATACTTATCTGGGAAGAAAAGTATTTATTTGTGGATCAAAGTTGCATTTAAATAGCTGGAGATCAAGTTGTAAATGGTGAGAAAACCTACAATATTCAATTTCAGTCTACGCTAGTATTTAAAAAAATAGGCTTGTATTAATATGACATTTCTCAGCTCATACTTTAATCTGCTCTGCAAACTGAAGACAATTTTATTTTAGTTTGAGTCTTTGGAGCACTTTGGTGTATTTGCAAGGGCAGATTAAAGACAATTCATGGGCTGTGGAATGCATCACAGTTACCCAAGTTAGGACCTGGTAATTGATACAAATGAATGAATGCATTTACTATAGAAGGGTTCTGATATCAAGCAGGGCTAATGAAATTCTTTTAAATGGATCCTTTACCTCATTTCAAAAAGAGTGTCTGTAACCCCATCAATTTACATTAAAAGGTCCTTTTGGCCTTCCAGGGAGATCCGTATATGCACTTATTTTTGATAATCAGTATATACATTTATTTTTGAGTTGTTGCTGCCCTCTGTTATACTTGTGTCTGTCACAGTGTGCTCTCAGTGTCTGGGAATTGTGCATCACATACTTTTTGCATTAACACTGGAGATAATACAGCTTTAATAGAACTGGAATCCGGTGGCACATGGAACAAACAACTCCCTGCTTCTAGGCAGAGTGCACTAATAGTACATCAAAATACACTGCAGCATAGGCATTGAGTCCACATATTCAGTTTTTTTTTTCCCCTGGTCCCACACATTTTATTTTATTTATTTATTTTTTAACATTTATTTGAGTATAATTGCTTTACATTGTTGTGTTAGTTTCTGCTGTATAACAAAGTGAATCAGCTATATGTATACATATATCCCCATATCCCCTCCCTCTTGGGTCTCCCTCCCTATCCCACCCCTCCAGGCGGTCACAAAGCACCGAGCTGATCACCCTGTGCTATGCAGCTGCTTCACACTAGCTATCTATTTTGCGTTTGGTAGTGTATATATGTCCATGCCACTCTCTCACTTCATCCCAGCTTACCCTTCCCCTTCCCCATGTCCTCAAGTGCATTCTCTACACCTGTGCCTTTATTCCTGTCCTGCCTCTAGGTTCTTCAGAACCATTTTTTTAAATATTCTATATAAATGTGTTAGCATACAGTATTTGTTTTTCTCTTTCTGACTTACTTCACTCTGTATGACAGACTCTAGGTCCACCCACCTTAATACAAATAACTCAGAACAGAATAACAACAGAAATCACCACGCAAAGCATTTTGGGCTTTAGTTTTTATCTTCAAGTTAGGATCTACCACCAAAGCCTTTGAAAAGACTGCTAATAGGCCAAACGATGTGTCATAACCTCTGGCTGGTGTAAAGAGGTGATGAACATGAAAAAAAAATAGAGAAATGGGGCAGTGAGGTTTAGTAGAAAAATACAGAGGGCCTAGATTCAAGTTATATCTCCAGCACTCATAGCTCTGTGATAACTCAAACTCTCTAAATGGGACCCTCCACGTTGGGAAGAATTCCACCTACCTATCTGTCTTCTAGTGCTGGAAATTTCTTCATGCATGGTAACTGCTATATACAATGTAAAGGATTATTTAGACTATCTTGCACCCAATAAATGTGTATTATCAGTTGGCTAAATTGAATTGTCTTTTTCCTAAAAGACAGTACTTTCATGGACCAGGCAGATCAATCCCATGCTGCCTGAGGCAAATCATTTTTATCATAGTAACTGTTACTTTTACATCCCCAAATTTTACTTTGTTCATCTATAAAAAGGAATCATTAATAACACTTGTTTCATGGGAGAGTTGTAAGGATTCATTGAGATGATACACGTAACTGGTTGGCAAATAGTGAGCAGTCGCCATCTCTGCCTACCTTTCTAGTCTTATTTTTAATAATCGTTTCTCATGTACCTTAAGAACTCTTCATATTGCCCTGTGTTCATGTTCTGAAATGCCATCTTCTCTCACCTCTGCTAGGAACACTGTTCTTCCATCCTCCTTTCTACCCACATTCTTCCCATAAAAAAAATGTACCTCTGTAAAGACAATTCACTTCTCCTTCTGGTGCTTGTCACTTCTGACCACCAGGCACGTTTTGAATCAATCTCTAGAATAATAGCCTCCATTCCAAAATAACACTTCACTGTGTGAACAGTATTTTCACTATGGCTTTAAAAATGATAGGCAAGGTAGAACATCAAGCAACATCTGCCGCTGCTTCCTCCCCCAGCCCCTACCATTCTAGGACATTTTTTTATAATGCTAATCTTTGAAAAATACATAGAAGAGTGCTGTTAGAAAAGAGTGATATTTTAAAATCATGGCTAGACGTACACGACTACAAAAATCCTAGGAAAGCAAAACTACAGAAAAATGGAAGTCTATTACCATGCGAAACATTCAACTTTAAATTACTTTTTTATTTTTACCATATTAATCATTTTTGAAGTGTACAGTTCAATAGTGTTGAGTACATCCGTATTGCTGTGCAACCAACCTTCAAAACTCTTTTCACCTTGCAAAACTAAATCTCTGTACCCATTAAACAACAATTTCCCATTTCACTCTCCCCCAATCCCCTGGCCAACCACCATTCTAGTTTCTGTCCTTATAAATTTGACTATTCCAGGTACCCTGGATAAGTGGAATTATCAATATTTCTCTTTTTGTGACTGACATTCCATTTAGCATAGTGTCCTCAAGTTTCATTCATGTTGTAGCATGTATCTGAATTTCCTTCCTTTCTAAGGCTGAATAACATTCCATTTTGTTTATCTATTTATCTGTTATTCAACTTAGGTTTTTTACATCTTTTGTCCATTGCGAATAATGTTGATAAAAACATGGGTATACAAATGTCTCTTTGAGACCCTACTTTCAATTCCTTTGGGTGTATAACCAGAAGTGGAATTGCTATATCACATAGTAACTTTTTTTTTTCTTTTTTCTTTTTTTTGCGGTGCGCGGGCCTCTCACTGTTGTGGCCTCTCCCGTTGTGGAGCACAGGCTCCGGATGCGCAGGCTCAGCAGCCATGGCTCACGGGCCCAGCCGCTCCGCGGCACGTGGGATCTTCCTGGACCGGGGCACGAACCCGTGTCCCCTGCATCGGCAGGCGGACTCCTAACCACTGCGCCACCAGGGAAGCCGAGTAACTTATTTTTAATCTTTTGAAGAAACACCATATTGTTTTCACAGCATCTACACCATGTTACATTTCCACCAACGCTGAATGAGGGTTCCAATTTCTCCACATCCTCACCAGCACTTGATGTTTGTTTTGTTTGTTTTTATAGTATCCAGCCTAATGGAAGTGCTTCACTACCCTTTTTGGGGTCTGCCATTGATCCTTTTTGTAGAATCTTTCTTCTAACACTGGCTCCCTAGCCACAAAGAGCAGATCCAAAAACACAAAGAGCCACAAAGAGCAGATCCTTGTGCTGGTGCAAGTTTCTAGGCCTCAAAAAATCAGAGATTAGCAGATGTCTTTGGCTTTTTGGCTATCAAACTCAAATTTCCAGATACATACGTTGCCTCCTCAGGATTTTTGTTCTGTCTTAATTTGGGTTTACACTAAGTTAATCCCTTAGACTCAAGACTGTTCAATTTTCCTGCCATTTGTAAAACACTGATTACCTCTTCAGGCAGAATTAATGTACCCTTTAACTTTTTTCCCAAGACTTTCTATACATTGCTTAAGTTGATACATTACAGTAAAATTATTTGCTTATGTATTTCTCTGGAGCAGACCCAACAGACCCCACTTTGTTTTGACTAAAAGAACTTTTTCTTTTGAATAGCCTATAACCAGCTAAAAACCTATATTCCACAGACTCTTACAGCCAAGGCTACCCACATGACACAGTTCTGATTAAGAGAATAACTGGAACATTGTTGGTTATTTCTGAATAAGTTTTGTTTTCCTAATGTAGGTATAACTTGTTTTCCTAATGTAGGTATAACTTCCTTCTTTATAACTGGAATACAGATGAGAGGATAGACATGGAGCAGCCATTTTGGAGGTCTGTGGCAACCATGAAAATAAAAGCCATATGTGAAGGATGATGAAACAAAAACATAAAAAGAAGCTATAATGATGTAATGGAACTTCCGGTACCATGCTTAGCTGTGTACTATGGATTTTTAAAAAATATGATAAAATATCAACCTGTTTGGTAAAGCCACTGTTTCCCAGTATTTTTTTCACATAACAAAATATATAGAAAATGATAATATTTGATACTTACAAGGAAAAGGCAACTCATAGACAAAGTTGAATATTCAGAATGCTCTTTTTGCTCTCAAGTAGAAGTACCTTATCTTGTCACACCTATAACACATCGGCAAAACAATAATGTACTGTGTAGCACGCCTGTTGGGAATCTCTGACTAAACCACAACAGTCATATTGTTTTTTCAAGGAGCTGAACATAATTTCTTACTAATAGAGTTTCTCTAGCTAGACAATGAGATTGAGAGTAAAACTATGCATTATTTATCTTGTTTCTCTCTTACCCAGTATGCTGCTAGAAATACAGTAATTACTCAACAAATATTTATTGAATAAATGAAAAGAAAAAAATAATTCATTATTTCAGACTGACTGGTTTTCTCATAGTTCTGGATTGTGCTCCTTTCTGACTAAAAGGCGTTATTCATTTTCTCCCTGCCTGGAAAAACTTCCTAATTCCTCTCCATGTACCCAAATCCTATTCATTCTTCAAAGTTCTTCTTAACTCTCATCTCTTCCATAAAACTCTTCTTAACATTTTGGGTCAGATCATACCATTTTATTCCTTTCTCTGTACTTCTATAATTCATGCTGAAAGAAAGGTTCACTGTGGCCTTAAAAATACAGGTGTCCTCCAACTAATGACCCAGCTTTTCCAGGTCATATGCTAGCCATATTTCCTAATGACAGAAGGCTGTACTTTGGATATTCCTTTTCTAAAAACATATTTCATTCCATGAAAATACAAACAATTGATGACAAAATAAAAAATTAATCAAGCAAACAATAAAAAAAATAAGAATTACATTTTAAATGTTCTCCTTGGGGCAATGCTTTGTCTGAGATAAATCAGCTGCAGTTTCCTAAAGTATGAATCCAGTAAAGTTGGGATAAGCACACTAAATTAGTCAGAATCTCCCTAGGTTAAACACTGAGATTTTTCAGCTCTTAGAACTGCATTTAGAGATATTATCATCTGTCCCAAAATTTCTACTGAAAATTTGATACAAGGTAGGCTTATAAAGGTCTTTGGATGGTAAACTAGAGCTGGGCCTTTTATTTCCTGCAACAATTCTCTCCTGTCTAATTCATCACATTCAATACTGTGGAGAAAACTCACCTTTCTGGACATAATTAGATGCTTTTGGATCAATGCTTAGAGCTTCCCCTTGAGCGCTAGGAATTCACTAGTATTCCTCTTGCTACAATCAAATTATTCTTTCCTCACTCTAAAATATCTTTTACTTTTCACTTTTCCTGTTTTTCAGTATTTTGGAGAGATAATATTTTACCAGAATTTTTGCTCAGGTGTGTTTGATTGTACATTCATATCATCAAAAGTTATTGCATTTATATCCATGTATTTAGTGAACTGGATACTGTTTAAACAGTCTGGTGTATCACCCTCCTACTGCTTTCTTTTAGCTGGCTTTGAAGAATTACTCAGGCCTCAGTTTGAGTCTACCATGAGGAACACTGCCATCTAACATAGTACCTTTTTAGTATATCCAAAAGGGTACTATAATATTTTTGAATTTGATATCTTTAATGTTTCTAGAATTTGCAGCCTATTAAGACCTTTATTCTTTGTTGGAGTATCATTTGTAGGTAACCCCTTTAAAATCTCTACTGATAAATACAGCAGGACTGGTTGAGATGTTGAAGAAGGGGCAAAGACTGAGAAATGTACACTAGCCTTAGACCAAAATTTTCTACTGTAGCTCTTAAAATTTTTGTGACTTTGGACAATAACTAAGTCACTATAAGTCTTTGCTTTCTCATCTGGAAAATGAAGCTGGTTCTAAACTTACCTACCACACAGAGTTGTTATAAAAATTCATTAACATATACAACATGCTTTGTAAATTGAAAACTTTATTGTGAAAATCCAACTACATATGTTAGTATCCAGTATTCACACATTGACCCACATTCTCCCTATGAAAGGGAATAGTGTTTTTCATATTGTAGGGCTATTTCACTATTTTGAATTGCATTAATGTTCTTAATCATTTGGTTAATGTATCCCTTGGATATTTCTGGGTTGGTTTACTCCCAGTTTGCTACCAAACTGAAATATTACTGTACTGTACTCTGTTCTCATGGAGGGAAGAAATGCTTACCTTCTTGCTTAAAGTGATTTAAATCTGAAATAATGGGCTTTATACCTTCAAATTTTTTATATTCCTTGATAACTGGATGGGTAATAAATGTTCTAAATTTGTTGAGCATTAAACACTCATGGCTTATAAACAGACTTTATTTGGGGTTGTACTCTTTGCTTATCTTTTGGGTTTTCATATCAGATACCTTTCAGTCTTGAAGAAGCAGTTACAATAAAATATCTTAGAGGGAATTCCCTGGCAGTCCACTGGTTAGGGGTCCATGCTTCCACTGCAGGGGGCATGGGTTTGATCCCTGGTCAGGGACTAAGATCCCACACACCACGTGGTACAGCCAGAAATAAAATAAAATAAAATATCTTAGAACTGAGCAGTCACTTATCACTGGTTAGAGATAATCCGTGGCCCTGTACAATGTGCCCATGGCCGGTTCTGGTAGTTTATTTTGAAAGGTTAGTTCACAGTACCAAAGAAGCCCTTTTAACAGGAAGCTCATAGGGCCTGTTTACCAGGTAATTCTGCCACATGCATTCAACTTGCAACTGTTTTTAAATTCAGAGCATAAGGCCTTCTGCAGGTATGGCTTTCAGTAGGTTGTAAAGTGTTTAAACAGATGGGACATTGTTATTAGCGTGGATAATATATTTTCATCATATTAGCGTTGAAAGTGATCTTCCAGATAATGGCTTAGACAAATGTTTGTAGAATCTGTCTAGTTAATTCACCAAAAATGCAGCCTGGCTTTCAGGAGCAATTCTACTTTTATTGAATGTTTTTGATTAAACATTTAACTCCAGTGAGTTTCTTACCACATTGTTAAAGAAACTCTATTGCTTTGTTTTCTTCTTGGAGTCATTGTTATTGTATTATTTAACCTAATAGTGACTTCTGACTAATCCAGAAACCCATTTTAAGCTAAATAGCTACACATTTTACTATATATTAAGTGATTTATTTAAAAAATAATCTCAACAAAGGTCTTTTTATATTTCCATAGGTATCATGGAGTACAGGGCAAAGTGTTGTTTGAACTTACTAGATGAGATACTGTAGCGGGGGTCCAAACCTGATGAATTGTGCACTCTTCAACCTAAGAGTTAGCCACAGAATAGCTATGTCATCTATTTATTCCATCAGCAAATTAAGTGTATCATACGTAGCAGTCACTGGGCTAGGTGCTGGGGACACAAAAGATAAAAAAGAGTATCTTTTCTTTGTGAAGACAAGGAAATGACTGACATTTAAAAATTACATTTGCAACTTGTAATTAGGGCTCCGTGGGGACTTAATACTTATGAGCTGAGTGGCTGAGTTACATAAATTGTTCTGTCTCAGCCCCAATTTCCCCATTAGGATGGAGGATATTAACCATATAGGCTTCCAGAGTTGCTGGAAGAGTTAAATGGGATATGGCTGGCCTGGTATAAATGGAAGCTGTATAGAGTGGGAAAAAAAAATAACGAAGATTTGAATAACTTAGAGTTCACAATATTTACATACCATTTATGTCCTTCCCTAAATTTCTCAGCTGATAAATATTCTACCAACTATTTCAGTATTGCTTTGATTAGTTTTGAGGTTCTTTGAGTCTCTAAATTGCCAAGTTCCTGGTTATTGTTATAACCTATGTGAGACATAGAGAAGCCCTGATAGCAGCTCTTGGTTTGGCTGACTGACATTTTCTTTGTTTTTGGTTTCCTGACTCAGTTATAAAACCTATATCACCAATGCTAACACCCCTCCACCAACAAATAAAAAATTACTCATGGGCTTCCCTGGTGGCGCAGTGGTTGAGAGTCCGCCTGCCGATGCAGGGGACACGGGTTCGTGCCCCGGTCCGGGAGGATCCCACATGCCGCGGAGCGGCTAGGCCCGTGAGCCATGGCCGCTGAGCCTGCGCGTCCGGAGCCTGTGCTCCGCAACGGGAGAGGCCACAACAGTGAGAGGCCCGCGTACCGCAAAAAATAAAAAAAAATAAAAAAAATAATAAAAATAGCTGTGTTGGTTTCCTATTGCTGCTGTGATAAACTAACAAATTTAGTGGCTTAAAGTACACCAATTGATTCACTTAGAGTTCTGTAGGACGGAAGTCTAAAATGGATCAGCAGAGATGCATTCCTTCTGGAGGCTCTGGGGCAAATCCAGTTCCTTGCCTTTTCTAGCTTCTAGAGGCTGCCCACATTCCTTGGCTCATGGCTCCACATCACTCCAACCTCTGCTTCTGTTGTCACCTTGCTTCTCTGATTCTGACTCTACTGCCTCCCTATTACAAGGCCCCTGTAGTTACAATGAACTCACTGGCATAACCCAAGATATTCTCACATCTCAAGTTTCTTAATCACATCCACAAAGCTCCTTTTGCCACATAAAGTAACATATTCACAGCTTCCAGGGATTAAGCCAGGGGCATCTTTGGGAAGCTATTATTTTTACCTACCACAAAGTATAAGAGATGAAAAGAAATCTAAAACATATTTTATTTTTCGGGAATTAGCTGAGATGGCAGAAAATAGACAAAGAACAGGTGATGAAGAAATGTGACACTCTCTTTCAATGGACATAATAAATTCTGTTAGGGCTAATTGAGGGAAAAGCCAGACAGTGGTGTGAATTATATAGTTTTGTTCATCAAAGCAGTATATTGGCATTGACTAACAAAGAATAACTAGGACTAAGCTAATTGAAAATGACCTAGTAGACATTGTTAAGAAATTTGTTTGTTAAGAAATTTGTTTGGGGGAACAGATAGGAAGAGTTAGAAATTAGCATATGGATTCATCATGAAATAATCATAGTTTATTATTTTTTATGGTAGTCTAGAGATCAAAAAAGTTTCTTGGATATTATTTTCCTTTTAATACTGTGAGCACCCTTATAAGGTGTATGTGTTTTGAACCCTATATTTCTGATGAAGCATTGAGGCTCAGATATATTAAATAGCTAGCTCAGGGTTCCAGACTGGAATGCTAGGTGAGGGACTAACTGGCAAAGATCGAATCTGTGAACTCTGATGACTCAGTGTACCTGAAATCCATTAGATCCCAAAAGTACCTGAAAATTTCCCTCTCAAGTCTTGTTTACACTATGAATTCCCCTTGATGTGCTAAATGATCACAGTTTAAGACTACAGAAAGTTCTCTCAGTTAACAAATAACACCCTTTTTTTCTTATTTTCTTATTTCTAATATCACTGTTAATGCAATTCATCACATCCCTGAGGTGAGCTACTACTGCATTCAATAGTACACTCTTTATCTTACCTTCTTTCACAACCACCAGCAAAACTAAATGCTGTCTTTTATTTTCTGAACCATTTCTAATAAAGGACCAAGCATTTTTACCAACTCTCAAAGATGACCTACCTACAATTGTTTTCACAAATTATTAATCCCTGTTTAGTAATGAACCACTTGCAGCTGGTAAACATTGGAGCACGCTTACTAGAACCTGCCCATGTGAGAAGCAACAAGCAAATTAAACCTGCATCTGCCTTTGTGACTCTCAACGTGAGACTCACAGCAGATATGCCATGCCTTCCAGTTGGGCTCCTACTGCAGCTCCTCTGGAGGACAGATACCTATGTTTTACTGCTTCTTGTTCCATGAAATTCATTTCGTGTTGACTAGAGAGCCAACATTTTAAGTCAGACAAACACAAGCATACTCTTATAATTTGGTGCAAAATCTGTGCTCAGTTTTAACTAATCTGGAGGATAACAATTTATCCCTTTGAACTACCCCCAAAGGATCCCAAAGTGACATTCCATCATTCTAAATTTATTCTCTAAACGCAGGCAATTACCATCCAGATGTTTTCCTGGGGTGAAAGAAAATCTTGATTTTTATGTAAAGGCAAGAGATACTATTTATTTAAAGATATATAAACAACAACAAAAATCTGCCAAATAACTCTCTGGGCTCTCCAGCTTTATAGATCCCATGATTCAAATTTGTGCCTCAGCAAAATACATCACAGTATATTACAGGTCATCAGTTTCATTGTCACTTGGTCCACCTGTGCATTTTCCAAGCATCTTCTGAATTGATTTACTTAGCTAACTTCACATGTATTCATCATCAGGACCACAAATGGCTTACAGTGAACTGAATAATGTCAAGAAACCTTTAGTCTAGCCTCTGTGTGAATTACCAGAGGATCTTCCTACTGCAATTAATGAAGTGCCAATCAGGGAGACTCCTTATATACTCAATTTCTGTACACACCTCACCCTTCACTACTTCCACAGTCATTATGCTTTCATCTTCTCACATCTAGCCTAGACAGCTGTTACATCTACTTTAAAATATTTTTTTCCTTAACAAACTCCTTGTTTTATGTTATTGTCCAGTGAGGCTTACAGACTAGAAGAAAAAAGCCAACAAAACAAAACAGCAGGTACTCTATCATTTTGAAAGGTTCCAATTGCATAAGCCTTTATAACACAGACTTCTGCTATATTTTGTATCAGTAGCTTGTCACATGGGTCCCAGTTCATAGTATGGGTCATTATTTTCCAAATTGAATTTGCTTATCTGCTCTTCCCTTTATGGGTAACACTACCTAGGACACCAAGCTCACACTACTTTTAAGAGTGCTCTTTTGAAATCTTTTTCTCTCCATTTTTGAACACTGCACTGGAATTAATAATATAACATATGTATCTGGTAAAATGGCTCATTTTAATCAGGCTCTTCTGTTCCTGTGGTGTCTCAGACTTAAGGAAAAAACTTTGACTTTTGATTATTTTCTTCTATTTCATTTTCAAACTCTCATTTTACCTAGTTCTGCCATAAAGCAATTTTTTGAAAAAGCACTGCTTTCTGGTTTCTCGATCAGTTAAAAAACCTGTGGTCTGAGATCCTCCTTCCTACTCAGCCCCACACTAAAGCAAGTGACCTTGTTGCAAGCCGAATATTGTTCTTTGCTTTGATGCTCACATCCCCACCATTTTGTATGCTATTACTATTGTCGGCTCTTATTAGTGTGGACAGAGCCATCCCCAGGATAAAGCCCACCAGAGAAATGGCTTTATGCTCCAAACACTAGGTAGCTCACACTTTTGTCACTAGGCTGCAAGTCAGAGAGCTGTGGTGGGGGGCAGGCAAGGTAGGGAGATGGTGGGAGGAAAGTCCTTGATAGAGAATACTACAAAGAACCAGAGCTCACATTTTTCAATAATTTATCAACCTCCCTTTCTGCTTCATATCCCTACCCTCCTCCTTTTCTCTCACACTGCACCATCAAGTCCCCCATCCCCAAAAGAAACAGGCAATACTATTCCATCCATGTATTTACACATTCTCTGTATCAGTTTTGGTTTTAAACGATCATCACCAACTCAGCCTTCTTCACCTAAAGTGAAATTTACTGAACTGTTATGGGGCCTCACAATATTAATGGGAGGTAACTGGACAGAACTGATAAGACCCAAGAATAACTGAGGAATGGGAAGTAGAAATCACATCAAAAGTAACGCTGCAGGGCTTCCCTGGTGGCGCAGTGGTTGAGAGTCCGCCTGCCGATGCAGGGGACACGGGTTCGTGCCCCGGTCCAGGAAGATCCCACGTGCCGCGGAGCGGCTGGGCCCGTGAGCCATGGCTGCTGAGCCTGCGCGTCCGGAGCCTGTGCTCTGCAATGGGAGAGGCCACAACAGTGAGGCCCGCATACCGCAAAAAAAAAAAAAAAAAAAAAAAAAAGTAACCCTGCAGAATTGGTCTGATCCACAAGCTGCTACAGCTGAGGTGCATATGAGGGTGTCTTTAGAATGCAAAGTCCTAGGAGGAAGATCTGAATGACCACAGCTACTGTTAGTCCAAACCGAATTTTTGTATGAATTATTGTAGAATATGGCATCCCATCTGGGGAGACACAGCCCCATAGGTGCCAGGCGTGGCAAGCAGACCCCAGCTGATTTTCAGTCCCCATTGACCATCTTGATAGGGTGTTCTTATGAATGGGGCTCAACCTGCATAATCTTTCCCAGGACTCTGAGGTTGGGTTGTGCCTGACTGAAACAGGAAGGGACGGAGAGAAGGATCTGATTCACTTAATATTCTCAGTGGGAGGTGGGCACTGTATATGGTGGAGAATCCACCAAAAGGGAAAATGGAGGAGGATAATTAAAAAGAAGTTTAAATATTGGAAAAATATTGAGAAAGACCCATTGCGTGCCCAGGGATCTAAAGACATCATTTGTTACATCATTTCATTTTCATTTTCCCTTGAATGAAAGTACTTATAGGCTCCGAGGAGTGCCAAGGATGAAAGGACTTCCCCTCTTTATGATTTGTATGGGCTTCGACAACCCTAAATTCAGCCTCCTTAGACTTTACAAGATCACATGTAAGTGATATTATAAGAAAAGGATACATAGTCAATGTTAAACAACTAGGAGATCATTCTTCCCTTATTTAGTATAGCATTTTTAGGGAGAGAGTTATACAAATTATACAGTTTAGGAAATGTGGTCTTTAATAACATGAATGCTTAGACCAAATTTTGGTTTTGCTTAAATTAAGTGCATGTTTCGGTTAGTGATCATATGCCCTTGGTATATCTGGAATAAAGTAGTACGCTATCCCTTAAATTTTTGTTTTGTATGTTTGTAATGATTCCAGTAGCTTTCTGATTATACAAAGATTAAACACATGGTTTTCATTTCAGTTCTCTCCCCAAACCTCATTAAAGTGAAAGTAAAGGAATTAAAAATGGTAAAAACACAAAGAAAAAGAATGCAAGAAGAGACAATAATAGATTGAAACGGCAACTACTTGTAGTAAATGGAAAGTGAATGGAGGAGTTAGTATTGCTGAGAAAGCTGGATAAAAGTACTGGCTGGAGAGAAAGACAGTGAGAACTGTGCTTAGTTCTTTCTCCAGATCCCTGCACAGGCTCTGGGAAAGGGCATTACACAAAGCAGGGAAGGTATGCTGCAATCAGGAAGGTGGTGGGAAGTCTCTTTAGAGACAGGTAAAATCTTCTTCCCTGGTGTGTGCAGTCAACAGATTCACCCATCTTGAGTCTGGCAGGAGACTGCAGGTTTATCCTGAATCGGAATAAGAGGCCCTCATCTGTGACATGAATGGACCTTGAGGGCATTATGCTAAGTAAAATAGCCAGACAGAGAAAAACAAATACTGTAAGATATCACTTACATGTGGAATCTAAAAAAAAAAAAAAAAATCATAGAAATAAGAGTAGAATGGACTGGAGGGTGGGAAAAATGAGAGGTTGGTCAAAGGGTACAAACTTCCAGTTATAAGATGAATACGTTCTGGGAATCTAATGTACAGCATAGTGACTATATAGTTAACAATACTATATGATATACTTGAAAGTCCTTTAAAAGAGTAGATCTTAAATGTTCTCACCATACCAACACACAAAATGGTAATTATATGAGGTGACAGATGTATTAACTAACTTTATTGTGGTAATAATTTCACAATACACAGAAGTATCAAATCATCACATCATATACCTAAACTTACACAATGTTATTTGTCAATTATATGTCAACAAAGCTGGAAAATTTTAAATAAAAAATCAATTGCATTTCTATATACTAGCAGTGGACACATGGAAAACAAGGCAAATGAATTACCTACGTATAATTCTAGCAAAACATCTACAAGACTTGTGAGGTAAAAACTACAACATATTGATGAAAGAAATCAAAGAAAATTTAAGTAAATGGAGAGGTACCCTATTAAAAAAAAAAAAAAAGAATAAGATGCACTGAGCTCAGGGACAGGAGGTAGAGCAGAAGGCAGAAGAGAGGAGCCAAACTGAAAACAGATAATTAAATAAATGTTTAGACACTGAACTATGCAACTAATGCCCCCCATAATGCTTATCATACACTGCTACCAGGAGATTGGAGGGTTATGTTTTGGGGAAAATGGGATGGGCTGTGGGGTGGGATTCCCAATATGAAATGAAAAAATTCCAAATCAACCACTCTCAAGGAGAAGTCTCTCAGCTGGAAGATTTCATGTTCTCACACAGACCTTCAATCCAAGCTTCTGATGCCCCAATCTTAAAAATGAACAGCTAACAAAAATCCCAGGCTATAGAGGAAAGCCCTACCTAAAAATAAAGACATCAAAGAGAAAAAAAGAACTCACAGAGAACAGGAATGCAGAGAACAGATGAAGACTATAATTAAAACTATAATTTATGTTCTCAGATAAATAAGTCATTGCATCCAATAGGATACTATAAAAGTGGAACTGTCAGCTAGAGCTCTTAGAGACTAGAAATATGAATATAGACATTAAAAACTCATCCAAAGAGCTAGATAATAAAACCAAGGTATCATAGAAAGCAGAACAAAATTAAATGAAAAATATGATAGACATAAAAAGATAAGATTATTAGTAGATCAGTCCAGGAAGTCCAAAGCCTGACCAAAAAGAGTTCCCCAAACAAGATAACAGAAGGGAGGAAATTAGTAAATGAAGAATACAATAAAAAGTTCCAAAACTAAAACAATGAAGTTTCCAAATAAACAGAGCCTAGAAAATGTCTAGCAGAACTATTAAGAAAATGATCACACTAAGGCCCATCACTGTGAGACTTCAAAATACTGGCAATACTGAGAAGACGCAAAAATATTCAAGCAGCAAAATTAAAAAGTTCACGTTTGAAAGGAAACAAATTTAGGATCAAATTGGACTCCTCAAGAGAAATATTCAAGGCAAGAAATCAAGGAAAAAATGGGGACAAAATTCTGGATTCTCCAAAACCAGAAGAAGTCATTACAAGAAATAAAAACTAGAGATCAATATTGTTCATGAGTATAGATGCAACATCCTCAATCAAATATTAGCAAATCAAATCCAACAATATATTAAAAAATTATACAACATAACCATGTGGGATTTTTTTTCTGGATATACAAGGCTAGTTCGACACTTGAAAATCAAGTAATGCACTATATCACATCAACAGGATAAAGAAGAAAATTATATGATCTTATCAATAGTTGTAGAAAAAGCATTTGACAATATCTAACACTCATTCATGAGTAAAAACAAAAACAAACAAAAAACCCAAAACCCAAAACAAAACACTCAGTAATCTAAGAATAGAAGAGAAATTTCTCAACTTGATATAGAACATTTACAAAATACCTACAGCTAACATTATACTTAATGGTGAGAAATGAGATTTTTTTTCCCCCCTAAGATCAAGAACAAGGCAAGGATGTCCCTCTTACCATTCCTACTCAACATCATAGTAGAAGTCCTAGCTTTTACAATAAGAAAAGGAAACAAAAGGTATACAAATAGGGAAGGAACACAAAACAAAACAAAACTGTCTTTGTTCACAGACGATTGCCTACAAAAATTCCCAAAGAGTTAACAACAAAGAAAACAACAAAATTAAACTACCAAATGCTGGTGAGGATGTAGAAAAATAGGAACTCTTAATTATTCATTGTTGGTGGGAATGCAGCATGCTACAGCCACATCGGAAGACAGTATGGTAGTTCCTTACAAAGCTAAATTTGGTTTTACTATATGATCCAGCAATTGTGCTTCCAGGTTATTTACCCAAATGAGTTGAAAACTTTTGTCCTTACAAAAACCTGCATATGAATGCTTAAAGAGACTTTATTCATAATTGCCAAAATATTGGAAGCAACTGAAATGTTCTTCAAAAGATGAATCGATAAAGTGATACATTCATACAACAGAATATTATTCAACAATAAAGAGAAATGAGCTGCCAAGTCACTGAAAGACATGGAGGAAGCTTAAGTACATATTGTTAGTGGAAAAAGTCAGTCTGAAAAGGCTGCACTCTGTATGATTCCAACTATATAACATTCTGGAAAAGGCAAAACTTATAGAGACAGTAAAAGATCAGTGGTTGCCAGAAGTTTGGGGAGAGGGAGGATGGATGAGTTAAAAAAAAAGTTCTGGACTCTAATGACTGACAATTATCCCACATGGAGAATGAACTTGCTCCTTCCCAAGACCTCCAAAAGTCTTATCCCACTATGGGGTCAAGTTCAGAATATTTCATCATTTAAATTAGTTTGAAGTAGAGTGGGGTAAGAGGAGGCTTCTCAGGGGAAGTTCCTCAGTCACAGCTTTTAAAGAATAATTTATATTGATTTGAAGGCTAGTGAACTGAGAGACCAGTTGTTTGACACCTTCCTTTCCTCCTTTGTATACATATACCCTGTGATTAGATAATTGTAAAAAAAAAGGTAAAGGGAGGCCCAGAGTAGTCACTAGTCAACAACAATTATGAAATCCAATGGGCACCTGCTTCCAGTCCTTGATTAGGGCTCAGTTCTCCTTTCTGCAAGAGGCTCTTCCTATCTCTTAGTGAGTCATCTTCCTTTTCTTTAGAAATGGCCTGTGTTTGTAGCTGAGTAGCTTTCTCAGTCTGCTTCCTGTTCATTAAAGTTTGGGGGCCCAGAAGCCTCTTTTCAGTGTAAATGATTTCTGTTCAATTCATTCAAAGCTGTAGGTGCTTCCATAGTTATAGTTTCTTATAAATCTTATTGTAGTCGACTCCATTAGACAAAGCCACTCCCACAAGTCTCTTTGAGATGGACTTCATTTTACTTTGGGCCAAGCATAAGGGTCTTTTGGACAAGGCCTTTAAGATTCTTAAAGCCTTTATCTAGCTGAGAGGGTCTCTGAGATATAACCTTAAATCTCTCTGAGGTTACAACTAGAACTCTTGTAGCCTACTCTAATATGACCACCTAATCAAAAGTGTTCTTCCCCTTTCCCCTACTGTGTAGTCAACCATAGAACTTAATATTTCTTGATATTTTCTAGTTCATTTTAAAAAATTTTCATTTGATTGTTATCTGCCGCTGCTGATTAAAATGTAGGATCCATGGGATAAACGATTTCATTTTGTTTTCCATAGTGTACCCAGGGCCAAATCCAGTGTCTGTTACATAGTGGGTCATAAAAATTGATGACTGAAACAATAAGTGAGCATTACTGATAATAGTGGTATTGGTACTACTGGTTATTGATTTAATAATAACAGTTAGTTGAAATGCATTTAGAGAGAAAGCCACATGTTTCCATTAAAAATGAGTCTTGGCTTAATTATAGGGCCCTTGTGGCTATACCAAAAGTGGGGATACACCCCAAAGGATGCCATCACACTCCCCCTTGGCCTATATCTGTATTAGATTTCCATATCAGTGGAATTAACTATTCTTATTCCCAGTTTCCTACTTATCTCAGAGGGCTGTTAGAAGAATTAAAAATAAATTCCTACCTAGCACTTGATAGAAGAAGCACTAGATGTAGTATAGCTTTTACTATTGTTAAGAGAGGGAAAGAACTTCCATCCTGGAGTGAATCTTTACATTTCATTCATCATCCTTACTTCAGTAACAAATTATTTGATCATGAAATGTGTTTTAATAACTATTTTTTCATTATTAGACACTCTGACATGCTTCTATATATTTATTTTTTTGAGGGTTATCTGCATCTTTCCTTTTTTAAAAAAAATATTTTATTGAAGTATAGTTGATTTACAATGTTGTGTTAATTTCTACTGTACAGCTAAGTGATTCAGTTATACATATATATACATTCCTTTTCATATTCTTTTCCATTATGGTTTATCACAGGATATTGAATATAGTTGCTTCTATATATTAAATAGAGATTCCCATCCCATCATGAAATAGTCAATAATAGAGTAACAATAAAAATAATAACTAATAAAGTATTGTCTATGGCAAAATTTTACCTCTTATTAAAATGGATGCTGAATTGTTACTGGCAATTTATAATCCAGGTGCTATTAGGTTAGACCAGAATGACAAAATGGGGACATTTCCAGTTTTCTACAAATATCTTCTGACACCAGCATTCATTCTTGTAAATTGAGGGAAGTGATAGTATGTTGAGATTATTTCCCAGTTTGTCTTTTTTTCTGTCCTTGAGAGGTCTTCACACACAGCCCCATATTCATTTTCAGAAGCAGCATAAGCCCAGGGCTTCCTCACTCTAATTCCCTGCACTAAACACTTTATATAACATTCAATCCTAATGGTAACACCGCAAGGTAGATATTGCAGCAGGGTTAGATAAATGTTTTCAGTAAAGGGCCACAGATTAATTTTCTTAGGCTCTGTGGGCCATGCAGTCCCTATTGTAACTTTCTGTCTGGTCACAAGAAAGCAGCATAGAAAGCAGACCATACGTAAACAAATGAGCGTGGCTATCTTCCAATAAAGCTTTATTTATGGATCATGAAATTTAAATTTCATACTATATTTGTATGTCATGAAACATTCTTCTTTCTTTGATTTTAATACTTAAAGATTTAAAAAATTAGCTTGCAAGTTGAGCCAAAACAGATGGCAAGCCACATTTGTCCCAGAGGTCCTAGTTTGCTGATCCCTGTAATGTACAGACTAGGAAACTGGGTTCAGAGAGGTCACAAAACCTCCCCAAAGTGACACTACCAGTGAGCGGGGGAGCCCAGACTCAAAAGTGGGTATCTCTGATTCTCTCTTTTCTTTTTTTTAAAATATGGAACGCTTCACGAATTTGCATGTCATCCTTGCGCAGGGGCCATGCTAATCTTCTCTGTATCGTTCCAATTTTAGTATATGTGCTGCCAAAGCGAGCATTCTGATTCTTAACTCATGTGGTATATTGCCTCTTGGACAGTGATCTTAACTCTTATCTTAAATTTTAAAACTGTAGTTTAAATAAACTAGAAATTCAGATCACTTTTGTTTAGCCTGGAAACCTGACCACTGCTTACAACATTTTATATATATATATAGGAAAAGATAGTTCCATTTCTAAGTCACATCATTACTTTGGGATTATTCTCTGCTCTGGGAACTACCTATAGGAGGTTCATATGCACTTACATATGAAAACATTTGTTCCTTTCTTCTACAAGCATTTAAACAATAGCGTTATAATTTAATATATGATGATTAATTTGCACCAGTGTGTAAACAGATGCATATTCAGCTAAAATTCAGTTTCCCTTGTGATCTATCCACAGTGCCAACAATTGCAAGACCCCTGGCCTCCACTCCCCCACCTCCCAGTCGGGGATAGAAAGAGGTTGGCTCACTAGCCAAACTGGAGACCGGATTTCTCCTGGGTAAGTCGGGATGATCATAATATTTGCACAAAGCTCTGCTCTGCCTCATGTTAGTATAACTATAACTATATAGTTGACTGAGCATCTGGGACAGTGCAGGATACAAAAAGGTTTTCCCAGCCCTGAACAAAAACAAGTCATGTACAAATGCTTATGTTTTTATCTCCTCTCCCCGATGTTTTCACCTGTCAAATCTTTGCTCTCTGGGGGAGATTTGGGTCCAGTCTGTTGGTTGAGGGTCTACTTATTATCTTGAGCTCTAAAACTCTAACCTTTTATATTTTAATTCAAAAGGGAGCATTGTTCCAAATTATCCATTATTTTCCACGAGGGCAAAATAATACAAGCTGTCAAGAGCCCCCCAGCACAGGTAATTTATTGCTCAGAAATTCTGGGTTGAATGTATTCTTCAGGAAAGCATTCTTCAAAACCAAATATCAGGCACCACCGTGTAGGAATCAGACTGTAAATGATTAAAAACACGATGGATCACTGGTCAGTCGTTTGGTCTGTCTAGAATCATTATGCTTGGAAGAGAAGTTAAGAAGCTAGGAAAGGAAACCCTTTGAGGTCTGCTCCCTGTAAAGAAAGAGGATTAAAAAGAAAGCCCAGTCCTCCTCCTCCCCCAACATCACAGACAGTGTACGTGTACACACACAGCCACAGACAAACACACACACAGCCATAGACTGCTCAAATAGCCCAGGGCTAAAGGTTAAGAATTATAAGGTTAACATTTAAAAATGCAAGTTTGGGCAATGATTTAAAACAGACAAGGAAGAAGTCAAAGCAAAGAGCATTATTTAATCCTATAAATGCGCTAGCCTATGGTATACTTAAAGATGTAGGTAAAGACATTTGTTTGCTCACTGTTGTGGCTAGAAGCCTAGGAAAATAAATTTACTCAGGCACGCCAGTCTGTCTGCAAAGACTTCCATTTTGCCTTTTATGGGAATTTTGAACAAAGAAGACGATCTTTGCTTCTGTCACGAAAGCAGTTTCAATCAGACTGATGAATAAAAAGCACAGCTGCCAAAACTGATCCATGGCAGGGTAAAGTTTAGATGCCCAACTGCCCATTATACTATTAAGATGTGTCATTAATGTTGGCCTGGCTAATAGAGCAGGGCAATGCAACATGCTAAATTGCTTCCCAATTTTAAAATATCAATTCTAGGAAAAATTACATAGGATAAAATATGGAACCTCAGTGTCACAAAACGGAGGCAGTTCAGTGAGACAAAGGTTTGGTTTTGCAGCCACCACAGATAGGTTTATGCTATTTACATATTTGGTAGCTCTGTAGTTACGCCTGTTTCCTGAGAATTGTGTTTGATAAATGAATATTCTGGGACAATCACATTTTTTATCTGAATTTAGTGAGCTTAACATCTCATTTGAAAGAAGCAACATGGCACTTTTATTTTCTAAAATAGTTCTGACGAGACCTTCAAGATGGCGGAAGGGAGATCACCTTCCTCCCTACAAATACATCAGAAATACATCTACATGTGGAACAACTCCTACAGAACACCTACTGAACGCTGGCAGAAGACCTCAGACTTCCCAAAAGGCAAGAAACCCCCCACGTACCCGGGTAGGGCAAAAGAAACAAGAAAAAACAGAGACAAAAGAATAGGGACGGGACCTGCACCAGTGGGAGGGAGCTGTGAAGGAGGAAAGGTTTCCACACACTAGAAGCCCCCTCGCAGGCGGAGACTGCGGGTGGCGGAGGAGGGGAAGCTTTGGTGCCGCGGAGGAGAGCGCAGCCACAGGGGTGAGGAGGGCAAAGCCAAGAGATTCCCGCACAGAGGATCAGGGCCGACCGGCACTCACCAGACCTAAAGGCTTGTCTGCTCACTCGCCGGGGCGGGCGAGGTCTGGGAGCTGAGGCTCGGACTTCGGTCAGAGCACAGGGAGAGGACTGGGGTTGGCGGCGTGAACACAGCCTGAAAGGGCTAGTGCGCCACGGCTAGCCGGGAGGGAGTCCGGGAAAGAGTCTGGAGCTGCCGAAGAGGCAAGAGACCATTGTTTCAGGGTGCTCAAGGAGAGGGGATTCAGAGCACCCCCTAAACGAGCTCCAGAGACAGGCGCGAGCCACGGCTATCAGTGCGGACACCAGGGACGAGCATGAGACGCTAAGGCTGCTGCTGCAGCCACCAAGAAGCCTGTGTGCAAGCACACGTCACTAGCCACACCGCCCCTGCCGGGAGCCTGTGCAGCCCGCTGCTGCCAGGGTCCCGTGATCCAGGGACAACTTGCCCGGGAGAACAGACACATGCCTCAGGCTGCTGCAACGTCAGGCCGGCCTCTGCCACCACAGGCTCTGCCCGCATTCAGTACCCCTCCCTCTGCCGGGCCTGAGTGAGCCACAGACCCCCTAATCACCTGCTACTTTAACCCCGGCCTGTTTGGGCAGGGGAACAGATGCCCTCAGACAACCTACACGCAGAGACAGGGCCAAATCCAAAGCTGAACCCCAGGAGTTGTGAGAACAAAGAAGAGAAAGGGAAATCTCTCCCAGAAGCCTCAGGAGCAGTGGATTAAATCTCCATAATCAACTTGATGTACCCTGCATCTGTGGAACACCTGAATAGACAAGGAATCATCCCAAAATCGAGCAGTGGACTTTGGGAGCAACTGTAGACTTGGGGTTTGCTGTATGCGACTGACTGGTTTCTGGTTTTACATTTACCTTAGTTTAGTATTTAGAGTTGATTTGGTTGCTCTCTCCCTTTTTTTATATATATATATATATAGATATATATATATTTTTCCTTTTTCTCTTTTTGTGAGTGTGTATGTGTATAGCTTTGCTGTTACCATTGGTCCTAGGATTCTGTCTGTCCATTTATTTATTTATCTATTTATTTTTGTATAGTTTTTAGTGCTTGCTATCACTGGTGGATTTGTTTTTTGGTTTGGATGCTCTCTTCTTTCTTTTTTGGATTTTTTTTTTTTACTTTTTAATTTTTTTTACTTTTAATAATTAAAAAAATTTTTTACTTTAATAACTTTCATTTCTTTCCTCCCTCCCTCCCTCCCTCCCTCTCTCCCCTTCTCTCTCTCTCTCTTTCTTTCTCCCTTTTCTTACAAGTCGTGTGGCTGACGTGGTCTTCGCGCTCCAGCCGGGCGTGAGGCCTGTGCCTCTGAGGTGGGAGGGCCGAGTTCACGACATTGGTCCACCAGAGACCTCCCGGCTCCACGTAATATCAAATGGCGAAAGCTCTCCCAGAGAGCTCCGTCTCAATGCTAAGAGCCAGCTCCACTCAACGACAAACAACCTACAGTACTGGACACCCTATGCCAAACTAGCAAGAGAGGAACACAATCCCACCCATTAGCAGAGAGGCTGCCTAAAATCATAATGTCACAGACACCCCAAACACACCACCAGACGTGATCATGCCCACCAGAAAGACAAGATCCAGGCTCATCCACCAGAACACAGGCACCGGTCCGCTCCACCAGGAAGCCTACACAACCCACTGAAACAACCTTAGCCACTGGGGGCAGACCCCCAAAACAACGGGAAATATGAACCTGCATCCTGTGAAATGGAGACCCCAAACACAGTAAGTTAAGCAAAATGAGAAGACAGAGAAACACACAGCAGATGAAGGGGCAAGGTAAAAACCAACCAGACCAAACAAATGAAGAGGACATAGGTAGTCTACCTGAAAAAGAATTCAGGATAATGAGAGTAAAGATGATCCAAAACGTTGGAAATAGAATGGAGAAAATACAAGCAACATTTAATGAGGACTTAGAAGAATGAAAGAGCAAACAAACAATGATGAACAACACAACACATGAAATTAAAAATTCTCTAGAAGGAATCAATAGCAGAATAACTGAGGCAGAAGAACTGATAAGTGACCTGGAAGATAAAATAGTGGAAATAACTACTGCAGAGAACAATAAAGAAAAAAGAATGAAAAGAATTGAGGACAGTCTCAGAGACCTCTGGGACAACATTAAATGCACCAACATTCAAATTAAAGGGGTCCCAGAAGAAGAAGAGAAAAAGAAAGGGACTGAGAAAATATTTGAAGGGATTATAGTTGAAAACTTCCCTAATATGGGAAAGGAAATAGTCAAGTCCAGGAAGTGAAGAGAGTCCGATACAGGATAAATCCAACGAGAAACACGTCAAGATACATATTAATCAAACTATCAAAAGCTAAATACAAAGAAAAACTATTGAAAGCAGCAAGGAGAAAACAACAAATAGCATACAAGGGAATGCCCATAAGATTAATAGCTGATCTTTCAGCAGAAACTCTGCAAGCCAGAAGGGAGTGGCAGGACATATTTAAAGTGATGAAAGGGAAAAACCTATAACCAAGATTACTCTACCAGCGAGGATCTCATTTAGATTCGAAGGAAATATTAAAACCTTTACAGACAAGCAAAAGCTAAGAGAATTCAGCACCACCAAACCAGCTTTACTACAAATGCTAAAGGAACTTCTCTAGGCAAGAAGCACAAGAGAAGGAAAAGACCTGCAATAACAAACCCAAAACAATGAAGAAAATGGTAATAGGAACATACATATCAATAACTACCTTAAATGCAAATGGATTCAATACTCCAACCAAAAGACATACACTGGCTGAATGGATACAAAAATAAGACCCGTATATATACTGTCCACAAGAGACCCACTTCAGACCTAGGGACACATACAGACTGAAAGTGAGGGAATGGAAAAAGATATTCCATGCAAATGGAAATCAAAAGAAAGCTGGAGTAGCAATTCTCATATCAGACAAAATAGACTTTAAAATAAAGACTATTACAAGAGACAAAGAAGGACACTACATAATGATAAAGGGATCAATCCAAGAAGAAATAATAGCAACTGTAAATATTTATGCACCCAACATAGGAGCACCTCAATACATAAGGCAAATGTTAACAGCCATAAAAGGGGAAATCGACAGTAACACAATCATACTAGGGGACTTTAACACCCCACTTTCACCAATGGACAGATCATCCAAAATGAAAATAAATAAGGAAACACAAGCTTCAAACGACACATTATACAAGATGGACTTAATTGATATTTATAGGACATTCCACCCAAAACAACACAATACAATTTCTTCTCAAGTGCTCATGGAACATTCTCCAGGAGAGATCATATCTTGGGTATGATCTATCTATGAAATTTACCAAATCAATCCTTGGTAAATTTAAGAAAATTGAAATCGTAACAAGCATCTTTTCCGACCACAACGCTATGAGACTAAATAGCCATTACAGGAAAAAGTCTGTAAAAAGTACAAACACATGGAGGCTAAACAATACACTACTAAATAACTAAGAGATCGCTGAAGAAATCAAAGAGGAAATCAAAAAATACTTAGAAACAAATGACAATGAAAACACGAAAACCCAAAGCCTATGGGATGCAGCAAAAGGGGTTCTAAGAGGGAACTCTATAGCAATACAATCCTACCTCAAAAAACAAGAAACATCTCAAATAAACAACCAAAACTTACACCTAAAGCAATTACAGACAGAAGAACAAAAAACCCCCAAAGTTAGCAGAAGGAAAGAAACCATAAAGATCAGATCAGAAATAAATGAAAAAGAAATGAAGGAAACGATAGCAAAGATCAATAAAACTAAAAGCTGGTTCTTTGAGAAGATAAACAAAATTGATAAACAATTGGCCAGACTCATCAAGAAACAAAGGGAGAAAACTCAAATCAATACACTTAGAAATGAAAAAGGAGAAGTAACAACGGACACTGCAGAAATACAAAGGATCATGAGAGATTACTATAAGCAGCTATATGCCAATAAAATGGACAACCTGGAAGAAATGGACAAATTCTTAGAAAAGCACAACCTTCTGACACTGAACCAGGAAGAAATAGAAAATATAAACAGACCAATCACTAGCACTGAAATTGAGACTGTGATTAAAAATCTTCCAACAAACAAAACCCCAGGACCAGATGGCTTCACAGGAGAATTCTATCAAACATTTACAGAAGAGCTAATACTTACCCTTCTCAAACTTCCTTCTCAAACTCTTCCAAAATATAGCAGAGGGAGGAACACTCCCAAACTCATTCTATGAGAGCACCATCACCCTGATACTAAAACCAGTCAAAGATGTCACAAGAAAAGAAAACTAAAGGCCAATATCACTGATGAACATAGATACAAATATCCACAAGAAAATACTAGCAAACAGAATCCAACAGCACATTAAAAGGATCAGACACCATGATTAAGTATGGTTTATCTCAGGAATGCAAGGATTCTTCAATATATGCAAATCAATGAATGTGATGCACCATATTAACAAACTGAAGGATAAAAACCATATGATAATCTCAACAGAAGAAGAAAAAGCTTTCAACAAGATTTAACACCCATTTATGATAGAAATCCTCCAGAAAGTAGGCATAGAGGGAACTTACCTCAACATAATAAAGGTCATATATGACAAACCCCAGCCAGCATCTTTCTCCATGGTGAAAAACTGAAACTGTTTCCACTAAGATCAGGAACAAGACACGGTTGTCCACTCTCACCACTATTATTCAACATAGTTTTGGAAGCTTTAGCCACAGCAATCAGAAAGAAAAAGAAATAAAAGGAATCCAAATTGGAAAAGAAGTAAAGTTGTCACTGTTTGCAGATGACATGATACTATACATAGAGAATCCTAAAAATGCCACCAGAAAGCTACTGGAGCTAATCAATGAATTTGGTAAAGTAGCAGGATACAAAATTAATGAACAGATATCTCTTGCACTCCTATACACTAATGATGAAAAACCTGAAAGAGAAATTAAGGAAACACTCCCATTTACCATTGCAACAAAAAAAATAAAATACCTAGGAATAAACCTGCCTACAGAGATAAAAGACTTGTAAGACACTGATGAAAGAAATTAAAGATGATACAAACAGATGGAGAGATGTACCATGTGCTTGGATTGGAAGAATCAACATTGTAAAAATTACTCTACTACCCAAAGCAATTTACAGATTCAATGCAATCCCTATCAAACTACCAATGCATTTTTCACAGAACTAGAACAAAAAATTTCACAGTGTGTATGGAAACACAAAAGACCCCGAATAGCCAAAGCAATCTTGAGAAAGAAAAACGGAGCTGGAGGAATCAGTCTCCCAGGCTTCAGACTATACTATAAAGCTACAGTAATCAAGACAGTATGGTACTGACACAAAAACAGAAATATAGATCAATGGAACAGGATAGAAAGCCCAGAGATAAACCCACACACATACGGTCACCTTATTTTTGATAAAGGAGGCAAGAGTATACAATGGAGAAAAGACAGTCTCTTCAATAAGTGGTGCTGGGAAACCTGGACAGCTACGAGTAGAAGAATGAAATTAGAACACTCCCTAACACCATACACAAAAATAAACTCAAAATGGATTAAAGACCTAAATGTAAGGCCAGACACTATAAAACTTTTAGAGGGAAACATAGGCAGAACACTGTATGAAATAAACCACAGCAAGATCCTCTTTGACCCACCTCCTAGAGGAATGGAAATAAAAACAAAAATAAACAGATGTGACCTAATGAAACTTAAAAGCTTATGCATAGCAAAGGAAAACATAAACCAGATGAAAAGAGAACCCTCAGAATGGGAGAAAATATTTGCAAATGAAACAACTGACAAAGATTAATCTCCAAAATTTACAAGCAGCTTATACAGCTCAATATCAAAAAAACAAAGAACCCAATCCAAAAATGAGCAGAAGCCCTAAAGAGACATTTCTCCAAAGAAGATATACAGATTGCCAATAAACACATGAAAGGATGCTCAACATCACTAATCATTAGAGAAATGCAAATCAAAACTACAATGAGGTATCACCTCACACTGGTCAGAATGGCCACCATCAAAAAATGTACAAACAATAAATGCTGGAGAGGGTGTGGAGAAAAGGGAACCTCTTGCACTGTTAGTGGGAATGTAAACTGATACAGCCACCATGGAGAACAGTATGGAGGTTCCTTAAAAAACTAAAAATAGAACTACCATACGACCCAGCAATCCCACTACTGGGCATATACCCTGAGAAAACCATAATTGAAAAAGAGTCATGTACCCAAATATTCATTGCAGCTCTATTTACCATAGCCAGGACATGGAAGCAACCTAAGTGTCCATCAACAGACGAATGTATAGAGAAGATGTGGCACATATATACAACGGAATATTACTCAGCCATAAAAAGAAACGAAGCTGAGTTATTTGTAGTGAGGTGGATGGACCTAGAGTCTGTCATACAGAGTGAAGTAAGTCAGAAAGAGAAAAACAAATACCATATGCTAACATATATATGGAATCTAAAAAAAAAAAAAGGTTCTGAAGAATACAGGGGTAGGACAGGAATAAAGATGCAGACAGAGAGAATGGACTTGAGGACACGGGAAGGGGAAGGGTAAGCTGGGATGAAGTGAGAGAGTGGCATGGACATATATACACTTCCAAATGTAAAATAGATAGTGTGAAGCAGCTGCATAGCACAGGGAGATCAGCTTGGTGCTTTGTGACCACCTAGAGGGGTGGGATAGCGAGTGTGGGAGGGAGAGGCAAGAGGTAGGAGATATGGGGATATATGTATATGTATAGCTGATTCACTTTGTTAGAAACTAACAACAACAAAAAAAAGAAAAGTGGAAACCAAAGTGAGAAAAAAGAAAAAACAGGGAGAGCAGAGGAAATGCAAATGCCATTGAACAAATGTTAATGAAAAGCATGAATCTACTGATTCGGGAAACAATCCATCTCATAAGAAATTCACCAGTGTTAATAATCTCCTACTTTTTTTAGTTGGGTGGTAAATTCATGGGTGTTCATTGCATTATTATGCTTTTAATATATGTGTATGTTAAATATAAAAAAATAAATAAAAGATTCTACCTTGTTAAAAAAAAAAAAATTTCCAAGACCTTAGGAAGCTCCAGGAAGCTGAAACAGCATCTGCATTACCCTTTCATTTTACAAGTGAAAACACTTAGAAGAATTTCAAATTCTCTCAAACCATATGTCTGGAAGTGGCAAAGCAGAAGCCAGAATCTTTAATTTCAAATCTATACTCTTTCCGCTCACATTCTCGGTGGAGAAACTTCAAGTTTGTGGCTCCTGAAAAATTTTCCCAGAAAGGTACACCTGATATTTTGATGACTACAAAGAACAAAGAGACAAAATAGCAGCAGCCAAAAGATCACCAGCAGAGAGAAGTCCACCCTTATCGCTAATCTTTCCTGCTAAAGGCATGTCCTGTCAAAGTTGTTCTTGGTGTATTTAAATGGCATTGATTCTAACCTCCTTCTATTGCCACATGACAATTACCCCATAGCTTAGTGACTTAAGACAATAGCATTTATTTTTTCAAAGTTTCTTTGGGCCAAGATTCCAGCATGGCTTAGCTGTCTCAGGGTCTCTCTTGAGATTGCAGACAAGGCATGTAAAGGGGCTGCATCATGTAAAGGCCAATGTCCTTTCTGCATGGTCTCCTCACTCCCACTCCCACCCCTGTCTCTTTTTACCTACTTTCTTACCTTTTGGTATCACAAAATATTCCAGTCTTATCCTGAAATTTCCCTGCCTCAGCCCTAGAATTATTTCTTTTCCTCCAAGGAGCTCTGGTTCATTCTATTGGAGAATGATATTTAGAAACCAAGACCTGAGCATTAGTTGTGCTCATTGGTTCTGGGGTGTCACTGCTTCTAGGCTCTCTCTGCAGACAGAGCCAGGAAATGTAAGTGTATAAGTTGAACCAGGTTAGCTTTTATTTTTGAGTGTCTTCCATGTGTCACGCACCATACGAGGCATTTTATATCCCTCATTTCATTTTGTCCTAACTGCAACTCTGTGAAGTAGGTTTTATTAACCTTGTTTTTACAAGAAAAGTAATAGACTCCAAGTAAATGAGAACAAGGAGGAAAAAGAGCCCAAACTAGAAGTCAGGTTGGTGGACTCCAGATCATATCTCCTTTTCTTTAAATGAGCCTAAATAGCTACCTATGTACTCTCCCTTTATATGTCCCTCTTTCAATCTTTCTCTCCTTATTTTTCCTTCCTATTTTGTTTTCCTCTCCTTATTTCCATCATAGCAATAGAGAAATAAGATGTAATATTTAATGAGTTGAGTCTTGATAGTGGAACTACTGTGGCCTTTAAAATATTTTTTTAGCTTAAATTTTTGCTTTCACAAGGATTTGGATATTTGGATGGGATACACCAAGAGATTTCCTTCACCAAGTGTATAGCACTGCAATTTTTCATTCACCATTTCAACAAATATTATTATTATGATGTACCAGGATCAATTCTAGATGCTGGGATACAATGGTGAACAAATAGATAAAAGAGTCTATTTTCATGGAGCTCCTTAGCCAGTGTGGAAGAAAAACAAATGAAAAATACAATAAAATAAGTAAATTTTATAGTTTATTTGAAAGTGATATGGAGAAATCAAGCAAGAAAGGGGATGAGAAGAGGTTGAACTTTTAAACAGGGTGATGGGCATGGGCTTCTCTGATGAGGTGACAGTTGATCAAAGACTTACGGGAGCTGTGAGGTCTACATGCATTTATGGGTAAAGTACACTCCAGGCTTCCAAAAGTCAATTCAAAGGCCCTGAACCAGAACTGTGCATGTTGTGTTTGAAGAACATATAGAAGGTCACTGTGACTTGAGCCAAATGAGCATAGGAAAGCAGTGGAATAGGAGAGGGTGTTGTGGCATGAAAGCATAGGTCATACAGAACTTGTTAGGCCATTATAGGAGCTTTGGCCTTTCCTCTGAATGGGATGGGAGACTTTAGAATGTGTTGAGCTGAGGAGTGACATTATATGACTTACTTACATTTCAAAACGACCACTCTGTCTACTGTAGGGAAAATAGTAGCAACAAAGGTAGAAGCTGGGAGTACAGTTAGAGGTGGCCCAGTGAGACTCAGTCATGGCTTGGATCTGCATGGAGATGGTGAAAGATTGTCAGATATTAGTGATATTTACAAGTTGAGCCAAGATAATTTTCTTAGTCATTGCATAAGTAGTATGAATGAAAGAGAGGAGTCAGTCAGGACTCCCAACATTTTAGTATGAGTGGCTGGAAAGAGGAAGTTGCCATTTCAGTGTGGGAAGAAGTGTAGGGTGTGTGAGATAATAGAAAATATATGCATTGGTCTCTGCTGCTGGTTACTGGCACAGAGGTCCTAAAACACTTGTAATTTCCTAAGTGATAAGAACATGAGGAGCACCTTTTGTTCTAACAAGGTGACTCTGAATGGGCTTCTGGATGGCTCCTGGATGGGGGCTGGTCACCAGGAAGACCAAACCATGATTAGAAGCTTGGAATTTTCGGTATCACCCCCGTCCTCCAGAGAGGGGAGAGACACTAGAGGGGTTAAAAATAGATCATGCCTACATGAGGAAGCCTCCATAAGATCCCAATAGTATGAGGTTTGGGGAGCTTCCAGGTATGCACACTAGGACGGTGACACACCCCCAACTCCATGGCACAGAAGCTCCTGTGCTCAGGATCCTGCCAGACTTTGCCCTAAGTGCCTCTTCATCTGTATCCTTTGTCACATCCTTTAATAAACTGGTAAACAAAAGTAAGTGTTCCCCTGGGTTTTGTGAGCCACTCTGGCAAATTAATCCTACCTGAGGAGGGGGTCATGGGAACTTCTGATGTGCGGCCATTGGGTCAGAAGCACAGGTAATAACCTGGACTGGCGACTGGTGTCTTAGGTGTATGCAGTGGTATGGGGTCTCAGTCGTGTGGGACTGAACACTTAACTTGCGGGACCTGAGGCCATTTGCAGGTTGACAGTGTCAGAATTGAGTTAACTTGTAGGACACTCAGCTGGCATCACAGAGAATTGCTTGTTGTGGGGAAAAAAAACTTCCACATTTGGCGACCAGAGTGTTGGAAGAGAAGGGTTCTGAGTGAATGGTAAAAGAGACTCAGAGGGAAGAAAGTCGTAGTAGGGAAGAACTGGGTTTTTCCCTACTCAGGAATGTGGAAAACTGAGTTTTTCTATTTTAGGGTGGAAGATCAGAAGTTCAACTTTGGACATGTTAGATTGTCTATATGTTTGGAATGTTTATATATGATTTGCATGATGTAAGATGAAATGAGGCTGGAGAAAATCTGAACCTCCAGTAAACTAAGAAATCTTCTAAGACTGAGCATAGCACAGAGGATCAGAGCCCCGATCTAGTCTCAGGGAAGCAAAGATATGGCATAGGAAGGCTGGGTTTCTTGGAAAAATAGCAATGTCAAGATCAGGGAATGTTTCCAAAATATTTACCAGCACTTGAAAATCCACACTGGATTCTTCAACTCTAAATTTATTTGTATCCTAAAAATGTAATTTTTATCTTCCCCCATTTCTGCTGTTTAAAAGAACACTTCTTTTATTTTTCTTAACAACAGAATTTGATGATAATTTCACATTCATTCTAAACCTACTTTGTTTTGTTTGTCTTTTCAGACTGTAAAGGTATACATTTTATCAACTTTTTTCCTATGATCAGCCTCACTGAAAGAATTTCCAAAAGAAATTTCTTTTTTCAGAAGGTCAGATAAATAGCTATTTAAAGGAGCAAGTACAAAGCAAGATAGAACCTCAGGTATGCACCCTGACAATGATTAAAAAAAGGAGAAAGTCTTAAAGGGGAGAAGGAATGAGTTTGTCAGACTGCTTCTTGAAGGTGTTAGCTTTCAAAGAAGTGACGGCTGACAAAGAAAGGTCCAGGAACAGAATAGGGTCTGTTTATAAGATTGTTTTGCCTGAATGCATGAGAAAAGTTCATATGTGTATTTTTTGAAGGCAAGACTTTCTCTTTCATTTTCTTTTGCTTTCTATTTTCAAAGCACAATATTTCGAAGAGGCTCTTCCTACTTAACTCTCCTGTGGTTTAAAAATCTAACCTAGACATATGTTGTTAATACTTTTATATGTTAGGAGCCTGGAGAGCAGAAACAATTTTAAACTTAACTTTTTAATTTTGTTTTCCTGACAACACCTTTTTTTCTCAGCCTGAAGAATTTTGCAATGCCAAAAGTTATCTTTCCAGATTTAACCAATAACTTGGGTGACATGAAGCAAATGATTGATCACAAACAAAATGATAGAAAACAGAAAAGTGTCCCTACTTATTGACACAAATTTGTATATTCATCATCATATTGAAAAGGCTGATTACACATGAGATAAAAATTAAAATAAATAAAAATAAATAATTTAAAAACAGTACCAAAGGAAAAAAAGTTCAGTAAGTCAATTATAGCAAGGATGTCCTTCCTCCCCCGAGAAGAACCTAAACGTTTGAGAAGAGGCAACATGTTATCTCCAACAGGAAGGTAGATGCATAATAAATGCATTTAAATAATGCAATTCAATAAATGCATTTAAATTGAATCATTATTACTCAAATTGTTCAATTTTAAAAAATTAATTTTTAAAAATTTAATTCTGTAGTCTGAAAAAAGATCAATTATATTTCTCTCATTTAGGAGTATTTTCAGATGAGTGTTAAAAGAGTTTTTTTTTTTTTTTCTTTTTCTTTTTTATTCAACTGCTGGAGAGTAACTAGAAACAAATCTGTTGCTTGGAATAAATGTTCAGTCCATATGTTATCTTTCATGGTAAGTGATGGAAGTGTGAAGTCCCCCTCAGTAAATTCTGCTTGAGGTCTTGCTGTCCCTTCCCCACCACCATATGTAACACATTTTGAGAGTGTGGAGAATTATTCCTTCATCACTGACTTTGTTGCTTGCATTTTTCCTCGAGAAACATAAAATTTTCAAAGAGAATCAGTGTTACTAATACGAAGCGTGGACAAACCAACCAAGCTACTCTGAAAGGCATTTGAGAGAAATGATGGGCAATGGAAAAAAAAGACAAAAAAGACAGATGAACTGTAAGCATATTCTCCAATTCTCTGCACAGTGGGAGACAAAAGAATTATCAAGGACTTTGGAGACAAAGAAATCTGGGTTTGTTCCCAGCACCACCAACTACCTAGCAGATCTGGGCAAGTTTCTTAATCTGACTTTAAATTTTCCCATCTGGAGAACAGTGGTATGTGATACCTACTTCACAGTGCTGATGGAAAAATTTAAAGAGATAATCCAAGAAAAGTGACTGGAACATCATAGGTATTTAATAAATATTAGTTTCCTTGTTAACAATAATGAAACATTTTTGTTTATGTTTCAGTGACTTATGGGCATTCAGACAAGACCATAAGTGTGATCAAGTACATGTTTTATAGCAAAAGATTTACCAGAATTTTTTCTTTCATACTAGAAAGCCAGTCTAAATTGACTTCTCTTGTCAAAACTTTTAGTGTAGCCAGAAGACTTGGGAGTTTGAATACAGACCGATACTTTAGGAGAATTTAACCCCAGGCCAAATGCTTTATGCTGAAAAAACAGTCTTTGATGTTTGAATGGGTCTGAGTGTTGCTCAGAGCCAAATGTGTTGGGTAGGACCCCTTGTGAATTGAAACATCAAAAAAGATTTGCATTAATTCCCTCCAAACAAAACATATAGAGTTTCATGCAGCTCTAATTGAAATGTAATAACTATTTACAGATTTGAGTGCACTATCACTACAGAGTAATTGCTTTTCCACACCAAGCAAGTGGGAGATGAAGTAAATGTGTCTAGAAGGGTTTGGAAGTTCAATAAAATGTTTCCAAAAAACACTGTTTTTAGTGGTGACTTTCCTGTCTCAAAGTTCAGTCAGAGCCTGACCTCTAGAGAGTCAAGTTACTGCTGGCCTTGGGTGTCAGAAGAGACCTTTATTACTCTGGCTTGGGTTCATTAAAACATAAAACTTCATTATCGCAAAAAGCTGCATTACAAAAGTTACTTATTGTTGGTTTTTCATATGTTCTGCACAGTGCTGGGCTCAACAAACCAGAGGCATCTTGGTTTTTTTTGCAAACTAAGTATGTTGGCATCTCTGCAGAGGGCAGAAAGAAAGAATGAAAGGAAAAGTGGTAAACTTGAAAATTCCTAATGAATCCCACTGCGATTCGTTCATTGTGAAAATGCTCAAGAATCATTTACAGTGGAATAATGACTAGTCTAGCTCAGAGCAACTGAAAATATAGTTTAAAAAATAAATAAGAACAAAACAGTATTTGGGAAATGATTTACTGAACATGATAAGTGAAAAAGTGGTTTCCTCCATCCCCAATCCCAAAGGCTTTAGAATATCTTTATAAGAAGCAAAATAATCAGGGAAAGGGGGAGAGTTCTGCCTTTTGAGAATGTTAGAAAAATAATACTCCATGAGAGAAGGAATCTAGCTTTTTTGAGAGCTTATATAACAATCTCATGAGGCCTGTATTATTTCCTCCGTTTTAAAGATAGGGAATCTAAAGCTCTGGGAAGTTAATTATTTTCCAAATAGAGAAAAAATTGCAAAATACAAACTCAAATCCAATTCATGTTTTTTCCAAAGCCAGTGTTTTTTCCGGAATAACAAGTGGTCAATTTCAAAATTTAAAAAAAAAATGTATCTATCATAGGTTCAAAGAAAAAGCACATCTTGATATAAAGGTCTGATGTGAAGTTTAATTATTTTCACGCATTATATGCTACTACTCAGAAAGTTAAAAAATGGAAGCATGATTGAAATAAAGTTACTAGACCTTGGGTTCTTACTCTAAAAGATGGGATATATAATGTAAATTTTCCCAGGGGTAGTATGAAGGATAAATTAAAAACAATAGGTACAGGGTGGTTCAGAAATATTAGTGCCTTTTATGATGAAAACTTAGTGGTAACTGAAATCATCCTGTCCCATCACCTAATAGTGAGCAGACTTGAGGTAGAATGCCAGTTCCACTTGTGCAATAATGGGCAAGAACACTTGCTTTTCTAAAACCTCAGTTTCTATGTTGGTAAAGTGGAATCATAATAGTGCGTATCTCACACAATGAGAAAATGCATGTAAAGGGTATAATGCAGCAGTTAGTACATAGTAAGCACCCATTAATTATTTTTTTATTAATACATCAACTCCAGAAATATTGATACCTAACAGCTCAGAGCACAATAATACTTTTTGCAAATAAAAAGAGTCTTCTCCTAAATTATTCTAGTTCTTTGCTGATACATATCACATCAATATTTTAAGAACTTCTCTTTTGAAAGGTATAAATACTGGCAAGGTACTTTTATTGATGACCTTAACAGATTAGAGGGTTACAATATACTCTGTGTGAGATGCTACCTTTTCTAGAACAATGTCATTTTTCACAAAAAGTACAAAAAAGCCTTAAGAATTTCCATGTTAATTTTCTTCATCACCATATTTAAGGTTTTCATATTGCCTCCTTTAACATGAACTACACATTGTATGTGTTCAAATTCTACCTGCCAACATGCACAATAAATAGAAAATACTAGGGCAGTTGTGTTGTGGTTGGCAAAGTACTGTCTATCACCCAAGATGTCCATTTCCTCCAAATATATTACCTTACATGACTCTTTGCTGATGTGATTAAGTTAAGGATCTTGCGATGGGAAGATTATCCTGGATTATCTGGGTAGGTCCAATGTAATCACAAGAGTTGTTTATAAGAGTGAGGTGAGGGATCAGAGTCAGAAAAGGAGATGTGGTGAGGGAAGCAGAGTCAGAAGGACAACATTACTGGAAAGAACCATGAGCCAAAACATGGAGGTAGTTTCTAGAAGCTGTAAAAGGCAAGGAACGGATTCTTCTCCAGAGTCTCCAGAATAAACACCGACCTCCTGATCCTATAAGATCCATTTTTGAACTTCCGACCTCTAGAAATATAAGAAAATAAACTTGTGTTGTTTTAATTCACTAAGTTTCTGGTAATTTGTTACAGCAGCAACAGGAAACTAATACACGTGTCTTTTTCATATTTAGTACCTATTATATTAGAGAACTGGAAAGTTATTATCAAGAAAAAAACATTTTGTCAAAAATATATTTTGTCAAATATCAAACCTCTCTCTCTCTATATATTTGTCAAGAGGTATATGCCATAATAAAATTGCTTTACATGTTATTTTACTTTAGAGAACTGTGTATGACACTGTGTGTACAATTATCTTAGAAAAAAATGAAATGGGAATATACATGATAGCATTACTCAAGCTTTAAATAAAAGTTTCTCTTTTTATCTTTATAAAAATCTTTATTGTGGGCTGTTCAAGAACCTTGACCACAATCTAAATATACTTGAGAAGCTGAGTTCACATATTTTTAAAGGAAAGTCTTTCATATAGAATTTTCTATAGATTTAGAGCTCTGCTACCCTATGATATATTTTGTTTGTCAGACTTCATTCAAATATAAGTTTTCAATACATGAGAGGAGACTTGAAAGAATTAGAGGATTGTATTTATTCCTTTTATTCTTTAGATGAGTGTCTAAAAATGGTACATGGAGAATTTTAATTTTTCTAAAGAAGTTACTAAAAACAAGTAAATGGATTTGTTTCATATTTTCTTTTCTTATGGTGATTATGGTTATAATAAATTTTAGAGGGCTTAACAAAATGGATTTAAATTGGCAAATCAATTGGTTTCATAGGTTGGATAAAATGAAGTCTAGAGAATAAAATTTTTTTCTCCTATTGTTATTGGTGAAATGACCATTGAAACGTGCCAGGTCTGTACATTTGATTCCATTGTTCTCGCTATTATGTCAGTTGACCTCATGCTAGTCATTGAAGTTGTCGTTCCTCTATTGTTCCCTCAAACAAAACATAAGGAGGATATCAAATTGCTTATAAAAACAGCTGTAAAGGACTTGCTAAAATATCCCATGCATGTAAATCGCTTCATAGACTATATAACATACCCACAGAAGCTACGGAAATTAACAATGAGTTGTCATTAACTATGTGTCCTCAACATATGTTCTTATTGGCCCATAGAAGAAGAATGATGAATGGTCATAGCAGGGTTTTCAAATCTTTAAATTTTAAAACAAATTCTTCAAAATGGTAAATCCTAAAACCAACTCCAACACTGATTTACCTATTTAATTTCAGATAAATGTTACGGGAAAATCCAAATAAGTATGCTTCATAGTTGTAAAATTCAGAGGTTCATAGAAAGTTAAAACTGGAATAGATCTTAGATATTATTTAGTCCAGCCCTCTAAATTTACTGCCTGAGACAGATGCCTAGATATCCTCGGTTATCCAATTAGGTGGGAGAAGGACTGAAATTAAAACTCAGTTTAAAGACTTATGAAGTGCAAATTTCACTACTTCTCTTCATGAGGGTTTCCAGCAAATGTCCTGCCCAAAACATTACCACTCATCCCACTAGTATAAAACTCAATTCTTGTAGAGTTGTGAAAGTAGTTTGTTGCTTATAAGTTCCTTATTGAATGGCAAACACTGCTAGCAGGGAATGCTATAATTAACCTCCATTCCCCTCATGTTTGAGCCACCAGACAGCACCTACTCAGGGGTATACTACCACATAGTTAGGCTGGGGCTGGACAATGACCAAGAAGATAGTTATGTCAAGGGAAGAGGCTGGAGAATGAGGAAGGTAAGAGAGACGCAGTGACCTAAAGGATAACCCCATTGTTATCCTTTCCTCAAATGCCAACAACTTCCTCTAACTTTTGCTATTAAGTGATGAGGAATTCGAGATGAAGAATCAAGGCTTGGGACTTCCCTGGTGGTCCAGTGGTAAAGAATCCACCTTCCAATGCAGGAGACGCGGGTTCGATCCCTGGTCGGGAAACTAAGATCCCACATGCCACGGGGCAAATAAGCACCAGCACTACAACTACTGAGCTCGCGTGCCTTAACGAGAGAGCCCATGTGCCACAAACTACAGAGCCCATGTGCCCTGGAGCCCGTGCGCCATAACTAGAGAGAGAAAACCCGCATGCCACAACTAGAGAGCAGCCCGCGAGCCTCAACGACCCAATGCAGACACACAAAAAAAGAATCAAGTCTTATTTACTTTTTTCTTACTTTCCTTCTTCACATTCTACATGTTAATTAAACTCGTAGAAAATTTTATTTGTTAAATGAATGAATGATTACAGCTCCCCTCTACAAAGTGCACCAGATCATCCATGTCTAAATCTGAACTCTGAAAGATAACTCATTATTCATAATAGCCAAAGTGTGGAAACAACCTTAGTGTTCATTGACAGGTGAATGGATAAAGAGAATGTGGTATATTTGTACAATGGAATATTATTCAGCCTTAAAAAAGAAGAAAATCCTGTCCTTTGAGGCAACATGGATGAACTTGGCATTATGCTAACTGAAATAAGCCAAACAGAGAAAGATAAATACTGTATGGTATCAATTATAATGCTCGGGGGTGAGGGAAATAGAGAGAGGTTGGTAAAAAGGCACAAAATTTCAGTTATAAGATGAATGAGGTCTGAGGAGCTAATTACAACATGCTGACTAAAGTTGATAACACTGTACTGTATAATTGAAATTTTCTAAGAGAGTAGAAATAAAATGTTCTCACTAAAAAAAAGATAAATATATGAGATGATGAGTGTGTTAATTAACTTGATGGGGAGAATTCTTTCACAATATTATATTAAATCATCATGTTGCACACTTTAAAAAAAGAATCCAATTATATATTAAACAGAAAGTCTCAGAGATTTAAGAATATTTATTTAAAAATATTTCCATCATGCTTCCTGCCAAAAATAAAATGTGATTCAAAAGCCAAAATAAATAAATAAAAGATAAATAAAAGATGCTTACTAGCTATGCAACTTATTATTAACCCCTGTGCCATGATTTCCACATTTGTAACAAAGCGTTAATAACAATATTTACATTTAAGGTTGTTTTGAGGATTAAATAAATTGATACTTGTAAAATGCCTAAGCATTGCTTAGCATATAGGAACTGCTCAATAAAGATCACTATTATTGGTGGTTCTCCAGTGGGGAAGGGGGTTGATTTTGTCCCTCAGAGGACATTGGTCATTGTCTGGAGGTGGTTCTGTTTGTCACAACTGGGGGAATGCTACTGGAACCTAGTGAGTAGAGGCCAGACACACTGCTAAACACCCTTTAACGCACAGGGAGGCCCCACAACAAAGAAGTAGATCAGAATGTCAATAATGCTAAAGCAAAAAAACTAAACTCTTACTACTACTACTACTGCTACTACCATTGCTACTAGTACTCTTCCTCCTCTTCCTGAGTAGTGTAATGTAGGTATAGTCTTTCCTTTTTCATTATTGTTGTTGTTTATTTTTTAATTTGTCTATTTTTATTTATCTGTAATTCCTTCTCAGATAATTATCAAAGCAACTCTCTGGAGTAAGGGGAATTTAATCAATGTCTATTACTTTAATATAAAAATTGCTTCCTATGGATAACATGTTTATTAAAGTAATCATCAATTCAGAACAAGGCAAAGTCAATTTTGTTAAGAATACCACCAAAGTTGGTCAGAATCTTAGGTATTAAAAACAAAAGGGCTATTCAATGGCCAATTCAGCATTAACATTCCCAAGGGTCAGGGACCCCATATTTCTAAACAGAAGCAAACATGTTCACTGGCTGGTGGATTAAAGATGATTTATTTGTGTAAAATTCAACTTCTTTGAAGTTATCAATACCACTGATGTTCTAAATATGAGGTTATATGTTTTTTTTCTAACTTTTGAGTTCAGCTTGTGTATTTGTCTGCTCTAGCTGTCATAACAAAATTTGACAGACTGAGGGGCTTAAACAACAGAAATTAATTTTGTCACAGTCCTGGAGGCTAGAAGTCCAAGATCAAAGTGTTGTTAGGGTTGGTTTCTGTTGAGAACTCTCTTCCTGACTTCTTAATATGTCTTCACATGGCCTTTCCTCTTAGAAGGACACAAGTCCTATTGGATTAGGGCCCCACCCTTATGATCTCATTTAACCTTAATTACCTCCTTAGAGGCCCTATCTCTAAATACAGTCACACTGAGAGTTAGGGCTTCTGCATGAATTTTGGAGGGTCACAATTCAGTCTATAACAAGCATGCTCAAGAGATGAAAATAGAAAGATAGATGAAAGCAAGGAGTGAGAGAAGAAAATTGTATTCTACTCCATTGTAATTGCTTTCTCTCTTTGGGACTAATTAGAGCTGGGAATTTTATTGGAAAGCTGTTTTAAATTTTGTATGTTGTAGTTAATTAACTCTGGAGAAAATTCTTCAGGTTTACTTTTCTGTGCATAGTGTTATTCTTTTCTATTAGTCTGACAGTTAGACATGCAGAGAAAAATGCTCGCATTTAAAAATATGCACAAATATACACCATACCTACATTTTTTCATCGCAGAACATTGTTCATGTTATTAAGAAAAATGCATGTGAAGAAGTTTCTAGTATTTTGAAAGTCTAACACTTATTCTGATTTTAAGTATATTTTGAAAAAAGCAGCATTCACTACATAGTTTTGACATTTATGTCCTTAGCAAAACAAAGAATCTTAACTGAATTCCTATGATCTGTTACTAGGGAAAAATATTGTTAGGGTTTGAATGTGACTTTGGATAATCTTAAGAAATATTTTAAGTATGTAAAAGTTTAAAGTCCAGTTTCCTCTGATGTACTAATTTGTTGAAAAATATCAGGTCATTTTTTTGCTTTCTAACTAGGTTACCAAAATTTCTGCCTTCATCTTTCTTCCCCCATCTTGCCTTCCTTCCATTCTTAGTGGGATAAAGGTCTGCATTATCTGGATTTGGAAATACCCCAGAGAAAAAATTCTTTACTATAAATCATGGAAGAAAAGCTCTATACTATGTGATTCATGACAACATTATAGGAAGTCCCTCTTTCAAGCCTGAGGATTATCTCTTCAGTCTGATCCTTCATGATCTTTCATGGGTGATGGCAAAATCTTTGTAATGAACAAGATTCTCTTGAATACAATTCCACTGTTGCCTCCCTACCCCCACCCCCCTCAGTTAATTCTCCACGGAGACATTTTCTCAAAGAGTAATTCAGATAAACACCTCCCCATGCCTACAACTCTTCAAAAGGTTTAGAACAAGATCCAAACTCTCATTGTTATATGGTGCTTCCTTTCCATCATGTTGGCCTTGACACAACTCTCATCTTTCCTGACAGTTGTTCCCTGACCACCTTGGTTAAAGTAGCACCCAAATCCCCACCAAGCCAATCTCTAACTCTTGCCCTGTTTTATGTTTCTTTGTAGAACATGCCTCTCTTGAAAATCTATATATACATTTATTCTATTTTCTGTGTGTATTATCATATTGTCATTTTTACCCCATTATAAGCTTAGGTCCATTAAGGTAGAGCTTTTCATCTGTCACGTACATCATTTTACCTGTATGCATGGTTCAGCACTGGCATATAGGAGGTGCTTGCATTAGTTTTTTTTTATCCCTATGCAACAAAGAGCCACAGACAAATTGCAATAGAAATTAAAACAACTCAAATTTATTACCTCAGGGTTTTGAAGGTCAGAAGTCCAGGCCTGGCTAAGCTAGATTCTCTCCTTAGGCCTTCATCAGGCTGGATCAAGCTATCACCTGGACTGTGTTATTTTCTGAAGCTGGGGATCTTTTTACAAATTTACTTGGCTATTGGCAGAATTAAGTTTGATGTTGTTCTAGCACTGAGGCCCCTGGTTTTTAGCTGGCTGTTGAACGGGGACTGCTCTCAGCTCCTAGAGGCCCTACACAGTTCCTTGCCCCATGGCCTTCTCTATTGAACCTGTCATACTTTGAACTTCTCTGACTTCTTCTGTTGCTGACCACCATCCCCTGATTAGGTCAGGCCCACACACACACAATGAGAGAGTATTATGCAGGTTGTGCACCCTGGGAGGCGGGTATCTTGGGGGTTATATACTCAATAAATTCTGAATTTATAAAGTGGTGCCACTCCACATTTGCAACAAATTTCTGAAATCGCAAAAGTGAAGACATTAAAGAAGTATTTAATTAGTTTGTACTAAGAAGCATTGTTTGTTGTGGTGCCTTTGTTTTAATCTAAAGCCATATATATCTTCCCATAACTAAGTTTTGAGCAGCCATCTTTTTGTTAGACTCATGAATGACTAACCAGAATTTGGTCACCAGTGTATAGACATGCTTGTTCATACCTAACTAGCCTTCAATTAGAAAATTGAAAATGTTTCTCCTCTTAAACTACTTTCTTAATCCAATGCTTATTTTATCTTTTCCTTCCAATGGTTTGTGGTTTTCTGAGAATTTAGAAGATATTAAATAGGTTGTCATCTTCTTGACATTTTGTTTTATCCTTTATCTAATGTTTCTTCTCCAAAATATATTTAAAAAAACCCTTTATTCCTAGTATTGATTATGAATGTGTCTTTATCATGATAGATAGTAAATCGGAAAGAGCAGGGTCTTTGGTCTTATCAGTCTCTGAATTTTGACTTCATTCTTTATATGTTGTACCATCATGAGGAATGTATCTTTCTTCCACCTCAGTTAGCCTGTCAATAAAATGTGGATAATAATATTTAACTCAAAAGACTGGTGTAAAGAGCAAAGAAATAAATTGTCTGTAAAAGCGGCACACAGTAGGCATTCAGTGAAAGTGAGATTGTTTTTCACATGTAGAAAATATAGATATGGGTAATATTTCCCTAAATACTTGTTTAAAAAGCAGATTCCCATGCTTTTCCCCAGACCTACTAGGTTAGATACTCTAGAACAAGGATCCCCGAATTTACATTTTAAACAAATACCTCAAGTCATCAATAGTAAACCAATGTCTGAAAACCGAAGATAGGGAATTACATAAAGAATTCATTAGAGAGAAATTTAATATATTTAAATTATTGAAAAATAATTTTCTGCTTTTAAAGATATAATAATTACATAAAAGGTCAAGCATACTTCCTGTTTTGTTAAATTCTGTGTATTCTATGTCAGCTCATATTGTATTGAAATATGTATTGCATAGTTTAAGAATCTTATTTTTGCTTTTTCTCCTGATAGGCTGCAAACTGAAATTAGTTTATCCCTCCCACCCTCCAATGTCTTAGAGTCCTGTCTTTGTTTTCAAAGAACAATATTCAAGAAGGCAAATAATATTCACATTTTGATTCTTTTCACATTATAAATATAGGCTTATTGCTATATATGTTTGGTCTTTCAATTGGAAGCAAAATGGTGATGTTCACAAACCAGTATGTCTTATAGAAATATTTTTGGAACAAAAAATCAAGATGTGGTTAAAATAGATGGAGACACTTGGAGAGAATATTTGACTATTTAAAGCCAGTGTATCCTGGAAAATCAGCCACAATCCTGAGGTTCACTAAATGTCCACATGCCTAATTACACTCTTGGATAAAGGTAAAGCTTTTAGTTTTCTCTTTTAGGGTTTCACGTTTCAACTGTTATCAGTTAAATTCAGAAAATTGTCTCTCTTCTCTTCAGGAACCCCACCCCCACCCGACCTTGAACTATCTCTAGTTCTTATTTTTGATTAGAACCATATGCAGTGATAGTCTTTACTGGGATGGAAGCAGATCACTGCAGTGCAGCATAACTGAAGCTCATAAAGAGCTTTATTGCCATCGTCCTTTGAAACTGGAAGAGAATGTGTCCCGTCTTCCCACTGTGTCTCATCAGCCCAGCAAATTATATCTTTTCCCCTTATGAGGAGCTGTATCACCCCCAGATGTGTTTCTAAAGCACAATTTGAAGATAGTGAGACAAATACTGGACACAACATGCTTCTGACAGAGGCCACTTGTTGAAGAGAATTAATTTGGCCAGAGGCTGCAGCCTTGGTTTAGCTTCCCTCACTTCGTGACCTGGATCATCGGGCCTCTCAGATTTAGGAAATGCCAATACACAGATCAAAAATTATATTCCAAAATGAAAACAGCCATTTTAGAGCTTTGAGTGGCACGTGGCTTTGCTCATGAATGGCAGACCTGAGGGAGGCTAGTTATCAATACTTATGCAGGTTAAAGTGTTCACATGCTGAAGGTTCAGATTTAAACTCTCTCACTCTTCATTGTCCCCCACACAAAGGATTGCTTCTTTGTGGATTTAAAAACTAAAGGACTTCATACATTTCTTTAGATGCTGCAGTTTTACACTTAACATTTTGTTGTGATATTAAAAAAAATCTTGCCTGGTAACAAATATGACAAAAGGTATGTAAAAAGCTCATACAAATAATAAAAATAACCTAAATTCATCACAAAAGGATAGAAAGCATGTAAAACTGCCTTAATGGTTATTATATGCCAGGCTCTTTACCGAGAGTACAGACTTTGGAGAAAGAATTTCTGGGTTCAAATTCTAGCTCTGGCAAGTTACTAGTTGCAGAACTTTACAGAAGTTACTTCAAGTCTCTGGGCCTTAGTTTCTTAAAATGACTATAAAACCAATTGCTTAGAGCTGCTGTGAAGAGTTAGTACATGTACAGTGCTTAGAATATTGTCTACACATCCTAAGTACTTAAAAAATAACTATTATCATCATTGATAACTATGCTACTAATAGCTATTATCATTTCTAATAACTCTTAGCATTAATAACTATTTTAATTATTATTAGTGACAACTTATAGTTACTGATAATTATGACAATGATAATACATCATTTTTATTACTTTAAGCATTATCTTTTCTAATTTCACAAAAATCTTCTTAACTTTATCCATTTCCCTTTATACAGATGCTTTGCCATACAAAGCCCAAAAAGAAAAAAAAAATGCCTGATATTATATAATAATTGGCAGTACTGGACAGAAGTTGTCTAACTCTAAAGTGTGAGGCATTATGTGTTTCTACCTCTGAAGGTAGGCACATAATTCAAAAACAAATTTAAAAAGGCAACCAGCATTTATTGAGCTTCTTCCCTGTTTTATTAGAGTCTCTGTCCTGTGTTGGGACGGTGCTTCCCCACTGAGCCATCTTGGAGCAGATTTTCACCTGGTTTCTTTTAGCATCACTTAATACGTACATATGTGTGGGTGGCAGGGGGGTGGGGTGGGGCTGGGGAGAGGGCGAGACTTTTCCTTTCAAACCTTCACTACCCCTCCAGGATCATTTTTTGCAATGCAAGTACTTGTGAGCAACCCAGGACACTGAAAATGGTAAGCCAGATAGGATCCAAGCAATGTTCAAAGACAAAGACCCATTCATTCATCCATTCATTACCAAACTGAGTGCCTATTATGTACCAGACAGTGCTCCAGACAAAAGGAACAGCACTGAAAAAGACAAAAAAAAAAAAAGCTTTTCTCCGCTCTCATGAAGCTTACTACTGAATGGAGAAGACAGACAACAATCAAGCAGATGACTATATTATAAATTTTTATTAGTGTAAGAGCTAGATTGTGTGTGACGGAGAATAACTGGGTGGTTACTTTAAATCTAGTACTAGGAAAGACCCCTTTGAACATTTAAGTTGAGATTTGAGTGACAGAAAAAAAGTAGCTATGGAAAGATGAGAGAAAAGTACATTCTGGGAAGAGGGAAGAGTTAGAGAAAATACTCTAACATGGGATGGACTTGGAATTTTCAAGAAACTGAAGAAAAGAAAAACCAGTATGGCGGAGGCTAGTAGACAAAGAGGACAGAGGTAGGAAATAAGTTCAGAGAAGTAGGTGGGGGCCAGATAAAAGAGAGCTTGATAAACCAGGATAAGATAGTTAGATATTACTGAAGGAATGAAATGATCTGATTTACTTCTTGATTTTTTTTTTTCAATTATCCTGGCTGCTATGTGAAATATGGATGGTAGAAGGATAAGAGGAAAAACAGGTCCCTGAGAAACTAATTAGGAAGTTTTATAGGATTCCAGGGTGAGATATGAGGGTGGACTGGGCAGAAGTAATTGTACTATAAGATGGAGAAAGGGGACATAAGTGGGGATGAGCTTGGGAGTTGGAGCTGATATTTTTACTGAATGCTTGTGTGTCGACATTCAGGGAAAGAGCAGACTCAGGGGTGGTCGTAACTCCTAATGATGAATATGCAAAGTCCACAGTTGAATCTAGATACCAATGGGAAGGCAGTCAAGGTGGGTCCTGAGCCCAAACACTTTTGATGCCGGTTGGGAGTTTGCAGCATTTCCTCCACAGAGCTGCTGGGATATGAGGGTGGGCGAGGTAGTGCACTCTCCACCTCTGGATGCTGATTTTGGTCCTGTTCATGTGGTCCCAGCAGTTCCTGTTGCCACATCCTGGGCACCATTGACCTCTCCATCCTCAGGCAGATTCTCTTCTGTCTCTCAACCTTCCTGTGAAACCAAAGATGTCTCTCTAGTTTTAGGAGAGGTGACTGTTCTCTTACACAATGCATATTCTCCCAAGTCTCTTGCCTAAGCACCCACCCATGTCTCCCATTTCCTAGGCCTAAACTTTAGGCTTCTAAAACACAAGAGCTATAAATAATAACTTTAGGCTTCTAAAACACAAGAGATATAAATCTGTTCCCTTTTTGTTTTCTGCTATGTAATTTCCTCCCTTATTGAACACTTTGCTGACCAAATAGAGGGGAGAATCAGAGGGTAGAAGGAAACTCCAATAAAGTACACACACTCACACTACACATACACATACACACACATACTCACATCAATAATTCAAAATCTCTATCCCTCTACACTTACCTTATTTAGTCTCAAATGTCACTGCTCCCACTACTCACTAACTGACTTTAAGCTTGTCCCTTGGCTTTTGTTTCAGTTTTATCACATATTAACTGAGAATAAATAATTTTCAAATCCTCTTTAGATCCAAGCTAACTATACCTCCATTCTAGATTCTGGGCAGAAACTAACATTCATTTGCTGCCTACAATCTCCCAGGAGTTTCAGGAAAATGGAGTGGGGGATGGTCACCCTAAATTGTATCTCTCACTTAGTTTCAAGGATTTTTGATAAGAAGATGGATCAAAGTTGCTAGGATTGTATTTGAACTTGTTCACTAGATGTCCTCTAGAAGAGAAGTCATCCTAAGAGTCCAGACACAAAACTTTAGTTGCATGTTGGGAGCTGGGGGCTATTCTCAGAATAGCAGGGGCTGGCCTGGTGGGAGATAGAAACCTACTGGGAGCAGCTCATCTGCCAGTACTAAAGGCAACAACTGAGATTAGAGAGAGAGAGGGACAGAAAGGAAGGCAAAGAAAGGCAAGGGAAGGCAAGTGAAGGGAAAGAACATAGAAGATGCATGCAGTAGACTTATACATATTAAACACGTATCATGAAAAAACCATAAGTAGGACTAGATATCATGCAACAGAAGCTGGGGAACACAGTTTGCACTTTTAATCTGTTATTCCAGAAACTGAAGTTTTAAAAGTTTAAGTAATGTGACAAGGTTTTATATATGTAACTAGGAAAAGCAGAAAGGTATTAATTCATCATTCAAATATATTTGTTGATCACTATTTTAGACATGTGTTAGGTACCTTTTTAGACATTGAGAATATAGTGATATCAGATAATAACTGCTGCACTAGATGTCTTCTAGAAGAGAAGTTATCCTAAGAGCTGACCTCAGATAATACTGCTGACCTCATAGAACATACATAAGGAGTTAACAAATAAACAAGTAAATACATGGTATATGAGATGATGATAGATGCCGCAAAGAAGAAAATAGAACAGGGTTAGCAGGGTGGGACAAGCCATGTTATTTTCTATCAAGGAGGTTCTCAGTGTGAAAGGGACTGATAGGTTTATCAAACCAAAGTCTGAAAAAATGTGGCTGGTGGATACTTGATCCTCCAGTGCCTGAGCATAGCATGTGTTTTTTACATATTTATGATTCCAAAGACAACGTAACCTTTTGATTACAACATTGCCTTATTCATGGTATATTCAACACAACATGTAAAATAATTTAAGTAGTGGATAAGATCAGGAAGAAAATTCTCTTCTAAATATTAAACTTCTAAATCATACAATTCTTCCTCCTACTTGAAATGAATTATACTACCAAACATAATATTTTAAATAGGGATCAGACCATGAGAGAAAAATTTAAGAACATAATATCAGAGGTAATCTAGAAATCTGGGATAGGTGATTGAAAGTCAGATAAGAAAGCTTCTATTTGCTCTTTAATCAGAGACATTCTGGTGCCAAAACACTGGTACTGACATTTCATTTTCCCAAACACTAAAGGAATCTTTTCAAATGTTTTCTTTAAAATAGTTAATTCTGGTTCTAGTTCTTCTTGAACTGATTAAAGAAAATCTTGTTTGAATTTGCTTTAACCTTGCAAGTCAAAATGTCAACTGTGTTTTCATCCCAAAAAAGGAAAAGAGAGAAAGTGTATTGCTAGGTTTAGGGAACTGCTCATATCATTGTCTCCTTGAAAATTCTTTAAGTTAGAAACCCAAGGAATTTGAGATTTCCTTAGATAAACAATGACCTGATGCTGGAATATTAGCAGGGAAATTGGTAATTGCCAGCCTCAAAAGTTTTGATGGAGTATTTTCTGTATCACTGCCACCCTCACCTGTAATTCAACCCTCTATCACCTTCCGTCCTGGTTACACAAAAGCTGAGACTCAAAGTACACCGTATATAGGAATCATATTTAACCATGTTAGACTCGAGAATCTAATTTCCTATAATGAACCTTCTAGTTCCTGCTGTGCCACTCCCTAGCTATAAAATCTTGAATTTAACTTCTCTATTGTTTCTTCATCTTTAAAAATGTTGTTACATAGTTTAAAAATCTCTTTAAGCTCCAGTAGTCTTAGGTATTTACACAAACTGTAAGATGTTTTGCAGGTTGCAAAATATTTAAACATTTTCTGAGTCAGACAAATATGCATTTGGATCCCAGTTCATTAACTTACTGGTTGGGTTATCTTAGGTTAGTAACTTAGACTGTTTGTGTCTCATTTTTTTTTCTTTAAAGTGGAGATTAAAAATAAGACATTCTTTGAATGGTAAATGAGGTAATGCATGGGAGGTACTTAGCTCAATGCCCAGCACTTAAAAATTCAGTCAATGTGCCCTTGTGTTCCCATGTGTCATATTTTTCCAAAGATTCCTGATAGAATTTGACCATAACTGTGCTCATCACATTGCCAAATAGCGTATGGTTTCTGCAGTTTTATTAGAAAAAAACAGCAATTAGAGGTAGTAGTGGAAGAACAAGCTGTGCCTATATGTCAGTATTTTTAAGTTTAAAACAAACTTCCTCTTTGAATGGAATTGTTAGCTCTACCAGTATTGGCGAGGCATTTGGAAGTTTCCTAAAAATATTGTATTTGTTAGCTTTTACTGTGTAACAAACTACTTCTAAACTTAGTGGCACAAAACAACAATCACTTTATGTAGCTCACTGTTCCCTGGGTGAGCTGGACAGTTTTTCTGGTCTAAGCAGGCTTCTCTGAGCTCTGTTAGGCTGTAACTACTGTTGAATTTATATATATACGTATGTGTGTGTGTGTGTGTGTGTGTGTGTGTGTGTGTATAGTGCAATTACAAACATATATTCTTCAAATTAGAACATTTCTATTACTTATCCTTTAACTGACATTCTAATCTATGTGGAATTTAATTTGGGAAACTCCACTCAGTTGAATCTCTAAGCTTTGTTGATACTATATATTCCTTCATTTAAACTACTGTTTCTAAATAAAGACAGCACACTGTAAAAATGAAGAAACAGAACTTGAGTTAACACAGATTAAAATCTTCTTTTCCTATACGGCCACTTTTTATTTGTTCTTAAAATTTAAATCAGTGAAATAGAGGGCAAATTGCCAGGTGTAATATTTTTGGTTGGTAAGTGGAAAATTTAGTTTACAGAAAAAATATATATTTGTTGCATTTTGTGAATGTTACTGAAAATAATTTTGTCAAATGCGGGGGAAGGTGTTAAATAATTATTGCTCCAGGTGTCAAATATGCTAGGTATACCACTGATTAAAAGCATAATCAAAATGTATTTCTGGGCTTAAGGGCTATAAAATATAGTAAGTCAAATGGACATCAGAATAAGTAATAACAATACTGCACCAGATCTTAGAGATATGTATGCAGCACTCTGTTGAAACAGAGAAAAGACAAAATCATAAATGTTGTTCCTTTAAAATTGTTCCAGACCCATATATTGAGAGCTTAAAATTCTCAACAAATTTCTTGGAAGGAGGTTGTGAAATAATAGAAAATATATACATTGGTCTCTGTCCCTAGTTCCCTGTGCAGAGCTCCTAAAACCCTTATAATTTCCCAAGTGATAAGAATACTAGGAGCATCTTTTATTCTAAATTTGGTCTTTTACCCTGGTTCTTGACACAGATTTCCAAAATCCTTGGAATTTCCTGGGTGATAGGAGAATCTTTTGTTCTAATGAGATGACTCTTGGTGGGCTCCTGGATGGGGTTGGTCACCAGAAAGACCAAGCTACGATTAGAAGCTTGGAAGGTTTATCTCTGCTCTCCAGGAAGGGTTGAGGGGCCGGAAATGGAGTTTATAACTGATCATGGCTACATGATGAAACTGCCATAAAAAATCTCAATAGTATGGGCTTTCTGTTGCTGAACATGTGGAGGTGCTGGGAGGGTGTCACGCCTGGCAAGGGCATGGAACTCCAAGCCCTGTCACCATACCTTGCCCAATGCCTTTTCCATTTGGATGTTCATCTGTAACCTTTATCATATTCTTTATTATATAATAAACCAGTAAGTGTTTTCCTGAGTTCTGTGAGTCATTCTAGCACTCAAGAAGGGGATTGTGGGAACTCTGACTTATAGCTGTTTGGTCAGAAATACAGGAGACAACCTGGGGCTTGCGTTTGGCCTCTGAAGTATTTGGGGGGTGGCAGGAAGTCTTATGGGACTGAGTACTTTTAACCTGTGGGATCTGATGCTATCTCCAAGTTGACAGTGTCCAAACTGAATTATATTGTAGGACACCTAGTTGGTATCACAGAGAATTGCTTAGTGTGGTCTGGTTTTAGAAGTGTTGTGAGCGTGGTAGTAGTGTGAGAATAAAGGAGAAACACAGAGGAAGTGTTTTTTTCCCCCCACACAGAAGCCATCCTGGAAACAGCCTTACTCTTCCTGCTATTATTTTCCAAAATACTGTGACCAAGAAGCAAGTTTTTCAAACTAGAATTACATATCTTAACTGTGTGATTGAATTTCCATTTCTGTGTTATCTTTACTACTCTCCCTTTTTCTATGTAATGAAATATATGGCTGCAGATAAAAAAACACTGGTAATAATTGTTGATTTGGAAATATCTACTTCATAGGAATCTTGTTTCTGCCTGTGTTATGCACACATGTGCACTCATTTTCTGTTTTGAATAAACGTTTAAGGCTGCATACCAATCATTAACATGTCCACAATGCCAGAAAAGATACTGTTAGGAAAAATATAAAGGCTTTTATTTAAATAAATGATTTATAATATAATCAATGAACTCTAAATTACATTTGCAAGTTCTCTTAAGTAATTACATTACTAACCTTTTTGAAATGATACGAGTAAAACAAATGTTAGACTTTCATTGCTTCATTCTAAACGATGTTTTAAACCAAAATAATGGATTTAAAAAATACTCTATGTTACATCATACATATTAAGTAGAAAGAGGAAAAAGTCTTATGATATTACAAAAATTTATAAACATAACAGAATTAGATATTTAATTATGAGGCATTCTCAAAAATTAGAACATAATGGGGTATAAAAATAAGCAATATCTGGGATTGATTTCTTGTTTATTTGCTACTTCCTAAAAATATTGTTTCAATAGAATAATCAGAGACAAGTGAAATATATAAAATCAGAGCCAAGTGACCTATCTATCTATCTATCTACTATCTATTAGGGTGATCAATTTGAGGAACGAACCCCATAGGATAGAATCTACCCCCATAACCTATAGTATAAAGCAGATAAAAGTGATGATAATTAGGCAATATCACAATATTTTAATAATCCCTCTTCAGGAAATTTATATTTCTTTGAAACTCAAGGATTTCAAAAAGCAAAGCTTAGAACTCACAGGACATAGAAAAATATTGGATTATTCAAAATTGTAGATAGTAGGGAAGAATCTGTGCTTTTTAATATGCTAATAAAAATCTAAATAATGCTGCTCATGAGATCTGTTTTCTGTAATAAACAAGAACTAGACTTATAATAACATGAGAATTACATACGTAAAATTGAATTTGACTTCAGTGTAAAAATACAGAGAAAGCAACTAACTTGTGTTACCTTGCACAATAATTTTAATATCTAAGTTTTAAACTTATTTTGCCAACAATCTTTTTTTGTGTATATAAATGCAAAAGAAATAAAAAAGACACTAGGAATACCTGGGTGTGCTTTATAAATAAGCAAAGTAAGGACATGATCTCTTTAAATTTCCAGTGGCAGAGTTAATTTTGTTTTATAGGAGTTCAAGCTACTAAGCTTAAAATAGCAGTTGTAAAGGACCCCTTGAGAAGTAAGAAGTACTTTTTAGTAGATAGGAATGTATATAGATATTCATCTCATTTCTTCTCTTAAATATGTATAGGATCTACCTAAATACTCCAAGCAAATTTATCTCAAAATTATAAGATATAAATGTTTTCCTCACTAATATTTAATGAGAAATAAACTCTCGAGATAAAACATTCATTAGGAAGGATGGTAATATAAACCTTGGGAAAAGCAGAATTTGCCAATGGAATTCTGTTCCTTGCCGTATAGCCTTTAAAGACATATCTATCAGATTGTTCAGAGTTCATGTTAAGACTTGATTCATTTTACCTTATTAACATAGGTTCTCATTTCTTTGCTACTGCTTTGTTTTTTGTTATACACAACATATAGCCCTCCTCAGACTTCCCGATCTTGCTAGCGTAAGTTATTCTGTTTGCTTGTCTGTTTTTAGTTATAAGGTTTAATGAAGCCAACAAGGATTCCAGAATTTAGTATTGTTCAGACTAAGCTTAATCTCATCTATTACACACACAATATGGGAGCGCTCAATCAAAGAAGGTAGTTTATTCTTCAACACCAGTTATTTTCTGATGGTCAGAACCATCTGTGGCCACCTGGTGAAGCTCCATGGACTGCAGATACTTTTCATGATTTTTTCTGTGACATCTTAGGGATGCTATCCTCTCAGGCAAGTTATAACTCTCTGGAATTGATGAGATTAGGTATTAAATAAAAATGTCTCATAATGTGAATATTTAACAAAAAGAAATTAGGAGTTCTGGCTTACTGGCATTTGACTTTGTCTAAAGAACTTTGGTTTCTTTATTTGTGAAATATGGATTATGTGAAAGGCTGCAGTCGCTTTACCTTAAACAATGAGAGCAAACCTCTCCATCTCTCACCTTTTTTGCCCAGAATCTAAAAGTAACTAAAAGAAGTGAAAACAAGTGAGTCCTTGTCTGGCGATAGAAATTTGATCTCTCAGGACAATTTTAGGTCTAACCTGTTGCTCTATCATGTTGCTAGGATGGTACCCCATGAATGAAAAAAGCTACTATGGTTTGAGTTATTATTGTGTGCTAGACTTTGTGCTAAGAGCCTTACACATTTTGTTCCATTGAATTCTCACAGTAAATTATTCACTTTTTCAGACAAGAAGACTGAAGCTTAAGTATCAGTAACAGTTAAAAGGTGGTGTTTAAAAATGGAGGTGTGTAATTCCAAAGGTAGACAACTGAATTAAAGTGCATTTGTCCCCTTTTCTGTTCCAGTATAATCCATTTGGGTGGTTAGGATCCATCTTCACCACTACACTTAGGTTGTTTCCTCAGATTCTGTTTTGTATTTAGAGCATTGCTGTTTTTCATTCTATTAGTTAGGATGGGCTATATTATGCTGCAGTAACAAGCAATCCACAATCTCAATGGCTTAAAACAATACAGACTTATTTCTTGTTCATGCTACATGTTCTTTGCTGGTTAGCTAGGGATTCTGCTCCACAGTATCTGTACTCCATGACGAAAGTCACTTTTCTGGTTAATCAATATAATGTGAGCATGTTCCATAGCATAAAATAATGTTATTTCATCTATTATGTAGATATGCCATAACTTTCTTAACAAAGCCCCAGCCGTTGCATCTAAGATGGTTTCATCATTTTAGTTAGCTGGTATTCCCATCCTCATAAGAAGCAATATTCTCTAGTGCATAAGAGCACAGTCCCCAGGAATCAGAACCTCTGGGTTCACAGCCTTGTGTGCCAGTAGCTATGTGATCTTAGGTAAGCTACCTGAATTTTCCATGTCTCAGTTTCTTTACCTGAAAGAAATGTAACTGTGACCATTTCATAGGGTTGCTATGAGAATTAATTGAGGTTTTATTCCAAAGAGGAAATGCAGATGGCCAACAGGCACATGAAAGATGCTCAACAATGCTAATCATCAGGGAAATGCAAGTCAAAATCATCATGTCACCTCACACCTGTCAGAATGGCTATCAGCAAAAAGAACACAAATAACAAATGTTGGCAAGGGCATGGAGAAAAGGGAACCCTTGTATACTGCTGGCGGGAATATAAATTGGTGTAGCCACTGCAGAAAACAATATGGAGGTTTCTCAAAAAGGTAAAAATAGAACTACCATATGACCCAGCAATTTCACTTCTGGGTCTATATCTGAAAAAAACGAAAGCACTAATTCAAAAAGATACACGCACCCCAATGTTCATAGCAGCATTATTTACAATTGCCAAGGTATGGAAGCAACCTAAGTGTCCATCAACAGATGAATGGGTAAAGAAGATGTGGTATATATATGCAATGGAATACTACTCAGCCATTAAAAAAGAACAAAATTTTCCCAATTGCAGCAACATGGATAGACTTGAAGGGCAATATGCTAAGTGAAAGAAGTCAGACAGAGAAAGACAAATACTGTATGATATCACTTTTATGTGGAATCTAAAAAACACAACAAACTAATGAATATAACAAAAAAGAAGCAGACTCACAGATATAGAGAGCCAACTAATGGTTACCAGTGGGGAGAGAGAAGGAGGGAGGGGCAATATAGAGGTAGGGGAGTAAGAGGTATAAACTATTATATATAAAATAAGCTACAAGGATATATTATATAACATGGAGAATATAGCCAATATTTTATAATAACTATAAATGGAGTATGAACTTTAAAACTGTGAACCACTATACTGTATACCTGTAACATATAATATTGTACAGCAACTATACTTTGATAAAATTTTTTTAAAGAGAATTAATTGAGGTTTTAGATGTACATAAAGTATGTAGACTTTGACTCATGGTAAATACCATATATGTGTTATCTAATAATTTATGAATAAAAATAATTACTAGGAGTAGAAATTTTGAGAAAAGGGTTATCTAATTATTAAGGTTTTAAATACACAAAGCAACGATGGAATATATTTTTAAAATTTAGGACCCTACAAATGTAATAAAGGATTCCCTGAGAAGAACTAAAGTTACTCTATGGAATAGGCTCTGCACAGTTTACTAATGAAGTATAGAGAACTGATGAAGCGCTAAGCTACACGTAGATACGTTAGAATCTTTTCAGTAACATGTTCTTTGTAAAGAGTCCCAAATCTACAATCTCCATAAATCAACTTCCCCTCTACACTCTGGCCTATGTCCGACACTGAACCATAGGAACATTTATTCTTTGTTACAAAGCTCACTTCTGAACCTCGGGCTAAGCTCAATATAAGGCAGACGTGCCCATCAGCCCCACCCTTCAGACCTTTCATCATTTTACTGTATAAAGCTAAGCAAGAATGATTCAACTTAACAATCATCCATGACACAGGCATGTCCCAGTTCCCCAGTTCTTACACAGTAACTTTGTCTCCTCTCTTTTCTGTTTCTGGGCTCCGAGAAACATGATCTTCCCAGACATTTGATTATCTCCCATTAACATTTACATTTTTCATACATAAGGCTATATACCATCTATCTAATTTTTACAGGAGGCAATGGAGTTTCCAAAAACGAAAAGTAGTATTACAGTGCATTCTATATGTTGCTAAGACTATCATTATACTTACTATTTGACTTATTTTTTTCTTGAAGAATTTTAAAGCCTTGTTTTATTACTTGCAACTCCATGTATGTACTGCATATTGCTTTTTATTGAAAGGATATGCACATTACAGAGAAATAAACAGAAAAATTTGCATTGAAATTTCCTAAGCAGGTAGATGAGTTGACTACTGTAGTTTTACTAACAAAACATGAGGCTACATATCACTGTAATTTGAGAGTCCGGCAATCCCCATATTGATGGATGGAAAGACTCATATACCATTGACTTAAAAGCTCAAAGTCCATTCAAAATACAGAGTCTAGACTTAGCTCTTTGTTCCTTGACACATCTGACTAGCATTTGGTTAATGTCAGTGTCTTGCTAATACTTTCAGTGTAATCTCTTCCCCAGCATGATTAACTGTAATAGGGCTGCTGCTGAAAAGGTGTGCTTAATGTATTGTAAAGGGTCACAGATGGGGAGTATTAAGTCCAAGATGCCCAGCTAGCTAGACTATGAAAGATATAATCCGTATTTAATATCCTTTCCCATTAACAGTAACAATCACATGTAAGCGATTTCAGTTAAGAACTAATCTAAGGCAGTAACAAAGTTAGATGGCATCTCTAATTACAGAAGGTAGGGCCCCATTAGTTCCACCCACTATTGGCTGTTCACCAATGTTGGCAGAAATCAATGTGGGCTTTATGACAACAGGTAACTAAAGCAGATATTTGGTATATGGTTATTCAAGAAAAAAATCAAGAGGATCAAGTTTATTCCACACCTTTAGCCTATTTCTTTTGAAAAACATGATTAAAAAAATCATCTAACTTAATATGCACTCATGGGGTCTTTTATTTTTCTTCTTTTCTAAAATTAATGGACACTGACAGGCAATTTACTTATCAGCATAAGTGAAACCTCTTTCAAAATATGCCTTTTTCTGGATCATCTGATTTTGTTTAGTGGGATTAATTAAATTTACTCTATTTCCATCTGACAGACTCTCTTCTTTGGATAGTACACTATAAAAATGACATAATGCACTTACTAATTTGCAACCAGACCAATTAACATGAACTCACAGTCTAAAAAATATGATTATATTTAAAGAAAACATAGCATAGTTAAGCTATATTGAAACTGTCAAGGTGCCCACGGCAGAAAAGTAGCCATGCTTGACTGTCTATCTTATCACTTCAGATTTAGTAGGAATTTTCCATATGTGTTTGAGACTTTGTACCCACAGCCTCTGACAATTTTTCATTCCTTCTCCATATGGGATTATTAGCCCAGTACACATTCATGACTGGGATTCATTCATTCAATCAGTATTTATTACTCAGTGTATCAGTCAATGTGCTAAGTGCTAGAGATACAGTTGTAAACAAAATAAACATAAACTCTAACCTTGTGATACTAACCTTAATAATCTAGTAGGGAGACAAGTTGTTCAACAAACAAACACAAAAATGTATATAAATTGTCGTGAATTTATATAAGAATAGTGCATATAAATGCCTAATCAGGACTTTCTGTTATAAAGTCAGCAGTGCACTGGTTTAAATTGGGTGAAATGGAGAACGTCTTTTAAAAGCAGTGTATTGAATGTGGGGCATAAAGGATGAATAAGAGTTAAGCAGACAGGTAGGGGGATGTTCCAGACAGGAAAGAGCACGTGCAAGTTCCTGGGTGGTTATGAGCTTGGTGCTATAAGGAAACTGAGAGACGGTCTGAGTGAGTTAAAAAATTGCCTTTTGCATGATTAATCTTGGGGCACAAATTATAAACAGGTGGTAAAGGATAAGTGCACACATCTTGTCACAGAATTTAGCTTGCTCTGGTTTAACACTGAAGTCTTATTTCATAGTTTTAGCTGGATTTGTGCCCAAGACAGGCTGTTTTTCTCAGCTCCAGGACTTGGGAAAGAACAATGTACCCAATCTACCCACTACAGTCTGGATCCAAATGGACTGATTCCAACAGCAATTGCCTCACATTGAGCTTTTTGCTGTTTTATTATGAATCTCTTGCCCAGAAGCTCTTTAAGCACCCTCTCTCTGTCTCAGTCAAATTGGACCTACTGCTGGATTTCTAGTCGTCTTACCTCAAAAGAATGTATAGACTCCCAAACCCTTTTCTTCATTATCTTCTGCAGGCATTTTCTGCTTGCTGTTTCACCAATCTCTTCAACTCTGGAGACAAACAATTGCTAAGCTTTCCAACTCATTATTCCTTATGTCCTGTCAACCAAATATCTTACATCCCTAAAACCAGTTTGCAAAGATCACAGTTAAGACAGGTAAGTTTTTTTTTAATAGCATCTCTTATGGTTCATGTATTATATAAAACACGTTAAGATATAATGGAGAATAAAACAGACAAAGGTTTATAGTTAAGTAGTCAAATATACATATATATATATATATACACAGATATAAATCATATATATATACAGAAATATAATTACAAATTATAATAAATAAATATATAAAAACCCAAATTAAATTTAAACCCGAAAGATGGGTATCTGTCAATCTGACAAAGAATGGGAAAAGTCATCATTTCAGAAAGAAATGAAAATGTATGTCAAGCCCTGGAATGAGAAAACACTATATAGTCAGTTAGGGCCAGAATATGTGTTGAGAAATAGACAATGGTGATGAATATAACCAAGGTATTGGGGTAAAGATGTTAATAGATACTGATTTTTTTCAAACTTTTAGGCAATAAATCTTTGCTTCACACCCTCCTGTAAATGTTTATGAAATTTTGTTTAAAAAATACTGTGAGACAAAGAGAAGCAAACTAACAGATGGCAATTAAAAGTATATATCAGAAAAGGCTGCATGGCATGGATTTCTTTGTGGGGCACCCTGTGGCTATAACACTTACTAATTTGTGATATTAAGGAATTTTTTTTCATTCCTTGATGTGTGACTCATAATACATGCTTCCCCATATTTGCACTATTTATGCAGGATAACGTTTTACTGTTTTGTTTTGCTTTTAGATATTACCTGGCATCAGGCAAACTGCAAATTCACATATACATATGTCCACTCTTTTTTAGATTCTTTTGCCATATAGGCCATTACAGAGTATTGAGTAGAGTTCCCTGTGCTATACAGTAGGTCCTTATTAGTTCTCTGTCTTATACATAGTAGTGTGTATGTACAGTAGGTCCTTATTAGTTCTCTGTCTTATACATGGTAGTGTGTATGTACAGTAGGTCCTTATTAGTTCTCTGTCTTATACATAGTGTGTATGTACAGTAGGTCCTTATTAGTTCTCTGTCTTATACATGGTAGTGTGTATGTGTCAATCCCAATCTTTTAATTTATCCCTCCCCCTCTCTTATCCCTCAGTAACCATCAGTTTATTTTCTACATCTGTAACTCTATTTCAGTTTTGTAAGTAAGTTTACTTGTTGCCTTTTTTTAGGTTACACATATAAGTGATATCATATGATATTTGTCTTTCTCTGTCATGACTTAGTATGAGAATCTCTTGAGAACTGTGCATTCATAATTTGCAGTTTAATGCCATTTGTAGCAAACTGCAAATTCTGAGTGCACAGTTCTCAAGACTCACTTCTGACAGCAACTACAAGTTTGGTGGGATTCCCAAAACTCACTTTCAAGTTGGACAATTCATTAGAAGGACTCACAGAACTCACTGAAAACTATTATACTCATGGTTATGGTTCATTATAGGGAAAGGATACAAACTAGAACCAGCCAAAGGAAGACACGCATAAGGCAGAGTCTAGGAATGCTCCCCACATGAAGTTTCTATTGTTCTCAGGATACTTTACTCTCCTAGCTTCAACATTTGACAACATGCAGAGTATTGTTAATCTGGGAAGCTCGTTCAAGCTTTGGTGTCCAGAGTTTTTATTGAAGCTTCCTTACATAGGCATAATTGACTGATTGATTGCCCATGTGATTGGCCTCAGTCTTCAGCCATCCCTTTCCTCAGAGGTCAGGTCGATATCAGCTGGCCAGAGTGCTTCACCATGAGTCACCTCCTTAGCACAAACTATCATATGTGGGTAGAGGGGCAAATCATGAATAACAAAGACACTGCAATCACACAGGAAATTTCAAGGGTTTACAGACTGCCTCCCAAGAGCTAAGGACAAATGCTAGACCTCTTTGGGTGAGGCCAAGTTCTTTACTATACAAATATTTAGAGGTATTTCCAATACAGCTGTACTGCTCCAGTAATGACCAGAAAATGATGCAATTTATGCTCTGAGTAATTTGTCAGGTTCAAGCATAGCAACAAAGTACAAAATAATTGAGAGAGGAGAATAAGTATAGGGGTTTATATCCACCTATTGTTATGGTGTGATCAGTGAATAATTCCTACCCGTCACCTTGTAATAACCAGTATTATTACAGTTGGGAAATAGGTCAGTCATATCATTTAACATATCAAAAGGTTTCCAATCATGAAAAACAAGTGACCATGGTATTGAGCTAATTGTCACATACATGAAATGAAAACTAAAGCCCCAAGAAAAACCTTTGAAAATGCTGTGTAAGCATAACATTGTGGTTGGATTTTATATGTCAGGTAAGAAAAGCCCTGGGAAGTGTGGTTTGGGTAATAGGTATGGTAGATTTTCAGGGTTATAACCAATGCTGTATTACATAATTGAACAAACTAATTATGTGCTTCTTATTTGGCAGAAAGAGAAAGGAAGGGCAAAACTTTATATTTTTGTAACTAGAACATCTAGGAAGATGCTATTTGTGATGGTTAATTTTATGTTTTGTCTTGACTTGCCCAGGTAGTTGGTCAAACATTATTTCTGGGTGTGTCTGTGAGGATGTCTCTGGATGCAATTAGCATTTTAATTGGTAGACTGAATAAAGCAGATTGCTCTCCCCTATGTAGGTGGACACCATTGAGGGCCTGAATAGAACAAAAAGGCAGAGTAAGGAAGAACTTGCTCTCTCTCAGCAATACTATCTTTGAACTGGGACTCTGGTCTTCTCCTGCCCTCAGACTGGAAGCACACCCCCAGCTCTCCTGGGTTTTCAGCTTGCCTACTTCAGATTGTGGGGTCTTCTCAGCCTCCATAATTGTGTGTACCAATTTCTTATAATAAATCTCTTTAAATCTCTCTCTCTCTCTCTCTCTCTCTCTCTATCATCTGCCTATCTATCTATCTCTATATAGATATATATCCTACTGGTTATCTTTCTCTGGAGAACACTAGCTAATACGCTGTTCTAATGTCAACATATATGAAAACTTATGCTTTACAGTTAGCAATATTTTGATTTATGAATTACACTTGTATAAAAACTAAACTCAAAAATTTCTAATTCAGCTTTATCCAATACAATAGGAAGAGGATTTCTAAACACCTTGGTCTTCAAAATGAATAAGCAGGAAGATGATACAGAGAAATAAAGGCAACATTCATAGTTCAACATCTATGAGTAAGTCCTAAGTGAAATGAGATTGCAATTGATAATCAAAGGAAATAATTATGTCTTTTACGTCCTTTTAGATGGGAACTAAGAAGGACCCACAGGTGCATACTATATATCTGGCTCAGGTGGTAGAAGTGGCTCATTGAGGAAGAGAGATAAAACTTATCTAAACATTTGGTAGAAAATGTGGAAAAACACACACATACTTTAGGCTTTGCACACAGCAGGATGCAGGTGATAAAAAAGGTACTTCCTCCCTTTTTTTCTAATCATTATATTCTATCATCTCTTTTAGGTGTCTCTGAGAAGTCTTTCTTTATAAACACTAAAACACAAAACTGACACAAAAACAACAACAAATAGAAAATACTGCATTCTGAGCAGAAACTTGAAATCCCATGAGATTGCACCCATGTACATAGTAAGTAATCTGCCTGTATTTGTTAGGTCTGTTTTGATTATGCTTAGTGACATGCTAAGGACTGTGAAGCATAGGGAATAAAGGATATTGATGGAGTCATTCGTTCAACCTATATTTATTCAGCATTTAGTAAGTGTAAGGCACTGTGATAGATACTGGGGATAGAGCAATAAACAAGATGAAAGGAATCCCTGCCTTTGTCGGGTAGCTTATATTTTAGAAATAGAGATATGCAACATAGGAAAGAATCCCCCAAGGAGGTAATACTGTGAGTCAAGACTAGGAAAATGAGTAGAAATCAACTAATAAAGAAGGAAGATGTGGCAAGAGTAGCTGGTGGGCAGACCCTTGGTTGTACAGGGCCTCTACAGCTGTAACTCAGAAAGCAAGAGACATCAAGGCATGAAGTCAGGCTGCTAAGGTTGGTCTGGGCCAGATAATGCAGAACCTGATAATAATTTGGGTGTTTTTCGTTATCAATATATGGAAAGATGTTGAAGGGAAACCTGAGATGATCATGTTTTTAAAAGATCAATCTGCCTGTAAGACAGAAAATGTCTAGGGCAGGATCAAAATGGGATACACGAAGGTCAGTTAGGAGTCTATATCACTATAGCATCATGCTATAGTGATAGCAGAGTGGATGGGGAGAGCAGTAGACAATCTGGGAAATGTTTTAGGAACTGACATTGACAAACTTTAATAATTTACAATATAAACGTGAGAAGGGGGAGTATCAAAAATGATCTCTACATTTCTTGTCTCCCGTTTTGGAACTCCACATTTTGAAGAAAAACAAGAATTGATTGTAATTTCTTTAAGATTCGCAAATCTCTGACATAGAAATTTGCCGCTTTATTTTGATACCTGTGAAGATGCCCTTTAGTAGAATTAGATAGACATACTTTTGGTAGCTAGGATTCTGATCTTTCTAAGTGCTCCATCAGATTCTTTTCTTTAAAATGGGTCATGGGGAGTAATGGTTCCTTAGAGGAAAAAAAAAAAAAATTAGAAAAGCAATGGTTAGGTGGCAGTGATAAAATGCGTTAGCAGAGCCTATACACTTGTCAGTTGGCAGTGACCTATATCATGGAGCCGTGCTACCATTTCTGACAGTTTCATTAGGCAAGTCAAGTTCAGAGTCGTCAGGAAAGCTAAACTCCCTTCTCAGTCTTAAAAACTGGTCCAAAAATTTATCTTGGTGCATGTGCAGAAGAGAGCCTGAGACTGCTACCCTTAGAAAGTTCTGGTTGCAAAGTTGTTCCTGGGCTGGTGTCTAGCAACTTGGCTGGCAAATAGCTCCCTACACTGACATAAAAATTTCCCTAAATGATAAGAGAGGCTCACTGTGCCTAAACTGTTTATATAAACAATATGGTTTACACTGAACACCTGCTTTCCTTTTGGGAGTCTGAGATTTTGGTACATGCTATGCAGAGGGTACCCATGTGACAAGTCCCCAGTAAAATTCCGGGCACTGAGTGTCTAACAACCTTCCCTAGTAGATAAAATTTCACACACATTGTTGGAAATTAAGGATGAGGAAAATTAAGTACTTTGGATGAGGAAATTAAGCGCTTGCATTCTTTGTGACTCCACTGGCTCTTGGTAGTTTGTGTCTGGTTTCCGCTGAATTTCACCCCATGTGCCTTTTCCTTTTGCTGAATTTTGCTTTCTATCCTTTTACTGTAATAGTCTTCACTGTAATAAATCTTCATGAGTGTGACTATAGGTTGAGTCCTACAAGTCCTTATAGGGAAACATCAAACCTGGGGTGGTCTTGGGGACCCTTGACACAGTAAATTATTGGGGAAAATTACCTTGCTATTACCTAAGTTATTTCTATGAAGAGACATTGGGCATGAATTATCAATATATTAACTCATGGGAGTAATGATTTTGTCATGTAATTTTGGCGGAGATTATTTAGAAAAATTTCAAGTATAAAGGAGTATTTTATTGTTAGTATACCTTAGTATACTTAGCATAAATTTGCCAGATTCACCTGAAGATGACAATACAAGACATCATAATTTTGCATGCGAACATCCTCAGTAGTATGACAATAAAAAATCACTAACTTAAGTCCTACCTTGTTTTAATTAAAATTTCTTTGTTACCAGCATTTTTTTTCTTTTTTTTGCGGTACGCGGGCCTCCCACTGTTGTGGCCTCTCCCTTTGCGGAGCACAGGCTCTGGACGCACGCAAGCTCAGCGGCCATGGCCCACGGGCACAGCCGCTCCGCGGCATGTGGGATCTTCCTGGACCGGGGCACGAACCCGTGTCCCCTGCATCGGCAGGCGGACTCTCAACCACTTCACCACCAGGGAAGCCCTAGCATTTGTATTTTTGATGTTATATTTAGACCACAAAGCTTTTCCATGAGAAGGCTCTAGTATTTAAAATGTTTTAAACACAAGGTTAAAACATCTCATTGAAATGATGGTGAAATGAACAAGATACAGGAAACTGCTGTAAGCATCTTCATTTTAAAAGCTAAGATGCTTTTAACATGCTACAGAAGATGGAATGGCATCAATAACATTATCGACCATAAGTGACCACCCAGATGTGAATTGTGATTGTGGAAATAGCAGTGTCCTTTCATTTAAGTAATTACTAAGCCTCTTAGAGCACCTGTGTGTGCAGGGTCCAAGATTCTTATTACCTTCTGAAGTCTTTATTAACCTGCACACATTTAGCATTCACTCTCTAATGCTCTGCCTTATCAAATTCTCATAAAATATCAATAACATGTCCTGAAGAAAGTTCTACTTTTCCTTTTTCCTCTGGAGTCATAACTGAGTTCTTTAATCTCTGGTTATTATTTTTAGGTTGAAACACACCAGGCTGCTCCTTAAGTGTATTCCTCACCCCACCTCACCCATGCCCCATGATTGGATTGACTCTATGTGTGTGTGTATTTTCCTACTAAGAGTGTCCTTGGGTAAGGATAAAGACTAACTGTGAATATCACTTTAAACTTCAACTCACATAAATTTTTAACTCATTCTTAAGTTTTCCTAAGTTTTGAAAATGAAAACTAAATATTTATTAAGGGCATATTACTTGCCTGGTACTATTTTAAATCTATTTAACGTAATAATTCCTTTAAATCTCACAGTAACTTATGAGGTAGGTGTTACTATTATCTTCATTATATTGTTGGGGAATCAAGACACAGAGGTGTTAAGCCACTTGTCCAAAGTCACACAGCTACTCAGGGACAGAGCCAGGGGAGAGGGAGGCAATCTGGTCCCAAAGCCTGAGCTCTTAATTTTTGCCATTTTCTTCCCCTGAGCATGCCTTTGTTTTTCATATTCACTGCCTCAGTTATGACTGACTCCTTCTAACCATACTTTGTCCCTTTCTTCAGCTGTATGTTGGTCTACATTTTTGCCCTGATGTGACTTGTCCAATGCATAATCATCCTATGATACTCTTCTCTTATGCCCTCTCTTCTGGAAAAGCTTTCACAGTCTGATAGGCAGCCTGGGAAATGCTGTGCAGGCAGCACAGGAAAAATTTTTGCCCATAGGGCTCAGGCTGGGAACAAAGTGTGAAAGATTATTTCTGATTCCATTACTTACAATGATTTAGAATCTCTTTCCCTAGCGTGAAGAAGGGGAACTACCACAAAAATCTAGATTTCTAACATCAAACAATGCGGTTCTAGAAGAATTCTGACAAAATCGGACCCAGCTTTGCTTGCTTAGTGTTAAATCTATATTCAGACTTTAGAATGTGTCAGACAGTTTTAAATACAAGCCGTCAATTTTGAGTGGAAGGATTTAGAACATTTTCCCTTCCAGTGAAATCATGTAATCCTCATTAAAATGTTATCTTATGGTCCAAATGATTAGCAAGCATTATATTCTCTGAATCCAAGAAGCCTGAAATTTTGTAGTTGAATAAAATTCCACCAACGACTACATGTTTTCTTAACAAAAATCTCCCCAGCTTATCAGTATGGTATTATTCTTTTCGCAGTTGTAGCCTTCTGGTTGCTTTTCAGTCATTTCACACTTGCTCATTCCCAGCCTCCAGTTCTCAGTCTCAGAAATAAAAGGTATTTCAAACCAAAGCACCACGTGTTTATCGTACAGTGCCATCAACGTTCTCATTCTCTCTCTTTCTGTCTCTCTACATGTACATCTATAATGTGAACCTTATGGCAAATCGTCTTTAAGTTTTTCAAGCAGTCTTTTCTTCTTGTAAATGGCAATTATTAAAAAAAAATGACAATTATTTTTGAATTTTTTCTCTCCTCTTTCCTCAGCAGGTCTCCAAGTTTATTTTCCAAAACGTTACTCCTAAAGATAAATTAAAGAAAGCCTGACAGAAAGAAACAAATTTAAGCTAATAGTAAGACCACTAACCCTACACATTCTTCAGATAAATTAGTTCTTTAAAATGAAGTCCAGATTATGGCTATTTCTCAGTTGTTGTTCAAATATGGATTCTCTTGGAAATATTAAGAAAGATTTATACCTTACATTTTTGGCTTCAGATGTCATAAGGTTGAAGGATTACATGTAAAAAAAAATGGTGGAATCTGTATTTCATACAATTTTGTGATTCAGATTCCACTCACATTTACTGAATATCTATAATAACAAATAATTATATATATAGGTGGTAAGAAGGTAAATACTTGGAAAAAATTATAGACAGATAACTGGCTGGCTGGCTGGATTTAGTACTTGTTATATGTATATCAATGACTATTGATTGTATTTCCAACTCTCATTTCTTACCCTGAGCCCTAGATTCATACAGGTATTTCCATTTGGATGGTTAAAAGGTGTCTCATGCTTAACATGTCCAAAAAATTCTTTTTTTTTAATTCCACTTGTTTATTTTCCTCCAGTCCCACCACCCTCCCAACTTACTTCTTCCCTAATATTCCACGTAACAGTTAGCAACACTATTCAACCAATTAGATTCCCAGTTCAACACAATTTCTCAGTATCCAATTAATCAGAAAATCCTGTCAACTCTACCTCCAAAATATATACCAAATCACACCACTTCTCACTATTTACATGGCCATACATTTAAATCCCTGGGCAATCCAGAGTGGGACAAAATCATCCTAATTTGTTTCCCAGTTTCCACTCTCGCCTTCTACACCCGGTTCTAAAACAGCAGAAAATAGGATCTTAATACTTCAATCTTATTATTCCCCTGACTGAAATCCTTCAATGGTTTTCTACTGCAATCAGAATAAAATCCAAATTTCTTATTACCCTTCAATGTCTGGTCTCTGCTTACGTCTCCCATGTTACCTCTTACCACTCATTGTCTTGCCCATCCTGCTCCAGGCACATAACCTTGCAACACGCCAAGCTCTTTATCCTAAGCCTTTCACTAGCTCTTCTTTACGCCAGAAAGCAGTTTCCCCAGACCTTTACCTGGCCAGCTTCTTTCCATCATCCACATCTCTATCCGAATGTTATCTACTCACAGATGTCTTCTTTAACCATCCTAATTAAATTAGCTATCATCACCCCCTTTCCTTTACCCTGTTTTTAGTTTCATCAAATAACCTATTATTATCTGAAATTATCCTATTTATATATGTATCTATGTGTTTAATGTTTCTTCTGTCAATAAAATATAAGCTTCCTGAGGCAAGATCTGTCTGTTTTATTTACTTCTGTGTTCCCAGTGCCTAGCATGGGGATTGCTGCTTGAGGAGCTTGAATAATAATTGTTGAATAAATGAATGAATGAGTGAATAGATCATATCATACAATTTGCGCAACCACCTTGTAAGATGAGTGGCACCGTCACTGAAATTTCAGGGCTGTAAAATTATCTCTCTAAAATCATATCTGGTTAAACCCAGGACTCTTGACAATTTCTAGGTTCATACCTCTCAGAAGTTTCTCCACAGTGAGTAGACAGTTGGATTGATGTTCAAATTAAACTGTATCAATCAATACAGTCCTAACCTACCTTAAAAAGAAGTCAACTTTCCACATGCCTCAGAGATCAAACTACACAATGACAAAGACTTGAAGATTTATTACTGCCAATGCAGAATAAGAACAACATGAGAACTGTAAGTTAACTGGACATAATTTCAGTTGTGCTATTCTCCAGAGCCCTTTCCTAAATGAGAAAATAAATTAGAAGAAAATGTAAGTGAAAAGGAGAAGCCTTCATCTGGGACACACAGCAAGTGTAATCGAAAATGTAGGCAGATGCCAATCACTTCTGGAGAATTTCAGAGCCTGGAGACTATGGGCATTCAGGAAAGAAGTCATTAGCTGTTACTGCAAGAATAGAGAACTATGTTATGTAAAGGAAGGATGCTGTTACAGCTTTTGGATTCATACATGCTGCAGGTTATTCACTTCAGAAATTTTGATGAAACTTTATATCAATCTCTGAGTTAAAATCACAAGGAGGCATTCATTTAATTCACTATTTTAATGAATATCTGTGATCAAAATCTTGGCTTTAATTGATTTATTCCTATGGTTGTGAGAAAGCAAGATTCTTGGTTCTCCTCATAATAATTGTTAACTTGGTAGTATTACTCTGGTAAAGAAAGTAGGGACTTCATAAAGGAGAGGGTGATATGGCATGCCATAGACATCCAAAATCCCAATTGTGGTAAAAAACTGCATTTAGAGGTTAATACTTAAGAAATATTGATCACTATTAATAACTATTGACTCAGCACAAAATTTTGTGGAATGATTGACGGTGCAAATAAATCTACAACACAATCCGTCAGGAATATTGTATTCTCTAACAAAAAAGCAGACTATGTATGACTAACCTATTATTCATTCTTGCTTCCTGGTTTCTATCAGGAAATTCCTTTGGTGTGATGACATATCCAGGTACTTTATATCTCAATGAGCTGCCTGTCTGTTGTTATTTCTAAAGGTTTGTTGTTCAGTTTTTGTTAGGTCCCTGATGTTCTTTTTAGCTTATGTTACCTAGTCAGTTTCTGTTGTTTACAAGCAAAGAACACTAACTGATTTTTATACTAAGTCTTCCAGAGAGGTGTGGATTTAGTATTGAGGCTTCAGAATTAGAGCACACTTATTTTTTATCCTTGGAGACCAATTTCACTGTAAAAAGTACTCAAAGATACAGAATAATGGAAAGATCTCTTCTGTATTTTTGTGCAGAAAATACAGGCACATTAACCAAGAATCTTAGTATTATTAAAGATATAAATTAAGCACCTACAGTGAAACTTCCAGTATTCATTTTAAACTCCTGAAGTTGCCAAATGAATTCAAGAGCTTCCAGAAACCCAAAAGTCGTGTAAAAGAACTTGGTTCTTTACATATCCATGAAAAAGAATGGGTAGAGAAAACAGCTATGGAAGCTTGAGGTGTAGCATTTCTTTCTCCCCACTTTCAACTAAAGAAGTTCTGCCTTTCTCCATGGGTCTGAGGACTCAGTGGGAAGCTTTCCAGTTGGGGGAGCAGCCAGATATTTGCTGCAAGAATGCATGATCCACTGCAAATACTGAAATTGGTGGGGCATGTGGTGAGATGACATCTTCCCATGAGGCTGGCATAAAAGAAAAACCTCAGCAGAGAAGGCTGGCCAGACAACATTGTAATGAGGGAAGTACAGGCATTAGTTTCTGTTTACACTGGCTAAGTCAGGGTCAGAAGTTAATGTTTATGATTGCCCTTGTGGTAAGTGGGCAATGACTTCAGTCCCACATCTAGCTACTAGAGTAATTCAGTCCTTCGAGTAAGCAATAATGTGGAATAACCACTATCAGAGACCTTAAGTAAACATCAGGCATCTATCCATTTATAATAATCCAAAGACAGTTACTATCTTGCCTTAGGGCACTTAGGATTCTTGATTCTTTTGACAATGGAAAGATCATATTCTATGATTCCAATCTTGAGGGCTGTAAGGAACTGAAGCCTCCCTTTGTATCTTTTAGAACTTGGCAGGTAGCTGTGTTCATCTACACTGGGAATCACCTCCCTGGACCTTCTCTGATGCAGGTAATGGGCCTGTGTGATTAACACCTGGTGAACCAACCTTGATCCTCACCGTTGACAATGGCTTAGACCTACCACGTTCCTAGTGAGCCTTCTCCTATGTGCTTCATTACAGATACTGATAAGCAGTCTTTTACTCAACAACTCAAGTTCATGTCATAGCATTTTAATTATAAAATAATATATGTTAAATAACAAATAGAGATTTGAGAACAAACACAACCCTAATATATTTTCTTTTTCCTTCGTCCCATTAGGTGCAACAAGTGCAAACTAATTATTCTGCTGCAATATTAAGACATTCAATTCTACTTTAGATATGAAATATTTGGGGGGAAATTCAATGAATCTTATATCTATCTATCTTCTTATTTGAAAAATAGCAAGATATAATCAGATTTTCCTCTCTTATCCATAGCTAATTTCTTAAACTTTTCAGTTTGCCTCATTAGTTGGACTTAGGGTACTGAAGGAGAGAGCAAAATTCAGTCAAAACTCAGTTTAAGAAAACACGAAGGCTTCCCTGGTTGTGCAGTAGTTGAGAGTCTGCCTGCTGATGCAGGGGACACGGGTTCGTGCCCCGGTCCGGGAAGATCCCACATGCCGCGGAGCAGCTGGGCCCGTGGGCCATGGCCGCTGAGCCTGCGCGTCCGGAGCCTGTGCTCCGCGGCAGGAGAGGCCACAACAGTGAGAGGCCCGCGTACCGCAACAACAAAAAAAAACATGAATATGCCAACTGCTTGGATACGGGAGTACCTAGTTTTGAGAACCACAGAACCCTTTACTAGCATATCCTTATAATAATAAAATAATTACTTTACAACTGTATACTGATTTAGTATTTACCAAGAGCTCTTATACTATTTAATCCTATACTCCATTTGGAAGGGGAGTGAATGCAGTCCTGTTTTTTGGCATTTTTTTTGCTGTCATAATCAATACAAAATGGTTAAATATAGCAACAGAGTAAAAATATACCAACATATGGAAAATGGGTAGGTTTGTTTGTTTTGTTTCCTTAAATTACAGTTTACAAGCATTTCAGATTCACCACACATACACTCACATTTGTTTGTTGTTATTACAGTAGCTATTATGCTGATGGATAAACAGATGGGAACATAACATGGGGCTTTCTAAAACCTGCTTCCTTTGGTTGTTCCTTCTGTGATTCTAGCTGTGCTGAGTTTAAGCAATGAGAATGTTAGGAAACTATTTCACTGATACTGGGAAAAGGTAACTAATATTTATTGAGTGCCTATTTTGTAGCAAACAGTGCCCTGAAAATTTTCCATTTGCTATCTGATTAAATCTTCACAGCAATGTTGAGGTAGACATTGTCTCTATGTTATCCCCAAGGAAACTGAGTCACAGAGGTTACCTAGCTTAGTGAAGGCTACTCAGCTATTCTCAATGGCACCAGGCCCCAAATCCAAGTTTGACTCCATGCTCTTTCTACTGCTTGCTAAACATTTTTTTAAAAATAAAGTATCCCTAAAGGCAGAGGAGAATGAATATATACCCCTAGGGAGTCTGGGGGTGTAGTTCAAAGGGAATCACAGCAAGTGTGAAATTTCTTTGAAGTTTCATCTTTTATCTTTAACATGCATATAGTCTACTCCTTAATATATCTATATTTGTTTTAATATAAAATATATTTGTTTTCCCAAATCTTTAAGTGAAACTCAAGCCCCAGAAATATGCATTGTGTTTATCCTGCGGCTTTCTAGATCCCTCCTGGGTATCCTGGTGTGAGAAGCACAGCCGTTCACAACATGACCTCTAAAAAATGAAGCGTACAATTCTAGCCCTATTCATTTTAATGTGAAATCTCACTTTCCCACATTGGTTTTTCAGAGGAAGCCACCTTTTCAAATGCCCTTTCGACACTTCCACAGTACTCTGTACTTCCCTTTCATAGCATTCATCGTATTTATAAATACTTGTTTAAAGTCTGTCTGCCCCATATAACTGTAAATTCCACAAAGTAGGGAATCTTTGTGTTGGTTACTTCTTTATCCCTAGCATCTACCCCAGTACTTAGGAAACAGTGACACCAAATACACTTTTGTTAAATAAATAATCGGTACATTTTGTTTGCAAAATCTTTTCATATAGAGTCAGAGTAAGGGATGGGGGAGGTGAGATAACTGATACATTGTTGTAGGACTCATACAGATTTGATATTAAGGTACATACTGGAGGTTCAAGAGCTGTGACTTCTAACTCTGCTCACAGAACTGATTTATTCAGTGGTTCTAGATAAAGGATATAATAAAAATTAAGTAGTAACGAAAAGGTGATAAACTTCTCACGGTTTCACATCCTCATCTGGACTATATATGACCAGATGTCAGCGTTTCAAAAGCACAGATGCTCACCCCTTGGTATACGTGCAAGTTCGCCCACCTCTGGATAGGTAGCTGCTGGCTTACCAAACAACCACACTTTCAAGAATCTAGAACCAGTATATGCCAGACTGGTTTAGCAGATGTCTAACTAGACTCAGGCAGTAACAGATCAGATTCTTTTGATTTTGTTTTTCTGCAAAGGCAGGAAGAGTCTTGTGTAGGGATTTTGGAGTAGTTGAGGTTAGATCTGGTTAGTAAGAGGTTTGCTGAGAGTCCAGAACACCGTGATCTTGATCTTGTGCCACAGTATTAGGTGACGTATCTCTGGAAATTCTTTGTACCTTTCCCTGGTAAGTTAGGAGCTTCCTTCTCTACGTTCTATTAGGACTTTGTACAAACCCTATGAATGCATTTACTTATTTAAGACTCTGTTTATCCCACTCATAATTCTTTTAGTGAAGATCCCCTTGAAGACAAGTACTTAATTACTTTTGTTTCCATAGCCTAGAGACTGACACATAGAAATTGTTCAATGAATGTTTTTTGACTAACTGAATACGTGAGTAATGTCACCATTTTCTAGGACTTTTTAGTTCTCATATAGGTTATTGGGAGTGGGTAGAAATGCTCAGTTGTATTAAATCATTGCACAAATGCATTAACTAATTAAACAATGGCATCCCACGTGGCTACAGCTACCAAAAGGGGTTTGATGTTTGATACACCAAATATTTGAGTTTATGAGCTTCATGGGATTGGTAGTACTTTTCAGTTTTATTGAACCTAGACGATTTTCTCTTTTTTGATAAAAATGTCATCTCTCTGCTAAAGCTCATAGATGATGTAAGGACAGACCTGAGACCGCATAGAGAAAAAGAATGTAATGAAATGGTGAGCTAGCATGAGCTTCTGTCTATCCCTAAAAGCCAGCTCTGAAAGCTATTTGAGCTGGTGCTTTTTGAAGGTGTAGGGGGAGGATGAGAGACAATGGTAAAAGTGGAGGAGGAAAAGGCAGTTTCAGGCCACAGACAAAACTTTTGTTGGAGGATCTGCTTTTGCTTCTTGGTGTCTGACACAGGTGCCTGCCATGGATATTGACTACATCATAATCTTAGACCCCGTGGACCACTCTGCTGCTGGTGTCCACAGGGTATATGGGCACTGCAAAGCCTTTCCAGGGCAAGGAGTTGATAAAAAACAATTGCAAAATTAAAAACTGACCTGAGCATTTCCTTTTATCCTCCCTGCCTTCCAAACCTCCTAGGCTGATGGGTTATAACCTAGGGAGATTTCATCTCGCCATACTACTTCTTCTGAAGTCTTTAAAGGTAAAGCTGAGGCTAGAGGATTTCCCTGGGAGAGCGGGTCTGTGGTGTTAGGAGCTCTCTGCATTAAGCTTCATCATCCCTCATCTTTCTAAACTTACTGCCGTCATTATAGACTAAAGTCTGCTGAGTATTAGGCTTAGGTCCTTCCCCAACATTCAGGATCCCAAAAGAAAAGCTAAACGTGAAGTCATAGAACAAAATAAATTGAGTCTTGAGGAATAATATTATTATAAAAGAAAGGCAAAAACTGAACAACATATATTTCTAAACTATCTAAAATAGAATTAGCACACTTTCTGAAGCAAAGCTATTGAAATAGATGGACCAAAAATTTAAAATCGTTATGACAAACATACTGAAGAATATAAAGGATGATATTAGCAATATCAAGCAAGTAAAAAAATTATAAAAAAGTAAGTGCAAATGTTATTTTTGAACACTGTAATAGTTGCAATAGAGAAACCAGTAGATGAGACTTTAAGAAGAAGGTGAATCTAACCGGAGAAAGAAGTGATGAGTTGGAATATTGAAGCACAGCAGGAAAGGATCAATGAAAACTAAAATATATGGCTAGAAGGAATAGCAGTACTAACATTTTAAATAATCAGAATTGAAGGAGAGAAAAATAAAAATGAAGAGAAGGAAATATTTGGAAATACTGGAGATAAATTCAGAATTAATGAGATAAAAGACGTTAATTGAGAGAGTTCCTGGAGTGCTTAAGTACAAAGGACAAATGACAAAACCTAAATCTAGATACATGAGAGTGACATTAGGGAATATGACATTAAAGAATATCAAAGTCCAAAGAAAATCTATTAGCTTTCAGAGAGGAAAAGCAGACTGCCTGTGAAAGGATAAGAATTAGAGTCGATCAGATCTCTCCACAGAAGCAATGAAACTTAGACAATAATGGAACAAGTTTAAGTTTTAAGGGCAAAGAAGCCAGGAACCAAATTTGTTACCACCAAAATTTTCCTTTCATTCCAAAGTGAAGGCACAATAAAAATATTCTTAGGTATATAAGACCTCATAGGCTTTGCCAAAGACCCAAATCAAAACACTTTCTAGGGAAATTCTCATTAAGAAACCAGTCCAGGAGATGTTTTAGAGGTATGTAAACTTGTGGTGGTACAGTTATTGCTAATTAAAATTCTAGGTAATATCGATATAATAAAAGAGGGGAAACCAAATTTATACTGCAGTATTCTAAAATATTTGCCTTGTTAGGAGCACACATAGATATTAGTAGGTTTAAGAAATAAATAGGGGGCTTCCCTGGTGGTGCAGTGGTTGGGAGTCCGCCTGCCAATGCAGGGGACACGGGTTCGTGCCCCGGTCCGGGAAGATCCCACATGCCGCAGAACGGCTAGGCCTGTGAGCCATGGCCGCTGAGCCTGCACGTCCGGAGCCTGTGCTCCGCAACGGGAGAGGCCACAACAGTGAGAGGCCTGCGTACCACAAAAATACCCCCCAAAAACAAAAAAACAAACAAACAAAAAAAGAAATAAATAGGGTTAAATAATTTTAAGTACAGATAGTAAGAGCAACCATTAAAAGGACAAAAATAGAATATGTCATTTTTAAGCAAACAAAAGTGTGCTCAATCTGTTTAATAAAAAATAAGAAGTGAGGGGCTTCCCTGGTGGCGCAGTGGTTGGCAGTCCGCCTGCCGATGCAGGGGACACGGGTTCGTGTCCCAGTCCGGGAGGATCCCGCATGCCGTGAAGCGGCTGGGCACGTGAGCCGTGGCCGCTGAGACTGCGCGTCCGGAGCCTGTGCTCCGCAGCGTGAGAGGCCACAGCAGTGAGAGGCCCATGTACCACAAAAAAAAAAAAAAAAGAAGAAGAAAAAAAGAGACAAAAAGAAAGTACCATAAATGAATAATTTAAAATATGATAATAGAAATAATTTGATGTAACTCTAGATATAATACATTTAAATTTTTGTAACTACTCCTTAATGACAGACACTATCAGATTGCATCTAAAAAACAGCCAGTGATGTGTATATAAAAAGAGACACACTCGTAATAAAAAAAAAACCACAGAAAGCTTTGTGTATTTGTTTTCTATTGCTTCATAACAAATTACCTCAAACTTAGTGGCTTAAAACATCACACATCTTTTATCTCACAGTTTATGTGGGTCAGGAGTCTGGGCATGTTGTAACTGGTTCCTCATATCAGCGTCTCACAAGCCTGCCTGGATGTTTGATCAAGGAAGATCCACTTCCAAGCTCAATCTGGCTGTTGAAAGAATTCATTTCCTTGTGACAGCATGACTGAGGGTTCTGGCTTCTTCCTGGCTGTGGTTGGAGCCACTCTCAGGTGCTAGGAGCCACCCACAGTTCCTTGCTGTGTGGACTTCTCCACAGGCAGTTCCCACCATGGCTGCTGGTTTATTCAAGGGCATCAGGAGAATCTCTCTACAGTCGGACAGTAACAATCATAGGGGTGACATCCTATCACCTTTGCCATATTCTATTGAATAGAAGCAAGTCACAGGTTGCTCCTGCATCCGAGAGGAAAGAATTACACAAGACTGTGGATCATTGGGGGGTCACGTTAGGATGTCTCTGCTACACTTGGAAATAAAAAATCACAAAGTCACAAGAACTACATGCAGATCAAAGGAAGCCATACCGAGGGAAACTTATGATTTATGAGAGAGCATACGAATGGAAAACAAAAATCATAGGCTATACACTTGACGAAGATGTAGTATTTAAACGTTTGCACAATACTCAAAGTGATAAGAATTATCCAGAGTCAATTAAAAAAAAAAGTGGCAATTTCTAAAAAAAATGACCATTTTAATTCATAAAGTAAGGGGGAAAATAATAAAAATAGAAAAAGAGTAGACTGGAGCCTCCAAATATTAAAAAAAAAAAAAAAGTAGATTTTAGTAGAGCCAGAGATACAGCTAAGGGGTTTACTGATTTTTATCTAGAAGAGGAATGGAAAATCAAAACCAAAAATATGTAATTTTCTATCAGCCAAATATATATATTTAGAAAGCTGTTTAGTAAACTATATATAGTTCATATTTCAAAGTGTGGGCTTGTTCAGTTGTTTTCAGTTAACCTTTTTGCTTTTTTTAAATAGCCAAACACATTCCAGGCGGTGTTAAGACATAAACATAAACTTTTACCGGCAGAACAGAGTGTGGATTTTAGAGAAGGGAGATGTTTTGGGGAGTCCCGAGGGGCTCTATTTTTATCTGGAGCTGCCCACATACAATACATCCTTCCTCATTTTCCCTTCATAGCAAAATTCCCTGAAGGCTTATCTATACCTGCTATCTCCAATGCTTATCCCCTTTTTCCTTGAACCCACTTCAACCAGGCCTTTATTCCACGAATGCAAGCAAACCGTTCTGGTCCAAAATACTAATAACAACCTCTATTTTGCTAATCTAATGTCAGTCTTCAGCTCATCTTACTAGACCTATCATCAGTATTCAACACTCTTGCTCACTCCCTCCTTCTCGAAACATGGCTGTTACTTGGTATCTAGGACACACATGATGGGTTTCCTTCCCCCTACCTTACTGGTCACTCCTTCTCAGTCTCCTCTGCTGGATCCTCCCGCTTTAAGCAAATTCGACCTGTTGGTGTGCCACACAGGGCTTAATCCCTTGACCTTCCCTATATCTATACTCACTACTTTGATCAGCTCATTTATTCGGACATGCTGGTAACTCTTGAATTGAGACTTCCAGGCCCCAACAGTGGCCCCACTCCCTGATTCACATTTTAAATGACACTGATACTCATATCATTTAATTTCTTTTTTTTTAACATCTTTATTGGAGTATAATTGCTTTACAATGTTGTGTTAGTTTCTGCTGTATAACAAAGTGAATCAGCTATATGTATACATATATCCCCATATTCCCTCCCTCTTGCGTCTCCCTCCCACCCTCCCTATCCCACCGCTCTAGGTGGTCACAAAGCACTGAGCTGATCTCCCTGTGCTATGCAGCTGCTTCCCACTAATTATCTATTTTACATTTGGTAGTGTATATATGTCAATGTCACACTCTCACTGGGTAAGCTGGGTGAGGGTCCTGTGTCCTCAAGTCCATTCTGTACGTCTGTGTCTTTCAGATTTTTCATCATTAGTGTATAGGAATACAAAAGAGTTCTGTGCATTAATTTTGTTTCCTGCTACTTTACCAAATTCATTGATTAGCTCTAGTAGTTTTCTGGTAGCATCTTTTATGTACAGTATCATGTCATCTGCAAATACTGACAGTTTTACTTCTTCTTTTCTGATTTGGATTCAGTTTATTTCTTTTTCTTCTCTGATTGCTGTGGCTAAAACTTCCAAAACTATGTTGAATGATAGTGGTGAGAGTAGACATCCTTGCCTTGTTCCTGATTTTAGAGGAAATGGTTTCAGTTTTTCACCACTGAGAACGACATTGGCTGTGGGTTTGTCATATATGGCCTTTATACCGTTGAGGTAGCCTCCCTCTATGCCTACTTTCTGGAGAGCTTTTTATCATAAATGGGTGTTGAATTTTGTCAAAAACTTTTTCTGCATCTATTGAGATGATCATATGGTTTTTATCCTTCAGTTTGTTAACACGGTGCATCACATTGATTGATTTGCATATATTGAAGAATCCTTGCATTCCTGAATAAACCACACTTGATCATGGTGTATGAATCTTTTAAAGTGCTGTTGGATTCTGTTTGCTAGTATTTTGTTGAGGATTTCTGCGTCTATGTTCATCAGTGATACTGGTCTGTAGTTTTTTTTTGTGACATCTTTGTCTGGCTTGGTATCAGGGTTATGGTGGCCTCATAGAATGAGTTTGGGAGTGCTCCTCCCTCTGCTATATTTTGGAAGAGTTTGAAAGGATAGTTGTTATCACTTCTCTAAATGTTTGATTGAATTCACCTGTGAAGCCATCTGGTCCTGGACTTTTGTTTGTTGGAAGATTTTTAATCACAGTTTCAATTTCAGTGCTTGTGACTGGTCTGTTTATATTTTCTATTTCTTCCTGCTTCAGTCTCAGAAGGTAGTGCTTTTCTAAGAATTTGTCCATTATATCCAAGTTGTCTATTTTATTGGCATATAGTTTCTTGTAGTAATCCCTCATGATTCTTTGTATTTCTTCAGGGTCAGTTGTTACTTCTCTTTTTTCATTTCTAATTCTGTTGATTTAAGTCTTCTCCCTTTTTTTTTGGATGAGTCTGGCTAGTGGTTTATCAATTTTGTTTATCTTCTCAAAGAACCAGCTTTTAGTTGTATTGATCTTTGTTATTGTTTCCTTCATTTCTTTTTCATTTATTTCTGATCTGATCTTTCCTTCTGCTAACCTTGGGGTTTTTTGGTTCTTCTTTCTTTAATTGCTTTAGATGTAAGGTTAGGTTGTTTGAGATGTTCGTTGTTTCCTGAGGTAGGATTGTATTGCTATATACTTCCCCCTTAGAACTGCTTTTGATTCATTCCATAGATTTTGGGTGGTCGTGTTTTCATTGTCATTTGTTTCTAGGTATTTTTTGATTTCCTCTTTGATTTCTTCAGTGATCTCTTGGTTATTTAGTGGTGTATTGTTTAGCCTCCATGTGTTTGTATTTTTTACAGATCTTTTCCTGTCATTGATATCTAGTCTCATAGCATGGTGGTCAGAAAAGATACTTGGTACAGTTTCAATTTTCTTAAATTTACCAAGGCTTGATTTGTTACTCAAGATATGATCTATCCTGGAGAATGTTCCATGAGCGCTTGAGAAGAAAGTGTATTCTGTTGTTTTTGGATGGAATGTCCTATAAATATCAATTAAGTCCATCTTGTTTATATGTGTCATTTAGAGCTTGTGTTTCCTTATTTATTTTCATTTTGGATGATCTATCCATTGGTGAAAGTGGGGTGTTAAAGTCCCTTACTATGATTGTGTTACTGTCGATTTCCCCTTTTATAGTTGTTAGCATTTGCCTTATGTACTGTGGTGCTCCTATGCTGGGTGCATAAATATTTACAATTGTTATATCTTCTTCTTGGATTGATCCCTTTATCATTATGTAGTGTCCTTCTTTTTCTCTTGTAATAGTCTTTATTTTAAAGTCCATTTTGTCAGATACGAGAATTGCTACTCCAGCTTTCTTTTGATTTCTATTTGCAAGGAATATCTTTTTCCATCCCCTCACTTTCAGTCTGTATGTGTCCCTAGGTCTGAAGTGGGTCTCTTGTGGACAGTATATATACGGGTCTTATTTTTGTATCCATTCAGCCAGTGTATATCTTTTGGTTGGAGTATTTAATCCATTTGCATTTAAGTTATTGATATGTATGTTCCTATTACCATTTTCTTAATTGTTTTGGGTTTGTTTTTGTAGGTCTTTTCCTTCTCTTGTGTTTCCTGCCTAGAGAAGTTCCTTTAGCATTTGCTGTAAAGCTGGTTTGGTGGTGCTGAATTCTCTTAACTTTTTCTTGTCTGTAAAGGTTTTAATTCCTATGCCGAATCTGAATCAGATCCTTGTTGGGTAGAGTAGTCTTGATTGTAGTTCTCTCCCTTTCATCACTTTAAATATGTCCTGCCACTCCCTTCTGGCTTGCAGAGTTTCTGCTGAAAGATCAGCTGTTAACCATTTGGGGATTCCCTTGTGTGTTATTTGTTGCTTTTCCCTTGCTGGTTTTAATATTTTTTCTTTGTATTTAATTTTTGATAGTTTGATTAATATGTGTCTTGGCGTGTTTCTCCTTGGATTTATCCTGTATGGGACTCTCTGTGCTTCCTGGACTTGATTAACTATTTCCTTTCCCATATTAGGGAAGTTTTCAACTATAATCTCTTCAAATATTTTCTCAGACCCTTTCTTTTTCTCTTCTTCTTCTGGGACCCCTGTAATTCAAATGTTGGTGCATTTAATGTTGTCCCAGAGGTCTCTGAGAGTGTCCTCAATTCTTTTCATTCTTTTCTCTTTATTCTGCTCTGCAGTAGTTATTTCCACTATTTTACCTTCCAGGTCACTTATCCATTCTTCTGTCTCTGTTATTATGCTATTGATTCCTTCTAGAGAATTTTAAATTTCATTTATTATGTGTTCATCATTGTTTGTTTGCTCTTTAGTTCTTCTAGATCCTTATTAAATGTTTCTTGTATTTTCTCCATTCCATTTCCAAGATTTTGGAACATCTTTACTATCATTACTCTGAATTCTTTTTCAGGTAGACTGCCTGTTTCCTATTCATTTCTCTATTTTGGTGGGTTTTTACCTTGCTCCTTCATCTGTTGCATATTTCTGTCTTCCCATTTTGCTTAACTTAATGTGTTTGCGGTCTCCTTTTCACAGGCTCCAGGGTTGTCGTTCCCGTAGTTTTTGGTGTCTGCCCCCAGTGGGTAAGGTTGTTTCAGTGGCTTGTGTAGGCTTCCTGGTGGAGGGGACTGGTGCCTGTGTTCTGGTGGGTGGGGTTGGATCTTGTCCTTCTTTTGGGCAGGGCCAGGTCCAGTGGTGTGTTTTTGGGTGTCTGTGAACTTAGTATGACTTTAGGCAGCCTTTCTGCTAATCAGTGGCATTGTGTTCCTGTCTTCCTAGTTTTTTGGCATGGGGCGTCCAGCACTGGAGCTCGCTGGCTGTTGGGTGGAGCTGGGTCTTAGCATTGAGGTGGAGATCTCTGGGAGAGCTCTCACTGATTGATATTATGTGGGGCCAGGAGGTCTCTGGTGGTCCAATGTCCTGAACTCACCTCTCCCACCTCAAAGACTCAGGCCTGACACCAGGTTGGAGCACCAAGACCTTGGCAGCCACACGGCTCAGAAGAAAACAGAGAAAAAGGGAGAAAAAAAAGAAAGAAAAAAAATTTAATAAAATAATAAAAGAATTAAAATTAAAAAAGAATTATTAAAAAGAAAAAAGTTAAAAATAGAAAAAAAAAGAGCAAAAAAAAAAAAGAGAGCAGTTAAACCAATAAAGAAATCCACCAATTATAAGAAGCACTAAAAACTATACTAAGATAAACATAAAAATCAGAAATAAGTCAGTCGCAGACAGCAAACCAGAAGTCTACAGTTGCTCCCAAAGTCCACTGCCTCAATTTTGGGTTGATTCGTTGACTATTCAGGTATTCCACAGATTCAGGGTACCTCAAGTTGACTGTGGGGATTTAATCTGCTGCTCCTGAGGCTGCACAGAGAAATTTCCCTTTCTCTTCTTTGTTCATGCGTTGCCTGGGTTTTGGTCCCACCTCTGCGTGTAGGTTGCCCTCAGGCTTCTGTTCTTGCCCAGACAGGATGGGGTTAAAGTAGCAGTTGATTAGGGGTCTCTGGCTCACTCAGGCCGGGGGGTGGGAGGGGTATGGAATGCGGCACGAGCCTGCAGCGGCGGAGACCAGCATGACATTGCAACAGCCTGAGGCGCACAGTGTGTTCTCCCAGGGAAGTTGTCCCTGGATTACGGGACCCTGGCAGTGGCAGGCTGCACAGGCTCCTGGTGGGAGGGAAGGGGGGGCATGTGGATAATGACCTGCACACAGGATTCTTGGGGGCTGCAGCAGCAGCGTTAGCATTTCATGCCTGTCTTTGGTGTCCGAGCCGATAGCTGTGGCTCGCACCCATCTCTGGAGCTCATTTAGGTGGTGCTCTGCCTTCTGTGGGCAGACAAGGAAGGAATCCTCTGTCTTCATACACCCCAAAACAATGGTCTCTTGCCTCTTAGACAGTTCCAGGCTTTTTCCCAGACTCCCTCCTGGCTAGCTGTGGTGCACTAGCCCCCTTTAGGCTGTGTTCACGCAGCCAACCCCAGTCCTACCCCTGGGATCTGACCTCCAAAGCCTGAGCCTCAGCTCCGAGCCCCCACCCTCCCCGGCAGGTGAGCAGACAAGCCTCTCAGGCTGGTGAGTGCTGGTCAGCACCGAACTTCTGTGAGGGAATCTCTCCACTTTGCCCTCTGCACCCCTGTTGCTGTGCTCTCCTCCATGGCTCTGAAGCTTCCCCCCTGGCCACCCCCCGTCTCTGCCAGTGAAGGGCCTTCCTAGTGTGTGGAAACGTTTGCTCCTTCACAGCTCCCTCCCAGAGGTGCAGGCCCCATCCCTATTCTTTTGTCTCTGTTTTTCCTTTTTTCTTTTGCCCTACCCAGGTACGTGGGGATTTTGTTGCCTTTTGGGAAGTCTGAGGTCTTCTGCCAGTGTTCAGTAGGTGTTCTGTAGGAGCTGTTCCACATGTAGATATATTTTTGATGTATTTGTGGGGAGCAAGGTGATCTCCATGTCTTACTCCTCCGCTATCTTGAAGGTCCCCACTCTCATCATTTAATTTCTTGCTCCCATATGTGCTTGCACTGTCCCCTCTACCTGAAAGGTCCTAACAATTTCCCTGACTAATGTATAGGACTGTTCCCTGGATGTTTTCTCCACAGTGTCTTTCAGCCTCCTTTTGCCTTAGATGCCTTGCTATGGTCTGAATTCTGTCCCCTTAAAATTGTTTTGTTGAAACCCTATCTTGCAATAGGACTATATTTGGAGATAGGGTTTAAAGGAGGTAACAAAGTCATAGGGGTGAGGCCGTAATTCAATAGAATTGTAGTGCTTATAAGAAGAGGAAGAAAGACCAGAGGTCTCTCTCTCTCTCTCTCTCTCTCTCTCTCTCTCTACCATGTTAGGACATGGCGAGAAGGCAGCTGTCAGCAAGTCAGGAAGAGAGCCTGAACCCTGCCAGAAACTTGATCTTGGATTTTCTAGCCTCTAGAGCTGTGAGAAACTTAATTTCTGTTGTTTAATCCATCCAGTCTATAGTATTTTGTTCACAGCCGTTTGAGTTGACTAACATATGCATTTCCAGGGCTCTGATGGCATCCTTTCTTTTACTGTATCATAACCTTTAGCCCACTGCATTATAATTGTTTGTTTACTTCTCATTCTCCCCCAAATAAATTGTGACATATTTGAGTTCAGTCTACATTTTATTCATTTTTGTTTTCCAGCAATCAGAGTAGCTAATATACTTTTGCCACTGAGTTGACTTAAAAACTAGACCTAGGAGAGGGGCAGTTTTGTTAAAGCTTAGGTCTGACTTAAGCCTTTCCCAGATAGAAAGTTAATTCCTACATAGAAGTGGGCCTTTGCAAAACCAATGAGCAGGACACTTGCCTCCTTTTTTTTTTGCTGATAATTTCAATGAACTCCCAGTTAAGAACCTAGAAGTTTGGCCTGAAAAGAATAGAAAGGGAATTTTCTCTGGAAAAAAGGAAAGGGAAACTCTTACCAATTAATTAACTCCTGTGAAAGATATGATTTCAAATACATAGGTATCCTAATGGCCCCTTTCAGAAGTAGGGGTTTCAAATTCTACTCACAGAGAAGAATTCAGGTATTCATTTGTTCTGCCATTCATTAATTTACCAGATAAGTACTATGTCCTAGACATGAGCTAAATTTTGAGAATACAGTATTGAATAAAATGGACACAGCACCTACTCTCAAGGAACTCAACAGTATTTGATCTGAATCCATATTTATCTTTTAGTTTGTTCACGTGAGTTTTGGAGAATATTCAAGAAATATAAGTTTTATTGTTAGCACAGTTGCTATCAAAATGTTATTCTGGCAATAGCCAGCAGAGTTAACTATTCCTTAAAATGAGTTTAAGATAATAAATTACAAGTACCAGGATGGAGGCACATCTGCTGCATTCCTTAGTAGAGTTGTCTTTTGACCCTTGTATTGCTACTACATATCACAGTGGCTGGCATACAGGCAGTGTTGGTGCAGTGTTTGTTGACATGAACTGTCATCCTATATCTTACAGCTAGAGGATACACATTCAAGTTATGTAACAGCGATGGCAATTTATTTATATATAAATTGGAAAGAAATAGCTTTCAAACATAATAACCGTATTTCATATCTAGGAAAAAGTACCAATCAGAACACATATTTTAGATTTAAGTTAAAACACTTTCAAAGAGGTCAGCTACTTAATGTGACTTTCCCCCACTTGTTTTACCTGGCGTTAATGAGGGTTGCCATTGTCTAGTTCACACATAACAGTCAATTACTATAATAACTATTTGTGGATCGACTAGTTAGTGATTTTAGCTCAGTGATTTTTCAGTATTATAGTTGTTCAATTAAAGGCCGTTGACACACAACAGGCTTCATGCCGACTTCTGATATGTCAAGACTGAAAGTGTCTTGAATATTTCTTGAATCCATTCACTTCTTTCTAACATCACCTCTTCCCTGCCCTAAGCCACTCTCTTTCTCCTAGAGACTAATGAGCTAAACTCCTCTGCCTTCCTTCCTATTCATCTTCAACAATACAGCCAAAGTGACCTTCCAAATAAGCCATATGATCTGGATACTCATCTCTATAAAATCGTCCTGGATTTCCATTGCTTAAAAGACAAAATCCCAAATGCCTAACATTGTCCACAAAATACTCAGAATTTGCCCTCAATCTTCTCTACGATCTCATCTCTAACCCTCTGCTCCCCACTCATCATACTACACCAAATATTTTTCTTTTCCTTTAAATTTTCAACTGCTTTACTTTTTAGGAACTTTGCAAACTTCATTTCCTTTCTGCAGAACACAGTCCCTTCCAGTTTCTGTTCAGCTAACATGTACTTTGCCTTTAACTTTGGTTCAAATATCATTTCTTTCAGAATGCCTTCCCTCACAGTTCCCCACCTCCCAAACTAAATTGGGTCTTGTTATGATATACTTTCATAGCCTCTTTATATTTCCTTCATAGAACTTAACCTTAGATTGTAATTATATAATTTCTTAATGTGTTTAATATTTACCTGCTCTTCTAAATAGCTTGGGGTCATATCTCTAGTTTCTAGCACAATACTATTCCATAGAAAAATTTACATATTTGGCATATGAATGGAGCATCAAGAATCACTGGCAAAAAAATGAAAGTTACATCCAGGGAGTGGATGAGCCCCTCTAGAATATGACAATTGCAAAGAGAAAAGAGGTTGCTAAACCTAGAATAAAGCAAACACGAATTGATAATAGTAGGAAACATGTTCATTAGCCAGGATAATCTTAACAATTCTATTAAGATTTGTGATAAAATCTTTAAAAGAACTAGACTTTGTGATACAAGAGAAAAACATAATCATAGATGATATTTATTGAGAGCTTACTGTACTGAGTACTTAACATTCATAAGTGCAGGAAATCCTTTCAATGACCCTGTGAGATAGGTACTGTTTGGCAGATGAACATAATAAAGAGCAGTTAAAGTGGCAGAGCTAGAGTTTCAAAACCTAGACAGCCTAATTCCAGAGTAGGTGGAGCCACCATGATGTTGTGCTAATTTGAACACATAGAAAACCACAATTTAAATCCTCTGTAATTTATCTATTGCACAAATATATTTTGAGTATATACTATGAACCAGGTAGTCCTACAGGCCCTGAGGATTCAGCAGTGATCAAAAGAGACACCTTTACTGCCCTCATGTTGTTTATATTATAGCTGGGAGAGCAGACAATAAACTCATAAACAAGTAAATATAATTTCGAATATTAATCTTTATAAATAAAATAGAGTTTTTCCATTGTGTGATTGGAGCAGGGTATTGAGTTTTTTAGATTGGATGATCAAGGTAGGGATCTCTGAGATGAAGGCCTTTGAGGTGAGACTAGAATGACAAGAAGGATCTACAAGTAAAGGCATGGGGAGAGGAGGGGTTTACAGAAGTTCTGGCAAACACAGAAAGACAGGGATGTTCAGAGCCATGAAGAATGACAGTGTGGCCAGAGGAGAGTATGCAAGGGGAGGGTGCATAAGACAGCTGGTCTTAGAGCTAGGTAAGAACAAGACTAGGGACTTGAAGGGACAAGAGGGACTTAAAGATTTTGGTAAGAAGTGTGGATCATATTCTAAATTTGATGGAAGATAATCCAGTTTAATGTAGAAAAGTCACAGGATCTGGTTTTTAATTTTGACTTCACTATCCAGTGATATAGTTCCCACTGGTAAAATTGTGTTGTGTTATAACTTTAAAAATATTAACTATAATTGTATCCATCTTCTACTTGAAGAGAAGTGAAACTGGCTATGAACTGATCGTTTCTAGGGTCCTTGGTCATTTGTGCCTGGAAGGACTTTTCCTGGGAGAAGATAAGTCCTTGGAAACCTGAAAAGATTCTGAGGATTGTGCCTAAAAATGTTAACAATTAACAATGTTGCAAATAGTGTGAAAAATAAGTGAGCACTAAAATCTAAGTAAATAACTCTATTTTGAACAAAATTATTTCCCTTCCACGTATAATGATTCTGCATTGATAAAAGTCCTGTGACTGCCCCAGGCTCTCAGCTACATACTCTGTTAAATTTTGATCCTAAACTATATCTGCTGTCCAGTCATAGAAACTACCACTGTTAGAGACATTTTGATGGACTTTATAATAAAAGATAAATGTTTTACCATGGAAGGAAAAGTACCGTTTAATTTAGAAATAGTAGAAAAAAAGTATTCTCTAGATTTCTTATTTTACAGTTTCTTTCAGTTAATGAAAAAAAATGACAAATTCCCCATGAAGTTTTGAAACAGCTAAAAGTGGAAAGCAACATTAGCTAATGCAATAAAATATAATATATGATTAATTATTGAGCACACATTCCTGAATTAGACACTACTGGAGGTTAGAGACACGAGCAACTTCACTGAGGGAGAAAATTGAACTTACCAGGCATAATCTCCCTCCAGTGCCATGACTCAAACTTGACTATAATAATAATATAATAGCCATCATTTATTAAGTGCATACTATGTGTCCAGCACTGGGAAGTGATTTGCATATATTATCTCATTTGTTCTTGGTAAGAGCCCTTTGAAGGAGATATTATTACCTTCATTTTGTAGATGAGGACACTGGGGTTCACCCAGGTTAGGTCGTTTGCTCACATCCTCACACCTGGTGAGTAGCAGAGTTGAATTTAAACCTAGTCTGTGGGATTTGAAAGCATATACACCCAACCACTGCACCTATTGCTTCCTTTCTATGATTGAATTTCTGTCTATTTCTTTTTTTTTTTTTTTTTTTTTGAAGCAGAAAAGGATAGCTTTATTACTTTGCCAGACAAAGGGGGGACACAGTGGGCTCCTGTCTCAAAAAACTGTGTGTCCCCCCTTGGAGAAGATAGTGCGAAGTTTTATAGCAATGGCTCAAAGAGGGCATGATCAGCTCGTGGACATTCTTCTGATATGTTGATGGTGAGGTGAGTAGGAGTCAGCATCATCAACCTTCAGGTTCCAACTGGTCTGGGGTCTACTGTGCTTGTGGGCAACATACCATCGTTAATCGTTAATTTCTCCCACTTGGAAGGGGTTTCAGTATCTGCAAAACAGCTCAAAGATACTGTTGTGTGTATCAGTTGATGGGGAACCAGGACCTTGCCCCAAGGCCACACTGTTGTTTCTCTTGACTGTTTCTCCCTGGTCTGGAATCCCCTCCCTTCTCTAATTAACAACTGCTTGAATCTGCCCAGTTGGAACTCAGGGAAGGTCATGGCAGCTGAATGAAGGCTATTTCCTGTAATCAAAGAAATGGGGGACACAGAAAGGCTTTGTTCCCCAGAGCCCCACAGGGTCCTGCTTGGTATCTATTTCTATTTCTAATGTAACTTTTCCCTGGTCTATAGCTATTATTGAATTATTCTACATATTTCTGAAATTCAATATTTTTACCTATTTTGAGAAGAAACTCAAGCAAGCTTGGCCCTGTAAAGAATGACTATATAATTATCCATATGTCATTTATTTCAAAACTGAATTTCTTGATTTGAAGTTCAATCATCAGCTTCATTGATCATTTGTTCCGTGATCTTGGGCAAATTAGTTAACTCCTTCAGGCCTCAGTTTCCTCACCTTCAAAAATGGAGATAATATAGTATCTATACTACAAGGTTTTTATGAAACAAAAGAATGTATTTCACTAAAAGCCCTATTAATAGTTACTGGTATACCATAAGCTACTATAAATGTTAGCTATTTATATAATTTACTGATGTACTTTTATTAATGGTCTGAAATCTAGGCACTAATAAAGTATTTCAGATATTTAGTATGAAAATCCTGAAGCTTCACTGGATATTTCATTAATGAAAACAAATACCTTAATTCATACTGGTGTATATTTTTAGCTTTTTCTAACGTTTCTTTTTTCATTTTTAACTTCTCCCTACTTTCTCCATATATCCTTCTGAATTTAGACTCTGGTTTTTTTTTTTTAACAAGGTGACTCTAAAAGAAATTAAATGGAATAGGTATAATATTAAAGTCTTGTCCATAAGGCAAGGAATATTCATTCTCTTCTCTGTCTCTCTCTGTCTGTCTCTCTCTGTGTCTCTATCGCTCTCTGTCTCCGTCTCTCAGTCTTTCAACTCATGGGAAACCTATGAGTTGCAAATATGAAAAATAATTAAAGGTTTTATATGCTTGTCTGCTCAATACAAGTTAGCAGGCCGATCCTCTTGTCATAAAGATAATCTATTTTCTTCTGTGTTATTAGAATAATATTCAGCAATGGGAGGTGATAATCCCTGTCTACTTTCTGTTAGTCAATCTTCCCTGGTAAAATATTCTTCCAAAAACATGGACAAACTGGGGCAACCTGAGGAGAATTATGTCATGCAGATGAAAAAAGTGAAATCTTGTATGAGAAAGAGAGAATCTTGGAGAGTTTGACATTGAAAGGGAAATACTTTGAATGTTGGAAGAGCTGTCATAAGCAAGAGGGATCAATTAGAACTTTCATGGTGGTTCCACAGGGCAAACTCAGGACAAAGGCATGGAGGGTATAAGGACAGCATATTTCAGACCAACTTTCTAGCACTGTAACTTGCCTTAATACATGAGTGGACTGCTTTGTGAGAAAGTCACTTCATGGAAATGTTCATTGTCAGTAAAGTTTTTCAAGGAGTCTCTCTGTGGGAGGTGTAATATAGGATACTTTAGCATCTGACTGAAGACTGGGCTCTGTCAGTATTTTTTAACCTCTAATTTAGGATTCATGTCACTGTGTATCCAAAATGGAAACTAGAAAGGCAATGCATTTAATTTTATGTAAAAATAAATATTTTATTTAAAAGGATATTCTTTAAGATTATATTTTTCTTTCTTTTTTAGTTGTATATTATTATTATTATTTGGTGGTTAAAATTGTGATATAAAATTTCCCTGGGTTAAACCCTGGCCAGATGTCCTAGCATCTGTGCAGTCTTGGACAACTATACATTTTGAGCCTCAGTATTCTCAACTGTAAAATGAGGAGAATACTACTAACCATATAGGCTGTTCTAAGGATGGAAAGAGATGATGCCCGAAAAGTTTGGTACATAGTAAGTGCTCATTAAATGCCTGCTTCTCCAGTAAAAATATTTCCTTTTAAGAAATGATAGTGTTAGTAGAAAGAACTTTACACAGTTTATTCATTTACCTATTGAAGAGACCATACACTCATATGTTCCAAGAGTCAAACAGTTCCAAAAGGTCCCATCCTTGACACCAGTTGCCACCAAACTCTCTTTCCTGAAGGCATCCATATAGGTATGTATAATTCTGCTTCTCTTCTTTTTGCACAGCTGGTTGCATAGAATATCCACTGGTCTAGAACTTCTCTTTAAAATAATATATCCTGCTTGTCATTTCATAACAGTATATGAAGAGGTTCATCATTGTTTGTATTTATTCTATTGTATTCTATGTATTGCATTCCATTGATATCAAGTTACAGTAACTTATTAAGTCCTCTGGGTCTTTAGGTGTCTTTCAATATTTTGCTACAAAAATCAATGTGCAGTACCAACCTTGTACATAGGTCATTTTATACATATGTGATATTTATAGAAATATTTTCTAGAAGTAGAATTTCTGAATAAATAGATATCAATGCATGTAACTTTGATAGATTTTGTCATGTTACCTCTGCAGGTGTCATATCAATTATAACTCCTTCTAGCAATATATCCAAGTTCCTGTTACCCCTCTTCTTCATTTGTATGTTATACTATTTGACCTTTGCCTATGTAGTAGTGAAAAATTGTGTCTCAGTATATGCTTAATTTATATTTCCGTTATGAGTGAAATCGAGTGATTTTTTTTTCATGTATGTATGTGTTAGGTAGAATTCTAAAGATGTCTCCCTAAAATTCTCATTCCTGTCATAAAGATAACCTTACTTTTGTGGATAGAATTTGCAGATATAATTAGTTACTAATCAATGGACTTTAAAAAAGGGAGATTGTCCTGGATTATCTGGGTGGGCCCAATTTAGTCACACAAGTCCTTGAAAAAAGATGAAGACAGAAGAATCCTCCAGAGAAATGCAGCCAAAGAGGCAGGATAAATGAAGCAAAAGAGGAGGTCAGAGAGAATCAAAGCACAAGGACTCAACCCACCATTACTGGCTTTGGAGATGGAGAAAGAGGGCATGAGTCAAGTAATATAGATGGAATTTAGAAGCTGAGAAAAACCCTTAGCTCACAGCCGGCAAGGAAATTAGGACCTTGGTCCTACATCCACAAGGAGCTAAACTCTGACAACTACCTGAATGCATTTGGAAGCTTCAGAACCATACACTAAAAAGAGTGAAATTTAATGTAGGTAAATTTTACCTCAATAAAAACAAAACAGGGAAAAATATATGTTTAGGTTTAGAAAGTGATAGAATATTTTTTATGACACTCAAGGAAAGAAATATGAGACAGATTTTTATATCCTTCAAAGGTAAGGCCATTGACAACCAATCAAGTGAAGTTATGAACAAACTAGACATCTGGAAATATCATTCCCATGAGCCCTTCCTTAGGAATCTACTAGAGAATGATTTTCTTCCACTATAAAGGGACTAGGACTAGAGATATTCCATTATAAAATTCATGAGGGTGCAAACTGAATACACTTAACTGTAGAACCAAGACAAAAAGAAAAAAAAAATCTTGACAGAATAGTATGTAAATGTAACACACTCTAAGAAAAGAGATATTCCACAACTAACAAAAATATGAGAAGGGAGGGAATTAATAGAAAGTAGAAGTAGGTCCCTGATATTTTCATAACTATTAATAGGGAGTATAATAGTGTAACTTGAAAATCACAAATCAAGTAGAAGTTAAGCACACTTAGTAATAAAAACATCAAAACTAAAATTATACCAGTGATTAAAATTGAAGAATGAGAAAGAGGAAAGAAGAAAGAGAAATGGGGAAAGAAGCAGGTATTGTCTAATTTCAATATTACTCATAGTAAAAACCTAAGTTTCCAAAGAAATAGGTGACTAAAGGTATTATATAAATTATTAGTATAAAGGTAACTACTGGAGCAAAAATATATACCTTTTAAGTATCAACAGAAATGAAAAAAACATAGAGAATGAAATGGCAAAGTAAAAGACATTTAAAAAATTACAATTATACTCCAATATAAAATAAAAATTAAATTTAAAAAAATGAAACAATATTGCAGAACTAAGACTAAATCCATCAGTCACATCAGTAATGTGAGCTTATTACACAAATTACAAGAAAATTTTTTTTTAGTTTGGCTAACAAAGCAAAATCCAACTCAAGACTATGTAAAGAAATACACTTAAAGAAATTTAGATGGTTAAAGTGAAAAGAACTGGCAAAGAAATAACAGGCAAGTATAAGTACAAAGAAAACATGAGTCATGATGTTAATAACAGATAAAATAGAATTCAGCCCAAAAAAAGCAGCTTTCTTTGGAGCATTATGCCAATTTTATATGTAGAATGAAGTCGACTCATTTCAGAATTTCAACTATTTGGGAAGAATTCAAATCTCTATGAAGAAAGCAGAATGACTAAATGAATTTCCTTGTAGCCATCTCTCAGCTTCAACAATTATCAACAACTGTCATTTTTATTTTATTTGTCCTTATTTCCACTGCCCAAATCTCATTTCATTATTATTTATTGTATTATTTTAGTTAATAAATGTATTACATTTAAATTCACAAATCTTGACTATATAATTTTGACAAATGGATGCACTTCTTTAACTCATATCACGTCAAGATATAAAATATTTCTATCATTCCAGAAAGTTCTCCTATGCCTTTTTAAATCCATACCCCCCCACCCCCCATAGACAACCACTATTTCAATTAAAAAAAACATATAGTTAGGTTTGCCTGTTCTAGAACTTCACATACATCAAATCATACAGTATATGTTACCTTACATCCAGCTTCTTTCACTCAGCGTTATCTGGATATCTCATCTACAATAATGGACATGCTAGTAATGTGTTCCTTTTGATGGCTTAGTATCATTTCACAGAATAAATATTCTTTGTATATCCTTTTCTTCTGTGAATGTATATCTGAACTGTTTCCAGCTTCTGGTTATCATGAATAAAGCTGGTATAAATATTCTTCTACAAATACCATTTTAATGGACATTTGTTTTAATTTCTATTGGATAAGTATCCAGAAGTAGAATTTCTGTGTCTAAGGAACATGTATGTTTATCTTTATAGGAAACTACCAAACGTTTTTCCAAAGTGGTTGGATCATTTACATTCACACCAGCAATGTATGAGAGTCAGGATGTTCCATCCTCCCAGTATTTGGAGTTGTCCGTCTTCAAATTTTAGCCATCCTAATGTGTGTGTAGTGGTATCTGGTTGAGATTTGAACTTTTATTTTCCTGCTAACTAATGATTCTGGGTACTTTTTCATGTGCCAGATTAAAAATTATTTTTCATATTTGTTCTGTCTACAACTATATTTTCTTCACTGCTTCAACCATGTATGTATCCCATCTTCCAAATGCATCTTTATTTTTGTTTCTATTTTTTTTATTTCACTTCTTTCTGAAGTTCTACTAAGTCAAATTTTACATCCTCTTCTTTTATTGGCATATTCTCCTTAAGCTATTACATCTCTTCTTTGTATTCTTATTTTGCAAAAAAAAAAAAAAAAAACTTCAGTATCTTTTTTAACGATGGCAAAATACCTAGTCTCAATTTAAAAAAAAAATTTTTATTGAAGTATAGTTGATTTACAATATCATGTAAGTTTCAGGTGTACAGCACTGCGATTCAGTTATACATACATACATATATATATATGTATATATATACACACACACACATATAAAATCTTTTTCAGATTCTTTTCCCATGCAGCTTATTACATAATATTGAGTATAGTTCTCTGTGCTATACAGTAGGTCCTTGTTGATTATCTTTTTTTCTTAAACATCTTTATCGGAGTATAATTGCTTTACAATGGTGTGTTAGGTTCTGCTTTATAACAAAGTGAATCAGCTTTACATCTACATATATCCTATCTCTTTCCTCTTGTGTCTCCCTCCCATCCTCCCTATCCCACCCCTCTAGGTGGTCACAAAGCACCGACCTGATCTCCCTGTGCTATGCAGCTGCTTCCCACTAGCTATCTATTTTACGTTTGGTAGTGTATATATGTCCATGCCACTCTCTCACTCTGTCCCAGCTTACCCTTTCCCTTCCTGTGTCCTCAAGTCCATTCTCTACGTCTGCATCTTTATTCCTGTCCTGCCCCTAGGTTCTTCAGAACCTTTTGGGTTTTTTTTTAGATTCCATATATATGTGTTAGCATAGGGTATTTGTTTTTCTCTTTCTGACTTACTTCACTCTGTATGACAGTCTCTAGGTCCTTCCACCTCACTACAAATAACTCAATTTCATTTCTTTCTATGGCTGAGTAATATTCCATTGTATATATGTGCCATGTCTTCTTTATCCATTCATCTGTCGATGGCTTTCATGTCCTGGCTATTGTAAACAGAGCTGCAATGAACATTGGGGTACATGACTCTTTTTGAATTATGGTTTTTGCAGGGTATATGCCCAGTAGTGGGATTGCTGGATCATATGGTAGTTCTACTTTTAGTTTTTTAAGGAACCTCCATACTCTTCTCCACAGTGGCTGTATCAATTTACATTCCCACCAACAGTGCAAGAGGGTTCCCTTTTCTCCACACTCTCTCCAGCATTTATTGTTTGTAGATGTTTTAATGATGGCCATTCTGACTGGTGTGAGATGATACCTCACTGTAGTTTTGATCTGCATTTCTCTAATGATCAGTGATGTTGAGCATCATTTCATGTGTTTGTTGGCAATCTGTATAATCTTCTTTGGAGAAACGGCTATTTAGGTCTTCTGCCCATTTTTGGATTGGGTTGTTTTTTTGATACTGAGCTGCATGAGCTGCTTGTAAATTTTGGAGATGAATCCTTTGTCAGTTGCTTCATTTGCAAATATTTTCTCCATTCTGAGGGTTGTCTTTTTGTCTTGTTTATGTTTTCCTTTGCTGTGCTGGTTATCTATTTTATATACAGTAGAGTGTATATGTTAATCCCAGCCTCCTAATTTATCCTTCCTAGTCTCAATTTTAATATAGTCCATGAAAACAATTTTCTTGTGAGAGTTTAACCTGTTTTTCTGTTACTTTTTTTGATTTTTGTAGCATATATTTTTTATCAATCATTTCTGGGTTATATTTTGAGTACTTAACTTTGAAGATATTGTATATTTTCTGTACCATTTATTTTTAGGGGTTCATGATGAGAAACTGGAATTTGCCTAAGTTTTTCTAAGACTCAGGATTTTGGGTGAAAGTTTGTTTACTCTATACTTGACCCAATGGGGATGATAACTGTGGTATTTCTCTTTCTCTCTCTCTCTCTATATATATATATTTCTTTTTTTCTCTTTTGTTTCCAGGATACAGACTATTTCTTTCAACTACAGTATTATCATTTAGCCTCCCTCTACTCTTAAAACAAAACTTAGATCACGTGAGCTAGTGCTGTTGTTATGTACACCCACTTCTGATGCTGCAAACGGAAGTTTACCTCAGAAAGTGGCTCCATAAAAGTACTCTGATATTCCAAGAGGTGTAGCTTCTGTGTTCTCTGTCACACCTCTGTTCCATTGCCACCGTTCTTGGAAACTCCTCATCTACTCCAAAATTTGGGGTTCCAGCTGTCTCCTGGTTTTATTGAAAGCATATTTTGTGCTGTCGTCTCCTGGTCTCCTTTCTGCTTTCAATGAGTTTTAACAAAAAAGAGGAAGATGCTAATTTAAGCTGTCATTTTCAAACTGGCAGTGGTATTTTTTTAAATGTTTTTTCACTATATAAAAATCCTATGTCAGTATCCGCCCTCTTTCTCCCTAGTTATTTTGTTTTCTAAAAAATTTATTTATATTTTTAAATGTTGCTGTTTCATGAAATTCAAAGGTCTGAAAGGCACTGGGTGGACAATCTATAGAATTCTTTCCAGTTTTAATTTTTCCAGTGGTGAGGACGATCTGTTTCCCTTCCCACCAGTAGTGGGGATAAATGAATACAAGCTGCCATTTGTCATAACAAAGATGCTTTCTGGGGGCTGAGCCATGGCTTGGTGAAGAATTCCTTCTGCTTGGCTCTTAAAGTCTCAAGGCCTGGCAGTGTCTATAGTCAAGAGACAGTGTTGCTATTGTTTGTCTGCTACAGTCCCTGGCAGGCATTTAGTTGTGTTTATTTGAAGTAGCAGAATGAGCTTCTTCACCAGTGGCCACACAAACTGCCTGTGCTTTAAATTCATTCATTAGGCTAATTATATATGGGTATTTTGGGAGAGTGAATGAGTGTGTGTGCGTGTGTATGTGTGTGTGTGCACACATACTGATGGTCACTAGGGAGCCCCTCTCCCTCTAATATTAGGTTTTATAGATTCACATATAGCATGAATTATGTATTTTAGCAAACCCAATATTTAAAAAAATCAATATTTACAAGCATCATTTGACAAAGGGCTATTTTTGTCGGTGGCTTCAAATGATAAACTTCCCCAGTGCATTTTAAAAGAGTTGATTTATCGCCTGCACCTCCCCAACACAATTTTACTACCAAAAATTTAAGTACACATCAGCTGTGTACTGTGTGTACACACATATGCATATTTGGGTACCTCTAGTACTTCGGAATCCCTGCAATATTGCTTACAACTAACTATTCGAAAGAAGTCAAATTACTTTGACTTGAGCGAAGAACAATCAGAATACATACTAAAGAGCTACCTTCCTTAACTTTCAAGTGATCTCATCAATGGTTGAAATGAATAAATGATCCAGGAGTGGGAATGCCTCTTGATACATGGACAGTGTCATATTAAAAGGTGTTTAAAGAAGGGTAGTACCTTGCTGCTTGTTTTATCAGCAATGCCCTTCTGCAACCATGAAAGATGAGGGATGATCTTAGTTGTGCTAAGCATCCAGAAATTAATTGCTCAGACTATACTACAAAGCTACAGTAATCAAAACAGTTTGGAATTGGCACAAAAAGAGAAATATAGATCAATGGAACAGGATAGAAACTCCAGAGATAAACCCACGCACCTATGGTCAACTAATCTATGACAAAGGAGGCAAGAATATAAAATGGAGAAAAGACAGTCTCTTCAATAAGTGGTGCTAGGAAAACTGGACAGCTACCTGTAAATGAATGAAATTAGAACACAGTCTAACACCATACACAAAAATAAACTCAAAACGGATTAAAGACTCAAATGTAAGTCTGGACACTATAAAACTCTTAGAGGAAAACATAGGCAGAACACTCTCTGACATAAATCGCAACAATATCGTTTTTGATCCACCTCCTAGAGTAATGGAAATAAAAACAAAAATAAACAAATGGGACCTAATGAAACTTAAAAGCTTTTGCACAGCAAAGGAAACTATAAACAAAATGAAAAGACAACCCACAGAATGGGAGAAAATATTTGCAAATGAAGCGACCAACAAGGGATTAATCTCCAAAATATACAAATAGCTCACATAGATCAATATCAGAAAAAAAACCACCAAAAACCAAACAACCCAATCAAAAAATGGGTGGAAGATCTAAATAGAGATTTCTCCAAAGACACACAGGTGGCCAACAAAAATATGAAAAAAATGCTCAACATCATTAATTATTAGAGAAATGCAAATCAAAACTACAATGAGGTATCACCACACACCAGTCAGAATGGCCATCATCAAAAAATCTACAAACAATAAATACTGGAGAGGGTGTGGAGAAAAGGGAACCCTCCTACACTGCTGGTGGGAATGTAAATTGGTACAACCATTATGGAGAACAGTATGGAGGTATATATATATATATATATATATATGTATATACAATGCAATATTATTCAGCCATAAAAAGGAATAAAATAATGCCATTTGCAGCAACATGGATGGACCTAGACATTGTCATACTGAGTGAAGTAAGTCAGACAAAGACAAATATCATATGATATGGCTTATATGTGGAATCTAAAAAAAAATGATATAAATGAACTTATTTACAAAACAGAAATAGAGTCACAAATGTAGAAAACAAACTTATGGTTACCAGGGGGAAAGCACGGGGGAGGGATAAATTGGGAGATTGGGATTGACATATACACACTACTATATATAAAACAGATAACTAATAAGGACCTATTGTATAGCAGAGGGAACTCTACTCAATACTCTGTAATGACCTATATGGGAAAAGAATCTCAAAAAGAGTGTATATATGTATATGTATAACTGATTCACTTTACTGTACACCTGAAACTAACACAACACTGTAAATCAACTGTACTCCAATAAAAATTTTTTAAAAAAGAAATTAATTGCTCAGATATTCTTTAAGACTGACCCACAGTAAGCAAATTCTGGAAAGATTTCCCTATAAACTTACCTCCAGATTTGCTAGTACACAATAGACCATGTACCTTTCCAGATAAAGAATACTAATATCTGTTCTACTGGCATCTCTTTCACAGTACCAGGGGAAAGTCAAGGAAAAGAAAATTTTACATGCTGAGAACCTACTCTGTTTCCAGAATTTCTGCATTTGTTATCTCATTGAATCCTCAAGCAATTAATACAATTCAGAGCAGAATTCATCTGGTTTGTATTAAAAGGCCCTTGTCTCTATTCTGCAAGAGAGAGAAAACTAGTCATTTGATGTTTTGAGGTCTACATAGGAATACAACAAAGAGATCCAGATGATCATGAGGGATGATGCAACCAAGATGTCTGTAAAATCCCTGTGGCTTGCTCTATGTCTTAAGCTGTTGTCCACATAAGCATAATTAAATCAGAAACTTTCAATTTATTAAATCCCAGATTGATTCAAAGCCTCTGATACATCCTGTGCCTTTCTTTTACCTCTGCCTACACTCAAAGACTAAGGTTGTTTTCCTTTCCTCATTAAACACTTTTCTATAATTTGTATACCTTCTCCGCTCAAGAATGCCTATGGAGTAAGTTATGATCAACCCAGGATGTCTCTATTCATTTGTGACATGAAGACCAGCACATGAGCATTTTAATTTTCCCTTTCAGTGGGAAAGCAGGGGGTGGCAGGGTGCTGTTCCTTTCTAACTGGTTTTGCAACCCATCCAGCTATCTACCACCTTGCTCAGGCTTCCCAGATATAACATAGGATTGTTCTGGCCAAATGTACGTTCTTTCTTTATTTTTTAAATCAAATCTTATCCCTTGGAATCTAAGCCATTTTGGCCCTGTTTACAATTTCTCACCTATGCAAACATCCCTGATGCCCAAAGGTAGGTCCAAAGTGACTGTGACTTCCATCTATAGCTGTAAGGCGAAGGAAGTTCTTTCTCCCAAGAATTTAGAATCTTGAATGGAAAAGCAACAACTAATCTGTCTTAATGCCAGCTCCCTAGAGGGAAGTTTCACAACATTCCATTACTGAGACCTCTTGAACTATATTAGTTTATACTCTCCCAGTGATTTAGTTCAGTATTTGTTTAAATTCCATGGGCTATCTAAAATTGCTTTTACTAATAATATGCCTCTGTGTGTGTATAAACACATAGACACACACATATATCCAGTTTTATATATGTGTGTTATATGTATACATGCATACATGATATGTACACATGTACATTATATGTAAACATAGAAACATGAATAATATCTATGGCTTATTTAAGTGATTAATTCATCTTCTACCTGTTTCTCCAGTGTAAGACTTGTACATTTCTCAGGCAAGAGACTAAATTTTAGTTTGTTGTTACAACTCAGATACATCACATTAAATTCTTTTTTTACCCACTCTAAGAAATCATCACCAGATATAGCAGCATTGTATTGTTTACATGATCTGTGTTTAAAATATCTACAAAAAGGTATACACTCAAGTACGTAACAAATACAAACACAAATGTACATATATACATACATACTACGTGTATATACATGTGTATAGATGCACAAACATACATATGTGTATATATATCCTTTATGTATGTGTCTATGTAGCCAAAGAAATCAAATTATGGGACAATTACTGGAGGAAAATGTTTGGTGTTTCCTTTCCCTATGGGGAGCATTTGCAAACCATTGCTTGGCTAGATCACTCTCTTAACTTCATCTCGGAACATTTTGTTTACCTGGAGCTAACCACATTGTTAAGAATCTACCAGACATATCTACAAGCTCTAGATAATTTGCTTCTCAATCATTCATTTACCAACATGTCAAGCAATTCTGAGATATTTTGGGGATCACCACTTAGGACAAACTAAACTCTATTTCAGCTTTTGTGTCACTTACTCCCAGGAATTAAAAAGAACATTTTCCCCAGAGACAAGGAAAGATAGTTTCATTTCTTCCCTCCACTTCTGGGAAGAATTATACTTACTTCTCTCTTTTCATGAATCTATAGAGCTATTGAACTGCACTTCCCTCACCTTCAAAACTGATTCCCAGACCTCCATTTTTACAGGAAGCTTCCTTTGAGGAGGAGCTGTAATACCAGACACAACCAGACTTCACTCACTTCACAAAGGCAGCAATTTATAGCTCTCTGTGAGCTCAGCTGGCTGCCTTGGAGCCAACAGATTAGGGATTTCTTGAGGGCCTAACTCTTTTCCTTTTTCTGGTCATTACTTATCCCTCAATCATGAAATCATGTTGCCAAATAAATATTCATCAAAAAGGAGTTTATATCAAAAGACAAAAAGGTGAGGTTTTGTAATTTTACTGCCCTAGGACTCTTTTTTAGCTTACTCAATTACCCTTAGAATCTTTACCCCCTCTGGTTCTCAAAATTTTGTTTTCTGCTAAGGAAAAGGATAGTGGCTTAATGCTTGATGCTGAGCCAATGTACAGTACTTTGAAGGTAAAAGACACCAACCAGGTCATTCTCTCCCTGCTGGAGCATAGAGATACATCTTTCTCCTTTTGTTTTCCACAGCCCTGTGAGTCAAAGAGGAAGTATGAGGCAAACTTTTGCCAAATCCCATGAGGGCTCTCTCAGAGTTGATTTCAATCCTCATCTTTCACAGGAGATGATTTTTATTTAATCTGAAAATTACTCTCAACTCTCAAATTCCTCCCTGGCTTGTTGTGTGTGCGTGGGCTCTCCTGCTTGCCAGAAGAGTCTCATAAAGTCGAGTCAGGTTGCTGAAGCAGACCTCACATTTCCTTGAGCACCTGCACAACACAATATGCCCTTTGGCTCTGACCCTACGGGAGGTGGTTTTAACACTTTCCTAAGTCCCTGCAACCAAAAAAGAACAGCTGGTAAGGAAGCTGTAGTGTTTTTAACCATCATCTTTAAGTCTAATCTTTCAAAATTCAGAAAAGGAAGGAAAAATTGCAATAATCATGACCATTTCAGATTAATGAATAGAATGAATTTAAATGAACAGAAAGATACCTGGAATTGAATATTTGGCTAACTCCTCCCCAAACTATTTTGGGTTCAGTTTTTCCTCACATCTGGTTAGTTTAGAAATTTTGCAATAAGGACAGAGTGGGGGAGAACTGATAGAATTTTCCAGATAAGTTTGTACATTTTCTTATCATCACAGAGAGAAAAAACTCATAGTTCACTAATCATTTACTCTGAATTACAATTTGCTTCATAATAGTTTACACTTAAAATACTTACATTCTTTATTTTAGCTGAAGAAAAAAGGGAAAATATACATGTAGTATGTACTAATATGTCTGCACACATAGATATACATATTTAATATACTCTGTATAGAAACACTGTAATATTCAAATTCGACAAATATTCATGGTATTAAAAGCTTGCTTTCTGCATGGTGCTGCTGGAGGTAGAATGCACAATTCGACACGGTCTTACTGAAAATGATAAGAAGCAAATGATATCATACTTGGAACAATAGCAACATTTATGATTTCTATTACCACCACTATTTGTACTGGGTGTTACAACATTCACAGACATATGCATTTAAACTTTAGAAAAACTCATTGAAATAAATAGTTTTGGTGCTTCTTTTAACTCCATCTTACAGATGTGGAAACCAGAGTGATTTTCCCAAGGCCATGTGGTTAGGAAGTGGTAGAGCCAAGATGCAAAAGCATATTTTCTGAATGAAGATTGTATGTTTTTTTCCATGACATCACACAACTGATCAAATAACAGTACAAAGTCAAGGTTATCAAGTGCCTGAAAAGACAATCATACATTCTAAAGCTGTTTACAGATGAGAAAATAATCACTGTCCAATAGAATTTTCTACCATGACAGAAATATTCTATATCGCACTGTGTAATATGGTAGCCATTGGTCACACGTGACTATGGTGTACTTGAAATGTGGTTACTAGTGCAACTGAGGAACTGAATTAATTGTACTTAATTTTAATTAATTTAAATAATCACCTGTGACCAATGGCTTCCATATTAGATAGCACAAGTTATAGATTATTCTCAGAGGAGAGTCACTAAATACTTTTCCATTTGGAGTGGTCAAATGAAGATTGCGTTTTAGGATATTAAAGTGACTGCACTAGAATTTTCTCCCAGGAGATATAGAGAAAAGTTTGGTTGAGATTGTTCATATCAATTCAGATTTGAATGCACAAAGACCTCAAACAGGAGGGGTGGCAGTAAAAGTGGAAAAAAGAGAAATTATGAAGAAGCAGTTTCTAGGACTTGAGTACTCATTAGCTGTGAGACACAAGTTTTTCTTCTTTAGTGCCTGAGAGACAATGAAATAATTGAAAAAGAAAATAGGTTAATAAGTACAGGCAGCTGGTTTTGAGGTAAAGACAATTTGATCTTTTTAAAGCATCCTCATAGGATGCAGGGAAGAATTCATTAAATGTCAATGAGAAGAGTGTATCACCTCTAGAGTGCTTTAGAAATGCAAGATATTGAATTTAAAGTATCTAGCTGGAACTGTCAGCTCCTGGTCAGGAACAAAGCTAGCATCCAATACAGACTTTCCTTACTTCAAGTAAAGTGCTTGTTTAATTGCACCATCATTGTCTATATTCTAAAGAATATGAGGAGAAAAAATAAGGAAAAGGAAAGGAAAGAAGAGACTTTACAAAAGAATTGGGGCAGGGGGCTCAGCTCGCAGTCAATGGAAATGATATAAATCCAATCTTGAGGCTAATGGCTTTCTATCTTGGTCTCCTTAATTCGTTTTGAAGTCTTGACTGAGTGATATTTATCTTTATTTCCTGCGGTGTTAAATTCAGGTAGCATTGGTTGAACAATAGCTTTGTCCTAGGTACTGTGGCAGCTTCCTCTGCCCTAAAGAAATCTAGTCTTACTGAGGCTCAAGGCAGGAACACAAATCACTGCACTACAATAAAGAATGTATTGAACTACGTTGTCCTGTTTGAGTTTAAAGGAAGAAGGGAAACATGACCATTCATGAAGGACATCAGAAATGGATTTTTGGATAAAATGGTAATTTCATAAGTTGACATACAAGGATAGTTAGAGCACTTTCAGACCTAGACAAAATGTCAAGGATATTCCAAGGACTAGATTAATTATGAGTCACATTATTATAGTAGAACTGTGAAGTGGGTTCGAGAAAACTTAACTAGTCTTTTGAAATATTAAGCTGGTAATGTAGGTTGGGGGTCATACTGTGGGGAATCTTGAAGGTTAGGTACATTCATTCAACAAGTATTTGGTGAACATCTACTAAATGCTGGGTATTCTCTTGAGTTGTGAGGGAAACAGTGAATGAATAAAACAGATCAATTCTCTACCATCATGAAGCTACATTTTAGTGGAAAAGAAACAGTAAACAAAAAATCATACAAGTGATTAGTTTTAGTTGTGATATGTTCCTTTAGGAAAATAAAAATGATGTTTAAGTGTATAACAGAGAAGCCTGGAGTCTTTTAAGGAGTCAAAGAAGGTGTTTCTGAGAAAGTTAACATTTAAGCTGAGGCCTGAAAGATATGCAGACATTAACTGAGTAAAGAGAATTTGGAAAGTTGGACAGAGGAGAATGGGGGACACAGTGGTTGTGCCAGACAGGAATTAGTATGTTCAAAGGTTCCGGGCAGGTATAGTTTAAACAGAAAAATTTCTATGAAGATAAAACTAAATTTTAACAGAAAAATTGAATAAAAGGTATGAAGTAGTTTAAAGAGAAAGTGAAATTATTGAAAAAGATTAGGATAAAAGAATTAGCATACACAGCCAGGGGCTACAGGGTCGCTCCATTACAGACCCTACTGCCACCCTTGCTGCTAGGAAAAGGGGCCTCAGACTTCACCACTTATGCTGGCTACAGGATGCTGCTAGTAAGACTTCAACAGGAGCTGCCTCTGAAATGAGGGTGCCTGCCTCCCCTGTTCTTCTTTCTCTTCAGAATGAATCTTCCTTCTTTATGTCACTGCTTTCTAAATTAAAATCTCCAGGGGTGTGTCTGATTGGTCACATATCTTAGGGAAACATGAATTTTTAAGATGGGAAATTCCTCAGATACAAAGAAAGCATTTGAAGTTCTTGGATAACGAAAAGGATGTAAATGTCCATTAAAAGGGCTATATTCAATTTTGTAGAAGTCATTAAAATCTGTGAGCAAAAGAAACCCACGATTAAGAGCTATATTTTAGGAAAATAAATTTTGGCAATCATATGTAGGTTAATGCATGTGCAGGAGAAACTTGATAGGAGGCTTTTGCAAAGTTTTAATGAGGTAGTGTCAGGACTAGAGAACTGGAAGTAGAAAAAACATGACATACATGAGAAACAATTTGGGCTACAGTATCTACATCAAACTTTTAAAATGGGAAAGATCATAGTTGGCTCTAAGTTTCCAAGCTTGGGTGACTATGAGAATGGGGGAACCAGTAACAGAAATTTTGAACATTTTTGAGATGCTCTTGGGATGTTCAAATGAAGATATCCACCAAGTAGGTGGAAATTACTTTCTCGACGTCAGGAGAACATAAGGACTAGGGAAATAGACACTGCTATTGTTTTAAAGGGAGGGGAACCACTTCTTATTCTTAAATGTTGTTTACTTCCCTATGATGGGAGCTCAAATACTAAAACTCTTAGGCTCTGCCACCCTTTCACTCACTCAGTACCAAGGGATGTGAGTAGTTTATCTGATTGTTAAATGTGAAAGGAAGAAACATGGCTGTGTCTTGCCCTTTTTCATCCTTGGAAGTCAGTACGTGCTTTCCATTATTTTCCCATATACTGGTACTTGTGCTGGGGTAGCCTCTGTTGCTACAGGGGAGGGATTGGGAACTACACCTTTTGAAGGAACATCATCAAGATCCTGCATTTTTTTTTCATGTTGTCTGGGAACACTAGAAAATAAAACAAGAGAAATTCAGGGGAGCAAAATACACATGTGAAGTGATGGAGTGTCTGATGTGGCCAGGGCATATGGTTCTAGGCTTTGAATTTTATGTGTGACTTAAATGTTTTAACCTCGGTCACTTTTGGAAGCTTAATATTGAGCCAGATTTGAACAAAAGCTTAAAACTTTGGGTCAAAGGTATTTTGACATTGGTGTGTGACCTCAGTCTATGTTGGCTTTGTGAACAGGCATGTTTCTATAGAGTGTTTCCATAGAGGCAGGGATCTAAGAAAACATGGGCCTTAAAAAAAAAAAAAAAGGCATTTACACCACAGCAAAGGCCCTTGGGTCCTGACAGACCCAAGTGGTAGTGAAGGTGTATACAGGAGGCTTTGGTAGCGAAGGTGTATACAGGAGGCTCAATAAAGGTCAGAGGATGTTTTAGACAGTGTCAGAGGACTCCAGTCAAGCAGACTCTGGCAAACTGCTGGCTGTTTTAAGAGTCACAAGCAGTTTCAGTGTGTGAGCCACTGCAGATTGCTATCCAGCACCGGATAACCTGGCACTGAAGAGATGCTACTGAGTCTCAATCCATTTTCTCTTCTTCCAGAGAACAACTAGATCTCATTTTCCAGTCTTGTAGTTCATTATGCCTGTGTGATTGAGTTTTAGCCAATAGAATATGAGTGGAAATGATGGTGTACCATTTTTAGGCTTGCCTCTTGTAAACCTTCCTCATATCATCCTCTCTGCTTTATTTACCTTCCCCAGCTTGGCCAGATGAACAAGAAACCTTGGAAACCACCTGGTGAAGATGACGGGACTAAAGAGTAAAATTAAAATTAAGATGTAACATATGTGTAGATCCTGCCTCTCCAGAAACAATAAATGCTCAGGATTTAACTTCTTGCTGATAGATTTCTTCCAGTTGAGATTAAATCGATAGTTTATGGGTTATGGGTAGATTAGACTGGCATCCTAACGAGGTTAAAAACAAGCAGAATTTCTGCATCTACCTTTTCCTCCACTCAAATACCAAAAAGTTTATGCTATTTTTTAAAAATATTGCTGAACACTGGGTTTATAATTTTGCCTAGGAAAAAAACTGGAGCTGTGTACTGAATTATCTGAAGAAAAACATTGGTGTGAGGCCAGTTCTGTAATAATCTTGGATGTCTGGACTCCATTACTGTGAGGCAAAAAATTAAAACCACAATAAAACACCTAAAAATGGATAAAATGGAAAAAGACTGTCTAATGTTGGAGGGTTGTGGAGCAACCAGAACTCTCAAATACTGCCATGGAATTATACAATGATGTATCTACTTTGGAAAAAAATTGGTAGTTTCTTATAAAATTAATTATTCTTCTAACCTACAGCCTAGGAATTCTCCTAGGTAGTTATCCAAGAAAAATGAAGATATATCCACAAAACTCTTTGTGTAATAATGTCCATGGTGGCTTCATTCATAACATCCCAAAAGCTGGAAATAGCTCATGTATCCATCAATAGGAAAACAGACTTAAAAAAAAAAAACTGTGGCATATTCCTACATTTAACACACCCTCTCCCACAGTAATAAAAAGGAATGCACTATTGATACACAATATAGGTGAATTTCAAAAATATGCTGAGTGAAAGAAGCCAGACACTAGAGAGTACATCCTTTATGATTCTTTGTATATGCACCTGTAGATCAGGCAAAACTGATGTATGATGAGAGAAATCAGTACGATTGGTTCTTGAGGGACAGGAATTTACTGGGAAGTTGCACAAGGGCAATTCCTGGAGTGACAAGAAATATTCCATTTCTTGATAGAGGTATGGTGTATATATTTATCAAAACTAATTGAACTGTATGCTGAAGATTTGTACATTTCACTATTTGTCAATTATGCCTCAATAAAAACATAAATTTAAAAACCTCTGCTTTAAAAAATGAGGCATAAAGTTCTGAGCTTTGAAAGAACTAGAAACATTCTAGCAAACAACAGATTAGGTTTGAGCTGCTGAAGGAGCCTCAACTCTGCCCAGGTATCAAGAACTTCTCTAGCCAATGCTGAGAAGATTAAGAAATGCTGAAAATGAATTTTTGACTCTTTTTTCTGCAAACTTGTAATTCATGTGGAATTTTATTTTGAATTCAATGCCATTGATTGTTAGAATTCAACTTGAAAGTCCATATAATTTTTAACTTTTATCTGGAAATTTGATAATGTTGGGGAGTTTATATTCACATTTGGGACATCGATCTACTGTGATTTTTTTAAAACTGGAGAATCTTTATTATATGAGTATTCTAATGTTGTATTTTAATTTTATTGGAGAACCTCTGCCATACTGTGTTAGACAATATAGCTGTACATAATTTAGGATGGAAAAGGAATAGGGAGAAAATTTCAGTTTTACCTACAGAACCTTCTGATCAAATTTTACACAAGGCTTCCCTGGTGGCGCAGTGGTTGAGAATCCGCCTGCCGATGCAGGGGACATGGGTTCGTGCCCCGGTCCGGGAAGATCCCACATGCCGCGGAGCGGATGGGCCCGTGAGCCATGGCCGCTGAGCCTGCGCGTCCGGAGCCTGTGCTCCGCAACGGGAGAGGCCACAACAGTGAGAGGCCCACGTACCACAAAAAAAAAAAAAAAAAAAAAAAAAAAAATACACGGCCTACAAAAGTCCCAGGAAGATACTCAAAGTGAGGAGCGTTTCCATGGTCTACAGCTGTGAAGAGTGGCATAAGGATTATTTTGGGCTAAAGGCACTTGAGAAATAGCAGGTGCAAGAAGGATTGATTATCTGACCTCCCCTTTTCTTCCTGAAATCAGGAGATAAAACTCCCAAGTGAAAGATGCTCTCCTTACACAAGGAAGAAAGAAATGGTCTTATCACCAGAGGTGCGGCATCAGGCCAAGAGAATGCTGTTCACACAGAACTTGTTAAAATAACTCATTTTCCTTTAGTCTCCCCATTTATTTTAGTTATTTTCCACAACTGTCTCTCTTTGTTCAACTTGGTATATAAGCATTTAGGTTTCTGCCACTTCTTTGGGTTTTCATTTTCCTATCGGGACCCCCCACATGTACGTGTAAAAATCTGTATGCTTTTCTCCTATTAATATATCTATGTCAGTTTTAATTTTCAGGACAAGCAGAGATCCTAAGAGGGTAGAAGTAAAGTTTTGCCTTGCCTACTGGCAAGGAATTATGAAGTTCAGTTAGCCAGCCCACTGGGTTCCCATGTAAAGCTGCATCTTTTTTCTTAGCCTTAAGCCATAAAAAAGTTCTTTTGTTCTCCCTCTGCAGACTCCTGTTTTATATCTCAGCTCAGAATGTGGGTAAGGCAGAGAGGGAAATGTTTCTTTAGAAGTGATATTTAAAATCAGTAATACTTAAATTGTCCATGAAAAGAACGAATAGACAAAAACAAAGAGGACTGAAAAAGAATTCTTAAAAACATATTATTTATAAAGAATCTGAAAAAAGAAAAGGAGTCAGTTAATTAAATGGAGAATGAGCGATTGAGAGGTATGAGAAGCTCCAGGAGAGTAGAGAGTTAGAGACAGCAAAGGAGAGGCTTCAGCAAGATGGATGATGCAGAGGTCTAAGAGGATGACACATGAGAAAGGCAATTCTGTTTTTCAGTTTCTATTCAATTATAGAATACATGGCAATCTCCAAAAAGCTTTGAAATACACTGTCACTGTTCACTGCTAGAATATAATCATTATTAGAATGCAGGTTCCTCCAGGGCTCAAGATTACGTGCTGTTCACTTCGAGTGCCTACCTCCCAGTTGGCACTGAACAATGTATTTGTGAAATAAATGGTCTTACTTTTCCTCACCACAATCCTGTGTAGATATTTTCCCTATTTTTACTTTATAGGTAAAGAAGCAAGATACTTGGCCATGAACACGAAGTTAAATAACCGATAGAGACAGATTCCTGATACTTGGTACTATGCTCTGTTCTATGACAGTAAGGCACTGAATTCTCACTCCCTCACCTCCTTCACATCTTTGTTCAAATGACAATTTCTCAATACGGCTAACCCTGACCACTTCATTCAAAACCACACTTCCTCCTCTGAACATCCCCCTGTTCTATTGCTTTCCACAGCACTTATTACCATCTAATATGTTATAGAATTAGATGTAATTGTTTTATTTTAGTTTACTGTTGATTCAGAATGTGAGCTATAGTAGAGATATATTTTCTGCTTTGTTCACAGATATATTCCAGATGCTTTGCAGAGTGACTGGCATTAAGTAAATGTTTAAAAAATTATGTGTTGAATGAATTAAAAGTTACAGCTCTTTGGAAGCATAAGAAAATAAAACAAAACACACAATTAGTCACCAAGTTTGAGTTTTGGAAAATAAGTTAGTCTAGCTTTCTTCACTTTTCAACATTATAAAATCCCTGAACCCAGTCAATGGGTAAAAAAATAATGGTACTACCACTTCATTGTAAGTTATGTAGCACACTGAGCTATTTGGCAGAAAATGACTCTAAAACATAATATATGTTAACATATGTAAAGTGGATAGTAACTGATTTTCAAAACATTATTCATACATGTGTGACTTTAATTAGGAAGCTATAATAGATACATTATGAATTTTCATGAAGAAAAAAGCCAGCATCTGGACTTGAGATTCTACACAAAGGAAAAAGCTGGGTTTCCTCCTCCTTTTCCAGAGCCTATGAAACCTAAATTTTCTTCAGTTAATATCTCCTCAGAAACAGCAAAATAAAACCCTAAACTGTAAAGTCAATAAGCCTTCACCAACAATTTTTACATTCATGATTCAAAGCTTATACAGAAGGACCACAATTCCATAGTTTTTAAAAAATTCTCTTACATAGCTATAACATGACAATATTTCAATAAACCTCAAAATTCTTACTTTGTATATGTATTTTTAAAAGATATACATTTGTTACAACTATATTTACCTGAGATGTTCATTTTTTTAAAAAATTTTAAAGTATTATCGGCAGTAAACCTTCCTAGATTTGAATTCTTTAACACTGGCCAAAAACACTACTTCAAGAAGTATTTTTTCTCCAAAAATTTGTGGAAATATTTGAAGAGATCATAATTCTGTATTAAACCCTTGTGAAGAGTTTTCTTCCACGTGTAAAGATATTTTGCCATCTTGGAAATACATATGAATGCAATAACTTTTTAATTCACTAAAATATCCACTTAGCTTCTAGAGCACTTATATCTTATGTAATATAACAATTACATAATGTCTTCTAATTGTTCCTTTAATTTATCATCTCCCCAAGAATTTTGAAATCTCCTGAAAGACAATAAACTACCGAAAAAATTTATCGTTACTCACTTCTATTATTAAACATAAAATAGATATTCAAAATACATTTGATTGGTTCAACAATTATAAATTAACTTAAATACTACTCATTCAATGTAAATTGTTGTGCCTACTTACCCAAAAAGTATGAACCATTATCATTCTTTAAGTCAAGTAAGTAAATAATTGTTCTAAGTAGTCAAAAATCTTATTTTTTCATTTCTTGGTAAATATGAAATAATTTTATCTTGTTTCTTTGTGAAAATACTGAATGAATATCTCTGACTTTGATCATTCATATACATTCAAAGATACATACATATGTATATACAATTATTTGCTATGCACTGTTTTGGATATTTTGGTACATTTTTCTTTCTTATTCCTTACAATACCCCTTAAAAGCATCAATATCTTCACATCTTAGATGATAAAGCTAAGGATTAGAAAACTATAACTAATTGTCTAAAGTCGTACTGGCAGTAAAAATCAAAGTTGATAGTTAAGTGCAAATCCTTAGAATACAAATTCAATTATCTTTCCAAAGTAACACAGTTGACTTATTACATACATATTCTCCATTCAAACAAGCAAGTATCACTAGTGTATATTGTGTATATACTAGGCTAGTGCATATTATATAAGACAGAGTAGCCTCCAGGCATAGGTAAGGACCTCTAAATGGTTACACAGTAATGCCCACACAGGCTTGCTTTCTGATTTGACATTAGATATCAGCACTGAGTAAAAGAGAGTTTCATTTTGGCCCTTTCCAACATGGCTTGTCCTTAGGACAGATAAATGGTGATTATTTTTATGACAGGAACAATCAGCTAATCTTAATTCATTATCTACTCTTTTACCTTCTCTTTAAATGATCTTCCTCTCTTGAACTACGTTTACATCTATTGCTTAGCAATACAGAAAAAAAACTCATAGTCTAAATTCAACTCTATACTGTTTCTGTTATTCAATATTTGTCCTGTGATAAGCATATGATAGATATTCAAATATTTACTTTACTGAGCAAAAACTATGTGATGATTTTTTCTGAAACTAAGACCACTAGGTCAGTTGATGGGGCCCCTATAAATCACTGTGAATTATACTGCTGATTTCAAATGAGCTTTCATCCAGGCTGTTCAAGTACATGTTTCCTTCAGCTCTTTGGCATCTCTAAGTTTATTGTACCTTCAGGAATTAGGAAAATCAAGTTGAATGCTCAGTTTCATATATTCACTCCATAAGTAGCCTCCACAATAAATGCCAAAGCTTACAGATTCATAAACCCCTCCCTACAAAACAGGAAATGTGACAGAAAACTCCAGAATTTTTGTAAATTATTAAAAATTACAATTGAAAATTCTTTCTGCTATGTGCGCTCTTTTGTGAGTATAAAGGTCACTAATGTAGGGATTCATCTTGTTCGTTAGGCTCATAATCTTTGATTCACCTTCAATTTTGAGAAAACAAGCCCTGAAGAGGGTCTGTTTTCCATCACTGGAATAAGACAATAGCTCTAATCTGCAATCTTCTATTTTGTTACAGCTATTTGAAGACTAATTTCAATTTTAACTTGTCTGTTTTCCCTCCTCTCTCAGTACAAAGCTGTTTTGATTACAGGAGGGGTGGAGGTGATGGAGACAATGATGATAGTGGTGATGGAGGTGGTGATAGAGAAGGTGATGGTGATGGTGTGTGTGTGTGTATAAAAGATGTAGGGTGGGTGAGGGGGAGTGGGAGGCAGCATACATGGACTGTATTTGTTAATCTGCTTATAAATTTAACAGATTTTTTAGCTGAAATTTTGCCAGTGTTAATTGTACATGCAGAATTCATGCTGGGAAAATCTCCTTGGGAAAAAAAAGAAGAAGTGCACAGCCGGCCTGTTATGTAAGATGTTTATTTTCATCCAATCCAACCCACCGTAGGCAGAACAGAAAATAGGCCAGCACTTCTGACCAGTGACATCACCTCATCATCAGGAGAAAGCAGGAAAGGCTGATCACCATATTGTTCGCAAAGAGGATAATTTTCTTCCACAATTGTTTCTCTTGTGGAAACCTTTATTTCTGAAGATAGTGATCTCATTTCCCTTTGATGTTTATTTCTTCAGATTCTGTAATAACAGTGAAGCTACCTGGATTTCAGTTCTTGTACAATGCACATAAACACTTATTTCAGTACTTTTTCTATGGGTCTCCAAATTTTAAAAGATTGGATCATTTTAGCAAAACATTGACATCCTAAGGAAATTGTCAGAGGAGGAGGGATAAGCATCTCGATATTTAATTTTATGCTGTATTTTTTATAGCATTGGGTAATTTGCTTTGCAGGATGCCTTCTTTCTCAGACTGCTTTGCTTTGTAATATTTAAGTAGATGAATTTGTATTTATTTCATGAATACTAAGAGATGTACAGTTTTAAAAATGTATTTTAAACAGCTCATCATCTCTTTTATAATATAGATATTGTTGCAATTTATAAAGAGTTAAGTGATTGAAATTATGTGTATGTGTGTGTCTGCATGCAGTTTTTTCTATTAATTCAAAATTAAAAGGAAACTAAAAATATGATCCATTTTATTTTAGAGGTTGATTCAGCTAAACTTAGAAAATACACCACAATGAAACCAACCACTCTGGTTTTGCTATGACAGCTTTAGCAAAATGTCTTCTCTGTTAAGGGGCAATCTTCAGGTTCATTCTACGTTATCCACTTTTTAATACTCTGTCTATTCTTGTTTCATTCTCCCTCTAGAGGAAATTAGTGGTATTACAATTCAAACTTTAAAATCTAATATAGCAGCAGGCTTAAATGAAACACAATCGTAAGAATAATTCCTTGACTTCATTTATATTTAACTTAGTCCTAGAAGTCATTATCTTAAGTAGCTCTAAGTCTTCAGCATCTTTTTCTTTAAGGCAGAGTGTCAGTATCTTAAGGTTTTTTGATTTGGGTTTGTTTGTTTGCTTTTTAATAGCAAAACCAAAATCTTAACCCTGGTCAAGAGTAGTTTCATGAGGAAAGGTGGATGCACTGTAAATGTTAGAATTTCAGTGTCTGATACAATGAGTGTTGTGCATTTGTGATTCCATCAGTCTGCTTATTGTGTTCTGGGATTCACATTACATCTTTGAAGGCACTGGCTGCCATTTAATGGCAGTTGTATAAATTGAATATAAAAATTAAAAGTGGCCCAGTACCCTGAATATAGGACAGTAAAATATTAGGATTTAGACAAAAATATCTGTCCTTCAACTGAAGATGAGTATAGAAAAGGGCTCCTTTCTCTTCTTTCTAGAGACATGAATAGCTTGATTTGGGGAAACCTATTTTTTCTATCTGTAAACTGGGTTTAATTATATCTATCTCCTGTAGTGTGAGGATCAAAAAATATATGTTCATTGCCTAGTATGTGACTGACTCAGAGAAAATTCCTTTTCTCTTCCATTTTTTTTTAATAAAAATTCTCTGACTCAGTCTGTGAAGTAAAAACATAAAAATTGTAAAACTTTTTAGGAGAGTTTCCTCATTTTTGATATACCCTCTTCTATGCTCTTACTTTAAATTTCAGAGTAATGGCGTGATTTTGTCTTCAAAATGTTGCTGCCTTGTTCTTGCAGAAATGCCAGTCGTGCGAGGGCAGTCTGGAAAGACAGAAATCTGTGATGTATGTGTTTCATATGGGGCTGTGTTTGTGGTGGAACATAGAAGGAAAAGGAGGAACAGGTAGCTCCGTATATTCTGCCCTAGAAAGAAGTTCAGCACATAAAGTTTAAAAAAGCAAGCTACAGTAGAATATGACCATGTATATTATATTTGCATTTTAAAAGCCTAGAAAATTATTTATGAAACTGTTTTCAGGAAAGTGGAATTACGCAGAACTTTGGGAACCTTTTTATCTTCCCTTCTGTACTGCATGCATGAAAGTATTTCAATAGATAATATACATGGTAAAATTCCATAAGGAGATAAGTAAGTCTTTCTCCCACTTCTGAACTCCAGTATCTTAGTTTCACTCCCCCAAACAACCACTGTACACAGTTTATTTTATGACCTTTTAAAGATTTTTTCCACGCATGATACATAAATAAGCACACATATGCACATATATATGTATATAATTGATTCTTGTTATTCACAGTAGTCGTGTTCCATAGCTCTCTGTGAATATTGAATTAGCACCTACTGTATCATTACTCCTGGGGAAGTACAGAGTTAGGTTCCTGTGAGCCTCTGATCACAATATTGTCATCAGTCGATCAATATGTAACTTTGTCTTATGTGTGTTTCTATTTGAAGACATCTTACTTATTCGAACTTACAGCCAACAGCACTATAACTCATGCCTGAACAAAAGTTATCTAACACACATATTTTCTCAGTAAAGCACATCACAGCATTTTTCTGCTTAGGAATACTAGACAGAATTTCAGCATTATGCTTGGGGCCATTTTAAACAGCAAAATCACCAACAAAAGGCACAAAAATGAGAAAAACCAGGCATTAAACAGACCACAAAAGAGACACTTTTTTTACAGTATGGGAGCAGAAACAAGAAGGCAGAGCATTGTCTTGTTTAATCTACGAAGTTATGTGAGTATTGAGTTTGGGGTTATAAACAAATTTTAGCAAGTAGACAAATCTACAAATAATGAGGATTGACTGTTATATGTGTCTGTGTGCTGTGTATGCACATATATGGATATATGCATATATCTCCTTTAACACACACTAGCAATATATTACATATGTTTTTCTGAACATTGCTTTGTAGTACTGCTCGGTATTTAATAGCACAGACCCTGAAGTTAGACTGTCTGGGATCAAATCCTGACATTAAGTTTTACTAGCTGTGTGACCTTGAGCAGGTTACCTAACCTTTCTGTGCCTCTGTTAAGCTAATCTATAATATGGGAATTATAAGGAGTCCTACGTAAGGTGGTAGCTATGAGGATCAGATAAGTTAATATGCCAAAAGCACTTAGGACATGCCTATTTGCTCTGTCATCATTTAAGAGTATATTTGGGGGATTATTCATTATTGGCCCATACAGTGTGACCTCATTCTTTTTAAAAACAAAATAGTAATACATTGCATGGCTATACCATCATTTTTTAACCTCTTGACCACAGAATACTTTTAGATAACTTCCTATCTTTTGCTTCACTAAGAATCTTGGAACGCAATTCCACGTGCATATGTGGAAATCTATCTCTAGGCAAAGGAATTGTGCATTTTTAATTTTGATGTATATTACCACATTTCTCTCCAAGATTTGTTATAATAATCATTTATAGCCAGGAGGGAAAAAGATATTTCCTTTCCATAAAGAGAGAGAAAATAATGACTCTTAGTTCTTACCTTTTGCTCAGATGCAAAGAAAAAAATTTTTTTCCTACATTAGGTTGAATAAATGATCCCTTTATTGTTCACTATGTCAGTGTAAGTGACATTAGAATGACATTTTATGCCACGCAATGTTTAGGTTTACAAAGCACTAACAGGTTTGCAAATATTTTGCAGATTATATGAATTCTCTCCTAGTCCACCAATACAGAGTATCTTATCACCCCAATAAGATTTTACCCTCTCAGTTAAGTAGGAATAAAACTATCATTTCCTCTACTTGATGGTCCTCTTTACATTAGCCTCCAATAAAGTCACTTGATTATTACATTATTTAGGAAATGAAATAGGAAAATCAGAATAATTGCTACACATACACATTGTGCTTTACAGGCACGAGTACTGGCAACAGAAACTTAGAAAAAAATATCAAATCTTGCTTAAACGGATTTTTTTCCAAGGCAGAGAGCATTAAGAGCTTCCAAAAAAATAATTCTAACATAAAGTAGTCTTCTGGCTTCTTCAGTGTTTCCACCTTACTGCTGCCTGCCTCCCAAATCATTATAGGACAAACATGATTGAATTTTTGCTTCCTCTTACAACTTCTTTAGAGCAGAGTATGTTTCACTTTTGTATTTATTTATTTTTTTAAGAACATTCATTCATCTCTTTACAAGCAATCATAAGGATATGTGGAATTCTGATTATGGGCTGTGAAGACAATAACCACAAAGAACTGAGCTGAGGTACATTTTTAACAAGGGGAAGACGTCACTGGAAGCTTTCTATGGGACTGGAAAAAGGTTCTAGAAAATAGTCTGAGTCACTCTTATTAGGAGAGGCAGGGTGGAGAGCAGCTGTGCAAAATTAGTACCAGTATCCTCCTACCCTCCATTTTAAACTTTTCAAAAGATTTTTTTCTGGTCATTCTTCCTGAGAAGGGCAACCTAATCAGACATAATCTTTGCTTTTAGAGGTTACCATGGTGACTGGCCAGGACAGACTATCTTCTCTCAGCATCAAAAACACATTTTGTATGGCGCTAAATAAGCCTTGTATCCTTGTATACCATCAGTTTTTCTTTGAGCGATAAAACAAATAGGGTACATTGAAATTGTTCACAGCAATCATAAATGATATTTCCCCATATTGATTTTTTTCCTTTCTTTTTGTCCTTTCTTATCTGTGCCATATCTCTTTGAAGTATACATCAAGGCCCCATGCTTATTACAAGAAGCAAAGATACAGTGAATCTTAAAAAGAAAAAAAAAAAAGGACCGGGATAGTGAAAGATTCACCTACGACTTATGTTCTGTTAAACTGAAAGACAGTTTCACTCACCGAGGCTGACAAACAATGAGACTAGTACAGAGAATCAGAAGACACTTCTGTGGCTCAATGAACATAAGAGCAGTCCCTAATTGGTGGGACAGAGGAAACAATACATACTATTTTTTTAACATCTTTATTGGAGTATAACTGCTTTACAACTGTGTGTTAGTTTCTGCTTTATAACAAAGTGAATCAGCTATACATATACATCTATCCCCATATCTCCTCCCTCTTGCATCTCCCTCTGTCAGTCCCTCCCTATCCCACCCCTCTAGGTGGTCACGAAGCACGGAGCTGACCTCCCGGTGCTATGTGGCTGCTTCCCACTAGCCATCTATTTTACATTTGGTAGTATATATAAGTCCATGCCACTCTCTCACTTCATCCCAGCTTACCCTTCCCCCTTCCCGTGTCCTTAAGTCCATTCTCTACATCTGTGTCTTTATTCCTGTGGATGGACCTAGAGTCTGTCATACAGAGTGAAGTAAGTCAGAAAGAGAAAAACAAATACCAATATGCTAACACATATATATGGAATCTAAAAAAAAAAAAAAAAATTGTTCTGAAGAACCTAGGGGCAGGACAGGCATAGTATTTTTTTTTAATGGACTTTATTTTTTAGAACAGTTTTAGATTCAGAACAAAAATGAGTAGAAAGTACAGAGAATTCCTATATACCCCCTGGCCCCACAAATGCAGAGACTCCCCCACTACCAATATCTGCTACCAAAGTGATATTTTTATAATAATTGATGAACTTACACTGACACATCCTTATCACTGAAAGTCCATATATTAGTGTTCACTCTCGGTGTTGTACACTCAGTGGGTTTGGACAAATGTATAATGACTTATATCCACCACAGTAGTACCATACAGAGTATTTTCACTGCCCTAAAAATCCTCTGTGTTCTGCCTCTTCATCCCTCCCACCACCCTCCCAACCTCTAGCAGCCACTGATCTCTTTACTGTCTCCATAGTTTTGCCTTTTCCATAATGTCAATTGCTGGAATTGTATAATATGTGGCGTTTCCAGATTGGCTTCTTTCACTTAGTAATAAGCTTTCTAAACTTTTAGCATTTCTTAAAGAAAAGGAAATTCCATTTTTCTCTTCTGCCGTATTGATCACTTCATTTTCCTAAAGCTTCTGATCCTTCTAGTTTAGCTAGTTAGAAAATGCCAAGCACAAAGTAGTTCAGAATTTGAAATCAACTTCTCAAGTGAAAAAAAAAAAGAAAGGAAATATTACAAAAAAACAGAGAAAACTCAAAAACACTGCCACCGTCGCCACCACAACCAAAAGACAAGGAGGCCAGAGAATGACTGACCCAGAATGCATAAGCTTTAGAAAAGTAGAAGCAGAGAGACGGCTCTAGCACTGAGTGAGGATGGGTGTGAAGAATCCCTTAAAAAGTTCTGGACCCTCCAAGACACACAAATAAGCTTGTCCAGGGGCTGAAGAAGCAGTGAGTAATCCTCTGCACCTCCACCCCAAATTGCCCAGAGAGTTGTTAGCATTCTGTTTACTGGTAGGCTATGAGTCAGTGCTAGGTCTGAAGTTTTCTCCAATCCCCTGATTAAAATTAATCGTCTTCTCAGTACTCCCAAAACTCTTTGTTTATGACTCATGCAGGCAGATTAACCATGTTAGGTTTTGCATTACTGTTATTTATGTTCTAGTCTTCCTTCTTCACTAGACTGCAAATTCCTCTAGGACAGGAATCTTGTTTTTCTTCAACTTCATGTTATGCAAAGTACCTTACAAACAGCAAATGTGCAGTAAACATTGGTTAAATAAAACTGAACTTGAGTCCATAGGTGTACGATATGATTTTTTTTCCTCCCCTACCAAAAGGATATTTATGGATGACAAAGCCCAACTTCGCCAGTTTTACTGTTGTCTAACAGAAGGAATGACTACGATATATAAAAACATGGTGGGTAAACATTTTGAGATATTATCTTTTTCTCTTCCTATAATTTCCCACAAGTCTTTCTGGGTTTTGGATTACAAAATGTCTAATGCAAGAAGGAATTTTAAAGGATAGATGGATTATTTTGCAATAAACTAGCACACAAAAAATAATCCTCACCAAATATCCTTATTAAAAGACCTCTGAGTTAATGGTGGGGGAGAAAGAGTAAGCTAAATAGAGAGGTCTATGTGTTCCCAAAGCAGAGGGAAACTATACACTGTAGTGTTGCTGCGAAGGCCACAAAACCCAAGAAGGAAATAGCTATGGGGCACACAAGACAGATAGCCCCATATGCAGTCTGAAAAAAAATTCCATGCCAGAATCATGGCTCAGAACAGCAGAGTATCCCTGGATCTCAAGGGAACCAGGCAGCTGGGGATAACGAATGTTTCAGTGAAAATCAATGTGGACAAGTGACTAAAAAACAGATTGCTTCCCTCCCCCACCTGCATTTTCCACGCTTCCCTCTACCTGGCCTGTGTGATATCCTGGACCTAAAGTTGTAATATGACCAAGGAAGAAATCCTAAAAGTTTAGGAGGTTAAGGTTCCCATCGGTGATGTAATGTAGGTTCTGTGTAAGAAATTAAGTCAAATTATAGAAAAGAAGCCACAATTTGTTACTTAGACAATTGTATTTATGGACTGGGATTCATACTTGTTTCAGAAATTCCACTGTTGAATCTTAATACCTCTAAACAAATATAAGGAATGAGGAGGTAGTTGAACCAACAGTTTACTTTGAAATGAAAAGAGAGAAATAATTCAACACCATTCACTAAGTTTCTCATCTCTCAGCCTGAAACTCTAAAGTCAATAGAATTTAGCCCTAGATTATCAGTGTCAAAATATGTCCCATTTGGAGTTAGGTGAAAGTTTCTAAGATAAATAAAAATGAATTCTGGATACTACTATTTGCAAGTTCATGTTGACTCATGAGAGTGGCTTGTAGGAAACAGTTTCCAATTCCATGGAAAGGGTGAGGCTGTTTATAATACAAGCCTGAAGTTCAGAGAGGGAGTCATGACATTGCTTTGTCAGGCAGTAGCTGTATCACTCCCTTCATGATGAGAAAACATGATAAGGATATTTGGGGTTGACTTTTTTGGTATCACCTCTTGAAGACCCAAGAGAATCATATAATGAATATAGTAATAACAAATCCTTTCTATTCTCGTCAAGCATCCTAACTTATGCTATCCCCACATTTATTCATTGGTAGAGGTCCCTCCTCCTATCTTTTATTTCACTATTTCATAGAAAAAGTGTGACCAATTTTAGTCCCCACATACACAATCAGAGAAATACTCTTTTGTCTCTGAGGCCCCTCCTCCTGTGCTCTCTCTGATCTCCTTAACTCCAATCTAAATTCTTTATCATGGCAAATGACGCTATTTCTTACCCCTCTTACTGCTTTATTTCCAAACCCAACCATCTCTTTTTTTTTTTTTTTTTTTTTTTTTTTTGGTGGTACGCGGGCCTCTCACTGTTGTGGCCTCTCCCGTTGCGGAGCACAGGCTCCAGACTCGCAGGCTCAGCGGCCATGGCTCACGGGCCTAGCCGCTCCGCAGTATGTGGGATCTTCCCGGACCGGGGCACAAACCTGTGTCCCCTGCATTGGCAGGCGGACTCTCAACTGGTGCGCCACCAGGGAAGCCCCAACCATCTCTTTTTACTGTGGGCAGCAGTTGTGTTGAGTAACATCCATTCCTTAATTATGCCATGTGTTTCTCACCTTTTCATATGCATCTTGCTTTGTCTGCAACTTCCTACCTCTATTCCTTAGCAGTCTTGCAACTCAGAAAGGCTAACTTAAACATCTCCTGTATGTATCCCTTACTTTCTCCTCTCCCACTCCAGCTAGAATTGTTCACTTTCTTTGTGTGCCCTACTGTACCACACAAATCATTCATTCATTTTTCTCACTGAACACCTATTAAGTAACATTTATTATGTGCCAGACACTGTGCTAGGTGCTGTCATGCTGAGGGAGGAGATTCATGCTCTCAATGACAACGCAAACTAGTAATATGTGTAGTTTAGACATGAACTTAATTCCTTACTGTCCTTCTCACTCTATTATATTAAGGATCACTGAGACTGATACCGTGTTCGTATTTTACTTTTTTCATTGTTAGGTCGCCAGTACCACACATGGGGGCTGGGACCTAGTAGGCATTAAACAGATGTGCTGATTTCAAATTTCCCTTTTGCCATAAATAACAAAGTGGAGTACCTTGAGGGTTTCTTTTTTAAAAAGTTATATTCTTTTTTCTTTGCTTTAAATGTTATTATTTATTTATAAAGAGATTGCAGAGCAGGTGGTTTATATTAATACCAAAGGTAATAACTAATATTTAATAAAGCAAAACTATGTACCAAGCCTTATTCTGAGTACTTTATATATCTTACACCTGTCAAAAAAGTTACATTTTTTAATTTAAAAAAACACAAAAACTAGTGTATACTATAAAATTTAAGCAATACAGAGATTAAAACTCAACAATTTCCTCACCACGGTAATCTTCCCACATTAACCGAGTTAACAATATTGTTTTACTCTCTTCTCTATCCCTCATACAAAGCTATACAAATATATATATATGTATAAAATACATATATGGGTTTTATTTGCATATTTTATAAAAATGCATCACATATTTTCATGAGGGAAATCTATCTGCAGTATTTTTGTAATATCTTTGGTTAAGTTTTAAACTCTAGACTCAATTTCTTAAATAAATATAGGGATATTTAGGTTATCATTTTAAAATGAGTTTTGGTAGTTTGTATCTTTTAAAAACTGTGATCATTTCACTTAGGTGTTGAATTTATTAGCATAAAATTGTTCTTCATATTTTCACATAGCTCCCTATCCTATGTAAAGTTTGATTGTGTTCCTCAAAATATTAAAAACAGAATTACCATATGATCTAGCAATTCCACTTCTGGGTATATACCTAAAAGATTGAAAGTAGGGTCTTGAAGAGATATTTGTACACCCATGTTTATAGCAGCATTATTCATGAAAACAACTTAAGTGTCCATCAATGGATGAATGGTTAAGGAAAATGTGGTATATACATACAACGGAATATTACTCAGGCTTAAAAAGGAAGGAAATTCTGACCCATGCTACAACATGGATGAACATTGAGGACATTATGCTAAGTGAAATAAGACAGTCACAAAAAGACAAATACTGTATGATTCTACTTATACGAGGTACTTAGAGCAGTCAAAATCATAAAGACAGAAAGTACAACGGTAGTTACCGGAGGTTGGGGAGAGGGAAGAATGGCGAATTATTAATGGATATAGGGTTTCAGTTTTACAAGATGAAAAAAGTTACAGGAATGGGTGGTGGTGATGGTTGCCCAACGATGTGAATGTATTTAATACCTGTACACTTAAAAATGTACAGTTAAAAATGGTTAAGATGGTAAATTTTATGTTACTTAAAAATGAACTGTACACTTAAAAATGGCTAAAATACGGGCTTCCCTGGTGGCGCAATGGTTGAGAGTCCGCCTGCCGATGCAGGGGACACGGGTTCGTGACCCGGTCCGGGAAGATCCCACATGCCGCGGAGCGGCTGGGCCCTGAGCCACGGCCGCTGAGCCTGCGCGTCCGGAGCCTGTGCTGCGCAACGGGAGAGGCCGCAACAGTGAGAGGCCCGCGTACCGCAAAAAAAAAAAAAAAAAAAAAGGCTAAAATAGTAAATTTTATGTTACATGTATTTTATCACCATAAAATTTTTAAAAGAATTATCAACATCTGGGAGCCAGGAACTGCCTTTATTTTTAAGCTTTGTATTCACAAACCTAGAAAAATGTCTAGGACACTGTAGTACCTTGAAAAGCACTAGTAGTCACAAATAGTCAACCATCTTCAAGATACCAATAGACATTTTCTCTATCAAAAGCCAAATTAAAGTCCTAAATCAGAAAAGGTGGGGGTGGGGATGCAGCAGTAGAAATGGGCTGAGCAGGAGATGCTCATAATGATAGTGACCTGTACTCTTCCAGGTGACAGGTTTAAATTTTAATTTACTCTTATTTATGTGGGAAAACCTATATAGTAACCAGGGGGAAATACTATTCTTTCTAGTAAGACAAGCAAACAGCAACATCAGGAGAACTCTTTTAGGCCAACAAATATACCTCACATCAAAGCCTGAAACATCAGAGAGTGTCTGGTGCCTGGAAATCAAACAGAACCCAAGTTATGATAGAGAGAAGCGTTCTCATAGTGGCAAGTGGTCCATGAAGGCAACCAAGGAGAATTCACACACTGTGTTTATGAGCAAACATCAGAACTGAACACACTCCTCCTTAAAGGAGGAGAATACAGAAAAAAAATTTGTTTAATCTACAACATAAAAAATACTGAAAATATAACACTCGATAATGCAGAAACTATTTGTGTGTGTGCACATATATACATAGGTACATAAATATGTATGTATATGTGTATTTTCCCATATAAATATAGATATTTACTATGGAGAAATGAACCAATTTAAAAAATGATAGTTACTCATTGACAGTTATTGTTCAACAGAGTTCTAAATATTTAATGTATATTGCTTCTTACAATTCACATAAACATTATGATATCATTCCCATTTTACAAAAGGTTGGTAACATGCTCACAGCCATGTGGCTTTGTAAAAGGCAAAGCTGGGGTTCAAACTCAGGTAGCCTGATTCCAGAGTCTGAGCTCTTAGCAAAGCTGAAAACAATTGCCATATGCTCTCAATTAAATTCTAAGATAATGAATTATAATAGAAGAGTTAAAATGAGATAATATAAAAGGAGTCAGTTGAAAAATATTAGCTGAAAAACTGGCATTCTCTAACAAAAATCTTAAAGTTTTGTGAGGTAAGGAAACGTTGTAAGGACTTTTAAAGCAGCAGAATTAAAATTAGCATTTGAAAAAATAAAGCATAGCAATCAAATTCTCAGAAATATGTGAAATATAGGAAAAAACAAAACTTAAAAAGAAAAGAGTTCTGAGTCTATAAATAAAAGAAAACATGAAAACTATAAGAGAGAATTTGTTAGCTATGAAGTCTGGAAAATGGAGAATTCACACACAACACATAAATACATAACATCCACCTCCACACCAGCTGAACTAGATGTATACAACCAGACCTTGCACTGTGCCAGCGTAATTTCAATTCTCAAGCATAAAATTTTTGAGATACTCTGAGCATTTTGCAACAGAATTTGTTAGTAAATATTTTGCGGCAAAGGAATTTAAATTTATGAACAGTTGTGAACAGTTAAAATGGAAATCTAAACATACATATTGAGTTTGTGTCTTCACGTTTGCAGGACTCATTTTTATATAGATTTCTGTATATGAATTTTCTATAGATTAAATATGTGCTAGGCACTATTCTAAAAACTTTCAATGTATTATCTCATTAATTTTTCACAAACCCCTCCATTGATGGATGAGGAAACTAAGAGTAGGAAGGTTAAATAATGTGTCAAAGATTATAGTTAGTAAGTGGTAAAGTCAGAATTCAAAAAGACCAGGTAGTAAGCATCTAAAGGCTGCCTTATGAACATTAGATTAAAATCAATACTTTTATTCTAGCTCTATTTGACAAATAGTAACAATACTTAATATAGGCAAAGGGTCTTGTTCCTTTCATAGCACTTTCACATATTTTATCTCATTTAATACTCAGACTATTTTTCTGGATGGACTGTTGCTATCTCTATTTTATAAATAAATAAATCGAGGCCCAGAGAAGTTTAAATGACGTTTTTAAGGAGAGGAAACAAGCCTAGGCCTTCTCATATCCCAAATATCATCCTATCCTTTGTGCAACCAGTGTCCTTTGTCATAATTCACCCAGAGCAGCCTGAATCGGATCAGCAAACATGTGAGAAAAAGTATTCAAATTGATGCCAGGAGAGTACTGGGTTGACAATGATCTGATTGGTACAATTGATCTGCCACATTTTCAGCTCATTATATAGCCACCCAAGTTTTAGAAATTGAATCTTGGGGCCATGATCAGGAAATTCAATTTTGGGAACTTTTAAGAGTAGTCTTTTCTGTAAACTCCCTTCATTTGAACCATCTGTTTCCACCATGATCTGGACTGACACCAATGTATGAGTCATCTAGAATTTTTGTCCATGAGGTCCTACAGTACAGGGAGAAATACTGTTTTGTAATGTGATGCCTCAAGTCAAGGGAGTTATTTTTTAGCCTCAAAGGTGTTGAGGAAGGGAGGAAGGAAGAAAGGAAGCAAAGAAGGAAGGAAGGAAAGAAGGAAAAAAAGGTGGGAAGGGAAGAAGGGAAAAATAAAAGGAAGAGAACCAATTTCCTACCCTGCTGTGACCACTGGGGAACTGAAGGTTTTAAAACATTTCTCCATGCCCTTCCTCTTGAGGGAAAAGCATACACACAAGGGAGATTTTAAATAGAAGCAGCTGAGTATTACCTTTAGTCCATCCCTGTAGGAACTCTTCCCTTATTCCAAAAGAACTCTCGCATTTTTCAGTTCAATATTGTTTTTCAATTCTATTTGAGAATTTGAAATATTGGGGTTTGTTTTTCAATGAACTATTTTGTATGCTTATATCCACTCTGAGGTCTGTGTTGGTCAGCCAACATTTGCACACTTTCAGTCTACTGAAGCTCTCTTGTGTACTTCATTCCTTGGTTTGCTTCAAGCCTGCTTTGTGCTGGCTGCTGAACATACAGAGTTGTATGTTATTAATTCCACAGCTTATTTTGAAACTTGCCCCTGAGACCATCTCTTCAACTGCCCTTCAGTCTGAGACACAAAGATTTTAATCTCTAATATTTCTCTATCAAAATAGTTTATATTATCATTATATTTCCACTTTCCTTCCAGAGCAATATCATCTATGAGTTTTATTAGACTTGTGTGGCCACAGGAATCTGGGCCAGAGTAATTAAATGAAGCAAATGAAACATTTTATCGACAGCAATATGTTATTGAGTGAAGGGGAGCATTTTAGAAGTAAAGATTTTTTTTCCCCCACAAGTAACACATTGCCATCTGTTCTTATTTCACACAAATCAGTACTGAGGGAGCAACATGAAAGAGGAAACTGGGTCAACATTTACATTTCAAGTCAGGTTAGATCTTGCTTTGTCAATTTCTTTGGACTGGAAATCTAAAGGTTAAAAGATTATTGCAGGCATGGGGTAAGCCAGCCAAGAAATGGATCCTTCTAGGTAGCCCCATGAAACTGTGAGACCCCAATAGAGAAAAAAAATAATAGGGAAGGCATAATGTTTTCTGGGATCTAAGTCTGCCCTTAAATTTATAAGACCAAAAGGATAATAAAATTCACTTGAACTTGTCATTGTTAAATCTCTGTGTTCAGCCCTTATTTTCTAACAGTACTTGGTCCAAATATGTGCCTCTAGGTTAGGTAGTGGCCTGCGAGGTTATCCATCTGACTGGTGGCCTAGAAACACTGAGTTCTTAAAAAGAGAAATCTCAAAGTACATGTAATGCCTGAAATACACTGTCTCTACAGTTCTTTACTCTCAAGATGACTAAAATTTCGCAAAATCATGAGACTGAATTGTGGAGCTTGTGGTCAAGGGAGACCAAAAAAAATAGGAAACTTCATCTATCCTACAAGAATATCTTAGAAGATTCTGAGGCAGGACAAGTTCTTCCTGCTGACTCAGCTATGTGTGTGTGTACACGCACAAGCATGCCTGTACACATGTGTTTGGGGAGTGACACTAAGCTTGAATCTCTTTCCTTATTGCTCATTCATTCTTGGGCTTAATGGATACCTTAGCATTATCAAAAATCTCCTTCATTCTATGAATTTCATTTTTACATGTTAAAAATAGTCTGGTGTTGATAACATACTTTTTGTTTCATTTTGTTTTTCAAATCTTCTTCTTTATGGCCCAAACCTGTTTAAATGTTTTGCTTAACACTCACGTGAGGATGTTTGGGGTGGATGTGAGTGAACAGACGATACATAGTTTGTTTATTTCATTCACATCCCTGCTAAAATTCTTCAATGTCTTCTCATTGTCCTTTGGGTTAAATACAAGTACTTTATCTTGATGTAAACTATATGTTCAGTCTCTTAAGACTTTCCCCATTTTAGGGTTTTCTTCCACATTTATTACTTGCAATCATGTATTCTTCAGTTAAGTGTTGTGTTCTCAAAATGTCTATTAGGCCAGTTTTTAATTTTTTAAATATTTTTGCTGATATTTTTTCTAAAAATTACTTGTAAAGGGTTACTAAAATCTCCAACTATCGTGCTCCATATATTTTGAAGCTCTTTTATTAGGTGCATACACATTTAGGTTTTTCGTAACTTCTTGACTATTACTCTTTTATCATTACAAAATATCCCTTTTTATCTCTGGTAATATTCCTTTCCATATTTTTTGTCCAATATGAATTTAGCTACACTAGCTTTCTTGTGCTTATTGTTGTTATCATTTCCATTTTAACCTACATGTATGTTATATTTAAAATGTGTTTCTAGTAAGCAGCACATAGTTGGGTTTGGTTCTTCTAACCAATTTTATCCAATCACTATATAATTGCATCTCTGACCATTTCTCCTATGCAAAGTGAACAAGCAGATACTCTGCACACTGGGAGGATTCCCCTTCACCACTGTCCACCAGGGATCCCCAAGAGGGGTTGTAGTGCTGCAGCTGTCCACTCTTGGGTAGTGCCTGCATCATGTACCAGACCATCTGTAAACCAGATTCGAGACTTCTCTTCCTCTGCTAACTGATTACGTGAGGCCATAGTTGCAGGCTGAGAGAGAGAAGGTAGTGAAGCAGGAGTGGGGACCATGGGCATTTGGGCCACACCTTCACATAACTTACTTGTGCCTTCAGGGCCTGCTCAGGCCACTTCCATTTGATGGTGGAGCATTGCCATGCACACCCAACTTTATAGTTTGGTGGGTCAGATAATAACCAGCTCATGATGGCAGCTCAGGCTGCATAGTAACTTGGTGGCACATGGTTAAGCATTTGGTCTCCACTAAGGCACAGCAGTAGGCCAAGATTATTTCTTAAGAAGAAAGTAGTTATCTGCAGATGATGGCAGGGCCTTGTTCCAAAATTCTAAAGGCCTGCGTGGTGTGATTTAGGTGTAGGGGCCTACCAAAGGGTCCAACCACCATCCCCGCCTGCCGCTGCCACTTCAAGCATCATTGGATCTGTTGGATCACACAGCCCAAGTGGCAGAGCATCCTGCACAGCAACATGAACCTGGCGCAGAGGCTTCTCTTTTTCTGGGTCCCACACAAACCCAGCAGCTTTTTTTTTTTTTTTCCCCGATATGCAGGCCTCTCAATGTTGTGGCCTCTCCCGTTGTGGAGCACAGGCTCTGGACACGCAGGCTCAGCGGCCATGGCTCACGGGCCCAGCCGCTCTGCAGCATGTGGGATCCTCCAGAACCAGGGCACGAACCCATGTCCCCTGCATCGGCAGGCGGACTCTCAACCACTGTGCCACCAGGGAAGCCCCCCAGCAGCTTTTAGGGTCACTTGGTAAATAGGCTGAAGTAACACACCTAAATGGCGAATGTGTTGACTCTAAAATCCAAAGAGGCTCACTAGGCATTGTGCCTCTTTCTGGGTTGTAGGAGGGGCCAGACACAATATCTTGTTCTTCACATCAGAAGGAAAGTCAACATGCCCCCCACCATAGACCACTAGAAATTTCACTGCAGTAGAAGCCCCTGAATTTTAGTCAGATGCATTTCTCTTTTCTGACACACAAATGCCTTCCCGACAAATCTAGAGTAGCTGTTAGTTCTTGCTCACTAGCTCCAGTTAGCATAGTGCCATCAATGTAATGGACCAGTGTTATATCTTGTGGAAGGGAAAGGTGACCAAGATCCCTGCAAAGTAAATTATGATGTATGACTGGACAGTTGATACACCCCTGAGGTAGGACAGTGAAGGTATATTACTGGCCTTGCCAGCTGAAAGCAAACTGCTTCTGGTGGGCTGGCTCTATGGACAGGATATATTTCTCTTCCGGAAACACCCTCACAGACACACCTAGAAATAATGTCTAATCTGAACATCCCATGGTCAGTCAAGTTAATACATAAAATTAACCGTCACAACAGGTTCTACAGAGTAGAACACGGACATCTTTAGAGGGGGGTAGCTGTCACAATGGGATTGACATATAATCCATATGTGGCTTTGCCTTGCTTGCTTACAACACTTCACACAGCACAACTATCCAAGGCCTCAGAATATCTTAGCCATTGACATGGGATTCTTTCCAACATCATTTCAAATTAAGGTAGCCACCTTACAGCCAAAGAATTGTGAGAGTGGGCATATAAACACAGGATGCATTCATCCTACCACACGCTGTACTATCCAGAAGCAGAAGCTACTGGCCTGATAGAGTGATGAAATGACCCCGAAGGAGCAGCTGAAGCTTCGTTTTGGAGATGAGGTAGGGCAGAGATGGAGCTCTATCCTTCATAGAGCAGTACACATCCTAACCAACACTGTATTGCTGTGCCACCAACAGACAGAATATACGGGTCTGGGGGCAAGGGAGTGCCAACATTCACTTTCACTTCTCTCTGTTACTCTAAGTTCTGTGGGTCTAGAACTTTTGGATCACAAAGAAAATAGGATTCCACCAGGTGACACAGAAAGAGTCACAGTAAATAAAAATTTTTGACTATTACCTGATTACTTTGGGATCTTTGTGCCAGCAGACCAGGAAGCAAAGAAAATAGCTGCTGCATTGGCATAGGTAATTGACCATGATCATGATGGAGAAGTGGAAGCGTTCTTCATAAAGAGGGCCAAGACAAGTAAGTATCTATAGCACTTAGGTGATACACTGGTGGGTTCATGGTATTCCCTGGCCCAGTGACAATTTGAAATGTATAAGCACTTCAACCATGGTGTTTTGGGGTGCAGTAAATAGGAAGTCAGGGCTCTCAGGGATGAGGATATGCGTAAACCCAATAGGCAAGATATCCAGACCAACAGAAATCCTAGATGAGGAGGAGGGCAATTTAGAATGGGTGATAAAGGAGGGATATAATGAGTAGTATCCGTATGGCCTAAGGATCAACTGTAGCAGTACAGTTTGGAATTTGTCCCAGTAAGTCTTCTCTTGAAAAACTTCCTAGAGTTGTGACCAAAAAATAGCTCAAAGAAGCTGAGCCTGGATGGAGTGAACTCACTGTGCAAAGTAGTAAATCTGAGTGGCAGAAGTGGTGAACTAGAACTGCTGCTGCGGGTGCCCCATCCTGATCCCCCATTAACAGCCTGTACACTATTCCCTATTGTTGAATTGACTGATGACAACTCACAGCTCTCCCCTTTGCTACAGATTTGCCTTCAGCCAAATGAAGATACCTTGCCCAGGAGGCACTGCTGCCCACTTCTACACCCCTGAACTCAGAGCGTGCCTATGATTGACTGGAATGGGATACAAAAAATTGGCCCCCTTCTCTCCAAGTGGGAACAATTCTGTAGTGCAATCTTTTTCCAAAACTTGCCCCTGTGATCAGACTGAAACTAGTCTCCATCTGAGACTGTATCCTTGCTTTGTTTTCCCCCTGCTCTATGCTGCTTCTATCACCTTTCTCCTGAGAGAGGTTCCCAATAAATTAACTGAATAAAAATCCATGTATTAGCTTCTGCTTCTGGGGAACCTGAACTAAGACATTCAATATCAGATTATTAAATAATATGTATATGTTTATATTTAACATACATGTACGTTAAGCAAGATATGTTTATATATCTTTTATTCCCCACTTACCAATCCTGGCAGGCAAGCTATGCTCTTCCTTATCTTTGTAGTCTTTTTATAACCCCTTGCATTATATGACAAACATAGTAGGCCTTCAATAAACACTTCTGGATATAAAGACAGAAACAAGCTAACCATGTGCTGATCTTCTCTCAGCAAAGTACCCAATTATGACAGTTCTGAGCTATATTCCTCCTAAATAAATTTTAAATGTATTTTATAATGGAAAGTTGGCTAATAAAAGACAAGCTCAAAGATATAACACTAAACTGTCATGGTCTCAATTTCTCACCGAACAGCATCATTTTTATTGTTGTTTCCAAAATGAGATCATCTTTCTCTTCTACTTTCACATTAACTAGATTTGTTCAAAGATCTGATGTTAATGTCATCAGTCTGGTCTATTGCATGAGTTCTGCTAACTGAGTTTTAAAATATGGCCATTAGCATGCCATGGAGGAAGATTTGATCTCATCATGCTATAAATCACTTGTTTTTCTGAGAAGATTGGAAATATGACAGGCAGCTATGCTTTATCAATTGTTTTCATTTATACATTATATCTTTCCCACTTCAAAGTTTGCAGAAGGGAAGTGAGATAATGTGATTAGGTAGCTAAGCATATTCAACGTTCTGAAAACTAGGTCATTTTTGAGATTAAGTGATGGATTAAAAGGATTTAGAAAGGTGGTAAATTTTTGATTTGCATATTTCTCTAAAGAGTCTTGACTCTTGTCAACTCTCCCTCCCACCTTTTACAGAGCAGCAAGCCAAAGCACTACATCTAGCAGTTTAGTAGTTGCAAATTACTCTTGCTTGTTTTTTTTTTTTTTGACCTTGAGCAAATTATCAGTATTTCCACACTAGATTTATTTTCCATAATCCATCAACTGCATTGCTTTGGGGGCACTGGAAATGAGACAGGAGAGTGCTAATGTGACAGATGAGGACTGGAATAATTAAATAGTGCTCAGCATAAGGCTACTATACATCTCTTTGACGAAATGCCAATTAAATAAAGACTGCTTAGTGGTGAGCATTGTTCAATGCCACTCTTCCTTTTGGCATTTTTGGCCTTATCAATGGCCAAAAAGATAAATTAATAGCCTTCTACCAGATAGGTGAACATAATTTATTCTATTTGGTTCTGTAGTTCACCAACTAGTGTTTTATTGTATGAACAGTACATATTATATACATGCAAAGATTTGAGAACTGGATTTTAAGAATTTAAAATATGCAAAAAGTTGAAATAAATATTCTTCTACTCATTCATTCATTCATTCAATAAACCATCTCATGTTTAGTGAAAAGAGGCACACAGATGATTATAATAGAATGAGTACATGTAATAATAGATATAAGCTTATGATGCACACAGGGAGCATAAAGAAAGGACACCTAACCCAAGGGGCTGATATCAGGAAAGTCTCCCTGGAAGAGATGATGCCAGCAGCTATATCTTGGTGAATAAATTAGAGTCAGCCAGGCAAAGGGTAAAATGGAGAATAGTCTGGGTAGGCTGAGATATGGTGAGATAGATCAAGAAAACGGACTTTAAGAAGAGAGAAAAACAAGTGAAACTGGTGGGACAGGCCTAGATGAAGACTTTGTGAAAGAAATTAAAAATAAAGTGCTATTTTTAAAAATGACACAAGATATGCATGCATGCTGAGATTAAAATAGCTTCTTTCTAGATTTTCTGATGGCAAAATTCTGGATATATTTACCCAAACTCATCTCTTATCACTTGGGGGATGTGGAATGGGATGGGTGTAGGCTTGATTTATTTTTCTGGGACCCTAATTCCTAGGGGAATAATACGGCAAATCAGCAGGGTAGAAGGCAGCTAGCATGATGTGGATATGAAGTGAGTCCAGGGGTTTGCCAAGTCCACACCATGAATGTATTCTGGTTAATAGGCCAAGGATTTTGACTTTATGCATGACAGAAGGAAGTCAATGAAAATTTAGAAATTACAAGCAGAAGAGAGATATGAGACATTGATGATATAAAGTCCTGATATACTACTCATTTAATGTTTTTTGAGTTCTATGTAATAGTTATGCAACATTAGGTGAGGACAGAATAAATCTAAATCAGTTCCATAATCTTGTGTCTTAACACAAGCAGAGGTTTCTATTTTTATTATTTTGAACATAATGCTTTATTTTCTCTAATGAAGTAGGTTTTTGTTAATACACAGATGTCAAAAGGCACTTTCCTATTGATGGTCAATAAAAATGAATAAATCAAGAAATATTTATTCAGAGTCTACAATGTGCCTGGTACTGTGCTTTCTTCTGGGTAAATGCCAGTGAATATATCATGAAACATCTGTTATAAAGAACTTAATGCAAATATTTTATAAGATAAAACTAAAGCCTGAACCCGTGTGGTTTGATTATTTCACTAAATAATTGCTTGATCTTACATTAAAGGACAATTTCATAATGTTTTTTTAAAATCCTATCTAAATAATTATAAATATGATAATATTCAAAAGTATTATTTGTACTTATAATTTAAAAATTTGAAACACCTGTAGCTACCTGAAAACAGACAAACTATAAATATGGCTTTTAACTGATTTTTGAGGACTATCAATCAACATCAACCACTTCACTTGAAAAAAGAAAAATTGCATAATTGACCAGACAAATTAGTTTTTCATATAAATTGTGGCTGAGGGAGGAGAGTAAAATATCTCAGGGACATTACTTATGTTGAAACATCAGTACTTAATTACAAAGCCAGATGAAATCAATCACATGACCCTATTGAATCTATAAACTTTACCATTTACAATTGGAAACTACACATAGAAACTATATATATAATTATTAAATACATATTTTAAATTACAAAAGGCATACATTCTAGCTGTAAAAAGTCAAACAGTATTGGAGTGTATAATTTGAAAAGTGAAATTCCTCATTTTCCTTCCGAAGTCCCACATGGGATATGACCACTGTTTCCTGCTTAGAGTGATTCTTCCTGTTTTTATTCTTTACATTTGCAAATAAATGCAGTTGCAAAATTTTAAGTACATGAGGTCATGCTATGCATTCTTTTCTGTATCTTGCTTTGATTCACACAACATGTACTTGAAAAACTTTTCATGTCAGTACCAATAGATGTTCCTTTTCCCTTATAATGATTGCGAAGTATTTGTCTTTATGATTGCAAGGCATTTACTCATAGAGATACATGATAACTTTTTAAATATTTGCTCTTTTGGTAAGTTTTTATCTAACAGCTTTTTATAAATTACAAACAGTGTTGTAATGATCATCTTTACACGTATTACATCAGAAGTGCAAACAGTTCGCTAGGATAAAATTGTTGGAGTAAAACCCATATATCCTTTTAATGTTTTAAATGTTGTTAAATTGAAAAAAATATTTCTTCCAATATATGACATGTCACTTTTCATTTCCCCACAACATTGCCAACACTGAGTTTTACAAATCTTAAAAATTTTACCTAATCTTATGAAAGAAATATAGTATTGCCCATATGCCATTTGAAAGAACTGCCCATATGCAATTTTCTTAACTTTCTAGTTAACATTTCTATGTTATTCATTGAAATCAAGCGAGCAAAGGCAGGGCAAATGGCAATTAAAAATATTTCGCTAACACTTCTGCCTCTAATATTAGATATAATTACAAACAAAAGACTCCACTACTACACAGAGATCTATGCCTTCTTCCAAATTATAACACATAGAATATGTTAAAAAATAACTATATACCCACATATTTGTTTTGTACTAAAATTTAACTTGAAAAGGAATATTTTATTGTTCTAAAAAGTCCTTATTTTGCATAGAAAATCATCATCATGCTGTAAATTTATGTACAGCTTCTTGGTTAATCAAGTCTTACAAGAAAAGTTTGCTGATTCAGACAGGAACAGGAGTAGAGATACAGATTTGCCTCCTCTGGAAAGAGCTGTTACTGTGAATGTTACTTCTGTACATGCTATTGAGTAATATAAAAGTTACACTTTATTCTACAAGTGGGTTTTTACTTAAAACAATAAACCAACCTTAAAAATATTTTATTGTATTTGGAAACAAAAACCAATGTAAAAAAGATCACTTGAGCTCCATGATTTTACCTCCTTGTTAAATCTATCATATTCCGTATAACTGCATGCTAATGTCCACAGAAAGTTAGAGAAGCAAAGTCATGTAGAAGACCAAGTCATGTAGATATTACCATCATAAAATATAATAATTTGTTAACCTGAGGGAGTTACCTAAATCTTCCCTGGAATAAAATGGTAAAATAATATTAATCATGATCCTGATCATCATCAGCCCATGACTGAAGCAGGAGGCCAAAATCGACCAGGTACTTTAGGCCAGTATAATTGGAATTCTGAACTTCTAAATGACACATGGTACAAGGTAATTATAGATTTATATAAAAGAGTTTTACCATTTACGATTATTTTTCCTATTAAGTTTCCCATTTGTTTTCATTACTGGGTTGTACATGAGCAAGCTAATGTAGCTAAAACTACATTTAAAATATAAGAATTTGAAAGACAATTATACATGTGAAAATTCATTAACAAGAGTTTCATGAAAGATACAAGTATTCTTAGTAGAAAGAGGCCATATGTTTCCTTTAAAACAGGAAAGATGGTTTATACTAATCATGACTCATGAAGTCAAATAATGATTCTCAATGGTTGTTGTAGTTAGCTATTTGGTGCTATTTAAATAGCCACAGTCAAAATACTAACTTACTGTAGAAATGGGGCACACATACCATTCATTCAAAAACTTTTATTCAACATCAATTTGTCAATGTATTGACTTCCTTTTTTTATACTGAAAGTTATTTTAAATAATTTTCTCTTGGATTAAACTATTCAAAATTTACAAATCTGAAGTTTCCCTTCAATGACCTTCATGGGTTTAATAACCCTCCTTTGCAGGCTTTCCACCATGACCTTATTTTTATAAACATTTTACTGCTAAGTAGAATCCTCATTATCTGCATCTTCATTAATCTCTCCTTGCCCCCAAAGAGATCCCAAGTGCAATCTAGTTCTCTTCTAGGACTCTTCACAATTTACACAGATTGTTTCTACCTCTTCTCAAATCCTCCTTCATATTCACCATTCTCTGCCTAATAACCAGCTGCCGTAGAGACTAATTGTTGTGCCTCTTGCTAGTAGAGTGCTCTAATCTTATTTTAAGGAACAATTCTCAAATGTTGATTACTCTATAGGGATGGGTGAGTGGGAGGTACAAACTATTGGGTGTAAGACAGGTTACAAGGGTGTATTGTACAACATGGGGAATATAGCCAATATTTTGTAATAACTGTAATTGGAGTGTAACCTTTAAAATTGTATAAAAAATTAAAAATAGGTGAAGGGGATTAAGAGATATAAACTTTCTCTTATAAAATGAATGTCATGAAGATGTAATATACAGCATAAAAAACATAGTCAATAACACTGTACTAACTTTGTATGGTGACAGATGGCTACTAGATTTATCATGGTGATCATTTTTTAATGTATTTAAATGTCAAATCACTATGTTGTACACCTGAAACTAACATAATATTGTACATCAACTATATTTCAATTAAAAAAGGCAATGGGTTTAATACTGAAAAATAAATTAATTAATTCATTTAAAAAATGTTGATTACTCTAGAGAGTTTTCCATTCTAAGATCTGAAATATACTCTACTTAGTAAGACAGTAGCTATAAAACAAATGTTTTGAAAAATAAAAACTGTGGTACACATGGAGTGGTGATTGAGAAGCCTAAAATGTTTTCATTAAAAAAGAATGCTGACTACCATATTGAGAAAGATGAGTTGATTTTATTTTTTCTTCTGTTTTAGGCCTTCATGTTTTCTATGTAATTGGTTATTGTTAAGAATTTAAAGAGTTTTGAATTCAGATAATTTCTACTCTGCCACTTAATACTTTGGGCAAATTGTCAAATGTTTCTAATCTGTTTTTCATTTGTTACATCAGAATGATAATACTTTTATGGTTTCGGAGAGGAAAACTTTGAGCACCGTCCATGGTACAGAATAATAGTCATTCAGTAGCAGCTACTATTATAGTACCTGGACCAAGAACTAAGTACCAACAACTCCAGGCTACTGAGCAGTGTCCTCAGAATCCAAGGAGGAAAAAATCCAATTTCTGATGTAAAGGAGAAAATGTTTTTAACAGTTTGTAAGATAAAAATTCTTGCAGTAGCAACTCTTTACAGATACAACATAAGAAATGTAAAAGATGTATAGAGAATATTATTTATTTTAGCTTTATTTCCATAGTAGCACTTGCCTGTTGAGATGTCTATACTATTTTAGTCAAATGAGAAATTTCAGTTCGATATCAGATTCTCATGACATAGTAATTATAAGAAATTTGGAAATAGGAGAGAGAGTTCAAAATATCCACACAGAAAACGTGATTTAAAAGGACTCAAATATCTTCTCACTAAATTATCAAAATGGAAACAATAAAATGCAGTTGGCATAATAATTTTTTTTTTTCTTTTTTTTTTTGTGGTACGTGGGCCTGTCACTGTTGTGGCCTCTCCCGTTGTGGAGCACAGGCTCCGGACACGCAGGCTCAGCGGCCATGGCTCATGGGCCCAGCCACTTCGCGGCATGTGGGATCTTCCCAGACTGGGGCACAAACCTGTGTCCCCTGCATCGGCAGGTGGACTCTCAACCACTGTGCCACCAGGGAAGCCTGGCATAATAATTTTTATGAAGTAAAATTAGAAATTTACATGGAAGTATTTCTAATTTGTCTGAAATTTTCTTATTCTTTCAAGGCAATCTTACAGTGCTAGAGTAATACATTCTTGCATCTTTATTAACATAATTGCACTTATCACATGTTGCTTTTTTTCAAATTTATTATTTTGAACTGCCAGTTACTTCTGGCTATTTACTCTTTTCCAGCACATTTAACATTGAGTCAAGATGGTGTCATTTCACATGCAAGCTCCAACACCATTTCAGGCCCTTTGACCCTTCTTCAAATAGCTACTTCCCTAGTGTGCAGAGGTGGTGGCAGAGATGGCAGCAAATGACAAGGTGCTGAAAATTCTGTTGCATGAATTAGCTCTTTAGCTGTCAAGGTCTTTATATGAGGCTGTAAAGCTAGTATGATTTAAATATGTTGAAAACATTTTATAAACAAAAATAAAAAAGTTGTTGATTCTTCCAGTAGGCCGACACCAGCCCTGGTTCCCCCTGGATACTGCAGGTAGCTACCCTGGGATTTAGTCCCACCAGTGGGCTAGAATCAGCCTTGCCCCCACCCACTGTTGCACAGCCAGTACACCAGGACCTGGCTCCATCCACCAGTGGGCTGGCAGCCACTGCACATGACAGGGCCTGGCGGCCAACTGGTCTGGGGGCCAGCCTGGCCTACCAGTGCACCCACAGTACTCAGCCTCACCACAATAGAACCCCAAGCAACCCATGTAGGGGACTCCGAGAGCATATAGGTCTGAGGTCCAAAGGAGAGTGTTCTGCTAGGCCCTATAGGATGTCTTCTACATAAGGCTACTTCTCCAAGTTTGGGAAATGTACCTAACCAACCTACCTAATACATATAAACACAGAGAATTAGCAAAATGAGGGGACAGAGGAATATGTTCCAAATGAAAAAACAAGATAAAACCCCAGAAGAAGAGCTAAGTGAAGGGGAAATAAGCATCCTACTGGTAAATAGTTCAAGGTAGTGATCTTAAAGATGCTCAACAAACTCAGGAGAAGAATACAGAAACACAATGAGAAGTTTAATAAAGAGTTAGAAAATACAAAGAAGAACCAAACAGAGCTGAAGAATACAATAACTGAAATAAAAATACACTACAAAGAATCAACAGTTGATTGGATGATACAGAGGAATGGATCAACAAACTGGAAGACAGAATAGTAGAAATCACTGAAGCTGAACAGGAAAAAAAATAGGATAGGTTAAGAGACCTCTGGGACAACATCAAGAATACTAACATTCACATTATAGGGGGTCCCAGAAGTAGAAGACAGAGAAAAAGGAGCAGAGAACTTATTTGAAAAATGATAGCTGAAACTTCCCTACCTTGGGAAAGGAAACAGACATCTAGGTTCAGGAAGCACAGAGAGTCCTAAACAAGATGAACCCAGAGGTCCACACCAAGACATATTATAATTAAAATGGCAAATTAAAGATAGAGAGAGTCTTAAAAGCAGCAAGTAAAAAGCAACTAGTTATATACAAAGGAACTCCCATAAGACAATCAGCTGACTTTTCAGCAGAAACTTTATAGGACAGAAGGGGGGTGGCATGATATATTCAAAATGATAAAAGGAAAAAAACCCTACATCCAATAATACTCTACCCAGCAAGGCTATCATTCATATTTGAAGGAGAGATAAAGGGTTTTACAATGCAAAACCCAGAAGAGTTCAGCACCACTGAATTGGCTTTACCAGAAATATTAAAAGAATATCTCTAAGTGGAAAGGACTACAAAAATATGAAAATTCCAAAAGGAAATATCTCATTGGTAAAGGCAAACATGCAGTAAAGGTAGTAGAACAACCACTTATAAAGCTGGTAGGAAGGTTAAAAGACAAAATTATCTATATCCACAAAACAAAGGATGTAAAATGTAATATCAAAAACATTGAACATGCAGGGGGTAAAAGTGTAGGGTTGTTAGAATGCATTCAAACTTAAAAGATCATCAACTTAAAATGATCATATATAGAGAGAGACATATATATATAGAGAGACATATATATATTTGTGATGTTATATATGAACCTCACTGTAACCACAAACCAAAAACCTGTAATAGATACACACATGAAAAAGAGAAAGGAATACAAACATAACACTTAAGATAGTCATCAAATTACAAGGAAAGAGAGAAAAAAGAAGAAAAAGGGAACAAAAAAGAACTACCAATAAAGTTTAAAAAGAATGAACAAAATGGCAATAAGTTCATACCTATCAATAATTAATTTAAATGTAAATGGACTAAATGACACAGAGTGTCAAAAGACACAGAGTGGCTGAATGGATTAAAAACAACAACAACAAGACCCATACATATGCTGCCTACAAGAGAATCACTTCAGATCTAAAGACACACACAGACTGAAAGTGAGGGGATAGAAAAAGATATTCCATGCAAATGGAAACAAAAAGAAAGCTAAGGGAGTAACACTTATACCAGACAAAATAGACTTTAAAACAAAGACTGTAACAAGAGAAAAAGAATGGCATTACATAATGATCAAAGGATGAATTTGAGAAGAAGATATAGCAATTCTAAATATATATGTACCCAACATAGGAGCACCTAAGTACAAAAAGAAAATATTAACAAACATAAAGTGAGAAATTGCCAGTAACACAATAATAGCAGAGAACTTTAACACCCCACTTACATCTATTGACAGATTATCCAGACAGAAAATCAATAAGGAAACACTAGCTATAAATGACATATTGGACCAGATGGACTTAATGGATACATGTAAAACATTCCATCCAAAAGCAGGAGAACACACATTCTTTTCGAGTGCATATGAAACATTCTCCAGAACAGATCACATTCTAGGCCACAGGACAAGTCTCCATAAATTTAAAAACACTGAAATCATACCAAAAATCTTTTCTGACCACAAAGGTATGAGACTAAATCAACTACAAGAAAAAGAAAGTGCAAAAATCACAAACACATGGATGCTAAGCCATATGCCACTAACCAACCAATGGGTCACTGAAGAAATCAAAGAGGAAATAAAAAATACCTGGAGATAAATGAAAAGTAAAATACAATATTCCAAAATCTATGGGATGAAGCAAAGTCAGTTTAAGAGCAATGTTTATAGAGATATAGGCCTACCTCAGGAAATAAGAAAAATCTTAAAAAAAAAACCACCAATATAACCTTACACCTAAAAGAACTAAAACAAGAAGAACAATCAAAACTGAGTTAGTAGAAAAAAAATAAATAATAAAGATCAGAGCAGAAATAAATGAAATAGAGAGTAAAAATATAGAAAAGATTGATGAAACTAAGAGCTGGTTTTTTGAAAACATAATAAAAATTAATAAACCTTTAGCCAAGAAAAAAAAAGAGAGAGCCCACATAAAATCAGTAAAAAAAGAGAAGTTACAACTGACACCAGAGAAATACAAAGGATCATAAGGGATTACTATGAACAACTGTATGCCAATAAAATGGACAACCTAGAAGAAATGGATCAACTCCTAGAAAAGTACAATCTCCCAAGACTGAATTAGGAAGAAATAGAAATATATGAACAGACCAATTACCAGCAATGAAACTGAATCAGTAATCAAAAAACTCCCAACAAACAAAAGTCCATAACCAGACAGCATCACTGGTGAATTCTACCAAACTTTTAAAGAAGTGTTAACATCTGTACTTCTCAAACTATTCCAAAACTTTGTGTAGCAAGGGATCCCTTCTTTCGATAAGGCCAGCATCATCTTTATACCAAAACCAAACCAAGCCACTACAAAAAAGAAAATTACAGGCTAATATCACTGATGAGCATAGATGCAAAATGTTCAACAAAATATTAGTAAAGTGAATTCTACAATACCTTAAGAGAATCATATATCACGATCAAGTGGGATGTATCCCAGTGATGCAAGCATGGTTTGATATCCACAACTCAATCAATGTGATACACTATATTGACAAATTGAATAATAAGAACCATATTATCGGGCTTCCCTGGTGGCGCAGTGGTTGAGAGTCCGCCTGCCGATGCAGGGGACATGGGTTCGTGCCCCGGTCCGGGAAGATCCCACATGCCGCGGAGCGGTTGGGCCCGTAAGCCATGGCCACTGAGCCTGCACGCCCAGAGCCTGTGCTCTGCAACAGGAGAGGCCACAACAGTGAGAGGCCCGCGTACCGCAAAAAAAAAAAATTAAAAAAAAAAGAACCATATTATCATCTCAATAGATGCGAAAAAGCTTTTGACAAAATTCAACATCCATTTATTATAAAAACTCTCAACAAAGTGGATATAGAGGCAACATTCTTCAAAATAATAAAGGCCATATGTGACAAACCTACAACCAACATCATACTCAACTGTGAGAAGCTGAAAGCATATTTTTTAAAATCAGGAATAAGACAAGGATGCCCACACTGACCACTTTTATTCAACATAGAATTGGAAGTCCTAGCCACAGTAACAAGACAAGAAAAAGAAATAAAAGGAATTCAAACTAGAAAGGAAGAAGTAGAACTGTCACTGTTTGTAGATTACATGATATTATATATAGAAAATCTTAAAGATGACACAAAAAACTATTAAAACTCATCAATGAATTCAGTAAAGTTGCAGAATACAAAATTAACATATAAATCTGTTGCATTTCTATAAATAACAACAAACCATCAGAAAGAGAAATTAAGAAAACAATCCCACTTGTAACTGCATCAAAAAAAGTAAAATACCTAGGAATAAATCTAACCAAGGGGTAAAAGATGTGTGCTTGGAAAAGTATAAGATATTGATGAAAGAAACTGAAGATGACACAAATGGAAAGCTATACTGTGGGAGAATTAATTTTGCTAAAATGACCATACTACCCAAGCAATCTACCAATTCAGTGCAATCCCTATTAAAATACTAATGCCTTTTTGACAGAACTAGAACAAATCATTCTCAAATTTGTATGGAAACACAAAAGACCCCAAATAGCCAAAACAATGTTGAGAAAGAACAAAGCTGGAGTTAGCCAAAACAATGCTGAGAAAGAACAAGGCTGGAGTTATCATGCTCCCTGATTTCAAACTATACTACCAAGCTACAGTAATCAAAACAGTATGGTACTGGCACAAAAATAGACATATAAATAAATGGAACAGAATAGAGAACCCACAAATGAACCCACATTTATATGTTCAATTAATCTACAGCAAAGGAGGCAAGAATACACAATGAGGAAAAGACAGCTTCTTAAATAGTGTTGGAAAAACTGGACAGCTACTCACAAAAGAATCAAATTGGACTACTTTCCCACACCAGATACCAAAATAAGTCCAAGTGATTACAAAATTAAATGTAAGCCCTGAAACCATAAAACTCCAAGAAGAAAACACAGGCAGTATACTCTTTGCCATCGATCTTAGCAATATTCTTTTGGATACACCTCCTCAGACAAGGGAAACAAAAGCAAAAATAAACAAATGGGACTTAATTAAACTGAAAGGCTTTTGCACAAATGAAGGAAGCTATCAATAAAATGAAAAAAAAAACCCACACAAAAAAAGAACAAAAAACACACACAAAAAATGAAAAGGCAGCCTACTGAATGGGACAAGATATTTGCAAATGACTTATCAGATAAGGGGTTAACATGCAAATTATACAAAGAACACATATAATTCAACATCAAAAACAACCCAACCAAAAACTGGGCAGAGGACCTGAACAGTCATTCTTCCAAAGACATACAGATGGCTAACAGACATGAAAAGATGCTCAACATCACTAATCATCAGGGGAATACAAATCAAACCACAGTGAGACACCACCTCATATCTCTCAGAATGGCTATCATCAAGAAGACAACAAATAACAAGTGCACTACAAATTGGTGCAACCACTATAAAAAACAGTATGGTGGTTTCTCAAAATATTAAAAATACAACTACCATACCATCCAGCAATTTCTCTTCTGGGTATTTACCTGAAGAAAATAAAAACACTAATTCAAAAAGATATATGAACTCCAATGTTTTTTGTAGCTTTATTTACAATAGCCAAAATATGGAAGCAACTTAAGTGTTTATCAATAGACGAATGGATAAAGATGTGGTATATAAATACACACATATATATATACACATAATGAAATAGCACTGAGATATTAAAAAGAAAGAAAACCCATCTACTTACAACAACATGGATGAATCTAGAGTGTATTATGCTAAGTGAAATAAGTCAGACAGAGAAAGACAAATACCATATGATCTCGCTTATATGTAGAATCTAAAAAACAAGACAAATAAAAGAAAATGAAAATACACTCCTAGATACACACAATAAATGAGTTTATCCAAAGGGAGGAGTCTGGGACGTGGGTGATATAGGTGAAGGGGATTAAGAGGTACAAACCTCCAGTTATATATTAACTAAGTCATAGGGATGTAATATAAAGCATAAGGAATATGGTCAATAATACTGTAATAACTTTGTATGGGAACAGATAGTTGCTAGACTTATTGTGGTAATCATTTTGTATTGTATGCAAATGTCAAATCATTATGTAATACACCTAAAACTAATGTAATATTTGTATATAAACTATGTTTCAATTAAAAGAAAAGAAATTCCATACCCATTAGCAGTCACTTCCATATTCCTTCCTCTCAGCCTCTGACATCCCAATAATCTGCTTTCTATCTCTTCCGTATAGTTTATGTAAATGGAATCATTCAAGAAAAAAATTAAAATAAATAAATAGATAATAAAACAAAAATAAGTTGATTCTTGAGATCTATTTTGGCAACACATCTATGAATATTTTTGTGAATTTGATTTTTACTTCAATTACATAACAAAATAAAACTAAAATTTCACGTTAGTTTTCAATAGCCATGTAAATTTCTGTATTATCCAATAATGCTTTGTATTAAATAATCACTTTGGCATTGCCTAAAAAATCTAGTTGAAAGGGGAAAATTTCAGTAGGCTTCGTCAAATTAATACAATGCCCCCTATGGTAGGCAGAATTCTAAGATGACTTCCAATGACACTAGATCTTGTATAATCTCTCTTTGAGTATGTGTGGAACCTGTGGTTATTAGATATAATTCCCATAGTTATTTTACATTATATGTCAAATGGGATTCTGCAGATGTAATTAAGTTTCTAAATCAGTTGATCTTAAGATAGCAAGATTATCCAGGTAGACCTTATCTGATCACATTAGCCTTTTAAATCTGGGTCTCAAGGACAGAGATGGAGGAAGTCAGAGATTTAAAGCACAAGAAGAATTCAACATGTAATTGCTGATTTGAAGACAGAGAGGACCACATACCAAAGAATGAACGTGGGAGGCCTCTATGATCTGAAAGCATCACTTGGATGACAGCCAGCAAGGAAACATGGACCTCAGCCTTAGAAACTGAAAAAAACTGAATTATGCCAACAGCAAGAATGAATTTGAAAGCAGATTTTCCTAGAGAGCATCTACACAAGAAATCAGCCCTGTAACATCATGATGAGTTTAGCTTTGCGATACTCTGAAAATAGAACTAGCTATATCATATCATATTTCTGAACTACAGAGCTGTGAGGTGCTGTTTTACACTGCTAAATTTGAAGTACTTTATTACACAGCAATAGAAAACTAATATACCCCTTTTCCTCCAAAAAAAAAGCTTGACCTAATTAGCACTGAATATTCTAAATTAACTACTTGTTTTGTATGTTAAAAATCGTCTTTTTCTATTTTTGGGGTAGCATCAATTTTGAGGAGTATTTTTTATTTTAATACCAGTTTAAAATGCTTTAACTTTTAGCTAATGTGGGAAACTTTTCTGAATGCTCATACATTATTCTCTTTTACATATTCAAGCCAGGTTTGAAATGTTCATTGATGGGGATGAAGGTAGGAAGAAATATGGGCCATGAAAATTTCTGTTAAAAAAAAAATCCAGATTGCAAAAGTAATAAAGCTACATAGCTTGCTGGAACACATCACATTAATGCTAAATTTAATTCAGAAGATGAGACAAAAAGCAAACAGGAATGTAATTAAAATCAATTTAGGCAACGAGAAATCACAGGGAAGATTTTCCAGATTGGAAAAGGAATTTCATGGAGTATGATGCTTTTGAAGATACTATCTATCATCTTCTAAACAGGGGAGTTTCCAGAAAGAGGCTTCAGGGGGAAACACTGCTTAATTTACAATAAGCATTTTCATATTTATTTGATATAAAAAAAGAACGCTAGTATAGGGAACTAGAGTGCTTTGTTTTATTGGTTTCAGATGAAGTGAAATGAAAGATTAATTCCCCCTTATCATTAAACAGCTAGGACAAGCCCAGGCAACCTTCCAAGAAATGTTATAAGAGATTGACCTAAGTCTGGTTGCTTGGTTAGCCTTCTCCCAGTTCATAGTGCATGCGTCTATTTTGTAGAAAAGGGAGCAGTGAAAGTATTATTCTTTATAGTTCAGTTTTAATTTAATTTAGTAAAAGAGCTACGTGGAAAAATAGAAACTTTGCAACTTCTTTTATCTAAGCAGTTCCAAGTTAAAATGTATAGCAATTGACTAAATGAGGTCAAGGTTTACTTTCTGCAGATCTTAGCTTTGGGAAAAATTGCAGCATCTTACAGGGAGCAGAAGGAGCTAAAAGGAGCATCTTAATATATAATCCAAAGAAGTTGTTCAATGTACGCTACTTACATCTTGGAGTGTGCATCAGAAAACTTGTTTAAGGACACTCTCAACAGAAAGGCTCTTGCTTGAGAATATGTCATTCTGATTTTGAGATCTATTGCTCTGAATGCCAATACTGCATTTATTTAGATACTTACAATGCTACATTTTTAAAGAAAATTATTGCTTAATCTACTTCTCACAGAGAACAAAAGCCATGGGGAGTAAAACTAATGAATAGAATGGCTGAGCAACCTCTACTAATAAGAAAAGCTATATTATACATATTCTGAGTGACAACTAGGATTGAACACAAAAAGAATTCAGCATATAAATTCTGCAAAGTGCTAACACCTTGCAGTGTCTCTTCCCTAAGTGTGCTGAAGGAGGAGTCAACTTTCCTCTTATCCTACCACCTATTACTTCCAGATCTGTGAATGAAAATATTAATCTATTATTTCATTCATTAAATATTCAGTAAATACCATCTTCGCTCAGCAATGAATAGGACAAAGGTCCAGTTTTATGTGGCTTATATTTTAGTTGGAGAAAAATATCAGCATGACCTGAAAGACAAATGACAAATTTAAACCCAGGAGAAGAAGGCATGTATACACAGGGCTTTGAGTTCACTAATTTTACTGGTAAAAATTTCAGTAATGGATGTGGGAATGGATTTCTAGGATTCTCAGCTAAGGATCTGGCTAAATTTACCGATAACTGATGAATTTATTAGAGATTCTGAATTTGATTTTGAGATTCTAAATGATAGAAACTGTGATTCAGTGGTGACCCAACCTAGATGAAGTTAAAATTAAATAAATTCTTCTAGAATAATATGCCAGATGAAATACAAGGATTTATCATGCTTGATCATCATGCACTTATGTTTTCTTAGGGAGTCCAACTCACTCTCTTTACCATAACCTTGAGATCTACATTGGTAAGGGAAGCACTGCCATGCAGGTAAGAGGTGGGAGACTCTACAAGTAAAATTCTACTGCAGCTAGGAGGATTCTGAGATGGCTAAGACCACGTCATGGCATTTAGCTGACTAAAGCAAATTGGGCATGTTTCCTATAATAATCAACAAAGCCTATGTGGTAGTCTGAATATAGTCCTCAGAGAGATTTGTTGATGATTAGTGATTATGACATTCCCAGGAGATGAATATGTAGGCAGCCTGTTAAGGTCCTGCTTGACATGTAAAATGGACAACCACCCTGACTTGAAGAGAGGCTAGTTTATGTCACAATTTTAGAGAATCATGGCCCTTCCCCAAATCTAAGACCTGAGTCTCAAATTGAGGTATGAATGGGCATCCTTCATGAAGGGCCTTTGAAATAACATCACAAATATGTCTGGGAAGTGGCCTTTCCCAAAGGAATGTGCAAGTACTTATTTAGGAAACTGCACTCTAGGAAAGGAGATCCACACAGACCTTGGGGGATTGTTAGACATTGGCTCCAGACTAAAACGATAACTATAAATACATTATAACCACTGGGATCCACTGACAGAGGGGATTCCTAAGGGTGTTAATTGATGACTTTTAAAAATGATTATTGTTTTCAGTTTAGATAAATTGATTTCAGGACTGAACTTTACTTTTGGGCTACAGATGGGAAACATCAACTTGCTCAACTCTCTCTTTTAGAGGTAGAAGTTCAGGGAAGTTAAATCACTGCTTTTAAGTACAAAATAAGAACCTAAGTCTTTTAAATTCTTACCAGGTTGCTATACCAGCCCAGCTGCCTGGCTGGGTCCCTTGGTTAGGGGGATGGGATGGAAGGAACTGGAGGTTATCCAGTTTCCAAGAAAGAACTGAGGGGGGAAGGATCATATTTTCTTCATTCTTCACTTTGGTTTAAAAATTTTATTTTATTCAAATTGGAAAAAATAAAAAAACACAAATTCTTGCCTTTTTTTGTGGTGGCAGGGGTTGGGGTTGGGGGAGTCTGAGAGGAAAAATTTGTGAAAAGATAGTAGATGAAAATTCCCCCGAAATGGTGAAAACTATAAAGCCACAGTTACTAGCAGCACAAGAAATATGAAGAAAACATCAAAGCATAAAATAATCAAATTGTTTATAATAGTAAAAGAGAAAATCTTAAAAAAAGAGGAAAAAAGACACTATGTGGAGGAACAAAGGTAAGGAATACTGAATATTTCTTTTGGAAATATGCAAGCTAGAATACAGAAGAGCAACTGAATGTACTTTAAAGTACTGAAAGATAGAAACGATCAAGCTAATCCTTAACTCGGAAAAAAATTACTTTCAAACATAAAAGTGAAATGAAGAGTTTTTCAGACATGCAAAAGCTGAAAGAATTCAATACTAGAAGACCTGAACTACAAGAAAATACTAAAAGGAAAGCCTTTAAATGAAACCACTATCTCAAAGACATCTGCATGCTTATATTCATTGTAGCATTATTTACAATAGCCAAGAGGTGGAAACAACAGATGGTTCCATGATAGATGAATGGATAGAGAAAATATGGAAGATGTATATTCAATGGAATATTATTCAGCCATTAAAAAAAGGAAATCCTACTATTTGTGAGAACATGGATGAAACTTGAAGGCATTATGCTAAGTGAAATAAGTCAGAGAAGGACAAATTCTGTATAACCACTTATATGTAGAATCTAAATAAAGCCAAACTCACAGAAACAAAATGCAGATTGGTGGTTGGCAGGGGTTGGGGTGTGGGAGAAATGGGGAGATATTGATTAAAGGGTACAAACTTCCAGGTATCAGATGAATAAGTTCTGGGGATCTAATATACAGCATGGTGACTCAAATGTCTCCAGCCTCAGGAGGCAACTTAAAAAACACCTCTATATCTTCTGCTTTTCTTCTTAGCTTCTTAGCAGCTGCTTTCTGTTTTTTTCCTCAGTGTCTCACTCTGCACATTTGCAACTTAAGAGCCAGGACTTGAGGGAAAATTGCCCATGAGAATATTGAGTTTATCTCAGTGAATTTTACTTCCCTCTAAGATCTTGGCTTTTCAAATCCCTGCAATTTTAGTTTCACTGATGCTTTCAATCTGTTCTATTAAGGGTTTAATCTAACATACATAGTCATTCTCTGTGGGTATGTTAGTTTAAACTAGACACTTCACCATGGTCACTGGTAGATGTATCATACACACTTATACATTTTAAGTAACTGCGTCTCCAAATACAGTGTGCAGGACATGTTGCCATTAGTGCTTGTATTAACTATTTCATTTAGTCTGGAGTAGTGCTGCCCAATAGAAATATATGAATCACATATGGAATTTTAAAATTTCAAGTACTCACATTAGAAAAGTAAAAAGTAACAGGCAGAATTACAATAATATACTTTACTTAATTAAAATTAAATATATTTAAAATATTACCATTTTAAGGTACATGAATTCAAACTCCATTGTATATTTTATGTTTACAGCTCATCTCAATACACACTAGGCCCATTTCAAATGCTTAAGAGCTAGCCTCATGGGACTAGTGGTTACCATATTGGAAAAGGCAGGTCTAGAGGTTTCAGAATATTCAGAGGAGATGTGAAAGACTAAAGGACAAACATATATTATGTGGTAATATTGACTTAAAGACTTGGATTATCTCCCTTGAGAAACCAGTGGGTCTCTATTTAGCTATACAAAGAATATTTTCTTCATGTTAGGTGGAAAAATTGCAGATTGTTTTTAACTTCTCAGCATCAAATGCTCCTTCCTCTTTCAGAGAAATAACACAAATTATTCAATAGAAGGTAGGATTCAGCTTCCCATGACTGAATCCCAAATGATGTAAAACTTTCTGAAAGCCCGAGAAAGCCAAGAATCAGATGTGTAACTCAGGCTCAGATAATCATAATATGTCTTTCAAGGACTCAATACATTAAATACAGAAATGTAGAGAAGGCTTTCAAATATTCCTAGAAATTGCCTTGAGTGAGGCAGAAAGGAGTCCTAGCAGTGATTATGGTCTTGTAGGTCATTCTCACAGGACATTTTCTGGGTTATGAAAGTCACTGTGTTGTTTCCTAGGCTTATTTGTTCCTGCAGGTATTCAGTCCATTACATGAATCCCTGATTTCTTGGAGTTTGTGGACCCATGATTTTACTTTTTAGTACAACATAGTTGCTAAGTGCATAAACTTGGGGGTCAAATGGCCTGAGTTTGAATCCTGCTTTTCCTACTCATTAGCTATCTGGACTTAGACACATTATTTTACCCTTTTTTCCCTCTCAATTTCTTTATCTATCAAGTAGTGATGATAATTGTACCTACCTCATGGATTGTTACAAAAGTTCGATGAGATAACCCATACACAGTTAAGTATACTTACATGTCCTTATTATGTACTGAATATTTACCTTTTAATAATTGAGCTTTTACTATTATTTTAAAAGTTTATGGAAAGTCTTCTGTGTAGTAGGTGCACATAAAACAATACTCCTCATTTTTTCCACCTAAAATTACCTTAATAAGAAAGAATACTTATTCCACATTCCTAAAGATTTGGGAAGGGGTTATGTGTAGCCTGACAAGACCACTGCAAGCCTAATATATTTATACTTTCAGGCTTTATCTTGACTATTACTCCAACTATACATGCTTCAAATGTGTTTCAAATTATTTACCATTGAATAATGTGCCGTGTTTATTTGGTGGCTGTAAGTAGTGCCAAATACATAGCTCACTACCATACTTTAAGAAGTGTGTGTGTATATATATATATATATATATATACACACACACACACACATACACACACACATAGATATCTATATAGATATATATAGATACATGGATATATACAATGGAATATTACTCAGCCATAAAAAAGTATGAAATAATGCCATTTGCAGCAACATGGATGGACCTAGAGATTGTCATACTGAGTGAAGTAAGTCAAACAGAGAAAGACAATTATCATAAGATATCCATTATATGTGGAATCTTAAAAAAATGGTACAAATGAACTTATTTACAAAACAGAAAAAGAGTCACAGATATAGAAAACAAACTTACGGTTACCAAGGGGGAAAGGGAGAAGGAGGGATAAATTGGGAGATTGGAATTGACATATACACACTACTATATATAAAATAGATAACTAATAAGAACGTACTATATAGCAAAGGGAAATCTACTCAATACTCTGTAATGACCTGTATTAGAAAAGAATCTAAAAAAAGTGAATATATGTATATGTATAACTGATTCACTTTGCTGTACAGCAGAAACTAACACAATATTGTACAGCAACTATACTCCAATAAAAATTAATTTTAAAAAAGAAGTGTAGACAAAATGATTAAATTAATACTGGCAATAACCCTGTGATGCAGGCATTACTACTTCCATTTTTAAGGTGAGGAAATTGATTCAGAGAAGTTAGATATTTTGCCTACAATTACAGAGCTGGTGTGTGCACAATTACACATTTTATTTTGATCATGAGTTCCATTTTCCTAGACAAGGACTTCAATACAATATTTGAAGGTGTTTAATTTCTTGGCCTACAGCTCATAAAAGAGTTCTGCCATTATCTGGAGCATCCTTGATATTTTTAGAAAGGTAAGCCAAGCTTCAACGAATGCATGTCTCATAAATCTATTTCATTTCACTGACATCACCACTTTCTTAATCCCTCTTTCACCTTCTCTATTTTTTTTCTATTTCTTTCCTAAAGTCTAGGATCATAAATATTTCTTTAGTTGTAAACAGCTCATTATTTAAATAGCTTTCATCTAAAAGAACTCTGGAAATTTACTTTAGGTGAAATTTCAAGGGGAGAATTGTGATTAATCATTTGCGAGAATGACATTCTAAGTTCTCATACTTCCTGTACCTGCTAAATCAAATAAGATAGGCTTTGACATAAGGCACTTTTCCAAATGTCACTCTTAGAATTTTCCAGGGGGCTCACTGATAGAACCAGTTCAATGATACTGATAACTGCATGAGGGCGGAACAAAATTCTCCCAGCAATTAAAATCAAAAGCTGTACATCTAAATTTCTGTATCTGCTAATACAATATATGTTACTTTTTCTTCTTCAAGTGTTTTAAAAACTGGCGGAGGCATTGAATCAGCTATGTAACTTTGCTGTCCAAGGCTCCTTGCTATGACACTGACTTCTAACCATGAACATGTGTGAATTCTCTTCTCCCATCTTTAAATCATCCTAGTAGCTTCTCATTTCACCTCTACTTAGATGTTACTCTTTGCAATTTTTTTGTAAATAATTCATTTTAAACACAAGGAATGAACTTTATTTTCCTCACTCATGAGAAGTGTCTCTGTGCTACAGAAATGTCTTAGTCAGCCAATTTTCTTCACCTGCAGTTTGCCCTTGCAAATGATCTCATCGTGAAAAACAAACTGCCAACTTGATTATAGCAAAGCTTCGGTTATTGAAAAACACCCCTCGTATCTTTTAGGTAGGATTGCTGACCTTACATCTGCATTGTCTATAATGTTACTCCAAATTGGTTCAAATACTAGATGATTAACAATGATGAACAAGAAGTTTTGCCAACTGAGAATCAACTTGCTCAAACAATTCATTCGCCCATTATTTAAAATGATTCACATTTAAGAATTTAAAAATAAGGAACCAAGTTGTATTTTTTTTTGATTACTTTGAAAAATTTCCATATATATTCTGGTTCTGAAATACACAGGTTAAATAAAAGATAAGGTAAACTATCAACACTTGTCAGCTGAAAATCTGATTTGGAGGCTGTGTTTAGAAGTGAGGTCCACAGGCTTTGAATTACACAACTCATGCAAGAAGAGAAAAAGTTCATTTGAATATCCAGATATTGGGACTCTCTAATGCCAATTTTAAAATAAATGATCATCAGAAGAAAACATCTGGATAACTGAGTAAATGTTTTCCACTTCTTGGGGCCAAATCTTTTCCTGAAAGCCAGACCACTGTAATCAATTGCATGCAGGACACCTATACTTGGATGTCCTCAGATTCAAAAATAAATTAGTCATCGTATCCTGGACACCCATTTCTCCTCTGTTGCTTCTATATTCAGTATCTCATGAAATAATGTACTATTTGTATAGTTGCTCAAGCCTGAAATTTGATTTTTTCTATCTCTGTTATGCCTCACATCTAATTAAGCAACAAGTTCTATGGTGTCTACATTATAAATAACTCACTAATCCATCCACCTTTCCGTGTCTCCACTCAATGCCTTAAAGGGAGCCCTGGTGTAGGTCCCTCACTTAGAACCCAAGGCAGATTCTTAGTAGAGCTCCCAATTCCCAGGTTTTTCTTTTGCTTCTCCTCCAAACCATTCTCCACCCCGCAGAGTGATTACTTAAAGATATATTTACCTGCTCAAAATCCATTAGGAGGTCCAGATAAAGACGGGGCTTCATGATAAGGTTTATAAGGCTTTTTGTGATTTACCCTTCAGGAATCTCTGCAATTGTTTCTTTGGCCACAGAGATGTCTCTTCTTCACCTACATGTCAGATGTGCTATGCCTCCTTGCCTCTGGTGGATTCTTTTTGAACATTTCCTTTTCACCATGTCCAATAGCTTCTCTTCTTTGCTTGCTCTTACTCATCCTTTAGCTCTCACGTGGGTTACACTTTCCCTGATACCCATGTTGGAGTCACATGCCTTTTCTTTGCACTTCAATAGCAACATATAGTTCCCCTTTTGCAACACATATAACACTGTATAATAATTTCCTATTCATTCCTCTGTTTTCCTAACTAAAGTAAAAATTCCCAGATGACAAGAACCACATCTTTCATATTGTGGAAATACTGATGTATTTCCACATCTAACATAGAGACGTAAGAAGCATTTAACACATATTTGTTAGCTGAATCATCCAAGAATAAATATTAAGATTTCAGATAAATAACTATATTTCCAAGAAAAAAAATCTAAAAATGTGAAAGCATAAGAAAAGCAAAATGGAAAATTCTAAAAATTTTATTAAAAATTAGAAATGGATGAAAGGCATTAAACTAAACTGTTTCTGATCCCTCCCACCCACCCCCCTAAGTTTTTCACATCAGTGTACATATGCCCAAGACAAATAATCATCGTATGTTTCACATCTTTAGTTCAGACCATTGTAAACCCATCTGATAATTGTCTGGCCCTTCCAATGTTAACAGCAAATATATCTCTTTTGCTAGATGCTTAGGGGGAGGCAGAGCACCCCATTAGCAGGTCTACCCTCTGAATTGCTCTTGTAGGATCAGCAGTGGGTTTACCACTATGCCTTTATACTTTTGTCTAAGAGCCCACACCTGGGCTCTTCTGGACCTGGCTGGATGTCTGATCTCACTGAATCCCATTCTTGAAGGCAAATCATTGTCTTAGAACTAATAATAGCTGACATGCACTAAGCATTACTATATGCCAGGAATAATCTCATTTATTCTTCAAGGCACCCTGAGAAACAAATATTATTATTATAGACATGAGGAAACTGAAGCTCTGAGAAGTAACCTCTTCAATAACAAGCAATTGTTTGAATTCAAACTATTGTGTCCAATAGTTCTGAGTTTTCTTAAAATTGCCTCAATCTCTCTAGATGCTAAGTCTGAGGTTCTCAACAAGATTTCAATGACTGACATTCTCATGGTTACTTCTGGTGTTGAATTCCTCTTCCCACTGAACTGTTATTCTCGTGAGTGTCTCACATCTTCTATTTGTTCATGACTCTGCCCATGCTAACCTAAAGCTGGAATATCCATCTCTAATTTCTCCAAAAGGCCATCCACACAAGACATTTGTAGGTTCAGCAGATTTAACCAAGAATTAGGGCAATGGAAGAGGGTTGCATAGTAGCAAAAATTCCCAAACTGTTTAATACTGAATATTAGATAGCCTTATTTTTTTTGTCTTTGGGCTACCAGCTCAAAGGTAGGTATCAGGGATTTCTTAGTAATAACAGAGTTTCAATATCTCTAGCTTCCTACCATGTTACTTTGTTTCTCTCGCTCACTCTCTGACTCACTCTCTCTCTGTCTCTCTCTCTCCTTCAGAGGAATAAGGTCTGCTTTTCTGCCTTCCCCTATTTCTTGTTTTCTTCTAAAATTCTATTAAATTTTTAGACAGAAATTTATCTTTTTTTTCTTCTGGGATCCTTCCAGAACATGCTCTTAGGGCCTATACATCTAAAGCAGAATATCAAGGTGTTTTCCTAAACAAAGATAGTTTTCTCCCTAAGGGGAACTCTGAGCCAGCTGTTAACATTACAATCTTATTTATCTTGCCACCTTTACTTAAAGAGTAAATCAATGAAGATGTTTTGGGAATTAACTTCTCCAGGGAAAGGCATACCTAACATGACAGAAATATTATCATAATATAATTTTTCTCAAAGGTTTTGATTACACTGATATACGTAATTCAGTGGTCCCAGTGCACAGCACCCCATTAGAGAAAACCAGATTGACTAAGGTGGTAACACACATTTACTTCTATTCAACATATATTCATGCTGTATTCACAAACACTCTGCTCCCGCCAAACCTGGATCACTCCTTGAAGCAAGCTTTCATACCTTTTTAAAATTTTTTTTCCCTTAAGGTATGTTCTCTACTTATTATCCTAAATGTATTCATTTGCTTCTACAAACAAGTTAGGTGGTACTGCAAATAATGAACTCATGAATAGTAAATGTGAGGATGATGTGAGCACCCACCCACGTCCTTGACCCCGTGTAGGAGTCTCGGCTAATTGTAAATGTGTTTGATTGGAGTGGTCAAGAACTCTGATTTGTCTTTAACAATTTGTTGTGCCTCTGAATGTCAACTGCATTGTTGTCCTCAAAGTTGAAATCCAAAATATTTGGAAACACATTGGTCACAGGGTGAGTAAACACATCTTGATGGAGAGCCCACTGTGGGCAAAATATTATGCAAAGAGCTTGAAAGAAATGCTGAAGAGTAAGTAAATTACGCAGCTCTTGTGCTTGGAGAGACGTTGATGCAAGGGAAAGTGAAAACAAAAATAAAGGTTTATGGGAGCTATGTTTACTTGTATATGCACACATATGTGAGTCTCTCATATGTATAGACATGTAACCATGCATTTTTATAAATATACATATGATAGCTAATCAGACTTCTGACTCTCCAGCTTAATCTCTTGCCACACCCAGGCAGTAACACTGAACTGCTTGTTGCTCTATTTCCTGCCTCGGTGACACACATCCCATTCACTCTAACTCCAAAGCCCTTCACAATGACCCATTCCTCTCACAGTAACTCTCTCCTATCCTTTAATACTCCTCCCTGGACTCAAACCCTCCAAGATGCCTAGCTGAGGAAATACACTGACACACAGTCACATAAGTCCTGGAGTTTTATTTTGTTCCTCTCTTCAGAGCGAGCTAGTCGTACCCAGAGATGTTGGGTTAGATTTTTTTTTTTTAATTGGAGTATAGTTGCTTTACAAGGTTGGGTTAGTTTCTGCTGTACAACAAAGTGAATCAGCTACACGTATACATATATCCCTTCCCTCTTGGAACTCCCTCCCACTCCTCTCCCCCATGCCACCCATCTAGGTCATCACAGAGCACTGAGCTGAGCTCCCTGTGCTATACAGCAGGTTCCCACTAGCTATCTATTTTACACATGGTAGTGTATATATGTCAATCTTAATCTCTCAATTCATCCCACCTTCTCCTTCCCCTCCGTGTCTACATGTCTGTTCTCTACGTCTGCATCTCTATCCCTGCCCTGAAAACTGGTTCATCTGTACCATTTTTCTAGATTCCACATTTATGCATTAATAAACAATATTTGTGTTTCTCTTTATGACTTACTTCACTCTGTATGACAGTCTCTAGGTCCATCCACATCTCTACAAATGACCCAATTTCATTCCTTTTTATGGCTGAATAATATTCCATTAGATATATGTACCATATCTTTATCCATTCACCTGTCAATGGACATTTAGGTTGTTTCCATGTCCTGGCTATTGTAAATAGTGCTGCAATGAACATTGGGGTGCATGTGTCTTTTTGAATTATGGTTTTCTCAGGGTATATACCCAGTAGTGAGATTGCTGGGTCATATGCTAGTTCTATTTTTAGTTTTTTAAGGAACCTCCATACTGTTCTCCATAGTGGCTGTATCAATTTATATTCCCACCAACAGTGCAAGAGGGTTCCCTTTTCTCCACACCCTCTCCAGCATTTGTTGTTTGTAGATTTTTTGATGATGGCCATTCTGACTGGTGTGAGGTGATACCACATTGTAGTTTTGATTTGCATTTCTCTAGTAATTAGTGATGTTGAGCATCTTTTCATGTGCCTCTTGGCCACCTGTATGTCTTCTTTGGAGAAATGTCTATTTAGGTCTTCTGCCCATTTTTGGATTGGGTTGTTTTTTGTTGATATTGGGCTGCGTGAGCTGTTTGTATACTTTGGAGATTAATCCTTTGCCAGTTGCTTCGTTTGCAAATATTTTCTCCCATTCTGAGGGTTGTCTTCTCATCTTGTTTATGGTTTTCTTTGCTGTGCAAAAGCTTTTAAGTCCCATTTGTTTATTTTTGTTTTTATTTTCTTTACTCTAGGAGGTGGGTCAAAGAAGATCTTGCTGTGGTTTATGTCAAAGAGTGTTTTTCCTATGTTTTCCTCTAAGAGTTTTATAGTGTCTGGTCTTACATTTAGGTCTTTAATCCATTTTAAGTTTATTTTTGTGTATGGTGTTAGGGAGTGGTCTAATTTCATTCTTTAACATGTAGCTGTTCAGTTTTCCCAGCATCATTTATTGAAGAGACTGTCTTTTCTCTATTGTATATTCTTGCCTCCTTTGTCATAGATTAGGTGACCATGGGTGCATGGGTTTATCTCTGGGCTTGCTATCCTGTATCATTAATCTATATTTCTGTTTTTGTGTCAGTACCATACTGTCTTGATTACTGTAGCTTTGTAGTATAGTCAGAAGTCAGGAAGCCTGATTCCTCCAGCTCTGTTCTTTCTCAAGGTTGCTTTGGCTACTCAGGATCTTTTGTGTTTCCATACAAATTGTAAATTATTTTGCTCTAATTCTGCAAAAAATGCCATTGGTAATTTGGTAGGGATTGCATTGAATCTGTAGATGGCTTTGGGTAGTATAGTCATTTTCATAATATTGATTCTTCCAATCCAAGAACACAGTATATCTCTCTATCTGTTTGTATCATCTTTAATTTCTTTCATCAGTGTTTTATAGTTTACTGAGTACAGGTCTTTTGTCTCCTTAGGTAGGTTTATTCCTAGGTATTTTATTCTTTTTGTTGCAATGGTGAATGGGATTGTTTCTTTAATTTCTCTTTCTGATCTTTCATTGTTAGTGTATAGGAATGCAAGAGATTTCTGTCCATTAATTTTGTATCCTGAAACTTTACTAAATTCATTGATGAGCTCTAGTAGTTTTCTGGTGGCATCTTTAGGATTTTCTACATATAGTATCATGTCATCTGCAAACAGTGACAGTTTTACATCTTCTTCTCCAATTTGTGTTCCTTTTATTTCTTTTTCTTCTCTGATTGCTGTGGCTAGGACTTCCAAAACTATGTTGAATAATAGTGGTGAGAGTGGACATCCTTGTCTTGTTCCTGATCTTAGAGGAAATGCTTTCAGTTTTTCACCATTGAGAATGATGTTTGCTGTCAGTTTGTCATATATGGCCTTTATTACGTTGAGGTAGTTTCCCTCTATGCCCACTTTCTGGAGAGTTTTTATCATAAATGGGTGTTGAATTTTGCTAAAAACGTTTTTTGCATCTATTAAGATGATCATATGGTTTTTATTCTTTAATTTGTTAATATGGTGTATCACATTGATTGATTTGCATATATTGAAGAATCCTTGCATCCTTGGGATAAATCCTACTTGATTATGGTGTATGAATCTTTTAATGTGTTGCTGGATTCTGTTTGCTAGAATTTTTTTGAGGATTTTTGTGTCTGTGTTCATCAGTGATATTGGTCTGTAATTTTCTTTTTTTGTGATATCTTTGTCTGGTTTTGGTATCAGGGTGATGGTGGCCTCATAAAATGAGTTTGGGAGTGTTCCTCCTTCTGTAATTTTTTGGAAGAGTGTGAGAAGGACAGTTGTTACCTCTTCTCTAAATGTTTGATAGAATTTGCCTGTGAAGCCATCTGGTCCTGGACTTTTATTTGCTGGAAGATTTTTAATTACAGTTTCAATTTCATTACTTGTAATTGGTCTGTTTATATTTTCTGATTCTTCCTGGTTCAGTCTTGGGAAGTTGTACCTTTCTAAGAATTTGTCCATTACTTCCAGGTAGTCCATTTTGTTGGCATATAGTTGCTTGTAGTAGTGTCTTATGATCCTTTGTATTTCTGTGTTGTCAGTTGCACTTTCTCCTTTTTCATTTCTAATTTTATTAATTTGAATCCTCTCCTTTTTTTCTTGATGAGTCTGGTTAAACGTTTATCAATTTTCTTTATCTTCGATCTTCAGTTTTCTAATCTGATTAGTGAAGACCTACACGTCTTCCTCCTCATAGCTGCCTTTGTTAGCTCTGTTAATAGGCATCTATGAAAATGTCTCTTCTACAATTCTTTCCCAGAGTCTGTCTTGCTGATTACAGCTCCCTCAATAACTTACCCTTTGGAGCTGTTCCACTGCTATTACTAAACTGGTTCCAAGAAGGAAATGGACAGGAAGGGTTACACACTTTTGTGAAAGTCGACTGATCCAATGTGGAATGCAAGACTGAAATAATGTGTTCTCATCTTTTCTATGACATGTCAATTACTGAGGGAGTTTCAAAAATTGTTTTTCTTTTTCCTTCCTGCTATGCAGTAAAAGGAGAATTACATTGTGTGGACTCTTAATATCTTCTCTCACCTTAGCTACTGCTGGAAGTTTGAGGTATGAGATGAACAACATGTCCTGGTTTCTTCCTAATACATGGTACTCCTTATTTTTGCTTCATTTTAGGTTCTTAAAATCTTGTCTTGAAAATCTTCTTTTGATATATCAGTTGCTTCCAATGAGAACCATACCATAAGCTAACATAAACAAACCATACTTTGAGGATAAAAATACACACAAGCATACAGAGAGCTTACTCTCAGTCTGTTCTTGATGGGCATCAGGTTTGATATTTATGCAAAATTATGTGCATACAGGTATTGTATAAATAAATGCTGAGAGTCTTACTGAATTATTGAAGTTTCTGAAGCAATGTAATAGCTCAAAAGCACATTTCCCACAATGTGTCCTGTACACACACACAGCCACCCACACCAAAACTAGAATTCAAATAACAAAGTTGGCATTGTGTGTGTCTGCCTTATTCAAATACTATCTGCAGCCTAGTTTCTCAAATTACTCTGCTTCCTACAGAACTAATTTTAAAATGAATCTCCCACTGACTTCAAGGGGCTTTCATCTCTTTAGGATGGTGATGAAGGCTAAAAATGTGTGCTTAGTACCCCAGAACACTGAAGAATGAAGTCTGTGCCAGCCAAGCTCAGAAGTGCTGAAACAGACCCAATTCCTCCCTGGGTGCTGCCCATTAATCCCTGTGAAATCTTTCAAAGGGTTTTAAGTGATAAGCTAAGAGAAAATGGGCCCTAGGAAAAACACCCATCTTTGGATTGACTTCATATCAGAATTCTATAGTCATATCAGAAATGAGACTGCTCACTATACAGCTCCTTTTGTGCTATGAATACAGACTCGTTTTCCCTTATTTTTAGAAAAATCTTAAATACATTTTGTACAAGGAATGCAATTCAACTGCTGCATTATAAGAAACAACAAAGGAAGTTACTCTAAACAGCATCTCAGCATCCTGGTGTATAATAAACTCTAAACAACTTCCAGGAAATTAAGGTTCTTTTAAATTGTTGAATAAAATGAAGAAAAAATCCTGAGAACACACACACACACACATATGCACGCACACACACAGACAATGGAAATTAATTATGTTATAATTACTGCACACCTGCTCCAGAAACTTGAAGGTACACTGCTATCTTCTTTGTTGATCAGATATAATCTGATTTTGCTCCTTGCTTGAAGTATCTCTGGTCCTCCATCTCCAAAAATAAATTCTCATTGAAGTATGACATTTCCACATCTACTGGCTAATTACTTTAAGAATGGGATTTGTCTTGTATAGTTTTAACCTAATCCTTTTAGTCATGTAGATAAGGTCACAGCTGGGGGTATCGACAGAATAAATTTCTGCCAGAGAGTAATCTATCAGGGTTCTTTACTGTGCCACAGTCTTTCCTCTCCCGTGTTAATATTCTGACAAGGCATCAGTAGAAAAGGTTTTATTCATTTGCTCAAATATCTTTCCTTAAGCATGCTCCTCCATTTTTGCTTCACTGGCTCTTTCTCCAATTTGCTTCTCCATTCATCTCTTCTATTCCTCTTCAGAAATTTGTTGTCATTTTTCTTCCTTTCTGCCATTGACACAAGCTTTTCTTCATATCATTCCTCATACCTCTAAGAAAATTAACTCGAAGACAGTCACTTGGGTCAGATTCTAACCTAAAGTCTTCTAGTTTACCTTGCCTCCTCTTGTCCCAATCTGGATATATCATACTAATTAATATTTGCTTGGACTTTAAAATATTTGAATTATTTTCACATCTATAATTGTGATCTTTACAACTCTTTAAAGGCTTATTACGAATTATTTTCATTTTATATGTGAAAAATAAGATTGAGATATACCCAAACAGACACAAATAACAAAGAGTAAAGGAGAGATTTGAACCCTTGTGTATTTTGGTTCCAAAGTTTATTGGTATCCATTGCATCACAGTGCCTGATTCAACCAAAAACTTCTTAAACCACCACTCCTACAGAAATATTAATGGGCATAATAATCCTAGATAATAGAAAAATTCTATCATATCGGTAGGGAGACATTAGTAGATAGTAGACAGAGGATTCAGAAACTTGTGGTTTTGAATGTTATTGTCTATCAAATCATATAAGGAATTAAAATTTAACCATGACAGATTGAAATACTATTCATAGCTATTGTTTATTAAAATCTATTAGGTAGTCTGTCCTTCTTGCCAAAAGCAGATAATTCAGATGATACAACACCTCTTTTAGGGTGACTTGTCATATCAGTAGGAAGTCTTATTACATTAGATTTTAAATACACTTTCCTTGAGATAGCTGTGGAATGAACTGCTTTCCAAAGGGTTTTGCATAATTTTAATTTGCCTTTTTATTGCTATTAATGGACCATCTGCACCTGTGCTTTTCTATGAAATTTAAAAAGAACATACTGAGAAAATCTTGCAATTTAAAATGCTGAAACATAATTAAATAAACCATGTCAAGTAGAATGAAAATTATATTGATAACTGCTAAATATCAGTAAAAACAAAGAATTTAATACCTAGAGTATATGTTCAAAATTTGAACTAGCAAAAACTAATTTGGGTCTGCTACCAAATTGTTAGCATGCCTTTTTTCTAATTTATGCTCAATTTGCAAAGCATGAAGAAACAAAAAGAATAAAAATGTTTAATTCCAAATAAAATACTTTTCCTTCTAATTGGATTAAAGTTAGAAATCAGGAATAACTCAAATTATATGAACTAATCTAAATTATCAACTGACTGTTAGTTCACTGGGGAGATGTGATGACATTTTAGAGAGAATTTTATGGTATAATTCAAATCTTAAGTGGGGAACTGTGATTCTTCTCATTATATCATAATTCATACACTTTCCTTTTTTAAGTTTTAGCATTTCCCCTCTGTATTTAGGGGAAGTTTTCAATGTTCATTCATTCATTCATATCTAATATTCATTCATATTCCATTGGTGCAAACTTAATCACATGGCTACCCTAGTTGCTAACACTGTTAGGAAGCATAATCTCTGGGTATCCTTCTGTCTGCCCCTGTGCCTTAAACATACATGAACTGCTAAAGGAGATAAAAGCAGAATAGATATTGGGGGGTTGTTGACAAAAGTCTGCCCCTTTTTCTGGACACACAGAACATATTCATCATCCTCAGTGGAGTCACCCATGGCATTTTCTGTGTCCAGTTTGAAGCCCACAATCTCTTACTAATGTGCCATTCTCTTCTTGTGATACCTCATCTATAAACTAAGAGACAAGCCTCAGTCAGGCCCATCATCTAATACACAATAATGGAGTAAAAAATAACTCATTCATGGAGATAAAAATAGAAGACATAAAGCACTTAGTGGTCTATAACTGCTAGATCCTGGTGTGTAGGAACTTTGAAATATCCCATTCCTTGCTTAGCTCTCCCTGCTTTTGTTCCTTTGGCTCATTCTCTTGGCCATTTTCTTTCATAACATCTGGATCCCTCTGAAGTTTTCCCTCGAATATTATACATTGTGGCCAAAACCAAAGTGAGTTTTGGAGGGTATGCTTTCTTTGGAGGCTATATAATTTTCACTTCTGGCTGATACACATTTGGAAACCTAAGGTCTTGCTTGTTGGCCAGACTTGTGGCTTTTATATTTTTAAGCCATATTCATCCCCTCAAAACTTTAGTGAAGCTTCTATTTGCTTTCCAATCAGATTCCATCTAAAAATTCTCATACTTGATGATCTCTCTTAAATAGTTCTTAGACCTGAAGATTCCTCACTTCTATTTTCCAGTTTCTGTTCTAAGGACTATCTTTCTGAGACTATAAGTTTTGGTGAGAAGTTACTGTGATTTTATCTGATCTTTGTAAGTGGGCAGAGCTGCTGTTGTCTGACTGTGCAATACAAATGGGAGGTTTTTGAGAAGGGCTCTGAGCAAGTTTTAGACTGCTCAGGCTACCATAACAAAAATGTCATAGATTAGATGGCTTAAACCAAAAACATCTATTTCTCACAGTTCTGGAAGGTGGGAAATCCAAGATCAAGGCACCAACAGATTCGGTGTCTGGTGAGAGCTTACTGGTTCATAGACAGCCATCTTCTCACTGAGTCATCACATGATGGAAGAAGCGAGGGAGCTTTCTGGGGGTCTCTCTTTTCACTGTCTAGGGCTCCACCCTCATGATCTAATCACTTCCCAAAGACCCTCTTCCCCCCTCATAATACCATCACGTTGAGGATTAGGTTTCAACATATGGATTTCTGATGGACACAAACATTCAGTCTATAGCAAAGTCTTATCTTCTGCTAATTGGGACATACAAGCAAGGGATTTCCCTTTTATAAAAGATACCGATATATGGTCGAGTTAATGTTTAGACTTTGGTCAGACACTCTCTTAGCAAGGTCTATTCCTTTTTATCTCTACACAAACACTGGCAATCCTTACACAAGCTTTTCTCTCTTGTATTTGGCTAAAAGTATCAAGAGGCAGCTAACATAGACAAATATTTAGCCTTTTCTTAGTCTCACTTACTATAACCAAATTTGTAGGTATGACCTTTTTTTTCTTTACAATCGACAGTTTTACTAAATAGGTTGCCATGCCATAAGAAAGGTCATTAGCTTTCCAACCTGCAGTATTTGTATAAGTTGTAGCCTACAACCCAATGGCTAAAACAATGCCACATATTTTTTATGGCAGCACACCTCTTATGACACCAAGTTCTTTATTAGCTAAGGCATAGGCTGAAAATTTATTACAAAGAAACCTCAAAATACAAGGTCTTGAATTAGATAGAAGAATATTCTCTCTTGTGATAAGAGTGTGATCCATAAGAACTCTGACTGGTCAGGTGGCTATATCACCATCAAAATGTGGCTTCCATCTTCAGGTCTAAGATCTGCTCTAGCTGCTGTTCTTGGCCAAGAATAAGAGAAACAAGGATGTATTGGGAGAGCAGCTTTATCTTCAAGGCAATAATCTAGAAGGTGCACATATTTTTGCAGTTCCCCACTGGTCCAAACACAGTCACTGACTGCCAAGAGAGAATAGAAAATACAGTCTCTAGCTAAATGGCCATGTGTCCTGGTCACCAAATTAAATTAAAAAGAAAAAGAAAAAAACTTAGAAAAAAGGAGAATGGATACTATGGAACACAGCTTCTCTTCCACCATTTTCTTTTTTGAAGAAAAGAAACATAATAAAGATCTTCTTAAGACCTAAATATACGGGCTAATAATATGCCAATACCCTGACCAAATCTACTAAGTATATTAATAATTTCCATAAATATAACTCATTCCTAATGTGGAAAAGACTTTAGGAAGGACTTCATTCTCCCATCAATGATTTAATATGGATGTTAAGATTGATTCTTCATTGACACATATTATTTTTAGTTTTATATCTTGGTCTTTTATTGGTCTACAAAGTACTGGCCAATATTAAGAGCTTAGGCTTTTATTTTATTTTTTGTCCTGGACAATTATTTTCAGACACAGAAATTTCCAAACACATAAATAATTTTTAAAAGGATGTATATTATTTGATTACTAGAGGAACAACTATTAAAGTAGCTAGTGATTCCTATTCTCATTAATCATTCTTTCTAAACTTAATCCAGCTATGATATGTACTACTTCATTTAGAATGTTTCTTGCAAGTTCATTTTCATTTCTAGGTTTAGTCAAAAGCTCTAGGTCACTTGAGCTCAAATTTCTGTCTCTATGCATCAGACTTCCTGAGGACTTGTTTCTCTACCATAAATAACCTTTATTAGCCTCACAAAGAAATGACACTTGTAGACTAAGTCCTTCACTTGTTCTCTTAGTCTTTTGTATGATTCTAAACCACACTTTTAAAGCTGCATTCTGCAGAGCCCTGGGATTCTGCAAAGATGCCAATGTCGGACAGAGACAAGGGGTTAGCTTTTCCTGGACTATGAGCTCTCCCAATCCACTTCAGAGAAAAAAGCTCAACACTTACCTTTGTTATATATCAGAGCTCTGCTTAAGATTTTCTTTGGGAAAAAAGTTCAACAGCTTAAAATGCATTTGAAAATCAGAAATCTCTGAAGTTCTGTGCCACTATTTTCAACTTCCTACAATTATCCCCATTTCATGAAAAAATTAGAAGAAAATAAAGAAGTCAAATGGAGCTTCCTCTGTTAAGGGCTCCAATCATCTCTGTTAGTCCTCTCCAAACAAAAACACAAAGTTAATTTTCCATTTTATTCTTTGAGAGTGAAATATAAAAACAAGTAATATCCCATATCTCTCCCTCTGAAAGCTTTATGTGTAGCTAAGCCATTGTTACTTGATCAGATAGGTAATAGAGCAGAGGATATAGGGTAATATTTGTATTGGCATGACAACCACTGACAAATGTCTAATTGCAATAGAAAAGTCTCACTAATTATAATGGAATAGTTATGACCACTAAGTAATTTCCTAGGTCCTCTATTGAGTCAGTTACCTTGACTTATTTCCTATCTAGTTTCCTAAAAACATTGTTGAAATACTATAGTTCCCTATATGAACAAGAACAACTTCATATTTTCTAGCCTTGAAATATCAATTTAATGCATCCCACTGAGGAGCCTTTTATGGAAATGTTACCATTTTGACCTCTATTATTTCAGTACATCATTGTAATGAATAAAGAGTTAAAAGCAGATTGGTGCCTTATTGAGTTTTGTCTTGAACTCAAATCCTGAAAAGAAACAATACATATTTTACTCACTTTTGGTCTATAACATGCCTAATGAGCATGCCTTACAAAATTTTCTTTTTGGCTCATAGCTATTGTGCAAGGAGGGAGGTGTTAAGGAAACAAATAAAAAGCTTACCCTTTTGAAGTTTTAGAGCATTTACTTTAAAAAAAAGAGAGTCAAGTTAAATAAATAATATTTTCTTTAGTATTTATTGCGTAGGTGGAGGCAATGTGGGAGAGGGGAAAGAGTACTAGGTGGAGAGGTAGGACCTTGGTGTCACATTCTCAGAATTGTCAATAATGGAGCATCTGTTTAATCATCTCTAAAGCACTGGGTTAGACTAGGATAATCCATTTTGGATTTCCTAGTCCAAATCATTTCCACTCATAATTTTATTGGGAAAGGTTATCACAATTATTCAAAACTTTACAGTCAGTTCTCAAATAAATATATTTTAAATCTAATTTTTAAAAATGTTATTGAAATACAAAATTGGAAAAAATGAGGTAACTCATTTTTTATTTATATTGAGCATTTAAAATTTTAGTTATGTTACTCCTTAAATACCAAAATATCGTCATTTGTACTTATCTAAATGTACAGAATTCCATCAAAGGGAAGCAATCTTTCTACAGCTTTCCTTTCTAAACTATAGCTTTGGAAAAAGAAGCTAGTTGAGATGGGTTATGTTTTGCTTTGTTTTGTTCTATTAAAAGAGTATTAAAGGAGAACTGGAGACTTAATTTTACTTATTCAAAATGCTATTTGTGCCAAATTATATTTTAAAGTAATGCATAATGATTTTAAATCTACAAGCGTCATTTTCTGTTTTAGAATAGGTTTTGATGATTAAATAACCCTAAATTTGTTTTTCAATCTTCAGAGGAAGGTTATTTAGCATAGTTCAACCATAGTTTTTCTAGCCACTCACATTGAAGAGATATATTCTCCATCTCAGCCAATGCATCTCTCCGTAATGCTCTGACGAGCAGGCACGTGGCTTTAATTTTCTGGGACAGAGTTTTGAAAAGCCTTATGGCATTTGTTTTCATTGTAATTCCTGAGGCCTTTAAAATAACATTCTGGAGTAGTTGGAGAAGGATGTCAACTATAGCAATAGTTGACAGCTCAGTGTTGCTATTCAGCATTAATTAAAATAGTGGATTTAGACTTAGCAGCTCTTTAATGTGCTGTATATTCAAGTATTTAGTACAAAAAAAAAAAAAGAACTGAGTTTTCAACAACAAATCAGCAAGCAGAGATTTTGCTGTGATTTTTCCAAAATGATAAATACAGCTTTGAATTGCTACCTTGAAAGAGTCCCACTGTGTATTGAAAAATAGGCAGATCTCTTCAAAGCATATTTCTAACAGATGGAATAAAATCTTCCCCTTTGCTGTCAATCTTGTGTTTCATTTCTCTTTGAATCTAGTGGTATAGAATTTATCTGTATTGTTATCATAAATTTGTGGGCATAAATAGATAAAAATAAACAATATCTGTATATAGTTTTATATTAAGGGCTATCTGGATTTACAGAGGTAAAATGCAATAGGTTTGAGTAATTACTGATTTAAGTCTAAATATATTTTACTTTTATTTTCATGTATGAAACAAAAGAAAATGCAGGGTAAGCCTGCCTGTATTCATTCAAGAATGAGTTAGTTCAGAAACTTTTCTATTATATATGCAAATTTAATGACACATGCTATGTTCTCCATCTACAGTGTGAGGAGTATCTTAGAAAATCATAGGTTGGTCCAATTTTACTTTATAGGTGAGTCTGTCAGTTCAGTTTCTCTCTAAAATTATACACCAGGACAATTATATTTCTGATATCAAGTACAAATACAGCTTAAATGCTATGGAAAATTTTGTTAAGGCAGTACTGCAGTATATTAGTAGAAACAATACAGCCTTCTAATTCTGCCTCTCACTCACCATGCTTATACAGGCAAATTACATAGTCTCCAAGAGCTTCAGCTTCCTAATCTGTAAAATGAGTTATTGTGCTGCTTAAAAGAATAATGTATGTAAGATATTTCTCTCAAACTAGAAACTCAGGAAATGTTCTCTTAGAACCACTCTGCCCAGTGCATTAGCTCCACTGAGATACAATACATAAATCTAAAATTGTTGTCAGATAAATGAGAAAAAAAATAATAATCACACTTTCTGTAGCATCACTTCCTTTAGAAGTTCTCCAAACAGAGGCATGTGCAAAGTGCTCAGGCACTACATGAATGGCATAAAGCAATGCCGCTGAATGTGGATGTGAGCAGCTATATCCACATGGCGATGTGCATTTATGGTGGGTGTTTTTTTTTTTTTTTGGAATCATCCTATTGAGGTCTCCATTCTAACCCCTAAGGGCACCTCCTCCCAAAAACTTATCTATTTTTAAAGATATTTTTGTTAAAAATTCAATACTTAATCCAATTTCTTTGAAATAAAAACAAAGAAGAAAATAAAATTTATTAGAGATGAGCACTATTAATATTTGGGAATTTTTTTTCCATTTTCTCTATGAGCAAGTGTACGTATGGGTTCATACTGTAGGTACTCTTATAATTTACTCTTAATCATACCATCAAACATTTTTGAAAATATAATTTTCAATTTTTCTATAATTATCCATAATATGAAGCTAGCATAATTTTTAGCCATTATCTTATCGTGGGACATAAAATTGTTTCCAACATTTTGCTATATAAAATAATACCACAATCAAAAATTGTACATAGTTTTGTCTGCACCTTTGATTATTTTTATTCTAAGAGATTTCTAGAAATTCAATTATGTGGTCAAAAATTTTAAATATTTTACGACAACTGGCAAATATTTTTAAACGCACGTATATATAGTGAAGCAACGTACATTCTTATTGACACTGAAGCAACAATTATTCTCGTTGACAGTATTTAAAATATTCATCTTACTATTCCCTTACCAGAGATGATTATTTTCATCTTAGATGCACACGTACATGTGTGCAAATACACACATGCTCTAATGAGAATAATTTTGGGGCTTATTTATTCAAGTTACTACATCACTCTTATTTTCCCTTCTAATATTTAGCCTCCACAACACAATTGATATTTCCTATCAATAAATGAACAAAGCCTCTTACCGTCCTTCACTATGATATACATCCTAGATTTTATATCTAATATTTGTTTAAAGCTATGCTTCAACATATCAGTGGATGCCTAAGACTATCAATAGGGTGAGTTGTATTCCTAGATGAATTCTAAAGTAAATTTTACTAGTTACTAGAATTTTTTTGTCAAATAAGAAAAATAGAAATTGGAATAAAATTGCTATGTGAATTAGTATAATGTGAATTAAATTAAAGTTTTGGAACATTGACAGTGAAAATACTCTCATTTATTGTAAAACAGAACCCCTTAATAAAGGATTCAAGGGACAAGACTAATATGTTCCTACCCACAGGCTAATTATTTTAATTACATTTATAAATATCAGAAGATTATTTCTGGACACCTAATTCAAAGTATGCTTGCTCTCATAGAGTGGGAATGAGATAAATTCATTGGAACTTGAATTGTGGTTTGGTCACTCATTGTCTTTATAACCATCATCAAGTTACTTAATTTCTATTATCCTGCAATTTCTCATCCTTTAAATGAATAAGAGAATACCTACTTCCCAGAGCTATTTGAAGGGTAAGATAAAAAAATCCATATATATATTTCTCAGACATAATAAGTATTCACAATAGTGATTTTGTATATGAAACAATTTTTATGAGGTAATAAAAGCATGGTTTTTCATGATAAAACACTGAGGAAACCTTCTTTAAGGAAAATTATGTTTATTATTTCATAGATTAAAAAATTTAGAAACATTTGTTCTTCAAAAATTCTAATTCCTGAAACATTCTTAAAGACAGTAGGTTAATTTTGCCTGTTGTATGATCAAAACCCTTAATTCCTGTTCTGTTTAATTCCTTGGTCTCTGAAGATTTCAGTACTTGTCCAAGTTCCAACTAGATTTAGGAAGCACAAAATGAGACATACAAAAAACTCCCAAATCTTAAGAATGCTGAAGACACCAGAAAGGTAAATCCTTCCCTGGCAAGCTGTATAATCTCAATCACTTCTGCTTTCAAAGAGCCTTTAGGGCTTCCCTGGTGGCAAAGTGGTTAAGAGTCCGCCTGCCGATGCTGGGGACACGGGTTCGTGCCCCAGTCTGGGAGGATCCCGCATCCCGCATCCCGCATCCCACATCCCACATGCCGCAGAGCGGCTGTGCCCGTGAGCCATAGCCGCTGAGCCTGTGAGTCCGGATCCTGTGCTCCGCAACGGGAGAAGCCTGCGTACCGCAAAAAAAAAAAAAAAAAAAAAAAAAAAAAAGCCTATAAAAAAATACTGTATTTGGAAGCTTAGCATTTTTCAGATTTTATCCATAGACAAAAAATTTTAAATTGTTCCCTTTGCTAAGATATCATGGAGAAAAATAGAAAACATTTTATGCAAAGTTCAAAAGGAATGTTATGATTCTCCCGTCAGATGTTTATGATTATTTGTTCTTCTTTCTGATCATCTTGTAACCCAAATGCCATCTTGCTGTTTTTACTGTTGCTTTCGAGTTCTCCTTTAACATTCAGGCCTCGAAACTTGGCCTCCAAACTTTCTTAAGTGGAACTTTGGTTCCTTGAAAATCCATGTTAAGAATATCCTTTGTGAGAACCAATTAAAATATGAGAAAGAACAGGCTGACTAAAAGAAGCTTAAATAGCTGGAGGGAATTAGACGAGACAAAGAAAACATCCTTTAACGTTAAGTTTGGTTAGTCTTTGTAATAGGTTTTAAAGGATGTGTCACTTTTTGAACAGTGTTCCAGCAAATCTTGGGAAAATGGCCTAGATATTCCACATTTTCATCAGGAAATAATAAATACTAATGAAGGAATGCCCCAATTACTTTCGTTTATTCAAAGCCCACTTTAATTTGCACCCAGTTACTGTGAATGCTATTACAAATTGTCATTGCATCACTACTGGGAGCAGTAACATGTTTGGAACCATAACAATATGGTCTGTATAAACCTTGCTCATTCTACCTTTGAAAGTTACAATTGATTTTGTATTATCAATCTTACTCTCACATAGAAACCTTTCTATGGTAGTTACATCTTGAACACTTTATCCTTAGAAAATTACATATCTACCACTCAGTGTACTATGTGATGTCATTTTGTATACTACACAGTTCTAAATAGTTAAATAATTCAGTATACTAGACACCCATAAATGAAGATATTTCCAGATTTAAAAAAAAGACTACGAGAATTTCGGGTTCAGTGGGTAAAGGAGTAAGATCAGTGATCAGAAAAATGAATTATGAGGTCAGATCCAGAAAAGTGAAAAGACTGTTTACCTCACATGGAATTGGTCAAGCAAGTATCTCAGAAATAAATCTGTAAGTAATACAAAGTTATAGATGCATTTCTGTGGTGCTGAACAAGTCAGATAGTAGAACATGTTTTTACATTCTCAACATGCCCTCATGTAAGAAGGACTACAGTATTGATATTATGATTTAAAGTTTGCTAATTTCTCTCTCTCCTCGAGTTGTGAAACCTCTTTTCTAGATAACAAGCCATAGAAATGTCTAGTATATAACTAATGTGTATAGGCTAGTCATATGAAATTGCCATTATTTGACTACCTTTGATTTAAAAAATGGCATTTAATATGGATCCACCTAATCAAACAAATCTTGACAGGGTCATTGTATTAGTTTTCTAGGACAGCTGTAACAAAGTACTCCTGGAACAGGAGTAGGAGAGGAAATGAGAAGGGACATGTGTATGTTCATATGAATTTAAGTACTTTAAAAATATGATATATGAAAAAATGTTCTCATTAAAAATGTAATTATTGTCAGAAACATTTTCTAATTACTTAAAACATTCCAGAAGAGACTAAGAACTTTAAATTGTTACGATCCTTGAATTTTTGGAATACTTTGATTATGAAAAACCTAAACCTTGGGAACTGCTACGTGATCATCTGCTGGGCAATTGTTATTCAGCATGTGTCCTGGATGGTGAAAGGACCAATGACAAAAGTCTTCAGCTAGGCAGTGGCTTTTCCACTAGAGAAGAGGCAGGGTTACTAATATGTAGATACCATCTCAAAGCTTTTTTGTGCAGAGTACCAGGAGGAAACTTCAGGATATATAATACACATTGATTGTTGCATTGGTTCACTGAAGACATTGTCCTTATGTCTCAAATTGAAGGAACAGTCAGATAAATTCTTAATATATTTTATACATTCTCTCTCATGCTAAAGCATTTTAGAAAAAAAATATGCTACCTCCAACTGATTTATGCAGGGCCATGTAGTGTATTAGGAGAGCACCAGGCTGTGTCAGGAGGCAGAATTTTTATTACTGACCCTGCCACTAATAAGCTGTGTGATGTTGTGTTAGTTAAAACACTGGTATAAAAAAAAGGCATTTCATCTCTTAAGTAAATCCTGCTTCACCATGCTGCTTTCCCTTATTTATTTTCAAACCATAAAGGAGGGGGCTCAGTTGAAGAGTTTCTCAACTTTGCTTCATTCATGATGTTTTTAAAAACTCCATAGATCTAAACACTTCTAATGATGGTGCTGGAGCTGTATTATTATCACTCCTTTCTCTGAAGGAGATCTTATACCAGCGTGGCTGGTGTGACCTGAAATCTAGAGCGCACCCTTAAAATGGGCATCTTACTTTAGTCTGAGCACAATGGCTCCACAGTATAATAAAACTCAGGAGCAGATCTTGGGAGGGAAGCCAGGTATTGATTAGTTCTTATGTGCTGACTGCTATGGGAATTTCTGAGTTTCACACAAATGAAAGTACAAATTGTTTTTTGGAAATCGTTGCAAGACCTTTTACAAATGATTTATCTATCGATTGATCGATCAATCAGATGTCTCTCTCACACACATATATACATGTACATGCACATACACCATACACAAACAAAAATATAAAAGCTGAAACACTTGGGCAACTTTATCCTCAGCTTATGTACAAGAATACTCTCCCACCGCAGGTAACAAAAATGGGGAGTAAGTATAAACAGAAAATGGAGCAGCCTGTCCTTATGTGCTCCACACACTGAGTGAAAGTGTTCCCTTGAACATAAACCTTGTCATTTCCCTTCTACCATGGATTTCATATAACTAGTTCAACACAACCAACAAAATAAATATTACATAATAATTTTTAGCATTTGGATTTACCAGAAGGAATGGATGAATTAATTTACTTGTGAGTTGAGAATCAAATGGGGTCTCTACCATTTAGACACTAAATATTTAGTCCCTCACTTAATAGGTATGTATAAATTGCCTATTATATGCGAGCATATCAATAGGTATAAGGGATAAAATAATGAGAAAAATATATGTGGACTTACTCTTAAGGAATTTATTATTTTGTAGGAGAAACTGGCATTAATAAGCATAAAAATAAGTGCTAGCAAGAAACATATGGAACAGCATGAGAGAAGAGGAGAATCCAGCCAAATTTGGAGGGATAGGGATAGTTTCAATGAAGTGACTTTGAAATAAAATGAGAATAAGTCAGAGTTAGGTAAAGCATAGGAGGAAGAACATGGTAGACAGAGTGCTCAAAGTCTCTGGAAAACAAAAAGAATATAGTACACAAAGAGGCTGAGTGTAGGCCCTTGTGGCTGGAATTAAGAGAGAAAAGGTGAAATTGATGTGTGATGACAATTGGGCAAGAACAGAGATGAGACCCAATGGGAATTTTACATAGGTGGAATGCAGTGGGTTAATGCTGCGGGTCAAGGGGTTTCAATCACATCTTGCTTTCTTTGAAATGTGTGTAATTAATATGCCAACCAATTCAACTAGCTTTAATTAAATTGCTGTCATTGTTGTTCTTATTACTATTATTATTATTATAAATTTCTCTACAATCTGCCAGATGGTCCTTGCAGTTAATTCTGTTGTTTGTGGTTGTCAAGACCACTTGTTCTACTGATTTTCATCTTGGGACATAGTGATTATAAGATATGGTCTGGTTAAAAAAAAAAGTGCAACTTTGGCAAACATATACATTTTTAAAATATGATGCTTTCCTTCATATCCAAAATATACAAAAATCTGTTGAAATGTAAAAGTTGAAATGTAACTTTAAGTGTTAATATGATTTTAAAGTTTTGTGTGAAAACTCAAAAATTAAATACATCTCAGATTTTTTTAAAATGTATTTATAGCTCCCCTTTGATGATTATATTTTGGCTCAATAATTGAGACATTTCACCTTTGATTTGCCTATGGATGCCTAACTTTACCTTTCGCTTCTTTCTAGCAATCCCTTTAACAGGAACAATGTTTGTAACTGTTATAGGAAACATCAGTTATAGTATATTATCTGAGATTAAGCTTATTGAATATTCTCTGGGCTTTGCAGTGGACAATCCTAGAATTTGCTAGTTTCGCTAAATACAGTTTATAGGAAAAGAAATACTGTAAGAACACTTTAGAATAATATCAATAATTAATGTTTTATCTCACATTAAGACTGAGAAAAAAATTTTTAAATATGTGATTTCATTTGAGTAGTTAACAACTCTTGTCAGATATAGTGTCATTATTTCCATTTTATAGCCCAAGATATTAAAGGTCAGAGGTAAAGTTCTTTGCCAAAGGACATCCGATAGTTGATCTATGGTGAAATCTTTGTCTTCTGTTCCATTTCTTATTTTCCTTCCATCACTCCACTACTCTTCATATATACACTAGAGCCTGTTATACTGAATTTGTAGAAGAGTGTGCTATATATTTAACTACATGTGTAATTACGTATTTGGCAAATTGGAGACATTTTTCGCCAACTTTCTAGTATCAAGATCTGTGGCAGCAAAAAGTATCCAAGGAATCAAGCTCATCATTTCAAAGTAATACCTTTTCCCTTTGACATCCCTCCCTGTGCTTTCAATTATCTCCTTGACTTATGGATGTTCTAAGCCTCAATACTCATGATTTTTTTTCAAAAGCTGAAATTATATTTTCTCCAAGCATCCTTTCTTCTTTGTGCCATCTTAGTATTAATAATGGACCTATTCTTCCTGTCACTGAAGATGCCAGCCTCAGTGTGATTTTGAGATACTTTCTTAATTCCCTTTGACATACAGAATGGATTAATCCAATCTTTTTTTTTTTTTTTTTTACAGAGTTGTCTGATGCTGTCTCTCCCTCTTACCTTTCTGAAGTGCTAATCTGCAGACAGATACCCAGCTTGCATATATTTATGTTCTCAGGAAAAGACACATCCCTTCCTCTCCCATTAGTGTAATCTCCAACAAGCTGACTGTTAGAGTTTCTCTTGTAATGGCCACACTTTCGCATCTCATTGAAAAAGTCAGGATGAATTAATTGAAACATTTAACCAATTGCATTTATCCTCAGAACATCGTCATAAAATGAGACATTTTACGTAAGGGGGTTTTCTGGTTACCTTAAGTATATTCTTTTTAACACCAACATTTTTGTTTTAACTATTTGTGACCCACATTTCCCCAAGACAATGAGATACCTGAGTTTTACAGACTCCTTTATCCCCTTCTGCTGATGTCCTGTAGTTCTAACCTCCACTCCCTTAGTTTTTGCCAATTATTTCTAGGTATCTGCAGAGACATTTAACATAGTTTTCATACTGCTCCAGTGGATGCTGCATTCTCCCTTGAACTCTACTGGAAAGTCCCATTTCTCCTGCCCCTGGATGCATGGCCCCTGACCCTGCTCCACTGGGCTCCAACATTTTTGCCAGATGGCGACACCACTATGCCATTGTCCCTACAGCACAAAACGAACTTTGCCTTCTCCCCTCTCCTTAGCCCCAGCCCCTGCTAGATATTCCCACTCCACTAGGTTCTGAGGGTCCCGCTGGTTATTCCATTCTGTTTTTTTGAGTATTAAAATCTTTAATGCCGCTCTTCCAGGGGCTCATGGATAGCTGCCTGAGTATTCATTGTGCCAAAGCCCCAGGTTATCCTACAACAGAGAGGGAAACCCTAAAACAATGATATTTGGGTTGAGATTTGTACATAGTTTAGTTGAAATAACTTCCTCAAGTTTTATTTGTTTGTTTTGCTTGTCTATTTTGTTTTGTTATATCTTAATTCCAGGTCATTGATTTAATCACTTCCATCACAAAGTCCCTTTCAAATTTATTCATGTCTATATATACTCCTTTATCTCCATTACTCACTTCCATTCCCTCTTCATAGTCAATAACTCTAATGTATTTAATGAACATCTTTTTGATCTTATAACTATGCTTTTGAAATATATGTTGTGTTTTTGAACAAATGTCATTTTGGACCATATATTACAACTATTTTTTTTCTCTCGTTACTATGCTTTCAAGTTTGCTATATGTACATCTAGTCTGTGGTTTCTGACTGTTGCATGGTACCCCAGCATGTGCAGCCATAGCATGTTGACTATCCAGTTCCAGTGATAGATACCCAGATTGTAGCCAACTCATCACCATCTCAACTAATGCTACAATTTACAGGAGGGATCATATCCCCTTGTGGTCCTGTGTGAGGATTTGTTTGAGCCATATACCTAGAAGAAGAACTGCTGGACAATATACACACTGAATTTAAGTATGTGTTTCCAGGTTGTCCTACAGAATAGCAGCACCAGTCTACATTCCCACCACCACATGAGGATTTCTCTACATCTACACTATGCTAACACTTGGAATTATCTGGCAAAGTACAGATGTTCACCAATATTTCTTACTCTCCTCTTTATTCTCCTCTTTCTGGACATAAGGTAGTGTTGTACTTTCATACCACTTCAAGTTAGATGTAGCTATGTGACTTGCACTGAGCAATGGAACATGCACAGAAGTGACATGAGAGTTGGTACCTGAGAGGCCATGTGAGGCTTATTATTGAGTCAATGTATTGTACTTGGCTACATCTTCCTTTGTTTAGAGCTCCCTTACATGAGATCTTTTAGTGGGTTGACACTGTGGGATCCCTCTAGCATTCCCCAGACATAATCAAATATCCTTGAACCTCTATATTTAGACTCAGACCTGGCTCAAGATGAGATCCCTGTTAGAGATGTCTACCACATGCCCACATTTTTCTGCCTTTTCAGAGGACAGAGTTTATTGTGTATTTTCTTGATGGCCAAGTCCATCATTTACAACGTCAAATACTACAAAACAGTGTATTGGAAAATGTGCTCAGGAACTCCTGAAACGTACAAGGCAGTGTTAAATTAAACTAAAAGAGCCCAGAAAATGATGCTACTTGGGATCTTGCATCTACTTTTCTACAATTTTCTTTTCTCATTCATCCTGTCATTCTGCAGGTACTCTACATCCTGTTAGTGTCCTTTCTCTTTCAGATGTTCTCAATTCCTCCACAAAAGCAGAAGCAATAGCTTTTTAAAAAAAAAAAAATCACCTCCACACACTCACTGAATGACTTTCTTATAGTATATGTTCAATTAATATTTTTGTATTTGTTGTTTTGAATTTGATATGATTGCAAAATATGAGAAGTGAGATTATTGTAACGGCCTGAAACAACGGCAAATATTTCTTGAGGGAATGACTGAGGGATCACCTATGGATAAAGTGAAGAAGTTTAATGTCAGTATTTAATGGCTCATTTTGGTTCATTAAGGATCCTTTGTTCTACTTTTTTTTGAGGTATAGTTGACATATAACATTATATTTGTTTCAGGTGTAAATCATAATGATCAATATTTGTATATATTGCCAAATGATCATTACAATAAGTCTAATTAACATCAGCCACCATTCATAGCTACAATTTTTCTTCTTGTGATGAGAATTTTTAAGATCTACTCATTTAGTAACTTTCAAGTATGCAATACAGTATTATAAACTGTAGTCATCATTCTTACATTACATGCCCAGGACTGACTTATTTTATAATTGGAAGTTTGTACCTTTTGACTCCAGGTTTTAAATTACCAATTCTCAGTTCTGTTTCAGTTAGTTGAGGTTACACAACAAATGTTCTTTGAAATAACTGCAATTATTATGTTAAACTTAAAAAAATATGTTTGGTAAGCCAAAAGACCAACACTTTTTAGGTATTTAGTATAAAAAACTTCCAGGGAGGACAACAGAATATTTTTTTCTCATCTGTGTTTGCTCATTTATAAGATCAAATATCTATAAGATCATCTTTTAGTCCCTTCTTCCTCAGATATGCACTATTGAGTCTATATATATGTATGTCAAGAGCTTTTAAATTTTTATTGACAGTCTAAAATTTAAATATTTATAAACATGTTTTAAAATATGCAGATATCTAACTTTTAGTTTTATAGATAAAATATATCCAAATATGTTGTTATCCAGGGTCTACTTGGGGAAAAAAACAGTCTTTATTTTAGAAAAACAAAAATTGTTTTTACATAGCACACAGCTGAATGCATTTTAATGTGCAAGCAAAAATATTTTAAGATAATACTTGTTTACCCATTTTGGAACCACTACTAACTCCATATTCTTAGAATTATGAATCATCATTTCAACAGTGTCCTTTTCAAAGTGTCACCAGTGTGTTTCTACCTGAAATGCTTTTTAACAATTTCAAATCAGTCATCAGGAGACCAGCTAAAGACTCAAAGGTGCTATATGAATAATGTTTTACTTTTAAAAGTGCATCTTACCTTGTTTTCCCTCATATGGGGTGGTGCTCAGTGGAGGACTGAGGTAGGATGGTATTAGTCAAGAGCAGCTTACTGAATTAGCTCAGCTCTGACAGCAGTGTGGGGGTCATCCGTGCACAATGGGGAGGAATTGGTCCCCAGATGCCAATGACGACGAAAACGGTCTACAGTATGGCTTTTAAGGTGAAAAGAGGGCTTTATAAGCTTGCAGTAGTGGTCTGTTCTGACTTATAAGGGGTAAACGAGGATTCACTCTGGGTTTAGGAATTTAACCAAAGCCAAAGAACTAGTTAGAGATAAGCCAAGACTAGAACTCATTTTTTGTCTTCCTTGTAGATTTTCTTTCTCCACAGCGCACTCCCTCTGTGTAACACCTTATATAACTTTTCTTTTTGGCTTTATAGAATAATTTTACATTTGCTGCTTCTTCAGACTCTTTGCAAAACAGTTTTTTTCTGACCTATATTCATTTAAAACATGACATATTCAGAGAGAAAGAAGCCTCATTCAGACAGAATTCTTTAAGGGGCACTGTTTAACTCCACCCATACTAATATTGACTAGAAATTTCCATAGTTCCATTCAGTCTGTTATATATTTATAATAATAACCAGAGGTGTTTGTCAGCTGTTATATATTTATAATAATAACCAAAGGTATTCATTGCCTTAGGGCTTTATGCAGGCAACGAAAGGATTCATTAAGAAAAATGAACTTGTACGCTGTAATGAGGAATATATGTAGTTTACAATATGGAATGCTCTAAAATACATGCCTGGTTTTCTGAGACCATACTCCAATTCCTCTTCAATAAACAGAGGAGGATAACATGTGACCAGATTGGCTATGGATATTTTCTTTTTTTTTTTTTTTTTGCGGTACGCGGGCCTCTCACTGTTGCGGCTTCTCCCGCTGCAGAGTACAGGCTCCGGACACACAGGCTCAGCGGCCATGACTCATGGGCCCAGCCGCTCCGTGGCATGTGGGATCCTCCCGGTCCGGGGCACGAACCCCCGTCCCCTGCATTGGCAGGCGGACTCCCAACCACTGCGCCACCAGGGAAGCCCTGGATATTTTCATTTAAGTTGGGAGAATCTGCCTGTGAATGAAGCTTACTTTGTCCCAACTTAATTTTTCTTGGAATGTCTACTTGCTGTTTCAGGGTATCTCTTACCAAGTCTAATTTTTTTTTATGCCTAGTCTCAAAGTACCTACTTTAAATGCAAAAGTTGTATGTTTTGTTGTCTACTGGAAGCTTCACTTCCTTCCAATATATTCTGCAAAATGTTGCAAAGGCTGTGAGGCTTCAGCTTTCTGTTTCTCTGAGAATTCTGAGTATGTTTCCTTTGCTGGCTGCATTCTCTTGTAGGTTTATTACTTCTGTTGAGAATGCTATTTTAAATCTACTTTGCCTGGAAGAGTTCCCTCCAAAAATGAATCCCCCCATTGTGCAAAATATAGCCACCATAATATTTCCTTTGTATCCCTATAGCAGCAGTAGCTCAGAAGTAGCTCCAGGGAATTGATGGCTTAATCATTCCTTGTCCAATATCATGTGAGTTACACTAATATAATTGTTTTTCTATCAGATGGCCTTGTAATATAATACTAGTGCTTTCAGTATCTGCTTTTAAGGCAGTGTCTACACAACATCATACATTTGATTAAAGAGTAGGAAAATTATTATAAAACAAAAACTAGTTTTATGTTTTGGAATCATGTATGAGTTTATATACCTTCCTAAGTAATTTGAGGTTAGGTATAAAATATACATGGTAACAATTAATTTAAGATAATTGGGTTTAGTGAGCATAATATGGCCAAAAGGAGTCAATTCAACAATCATTTTTCAAATGTGTTCTATGTGCAAGGAATCCTTGGAGGTACAGTGATGAATAAAACCAAGTTCTTTTTTCTAAAGAATATAAAGCTAAAAAGGATAAAAAGTTATGTATGTAAAAAACCAAAATAAGGGTACCAGCTATGGCCTAGCCTCTGCTCACTGATGTGTTTCGGACTTCCTTTGACAGTTAGAATGAATCAACATAACTTATTTTGCACCATTTGACTTGAGGGATTGGGATCAAAGGGGTAGGAAGGAACCAACATAGGTTCTCACATTGTATTAGGTGGAGATGAAGGAGGATGGGCTGGGAAGAGCAGCTTGGACTCTATTTCAAAGATTTGTCTCCTAGACTGGCCCCATGGACTTTACGACAAAATCCAATAAGTGACCATTTTACTTTATTAATATTCAAATGATTTCATATGCATTCTACTAAATCCTCTCAATACAGGGAAGTCTTTCTGGTTTAGGTTCTTCTACAGTTGGTCTCAAATTAGGTAAGAAAAATGAAATAATTTGCCTGACACACGAACATACTAGATTTAAAAGATAAACAGACCACTTGTAACCAAAGTACAGAATAACTTTAAAGAAAATATCTCCATTTAATATTGTTCAAACAGAATCTGAAATGTAGGTTTCTTGTGAAAATATCTTCATTACTTACTGTTAAAAGGTAATCACTTCAGCTATATGGAGACAAGGAGCTATAAGCAGGAAAGGAAGAAGCTGTATTTTATGAGAGATTCTATGAGATGCGTGTTGGCGAGCCACCTACTTTCGTGCCTATGTGGAAAAGTGTGACCTGGGCAATAAGGACGTTATCCTGCTTCTGTTTGGACCATGAATGATTTGGGGAAATCAGTGCTGTTTTGGCACATGAATGATTTACAGCTTCGGAGGAGTAAACAATGGATCCAAAACAGAATATGGTCAGTGCCATATGATAGTGAAAATGATAATTTGTGAGTTCAAGTGAGAAACTTCTGGAACTCCTCAGATAGAACTAGGGAAGACTGAAGGGATCACAACAGTCTGCTAGTTAGAGGAATGCGTGATGTGATTATTACTGCTACTGGTGTGGTCCCTTTTATATGCACAGGCTGTGAAGCCTTGTAAGAACTGCTTTATACCCAGAAGATTAAAGGTAAGTTCCGAAAGAGCAAGGTCCCAGCCATTCTTGTTTATAATCACATACCCAGAAGATACAGGGATGTTTTGGGAAATAAATATTTCCATTTAGGTGTATACTAGATACATGGAAAACTGCAGTGGGGATAATATTAGAATGAACAGATGGAGACAGAACATGGAAAATGGTAAATGTCAAGGTAAGGAGTTGAGCTTTATTCTGCAGTAATTGCTAACTCTTGAAGGTGCTGAACTGGCAGATGCTGGAGGAGGTCTGGTTTCCTTCCATCTACCACCTCTTAGAGAATATGTCTTGTTTCATTCCACATTGAAATGTAAATAAATGCACAGGAGAAGGAATTGAGTATTTCAGTCATTATGAATATACTACATTGAGAGACACTACCTTTTTCTTCGAGTCATAGGTATGCGCCCTGGGAAGAACTAATGTCAATGATCCTACTTTGTCTTGGTGAACAGAATGGAGCTTTAGAAAGAGAGTCAAGCAGAGAATTGACTCTGCAGGGAATTTGAGGTTCTCTACAGTCCAGAGAACCTCAAATTCCGTCTTTCTAGGTATGTGTCCCTGAAGTCTGGAATTTGCTAAATGCTAGGATGTCTTAGGCAACAAGATCAGGCTGTTTGGCTACTTCCAGGATGACTGTAGTCAATCAACATCTGCAGAGAACAATCGCAGAACAACCTCAATAGGTACAGAAAGTGTACCTATGCAACTTCTATTCTCAAAATGAATTGTCTCAAAATTTTTCAAAAAATGAAATAGTAAATACAACCATCATCCAAGTTTCCATTTTGTACCAGCTGACTTTGTTGACAAATTATATCTATACTAAATACTCTTGTGGACAAAACAAAAATGGACTGCTGTTCTAGATTCTTCTGTTAGCTTTATGTATTTATGTAAAATCTGAATATGTATTAATTAAGTTACATTTATATGAAAGTGCATCAACTTTATGTCAGACATTCAGCTTAAATGTGAAAATTAGGTGAATTAATCACTAGGTTATATTCATTATGGCACAGTGTCATGGGAAGAAAATAAGTGTTAGAGTTCAGCCTTTCAATCTGATTTTGAGCACCTATGAGTTGTGGGTCTCTGGGAAACTCATTTAATTTATTTGGGCTTTAGAATATCTCTTATAAAACTGAGAAAAAATGCCAAATAACCAAATTTCCATGATGAATAAATAAAATATAGAAAAATACTCTGCACAGAGCCTTGCTCATAGAGGCGCTAGACAAATTTAGTTATTTTGTTCCCATTCTATTCTACATCAGATGTTTTAAATTATATTTTTAAAAATTAATGTTATTGGAGTCTTTTTTTCCTTCCCAACATATGTACATTGTGTTGTTTATGTTTTGCTACCATCAAAATGAATTTGAGGCAACTTAAATTATTAAAAACAGGAAACACAATTACGAAAAAAAATTTAAATTAACATACAGAATACATCTCACTGGAAAGATAAGAAAATGAATGATATGAATTAATAACTGAAATTCTTCACCGTAGCTTTCATACCCATACTCCATAAAAAAAAAAACCTATCTTTCCATGTTTCGTTCACATTTTGTAATATCAAGCATCATTTGCTCCAATCAAATAAGACTTCTTAATAACTCCTATATAGCTCATTTACTTTTTTTCTACCTGAAATACTTTTTCCTCTTCTCCAAACCTTCAATAAAAGCCAAGGCAAATGCTAATGTTCTCCATACAGACTGCAGAGTCCCTGATCCAAATATTTTCTTTTCCTCCTTGGCCTCCTCTAATTCAGTCTTTAAGAACCACCAGTAATATCATCCTACTCAACCTTATTTGTTCACTTGTCTTAGCTTCTCTTTTCCTGCTGACAAGTATGCTGGGCAGTAATCCTGGCTAAAATGTGGATTGGACCATTTACTCTGTCTCCTCTGAAACACCCAGTATAGTTTCTTCCCTTTTTTGTTGTTCATTATCTATTAGTTAAGTTGTACTAAATGGAAATATAATACAAAATTATTCTCTAAGTTTCCTGACAACTGAGGGGAAAAACAATTAAATAATTTAGTTGTCCATTAAATAAAGCACGGTAAAGTCATTTGGAATAACTATATATTTTATTCTGATCTCTAGGATAAATGTATCTCATAGATCATGATATTAACTTATTTACATGGTAAGTGGACAATAAGTGAAAACAGTTCTCCAAAAGATTAAAAAATCTTTGTTAAAACTAGACATCCACAAGCAAAAAAATAAATCTAGACACAGACCTTATACTCTTCACAAAACTTAAAATGAATCACAGACCTAAATGTAAAATGAAAAACTATAAAACTTCTAAAAAGATAACATAGGAGAAAACCTGGATGACCATGTGTATGGTGATGACTTTTTAGATACAACACCAAAGGCACAACCCATGAAAGAAATAATTGATAAGCTGGACTTGATTGAAATTAAAATCTTCTTCTCTGCTAAAGATAGTGTCAAGAGAATAAGAAAACAAAACACAGACTGAGAGAAAATATTTACAAAAGACCCATTTGATAAAAGACTATTATCCAAAATATATAAAGAACTCTTAAAAGTCAACTGTAAGAAAGCAACCTGATTGAAGAATGAGCCAAAGATCTTAACAAACACCTCACCAAAGAAGATATACAGATGGCAAATACGTAAAAATAAACATGTTCCATATCATATGTCAGCAAAGAAATTCAAATCAAAACACACACCACTACACACCTATTAGAATGGTCAAAATCCAGAATGCTGATAGCACCAAATGCTGGTGAGGAGCTAGAGCAACAGCAACTCTCATTCATTGCTGGTGGGAATGCAAAACGGTACAGACATTTTGGAAGACAGTATGGTGTTTTCTTATAAAACTAAATATACTCTTACTGTATGATCCAAAAACAGTGCTTCTTGATATTTACCCAAAGGGTTGAAAACTTATGTTCACACAAAAACCTGCACATGGATGTTTATAGCAGATTTATTATTAATTGCCAAAACTTGGAAGCAACCAATATGTTCTCCAGTAGCTGAATGGATAAATCAACTGGTACATCCAGACAATGAGATATTATTCAGTGCTAAAAAGAAATGACAAAGCCCTAAAAGGACATGGGGGAACTTAAACACCCAAGTGCAAGAAGCCAGTTTGAAAAGGTTTCATATTATTACAAATGGACCACTCTTGTGGGGGATGTTGAAAACGCAGGAGGCTGTGCATGGGGGAGGGGGAGGGGTACACGGGGAATCTGTGTACTTTACCCTCAATTGTTCTGAACCCCAAACAACTTATATATACATGGGGAAGCTACCGACAACCACAAAGAATCTTTGTTGAGCTGAATTACTCTTATATTACACATATTCCAATTTTAACTTCAGGAAGATGAATGACATTATTCAGCCATGTTGTGTCCTGATTATATTTCTTAACATAGATCAGAGCTTGGCGAACAGGTAAGAGTGGCTGGTTAGCTTGCCCAAGTTCAAGTAAATTTTGACAAGACCTGGCTATTTGCAGTCAATTTGTGGTGTAACTCTGACAAGTGCCTGAAGCACAGATATCTGTGTTGCTGATTAAAGAGCACTATGGATATCTTACATACCAGATGTGCAAATGGCAGAGTTTATAAAATCTTCTGCAATGTTTGGAGTCTGTTTTGCCTTCTCACCCAGATAGAAAGCCATATCACTTCCAGAAAGCATAATGGTGAGACACAGGAAGATAGGTATGTGTCTGTGTGTGGGCAGGGTGGAGGGATTTGAGGAGGAAGCAGGAAAGGGGGAGTAAAATAGGACCTTCAAGTTTGCCCAAATGTTTGTATAAAACACTCAGATATCTGAGCATTCCATGCTATAAAGTATGGAAGAGAAAATTACGTTCTGAAATACTGCTTTTATTATATAACTTGAAAGAATACAAATTAGTAATTTATTGCCATGACCAGAAAACTACCACAGAGTAACCCTGAAGTAATAGAACAGCTGCTTTTGAAACAAACAAACAAAAATATCTTATTAGTAATAGGCAAAATGCATTTAACTGAACTGAACACTTTAACAAGTACAAAGACCTGCAATTCACAGATTCTCTTTTCGTTTGTCCTTTCCCAGAAATAAATGTTAGATCAGATGCTTTAAATTTAGTGGAACCCCTGAACACAAAAACAAACTTTCCTTTGCTCCCTCTTTCCTTTCTTCTTTCTTTAGTACCTACTACAACGGGCACAGTGCATGGCACAGTTCCTTTGTGAGCAAAGTCAGGCATGACCCTTCTCCCCTCATTGGAGCTTATCATTTACTTCTTTTATAGTATGTATCCATTTGCATTATTGTTAAAAGTTTTGTCCCAGCCCACTAGCTCAGCAAAGGATAATAGAGCAGATGTGGGTATCCCTTTTACCGCAACAAAATCAATAGGTATGACTGACCCCTCCCCACCATAATTCCTTCCATTCTCACCAGTTACTTCTAGACGTCCATAGAGGACCACAGGGCTCACTAATGCTCTTCGTTACTCCAGTTTCTGAGCCCTCCCACCTCCTATGATCCTCTCTCATAAGGTAACCCCGAACTGCTAACAGAATCACCAGCCTTAAACGCAAACACCTTTGGGAAGATTACTGTATTTATCGCTGTATTTAAACATAAGTTTCCTGGGGAATTCCCTGGCGGTCCAGTCGTTAGGACTCTGCACTTTCCTAACTGCTGAAGTTTCCTAACTAATGCGAAAAGCCATTAGCTTAACCACCCAGTTCTAAAATACAGGCAGAATTTGATGCTACATCTCAACAGTTCACCATCACTTCCCATCCTCCCCACAAAACATTCCAGGGACACAGCAAGGGCAGTCTCCTCTGCCCCTGAGAAGGCAGAATATATTATATCTTAATATATTAAGTAAGTTGTTACAGTTGCTCCTGATTCTTGTTCTGAAGCCCCAACATCTTCCTATGAATTGTGTAATCTATGCCGTCACCTCAAACATTGCTAGGACCTACATTCTGCCACCTTCTCTGCAAGGCCGCCTATGTGTTCCACTGACAAAGTCAAATTTTTTCCATTTTCCCTGCTTAAGGCATCATGAAATTTTACATAATAATTCCCCATCTCACATAATCCTAAGAAAGAAGCTAGCAGGAGGTAGAAGTAGAAACTAGTGTCCCTCAATCAGGGACTTTCTCACTAATGAGGCGGAAGTATCTGTTCACACCTGAACTCAGAACAACAATTATTTTCAAGGAGAAACTTGGTTTGTTTGGAAAAATATCTTTTAAGTGCTTGAAAATAATGTTTGTTTCCAGTAATTACGGAATAATTCAAAACAATCCTCCTATTGAGGAAACACTAGAAAACCTAGAAAAAAATGAACAAAATCATCTTTGTGAAGGTTTAGAAGAACTAAACAGTTATTGATAGGTGGAGAGAAAAGGTCGACAACCAGTGGGTATCCAAAAGCAAATTCAGGAGTCCAGAGTCAAAGATTTAATGCTTACACATGCTTTTTGCCTGCCAATCTGAAAGGAACGGACAACGTGAAGGTTTCCCTCCCTCTCGCGACCAGGCACCACAGATAGAGGCCTAGGAGAGCTGACTTTGATAAGAATTCTTACCCTTTGCCGGCTTCTTCCAGTTTCCCCAGGATTCTGCAGGCTCCGGAGCGCGCGGGGCGTCCCAGCGGGTCTCATGCTGGTCACAAGGAGCTAAAGAGGAGGGAAAATGGTTTTCCCTCTACGCTTTATAGTGAGCGCTCGGCTGAGACCTATTTTCTTTGAGGCGCCTCCTAAATGGATAAACTAATCTAGGTTAAAGGTTCTCTCCTGTGGCCACAGTAATTCAGGATTATCTTGGGTAAGATTAACCTGCTTGTTCGGCCTTAAAAGAAAATTGTATTCACCTGACACCTCATGCCAGGCCCAGTCCGGCTTAAATCGTTCAGAGCCAGTCCGGCCCGGAACCAGTCCTGTTTCCAACTCCTCGGCTGTCCAACCCTCTACCCGGTCCGCCTTCTAAATCGGACGCAGTCCAACCTTAGACCCGGAAGGGTTTCTCAGTCGCACCCGTCCAACTCCGGCTGTTTCTAGACCCGGTCGGGAAAAGCGTGAAAGCGCATCAGGCGGAAGCTGCAGAGGCTCCGCGAGGGACGGACCCAGCACCTCCTGAGGCGGGAGAGGCAGCGAGCTCAGGGCTCAGCAGGTACCACGTCTGGTTGCTTGTTGCTCCTGGGGCCGTGGGGGGTCTCCTTCGGTCCCCGCTTCTTACTGTTAGTAACAGAACTGTTAAAAGATAAGCTGAGGTTTGTTAAAATGTTTAAGATTTTATTTGAGCAAAACTCTCTTCAAATTGGGCAGCATCCAGTCTAGTAGATAGAAAGGAGCTCGAGGAGCTGTTCAAAATGAAAGACTTAAAAGTCTTTTACTGGCAGAAGGGAGCAGGAATGAGGAAAAATAAAGTAGGGAGAGAAGCGGTGGGGTTAATGCAAAGTCACTTTCCTTCGGGGGATGGCAGGGGCCTGTGAGACAGACGACCCCACTAGTGCTGATCAGAAGATTCTGACTGACTGGTTTAAGGTTCCATTTCTGGGAGAACTGAAACTGTAATTAGGTCTCAGTTTGGTGAGGGGGGACTTAGCATAAGCAACTCCATTTTGGGACTATGGTTTTTAACAAGATTTATAAAGTTTATCAATACAGTATGATACTGGTGCCAAAAATACAACTGACCAAAGGAAGAAAAAAAATCCAGAAACACAACCACACATGTTCAGACACGATTTGTTACAAAGCTAACATTACATGTCTCTTTTCAATAAACGCTGCTGAAGCCTTTAGATATCTGTATTTTTATAAATTAGCACTTATAGCATTCACAAAAATTTATCAGGTATATTTAGATTTCTAAATATAAAAGGCAGAATAATAATGCGTCTAGAACATAAGACACTTCTTTAAAGGCCTTGAAGAGAAAAAGTCTTAAACAGGATACTGTGATATTGTGATTTATAATAAGAAATATATATTTGGTCATCTTCCACTTCCTGGCACATAGATCCCCAAACCCTCGTAATTTCCTAAGTGATTAGAGCAATAGTGGTGTCGCTCCTTAAAATATTTTGTTTCTGTTCTTAGTTCCCGAAATGGCTTCAGAGAGATAAAGATGAAAGGAGCATCTTCTGTGATTCCTAACAGTTCCCTGTGCACCACACCTGAGTTTGTTATTGAGGTGACTTTTAGAAAGCCTCTAAGGATGTGGACTGGTTGCCAGGGAAACCAAACATGATTAGAGAGTTGGAACTTTCAGTTTTACCTGCCCCTCCCCCCACCTCCCAAAAGTGGAGAGGGGCTGGGGTTGAATTTAATCACCAATGGTCATTGGTTTACTCAATCATGCCTATGTAATGCACCCTTCATAAAAACCCCAAAGGGCAGGGTGTGGTGAACTTCTGAGTTGGTGGAGGTGCTGGTTGTGTGCTCTGCCTGAAGACGGAATGGAAACCCTACACCCCTTCCCAAGTCCCGCGGCCCACGCACCTTTTACATCTGGCTGTTCCTGAATTACATCCTTTTATAATAAACCAGTAATTAGTAAGTAAAATGTTTTCATGAATTCTTTGAGCTGCTGTAGCAAATTAATTGAACTCAAGGAGGGGGCTGTGCAAATCTATAGCCAGTGGTCAGAAGCACAGGTAACAACCTGGACTTGCAGTTGGTATCTGAAGTGGGAGCAGAGGCAATCTTGTAGGACTGAATCCTTAATGTGCAGAATATGACTCTATTTCCACACAGTATTATCTAATTTCTGATTAGATAGAATCAGAATGGAGTTAAATTCTAGGACACCCAGTTGGTGTTGTAGAATTGTCTTGTATGTGAACCCCCCCCGCCCTCCCCCCACACACATATGTGGTGACGGGAGTACTATACAGCAGTGTTCAGAGTATTGTGTGTAGTGTAAAGAAAAACAATAGTGTGTGTGTGTTTACAGATATAAAAAGAATAACAAAAGAAAATAGTTTCAATTGTTCATCAAAATTAAGGGTTTCAGCTTAGTAAAGATATTATTTAGAAAGCAAAATAGTAAACTCAAGAGCAGAAGAAGATATTGCAAAATATTTAGCTTTCAGAGATCTTGTATTTGGGAATCATAAAGAACTCCTACATATCAATAGGAGAAAGATAACCAAATGGAAAAATATGTAAGTATTTGTATTAGAACAAATACTTTAAGAGAGAAGATAGTAAAATAAGCAGATAAAAAGGACCTCAATTTATTCAGTAATCAAGGAAGTGCAAATTAAAGCCATAATGAAATATTGCTACAAACTCACCAGAAAGACTAGATTTGAAGTATAATTCCAAATGTTGACGAAAGTAGAGCCACTTGGACTATAAATTTGAGATATTTGTTCTTTGTTGCCTCTTGCTGAAGGCAAATATGATACTGTCTCCAAATACCAATTTGTTTTTGAGTCTAATGGCTACGCTATGATCTTTCAATAGTTTTCTAACAGGCATCTTTTTTAATGGACAAGTTGTTAACAGTATATTTATTCCATAACCATGATGGTGATTTCATCTAAATTCTGTACAAGTCTTATCTTATGAACAACTCCAGGTTTATTTGATTATTTTTGTTCATTTGCTTCTTTCTGGCTCCTATTAGACTTTACAAAACTAGAGGCAGAGTTCCCAGATTGCTCCATAATGGTTTTAGTCTGACAATTTGTTGTTATGTATTTAGATGAAAAGCATGTCCCCAAAATACAAATTGTGTAGAGTAGAGAGATTTTGACTTAACCTTCTTATCCCTACAATCTCATTAGTCAGCAACATTCAACAGAATTTTTTTTAACATCTTTATTGGAGTATAATTGCTTTACAATGTTGTGTTAGTTTCTGCTGTATAACAAAGTGAATCAGCTATATGTATACATATATCCCCATATCCCCTCCCTCTTGCATCTCCCTCCCACCCTCCCTATCCCACCGCTCTAGGTGGACACAAAGCACCGAGCTGATCTCCCTGTGCTATGCGGCTGCTTCCTACTAGCTATCTATTTTACGTTTGGTAGTGTATATATGTCCATGCCACTCTCTCACTTTGTCCCAGCTTACCCTTCCCCCTCCCTGTGTCCTCAAGTCCATTCTCTACATCTGGGTCTTTATTCCTGTCCTGCCCCTAGGTTCATCAGAACCTTTTTTTTTTTTTTTTTTTAGTTTCCATATATATGTGTTAGCATACGGTATTTGTTTTCCTCTTTCTGACTTACTTCACTCTGCATAACAGACTCTAGGTCTATCCACCTCACTACAAATAGTTCAGTTTTGTTTCTTTTTACGGCTGGGTAATATTCCATTGTATGTATGTGCCATGTCTTCTTTATCCATTCATCTGTCGATGGACTCTTAAGTTGCTTCCATGTCCTGGCTACTGTAAATAGTTCTGCAATGAACATTGTGGTACATGTCTCTTTTTGATCTATGCTTTACTCAGGGTATATGCCCAGTAGTGGGATTGCTGGGTCATATGGTAGTTCTACTTTTAATTTTTTAAGGAACCTCCATACTGTTCTCCATAGTGGCTGTATCAGTTTACATTCCTACCAACAGTGCAAGACGGTTCCCTTTTCTCCACACCCTCTCCAGTATTTACTGTTTCTAGATTTTTTGATGATGGCCATTCTGACTGGTGTGAGGTGATACCTCATTGTAGTTTTGATTTGCATCTCTCTAAGAGTATTGGATGTTCATTTCCTTTTCCTCCTTAGGATGGGTACCAGTAAAGCAAAATGGATTATTCAATAATCAATGACATTAATTTTTGATTAGATACATAAATGAGATTTCCCCTAGACTTATCCTACAGATGGCATATAGCATCGTTATTACATATCTACTACTTCAGTTCAATAAGCACTTACTAACTGGCTATTTGTGTGGTTTTAAAAATAACAAAGAGGGCAGTTTCATCCTTTTCTTCTTTTTTTAATTTTTGAATTTTATTTTTTATACAGCAAGTTCTTATTATCTATTTTATACATGTTAGTGTATATATGTCAATCCCAATCTCCCAATTCATCCCACCACCACCACCACCTGCCACTTTCCCCCTGTGGTGTCCATACGTTTGTTCTCTACATCTGTGTCTCTTATTTCTGCCTTGCAAACTGGTTCATCTGTACCATTTTTTTAGATTCCACATATCTGTGTTAGTATACGATATTTGTTTTTCTCTTTCTGACTTACTTCACTCTGTATGACAGTCTCTAGGTCCATCCACGTCTCTACAAATGACCCAGTTTTGTTCTTTTTAATGCCTGAGTAATACTTCATTGTATAGATGTACTACACAGATGTAGAGAACAAGCATATGGATACCAAGGGGGAAGGGGGGGTGTCAATATATATTGACACATATACACTATTGATAGTATGTATAAAATAGAAGACTAATGAGAACCTACTGTATAGCACCAGGAATGTTCTGTAGTAACTTAAACGGGAAGGAAATCCAAAAAAGAGGGGCTATATGTATACATACAGCTGATGCACTTTGCTGTACAGTAGAAACTAATACAACATTGTAAAGCAACTATACTCCAATAAAAAAATAAAAAATAAATGAAAAAAAAAAGCTGTTTCTAGTTTTCTAAAGCACCACTGATGATGTTTCCAGCAGTAACTTCCAGGGCAAATATCAGCGATATCAAAGGAACCAGCAGTAGTATCTCTGCTGAGAGATGTCAGCAGTGGTGTCTTCATGGGAGCAATTCTACATATGATTTTTGAAACTCTTCCTAGAAGTATATCCCCCATCCCTACCCCTCTGTCCCCCTGGGTTCTGTGAGCCATCTACGCACTTTAATCCAATCTGTTTCTCTTAAATTAGACAGAAATAGGCCTTCGTTAGGGTTCTGGAGTAAGTATGGTCACGTTAAGTCCAACTCTTGACCTATTTATGCTTGTTCCTGTGGAGTAAACGTGACTGGAAGAAGATACACACGCACATACACATGCACTGCTTGGTCACACTTGAATTTATCACCTCAGTTGTGCCCCTGATGGTGGGAGCAATTCTGTTTTACAGTGGATAAATTATAATTGATTTAAATAATTTCATATTGTCAGACCTATAAATTGTTTCCAATTTTTTACTGATAGAAAAGTTGTTGTTATAGGTTATCCAAGTAGCTGAATCTTTGCCATATTTATAATTATTTCCTTCAATTAATTTATTTTCTAGAAGTAGAGTTCTGATTCCAATTATGAATAAGTGACTGGAATTGGGTAACTTTTCTGTTGTCACAATTATTAAAGCTGAGCAAGTTGTAAAATACAACTGTTTGAAGGTACTGGAATACAACCAAAGTAGTTAGAGACAGGAGAGACTACGATCATTTTAAGAAGGAAAGAACGTAAGGTGAGTTCCACATTTAGCTGGCTTCTCTTCTGAAGGTACTTAGAAATTTTCTGCTCTGAGAGGCAATAGAGCCAAAGCAGGAAACAAGAATCTTATAGGACTAAGGAGACAGAAATCAAAGTTTAAGATTGTGAGAGAGGGTACTAATAGAGTGGCAGTATCTCAAAGTGTCTCAGGTTGGAGACTTCAGAGGAGTACCAAAATCTCCTACTGATTCTCTTCAGGATATTGATGGACTCCTGATTATGCAGGCAAGAAAACTAAAGGAAAGCAGCAGCTGGGAGGGGAAAAAAAACAGAGCAGATTTCAGTATCTGCCTACTTCTAAGGAACAAGATTGAACTTCAAGTTCCACCAAATCAGAAGAACCTACTAAATACCCAGGGCTTTTCACTGAGTTTCCAGAAAAGCCATGATGAAATAACAAGGACAAAATGGAAACAAAATAATCTTAAAAAAAACCCAACAACTAAGAACTCATGAAAGCATTAAAGTTATCCTCTGATATCTGATACTCTATCTGTGTTCCACAAAAAAACAACAACAAAAGAGAGAGATTGTCTTTGGAAGAAGATATATCATTCATAGAGTATATAATTTTTTAATGTTTCATTTCCAATATCAAATTAAAATTAAAGGTATGTTAAAAAATACAACCACTTGAACAAAACCAAGAAAGAAACCAAACAGGGGACTTACCTGGTGGCACAGTGGTTAAGAATCTGCCTGCCAGTGCAGGGGACACAGGTTCGAGCCCTAGTCTGGGAAGGTCGCACATGCCGTGGAGCAGCTAAGCCTATGCTCCACAATTACTGAGCCTGCGCTCTAGAGCCTGCAAGCCACAATTACTGAGCCTGCGCACCTAGAGCCCGTGCTCCACAACAAGAGAAGCCACTGCAGTGAGAAGCCTGTGCACCACAACAAAGAGCAACCCCTGCTCACTGCAACTAGAGAAAGCCTGCATACAGCAATGAAGACCCAATGCAGCCAAAACTATATAAAGAAAGAAAGAAAGAAAAAAAAAAACAATTGAAATAGATCTATTGGTGAATCTGATATTGGAATTATCAGAGATTTTAAAATAACACGATTGATATAATTCAAGAAAATAGAGGAAAGAATGGGAAACTTCAGTAAATGCCTAGAGTACGAACGCACACACACATAAAACCTGTCAAATGGAAATTCTACATCTGAAGAATATAATGACTAATATGAAAAATTTACCAGAGTAGTTTGTTAGCAGTTTAGAAATAGCCAAAAAAAAAAAAAAAATTCAGTAAATCAGATCATAGGGCAGTAGAGAGTATTGAGAGCAATGCACAGGGAGAAAAAATATATACAGTAAAAAGCGTATGAGACTGTTAAGACATAGGGAAAATGTTTAACATGTCTAATCAGAGGGGCAATAGTTGAAGAAATAGTGGCTGAGAATTTCCTAGACATGACTAGATACCAAGCCACGGACTCAAGAAGGTCTACAAACCCCACAGAGTATAAACAGAAAGAAAATTACACTTAGAGACATCCTAATTAAACTACTGAAAACCAAAGATAAAGTGAAATCTGTAGAGTGAAAAGGTACAAACTTCCAGTTTAAAGATCAGTAATTACTAGGGATGTAATGTAAAACATGATAGATATAATTAACACTGTTGTATGTTATATAGGAAAGTTGTTGAGAGTAAATCCTGAGATCTCATCACAAAGTTTTTTCTATTTTTTAAATTTTGTATCTGTATGAGATGATGGATGTTCACTAAAATTATTGTGATAATCATTTCATAATATATGTGAGTCATATTATTATGTTGTATACATTATACAGTGCTGCATATCAATTATATCTCAATAAAAGTGGAAGAAAAAACAGAAAAAGAGTGAAATCTTAAAAGGTTGCCGGGCAGCGGAGGAGTTCAAGAAGTACAATTAGGGCTTCCCTGGTGGCACAGTGGTTGAGAGTCCGCCTGCCGATGCAGGGGACACGGGTTCGTGCCCCGGTCCGGGAAGATCCCACATGCCGTGGAGCAACTAGGCCCGTGAGCCATGGCCGCTGAGCCTGCGCGCCCGGAGCCTGTGCTCCGCAATGGGAGAGGCCCCAACAGTGAGAGGCCCGCGTACAGCAAAAAAAAAAAGAAGTACAATTACAGAGTCAAAAATTTTTGAGATTTTTTTAAAGGTTTTGTTGTGAACTTTCAATCTGCTCTCTAGAAATTGTGCACCTTTTCCCCACATCCTTGACAATACTATCACAAATCTTGGTATGACTTTGGCATTCTAAGTAGTAGAGTCTTTAAACCTCTTTTATCTGTTGTGGTTTCTGAATGATGAATGAAGTTGTTGGAAGTTTTGGAGAGATTCAGCCCTTCTGAAACTATTTGTGAACTTTGGTCTTTTTGGATTAAAGTACAGTTTATAATTTAGATATTACTAAGATAGTGTTTCCATGCATACTTATGCCAAATTTTTCCTACACATATGTACATAAGTTTGATGTTTTATAGGTTTTATAGTTTTCCAGTATTCACTCTTTTCAGTCTCAAATAACAAAACTGCAGGGGCTCTTAGTGTTTGCATTACTTACATATTGTTGTTTTAAAAAAAATTGAGTTATACTCACTCATAGAATAGTTTATACATTGCAGTTATTTTCCTAAGTAATTTTGATTTTATTGCGGTTCTTGGTTTCATAACATGCCTTCAGGTGTCCTTGAAAGAAGTGCTTTCATCTCTGTGGGTTCAAATGCCCTCCCTTGGCTTCCATGGGCAGCAATTATGGTGTCTTGTATCATCTGGTGTCTTTATACGGTTATCCCTATGAAGCTGAGATGCAAAGATCCTACCCCAGTGATTTAGGTCTGGCCTCATTCCAAGCCTTAATTGATGGAGACTTTGTCCTGTATTTAGTATTCAGCATAGAGCAAAGCGTTTTTCATGAAATGGTTCCAGGGAATGAAAAGGCCCTAGTTATTGCAAGCCCCACAGCGAAGCGGAATTACCTCTGGACCCGACCTGAGGCTCAGTGCCATGCTGATCACTTTCTGTTACCAAGTAATTCCCTAAAATACAAACAAGACTCATTTTGAAAATACAAAACTTTATTAAATATATACAATAAAGTGAAAAGACAGCATGCAAAATGTTACGTGCACACATTAGAATTGTAAACAAAAAAATTAATAAAAGCATATGAAGAAAGCCTGGAAGGAATTCCACCAAAATAATAATAATGGTAGTTTGAGTACAGGAGTAATAGGCAATTATTTTTCTTTTTACCGTTTTACATATTTCCTAGATTGTAGTTATATTACTTTTATAATTAAACAATAAATTTCCTTTAAAAATGATGTTAAAATAACTCCTCTGATAAAGATTTTGACAACCTACTTTTATAACCTCCTCTCTTTAGCAATAGACCTGGGATTATAATACTGGAATGTCATAATTAAGATCATAACATGTTAATAACCCAAGTGGAGTTCTTAACATTATGGTTTGCTTATTTTGTAATACACTTCTTTTTAGCACCTGTACAATTTAAACCTTTTAATTACATTTTGCATCACTGTCAGGCAAAGTAATTGCAAGCAAGTTTCATATATGCATTTTTCTTAAGCTTGACTTATTATAGCAATCCAAGTGTAGTGGGAACACTGCATTTAACCAAGCAGAAGACAAAGCGGTAATTGTAATTTCACTCTAAGTCATCAGGAATGGAATTTTCGAGTCATCTTTTTCACCTTCCAGATGCCTTAACTGCCAAAATTAAGATTAATTTATCAAAAGTATGTGAAGATGTTACATACTCTCTAACAAATCTTCTAGACTACAAATAGGGAAAAATGAAAATATGAGAATTAAAAACTAAGTACTTTTTCTTGCACGTGTCTTACTTGACTACAGAATAGGTGTATACATAGAATTAAAGATTTTATATGCATTTAATCTTCATTTTTCCTAATATTGTCCTCTAATATTAACTCTATTTAGTTTGAATGACTATAGAAAATATCCATAGCACTTTAAGTTAGCGTAACTTTTATTTTTACCTGCATTACTAAAAACAATCCAGTTATCTTTAAACTAAAATAAATTTATTTAGAAATAAATTACACAATAACATCCCTTTCTTAAAGGTGCTGAGATAAGGAACTGTGGAAATAGCTCCCATTAAAACACGATAGCTATATGGTTACATAATGGCTGACTTCTTTCTATGTCTTCCTGTGGTAAGGTCTGTTTGCCCTTTTGGCAAGTTTATAACAATTTCCAAGTTGATTTTGAACCCCATGATATACATTTCAAATGAAGACTTTTCTTGCCTGCATGACTATGGCAAGCAAACTTCCTGTTTTATGCTATTATTTGCTCACTGTCACAAATCTTGTGACACTTCAGTAAACAAAATTGAGCAGGTGATGTCAAGCTGAGTATCAGAGCAATTTCATAGGACTCCAACCTCACCATATGCTGTGGAAGGGAATGTGAATTAACTTTTGCTGCTCTGGGTTTTAACAATCATGAACTATTTCATGTGGAGTCAGAAGGAAATTCTAATCCAGTGGCTTTAGAGTTTAACCCCTTTTTCAAATACCAATCTTGTGTAGAAGCCCAATACATAGAATGATATAAGCAGAACTCCTCCACTGAGTGAGAGGCTGCTGTGGAGCCCTTACAATTCACTTGTCTTATCCCTTCTTTCTATGTGGGAGCTGCTGAGCATCCCAGCAGAACACAAGAGGTCCTCAGGACAGATGGCAAACCACAGATCTAATTCCAATCTCTCTCATGTTACAGACAAGTCAACAAAAGCCTAAAGAAATGAAGTTACTTGTCTGAGGTTAGAAAACACAAAGCCTTGCACACATTAGGTCTCAAAATATAAGTTACCACAGTGGGTGTTATATTTAGTCAGTGAAAGAGGCAGACCTAAAAATTGGGAGTATTTTTTCCACCAAAATTACTGCTGTTTAATAGAAAGGTTTTGTGGTTTGTTTGTTTTTTTCATTTTTCTGAAAGTTCTTCATTTGTCTGGAAGTGTTCAAAGGAAAGTGTAAAAGGAAAATGTTCATTATGAAAATCAACCCCAAAAAGTCTATGGGTAGGTCAAGGAATATACAAAAAATATGGAAGAGATCTCAGCATGTTATCCTGAGGGAACAACAAAATATTCAGTTCAAGTACCACTGCTGCACAGGTCTGGTGGGACCCAGTTGCTGCTGGAACCATGAATGCTTCATTCTGTTCAGAGAGGTATTTACAGGGAAGTAATTTCCTAAGAACAAGAGCTCTGGCCAACTCTGGATAGGGTTGAAGGTATGTTGGATTCTCAGTGTAGAGGATCTAAAATGTAGATTATAGATGAGTTTTATTATGTCACAGAAATCATAAGGCACGGGAAGCTCTAGGACTCCTAGATATTCTGATTGCTTAAAATGTGTGTTGTGACATACATTCTCACTTTATATTAGTTAAAATATTTGATTTAACCAAAGCACTAATTTTTTGCATCAGAAGAAGGCACTTCCCCTCTCTACACTTCAGGTGCCCCATAACTCAGGAGTTATATCAGCATTTCATAGAAATACAAAATAAATTATCACAATATCAAACAGTTATGCTTATTACAACAAACATGAGAAATCTGTAGAGAATGCATTGAGACTTTTGCTGGGTCTCAGAATTTCATCTAAAGTCTGAAAGCTGAGACAATGAAGGGCAAGTTTTGTTACTTATCTAAAAAGAAGCAACAAACTCATCCCCACATGGCCAGACTGGTCCAACCATCATCATTCCCAATAGCTAGTGTAAGAGAAGTTTAGAGATTTGCTGGAGAGCAAAATCAATGAAGAGATTTTATAGATTTTTGACTCTTCCCTCGAGTCAAGTAAGGGTACCTCCTAGTAACCACTCAGACATTGGAATGTCTGTCAAAAGAGACACACTAACACACTCCCAAATCCTTGCCAAATGCTTGTTAGCCACTAAAAATGCATAGGTTTGCTCATGCTGGCATGGAACAGGCATCTCCAGCTTGGCATGTGTTTGCTGGAGTTTGTGCACACAAGTCTGTGCTTGTCTCTTGCCTGAAGAATTCCAAACACTGGAGGTTGCCTAGAGCAGGTCCCATTGCAGAGCAAGGATAAAGCGTGCAGTGAATTGGCCTCACTCCTGGACCATGCCAGGGCCAGGTGGTATGCATCTTCATATGGACCACCTGGATACCCAGAAAAGTAGCCAGGCTTGAATATTTTTGAAAGGACTCGGGTGTCTGCCAAGAGAAAAATGGACCATTTTGCTTTACCGCCACCAGGAATTGAAGGCAAGTTGTTAAGAAGTCATCCAAAGAGTCTATTACCAATGCCATGAAATCGTGTGGTGCAGAGATACCCAGCAAGGGATTAGAGTCTTTGCCATTTTATTGTGCACCCCTCCCTAGCTCCTGACCATAGAATAGTTAGAAGCAGAGTGAGGAGGAGGTGAAAGAAAGTTCTATTTGAAGTCAGTAGGGAGAAGAAAGAATAATGTGATCATTTTATTTACCCTATTTAAGATAGACTGTTTAGTACACCACTTATACATTTCTAAATTTGTTTTACAGTAGAGGAAACTGAAAATCAGAAAGATAATTTACCCAAAAGCACAGAGGTTGGAAGTGACAAAACCAGTAACCTTAAATTCCTTGAGAGAATGCCACCTTCCTTTATTAGAGAGGTTGCAAAGAAATTGAGCATAATACTCTGTGATGCTTTTCTCTTTGGCATTTTCAACTTACATCTTAGAAAAATCAGACTGAAAAATTGTGAATACGTATTCTGGCACTACCTAGGTGATGTGGATAAGTTGCTTCATTTACCTAAGCCATTTTTCTCATTTACAGAATGCAGAGTTTGGATCAATTTAGCTCTAAATTCCCTTTTAGATTTTATAATATAATTATAGCTCAAAAAGACAGAGAGGAGAAGAGAGGAGAGGAATGGAGGAGAGAGGAGGGAAGGGAAGGGGAGGGGAAAGATGTGGAAGAGTAAGATTCTGTATTAGTTGTATTAGTTAAATATTTTATACCTTAAATTTGTATTTTTTCAGGAGAGTCAGGGAATTAGAACTCCAAAAAGTGTCTTTATATTCTTCCTCCTCTTTCCCATCACTTCTTTCAGAGGTATTGCTAGGATGATTTCGTAATAAAAAAAAGGAAACATAATTTTAGGAGATGGAATCATTTAATCCTCTCTGAAATGCTTTCAGCTGTAGATAGTAAAGAAAATTCTGCAGACTCTGAAAGCTACCCTGTAACTGGATTCTCAGGAGAAATGGTGGTATGGAGGTTTGTTTTGTTTGGTTTTGTTTGTTTGTTGTTGCTTTTTAAACATGATGGGAATAAGACTGGGAAATTGTAACTTCGGATAGGTTTGTTGCTGCAGCTTTCAATCCTGTCACAATTGGTGTCATGAAGATGAATAAAGGTGGTGCCATCTTCTGTTTTCATTATCATCCAAGGGGCTGGGATCGGAAGGGATTCATTTTGTGCCCCTGTCATTTCTCATTACCATCTTTGTCATGAGAGTGAATTATAACAGCCCTCCGATGCCAGCTATGGCTTTGCTCTCATTACAGACTTTCATTCTTGGGACGAAGATGGTAATAAGAATGGAATGTCGTGTAAAAACAGAGCTCACTTTCATGACAGTTGGAAATTGGTGATGAAAATGGAGAATGGCAGAAAAAAATTAATCCTTTTTTTTGTGGCAAAAATTGTCCTGCAAACAACATTGTGCACCAAGGGTATCCCTCACCGTGGCAATGACAAAGCAATGAAAAGGCAAACAATGAAGAGCTTTTGGCGCAAATGAGGGATTCTGAGGCATCCATCTTGCTTGGTGCTTTGGAAACATCTCTCTTAATCCTGAATAATGTAACATCCATTTAGCTCCAAAAGAAATGTGATAGGCAATTAGGAGCTTCTCTGTTCTCCCTTCTAGTGATATGAGTATCTCTATTACATACTGCCAGAAAGGCACTACCAAATTTATGGAAGCCATTAGAATTTCTATATAGGATACTTTTCACACACACACACACACACACACACACACTCTCATACACTCACACACATGCAAATATATGCCTATGTATATGTGTTCATATATATACAATTCTAGAAAAGTACTTAGCTGACTCAAAAATAGTGGTATTGAAAGGAAAAACGTTCACTTTCTGTTTTATACATTCCAGTATTGATTGATTTTTTTTATGCCAAGAGCATTTACCGCTCTTAAAATTATGGAAATGATAGCCTTCTCTCCCACCAAAATAGATGGCTCTGTATACCACTGAATTACCTTTACTACTAGAGTCTACCATCACCTTTTGATACATATTCTCTAATTTTAAAATGGCAAGGGAGAAAAGTACCATTTATATATACATTTTTAAATGAATGCCCTCAGTCTCTTTCTTTACAGATTCTTTTTCCCACCATATTCCAACTGTGATGTTTTTCTTTTATACCCAGAGGTTGTATCTTTACAGAATGAGGGTTAGAGCATGCTGATGGTGGAAAGAACTTGTTGTGAAATGGTCCTTTCATTAGATTTTATTTAAAGCATTCTATTTAACGTTTAATCATTTGCCAACATACGTAACAGATATTCAGTATTTATCTATTTTGCAACACGTCATTGTTGGGAGAGAAAATAGACATTTAATATGCACATTGAACACAGAACCATTTATAAGTTGGTTATTGAGTACAGAAACATTTATTATGTGCATGTTAGTGTCTGGCTTAATTTAAGGTTGCTAGATGTTGACAGATTTGATTATATTATATGGACTAACCAGGGAAAGTCGGCATGAGAGACCACTTGTATTGGTATGAAAAGAAGGCAATTACTCTGTAAAACATCACCTGAGTTCACTTGATTTCTTATACTTTGAAGTGGTTCATGGCAAGGGCACATGTTAAATCCTGAAATCTTTTATACTTTAAGGGGCTGTGGAGAGGGGAATAAAATGGTAATTGTTAGAAACAAAGAAAAAAAAAGATTATTTTAAACTATTATAATTTTTACACAGGAAATATGCTGGAACAATTTTATGTAGGCCTACCAAGTCATTGACAGAGTGTTCTCAATTAAAACTCTAAAAAGTAGATTATCCTGAAGCTTTCTCTATAGAGTGTTTCATATAACTGCTAAGGTTGAAAGTGTAGAACTCTTCAGATCATATAAGGAAAGCTCATTTTAGGACAAGGTTATTAACCGTGATAGAAAAGCCATGAGGCATTTGTTCTTTGTTTTGTTTTGTTTCTGGTTTTTATGCTTTTGACTTCTGTAATGTATTTTTATTGAAGTATAATTGACTTACAATGTTATTTTAGTTTCAGGTGTACAACATAGTGATTTAATATTTTTATAGATTATACTCCATGTAAAGTTATTATAGAATATTGGATGTATTCCCTGTGCTGTACATTATGCCCTTGTATCTAGAAGAGATATCTTTACTGCCATGCTCATTGCAGCATTATTCACAACAGGCAAAATATGGAGACAACCTTAGTGTCTGTTGACAGATGACTAGATAAAGAAGATGTATACACAGTTGATCCTTGAACAATATGCGTTTGAACTGTGCAGGTTCACTCATACAAAGATTTTTTTCAATTAATACTACAGTAGTACAGCATCCATGGTTGGTTGAATCCACTGATGTGGAGCTACAGACATGGAGGGCTGGCAGTAAATTTATACTCAGATTTTCTACTGCGCAGGGGTTGGTGCCTCTAACTCCATTGTTGTTCAAGGGTCAACTGTAGACACAGTGAAATATTTTTTAGCCTTAAAAATGAAGGAAATCCTCCCATTTGCAACAACATGGATGAACCTGAATAGCACTATGCTAAGTCAAATAAGCCAGGCAGAGAGACAAATAGTGCATGGTATCACTTATATGTGGAATCTAAAAAACAATATTGAACCCGTAGAAACAGAGAGTAGAATGGTGGTTGCGAGGAACTGAGGGAAAATAGGGAGAGATTGGAAAAGGGTTCAAAGTTTCAGTTATGAGATGAATAAGGTCTGAGGCTCTGACGTATAGCAAGGTGACTATAGCTGAGAATACTGTATTATAATTAGAACTTGCTGAGAGTAGAACTTAAGTGTTTTCACCAAAAGAAAAAAAAAGGTAAATATAAGAGGTAATAAATTTGTTAATTAACTCAATCATGGGACTTGTTTCACAATGTATATGGTATATCAAATGATCATATTGTAAACACTACCAAATGTAAAATAGATAGCTAGTGGGAAGCAGCCGCATAGCACAGGGAGATCAGCTCGGTGGTTTGTGACCACCTAGAGGGGTGGGATAGGGAGGGTGAGAGGGAGGGAGACGCAAGAGGGAAGAGATATGGGGATATATGTATATGTATAGCTGATTAACTTTGTTATAAAGCAGAAACTAACACGCCATTGTGAAGCAATTATACTCCAATAAAGATGTTAAAAAATGATCATATTGTAAACTTTAAATATCTTACAATTCTATTTGTCAATTATACCTCAATAAAGTTGAAAAGAAAAGGAATTGGTTTGGAATTCTAAATGTTTTTTGGTACTCCAGTTATTTAATCCTTAAAATACAATGTTTACAACAAAAAGACAACTTTCCCCTTGAAAATCATTTCTTTAATTTAAATTCAAAATGACATTTTATTTAAGGTGCATGTATACATACTTATTACATCAACAATTTTTAGTCATTTTTTTAATAGACCTTTTTTGGAGTATAATTGCTTCACAATACTGTGTTAGTCTCTGTTGCACAACAAAGTGAATCAGCCATATGCATACACATGTCCCCATATCCCCTCCCTGTTGAGCCTCCCTCCCATTCTCCCTGTCCCACCCCTCTAGGTCATCGCAAAGCACTGAGCCGATCTCCCTGTGCTATGCTGCTGCTTCCCACCAGCCAACTATTTTACATTGTATATATGTTGATGCTACTCTCACTTCACCCTCTCACCCCATGTCCTCAAGTCCAATGTTGTCAAGTCCATTCTCTATCTTTACCTCTTTATTCCTGTCCTGCCCCTAGATTCTTCAGAACCTTTTTTTTTTAAGATTCCATATATATGTGTTAGCATACAGTATTTGTTTTTCTCTTTCTGACTTACTTCACTCTTTATGACAGACTCTAGGTCCATCCACCTCACTGCAAATAACTCAATTTCATTTCTTTTTATGGCTGAGTAATATTTCATTGTATATATGTGCCACATCTTCTTTATCCATTCATCTGTTGATGGACATTTAGGTTGGTTCCATGTCCTGGCTATTGTAAATAGTGCTGCAGTGAACATTGTGGTACATGTCTCTTTTTGAATTATGGTTTTCTCTGGGTATATGCCCAGTAGTGGGATTGCTTAGTCATTTTTAATTATCAATAGCTGATCAATTTATATCAAATCAAATCAATGTAACAATCAGAGAGATCTTTTTATTCATGATAAAATTACTTTTAACCCAATTGAGCATTTTTGTGTTTTTGTTTGGCTCATTATTGTGTGTTGGCTAATTTTTTTTTTGTATGGTTCATTTGTATAGCCATGACCTTAGACATTATTTAAATTTACAACAGAAAAAAAAAAGAACTGAGGAAAATATTTTACCCTGGTGATTTTAAAACTTGGTTCATAGAATGTTGGTTTGTGAGTGGATGCCTCAAATGTGGAACAGGCATTGGGAAGTAGGTTGAAGCAGAAAAAAGAATCAATAAAAGTGGGAGACCATTTACATAAGATTTTATTCCTAATTCCATACTTTCAACTATACCAACTTCTGGGGACTGGGCAGTACATGTATGTTTGGTCAGCCATTATTTAATAGAATAACTTAAATAAAATTGGGTATTACTTCCCAATTCCTTTAATTTACATTATATCAGGACCTTTTTTATTGTATTTGGTAAGTTTCATATTTATTTAAAGTCTGAATCAAGATGTTGACTAAATCTTAATCATTCATAGGTTGTTAGATCTTCTATGCTTTCACTATTGTAAATAATTCTGTAGTAAATATCTTTATGGGTATAATTTTTTTAATGTTAGATTATATTCTTTGTTTTTATTTTTGTCTTTTTTTGTTTTTTTTTAAACATCTTTATTGGAGTATAATTGCTTTACAATGGTATGTTAGTTTCAGCTTCACAACAAAATGAATCAGTTATATATATACATATGGTCCCATATCTCTTCCCGCTTGCGTCTCCCTCCCTCCCACCCTCCCTATCCCACCCCTCCAGGTGGTCACAAAGCACCGAGCTGATCTCCCTGTGCTATGCGGCTGCTTCCCACTAGCTATCTACCTTACGTTTGGTAGTGTATATATGTCCATGCCTCTTTATCGCTTTGTCACCGTTTACCCTTCCCCCTCCCCATAGCCTCAAGTCCATTCTCTAGTAAGTCTGTGTCTTTATTCCTGTTTCACCCCTAGGTTTTTCATGACATTTTTTTTTCTTAAATTCCATATATATGTGTTAGCATACAGTATTTGTCTCTCTCTTTCTGACTTACTTCACTCTGTATGACAGACTCTAGGTCTATCCACCTCATTACAAATAGCTCAATTTCGTCTCTTTTTATGGCTGAGTAATATTCCATTGTATATATGTGCCACATCTTCTTTATCCATTCATCTGATGATGGACACTTAGGTTGTTTCCATCTCTGGGCTATTGTAAATAGAGCTGCAATGAACATTTTGGTACATGACTCTTTTTGAATTATGGTTTTCTCAGGGTATATGCCCAGTAGTGGGATTGCTGGGTCATATGGTAGTTCTATTTGTAGCTTTTTAAGGAACCTCCATACTGTTCTCCACAGTGGCTGTATCAATTTACATTCCCACCAACAGTGTAAGAGGGTTCCCTTTTCTCCACACCCTCTCCAGCATTTATTGTTTCTAGATTTTTTGATGATGGCCATTCTGACTGGTGTGAGATGATATCTCATTGTAGTTTTGATTTGCATTTCTCTAATGATTAGTGATGTTGAGCATTCTTTCATATGTTTGTTGGCACTCTGTATATCTTCTTTGGAGAAATGTCTAATTAGGTCTTCTGCCCATTTTTGGATTGGGTTGTTTGTTTTTTTGTTATTAAGCTGCATGACCTGCTTATAAATTTTGGAGATTAATCCTTTGTCAGTTGCTTCATTTGCAAATATTTTCTCCCATGCTGAGGGTTGTCTTTTGGTCTTCTTTATGGTTTCCTTTGCTGCGCAAAAGCTTTTAAGTTTCATTAGGTCCCATTTGTTTACTTTTGTTTTTATTTCCATTTCTCTAGGAGGTGGGTCAAAAAGGACCTTGCTGTGATTTATGTCATAGAGTGTTCTGCCTATGTTTTCCTCTAAGAGTTTGATAGTTTCTGGCCTTACATTTAGGTCTTTAATCCATTTTGAGCTTATTTTTGTGTATGGTGTTAGGGAGTGATCTAATCTCATACTTTTACATGTAGCTGTCCAGTTTTCCCAGCACCACTTATTGAATAGGCTGCCCTTTCTCCACTGTACATTTCTGCCTCCTTTGTCAAAGATAAGGTGACCATATGTGCGTGGGTTTATTTCTGGGCTTTCTATCCTGTTCCATTGATCTATCTTTCTGTTTTTGTGCCAGTACCATACCGTCTTGATTACTGTAGCTTTGTAGTATAGTCTGAAGTCAGGGAGCCTGATTCCTCCAGCTCCATTTTTCGTTCTCAAGATTGCTTTGGCTATTCGGGGTCTTTTGTGTTTCCATACAAATTGTGAAATTTTTTGTTCTAGTTCTGTGAAAAATGCCAGTGGTAGTTTCATAGGGATTGCATTGAATCTGTAGATTGCTTTGGGTAGTAGAGTCATTTTCACAATGTTGATTCTTCCAATCCAAGAACATGGTATATCTCTCCATCTATTTGTATCATCTTTAATTTCTTTCATCAGTGTCTTATAATTTTCTGCATACAGGTCTTTTGTCTCCTTACGGAGGTTTATTCCTAGGTATTTTATTCTTCTTGTTGCAGTGGTAAATGGGAGTGTTTTCTTGATTTCACTTTCAGATTTTTCATCCTTAGTGTATAGGAATGCCAGAGATTTCTGTGCATTAATTTTGTATCCTACTACTTTACCAAATTCATTGATTAGCTCTAGTAGTTTTCTGGTAGCATCTTTAGGATTCTCTATGTATAGTATCATGTCATCTGCAAACAGTGACAGCTTTACTTCTTCTTTTGCGATTTGGATTCCTTTTATTTCCTTTTCTTCTCTGATTGCTGTGGCTAAAACTTCCAAAACTATGTTGAATAAGAGTGGTGAGAGTGGGAGATTATATTCTTTGGATGCTAGAATGGGGTTGTGTGGGTGAAATGTAGGCACATATTTAAGACTCTTGACACATATTGCCAAATTATTTCCCCCAAAGTTTCTGGCAGTCATAGCTGAAGTCTGTAAACCCAATAGCATTATCATGTTGATTTTCCTCTTTTTTTTTGTTGTTTATTTTTTTCATTATTGTTAGTTGAAATATAATTAATATACAGCAAAAATTACCTTTTGTAGTTGTACAATTTGTTAACTTTGACAAATGTATACTGTGTGTAACCACAACAATCAATTTATATACTAGATATTTCTATCACCCTAAGAAGTTATCTTGTGAATCTATGTAGTGAGGTAGGTTCCACCTATCTTCACCCCTACAACCCACTAATTTGATTTTTGTTGCTATACTTTTGCTTTTTCCAGTATATCATATAAATGGAAATATAGGGTATGTGACCTTTTTTGACTGGCTTCTTTTACTTAGTTTAATCCTAAGAACATCACGTTGTTGATGTATCATTAGTTTGTTCCTTTTTTGTTTAGTAGTGTTCTATAAGAGGATGAACCACAATTTGTGCATCCATTCACCAGTTGATAGAATTTGAATTGTTTGCCATTTTTGGTGATTATGAACATTCAGGTACAGGTATTTGTGTGGAGATATTTTCAACACTTGTAAAAATACTTTGGAGTGGGATAGTTGGTTCATATGGTAAGTATATACTTAACCCTGTACCTCATTGCCAAATTGTTTGCTGAATGGGCTATACAATTTTCCATTCCCTTTGCATCCTTACCAGTAATTTTCTTTTCTTTTTTTTTTTTTTTTTAGTGGTAGGGGAGGTGTGAAATTTTAGCCAATCTAGTAGATATGTAGTGATAGCTCATTGTGATTTAAATTAGAATTTTCCCAATGATTAACGATACCAAACATCTTTTCATATGTTTAACATCTATAGTTTCTTTGTGTGTATATGAAGTTTATCTTTAAAACTTTCATCCACTTATATTGGATTGTGTGTCTTATGAATATTATGGTTTAAGAGCTCCTTTGAGAGCAGAAAGTTTTAATTTTGGAGTATAAATTATCCATGTTTGTTTTGTGGTTTGCACTTTTGTGTGCTAGATAAGAATATTCGCCTGCCCCAAGATCACAAAGATTTTCTCCTATATTTTCTTCTAGGAGTTTTATATTTCTAAATTTCACATTTATGTCTATGATCAATTTTATGTTGTTTTCTTTGTATATGACATGAGTGAAGAGAAGAGATGAAGTTTTTTCCCCCCCAGCACACAATTTGTTGAAAAGAGTATACGTTCTACAATTCCCTTGGGACACTACATTTGTCAAAAATAAATTGACATAGACATGTGGGTCTATTTTTGGACTCTCTATTTTGTTCCATCAGTCAATATCACTAAAATCACATTCTCTTGACTACTGAGAATTTATAGTAAGCCTTGAAATCAGACTTTGGGTGTCTTCGAAATTTGTTCTTCTGCTTCAAAATTTGTTGGGGTATCTAGGCTATTACCTCTCCATATAAATTATAGAATCATCTCAATTTCTAAAACTAAGCTTCCTTGGATTGTGATTAGTATTTTTTTGAATCTATATATCAATTTAGAAGGAATTGATAACAATGTTGAGTTTTCCAATCCATGAACATAATATACTTCTCAATTTATTAAATCATTTTAAGGTTCTTTCATCAGTGTTTTTTTATTCTCAGCATAAATTATTGCACATGTTAGAATAGTTAGCTCTAGATGTTTCATGTTTCTTTTCTTAAGCTATTATAAATAATGAAGATTTAAAATTTTATATCAATATCCAAATTTTCAGTATTACTATATAAAAATATAATTGATTTTTATAAGTTGACCATGTATCCCGTGACATTTCTAAACTCATTAACAGTTTCTATGAGGTATTTTGCACATTCTTTGGGATTGTATTCATAGATGACTATGGTTCTCTGAAGGTAATTATAGTCCTGTTTTTTCCTTTCAAGTCTGTAATGCCTTTTAATTTACTTGTCTTATCACACTGGCTGTGACCTCCTATACAATGTTGCCTAGAAGTGGTGAGATTGGACATCCTATTATTCACTATATTATGGAGAAAGTACTATTATTTTACAGTTAAATATGCTGTCAGTTATGGATTCTGTAGATGTCCTTTATCAGGTTAAGGAAGTTCCTTTCTATTGTTAGATGGCTGAGAGATTTTTAATTTTAAATAGATGTTGACTTTTTTTTATTTTAAATAGATGTCACTGATTCTTATTGTATCATTCTTTTTTGTTATTGTTTCTAAATTTGATATGCTAGTAATTTCTTAAAGAATTTTGCATCTATTTTCAGGTGAAAATATTGGATAATGCTAAGGTTTTTTTTTTTAAATACTGTTTTTGTGTTGGTCTATTTTTGTTTTTCTCTGGTTTTCGTACCAGCAGGCCTTGTAAAATGAGCTGGAAAGTATTCTCTCATCTTCTGTTTTCTAAAGGAGTTTGTGTATAATTGGTATAATTCTTTAAAAGTTTCATAAAACTTACAATGCTGTCACCTGGGCCTGGAGTTTACTTTTGGGGAAGATTTTAAGCTCTAAATTAATATTACTTAATAGAAACCAGGCTGTTTTGGTTGTCTCCTTCTTCATGAGTGATCTTCAGTAGTTTGTGTATTTCCAGAAATGTATCCATTTTACCTAAGTTTTAAAATGTATTGGCATAATGCTGTTCATAATATTATTATCCTTTTAAAATCTGTAGTTATGTACTCTCTTTTATTCTTGATATTTGTAATTTTACCTACATACTTTTTTTTCTTCAGCACTGTGGGTAAAACTTTAATAATTTGATTGAACTTCTGAAAGAACCAGTTTTTAGATTCATTGATTTTATTTTTTACTTCTTTTTTTAATTGAAATGTAGTTGCTGTACAATATTATACAAGTTACAAGTGGACAACACAGTGATTCACAAACTTTATAGGTTATACTTCACTTTAGTTATTATAAAATATTGGCTGTATTCCTCATGTTGTACAACACTTCCTTGTACCTTATTTATACGGAATAGTTTATACCTTCCTCTCCCCACTGGTAACCACCAGTTTGTTTCTCCATATCTGTGAATCTGCTTCTTTTTTGTTATATTCACAAGTTTGTTGTATCTTTTAAATTACACATATAAATGATATCATACAGTATTTGTCTTTCTTTGCCTGATTCATTTCACTCAGCATAATGCCCTCCATGTCCACCCATGTTGCTGCAAATGGCAAAATTTCATTCTTTTTTTATGGCTGAGTAGTGTGTTCCATTACATATGTATGTACTACATCTTGTTTATCCATTCATCTGTTGATGGACAGTTGGGTGGCTTTCATGTCTTGGAAATTGTAAATAATGCTGCCATGAACATTGGGATGTATGTATCATTTTGAGTTAGTATTTTTCTTTTTTTTCGGATATATACCCAGGAGTGGAATTGCTGGGTCAAAGGTTAGTTCTATTTTTAGTTTTTTGAGAAACCTCCATACTGTTTCCCACAGTAGCTGTACCAATTTACATTCCCACCAACAGTGTACAAGGGTTCCCTTTTTTCCACATCCTCACCAATATTTGTTATTTGTGTTCTTATTTTATTACAGCCATTCTGACAGATGTGAGGTGATGTCTCATTGTGCTTTTGATTTGCATTTCCCTGATGATTAGTGACGTTGAGCATCTTTTCATGTGCCTGTTGGCCATCTGCACTTCCTCTTTCAAAAAATATCTATTCAGTTCTTTTGCCCATTTTTTAATCAGGTTGTTTGTTTTTTGGATGTTGAGTTGTATGAGATATTTATATATGTTGAATATTAATCATATTCATATCATCTGCAAATATTTTCTCCCATTAAGTAGGTTGTCTTTTCACTTTTTCAATGGTGTCTTGCTTTGCAAAAGCTCTTAACTTTAATTAGGTCTCATTTGTTTATTTTTGTTTTTATTTCCTTTGCTTTGGGAGATGAATCCAAAAAAATATTGCTACAATTTATGTCAAAGAGTGTTCTGCCTATGTTTCCCTCTAGGAGTTTTATAGTATCTGGTCTTACATTTAGGTCTTTAATTCATTTTGAGTTTATTTATGTATATGGTGTTAGAGAATGTTCTAATTTCATTCTCTTACATGTAGTTGTCCAATTTTCCCAGCACCGCTTATTGAAGAGACTGTCTTTTCTTCATTGTATTCTTGTCTCCTTTGTCATATATTAATTGACCATAAGTGCATGGGTTTATTTCTTGCCTTTCTATCCTGTTCCATTGATGTTTCTGTGTCAGTACCATACTGTTTTGATTACTGTAACTTTGTAGTATAGTCTGAAGTCAGGGAGCATGATTCTTCCAGCTCTCTTGTTCTTTCTCAAGATTGCTTTGGCTCTTCAGGGTCTTATGTGTTTCCATATGAATTTAAAAATTTTTTGTTCTAGTTCTGAAAAATGCTATCAGTATTTTGATAGGGATCGCATTGAATTTTTTTATTAATCTCTTTATTATTTTCTTCCTTTTGATTGCATTGGTTATAATTTTCTCTTCTTTTTATAGTTTTTAAGGTGATGGCTTAGTTTATTGATTTGAAACATTTACTGTAATTATTTGTTATAATTTTCTCCAAGTACTGCTTCAGCTATGTCCCCCAAATTCAAAATATTGTATTTTCATTTTTATTGAAAAAATATTTTATCATTCCTCCCTTTGAATCATGGGTTATTTAGAATTATATTGCTTAAATCTAAATATTTTGGGATTTTCCAAATTTTCCTACATCAGTATCTATTTTGATTCCACTGTAGCTGGATAAATTACTTTGTTTGATTTAATTCATTTAATATGTAGATGTTTGTTTTATGAACCAGAATATAGTCTCTCTTGGTGACTATTCTCTGTGTACATTAAAAGCATGTATATTCTGTTGTTTTGCAGTGTAGTGTTCTATGAATGACAATTAGATAAAATTGTTTGATACTGTTATTCTTTTATATCCTCTCTATCCTTACTTATTTTCTGTCTTGTTTTATTATTGGTAAAAAACTTTTTTTATTTATTTTTTTTTATACAGTAGGTTCTTATTAGTTATCTCTTTTATACATATTAGTGTACATATGTCAATCCCAATCTCCCAATTCATCCCAACCTCCCCCCACCACCACCGCTTTGCCCCCTTGGTGTCCATACATTTGTTCTCTACATCAGTGTCTCTATTTCTGCCTTGCAAACCGGTCCATCTGTACCATTTTGCTAGATTCCACATATATGTGTTAATATATGATATTTGTTTTTCTCTTTCTGACTTACTTCACTCTGTATGACAGTCTCTAGTTCCATCCACATCTCTACAAATGACCCAATTTCGTTTCTTTTTATGGCTGAGTAATATTCCATTGTATATATGTAACACATCTTTATCCATTTGTATGTCAATGAACAGTTAGGTTGCTTCCATGACCTGGTTGTTGTAAATAGTGCTTCAATGAACATTGGAGTACAAGTGTCTTTTTGAATTATGGTTTTCTCTGGAAATATGCCCAGTAGTAGGATTGCTGGGTCATATGGTAACTTCTATTTTTAGTTTTTTAAGGAACCTCCATACTATTCTCTATAGTGGCTGTATCAATTTACATTCCCACCAGCAGTACAAGAGGGTTCCCTTTTCTCCACACCCTCACCAGCATTTGTTGTTTGTAGATTTTCTGATGATTCCCCTTCTAACTGGTGTCAGGTGATACCTCATTGTAGTTTTGATTTGTATTTCTCTCATGATTAGTGATGTTGAGCAGCTTTTCATGTGCCTCTTGGCATCTGTATGTCTTCTTTGGAGAAATGTCTATTTAGGTCTTCTGCCAATATTTGGATTGGGTTGTTTGTTTTTTTAATATTAAGCTGCATTAGCTGTTTATACATTTTGGAGATTAATCCTTTGTCCGTTGATTTGTTTGCAAATATTTTCTCCCATTCTGAGGGTTGTCTTTTCATCTTGTTTATAGTGTCCTTTGTTGTGCAAAAGCTTTTAAGTTTCATTAGGTCCCATTTGTATATTTTTGTTTTTATTTTATTTTTGTTTTGTTTCCATTACTCTGGGAGGTGGGTCAAAAAAGATCTTTCTGTGCTTTATGTCAAAGAGTGTCTTCCTGTGTTTTCTTCTAAGAGTTTTATAGTGTCCAGTCTTACATTTAGGTCTTTAATCCATTTTGAGTTTATTTTTGTGTTTGGTGTTAGGGAGTGTTCTAACTTCATTCTTTTCCATGTAGCTGTCCAGCTTTCCCAGAACGACTTACTGAAGAGACTGTCTTTTCTCCATTGTATATCCTTTCCTCCTTTGTCATAGATTAGTTGACCGTAGGTATGTGGGTTTATCCCTGGACTTCCTATCCTGTTCCATTGATCTATATTTCTGTTTCTGTGCCAGAACCATACTGTCTTGATTACTGTAGCTTTGTAGTATAGTCTGAAGTCAGGGAGTCTGATTCCTTCAGCTCTGTTTTTTCTCCCTCAAGACTGCTTTGGCTATTCGGGGTCTTTTGTGTCTCCATACAAATTTTAAGATTTTTTGTTCTAGTTCTGTAAAATATACCATTGGTAATTTGATAAGGATTGCATTGAATCTGTAGATTGCTTTGGGTAGAATAGTCATTTTCACAATATTGATTCTTCCAATTGAAGAACATGGTATATCTCTCCATCTGTTTGTGTCATCTTTGATTTCTTTCATCAGTGTCTTATAGTTTTCTCAGTACAGGTCTTTTACCCCATTAAGTAGACTTATTCCTAGGTATTTTATTCTTTTTGTTGCAGTGGTGAATGGGATTGTTTCCTTAATTTCACTCTCTGATTTTTCGTTGTTAGTGTATAGGAATGCAAGAGATTTTTGTGCATCAATTTTGTATCCTGCAACTTTACCAAATTCACTGATTAGCTCTAGCAGTCTTCTGGTGGCATCTTTAGGATTCTTTATGTATAGTATCATGTCATCTGCAAACAGTGACAGTTTTACTTCTTCTTTTCCAATTTATATTCCTTTTATTTCTTTTTCTTCTCTGATTGCTGTCACTAGGACTTCCAAAACTATGTTGAATGATAGTAGTGAGAGGAGACATCCTTTTCTTTTTCCTGATCTTAGAGGAAATGCTTTCAGTTTTTCACCATTGAGAATGACGTTTTCTGTGGGTTTGTCGTATATGGCCTTTATTATGTTGAGATAGGTTCCCTCTATGCCCACTCTCTGGAGAGTTTTTATCATAAATGGGTGTTGAATTTGGTCAAAACCTTTTTCTGCATCCATTGAGATGATCGTATGGTTTTTATTCTTCAATTTGTTAATATGGTGTATCACATTGATTGATTTGCATATCTTGAAGAATCCTTGCATCCCTGGGATAAATCCCACTTGATCATGGTGTATGATCTTTTTAATGTGTTGCTGGATTCTGTTTGCTAGTATTTTGTTGAGGATTTTTGCATCTATATTCAACAGTGATATTGTGCTGTAATTTACTTTTTTTTAGTAGTTTCTTTGTCTGGTTTTGGCATCAGGGTGATGGTGGCCTCAAAGAATGAGTTTTGGAGTGTTCCCTCCTCTGCAATTTTTTGGAAGAGTTTGAGAAGGGTGGGTGTTAGCTCTTCTCTAAATGTTTGATAGAATTCACCTCTGAAGCCATCTGGTCCTGGACTTCTGTTTGTTGGAAGATTTTTTATCACAGTTTGAATTTCATTACCTGTGATTGGTCTGTTCATATTTTCTATTTCTTCCTGGTTCAGTCTTGGAAGGTTATACCTTTCTAAGAATTTGTCCATATCTTCCAGGTTGTCCATTTTATTGTCATAGATTTGCTTCTAGGAGTCTCTTATGATGCTCTGTATTTTTGTGGTGTCCTCTGTAACTTCTCCTTTTTCATTTTTAATTTTACTGATTTGAGTCCTCTCCCTCTTTTTCTTGATGAATCTGGCTAAAAGTTTATCAATCTTGTTTATCTTCTCAAAGAACCAGTTCTAGTTTTATTGATTGTTGCTATTGTTTTCTTTATTTCTATTTCATTTATTTCTACTCTGATCTTTATGATTTCTTTCCTTCTACTGACTTTGGTTTTGTTTGTTTTTCTTTCTCTAGTTCCTTTAGGTGTAAGTTTAGATTGTTTATTTGAGATTTTTCTTCTTTCTTGAGGTAGGATTGTATTGCCGTAATCTTCCCTCTTAGAACTGCTTTTGCTGCATCCCATAGATTTTGGATCGTCGTGGTTTGGTTGTCATTTGTCTCTAGGTATTTTGTGATTTCCTCTTTAATTTCTTCAGTGATCTCTTGGTCATTTAGTAACGTATTGTTTAGACTCCATGTGTTTGTGTTTCTTACCTTTTTTTCCCTGTAATTGATTTCTAATCTCATAGCATTGTGGTTGGAAAAGATGCATGATATGATTTCAGTTTTCTTAAATTTACCAAGGCTTGATTTGTTACCCAAGATGTGGTATATCCCGGAGAATGTTCCATGTGCATTTGAGAAGAAAGTGTAATCTGCTGGTTTTGGATGGAATGTCCTATAAATATCAACTAAATCTATCTGGTCTATTGTGTCATTTAAAGCTTGTTTTTCCTTATTAATTTTCTGTCTGGATGATCTGTCCATTGGTGTAAGTGAGGTGTTAAAGTCCCCCACTATTGTGTTACTGTCGATTTCCTCTTTTACAGCTGTTAGCATTTGCCTTATGCATTGAGATGCTCCTTTGTTGGGTGCATATATATTTTTAATTTTTATATCCTCTTCTTGGATTGATCCTTTGATCATTATGTAGTGTTCTTCCTTGTCTCTTGTGACATTCTTTATTTTAAAGTCTATTTTATCTGAGATGAGTATTGTTACTCCAACTTTTAGATTTCCATTTGCATGGAATATTTTTTCCATCCCCTCACTTTCAGTCTGTATGTGACCCTAGGTCTGAAGTGGGTCTCTTGTAGACAGCATATATACAGGTCTTGTTTTGCATCCATTCAGTGAGCCTGTGTCTTTTGGTTGGAGCATTTAATCCATTCACATTTAAAGTAGTTATCGATATGTATATTCCTATTACCATTTTCTTAATTCTTTTGGGTTTGTTTTTGTAGGTCCTTTTCTTCTCTTGTGTTTCCCACTTAGAGAACTTCCTTTAGCATTTGTTGTAGAGCCAGTTTTATGGTGCTGAATTCTCTTAGCTTTTGCTTGTCTGTAAAACTTTTGATTTCTCCATCGAATCTGAATGAGATCCTTGCTGTGTAGAGTAATCTTGGTTGTAGGTTCTTCCCTTTCATCACTTTAAATATATCATGCCACTCCATTCTGGTTTGTAGAGTTTCTGATGAGAAATCAGCTCTTACCCTTATGGGAGTTCCCTTGTATGGTATTTGTCACTTTTCTCTTGTTGCTTTTAATAATTTTTCTTTGTCTTTAATTTTTGCCAATTTGATTACTATGTGTCTCAGCATGTTTCTCATTGGGTTTATTCTGTCTGGGACTCTCTGCACATCCTGGACTTGGGTGGCTATTCCCTTTCCTGTGTTAGGGAAATTTTCCACTGTAATCTCTTCAAATGTTTTCTCAGGTCCATTCTCTCTCTCTTGTCTTTTTGGGACCTCTGTAATATGAATGTTGGTGTGTTTAATGTTGTCCCGGAGGTCTCTTAGGCTGTCTTCACTTCTTTTCATTCTTTTTTCTTTATTCTGTTCCATGGTAGTGAATTCCACCATTCTGTCTTCCAGGTCACTTATCTGTTCTTCTGCCTCAGTTATTCTGCTATTGATTCCTTCTAGTGTATTTTTCATTTCAGTTATTGTATTGTTCATCTCTGTTCTTTAATTCTTCTAGGTCTTTCTTAAACATTTCTTGTATTGTCTCAATCTTTGCCTCCATTCTTTTTCCAAGGTCCTGGATCATCTTCCCCATCATTATTCTGAATTCTTTTTCTGGAAGGTTGCCTATCTCTGCTTCATTTACTTCTTTTTCTGTGGTTTTATCTTATTTCTTCATCTAGTACATAGTCCTCTGCCTTTTCATTTTGTCTGTGAATGTGATTTTCATTCTACAGGCTGCAGGACTGTAGTTCTTCTTGCTTCTGCTGTCTGCTTTGTGGTGAATGAGGCTATCTAAGAGGCTTGTGCAGGCTTCCTGATGGGAGGGAGTGGTGGTGAGTAGAGCTGGGTGTTGCTTTCATTATTGATAAAGAAATTTTGTAGTCTCCAACTATAATGGTTGGCTTTTTTCCTCCTTTTAGGTCTGTGATTTTCTGTTTCATATATTTTGATAATCTGTAATGTGAATATATGTTTTGTATTGTTATATCTTCTTGACGAATTCATTCCTTTACCAGCACAGTGCCATAGTTTCATAGATTCTGGAAGAAGACACAATACCCCTGGGTCAGAGAGAAAGCCTTTTATTACTCACAGCACAGAAAATAGCTGAACTTCATGTTTATATCAACTCTTCCTTTCCCCTAACTCTTGTGAATGCAGAATAAAGTGTAAGCCCAGATAGATGCTGTACACACAGTGGATTTATGTCCAGTTGAGAAACTCTGAACTTAGTAAACCGCAGTCCTATGAAGAAAGCTGCTAGGAAGCCTGCCCAGCATTTTCCCTAGAGGACATTATTATCCTAGACAGCAAACAAATATACCCTATGCCCTAGATATGAAGGAAGATACAATATCCTTCTAGGCTCTTCACTACACATTCTTAAAAGGATTATCCATAATAAATGAAATCACAAGATGTGAGGATATGTTAGAGACACATGGAGAATTGTTTCCCAGATATATCCCTTCTTATGCCTGGAGGTCTTTCTCTTTCTATATTCTATTTTGTGTATTTATATAGCCACTCACCCTTCCTTTTGATCAGTATTTTCTTGTCATACATTTTTCCATTTTTTTACTTTTAACCTACCAGTATCTTTATATTTAAATGGGCTTTTTTTGTGGGAGGCATTTGATCTTAATTTTTTATCCAATCTTACACTCTCTGCCTTTTGGTTGAGGGGTTTAGACCATATATATTAAATGTAACTATTAAAATGTATAAATTTAAATCTACCAATTTGCTGTTATTTTCTGTTTGTATCACCTGTTCTGTTACTTTTCCCACTTTGTTATTTTTCTGTGGTTTACAATATATTCTACCTTCAGATTATATTGTCTGACTGCAAATTATATTATTCCACTTCATTTTACGACTGTATACGTCCAGATACTTCCATTTCCTCACTTCCAACTATTTTGCTATTTTTGTGCTACATTTGCTACTATGTATGTTAAACATCCCATGATATTTTGTTACTATTTTTTACATAAACAGATACTTATCTTGTTAATCTAATAAAATAAGAAAAAACCCTTACACTTAATTTAATTTATATGATTTCTGGGCTTAATTTTTTACGTAATTTCAAATTTTCATATAGTATTCTAATTTTATTCCGCCTGAAGTGCATGCTTTAACGTTTTTCATAGTATAGATATGCTGGCAATGAGTTCTGTAAGCTTTTGTTTGTTTGAATAAGTCTTTGTCTTTAATATTAGCTTTCTTCTACTTGTCTTAAGCTTAATTTACTCTTCTCTTTCCAGTTTACTAGAGTGAGCGCTTTGGTTATTGCATTGAGATTTTTCTTCATTTCTAATCTGTGAATTCTATGTGTTAAATTTCCCTTAAACACTGCTTTTGCTGCATCCCACAAATTTTGATAATTTTTTGTTTTATTTTCATTTGATTTTTAAATATCTCTTAAGATGTCTTTGTCCCTTGTGTTACTTAGAAAGGTGTTGATTAATTTTCAAGGGTCAATGATTCAGTGAAATAGACTAGTTAATAAATATATAGAAAAGATTCAACTTTTCTAGGAGGAATAAAATACAGGCAAATAATAGTTAAACCAATGTTCTGCTTTCACTTAATATGTTAAAAAAAAGTGTCCACTTCATTGACTCTAAGCCATTTTTTTATTCTTATTTTAACATTGAAATTAAGTTGTGTTTTACAACGAATCTCCTTTTTTTCTTTTCTTTGCGGTACGCAGGCCTCTCACTGTTGTGGCCTCTCCCATTGCGGAGCACAGGCTCCAGACGCGCAGGCTCAGTGGCCATGGCTCACGGGCCTAGCCGCTCCACGGCATGTGAGATCTTCCCGGACCGGGGCACGAACCCGTGTCCCCTGCATTGGCAGGCAGACTCTCAACCACTGCGCCACCAGGGAAACCCTAATCTCCTTTTTCAATCATGTTTGGTCAGGCAATCTTTTTTATTATTGCCTGAGTAAAGATGTAATTATCATTGCCTGAGCATGGTCAAGCATTAAAACTACTGTTAGGAAAACCTTCAGAATCAATGTCAGTGATTTTGAAAAAACAAACAAAAAAACTAAACCCCAAACCTGGGTACAACATACTAGTGGAACATTTTTTAAACACTTAGTATATAATGTGGTGGGAGCAGTGGGAGGGATAAAACAGAAGTGTGTAGCAGCATTCTGAAATTGAAATCAGAAGCAGAGCAATCCTACATAATTGCAATATGGCTTAGCAACCAAACACCAATAGCTTTAATTTTCTACATAGACTCTGTTAAGAAATGCTGCATCACCAATATTCTTTTGTATAGAAGATGATATCGTGTGGGGAAACATGGACAATAATGGGACAATAACTCAAAAAACGCTTCAGAAGACTCAGACTCTGAATGGAAAGACATTTTAGGAATACCATAGTGAATATCATTTCTTGATTTATTATATGTAGATAGAAGACAAATATCAAAATTAATGTTTAAATGTCTAAAAAAGCACTTTTAGTATTTGAAGTTAAAAAGTCTAAGTGATGGGCTTCCCTGGTGGCGCAGTGGTGGAGAGTCCGCCTGCCGATGCAGGGGACACGGGTTCGTGCCCCGGTCCGGGAAGATCCCACATGCCGCGGAGCGGCTGGGCCCATGAGCCATGGCCGCTGAGCCTATGCATCCGGAGCCTGTGCTCCGCAACGGGAGGGGCCACAACAGTGAGAGGCCCGCGTACCGCAAAAAAAAAAAAAAAAAAAAAAAGTCTAAGTGATAAGACATTATGTTACTTGATTGGCTGAATTTTTTTCTTTTTTTGCTGTACAGAAAATAAGATGCAACGTATAAGCAATGGTATGAGATTCACTAAAATATGATCATTGATAAATGTTCGTTTATATGTAATAATTTTTAAGTTAGTTTTTAAACTCATTTCTGTTTACCTTTTGTGAATTCTTTTTCTTCTAAACAAATATTTTACTACAATTTTTAAAAATGTGTTAATTCCCTCATTCCCCATGTAAATATTCACTTAAATCTTTAAATATGTTGTTTTACTTATAGTCATCTAGGTATTTTGCCTATGTGACAAAATAAAACTTAATCATTTAGGGCAGATTTCACTATTTAGACATTGCCATAGAAATGATATTTATCAACTATTCAAAACTTTGTTTGATACCAAGATATAAAAATTATACAAATGGATTATTGTGGCTTTAGCAGAAAGAGTAACTTCATAGATAAATTTCTGACATAAGTATAATTGCACTGTGCTCCCAAACTGTGATAAAGACTTTCATGGTCAGCGTAAAACCTTTTGACATTATTTATTTTCATTTAGAATTTTGTTCAATCTTCACCATTTTTTTTAAGAAAAGTATTTCTTTGTCTAACTTGTCACAGTCATTCTTTTGACTTTTTATTGCCACTCTTGTCAAGAACCGTGGAGACTGAAAGGCAGTATTGGTATGGCCGTGTCTATGGAGCCATAACTGGGAGTTTGTTTCCAGCTTCTGTTACTTAGCAGCTGAGTGACCTTTGGTGAACCATCTAACCTCTCTGTTCCTATTTCTTCAGATGTAAGATGGGGATTAAAATAATCATTATATCTATAGCTAACATTTACAGAATACTTCTTATTCAAGTAATATATTAGGAACTTTATGCATATCATTCCATTTAGTCTTCACAAGAAGTCTATGGAGAAGGTGCTATTATTACCTCCATTTCACAGATGAGATGCTAATGACACAATAGAATAAAATGAAATAGTGCTTATGGTACTCTGTGTGGAGAGTAGGCACTCAATATGGTAATGATGATGATGATGTCAAAGATGATGACAAGTGGTGATGGTGACAGCAATGACAAAGATAAAATTTCCATGCATCAGCATTATGCCATCATCTTAGATAAATATGCTTTTAACTCTTAGAAATATAGCATCAACAGTTTATTTCATAAATATTTATTGATAGCCCTTCATGGCCAGACCCTGAACGTATAAATGTATATAATGCTATTTTCAAGGAGTTTCTAGACTAGTAGAAAAGGGAAAAATATGGTCAAAAGAAGAAAATATGAAGGGAAGGAATGATGAGGCGGAAAAGAAGGAAAGAAGAAAATAGGGAAGAGAAAGTGGAGAGATGGTAAAATGAGAAAAGAAAACAAGGCAGGATAATCTTGTAGGAAATGCAGTTGGCTTCATTTGGATTGCACAATAGGAGGTATATTCCAATCTCTAATACACGCCATGCATCAGAGCCCAAATTCAGAAATCAGCTGCTGGAAAGACACATGTAAACACAGCAGAGAATTTTTCTTAAGGATGTGTGATGATGCATAGCACCTGTCAAGCTGGAATCTAGTTTTATGCAAAACGACTGCTGGATCAATGGTCCTGATCGGTGTGCCATTCTTTAAAAAAAAAAGCGCTGTAGCACATGTGTGTACAATTGATATTATGAAATGATGTTAAATTACAAAATCTAGTGGGAACAAGATGGATCTTTTTTTTTATTCATGCTGTGACCAGTTTTCTTTTCAAACATGCATATCTAAGGATTATGGAAAGGGTGGAGAGGGATATGGAGAGACAGACAAGAAGAGGGGAAAAAGGGCAGAAATATCATAGTTTCCAGCTGCTTCAACTCCCTTGGAAAGAGGTTTGGTATAAATTATATCAAGAAAAATAGGTGCATTCAATAGCTTTAGATACATTTTCTGCCTATCCAGTTAATATGTCAAAATGTTCTGCTTTAAGCAAGAAAACAGAAAAGCTTTGCCACACCACAAAGGGGTGTCTTAATCCCATCACTCCCTCATTACCCTCCAAGGAAGTAACATTAGGTAAGCATCTGATTTGCATCAGGGGGCAGCCTTGATTTCAGCGAAAGCTGTTTGCAATTCAATAAGCTCCATGCACTGTGTTGCCTTTTATATGATTCCTTATGGTGTGGTTGATCATGATCTTAATACATTTTTTTCCTTAATGGAGAACACTGAGGCAATGCTGCAGAATTAAACTTGGTCTCTGTGCAAGTTAGAGGATATATGAAGATTAAGAGAGATGAGCCTTCATATTTTATGATCTCTGACCTGGATTAAGAAAATTTGCATAAGGCACTAGGTTAGGTGGAGGCAAGGCTGAATTGATGGCCTTAGAAATGAAGACTGGGACAGTTTGAAAAGTGAGGGAGGGAGAAAAATTGGAAGAGAAAGAGAGGGAGAAGAAGAGAGAAAAAGAGAAACAGAGAAGAACTGAAAAAATAGAAGTTGCTTGGGAGACTGGATCATGGGATATAAAAGCAATTTTGCAACCCTTGAAAAGGTTAGAAGTTCATATGAAATTCATCAAATGCTCTGCTCATTTCCCTAATTCATTCCTCTTAGCTTTTTGAGTGTGCTGGTTATGCCACAGCATCTTTATAAAGCCTGAGGTTTTCTTTCTATTTCCCATTTTGAATAGTTAAATAACAACCATCTCCTTTATTGTCCTATAAATATTAATTCTGTTTCCATCTGAGCTGAGTTGTTAAAAAGTTAATAATTTAGAGCTATTTCCTGCTTTGCCTAGGTTACTGTTTGACAGAAAACATTTGAGGTAAGGTACTTCTTAATGTGATGGGCATGGCTATGGGTCACTAACTTGGACTTTCCAAGTGAGACGGCCATGGTGTTGAAAGCAACAGTCAAACACAGACATCTCTGCAAATGTGATAGAAATGAGTAGAGATACCGCTGATATTAGGGGAGAATAAGAAAGGAGAAATATAAAAAGCAATGGCTGTCAATGGCAAGGACCTTGAGAACAGGGTCCATGCATTTTGTAGCAATCGCCACAGAGTCTGGTACACAGCATTGCATAGAAAAGATGCTCCATGTTCATCATCACTCATCCAAAAGCATGAACTGATTGCCCTGGTGCCTGTAATGAAAACAAGAACAAGATTTCTAATTTCAAATTGCTTAAAGTCAAGTAAACTTGAGACAAGTAAACCAGCAGAAGAAACATGAGTATCTCTAACACAATATCCTCATATAAATTTTGTGTTGCCAATTTATTCCAAATGGCATGCAATATTTTGGAGATATGAAGACTATTATATGAAGTGGAGTTTCTCAACTTGACATTGACATTTTGAGCCAGATAATTTTTTGCGATGTAGGCTCTTCCCTTATGTATTGTGGGATGATTAGTAGCATCCTTGGACTCTTATGCAATAAATGCCAGTAGCAACCCACCCCCACTTGTAACAACTGAAAATATCCCTAGACATTGTCAGATGTTCCCTGGGGGGGCAAAATGTGCCTAGTTGAGGAACACTGCCATAGAGCATTCAGGTTCTTTTTTTTCTTCTCAGCTACTCTGGATTTTTGCTATATCAGCCTTTGTTATTTTATGTTGTATATGCAGTAAAACTGGCAAATTGATGGACTTCCCCAGAAAACCATTCTCTCCTTCCTCCATGGCAGTGGGTGCACATGGCCACTCCATTAGAGACTACATATCACAGCTTCCTTTGCAGATTCGTGTGGATGTGTGACTAAGCTTAGTAACTAAATTACTGGAGTGATTAGTGGTACTTCTAAGCATTGGCATTAAAATAAAGGACAAATTTTTATACTTTTCCTTTCCATTTTACTGTGAGCTGGATCGTGGACAGAGGTGAGCTAGCTTCAGCAATGCAAGAAAGCAATGCCCTAGAGGACAGGAAAACAAGAGGATGGAATAACTTGGTCAGTGACAGTTTCCCTGAATTTGTGGAACAGAACAGTGTCATCAGCCTCAACCACCCGCCTGGAGACTCTTAGAGACTTCTTCTTTATTTAAGCCACTGTGTTCTGGCGTCTCTTTGCTATAGAAACTTAGCCTCTCAGATCCTATCTGTTAGAATTGTAACAGATATAGAATATATATATGAGTCAATGCACATTAATATTTATACACATACACACACACGTATGATCAGTGTGCAACATTCTGGTCAGGCAAAAAGTTAATAAAGAGGGAATATATAAGTATGTACATGTACATATTAGAATATAAATATAAAAAGCTATAGGAACTTTAGCTAATGGAGTAATTAATTCTGCCAATGTGGTTTCTGGGCCTTAAATGATGAATAAGAGTTTGTCAGAAAGATTAATGAACCAATGAAGGACTGTTCTCTAGTTTCACAACTTGAAAGGCTCTCATCCAGAAAGAGCGAGTGGTAGCTCTACATAAAGCAGCAGTGTTCAGCCAAGTCACTGATGGATGCTCTCTTTTAGTCGAATCACTTAGCTGCACTCCTACCTCACACCAGGTTGATCACCGACTTGGAGGAGCTTCAAGATGGCGGAGGACTAGGACGTGGAGATCACCTTCCTCCCCACAGATACATCAGAAATACATCTACACGTGGAACAGCTCCTACAGAACACCTACTGAACGCTGGCAGAAGACCTCAGACCTCCCAAAAGGCAAGGAACCCCCCACGTACCTGGGTAGGGCAAAAGAAAAAAGAATAAACAGAGACAAAAGAATAGGGAGGGGACCTGCACCAGTGGGAGGGAGCTGTGAAGGAGGAAAGGTTTCCACACACTAGGAAGCCCCTTCGCGGGCGGAGACTGTGGGTGGCGGAGGGGAGAGCTTCAGAGCCGCGGAGGAGAGCGCAGCAACAGGGGTGCAGAGGGCAAAGCAGAGAGATTCCCGCACAGAGGATCGGTGCCGACCGGCACTCACCAGCCCGAGAGGCTTGTCTGCTCACCCACCGGGGCGGGCGGGGGCTAGCAGCTGAGTCTCGGGCTTTGGTCAGAGCGCAGGGAGAGGACTGGGGTTGGCGGCGTGAACACAGCCTGCTGGGGGTTAGTGCACCACGGCTAGCCGGGAGGGAGACCGGGAAAAAGTCTGGACCTGCCGAAGAGACAAGAGACTTTTTCTTGCCTCTTTGTTTCCTGGTGCGCAAGGAGAGGGGATTAAGAGCGCTGCTTAAAGGAGCTCCAGAGACGGGTGCGAGCCACGGCTAACAGCGCGGACCCCAGAGACAGGCATGAGATGCTAAGGCTGCTGCTGCAGCCACCAAGAAGACTGTGTGCGAGCACAGGTCACTATCCACACCTCCCCTCCTGGGAGCCTGTGCAGCCCGTCACTGCCAGGGTCCCGTGATCCAGGGACAACTTCCCTGGGAGAACACATGGCATGCCTCAGGCTGGTGCAACATCATGCCGGCCTCTGCCGCCACAGGCTCGCCCCACATCCGTACGCCTTCCTCCCCTCCGGACTGAGTGAGCCAGAGCCCCCTAATCAGCTGCTCCTTTAACCCGGTCCTGTCTGAACGAAGAACAGATGCCCTCAGGCGACCTACACACAGAGGCAGGGCCAAATCCAAAGCTGAACCCCAGGAGCTGTGTGAACAAAGAAGAGAAAGGGAAATCTCTCCCAGCAGCCTCAGGAGCAGCGGATTAAATCTCCACAATCAACTTGATGTACCCTGCATCTGTGGAACACCTGAATAGACAAGGAATCATCCCAAATTCAGGAGGTGGACTTTGGGAGCAAAGATATATATATATTTTTCCCTTTTTTCTCTTTTTGTGAGTGTGTATGTGTATGCTTCTGTGTGTGATATTGTCTGTATACCTTTGCTTCTACCATTTGTCCTAGGGTTCTGTCTGTCCATTTTTTTTATTACTTAAAATAATTATTTTTTCTTAATACTTATTTTTTATTTTAATAGCTTTATTTTAGTTTATTTTATTCCTTCCTTCCTTCCTTTCTTTCCTTTTCTCTTTTCTTTTCTTTTCTCCCTTTTATTCTGAGCTGTGTGGAGAACAGGCTCTTGGTGCTCCAGCCAGGGGACAGAGCTGTGCCACTGAGGTGGGAGAGCCGAGTTCAGGACACTGGTCCACAAGAGACCTCCCAGCTCCATGTAATATCAAACGGTGAAAATCTCCCAGAGATCTCCATCTCAACACCCTATGCAGGACATAGGACATAGTGCAGGACACCCTATGCCAAACAACTAGCAAGACAGGAACACAACCCATCCACTAGCACAGAGGCTGCCTAAAATCATACTAAGGCCACAGACACCCCAAAACACACCAACAGACGTGGACCTCCCCACCAGAAAGACAAGATCCAGCCTCATCCACCAGAACACAGGCACTAGTCCCCTCCACCAGGAAGCCTACACAACCCACTGAACCAACCTTAGCCACTGGGGACAGACACCAAAAACAACGGAAACTATGAGTGTGCAACCTGCGAAAAGGAGACCCCAAACACAGTACGTTAAGCAAAATGAGAAGACAGAGAAACACACAGCAGATGAAGGAGCAAGATAAAAACCCACCAGACCTAACAAATGAAGAGGAAATAGGCAGTCTACCTGAAAAAGAATTCAGAATAATGATAGTAAAGATTATCCAAAATCTTGGAAATAGATGGAGAAAATACAAGAAACGTTTAATAAGGACCTAGAAGAACTAAAGAGGAAACAAGCACAGATGAACAACACAATAAATGAAATTAAAAATACTCTAGAAGGGAGCAATAGCAGAATAACTAAGGCAGAAGAACAGATAAGTGACCTGGAAGATAAAATAGTGGAAATAACTACTGCAGAGCAGAATACAGAAAAAAGAATGAAAAGAATTGAGGACAGTCTCAGAGACCTCTGGGAAAACATTAAACACACCAACATTCGAATTATAGGGGTCCCAGAAGAAGAAGAGAAAAAGAAAGGGACTGAGAAAATACTTGAAGAGATTATAGTTGAAAACTTCCCTAATATGGGAAAGGAAATAGTTAATCAAGTCCAGGAAGCACAGAAGGTCCCATACAGGATAAATTCAAGGAGAAACACACCAAGATACATATTAATCAAACTATCAAAAAATAAATACAAAGAACAAATATTATTCTTTTGTTTCAAACATTGCAGAAACTCTGCAAGCCATAAGGGAGTGGCAGGACATATTTAAAGTGATGAAAGAGAAAAAGCTACAACCAAGATTACTCTACCCAGCAAGGATCTCATTCAGATTCGACGGCGAAATTAAAACCTTTACAGACAAGCAAAAGAGAATTCAGCACCACCAAACCAGCTTTACAACAAATGCTAAAGGAACTTCTCTAGGCAGGAAACACAAGGGAAGGAAAAGACCTACAATAATAAACCCAAAACAATTAAGAAAAATGTGATAGGAACATACATATTGATAATTACCTTAAATGTAAATGGATTAAATGCTCCAACCAAAAGAAATAGACTGGCTGAATGGATACAAAAACAAGACCTGTATATATGCTGTCTACAAGAGACCCACTTCAGACCTAGGGACACATACAGACTGATAGTGAGGGGATGGAAAAAGATACTCCATGCAAATGGAAATCAAAAGAAAGCTGGAGTAGCAATCCTCATATCAGACAAAATAGACTTTAAAACAAAGACTATTACAAGACACAAAGAAGGACGCTACATAGTGATTAAGGAATCAACCCAAGAAGAATATATAACAATTGTAAATATTTATGCACCCAACATAGGAGCACCTCAATACATAAGGCAAACACTAACAGCCATAAAAGGGGAAATCAACAGTAACACAATCATAGTAGAGGACTTTAACACCCTACTTTCACCAATGGACAGATCATCCAAAATGAAAATAAATAAGGAAAAACAAGCTTTAAATGATACATTAAACAAGGTGGACTTAATTAATATTTATAGGACATTCCATCCAAAAACAAGAGAATACACATTCTTCTCAAGTATTCATGGAACATTCTACAAGACAGATCATGTCTTGGGTCACAAATCAAGCCTTGGTAAATTTAAGAAAATTGTAATTGTATCAAGTATCTTTTCTCATCACAATGCTATGAGACTAGATATCAATTACAGGAAAAAATCTGTAAGAAATACAAACACATGGAGGCTAAACAACACACTACTTAATAACCAAGAGATTACTGAAGAAATCAAAGAGGAAATCAAAACATACCTAGAAACAAATGACAATGAAAACACAACAACCCAGAACCTGTGGGATGTAGCAAAGACAGTTCTAAGAGGGAAGTTTATAGCAATACAAGACTACCTTAAGAAACATCTGAAATAAACAACCTAACCTTACACCTAAAGCAATTAGAGAAAGAAGAACCAAAAAACTCAAAGTTAGCAGAAGGAAAGAAATCATAAATATCAGATCAGAAATAAATGAAAAAGAAATGAAGGAAACAATAGCAAAGATCAATAAAACTAAAAGCTGGTTCTTTGAGAAGATAAACAAAATTGATAAACAATTAGCCAGACTCATCAAGAAAAAAGGGGGAAGATTCAAATCAATAGAATTAGAAATGAAAAAGGAGAAGTAACAACTGACACTGCAGAAATACAGAGGTTCATGAGAGATTACTACAAGCAACTCTATACCAATAAAAATGGACAACCTGGAAGAAATGGACAAATTCTTAGAAATGCAGAACCTTCCGAGACTGAACCAGGAAGCAATAGAAAATATGAACATACCAATCACAAGCACTGAAATTGAAACTGTGATTAAAAGTCTTCCAACAAACAAAAGCCCAGGACCCAATGGCTTCACAGGTGAATTCTATCAAACATTTAGAGAAGAGCTAACACCTATCCTTCTCAAACTTTTTCAAAATATAGCACAGGTAGCAACACTCCCAAACTCATTCTACGAGGCCACCATCGCTCTGATACCAAAACCAGAGAAAGATGTCAGAAAGAAAGAAAACTACAGGTCAATGTCACTGATAAACGTAGATACAAAAATCCTCAACAAAATACTAGCAAACAGAATCCAATGGCACATTAAAAGGATCATACACTATGGTTGAGTGGGGTTTATCCCAGGAATGCAAGGATTCTTCAATATAGGCAAATCAATCACTGTGATACACCATATTAACAAATTGAAGGAGAAAAACCATATGATCATCTCAATAGATGCAGAGAAAGCTTTCAACAAAATTCAACACCCATTTATGATTAAAACTCTCCAGAAAGTAGGCATAGAGGGAACTTTCCTCAACATAATAAAAGCCATATATGACAAAACCACAGCCAACATTGTTCTCAGTGGTGAATAACTGAAACCATTTCCACTACCATCAGGAACAAGACAAGGTTGCCCACTCTCACCACTCGTATTCAACATAGTTTTGGAAGTTATAGCCACAGCAATCAGAGAAGAAAAGGAAATAAAAGGAATCCAAATTGGAAAAGAAGTAAAGCTGTCACTGTTTGCAGATGACATGATACTATACATAGAGAATCCTAAAGATGCTACCAGAAAACTACTATAGCTAATCAATGAATTTGGTAAAGTAGCAGGATACAAAATTAATGCACAGAAATCTCTGGCATTCCTATACACTAATGGTGAAAAATCTGAAAGTGAAATCAAGAAAACACTCCCATTAACCATTGCAACAAAAAGAATAAAATATCTAGGAATAAACCTACCTAAGGAGACAAAAGACATGTATGCAGAAAATTATAAGACACCGATGAAAGAAATTAAAGATGATACAAATAGATGGAGAGATAAACCATGTTCTTGGATTGGAAGAATCAACATTGTGAAATGACTCTACTGCCCAAAGCAATCTACAGATTCAATGCAATCCCTATCAAGCTACCACTGGTATTTTTTTATAGAACTAGAACAAAAAATTTCACAATTTGTATGGAAACACAAAAGACCCTGAATAGCCAGAGCAATCTTGAGAATGAAAAACGGAGCTGGAGGAATCAGGCTCCCTGACTTCAGACTATACTACAAAGCTACAGTAGTCAAGACAGTACAGTACTGGCACAAAAACAGAAATATAGATCAATGGAACAGGATAGAAAGCCCAGAGATAAACCCACGCACATATGGTCACCTTATCTTTGATAAAGGAGGCAGGAATGTACAGTGGAGAAAGGACAGCCTCTTCAGTAAGTGGTGCTGGGAAAACTGGACAGCTACATGTAAAAGTATGAGATTAGATCACTCCCTAACACCATACACAAAAATAAGCTCAAAATGGATTAAAGACCTAAACGTAAGGCCAGACACTATAAAACTCTTAGAGGAAAACATAGGCAGAACACTCTATGACATAAATCACAGCAAGATCTTTTTTGACCCACCTCCTAGAGAAATGGAAATAAAAACAAAAATAAACAAATGGGACCTAATGAAACTTCGAAGCTTTTGCACAGCAAAGGAAACCATAAAGAAGACCAAAAGACAACCCTCAGAATGGGAGAAAATATTTGCAAATGATGCAACTGACAAAGGATTAATCGCCAAAATTTATAAGCAGCTCATGCAGCTCAATAACAAAAAAACAACCCAATCCAAAAATGGGCAGAAGACCTAAATAGACATTTCTCCAAAGAAGATATACAGACTGCCAACAAATACATGTAAGAATGCTCAACATCATTATTCATTAGAGAAATGCAAATCAAAACTACAATGAGGTATCACCACACACCAGTCAGAATGGCCATCATCAAAAAATCTAGAAACAATAAATGCTGGAGAGAGTGTGGAGAAAAGGGAACACTCTTGCACTGCTGGTGGGAATGTAAATTGATACAGCCACTGTGGAGAACAGTATGGAGGTTCCTTAAAAAACTACAAATAGAACTACCATATGACCCAGCAATCCCACTACTGGGCATATACCCTGAGAAAACCATAATTCAAAAAGAGTCATGTACCAAAATGTTCATTGCAACTCTATTTACAATAGCCCAGAGATGGAAACAACCTAAGTGTCCATCATCGGATGAATGGATAAAGAAGATGTGGCACATATATACAATGGAATATTACTCAGCCATAAAAAGAAACGAAATTGAGCCATTTGTAATGAGGTGGATAGACCTAGAGTCTGTCATACAGAGTGAAGTAAGTCAGAAAGAGAAAGACAAATACCATATGCTAACACATATATATGGAATTTAAGAAAAAAATATGTCATGAAAAACCTAGGAGTAAGACGGGAATAAAGACACAGCCCTACTAGAGAATGGACTTGAGGATATGGGGAGGGGGAAGGGTAAGCTGTGACAAAGTGAGAGAGAGGCACGGACATATATACACTACCAAACGTAAGGTAGATAGCTAGTGGGAAGCAGCCGCATAGTGCAGGGAGATCAGCTTGGTGCTTTGTGACCGCCTGGAGGGGTGGGATAGGGAGCGGGGGAGGGAGGGAGACGTAAGAGGGAAGAGATATGGGAACATATGTATATGTATAACTGATTCACTTTGTTATAAAGCAGAAACTAACACACCATTGTAAAGCAATTATACTCAAATAAAGATGTAAAAAAAAAAAAAGAAGGAGAAGTAGAGGGAGGCTAAATGATAATGCTGTTGTTGAAAGAAATAGTCTGTATCCTGGAAACAAAAGAGAAAAAATATATATATATATATGTGTGTATATATATATATATATATATATAGAGAGAGAGAGAGAGAGAGAGAGAGAGGGAGAGAGGGAGAGAAAGAGAAATACCACAGTTATCATCCCCATTGGGTCAAGTATAAAGTAAACAAACTTTCACCCAAAATCCTGAGTCTTAGAGAAACTTAGGCAAATTACGGTTTCTCATCATGAACCCCTAAAAATAAATGGTACAGAAAATACACAGTAACTTCAAAGTTAAGTACTCAAAATATAACCCAGAAATGATTGATAAAAATATGCTACAAAAATAAAAAAATGTAACAGAAAAACAGGATAAACTCTCACAAGAAAATTGTTTTCATGGAATATATTAAAATTGAGACTAGGAAGGATAAATTAGATGGCTGGGATTAACATATGCACACTACTATATATAAAATAGATAACAAACACAGCAAAGGAAAACATAAACAAGACGAAAAGACAACCCTCAGAATGGGAGAAAATATTTGCAAACAAAGCAACTGACAAAGGATTAGTCTCCAAACTATACAAGCAGCTCATAGCTCATGCAGCTCAGTATCAAAAAAACAACCCAATCCAAAAATGGGCAGAAGACCTAAATAGCCGTTTCTCCAAAGAAGATTATACAGATTGCCAACAAACACATGAAAGAATGCTCAACATCACTGATCATTAGAGAAATGCAGATCAAAACTACAGTGAGGTATCATCTCACACCAGTCAGAATGGCCATCATCAAAACATCTACAAAGAATAAATACTGGAGAGGGTGTGGAGAAGAGGGACTCCTCTTGCACTGTTGGTGGGAATGTAAATTGATACAGCCACTGTGGAGAACAGTATGGAGGTTCCTTAAAAAACTAAAAGTAGAACTACCATACGACCCAGCAATCCCACTACTGGGCATATACCCTGAGAAAACCATAATTCAAAAAGAGTCATGTACCCCAGTGTTCACTGCAGCTCTGTTTATAATAGCCAGGACATGAAAGCCGTTGACAGATGAATGGATAAAGAAGACATGGCACATATATACAATGGAATATTCCTCAGGCATAAAGAGAAATGAAATTGAGTTATTTGTAGTGAGGTGGAAAGACCTAGAGACTGTCATACAGAGTGAAGTAAGTCAGAAAGAGAAAAACAAATACCATATGCTAACACATATATATGGAATCAAAAAAAAAAAAGAAATAAAATGGTCGGAAGAACCTAGGGGCAACACGGGAATAAAGATGCAGACCTACTAGAGAATGGACTTGAGGATATGGTGAGGGGGAAGGGTAAGCTGGGACAAAGTGAGAGAGTGGTATGGACATATATACACGACCAAACGTAAGGTAGATAGCTAGTGGGAAGCAGCCGCATAGTGCAGGAAGATCAGCTTGGTGCTTTGTGACCACCTAGAGGGGTGGGTTAGGGAGGGTTGTAGGGAGGGAGATGCAAGAGGGAAGAGATATGGGGACATATGTACATGTATAACTGATTCACTTTGTTATAAAGCAGAAACTAACACACCATTGTAAAGCAATTATACTCCAATAAAGATGTTGAAAAAAAAAAATCACCGGACTTCTAGAAGTGACAGGTGTTTTAGCACAGCTGACTCACGTGAACACTGTGTGTTTTGATTAAAAGAGCTCTAGGTTTTCTTTTCTTTTCTGCATCAAGAGTCTCTGAAACAACCTTTAACAGAATATGATGGTGCTTTTAATGATTCATCTAAGTTTTCTTCCTCTGTTTTCCAGTGACTGTGATTGTATATCACATGGATTGCCCTCTCCTCTGAATTAAATGCTGCACTCTAAAACACTGCCATCCAGGAAACAAACTCACATTTGATAATATACTTATGAAAAATGACATGATGATTCAAATCAATTTTCTTAAGTTAAACTGAACTCAGACTGTCTCATGAAAATCAATATGCATGATGTCAGCTTATTTGCATTAATGAAAAAATTAACTATCTGAAAAAGCAATTGAGTTGTCCTAGAATCATTTTTTCCTAGAAATTTTTATTCTCTCGTATGGGAAAAAGCCATATCACATTTTGAAAGTGGGTCAAGATTACATCTCACTATAAATGAATTCCAACATTCTTTATACTAAATCAGTGAAATTTCTCACGAAACCTTACCATGCTTACCTTTTACAAGATTTTTCAAATATAATTGAGGTTTTCCAGTGAGCTGTACTCTAAACTTCTCTCATATTTGACCTTATATAATATGCTGATGAATCCTGGTATCAATTTTTCTTATTTATTTATTTTCTTACTGTACACCACTGAGTCTGTTTTTTTTTAAAAAATTGTAAGAAGTTTGATCCCTTGCTTAAAAACTTTATTCTCTGTCCTTTTTTCTTGTTTGATAGTTGCAGAAGATCCTCTCTTCATGTAATCTTTCCATCTAGTAGAAGTTGAATAATGTTACTTCTTTCTTTTCAAGAGGCTACTTCTGTTGCATCCACATTTAATTCTTTCATGGATATTGTACTGAACCAGTGGCACTCCAGAAACTTTAATTGTAATAATATGTCAGTAAATTTTTCTTAAAAATCTAATTAAAAAAATCTGCTAAAATATTCAATAAGCCCTTACAGTGCAATTTTGATGCTAACTACCCAAATCTAGCACAGAGTTCTCAGGTTAAAGAAACAGTCCCCATTAGAACTCCCCTTACATCAGACATCAGCTCCAAGTTTAGGGGTGCCCAGGCCACTTATACTTCTGATGAACTGGCTACCAAATTTGGGGGCTTCCACTATCCCCTCATATTCAATAATTCACTGAAGCAACTCACAGAACTTAGGAAAATGTGAAATATTGTTGTATATGATTATACTTTTATTTTAGCAAATGGGTACAAATCTGAACCAGCCAAAGAGAGAGACACATAGGGTGAAGCCTGTGAGGGTCCCAAATGTGAAGCTTCCTTGTCCTCAGGACACATCACTCTCCTGGCCCTTGGATGGATGATTATCAACCAGGGATGCTCACCTGAGCACCAGAGTGCAGAGTTTTTATTGGGGTTTTATTACATAGGCATGATTGATTGTTGAATCATTGAACTCAATCTCAAGCTCTTACCTACTCCCTGGAGATAAGAAATCAGGCTTATATCATTCGGCTCAAACCTCAAACCTTTTAATCACCTGATTGATCTTTCTGATGTGGCAAGCTCCCATTTTGAAACTACCTGGGTACCTACCATGAGTCATCTTATTTGCAAAAACTCAGGTGTGGCCCCAGGGGCCCGCTGTGAAAAACAAAGATACTCCCATCACTCAGTAAATTCCAAGGACTTAGAAGCTTTCTCCCAGGAATCTGGGACAAAGACCAGACAAGTTCTTTAGTATACAACAATCCTCCCTTTAAATTAAACTCAATTTATACATCACTGAGATATTCACTAAGTGAGTTTGGTGCTTTTTATCTATTACTGTACTTTTCAGGAAGAGCGTAAAAGAAGTTTGGGGGGGGGGGCGAAAGAACCAAGAATAGAATATATGTGTTAGGAGTAGGCTTCAGTGAAATTGTGAAATATAGATCTTCCTCCACTTACGATGGAGTTATGTCCTGATAAAACTATTGTGAATTGAAAATATTGTTAAGTAGGAAATGCATTTAATACACCTCACCACTGAACATCAGAGCTTAGCCTAACCTGCCTTAAATGTGCTCAGAACACTTACATTATCCTACAGTTGGCAAAGTCATCTAACACGGTCTGTTTTACAATTAAAATATTCAATATCTCATGTAATTTATGGAATACTGTACTGAAAGTGAAAAACAAAATGGTTGTAAGTGTATAGGTTGTTTACCTTCGTGATTGGATGACTGACTGGGAGCTGCAGCTCGCTGCCACTGCCCAGCAACATGAAAGAATATTGTACCACATATGGCTAGCCTGGGAAAAGATCAAAATTCAAAAATTACAATTGCTACTGAATGCATATTGCTTTCAAACCACCATAAAATCAAAAAATCTAAGTCGAACCATTGTAAGTCAGGGACTGTCTGTAGTTGAACATTAAAATATTAAACTTGAAGAGATTTCAGAGATTCTCTACTCATGTTATTTTTCTTTCAAAACAAATAGGTCAGGAGAATTAAGTGCTTTACCTGTAGAAAAGAAAATTAACTCTCAAATTGGAATGCAAATTCAAGTTTCTCAGCTTTTCCCACCATACCACTTGAGTATTCCTTTGGAGCCTGCCTCAACTCTTCATTTAGGGCCCACACATTGGAGTTTCTCTACCCTACCCTCTATCTTTCTCCATCAGCTGGGAGACTTCATGATACCTAACTCTCTTCTTTCCCTCCTGTTCTCTTCTACCTCTCCCTCTTCAGCACTTGGCAACTCCAATGGGCTAAAAACTGAACTACAAATTCTGTTCCTTACACATTCAGATCTCTGAGATCTGGCAAGGCCAGAAATGTGCTCATAATTCATTTATAGCTCTTCTAGATATCATGATAGCTTAACTCAGGTTCTGAAAATTAACCTTCTCCATTGGCATTAATGAAGGGGATTTAAGAAAGGAGGGACTTGGCTATTTTGTGTACACAGGTAATTTTTTATACCACAGAAGGCAGAATCTGAGTAAATAAAAATCTCCTTTGCAGAGTAGGTCATTAACTGAGAGTGCTACTCAATGTGACAGGAGAAGAATCAGAATAACAGAAGTGCCTGCTGACTGATCCTCTCATGGTATATCTCCTATTCTTCTCCCAGGATAACCTTTCTAAAAGGCAAATCTTACCTGAAACACAGGGCTGACAGTCTGTCAGTGCTCTCCACAGACTTCAGTCCCCTTAGCTTTGCATGCAATGGCTTCCTTCATCTGGTTTCAGCCTGTCTTTCAGTCTACTCTCTAGCCACTCCAGCTAATGTTACACTGTACCTCCCCAACCATATTATGGCATTCCACACTTCCCACATGCCATTCCCTCTGGCTGAAATGCCCTCCTGCTAATACTCCTGGGCCTCTTTAATGCATATGGGTAATCCTTGAAAAACCAGCATAAAAATTACCTTTCTTTGAATATTTCCCAAATACTCAGATTTGATTAAAAATGTCCCTGTTCTAGTCTCTTTCACTAATCTTTCGAAAGCCCTGAGTTAGCACTTTTCATGCTGTAATCTTTATAATGAGTTATCTGTCTCTTTCTCAAATGGATTATGAATTCCCCAAAGGCAAGGACCATGTGTGCTTGATTTTGTGTCTTCAGAACGTAGCACATAGCATGAGCTAAATTAAGGTTTGATGAATGAATGAATGAATGCATGAATGAACAATGTATATCATTATCATCCCTTCATCTTTCCTAGAGCATTATGGAAAAGGTCTTTAAAATGTTAAATAATTTCCAGTTTAGGCTTTGGAAGAATCAGTAACTTCAATAAAGTCATGAGTGTGTGCGTGTGTGTGTGTGTGTGTGTGTGTGTGTGTGTGCGTGCATATAAAATCTTGCTCCCTCTCCCTCCCCGCTCTCTTTAAATTCCTCAGTGTTCACAGGATGTTATTTTGAAATTGCATTACACATCATGAATTTTTTTCCAAGAGAATATGTTATGATCTTTGTTTTCAAATATAAATAGTAGGATGTCAGAGCTGTGGTGAAAGGTAAATGTTAGAAAATTTCATTCTTTGCAGTGGTAAATATTTCAAATGAACTGAAAGAACACTATCCCCAGCTGCATCCACGATTGCTATAGCCACTATTATATTTTGACAAAATACACATGGAATTTTGGCAGTGTCTTTTACAAATATCACAAGATTATTTTTTTTTCCAACTTAAAGGCCAGTGTTTTCTCCTGGCTTCTGCTGTCAGGGCATTGTCTTCTTACCATAAACCCGTTTCATAATTTACTCAGTTTCATACAATTCACAGAACGTGTAAACAAAAGTCTAAGTTCATAACACTGTAAATTCTCAAAAATCAAAGATAAGCATCTATTGACAACGCTGTGGGACAGCAAGCAGGCCTCCTATCTCTTCTAAAATTCACCATTGTTACTTAGTCCTCACTTCCACAAGGCTAGAGCTCTTTGCTTGGAATTTTATTTAAAAGAAGATAAATAATGGATAAGTTAGTTGAAGTGAACAAGGTAGTATGTAATATCTAGCTCTCACAAAAGTGACATTTTAAAGGCAAGAGCTTATATTCAGACAGAATTTTTCATGGTATAAAATGTTTGTACATGTGAATGGATTGATTTTTAAAATATAGATCATAAAAATTGACATTTAATAACACAGCAGAATGTAATTATTTGTGTCCACTATTCCTGTTTTGCTTACCAGATGTTGGCATCAAAAAAGATTAATGATATTCAAGATGTTTATCTTCAGATTGATATTTATACTGTTTTTTGAAAGTTTGGGCTTCCATTTTTATATACATATATGTAGGTTCTCTGATTTTGCATCTCTAGCAGACCTCTGTGGCTCCTATAATGATGTTGACAAAATTGAGTTAGGCTATTGTAAAATTAGCACAGTGGGAAAAATAAAGTAAGACACAAATAAGTTGCATGAAATATTCCATGGAATTAATGAGAGTTGAGGCAGAGTGCTAGTTTCCCTCAGTAGATCTAAGGACCTAAGAACTGTTCTATTTTCCTTGATTAATTAAGTAAAATTTTACCTTTTTTGGGGGGGGGTGGGGTGGGAGGAGGGAAGCATGTCTAAAAGTAGACTCAGTAGTACAATTTTGGAATGTTTTAGATGGTTAAAACATTAAACTAAAACAACAATAAACATATTTTCTCTGTTAAGATTAAAATCTCAAATTTTAAAATACTGTAGCTAATAGTCTTTTGGCGTAAATACATGTACAATTATGACAACTAAGCATTAAATATATTATGCTTATGTAGAGTATCCATAGTCTTGGGAAAAGTTGCCAAAGCAAAATAGTATGTATTTTTAGATTTACATTGTGTTTTGCTGTATAGTCTAAAAGAAATGATATAGTTTGCAAGGTGAGCTCAAAGCTCACTGTGAAAGTTTGCAAGCTTTAGTTACAACCCTGAGGCTTAGGATGCATCTCTGTAAATGGCTGGTGAATCATCATGTTCTATTGAATCCATTTTTTTTTTTTTTTTGATAACTAAATCTCTACTATTTCCATAGTCTATTTGAACAATTAAGTAATATATCTGATATAGTCATTAAAATTGCTAAAATTCAGGTAATGTTGACCAGGTATGGCAATAATTTATTATTAACATTATTATTATTTTGGTAGAGGTAATGCATTCTTTTGGGAAAAAAAATTTTTTTTTTTTTTTTCTCAGTGGGTCTTTTTTTTTCTCTCTCATTCTCCAAACTCTACCCTGACAATTCAGTTGAATTAGAGGAAGGGGAGAGAATGTATCCAAAGGAGACTTGAACAATGCATTTTCCTGTTTATGTTGATGCCCAAAAGGCGTTTAGAACAGGCATTGGCTGGTTTGCAGAATTTGCAGTAACTTAATTCAAATATCTTGCTGATCCTAAGGGTGGACTCAAAAAAGGCTATAAATGGCAATAAGCACTAAAACAAGTGCTGTGGTTACTGTTGGTAGAATGTTTTGGTAAAAAGTCTCCTCTTCCTGTGAATGTTCTGATGTAAAAAGTTACAGACCACACTGAGATTGTGGAGGTCAATGAGGTTAGGAACACTGAGTTCTGCCAGTGACTTCCTGTGTGGTCTCCAGGAAAGATATTTAAACTTTCAGGGGTTCCACCTTTTCATGTATGGAAGAGAAATAATAACACTTAAATATTTCTCAGTGTATTGCTTTAATTAATTCTTCTGAAATGCTTTGAAATAAGCATCAAAGAGATTCACTTATGTGCTTCAGCTTTGATTTTATTTGTTAGTGAGGAAGAACATATTTTGCATGGGAGAAAAAAAAATCTTGGTAATACAAATGGTAAAATTCTATGCATTATATTAAGTTCGAGCTACATGATTTCATTAAGACCATTAAAGACACTGGAAAGTCCCCTTCTGTTTCATGTGGGTGTCCACAGAGATGGTATCCTCCCTCCTGGTAGCCACAACCACCCCAAACTAAGTATTGGGCATTATAGATGCAAGACTATATAGCAGTGTACCTTTGGGAAGTTTGCAGGTTAAAAGGCTTTCCTACTACCACTGAGGGTTAACATTATTCAATTGACTAAAATGGGTTTGTCAGTTAAGATATTTTCAATACAAAAAAAAAACTCATACCGGCTTCAGCAATGGAGGACATGCACTGGCTTTTTCAATGGCAAAGATCAGAGATGATAGATAGTAGTAATCATTTTTCACAAGGTTATGCTATAGAAAGGATTCCAAAATTGCAGTAGCTTATATTAAATGTTTCTTTGAAGCAGGGTACTGATATACAAAGGTCTACTTTTATCCTTGTAAGCAGGGCTGAAGGGCAGCCCCTACCTAGTATATCTCATGGAATAATACAAAGAAATGGTGGGATTATATATTGGCTTCTAAAACTTCTCAAAAATCACATGCTTTTGCCAACTCACAAAGCAGGTTGCATGGCAAAGGCTGATGTCAATGGGGTGGATAAATATAATTCTTAGAGGGATGGGCAATGAATATTCTGAAATAATTATGTAACCTGCCACTGAGAATGCAGATCAGATGCAGTTTGGTCAGGGCTCAGCTCCATTTCCCTGAGTGACTACCCTCCTTCATTTACTGGTTTGACCTCAGATCATTGTTCTTCTTAGTAATAAACTGATAATCATTCTCGGTCTCATATCCAGAAATCATCCATCAAAAGAAGAGAACTCTCTTCTTCCAACCATTGTAAAAAAGATTTGGGTTTCATTTTCATTGGGACCACTTGAGTCACATGCTCAAGCCAGAAATCATCACTGTGGCCAGGAAAGGCCAAACATTGATTGTCTGAGACCTACAGTTGCAATGAACTCTGGGTGACTTAGACTAACATGCTGCACCCTGAATCAGAGATTGATGTTGATGCCACCCAAACCATACTGTGACAGGGCCAGAAGAAATACAAGGAGCCAACCCCAGATCTGGGACCTGGGACTCCAGGTCCCAATCCATCTCATGATTGGTCAGCTTTCATGTCACTCCCTCATGAAGTTCCATTGCCCTCCCTGCCCTTAAATTCTGTGATATAACCCCCTATATGGTACTGTCATAACAACCTTAAGTTTGATTTAATTTGGAAGGGATTTCCGTTACTTGCAACTCAAAATGTTTTACTTAGTAAAAAAAAAAAAAATTACAGGATTCACAACAAATTGTTACATCAAAGAGAGTTCAATAAAATTTTTTTTTAAATTGACCTTAGTTTGAATCTAAATCCTCTACTTCCTAACTATGGAATTTGCAACAAGTTATTAAATTCTCTAGGCATATTCCCCTATCTTTAAAAAGAGAATAATAGATGTATAAGGCTTTGGGCAAAAATTCAGTGAGGTAATGTACATGTGTAAAGGTCTTGCCTAGTGTAGGGTAATGACTAACTAATGTGGGGTGTTTTATAAAGTGCTAGAAGAGTTTAGAGATGGTAGAGATCATAGCTTGAGGGATTAGAAAATCTTTGTGGGGAATGTGGCATTTAAGCTTGATTTTAGCATCTACATAGAATTTCCACATGGGAAATCTCTAGAAGATAATAGGTAAGCATCCAAGGCTCACTGGCTTGTATCCAGCAAAGGTGCAGAGGTGGGATACACGAGGAGTGCTCAGAAAATGGGAAATAGGCAGGTTAGTTATATAAAAGTTCTTATTCACAACTCCCTCCATATTTCATCTCTATTTCCATCTCCAAACCTAAAACAGTCCTTTTGCCTATTTCAGCCAGGTTTTTACATGTGTGATCAGGTTCAGCTCCAGCCTCCTCCTCAGTGGTATTTCCTATCTCTATATTCACACTTTTCATAAATGGTTGCTTATTCAAGCAGGGCATTTTCAATACTTTTATCCATACTTTCATGCTGTTATCCATCTTACTTTTATGTGAATATTTCATAATTCCTAACGTACTCTGGCATGAATAAAAAATATATACCTTTATTTAAAATGTGCGTAATTATACTTCTGCTGACTTGAGGGGAAAAGGAAACTTTCCAAATGGAATTAATTTTATCCCAAAATGAGCAATTAATAATGTATATTATGTACATTACATAGAATATTCCTCATTTAGAGAATGGCACAAAATTCACTTTTTTCCTAATTAAATTGTGCTTTGTTCAAAAGTGTGTGTGCATTATTTATTGCTGGGCCTGATTTCAAGAATGAAAAGAATTAAATATTCTCAGTACCACAGAACTAGTTTTGGTTTTCCTTTACCAGGTTCCATCCTTATATGCTTAACATGAGCTGAAAGCATTAGGGAGCTACCTAATTCCACAGGCCACTTCATCATCAAAGTACCAAATTCAGTGCTTCCAAAATCCCCAGTATAGAATATATCAGTTGCCTGTTCTCAGAGTCTCCTTTTTTTCTGACCTTTATAATAAATTTTTTATTCTTCTGTTTGAAATCTATTTCTCATGGCTTGCTGGTGATCTGAAATGCTTTGAACACTGAATAAAATATGTTGAGCTTCTAATCAGAAAAATTGGGTCACAATTTTTGAAAATAGGCATGATAATCACACATAAAAATGAGGGAAAATTGAGGCAAAACAAACAAAAGAAGGAAGTAAAATTCTTGGATTTAAAAACGTTGCATCTGACATTCTTAAACTGGATTTTGTTGTCGCCATTCTTGGTATGTTTGTATGTTTGTGTTCTTACTGGCACTTTTTAACCACCATTAAGCATTGTTTTGTTGCAATTGCTGCATCAGCCAGTGGAAAGCAAAGCATTTCTGGTCCAATTCTGGTAAAATTCTGACAATTGAGAGGAGGACTTTGAAAGGCAGTCCCCAGAGAGAGGGGTATATTTAAGTCCCGTCTTTACATAGGTTAATACTCCAGGCATTCCTGTCTCCTGATAAAAACATTCCTGGAGTTATTTTATGCCAAGGAATATCCATTTTTTTGTCCTCATAGTATGACAGTTTTGAATAAAAATCAAATGTTTTTAATCAGACCATTTAGTTCCACCTGTACTATACCAATCTGATACAAAAAAGAATGTTCAGAGATCATTTAAAACCAAGTAAACAAGAAGTTCAGGCCACCTGCCCAGTCTTGGAAAGTTCTGTTTTGCATTACAGTGCACTCAGGGTTAATTGGTTTTAATCTCAGTTTGGATCTCATCGCTCAGAATCACCAGAAACAAAATATCAAAATGAATGGATATAATGGAAAATTTTATTACTGGCCATTCTGAATGATCTTTGACAATATAAAGAAATGGAAGACCTTAGATATATGGCATTTTATTTGTTTAACTTAAAACTGGAATGGGGGCTTCCCTGGTGGCGCAGTGGTTGAGAGTCCACCTGCCGATGCAGGGGACACGGGTTCGTGCCCCGGTTTGAGAGGATCCCACGTGCCGCGGAGCAGCTAGGCCCATGAGCCATGGCCGCTGAGCCTGCGCGTTCGGAGCCTGTGCTCCGCAGCGGGAGGGGCCACAACAGTGAGAGGCCTGCGTACCGCAAAAAAAAAAAAAAACTGGAATGGGAGAGGGAGATGACAATGTTCGTTTCCCAAATACAAATTTCAATCCCCTCCCAAAAAATAGCTGAAAGAATAAGTAATCATATACAATAAGAAATTAATTTATGTTTGTATTTAACAAACTAAAAGTGATTAAAATATCTACAGGAAGCCGCCAATGACATGGACTTAGGAGAAAAATATTTTTTAAAACAATCCTGTAAAATGACTCAAAGAACTCAAAGATCTAGCTATAAAAAATATTTTCTTGTCTTAGAGGCCTCTGTTTCTCCTCAGAATGCTGTCATTATTGAAGATGCTCCATACTATAAATGGCTGAGAACACACAGAACCCTGCCTGTCTTTCATCCCACCTGGAGCTCCTTGCAACTCTTTTGACAACTAAATGAGGTAAGAGATAAACAATTGCATAGTGAATAGTCACGTGCTAGGCATATGTCACTTGTTTTGCTTCATGGTAGGTCATTGCTAGATTTTCTCTGAAAATCAACCTGAAACAAATTCTGTTTATATCATGATTTTGCCTCTAGATAGCTCTTGTGATGATTGTAAGTATATATACACCATTTTAAATGGGAGAGAATTTCAATTTTACAGTCAAATAAATATCTCCTTAAGCACGTGATTATTTTAGTCATCATTTCCTTGGATTTGTTTGTTTGCTTGTTTCTTCGTTATTGAAGTGGTCAGTTTTGTAGATGCTGCCCTAGATGTAGATACACCATGGTTTTGAATACAGGTAAAAGTAAATTCTTTGGTTGGTTTCCAGGAAACTTGTTGACGCCTATCATTTAATTGTCAGCAGCATTGAGAGCTCATTTCACAGGGGACACTCCCATAACGGCAACCTCTCCACTACTGTTTTGTGAGGGATTGCTTAGAAGAATCATTTCATGGACATCCTATGGTACATTTTTTTTTCCCCTTTCAACTGGTTACCTTTTCCCCTGGAATTCATCCAAGCCCTTTTCCACCCACTCACAGTAACTTTGGGCATCCCCCCCACCACCCCCGCTCTGGCATTTCACTACTCAGAGAAAGCTTAATGCCATCTGCAAAGTGGGAAATTCAATTTAGAGAAGTTGAGAAAATGTGAAATATAATTGATCTTAGCATATTTCCAGTAGGACCCAGCACTTAACCATTTTATATCTGTTTGAATAAATGCTGTAGAAAACCCAAATAATACGGTTTTTTGTCTGCTTGTTTGTTTTTTTTTCACATTACAGTATCAAGTGACCAAACTTTATGCATTTTAAATTGCATAGTTTAAAAATAATTTTAACACATTTAATTCTTTAAAAGTATTTTATAATAAAGGCACCATACATTGAAGACTTACTATGAGCTAGAACAGTATTAAATATTCTAATTTAACCCTACAACAACCACAGAGGTAACTATTATTAGCTACATTTTACTATTGAGGAAGTAGCTTAGAAATAATCTTTTTTCTTACCCAGGTACACAAAGCTAATAAAAGAGATAGAACAACAATATAAATCAATTGCCTGAGTACTTATCAGTTACAAATTAGGATGACTGTAAGTACAGTTTTAAAATCAGTTCATCTAAAGTAGTGTTTTCAAATACTTTAACAGTGAAATATTCTTTTCCTAAAAAAATCTAATGCAAAAGAGATTGACTGCATTTTGTCATGTAATATTTATTTTTCTTTTTGACAACAATAATGTGTATACATTGTAAACATTCAAACAGCATGGAAATGCACAGCATGAAAAGAAGTGAAAATTCTGTTTGACAAACACAAAACTTTCAGATAGTAATTTAGGTGACTGCTGAAGTCCCATCAGCCTTGGCATTCAATTTATTTTTGTAATTTACTGGGTTGTTTAGGAAATAGAACATCTTGACTCTTACAGACCAGCAAGAGGGTATGACCTTGTATTTGTGTGTGTATATATATGTGTGTGTGTGTGTGTGTGCACACACAAGCATGCACAGATATGAGTTACAAAAAAACCCAGTACAGCTATAACCATCTTAATCAAGGACACATGTCTGAAAGTTCAAATATAGTCCCAGAGATGGTAAGAAAGATTTTAAGTTAGGGCCTGCACAAAAATGAATTCACCTGGCAGCAGAAATCAGTATGCTAGTGGACTACAGTGTGTTAAAATGTATATATAACACATCTGAATGTGTGTCTTAACAATTTATTACAGTTAAAATATTAAATTGGAATCAAATATCAATAAACCTTTCAAGACACCTTTAAGAACTAAGGTTCCATAGAAAACAGTGTGAAAATCACCTCTCAAAACAGCACGTCCACAACTAACCCCCTTTTTTTGAGTACTGTAATCCTTTCTAAACTCTGCCTAAGCTGTCGATCTTCACATCAAATAGTTGGCAAGCATCAGGGAAGATAAATACACAAAAACACACTCTCACACTCACTCATGTACACGTGTGAGCGCACGCACACACACACACTTCTCTAAACAATCTGTAGCCAATACCTACCCTAAAGATATCTGTTTGACACATATCAAATATGTTTTGATCCTGGGGTTGTAGAGAAATAACGGAAAGTCCTAAGCCAATGGCTCATAATGGGCCATACCAAAGGTAAGAATATCATTTGGAACAGACAATTTGTATAAAACAAAGAATATGGTTAAAGCTAAAAGTAAAACAACACATAAAACCTATGCTGAGGTTAAGATTGGTGTTTATTTGAATCCTTGGTTATGGTACTCAAGGATGTCAATCTTTTAATTTTTCCACGAATATGTTTTCTTAGGGGAAGAGAATGCTCAATTAGGGATATTATCTTCAACACTCATCCATATACAAATTAGTTATTTTAAGAGAGGTCCAGTCTTGAAAATCATAAACTTAGATTCAGTGGCAAGCAGATTTTCCTGTAAGTTTGTTTGTTTGTTTTATTCCTCATGTGGCTTGAATTCAAAACTATGACTAAGCCCTTGAACCAAGCCTCTAAGTCGTTTTGCCATTTGATTAAGTACCTGTTCTGGCTAAGAAGCTACATTTGTGCAGATGGTAGAAGAGGCATGCTAAAATATAAAAGGAAGACCAGTTTCTTCCTATTTTTTAATGTTGGCCTTACAGCAGTTGAGGGATTTAATTATCTTCTTTTGAATCCTGTTGTGTTTTTTTCTTGTTAGACTTGGTGCAGCTTTTATTATTCATTTCTATGACGGCACAAGATGAACTGAAAAACACCAGGCACATAAGGAACTAATTTAACTTGGGTCCCAGTTAAGAATGAAGGAAGGTCTTGGTTCTGTGCCATATACAAAAGTGAGGGGCAGCATTCTGTGTTGCTTTTGTACTATTTAATATACCATCTAAAATAGTCCTTTCAAATGGTGGTTTTCAACGTGGGTCTTCTGGCTCGCTGGAGTTCCATGAAAGTCCTCCACAGCCATCTGCATAACAGTACCAAATACAAATAACAAAGGTAAAAAGACAGGTGAAAAACAGGACTCGGGCTATAGGAAAAGCAACATTAAAAAATAGAGAAACATTTTAAAACAGCATAATGAGGCTTTTCTTTTTTCTGTCTTTTTTTTATTTTTTAGCATTATGAAGTAAACTGTGTAGGAGGTCTGAGGAGTCTTTACTGTTTAAATATAGTCTATAAAACAAAAATTGGGGATAAATGCTAATAGTTTTATTTACACAGTTGATTTCACATGTCAAAGTGTTTAATAACATTGGAAGAGAGAAATATAGATCCATAATCCCTTATATAAAATTTTCAAAGTCAGATGTGTTTCAGAATTGAGAATTTTTCATAATTTAATGAGGTAATAACAAGATATATGACATATATCATGTAACATCACTAGGAGTGTCTGTCTGAGGTAATGCCCAGTAATTAAACATGTTAGTATCTACACAGCAAAATGTATGAATATTCCCATTAAATAGAATAAAGAACATAAATAATCTCATTTCCATCATTTCAGGGCAAGTCTTGCCAAAAAAACTGTTTTTGGTGATTTCTTCATTTCAGATGTAGTTAAGGGATTATGCACCTCTATTGCCTAATAGCTCTCCAAGATGGCACACCAGTTCACACTCCCACCAGCATTTATAGATGATTTCTTGGCAGGTCTTTATCATCCTTGAATTAGTATCCAGCATGGTGTCTAGCTCATAGTGAGTATTAATTTTTTAATTGAATTATTTAAGCAAAATATTACCATCAAGAAGAAGAACCAAAATAACACCGTCTGGGGAATGTTCAGTGAGCAGTCACTTGGAAATAAATTGAATAACAAAAATATGGGGTTTTCTCAGATGCTGTAATTTGGTTTTGGTTTGAGTAAGGCTAAACTAAACAAGATCTGCATTTCCCAAGGCATTAGGACCCCCAAGTATTTAAATGACCAAGCTGTGTGCAGTCAGTTACAGATCAAACACAGAGTTAGTCCAGTTTAGGAGTTTAAACGGCCAAATATAAAATGTGTTAGAAGTGTTTCTCATACCTTTACAGTGAGCATGCTAGGAGCTTATTGACAGTTCAGGATACAGGATTCTTCTAGCACAGAGGTTGGCAAAGTTTCACTATAAATATAAACCTCATCAGCTGAAATCTAATTATTATTATTTTTCCTTAAGAATACTATGGCGTTTTTCCTATCTCATATCGTCATTAAACCACAGCAGTCCTTTCTAATTAGCATTTGAGGGTATTTGTCCAAACAGTATCAGATCTGAAATATACCAAAAGTTATCATAATATGTAATGCAATTCCACCAAGAAAAAGTAATCCTTGGAATGAATCTCAAAGAGTAAGTCTTTCTTGGTTTAACACAAAACAGATTAGGCATCTAGAATATTCACCATTTACTTGTGAAAACAATTGTCTTGCCCTGTTTTTTGCCTGACTCTGCAGAGATGCCCCTCTCCTTGGTTCTGGGCTACCAGCACTCTCCAAACCCCATAGCTGCCAGGCATATTCTTTTAGAAAGTGAATATCCCAGAAATGCATTTATCATCAGCTCTGGATCTAGAGAATGCTTCATGAATTTCCTCTGAACATCAAAGCTCTTATATTTTAGAAATTATAAATGTTTAGGAGGGGAAATGTTAATTCAGAGATTTACATTTTTTGTTTGCCCCCTACTGTTTACCACTCCTTCCAGGCCATCTCTCACCCTATCATAGTAATGCGTCTAAGCCATTCATCTGTTTAATCATGTTGGTCCTTTTCTTAGAAACCGCCTTTGGTTCCCTTTTACCTTTAGTGTAAGAAAAATTATTTTGTATGTTTGTTACTCTTATTCTGAATTTACTTCTCTGGCTTCAAGTGTCTTCCTTCCTCACCTGCCCCAAGTATACTTGTGCTTCAACTTCAGCAAACTCCATGCTGTTCTAAAAATACCAAAACCTTGATCTTGCATTATACCATTGTACATTCTTGTCTTTTTGTTTGTGATACACTCCACTCCTTCTCAAGCAAACTCATATTTATCCCCCAGGAAGCAGTTTAAATGTCATCTGAGGGAAATTTCCTAACGATCTCCCTTTGCGCTTTTATAACACTTTTTACATCCTTCTATTATAGCACTTTGTCAATGTCATTTTAAGTATTCTGTGATATTTCTATCTCTTCTTAATCTTTCTGTGTCTTTCCAGAACATCTCATATTGCCAAGCATATTTTTGGTGCCCTGTAAATGTACCTTGATTAAATAAAAATGGATGAATGTTTCATGGATTCGTTAACAAATTTCTTTTGAGGAGGGGTCAGTTCATGACATAATAAGAAAACTCCACTCCAATAATACAGAAATCCATGGATTTTTTGACTGAAGAAATAAATATTTTTCATTTTGAACCCAACTTATGCTATGATGAGGCAAAACATCATGCAATGTCTGTGAAAATAACATCGTCTGTGTTCATGAGATTTGCAGATCTTTCTCAACAATCAAGTTCCTAAAAATCCTCTGATATGTGATAAAGAGTGGAGATGAAGAGTAATCCAAGTTGTAGTAAATGTCAACGATGAAGGATTATGAGAATACCAAACACGTGTGCTAAATTGACTTTCTTCAATATTGCACACAATTTTTAGAACATATGATGTCTTAAAAACCAGTGACAAAGAAGCCACCCAGGCCCTGTTTTCATGCAGGGCTGAGCCTGATTTCTTTATGGCACATTCTTCCTGGAGCCCAGGACCTTTCTCTAGGCTATTTTTTGCTGTCAAGAGAACAAAATGCAGGACTTCCCTGAACTGCCATCCTTCCCTGCCCAGTTTCACTGCTCTCTGCCAATATCACCAAGCAAAGCCCAAGGGAACCAGGACCTGAAAACGAACCATTTATTTGGTTGCATTTCCTCACAGGGTGATATGCAGTGTTCATCTAACTTAGATACTACAACAGCTGAGCAAAATAGGGTGTCACAAATGAAACACATTATGGCTAATCCAAGATTATTTGTATTTGGAGTAATTGATTTGACTCTCTTCCCATGATGGCTGTACCAGGAGACATCTTTTCTCTGAATTTCCATTTTAACATTCCTACTTGAACCTAGGGATCTTATACTCTTCTACTGAAATTGATATCACCCAGCATGAAATCCTCTATTGAATCTTCCCCTTTTATGCGGGGAAAGAGGAAGCACTTAGCTTAGCCCCATTTCTCTACACGTCATTAATCCTATATTTTTTTCTGCAGCCCTGAAAGAAAAAGAGTTTTTATTATTTTTGCACTGGTGTTCTTATTTTAAATAATCCTACTTCCTGAAAGGATTTATAGAAAAAATATAGGAAATTTTAGAACCCCCAGATATTATTGTCAAATAGGAATTAGTGCCTGGATGTTGTACTCAGCTATTAGGAATTTGGGTTGAAATATTCTAAAATTTTGCAATTTTTACATAAATGTGGATTATGCTGGATATTCAGGGATATTTCTCAATATAAAGATTCAAATTCTTTACCATCTCTGGAATATTGACTTACTTGCCTTTTATGATACTAACATGGTACTGTCTTGATTACTGTACTTTTATAATAACTCCAGAAATCCCGTAGTGTTATTCCTCCAACTTCGTCCTTTTTCAGAATTTTCTTGACTATTCTAGGTCCTCTGAATTTCCATGTGAATTTTAAAATCAGCTTGCCAGTTTTTACAAAAACGTCTGCTCAGATTTTGATGGGGATTGCATTGAATCTATAGATCAATATGAGAAGAACTGACATCTTAACAATAATGAATCTTACAATCCCAATCTTAATAATACTGGATTTTGTAAGAGAAAAGATAAACTCGTGCTTTTATCTAATCTCTTTACTGGAAGGTTTGTTTATGATCTTTCATTTTTTTTCCACAATCAGTCTTCCCCTTCTAACTTCTAACATAGAAAGTTTCAACTGTTGCTAAAATAAACAATACTCAATTCACTTAACACAGTTATCTTTTCTCACCAGTTCTCTATTTTCTTTCACAACTAGATCAATGGAGTCAAATTGCTGTTAATACATTTTCATTACTAACATTTCTGAGATCTAGTTTGGCCTACAACTTTACACCACTAAGTCACTAGTGTTCCCATCCTGATCAAACACTAATATTCCTTTTCTTAGTCCTTTTCTTCCTGATCTTTTGGTGTATTTCACCACTGCCTTTTCTCTCTGTAAACCTCCCTTTCCTCATTGAATCCTAGGGACTGTATATTTCTGGTTCTGATCCCCAAATCTTTGACTATACTTTACACCAGCTATTAGATGTAGTGTAATATTTCCTAAAACATATTCCAGAAAGCACCAGCTCCTCAGGATATTGATCAGCAAAAAAAAAAGAAACAAAAATAAATATTAAATATAGTCAGCCCTCCATATACAGTTTCCACATCTGTGGATTCAGACAACCACAGGTAGAAAATATTTTTTTTTAAATTCCAGAAATTTCCAAAAAATAAAACTTGAACTTGCCACTTGCAGGCAACTATTTACATAGCATTTACCTTGTATTATGTATTATAAGTAATCTAGAAGTTATTTAAAGTATATGGGGGAGTATGCATAGGTCATATGCAAATACTACGTCATTTTATACAAGGGACTTGAGCATTTCCAGATTTTGGCATCAGCAGGGTGGAACCAGTCCCCCACGGATACCAAGGGACAACTGTAAGTTTAGGCAACACAAGCTTAGAGTTCTTCAGTTTGAAGCCTTTAATATGCTAATGCGCATCATGTATCACATGGAAGATGTTACAACATACGGCATTTACCAAACCTGCAAGCCTTGTGATATAAGCTCTGAGCAAGTAATAGGGCGTTAAAAATTGCCATGCCTAGCAGGGGAAGCTGAGTAATTCAGGTATCTTCCCATTCCTTAGTTTCCTCTGTTTTATTCACGTACAATTTTCCAGTCTCATCTTCGAAATTTAGCATAGATTTTTAAAATTTTATTTATTTATTTATTTACATCTTTATTGGAGTATAATTGCTTTACAATGGTGTGTTAGTTTCTGCTTTATAACAAAGTGAATCAGTTATACATATACATTTGTTCCCATATCTGTTCCCTCTTGCGTCTCCCTCCCTCCCACCCTCCCTATCCCACCCCTCTGCACCGAGCTGTTCTCCCTGTGCTATGCGGCTGCTTCCCACTAGCTATCTATTTTACGTTTGGTAGTGTATATATGTCCATGCCACACTCTTGTGACAAAGCATAGATTTTATTACTCAAAATATCAATTCTTGATTTTTTCTTTAACTTTTCATCATTATAACAGTTATAATGATCCTAAAATTTCAGCACAATATTCCTTAACTTGAGAGATAGCTTTCTCCTAGCAGCGAGTAGAATTACTTTTAGTTTAACAGGTATTTTAAAAATAATTTTGAGGGAGAGAACAGGGGTGGAAATGGTGTTGAAAAAACAAAATCATCTTGGAGGAGAGCATAGCTCTGAATTATAAAAATATTCCAATCTTCCATTCTGTGGTCAGAGGGAAAACCTGGATCTCAAAGTACCAATTATGGGTTATAGCTAGTATGTTCAAGATGACTAGAAGTACTCTGCATCAGAATACAGAACACTGTGGTCAGACTAGGAGGAAGATATGCACTTAAAAAAGTTTCAACAGTTGGACTAAACCAAGCTCCCTCACGCCCAAAAGAAGAATGATTTCAAACTCTAGTAAAAGCATAAGTTTCCAGTCAATGTTACAGAATGGCCTAATCAGTAATAAACTGCAATGAGTTTAGGGGCTATTTTACCTTCTTTGGTTAACATGGTATCTGCCATCTTTCTGGAGCTCTGCAAAAAGTGATGTTCCCTGACTTCCAGGGTAAAAATTGGCAAGAAGTACCAAGGTCTGTCCACGTTTATGAAACCAAGAGCTTAGACTATATTCTTTGGAATTTAAGAACCAAGGAGGGGAAAAAAAGGTAAACAAGCATCCATTAATTTAAAATTATTTATTTCATGTAAAGAAAAAAAAGTACAAGAACATTCACGCTTGATAAATGAAGAGGGATAAGGATATATATTTTTGAGTTCATTTTACGTGTGATTTATTTTAACAGACTTTCTCTACTGATTTTTAACTTGGATTTTCCAACTCACGTTATAATATTAACTTGCAAAATAAATGTGCTTTCAATTTTGTTTTAATATGAAGTCATGGGTATTTGATCAATATTAAATGAATATTAAAAACATATTTATCTAGAATCAAAAATATGAAGTACCACAAGGAAGGAAGTATAGTTTTTGCCATTAATCATTTAAAGATATTTGATAGTTGTGCTGCCTGCTGGGTCTTTTGGAGCAATGAAATCTTTTCTTCTATTTTTTTCATACTTAAGAATAATGAACAGATTAGAATTCATCCTGTTCGCTGTCATGGTATAGAACCTTACAACAGGGAAGATTGACTAATGTGTTGTCTCATTTCAGAAAATGAAACATCTTTTTTCTTAAAATCCTTATTTACTGTGGTTTTGATATGAGAGATGTTCTAAAAGCCTTGGGAGAATGATTTTCATTGGAAAGGTGATTGCATATCCAGGTTCTCCAAAGTGTACTTTAAGTTAAGCAATTTGTGGCAAAATTAACATCTTAGATTGTGTGATAGTCAATATTATGTCAACTTAGATAGCCTAAAGTCCCCAACTATTCAATTAAATATTAATCTTGGTGTTGGTGTGAAGGTTTTTGGTAAATGTGATTAACTCCACAATCAGTTGCCTTTAAGTAAAGGAGATTATCTTTGATAATTTGGGTGGGCCTGATCCAATCAGTTGAAAATGTACCCCCCCCCAAACCCCTGAGATTTCACTGAAAAAGAAGAAATTCCACCTGTGACTGCAACTTCAGCTTCTGCTCTAGAGTTTCCAGCCTGCCACATGGGTTTTGGACTTGCCAAGCTAGCCTATCCCATAAGCCAGATCCTTGCAATAAATCATATAGATTATATATGAATATAGATATATATATTCATATAAGCATACATACACACACTCACACACTATGTAAGTGTGTTTTCGGTTAGAGGATTTTGTGTCTAATTGTAAATTATATGTATTTCTTTTTTGTTGAGGACTAATTGCACAATATAATTGTACGTGTGTGTGTGCGCGTGCGTGTGTGAGTATGTATGTCCCACTAGTTCTGTCCCTCTGGTGGAACCCTGATTGATACAGAGCACGTGCTATGCACTGTCCAGCTGTTCCCCAGAGAGACATATCCTGGTCATCCAAAGTTTCGTACCCTCCCTTTCCCATCATTATTTAGCACAGCATCATGCCTATTTTCCTCATAAAAGTTATAATGATCTGCAAATTTTTTAATTGTTTAATTTTTTTTTACTGCCTTTCTACACTAAAATAAAATTTTCTGAGGTAAGGCACCCTCTTTCTTCCAATAATGTGTCCTTTAGACTCAACACAGTGCCTGGCTCATAGTAGGTGCTCATTTTGTTGGATGAATGAAAATAAATGAATTATCTCATTTAGTCCTCATAAAGTCTCTGTAATGTGAGGTCTATTATGCCCATTTTACAAACCTCAGAGAAATTAAGTGATTTACCTCAAGTCACACAACTAGTAAGTGAGGAATCTGAGATATAAACCCAAATTTTTCTATTTCCAAATCTATATTATTTCCTTTGTGTAACATTGACTGATTTGGCTTTTTATTAAACTTAGCATCTACAGTATATCAGGCTGTCAGTTAAGCACTGTGGAGAACACAAGAAGGAATTACACACAGTGTGATCAGATATACAATTCGCTCTATTACTTAGCCACGTGCATACGTGCAGATGAAGCAACTGTTGTGGTACTTCTGCTTGAGATTGGGAAGAGGCCTCAGAGCTAAGGAAGCCATTCAGGTGGGCCTTGAGTGGCGGGATTGAAACTGTGAAGAAGATCAGTTTAAACACAAGAGGCAAAATTGGCAAAGACACAAGCAGGTGAAGGTTGAATGAGGAGTGGTGACAATTCAAGTCACTTTAGAGTAGGAGGTATGTGAGTGTCAGGAACAGATAGGAGACCACGTGTGAAATGGACTTGAAGGCTGGACTTAATCCTGTATGTAGTTGTAACAACCATGCTAGGTCATGCTTTGTGTGTTTGTTTCGTTTTGAAAATGTAAACTGTGATTTAAAGATTGTTAGCAAGTTTGAGTTTTGATCGTGGAGACATTAATAACTATGGACTAGAAGGAATCTTTCACTGGGCCCTTTTAGGGTGTTATTCCTGTCCCCTAAGAAACAAATAACAAGATATAATTAAATTTGCAAAGATTTTATTAGGGACCACAACTGTGTGAAATAAAATGGAGAGGGAGCTAGAAGAGACTAGAAGAGCCGTCTGAAGATGATGGTGACTGGATCCCTAGCGAAGGAGAGAGAGAGGGGAGATTCAGCAGAAGCATCCCTAACTGTCCAACAATATCAGGAATGTTCAGCAAGGCCATCAGGAGTTTTTGAGTGAAGTAAACTATCTCAGGAGTTCCTTGTCTCCAGGAATGGCCTGACTTTGTTCTCCCCATTATGCTCAGTAATTGACTGGGTGTGGCCTGTGGGAGGTGTGGCACAGCTTCTGAACCCTTGATCAGTGGTGCTGCCTATAGCTGGAGTCTGTGAGTCAGTCTTTAGTTACATACTTCAGCTAGCCTGTGCCCTACAGAATTAAAGATTTCTTTTTGTCCTAATTAGGGCTTTAGACTATAGTCTCCCTGAAAAGTATTATTTACTTTAGGGAGAGATGGATGATGTTTGGTACAATTATTTTTCAACAAAAATGAAAAAAATTTATTTCACAATTAGACACAAAGTCCTCTAAATGTGAACCACTGAGGTTAGGTTTCCACTTAAATGCCTGTAACTGAAGATACATCGCTTCTATTTTAAAAGGAAGACATGAGCTGGCAAATAGCAGGCTATGGGATGGGAAAGGAAAAATGTATAGAAGAGAACTAACATATTATTTCATATATATGAAAATAAATATTTTTATATTAGCCATTAATTTTATATCCATTTTCCCACTGTAGAAACTGAGGCTTAGTGAACCTCACACAACTACAAAGTCAATAAAGATTGTATCCATTTCTCTGTTCCATGATGCTTTTTTCTTTTTTAAAACTTTATTTTTTAGAGCAGTTTTAGGTTCACAGCAAAATTGAGAGGAGGAAGGTACAGAGATTCCCTGTATAGCCCCTGACCCCACACATGCATAGCCTCCCCCATAATCAACATCCCCCACCAGAGTGGTACCCTTGTTACAATTGATGAACCTACACTGACACATTGATAACCCCCCTAAGTCCATCGTTCACATTAATGTTCACTCTTGGCGTTGTACATTCTATGCGTTTGGATAAATACATAATGACTTGTCTCTATCATTATGGTATCATAGAGAGAATTTTCACAGGCCTTAACATTTTCATCTCCCTTCCATACCCATAGCGGCCACTGACAATTTAACTGTCTCCTTTGTTTTGCCTTTCCCAGAATGTTGTATAGTTAAAAGTATACATTGTGTAGCCTTTTCAGATTGGCTTCTTTCACTTATTAATATGAATTTAAGTTTCCTCCATGTATTTTCATAACCTGATAGCTCATTTCTTTTTCATGCTGAATAATATTTGGTTGTTTGGATATACTACTGTTTATCCATTCAGCTACTGAATGACATCTTGGTTGCTTCCAAGTTTTGGCAATTATGAATAAAGCTTCAGTAAACATCTGTGTACTAGATTTTGTGTGGACATAACTTTTCATTCCTTTGGGTAAATACCAAGAAATGAAATTGCTGGATCATATCGTTTTATAAGAAATTGACAAACTGTCTTCCAAAGTAGCTATACCATTTTGCAATCCTATCAGTAATGAATGAGAGTTCCTGTTGCTCCACATCTTTGTCAGCATTTGGTGTTGTCAGTGTTCTGGATTTTGGCCATTCTAACAGGCCTGTAGTGCTATGTCATTGCTTTAACTTGAAGTTCCCTGATGACGCATGATGTGGAACATGTTTTCATATGTTTATTTGACATCTGTATATCTTCTTTGGTGAGATGTCTGTTAACATCTTTGACCCATTTAAAAATTTTTTTTGGCGGTACGTGGGCCTCTCACTGTTGTGGCCTCTCCCGTTGCGGAGCACAGGCTCCAGACGCGCAAGCTCAGCGGCCATGGTTCACGGGCCCAGCTGCTCCGCGGCATGTGGGATCTTCCCGGACCAGGGTACGAACCCGTGTCCCCTGCATCGGCAGGCGGACTCTCAACCACTGCGCCACCAGGGAAGCCCAACCCATTTTTAAAATCAGATAGTTTGTTCTCTTATTGTTGAGTTTTGAGAATTGATTATTTTATATCTTTTACATAGATGATTATGTCATCTGCAAACAAAGACAGTTTTATTTCTTTTTTCCCAATGTGTATACCTTATATTTCCTTTTCTTGTCTTATTGCATAAACTTGAATTTCCATACAGTGTTGAAAAGGAGTGTTAAGAGGGGACATCCTTTGAGCTCATATGCTTTAACTTTTAAATTCCTACACTAACAATCACTCCTTTGCTCTATTTTTGCCCCACGATTTAATAAAGATGTTGTTTTCAGGGTCAATGTGTCACAACCAGAGGAAAAAAGAAGAGAACTTGGAAGCCCATAAGGTCAATTACATGAATTAAAAATATGATTTTGGGGAACAAATGAAGAAAAACTTGGCAAGGGTCTCAAAAATATGGTTTTCGTATTTTGGAATGTATCTCTAAAAGATAAGATCTCTTTAAAGACTATAACCACAATACCATTATCACCCACCAAAATAAATATAACAGTTCCTTAATATCATCAAATATCCAGTCTGCATTCTCATTTCTTTGATATTCTCATATTATTAAATACATTACTTATTGAATCTTTTCTCCAACATTTTATTATAAAACTTTTCATACAGCAAAGTCAAAATTATTTTATAGTGAACACCTATTTACAGATGCTCTGTCTGAAATTAATATAGTAACTTCTGCTTTCTTTTGATCAGTGTTAACCTGGTATATTTTCTTCTGTCCATTTATTTTTAATCTATACTTGTATTTCTATTTGAAGTGGGTTTCTCATAGACAACATTTAGTTTTGTGTTGTTTTTTTAATCCACTCTAACAATTTCTGTCATTTAATTGGTGCATTTAGACCATTGGCATTCAAAGTGATTGTTGACATAGATTACTGTCCACCATATTTGTTACTGTTTTCTATTTGTTGCCCTCATTTTTTGTTCTTATTTCTACTTTCTCTGCTTTTGTGGGTTTATTTTTTCATTTTTTTTTAAGGCAGGGATGAGTGGATGGACAAGAGGGCCAGGGAATTGTTGCCAGTTATAACTGTCTCAGTGATTGCTTTTAGATGCCTGCTTGCAGGGTGGCTTTTCTCTCTGTCTTTAAATAGGTTTGGGTGTGAGTGCTTGCCTTTTCAGCACAAAACCATAAAAAGATGTGGTGGATAGTAAAAGAAAGCCCTCTCTGTTCCCCAAGCATGCTAACCACTTTTGTGGTTTTAAATGAGCATTTTATATGATTCCATTTTGTCCTTTCTTAGTGTATTAATTATACTTATACTTCTTCTTCTCATTATTACTGTTATTTTATTGTTTTTAGAGGTTGCTCTAGAGTTTGCACTAGACATTTACAGCTAATCTAAGTTCACTTTAAAATAATACCATACCACTTTATGGATAGTGTGAGTACCTTATAATTACAAAATTATTCTAATTTCTTCCTCCTGTTCCTTTTATCATTGCCGTTATTCATTTCGCTTATATATAAGCATGTATTTATATATAAGATATATACATAAACATTCATAGTCAAATACATATTGTTGGTATTTTGATTTTTAACCAACTGGTATCTGTTAGATCAATTAAGAAAAAGAAAAATTTCACTTTACTTTCACTTATTCTTTTTTTGTTACTCTTTCTTACTTTGTAGGTCTGAGTTCTGACCTATATTATTTTCCATCTTGCCAAAAAATTTCTTTCAACATTTCTTGCAGTGCAAGTCTACTGACAAAAAGTTCTCTCAGTTTTTATTAGCTTGAAAATGTCTTTATCTCTTCCTCACTTTGAAGTGTAATTTTGCAGGGTACAGAATTCTAGGTTGGTGTTTTTTTCCACTGAACACGTTACATATTTCACTTCACTCTCTTCTTGCTTGGATGATTTCTAAGGATAAGTCAGATGTAATCCTTATCTTTGTTTCTCTATAGATAAGGTGTTTCCTTCCTCACCTCACCCCTGGCTTCTTTCAGAATTTTTTCTTTATCTTTGATTTTTGTAATTTGACAATGAATGCCTAGGTACAGTTCTTTTTCTTCTTTTTAAAAATATTTATCTGCATGGTGTTCTCTGAGCTCTCTGGATCTGTTGTTTGAAGAAATTTGAGGAAATTCTCAGTGATATCTTTTTTCAAATATTTCTTCTGTTCCTTTCTATCTTTCTTCTCCTTCTGGTACTAGCATTATACATGTTACACCTTTTGTAGTTGTCCCAGTTCTTGAATATTCTGTTCTGGTTTTTTTTTTCGTTCTGTGTGTTCTCTTTGTTTTTCAGCTTTTGAGGATTCTATTGATGTGTCCTCAGAGATTCTTTCCCCAGGTGTGTTCAACCTACTAATAAGTCCATCAAAGGAATTCTTTGCTTCTCTTACAGTGTTCCTTTTATCTCTAGCACTTCTTTTTTGCCTCCTTCTTAGGATTTCCATCTCTGCTTACATTTCCCATCCATTCTTGCATGTTGTTTATCCATTAGAGCCCTTAGCATATTAACCATAATTGTTTTAAATTCCTAGTGTGATAATTCCAACATCCCTGCTATGCCTGATTCTATGCTTGCTCTGTCTCTTCAAACTTTTTGGGGGGGGGGGTTGTTTGTTTTTGTTGTTGTTGATTTTACTTTTGGTATGACTTGTAATTTTTTTCTTGTTGGTGGACATGATGTAAACAGGTCTTTAGTAATGTGGTACTGATGTGTGGGGATGGGGGAAAATTCTATAGTCCTATGATTAAGTCCCAGTCTTTTAGTGAGTCTATGCTTCTGAACTGTGAACTTCACAAAAGTTTCTCAGGTCTTTTTCCTCTCCTTGCTAAATGAGCAGGGTGCTGAAAGTGACCACCCTTCCTTTCTATTTGTCACTTATTCATTGTCAAGTTCTTACTGCTCATTTCCTATGTGGAAGGTACTGTGCTAGCAGCTAGGAATTTTGCAGTAAGTAGGCCAGATGTAGTCCCTACCTTCACAGAACCTACTTTTAATTAAGTGACAGGGTAGCAGTTGCACTTTCCAAAACTAGCTATGTTGCAGTAACCAGTATGCATGTTTGGAGACTCCTAACAAGCTTCCCTATTATTGAATAGAGTCTCCCATCCCTCCCTACACTTACACATACACACACCCTCAAAATTATCCTCCAGCTATCAGAATTGTCTTTCTCAATGTATCTGACCTTAAAAACCATCCATAGCTGTCCATTAACTCCAAACTTCATGGTATGACACACATAGTGTTTTTCTATGTGGCTCAGCCTGACATTCCAGCTTTATCTCTCTTTATTCCCAATCTACCTTATATAGGTATACCTTGTTTTATAGCAGTTTGCTTAATTGTGCTTCACAGATACTGTGTTTCTTACAAATTGGTGGTTTGTTCCAACCCTGAATTAAGCAAGTTTATTTCTACCATTTTCCCAACAGTATTTGCTCACTTTGTGTCTCTCTGTCACATTTTGGTAATTCTTACAATCTTTCAAACTTTTTCATCATTATTATATTTGTTATGGTGACCTGTGATTAGTGATCTTTGATGTAACGTTTGCAAAAAGATTACAATTTGCTGAAGGCTCAGATGATGGTTAGCATTTCTAGCAATAAAGTATTTTTAATTCAGGTATATACATTTTTTTTAGACATAATGTTATCACACACTTGATAGACTACAATATAGTGTTAACATAACTTTTATATGCACTGGGAAACCAAAACAATTTGTGTGACTCACTTTATTGGGATACACACTTTATTGTGGTGGTTTGGAACCAAATCCACAATATCTCCAAGGTATGCCTGTACTCCAGCCATGTAGAGATGCTCCAAGTTCTCCCAAAGTATCCTATTTTTTGTATGTGCTGTTTTCTTTACACAGAATGCTTTACTTCCTTTTTTCATCAGGCAAACTCCTATTGACCTGTTATGGGCTCATTTAAATGTCCCTTCACCTAAGACGTCTTTACTTTTTCCTCCGGTAAACTGGTCAGCTCTCCTCTGGAGTCATAATGATTTATATTTACATGTGTTACAAAGAACATTACATTGTATTGTAATAATTTGCCTAACTGCATTTCACCTCTTGTTCCTCTAAGATACCACGTCTTCTTGTTTTTGAGCCTTCAGTGCATAGCAAAGTTCCTGCCACATGGTAGGGAATGAATTAATGGTTAGTTGAAATTGATTTCATTTGAATTAAGACTGTGGTTGAGAAAACTTGGTTTTGATTATTTGTGATGAGCATTAGTTCCCATCCAGAAATGTCGTTTAGTTAAGAGCACCATGTTCTCATTTTTTGATGACTACATATCTAGGTGTATAGATTTAATCAGAGTAAGTCACCTTATGAGAATTGTGTATAGGTCTTTCTCAACATTTTGTTAATTCTGATTTAGAGCAAAGACATTTGAAAATAAAATATGATGAGTCACAAGTGCTTAACATTTTAACATTTCAAATGCTATAATGTGATTTACCTAAAATTCAGGATTTAGGCAAAGGTTACTCCAGAGATATATGAAAATCCCCATGCTCTTCTAAAATAACTGAAGGAGGCTGTTTATTTTTACATGATATACAGTGAAAACACTGTAATTAGGAATGGGTAAACCCAGATGTGCTTTGGGTTTATCAAATTTCTCAACGTTGTTTTTGACTATTTGGGGTCTATGAAGACTAAAGCCTACATTTCTAAGAATTTTCCCTCAATTTTTAAATCAGTGTTTATTTTAAAAGAAGTACAATCCATATGGTTTTGATTCCTTTACACTTAACTCATCCAAATGCAGTTTTGCAAGAACTATTTGAAGTGAAAAGCATTTTGAAATTTTTATGAGCTTTTTTGCCTTTTTTCCCTCCCTCAGAAAAGGAAGCAATACTTTGCCAAGTGTAAACAAAGCTAATCACCAAACAGTTTTATATTCTAAAATAATGAAACCAGATTGGGTGCTGAATTTAACAAAATAGTTCGTTTATCCCTAGTGAAGTTTTGTCTAAGCTCATACAGAAACTGCCTTCTGTAAAGCACAGCCCAGGTGACGCCAGCATTGTACTATTCAGACTTTCAGCTCTCACACAGAACAGCAGCCAACTGAGTTGTTTCCCAGCCAGGGTTTACTTATGATATCTTTATTTTGTCACAGAAGCCACCAAAGTACAATATTAAATGTCATGACAACCCAGAAAAGTTAGTGATAGGGTATGTGAATGGATAAGCAATGCTGCATCTGTGAATAAGTGCCTTTCAGGATTGTCAGACCTGAATAGGAAATCAAAAAGCACAGGACTCCATACATGCTTTTAAAGTTGCACCTAGAAGAGCTGTAGACAAGCTATAGCCCATAGACTAAAAAGAGCCCGCCGTTTTTGTAAATAAAATTTTATTAGAACACACCCATTCCTCCGTATATGATCTATGGTTGCTTTTGTGCTATGATGGCAAAGTTGAGTAGTTGTGACAGAGACTATATGAAGGGTAAAGTCTAAAATATTTACTACCTGGATTTTTACAGAAAAATATTGCTGAATCCTGATCTAGGTGATATATGGCTAATAACCCTTAGCCTCTCAGCTCTGGCCATAATACAGAAATTCTCTCAGTGTCATATTCTCTCTAGATCAAGGATTAGGAGGATATTTTTTTAAAAAAGAAGGTATTATTAGAAAACAAACATATGTTATGAATATAAGTTATTTTTCATATGACAGAAATGAACATTTGCTGAAAATTTCCCAACTTCTAGCTTCTCTATGGCCAGACATTCTGGGGATTTGAAAAATGTATACAGTTCTCCCAACACTAAAGTATTCATGGTAGAGATCTGTTTGGCGAGGTGATTAATTTTTTTTCCTTCTGTCATTAATATAACAGAAAAATAATAGTCATATTTCATAAACCTTACTTTGTGCTAACAACTAAGCTATGCATTTTTCCTGCATTATTAATCCTCACAAAAGCACTTTCCTAAGTTGTTTAAACTCTTCTTCTTTTGTAAAATATGGATAATAATATTACCTACCTCACAAAGCTATTTGGAAGAATAAAGAATTTAATACATGTATGATATTTAGGAGAAGGCCTAAGTTATCTGTCAGCCCCCATAAGGAGCCCCCAAAAGCCAGTTGAGCCAGCAGAACTCAATTTATTAAACCTACTGTGGTAAAGGCGAGTACCAATCCATAGTCTTAGGAGAGTCTCAGAAGAGGGAAGTCAAGAGGAAAAAAGAAATATATAAAAATATGTATATGTAATACCACATATATGTATTTTTATGTGTGTATGTATATGTTTATATGTGTGTTGTGTATGGTATTAGAATTTGGACTGATGATTTTGGGAGGAGTCTGGCAGAGCAGGTAACTGATTAGGCCATTTTTGATGTGAGAGTTATGGATTGGTGGGCACAGTGAGGCAAGGGGTTTGGTTCGAGTATTGATGCAGAAGCAGTTGGTCTTGCTAAATGAGTTGTTTTAGTGTGTCTTCTAGGAACAATTTCCTGGTCCACGTAGCTGTTAATTTTTTGCCCAGTCCCAGAACTGTTTAGCACAACAACAGGAAAGTGTGTTGATTTCAGTTTCACATCAGATGTAGTAAGGGCTAAATATGTATTACCAATTTTCATTAGTTTTTAAAATTATCATTATTTTATAGATGAGACTTAGGTTAGATAATTTTCCCACGGCCACACAGTCCAGTTATCATTATTGCCCACGTTTTGTTCATATCCAAATGCATTCATGTAAGTGTAGAATTAACAAGGTCTGTACTTTAAGCATCTCCTTGCTCAAATAAGCCTCATTCTCTTATAGGAGAATTTTTCTTAATTTAAGTGTGTGGGCTTTCAGTTTTGTTTTGTTTGTATTAGTTCAGCTGGAATCAGTTAAGTTTGATGGAGCTGATGGTGGTATGTGAATGGTGTTGGTAGCAGCAGAGGAGAGCGACGGGGTACTATGAATATCCTCAACAACTCCCCCTCAAAACACAAAATATATGTCAGTTAGGCAAAGCTGTTCATCAGACCTATTGCAGTAAGAGGGAACATTACCTGGACAGTTTTAGTTAGGTCTCTGAAGGGAAGGTCAGAGAGGGATATCTATCAGTGTTGAGATCTGGTCACAACTGGTTTAAAGTGGCTTTTTCAAGACAGAAAACTGATTGAGATTAGACACAGTTAGTGGCATAAAACTGGTGGACGCAGTGAGGCAAGAGTTTTGAAGCAGCTCTAGTTAAGCAAAATATTGTTGGATAAGTGAACTGTTGGCCAGGTGAGCAATCTGTTGTTCTAATAGGAGAGCTGTTTGCCTAGTTGAGCAAACTATTTGCCCAAATTGGTTTGCACAAATTTCCTAAAGCCAAGAGTGAAATTATTTATTGGTTATATTCTTATCTTCCTGGGTGAGAACTTTTCTGAAACAAACACTTAAGCCATGTTGACACAGGTGGGCTTAGTTCTCATTCCTATTAATTAAGCTACACGGATGTAGGTGGGTTCAATTCTGAAATCAGACAGTGATGGATTATACTTGTGCTTATTCTCATTCCCAAAACTATTTCTTTTCTAAAAACCCCCTTTCGTATGTTAATCCTCTAATCAGGTGAGTCGTATGCAGATTGAAAAATTCAAAAATTTATTAGGTTAAACAATGTTACTCAGGCCACCAACTTAACTTATCATTGATTAACTTTATCTGCAGCCTTTGTATAGCATTTTTAATTTGTGTCAATTTTGTTAACACCTCTATCTTATAAAGTGCAAGTGTTTGTTTATTCACCTATGCACTAGAATTTTACTATCTTGTAATGTTGTGTCAGCTGGGCTAAGTCACTTGCCAAAGCTAAATGTCCCCTAGTCTTTTTCAGTTTGGATATATCTATGCCTTTTATTTATTAATTATTTTTTTCAATTTTCTATCTTTTCACGGTAAACTAGTTGGGAGATAATTCCGTTTTTTTCATGCTGCTGCTGATCTACTTCTTAGGGTTTCACTTTTACTCACTAAATAAAGAAAAGAAAAACAATTATACAATTGTACCTGAGCAAGCAGATAAAGCCCTAAGATGAATAGCCGTAAGGATCCACCTAACTACATATCAAGTAAAAAAGAATGTAAGCATTCTAGGCAGAAGCTAAATAAATATCATTAGGGAAGGAGGAAGGAAGGGAGGGAAGGAGGGAGATAAGTAAAATTTTTAAAACTATTAAAAAAGAAAATCATTCTTTAAACAGATGTGTTGAAACATGATCAACAAAAATAACAAAAAGTTTTTAAATAAAAGGAATAAATCATTTGGAAAGGAGATATTCCAGATTTTAAATATAGATATCCAAGTGCATAAACTGTGTATCACAAATCAAGTTTGCTAAGATGCCATAGTAATTTAAAAATAAGAAACAACTAGGAAATGGTCAATGATCAACATTAAATAGAAGTCTAATAAAACCAGTATGCAAAGGGACAGAGTATATCAGGCCTATGAGGACTATAAGCAAAATGCAGAAATATCTCTCTCTAAATTATTATTTTTATAAATTTCATCTCCCTTGGTTAACCAATGAAGTTCTACAGGTGAAAGTTACAATTAAATACGCATTTCCTATCCATTACGGAGTGTACAAAAAGAACTATAAAATGAAATGCAAATGAATTACCCTTTCTTGGAGGGGAAAATAAACGTTAACAAGGAAGCTGTATGGTAACAGGAACCATAGACATCTGACAAGCCACTACCAATTATGTATTATAATTCATCTTAATAATCAGCCTGTTTTTTTCAACTTTACATGTATTCATAGCACTTTATATTAAGTACAGAGAAAGCAAAGCCAGCAACCAGCAGCTGAGGCAGATCCTTCCAACATGGCAGCCAGTGGCAGTCAGTTAACTGCACCCTTGTGGCAAGCTCTTTCTTGAAGGCAAGTCTCACAGGAGCACGTTCATAGCTATCACAGCCTCACCTTGTGCCACGTCTCCCTGTATGCTGGGGAGCAGCTCCTCAGTGTTCTCCATGGGGCTCTCTTCCTGAGAGAAAAGCTAGAAGGAGGTTAATGGGGTAAACTGCAACCGCCATCGCCACAGATGGTCCTGGGGCAGCAACTGATGCTCATCCAGTCTCTCCTCCGCTATCCATTCCAGATTCTAGCAGTTCTAGTTATCTTACCTGATGGTTTGACCTAAATCTTCATTGCTGATGGATCTGAGCCCTTGGCAACCATTCTTAGCAGGAGTTGTTGCTCCTGTCAATTCATAATTAGAGTGGGACAAGGGAGTATGAGGAAGTGACCACGTTCCACACATACTCCTCCTTCTACTGTTGAGGGTCAATTCCTCTGGTATGACGGCAACTCTTTCTCTTGCGATCCTAAGTGCCCTGGTAACAGCAGCAGTGTGTATTTCAATACTACCCTTGCTGTTCCCCTGGTAAATGTGCATCCTTTAAGGCAGGGTTTCTCAACTTTAACACTATTGACATTTGGCAGGAGGGTTGTCCTGCATGTTGTAGAATATTTTAGCATCATCACTGGCTTCTACACAGTAGATGCCAGTATTTCCCTACCCAATAGTGATGGCCACCCTTGTTTCCATCTCTTGGATTTCAGATCCCATATATTCTTCCTATTTGGGACACAAAGCAGTATAGAGACCTCTGATTTAATGTCAATATCACATTATGAAGGATGGCGTGCCATTCTTTCAGACTGTTTATGCTGAGCTGGTGCTTCAGCTGGGTCTTTAGAAGCATGTTCCAGCTCTCTGAGTCCAGTTACTTTTGGATATTATGATATATGATGCTGTACCTTCTCTGCTGTGAAGTGGACCCATTGGTTAGATTTTTTTATTGTTTGGGATTTAATGTTTGTGGATCAGGCATTCCATAAACCCTGGACAGTTGAGCTGACTGAAACTCAAAAGGTAAACCAATACTTGTAATAGGTATCTATCCCTATCAGGATGAACCATAGAAAAGGTATGATGTAGTCAACTTACAACTAAGTCCCTGGTTGGTTTCTTCAAGGAACAGTGCCAGATCATGTGCTCAGTGTTGGTCTCTGCTGGCTGCACAAAGGTAACAGTAGGTAGAATGGCCTTGGTAAGTTGAAGTCCATGCCCTTGGGACCATATATAATCTTCATCTCTCCCACCATGTCTGTTCCATTCATTTGCCCATTGTGCCAGTTCCAGGGAAGCCAGTGACGAAGGCCATCTAATGTCAACTGGCTAAGTCACTTTGTTTACATGGTTAATTCAGTGCCTTTTCCATGTTGGATGTTTTCTCATAGCCATTACTGTATGATACAAAACTCTTCACATTTTATTTCCACTCCAGTAATGTCCAGCCACCTGCTTCTGTGCCAGACTTCCTTGACTTCAATCTTCTAACCCCTTTCCTTCCAGACCCTTAACCAGATGGCTAAGTAATTGGTCACTGCACAAATCTCTCTCTCTCTCTCTTTCTAAATATAGTGTTGGCACTATAACCCTAACAGGCCTATCAGACACTGTGCTATTTTCTTTGTTGTAGGAGACACAAAATGCAGCAATCTGTCTTTCAAATTTGAGGTAATATCCCAGTACAGCCATGACAACTAAACCCCTAAAACTATACTGAAGTGACAGGTCTGAGATTCTTTGTAGGGTTTATCTCCTACTCTCTGAAGCCCACATTGTCTTGCCAAGATTTCCAGTATGCTAGCCACATCTCACTCTTCCTGTCCAATCAGCATGATGCTGTCAGTACAATGCATCCATGTGATGTTCTGTGGGATGTCCCAATGGTCCAGAGCTCTTCACATTATATTATGTCATGGGAGGGAGTGTGATTAATATAACCCTGCTGCAAAACTGTAAATGAATACTGTTGCATGTGAAAACAAACTGTTCGTCATCTTCTTTTCCAATGGGAATACAAAAGAATGCATTTGCCAAATCAGTGGCTCTGTGCCATAGACCTGAGGCCTTATTAATTTGCTCTAGCAATGTTTCCACATTCCACACACCAGCTGTGATAGTACTAGTAATTGGTTGAGCTTGTGGTATCTCTAGGATCCATCTTGTTTCTGCTGGGGCCAGACTGTGAATGAAAAGGAAATATGATAATGATCATCATTCTAGTTTTTTATTTATGTCACTAATCTTTGCTACCTTATTCCTACTGCACAATGTGATATGGTTTCTAATTTGCCATCTGGGCCAGTGGAGTCAAATTCAGAGGTTTCCAATTACCTTCTCCCACAATAATAGCTCTTACCATACCAGCCAAGAACCCAGTATGGGGGTTACTCCAATACCCACTGTATCAGTTCCAATTGTATACTCAGAATCTGAGGAAATGATGACTATGTTGGTCCATAGACCCAGTGGTGCACTGTGAGCTGGGATTTAGTCAGCACTTCACTTATTACCTGGCTTCCACAAGCCCCCACTCTAACAGAAGGGCCATGAGAATGCTTCGAATCTCTGGCTATCAGCATCAGCTCAGACCCTGTGTCCAGTACTTCTTGAATTATCTTTCCCAGTGTGTAGGTGGCCATAAGTCCCTTTACGAGAGGACTGAGAGAACCATTACATTATTTACTTGCTTCAGTGTTGCAGAGTCCTTCATACGAGAGACCTAGTTATATTTTCAGTCAGTGGGTTCCAGATCTGAAAATGATTTCAGCAACTAAACAGGGAATTGTGACTTTTTATCTGGAAGACTGTCCTCAACTTCCTATTCCTCCATTCTTGACTATTTCTTGTTGTAGATATTAATCAGCCATCTTTTTGGTTGCCTGTGTATTCTGCTGTTAGGGATACCATGCTCAACTGTCTCCATAACTCCCTGGAGGTCATACCCCCTTCACGGCCCTTCTGACCTTGCTGGTATTAATGATCATCGTGGTCCCCAAGCTTCTGGTGGTTAAGAGCTACCACCTGGCTTCTATTTCTTTGCAGTCCCATTGTCCCCAGTGACATTACATGCTCAGAGCTAGTTTGCAGAGAAGGACCTATATTGACCTCATAAGTCATGATGGTGCTATAATCACCAGTACATTTCTTATATTCATGGCACATGGTGTTCTCTGGGGCCACCCATAAAATATAATCTTCTGATGAGCCTTATGACCACACATATCCATTCCAGCAGGCCCACTTTCCTCATTCTCTTTATTCCTTCCTCTACTCTCTGCCAAGGCATCAAGAAATCCACTTTGCTCTGTGGATTGGCCATCATTTTCCATGCTTCCTACCTCAGGGGTCATTGGCAAGGTTTTATGCCCTTTGTCCTCAGAGAGTGTCTCCAAGTCAATGAATTCTTGCCCTCCTTGGTCAAACACCCTCAAAATGAAAAGTTAACTCTAGGCCCAGATGGTTTCACTTACGATTTCTACCAAATATTTAGGGAAGAAATGAAAAATACTAATTCAACATAAAATCTTCCAGACAATTGAAGAGGAAGGAATACTTAATGACACATACCCATGATGAAATAATTCTAAAATCCATAGAGAAATGAAAAAAATAAAAAATAGTTTAAAAAACTTATAAAATAGTAAAAAGCTAGAAAAATGTATAGTACATGACTTCAAGACTTATAAATCTGTAGTCAACAAGACAGTGTGAGATGTACATAAAGGTAGACACATAGATCAATATAATAGGATGGAGTCTAGAAATGGATCCACACATATATTCTCAATTGATTTTGAACCAAAGTTCAAAAGCAGTTCAGTGGAGAAAGGATAATCTTTTCAACAAATGGTGCTGAAACAATGGATATCCATACGCAAAAGAAAGCACTGTCCATACCTTGCCACTTACACAAAAATTAACACCAAATGAATCATAGACCTAAGTATAAAATCTAAAACCATAAAAGTTCTTTTAGGTAAATATTTCTTAGATACAATGCAAAACGCATGATCAATTTAAACAAACCATAAATTGGACTTTACCAAAATTAAAAAAATATAAGTAAACAACTTTTACTCTATGAAAGTCACAGAGGTGACTTTCCTCTGTGGAGAGGATACCAAAGGTGTTGAGGTCCAATCTCTTAAGAGAATGAAAAGACAAGCCATAGACTGGAAGAAAGTACTTGTGAATCACATACATGAGAAAGTACTTATATCCATAATATATAAAGAACTTTCAAAATTCAATGATTAGGAAGCAAACAATATGATTTTTTTTTAACAGCAGAAGGTTTGAACAGACTCTTCTCCAAAGAAGATACATGGTAGACAAATAAGCAGAAGAGGAAAATAATAATTATTATAGTGACGAAATAATAATAAATTTAGAAAGTAAAGCCTGTAAGGAAGTTGTTACTGAGTAAGGATTATTTAATTTAGCAATTTGAATTGGCTCTTCCAAGTTGGAACCAGAATTAATTAAACTGTGGGCATATGTGAAATTATAGGTGAGCTCTTTCTGCTACCATCTTTGGTTGTCTTTATTCATGGTCTTATGTTGGTGGTAGCAACATGCAAAGTCAGGAATTATTTGGTTTAGCTAAGCATAAAGATTGATTCAGTATTTGCTCTGGGAAGATATAAATTTTCTCCGCTGCTTTTGCAGTTTGTTTATAATGTTTCTTAGTTGTAAAACTACAAAGGCCATTCCCATGGTAGAGATAGAGGGGATGGGATGGAGAGGAGTGCTTCCTGAATAACAAATTAGAGGGAGAGTCAAGAAATTATGTTGAGCTGTTAACCTCAAAAAGAAATGGTCTAATTATACATTGGAACCATTTATCTTGGAAATATCATGCAGCCCAGGGCTTAAAGGGAAAGGGCCAAGGATTAGATCCAGAGAGAAACCTGTGAATTTGTTTCTACAGTGTTCTGAAAACCCCATCAATAGAAGCAAAGGGGCCCACTGGCCAACTGAGTTGGTCTTAATACCTACTCTGTCCTTGGCATCAGCAGACAGGGGAGTACGTACAGTCCTTTACAGAACAGACATAGTCTGTGAACTCTGAGTTTACAATCTGTCGTCAGCATTTGGGGGTGTAAGGATAAGGCTTCTATACTTATACTTTTTTTTTTTTTTTTACTCCAAATCAGGTCAGATTGCTGGATATTAAGTTCATATAAGCCAGTATTAACTTTAGGCCATGTCATAAAAATTGAAACTGATCCCACAAGTGACCCAGATACATTGAGGGATCATCCTGATCTCCAGGGACAGACACTTTGTATCTAGATAATAAGGCCTAATTCTCTCCCAAAGTTCTTCTCTAGGCCAAAGACAAGATCCCTTGGTACCAAGTAAATAACCATGTTATCAAGTAAGAATTGACTGTTTAGGGTGAGCAGACTAGCCCACCCACAAACCCTATATGTGTCTTTTAACTGGCCTCTGCTCCAAAACATTTTAAACAAAGTATGCATGCCATGAATTTCAAACTTGTAAAGCTTCTCATGTACATCTTCACATAGAAAAATAGATAAAATTATATTCACATGTTTCCAGGACTTTGGGGAGTTTTCTTCTCATTTCCTTTCACTCCATACAATAATGTAGAAATGCCTTTATTCCGTTTGGCTGATCTTAATGTTATTTAATTATCATTTTATTTAAGTTACCAAATAGACCCTAGGATTCTAACATATATATATATATATTTGAGCATATTTGTAGTGTGATCTATTTTTAATATCTTATAGAATTTGATATATTTTGGTAGGATATTAAAAGCAAGGGTTCCCTTTGTGCCAAATATTTTTTTGTGTTAATAAATGTAATATTCTGGAGCTGTATGTTATACTATTAATAATTAATAACAATTTACTGAGCACTTACTGTGTGCAAAGCAGTGTGTCAAGTGCTGACATAATTTAATTTGATCTTTAAAACAACTCCATACTGAAGGTATTATTGACACTTTAAACAGATTGAGAAGTTGAAGTTCAGGAGAGTTAAGTAAACTATACAAAGCCCCACTGTCAATATGACCCCAAAGGTCCTTCATCTTAACTTCTGTTCTATATCACCTCACCACATTTAAAATTCCTTTGTTCTCAAGAAGCTAACATTCCAAACAGATGTTAATGTTATTACTTTTTCTTGCAATTTTCACTCATGGTTTCACCTAAATTTTGGGTCATCTCTTTTTTTTTTTAATTTAATTTAATTTATTTTTTTATACAGCAGGTCCTTATTAGTCATCAATTTTATACACATCAGTGTATACATGTCAATCCCAATCGTCCAATTCATCACACTGGGTCATCTCTTGCTTTGGTTACATGCAAAATTGGCCAAAGAATTAACACCCATAAAAGGAAGAGATTCTGATGAAACTTCTACTGACTATTGATCATTTCAGGACTTTAATGGAAGAAGTTTATTTCATATTTCAAAGGGAAGACAAGTTCACTGTGAATAGTCTTTTATTAAGCAGCATTCTAGACAGCAGTCAAACTAGGAGGACCAATGTAATTACACATGTTCCCAACTAAAGCACATTAGTCATGTTCTATTTTAGAAGAAGAGCCAGGTTTGGGGTAGGCGAGAAAAACAAGTAGAGTGATTGAACCACTAATTTGTTCTGTGTGATATACATAAAGCAAAGGTGCAAAGTGGAAACAAGGTGAATGAATGTGTTTTCATCTGAAGAACATGTCCTTTGGTTTTTGCATTTTTCATGACCAGCCATATATAATAGCCACCTACATAGTACAAAATTAATTGTTCATTTTTATTCTAAAATATCAGCAGTTTTTAGTTTAGTTGTGTGGTTTTCCTCTTAGAAATGATGAATGAGTGGCATCTAGTGCATAGTATGGGGACATAGATCCAGTTTATATTTTTGATGTATAAATTTCAGAGTATTTAGCCTCATGTTTGGCATAAATAACTAAACAAACATATAATTACAAAAATAAATGTATTTCATGATTTGGAGCCATTGCATGTCTGAATAAGAACATCATTTTGTTAGGAAGCAAGTTGGGGCCCCTAAAATAGCATCATCCACCTAGAAAAAGTTTTTGAGTGTTTATTTAAAAATTTTTAAAACACACACACTTGGAATCACTTTCTTGAAAATGTTTAAAAACTTCTGATTAAATGTGTTTTAAAATGTTATGATGTGGTCAGTTGAGTTTTGTACTTTGAGATGGGCTATAGAGTTAAGGCTTTAGAAAAGATAAATTCTTTATCATGTTCTATATTTTCTGACTGGAATGCTTACCCTGGTAAAAATTGAATGAGCAATTTATCTCACCCAGAAAAAAAATTATGTATCATTAAAGAGAAGCAGGAACCCAGCTAGTAATATGGATAAGAAAACTTTTCCTAATTAGGCAAGAGACTAGCTTTCATGAAGATCAACATCTTCACATCCTGGCAAATTAATCTCTCTTAGCAGGAACTGGAAAGAGGATACTGTCTTTATCTTCCACAAAGGGCAGTGTTATTTTTGTGATATGAGAGATGGAAGGAAGCAAGGGTGAGAAAAGACAACCTAATTCTGCCCTTTGATTAACTAACTATGAGCTTCTTGAAGTAAGACAACAAATAATGAGTTTCTTTTATTTCCTATAATTCAATGCCTTGCAGAAGGTAGAGGTATATGTGTGTTGTGTGTGTGTGTGTGTGTGTGTGTGTGTGTGTGTATTAAACCTTCTTTCATATTGGCCATTAGGTTTTGCTCCCTAAAAAGATGAACAAAAAGCATAGATTTTACATAAAAACAGTATCACAGCTATGAGAAAAAAGGAAATATAATGAATGACAAGTTTTATTTCAAGGAAATATAAAGATGGAAGGCACATTTTTGTCATAACAGGGGATAAAATGAGGAGGATATTAAGAGGTAATGAGTAGAAGAAGAGTGAAAAAGGTAGCAAACTGTGTAAAGGAGTTTATTGTAAAACAGGTGTTGGTGGTTTTCTTTAATATCGTAATGTTTGGAGTTATTTTGTGTTGTGATGAAAGTTTTAGCTGTTTGAATCAATTGTCGAAAGGACTTTGTTAGTCAGAAGTGTTTAGGGCGGCCATGGAGGTATGATGCACAGACTTCCTTTCAAAAGAAAACCTGTCAAAAGAAGTACAGTTAAATCACAGCCTCCAGATCCAGGTGCCTTCAAACTATGGCAAACGTGAACATGAGCCAGGGCCTCATGTTTCTTGCACAGTGCTCAGCCAGAGAGCGTGGCAGTGGCAAAAGAGCCTCAGTTCTGAGGCAGAACAGGACTCCTCAAAAAGCAGTCTTTCCAATGAAGCTTCCCCTGAGGTCAGCTGAGATTTTCTGAGCTGCACTGCTGTGTGAGGCTTACCCTACCCAATCCTCTGGCCTTCCTTCCCTCTTTCACAGGAGCCAGAACTTTATCACAGTTGGAAGGCTTTCCTTGGATGTTCTTGCCCCCTTTACCTTTTTATGTTTCACAGATATTTTTTTTCCAATACATTTTTTGGGGTTTTGTCTTGTTTTACTTTGGTTTGTTTTTTTTGCACTTTTAACTCAATGGCTTCTGCTTCCCCAAAGAACCAGTTGACATGATTGACACTGGAAGTGGTTTAGGATATCAGTGAATAAGATAGAGTTTGGCCACTGGATCATTTGCCACCTACCAGAAAATGAGGATCCCTTCCCAAGTGGTGTATGGATCATGGATAGTTTCTGGCACAAAACAGCAGTCCAGCTGATAAACATTTCATCAGTGGTGACTTTGGAGAATGTCTTGTTGAATGTGAATTCCCTAGCTAGGACAATATCCAGGTATTTGAAAAATATGGAGCAAAGAACCAACAGAAAAACAGTGGAATTACCTGATTATTAGTAAGTTATACTGTAGACCTAAAGAGAGTTAATGAGAAACTGAACATGGTTAAGAAGTAGCTTAAATGTAAGTATGAAAGCAGGAAGGCTTCTTGGGTAGCTTTTAAACAGTTTCTTATGTTTTGCAAAAGGAGAGTGTACATAGTTGCAGAGAAAATTCAGAATCTGGTATTTAGGGCCACTGAACTGCAAAGATGATTAAATGTTCAGTTGAGGAGTGTTCTTATGATAAGGTCAGAGCTCTGCTTAGTAAAAGTTGGAACATAGAAACATAGGATGGGCACATCTGGGTGAATTCCCCCACAAAGCTATAACCTGAATACCTGCAGAGTTGGCCCAAACACCTCTCTGAAGAGCTAGGCATTTTCCCTTGCAGGAAGATAGTTTAGAGGCTGATCCCACACAATGTAAAAGACACATCCCTCAGGAGTTGCCTCTATCTTCTCTCCTGGCTTCTAGGCTGAAAAGTATTGTTAAATTCCAACATAACCCAGCTGTGGAATGAAAACATACTGGTATTGATAAACAAGAAAAGAGATAATCACCCCATGAATCCTCAAGAATTAACCAGCATGTATTATCAGGAGTCAGGAAAGTATCTGTGGGATTGGATTTTCAGAGTATGTGGTCAACAGGCCTGGAAGTTATGACTAGAAAAGTAAGAATTTATTGATGTGGGGGCATTTTCTTGAAACATGGGATTTAATGTTCTGGTAAGGATCCCAGGGCATGGAAAAAATTTGCCAGAAGAATGGGTCTTAGAAATCTGGAGAAAGTCTTAATAATATTGAAATTCCTGAATTGCCACATAAGACGGTGGAGGCGTAAAATGGGTAAAAGACTCTGGGAAGGGGGTATGTTGGAATGGATATATCATGTCATGCCAAGAGACCTGTCAGAGTAATTTTTTCCATGGAAGAACCCATAGGGCACATAATTCACCAAAGCCATGGGGAATGTGCTGGTGAGACACCAGAATCATTAATTTGCTCCATCATGGCTCTTTTCTGAGGATCAGGGCTGACAGTGGCGAAACTGTTACATAGGTTAGTGTGTTAATAGCGATGGAGATGATGGGAGGCCTGAAGTCTCTGGGTCCAGATGGCCATGCTTAACTGCTGTAATCAGGAGGCTGCAATGACCATAACAACTAGCAAGGTCGGAGGGGCGACCAAAAAGCCTTCTTCTGCAGAGAGTTTATATGCCGTCAGAAAAGAAGATTAGAAACAGTCTGCATTCACAAGGAACCGTCAGCAATATAATGAACATTTTTTCTAAATTTTGACTATGTTAACTCTCCTGCCCTCTGTCATAATATAGTCCAAAGATATCAGAAACATCAGGAAATTTCACAGAACATGACATTGTTCCATTATACTCAAGTTGATCAAGACAGACTAAGAAAGCAGTGGCTAATGAGCTCAAAGCCTTGGTAAGACATACAGGCTCCAAAATGGGATAAAATCTACAAAGTGTCAGGACTTGCCACTTGTAGTCAGATTTTAGGTGTCCTGTGTCTATAATGTACTGGGTTATCCCTGTCAAAGTAAAAGACAAATTGATGTATTTTTGTTTTGTATCCCCGCCACAAAGAAGGAGGCACAAAAGTTGATAGTCCTCTTTGAGCTCTGTGGACAACCCATTCCACACCTAAGAATAGTGTCTGGCCCGTATATGGTGTAACACAAAAGGCTGCCAGGCTTGAGTGCAGTTTGGAGTAGGAAAAGGCTCTGTAGCTGGTCTAGGCTGCAGTGCAAGCAACCCTGCTGCTTGGACCGTACTATCTGGAAGACCCTGTACTATTGGAGGTGTCAGTTATGAAGAAAGGGGCAGTTTGATGTATATACCAAGAGCCAGTGAGAGAATCACAACATTGACTTATGGGATTTCCGGATCAAGATCATACTATCTATAATGGAGAATTATAAATCTTTTAAGAAACATCTCTTAGAGTGCTCTGGGGTACTTGTAGAGATGCAATATTTGACTATCAAGTCAAACAAGTGACCGTGAACCCTTAGCTTCCCAATTCAAGTGAACCCAGTAGCAGTGCATCATAAAATAGAAATGACACATCTTGAATCTAGCCAACTAGAAAGTGTGAATAAGCTTCATGTACAGGAAATCCAGGCTCCCAAGTGATCCCATCTGGTTGAACTAGTGTTCTTCCCTCACCATGCAGCTAAGGTCAACTTAAAATGGTACATTTGGTCATATACTTTGTGCGGGATGAGAAGTAGCTTGAGGTAAAAAGATATATGGATTCATGGAAAGGGGCCAGTAGCCTGGCCAACTGGTGAGAGATCTAGATAGAAAAGGATCAAAAGATTAGGTTAAACGATAACAGACGTGGAAAGGTGAGGTAGAAAGATGTTGATGGATATATGGCAGCAGGCAAAAGTATAAGCTTTATTTTATCCCATATTAATTTCTATTAGAAAGCATTCAATACAGAAGAGGCAGTGAACAACCAAGTTTAAAAAAAAATGGCTATGTTAGTTGATGTTAGCCAGTGTCCATCACTGGTCACTCCAAAACAGGCACAATGGGCACATCAACAGAGTTGCCACATTGGCCAACATGGATGCGAAGCCTGGGCTCCACAGTATGAATTCCTGTTTAATAAAGCCATTCTGACTACTGCCACCTCTAAATAGCCAACATATCAGCAATAGAGACCAACAATGAGCCCTTGCATAGCATTATTCCTTGAGAAGATCAACTGGCCACTTGGCTGAAAGTTGACTAGGTTGGGACCCTTCCTTCCTAGAAGAGACAGTGGTTTGTTACTCTAGGAAGAGATACCCATTCTAGGTGGATTTGCCTCTCCTGGCTGCAGATCATTGGCTAGCACTACTATCAGGAGGCTTAAGGAGTATCTGATCTACTGAGTTGGAATTATGCACAAATCTCTGCAGTGAAAGTCCACTTCACAGTGAAAGGGCTACAGAGGTGAGCCATGAAAATGGGGTCCCTGGTTGTATTGCATACCACACCATCTAGATGCTGCCAGCCTGAAAGATAGAGCACTGGAATGACCTGCTGAAGGCTGAAGCTGAAGCACCAGCTTGGAGGCAGTGCTGTGCAAAGACTGTGTACAGGCTGAACTGACTACCGAGGCGACAGAGAAAGACCAGAGGCAGAAAGTCTGAGGGTAGCATGTCTAGTGCTTGAGTTGTGATGCTGTCAGCATCCTCAAAACTGCCAGAGCCAAAGGTGGGCTTTGAGATAATAGAAAAAATATACATATTGGTCTCTGCCCCCAGTTCCTAGCACAGAACTCTTAAAATTCTTTTAATTTCCTAAGTAATGAGAACGTACACAGGAGCGTCTTTTGTTTTAATATTTGGCCTTTGACCCTCGTTCCTAATATAGAGCTCCTAAATCCGTTGGAATTTCCTGAGTGATAGGAGTATCCTTTGTTCTAATGAGAGGACTACTGGGGGCTCCTCAATGGGGGCTGGTCAGCAGAAAGTCCAAACCATGATTAGAAGCTTGAAATTTTCAGCCCATTCCTCATTTTCCACAGAGGGGAGAGGGGTTAGAACTGGAGTTAGTGATCAATCATGCCTATGTGATGAAGCCTCCATAAAAATCCCAAAAGTACTGTACAGGGTTTGGAGAGTTTCAGGAAGGTGCTGTGAGAACTCACTCTCCCTCCCCCCATACCTTGCCTTATGCATCCCTTCCATCTGGGTTTTCATATGCATGCTTTGCCAGGTCTTTATATAATAAACTGGCAAACAGAAAGTAGACTGTTTTCCTGAGTTCTGTGAGCAGCTTTAGCAAATTAATCGAATCTGAGAAGGGGGTGGTGTGAGCCTCTGATTTAGTGCCTATGAGTCAGAAGCACAGGTGACAACCTGGACTTGCAATTGGCATCTGAAGGGGCGGGGGCAGTCTCGTGACACTGAGCCCTTAACCTGTAGGATCTGACACTATCTACAGGTAGATACTGTCAGAACTGAGTTAAATTGTAGAACACCCAACTGGTGTCCCGGAATTGCTTGGTGGGTAAAAAAAACCCACCCATCTGGTGTCAAAAGTGTTGTGAGTTTGGTAATAATGTGAGAATAAAGGCGAGACACGGGACTTGTGCAGGTTTTCTTTACATGGGTTCAGGTGATATAATATGTGATACCAGGTGTTTGCATCAAACTCAGTTCGCATTTGAGTTCCTCCTCTCTGCCATGAAAATAGCAAGTCCCAGGGGAGAGCGGCTGCTTCTTTAGTCTAGGTCTAGAATGAGAAGACACGAGGAGCGAGATCCAGTTGAGCCCTAGTCCTCATGTAATATAAACAAAAACTAAATATTTATGTCATAAGCCACTGATATTTTAGAGTTGTTTGTTATTTCAGCCAGAATTGACTGATATATTAACCAAGGTTTGAGTTGAGGGTGTTGTATAGATTTTTTAAAATCTTTTTCTGTTTTTTCTTTTTAGTGCCAGAAGGAGGAAAATAATAGAAGGTTCACCTTTGATATTCAAAATGGTATAGAATTTTCATTATAAAAATCATGAATAATGGGCATTTAAAATTTCTATTTAGCTGCTTTTTATAGGTTTACCTAGAAAGACTGCATTAGTATTCCATGATATTTCTAACTTGAAAAGTATTTCATAAAGAGTATTCTAGGAAGTTTATCTATTTAAAACATGCCATCTCTAAAAACAAATTTAAAATATATAAGGACCTTTGAACAATCAATAAAGCGTTTCAGAGGTTATTTTTGCAGACTTGGGAATTTGGTTTTCATTGTAATCCTCTTCAAAATTCATTTTCATGAAAGAAAATACTCATTTAAAGTCAATAATGGTAAACAAATTTTTATTCATTTAATATTTTAAAATACTAAAAAAATAAACTCAACCAATTATAATTTTAAGAAGATAAAGACAGTCATTTAAGTGATAGCTAATAAATCTGTACTTTAGAGCAAACCAAAATATAGTAGATAGCATAGAGTTTTATAGAGTATTTCAACCTACTTCTTAATAAGATATAATTTAATAATCATCACAGAAACTATTCATTATGTATGAAATTTAAGTGAATAGCAATGTTACTTGTTCCTTCAATCACTAAATAAGAAAAACAACATAAAATGCCATTGAGTAATCTGAATATTTCTTTCCTCTAGGGACAAGGAAACTTTTAACAGAGTTGTTTTTCCAGTTGCTTTCATCAGATTAAAGCTTCTTCCCACTCTGCCCTATACTCTTTCAAAATCTTTTGACCTAAATTGAGGCCAAATTTAACATGTCTAAATACTATTTAAGAACTGGGGAGAAACTATCAAGCAAAAACTTTTGCTTAATGTTCCCAATGTACTTTGAGTTTAAAGCTTAAAGTCCACCCCAGCTACTTGAAATTCAGCTCATAGAGGGAAGGTCAGTGCTCCTGAGGAATTCTTTTTGGTCTTTATTTTCCTTCTCCTTGTCTCTCTATAGAGTCTTCTTCCTGTCATACACACAGTAAGTCACCAAATTAGTCCTAGTTTGCCAGGGACTTTCCTACTTTTAGAATGAAAAAATCCAAAAATCCGGTATCTTCAGAAACCTCTGTGGCGTGGGCACATCAAAACAGTGGGTCACCCTTATCCAGTCCAACTCCAATCCTGTTTTTCCTCTTACCCAATTGACCTTTAATAGTAAATCTGCGGTGGTGTAAGAAGGAAAAGAAGGAAAAATAAGCGAGGATATGAGAATTAAAATAATGGAGAAGATTAAAAAGGAATTAGGAATAGGAGGAAGGAATGAAGGAAGAATTCCACCCTGTTAAAGATGAGTACCTTTCCAGAACAGCTAGCTGTTCTCAACTCCACATTCCCATTATCTTCTCCCCTCACTTATACATTTGATCTAAGAGCTTCTTCTGCCCACCCCTCCCCATCCAACCCCACCCCTCTTCCAGCCCTTTCTGGAAGAGGTGGTTGAGGACATTAGCCTTGAAGCCAGAATGCCTGGGTCCAAATTATGCCTCATGAGTGCTGTGTGCAGGTCACTTGATCTCTTCGTCCTCACAAACTCTGGATGAAAGTAATGCCTATCTCTGAGTTGTTGCTAAAGAAGTTAATACATGTACAGCTGAGTAATTCACTATATTATTGATATTACTCTTCTCCAACTCAGAGATCAAGACAAAAGGTAGTCAGAAGCTTTAGCACTCCATGCCAGGCTCTGATGGGTGGGCCTACGTACCTCACCACCATGTAGCAGTGTTTCAGTGAGGAACTGATTCTGGGTTCTAAGCAACTTACACATAAACTCTTGGGAAAGAACCTGCTCATAAGCATGAGATTGCCTGTAGATCAGGTACAATTTATATTGCACTTGTCATTCTCATGCTTTGTTGCTGAAGCTGATTTTATCTGAGAGTAAAAATCTGGCATAAGCCATTTGCTCATGCATTTTTAATTTATGGACTCAAGAGTTTGGAATAACATTCAAAGTCACAGATGCTTATCTGAACCAAACCCAAAATATTTTGAGGTTTTCATATCAGTCATAACCATCAGAGAACTATAAAAAAGAAAAAAACCTTCTACCAAAAAACCCAACTATAATTTACTTTTAATATTTATCTTCAGAAAAACTACCTCTAAATTTACAAACTATATCACATGTATGGATAGATTCAAAAATTATTTTGCTTCAGTGAAACTTGGGCAGAATAATGAATAGTCCCCTTAAAGGGATTCATTCAATTATTTCAGGACATTTATAATCTACAAAATTTTTTAAATTTCTGAAGAGGACACAATTTTTAAGTAACAGAGGAAGCCCCAGGGTACTTGGGATGGAACTGGGGATATTGGAAATAAAGAGAGGCTTTCCAGGTGCTCTAGAAGATAATTCTGAATAATTCTAATGGCAGACTAGAGCAGTGGGTAGCTTAGAACTCAAAGCTAGCTGTATAAGATAGATACACAAATATGGCTTAAAATTAGTGGAGGTCCAGTGCACAAAGCTAAATAAATTTTACTGAGTAAGGCAGGCACAACTAGAAAGAGAGTCCAAAGAATGGAGCTTGATTAAATACTCTGAAGATTGGTCTGGAGGGCCTGTGGGCTTATGGGTAAGAAAATTTACAAGTTACATCTCTAATAATATTTGAAGGTCCATTAACTGAACCTTCCACATACTAAAATAAAATACCACCATGATTTTTTACTTTGTCTTCAGCAAATACATGTTTTATATTTAAATGCAGATATCATAGCTAAAGTTGGCCTGAACTTAGGTTGAAAACCATAAACAACAAACAAACATTATGACTCTGACTAATGTATTAGGGAAGACAGTGCTGTCTGTTCTTTATTTAAGATGGGAGTTTGAGGAGAAAGAAGCAAAAGACCAAACGAGAAATGATGGAATCTGTATCTGTGGCTACATTAAGCCAAAGTGGTGGTGATGGTGGGAGGGAGCAGTTGATTTAATAAATTCTTTATTGTCTAATTAATTTTAAAAAGATTCTATGGATAAAGAAGATGTGGCACATATATACAATGGAATATTATTCAGCCATAAAAAGAAACGAAATTGAGTTATTTGTAGTGCGGTGGATGGACCTAGAATCTGTCATACAGAGTGAAGTAAGTCAGAAAGAGAAAAACAAATACCGCATGCTAACACATATATATGGAATCTAAGGGAAAAAAAAAAGGTCATGAAGAACCTAGGGGTAAGATGGGAATAAAGACACCTACTAGAGAATGGACTTGAGGATATGGGGAGGGGGAAGGGTAAGCTGTGACAAAGTGAGAGAGAGGCATGGACATATATACACTACCAAACGTAAAATAGATAGATAGTGGGAAGCAGCCGCATAGCACAGGGAGATCAGCTCGGTGCTTTTTGACCACCTAGAGGGGTGGGATAAGGAGGGTGGAAGGGAGGGAGACGCAAGACAGAGGAGATATGGGGACATACGTACATGTATAACTGATTCACTTTGTTATAAAGCGGAAACTAACACACCATTGTAAAGCAATTATACTCCAATAAAGATATTTAAAAAAATAGATTCTATCAAAATAGTTTCAGAACTATCAATTAATTGGTGAGTTTTTTAAATTCCTCATGAGTTGTTTTCAATGTGGACATAGCTCTAACTTCTATTTTGCACTAACTCCTTAAAACCAAACACTTCTGTATCAGCATGCCAACCTCTCTGTCACCACCTCCATGTCCCACCTCATTCTATTCCCACTCATCCTGTTTACAATGACTTTGCACATGCTGCTCCTTCTGCTTTGAACTCCCTTCCCTCTTCTTAGTCTGATTATTTCTAAGTAACCTTCAAGTTTCAATTTATGTAACTTCTAACTGCAAAGCTTTCCTTGGACTGTCCCAGGTTTTCATCTATAATACTTCTAGATTTTGTATATAGGTCCATTATCAGTAGACAGTGATGTGATTGGTATCTGTTGTACAAGCATCGCTGAGTCCTTCTGTCACTGCAATGAATGGCCTATTTGTTTCCTTCCACCGATAGATGAGGAACCTCAAATCAATGACAAATTCTTATGCTTCCTAATACAGTGTCCAACATACAGGAGGCCAGGGATAGACAGAAGGTTAGTTTCAGCTCTAGTATCAATTCTATTTTACTGGTGTGGGTGCCAGGAGCACTTATGAAGGAGGATTCTGATGTTGAGCCTGTTCTAAGAGGAAAGAATTCCATAATCAATTGGTGATGTCTGCCACGGGAGCTGGAAACTGGAAGTGGCAGTACATGTGCCTCACATTTGCTTCGTTACCTAGGCATTCTGTAACTGTTCAGAGAATGAATACATAAGTAAAACAAACAGTAACAGCACCTGGAATTTATCCAGCAGTTTTAGATAAAATATGCTTTACCAACTCTCAGAGCCTCTGATTTAAAGGATACATAACACATTGAGTACATTTTATGTCACTACTTACTTTTGTGTAAGTTTGGATATAGGTATTAATTTCCCTTAGAAGGGAATCTGAGGCTCAGAGTCCATACAGACATGATAGATTTTCATAAGACAAATGCTATCTCCGTAGTATCAAATACTCAGGGAGTCTGCTTTCTTCACTGACTTGACTAACAGATTTTACACAACCTGAAGATGACATGACCAGTCAGAAATAGGGCTTAGATGCTTCGATATTTGCCCAGTAGAGGAACCATATAATTTGTAGTTCATACTGGAACACTTTTGAGAATGAATGGGGTGATATTCATAATTATGCAGCAAAAAATATTAATAATTACGCAGCAACAGGGGATGTAAACCAGGACCATTCTGGGAAATCTGGGATGTATAGTTACCCTACCCTGTAGAACCATTATTCTCATTCTCCAATATGACATATTGATGTATTTGCTTTATAGAGACCTAAAATTGTAATTTCCAATGGATTATCTATGGTTTCTTAAGGCACTATTGAGATGGCTTCTCGGGCTGCTTCTGGGCTTCACAGAAAAGGATGCTCTGATCCACTGTTAACCAAGATGTCCTGCTAACCCTGTAGCCCTACCTGTGATTCTCTGGACTTCAGATTTGTTGCCTACTGCTTCTAGTTCTAGCTGTGTTTCTCAGGATCTAGATTCTTTGTCTATCCATAATGTCATCATTGTGGACTTCTTTGTAGAGTTACTTCTACAGTTTTGTAGCAGCAATTCTACTAATTGTAGAGAAGTAACTCTACTAATTGTAGAATTACTAGGCTTTTGGTCTTTGACCAAAACTCTCCATGCAGTGCATAGCTATGGTTTCTTGTCTTTTGTATCCTTTCGCCTTCAACTCCGAGCTTCCCAGCTATGACCAGTTTCTCCCTGGCACCTATAACTGACTAAATCCTAAATACTTATGTAGCAGTTAATCTCAAAATCTAACGTCCAAGTCAGTGCTCTTTCCAGAGACTGTAGTTCTGTTTCCAAAATGAACAATAAAACATGAGTGATACAGGTAATTTTGAAAAAAAAAGAGAACTTGAAAATAAAAATTACCCAGGAGAGTACCCCAATTATCAATTTTGTTTTGGCACAGAAGACAAAGCCTGAATGGTCTTTGCCAAATCCCTCAAATGTTTATTAGATGGAGATTATAATAATGACAAATTCTAGTGAGTGTTTTGAAGAATAACGTTTAAATGAAAATGGCTTGCTTTATTGATGCTAAATGATAAACACCTAACTCCTTTATAGGATCATACTGAAGATTAGAGGAAGTAATGAATAACATAGTTGTTAGAAAGTATAAAGTATGGTTTTTGTATGATTTAAATCTCAGGTATGCAAGAAATGGCTTTTGTATTATTTTTCTTAACCTACTTTTAACTCCAAGACCCAATTCCACCATAGTGACAAGAATTCCTGTAGCCTTCCCAAAATAGTATCAGAGACTGGGAGACTTAAATCTTCCCGAACACAAGGAACACAGGGACCATCATGTCCCAGCTAACATGGTCACTTCTGATTTTTTCACTATCCAAGAGATCCCCTTGAGGTCTGGTAGCTCTCACATGCTTGTCTGACATTCTCAGGTGGGACTCTTTGGAGAGGTGGGAGCCTGGGTGTAGTCATCCTTCCCTGTATCCACCTCACTCTTTTGGGCTTCCAAGGTCTAGTGTTCAACTCTGGAGTCATCCTGCCTCTCCAGCATTCGTCTGGGGACCAGGGCTCTGGTTCCACTGCTCTGGGGCCCACTGTCGATAAGACTCTCTCCTTAATTATTGGTGTAGGCCTGGAAACCAAAGCCAGGAAGGCTTTCAGTCTTCTGCTTTTTGCTTTACCACATTTGTCTCTGAAGGGATGAACCTGAGCCATAGAATCTATTACCCCTTAGAATGGAAAGCATGGGTGCAAAACAGAAAGGAAACAAGGGGGAAATGGGGAAAATAATATTTTTAAAACATACATTTTATGCAGACGTTCATATAAGGCTTCATACTGGTGACCAGTTGAGAAAAGAAAGCACCTTTATTTCCTGTGAGGAATACTTTTGGCCTCTAAGAAGAGGAGGAAAGGAGGTTACTCTGTGCTTTTGACTCCAGCTTCAGAGTTGCACTGGCAGATAGGAGAAGATTTTTGAGTTCCTTCTTCTCTATTCTCCTCTTACAGAGCACCCTGATGAAGGGACAGCTGTCAGGGCTGGGCCTTGAGCAACTCAGCAGCTGAAGGCACCAGGAGATAAGGAACGGATAGCTCTCGCAGCCTCTTCCACTGAAACCACCCATCCTAAACTAAGCGCTGGTTACTCCCTCATGGGTAGTGTAACTACACAGTTGGTGAGAATTCCTTTAACTGGCTCTGGGCCAACATGATAAAACCAAAACTATAAAACTCACAAAAGTACTTCAAGAGAACAGTACCCACATTCTTTCTAGACACGGAATGTTAAAAACTACATATATACAATCCTCTGAGGATTTAGTTGTTTAGGAATATAATTCCTAGGTTGATTTTTCCCCACAGGAAACTCTTTTAAAGTGAATGCAAAAAAAAGGTATATCACCTCTCTAGTTTTTGTATGACTTGTTAGGAGAATAGGATACTCCTCTCAGCAAACACCCTTTCTCCCATCCATGTTTTATGGCAAAAGGTCTATTAGGGCTCATAAATGCAGTTGGGACCAATAATTAGCAAATGCGATATTTTTTGACTATGCATTTCCTTAAACAGGTAACTTTTAAAGAAATATTGCTCTTTGCGTACACCTAGTCACATAATAAAATTATACTTCTATTTTACTGAAATGTTTGATTTACTTAGGTCTTTTATGTCACACCAAGAATAAAAGTTAATTAAGGCTTCATTTGATAGTCATTTATCAGAAAAGCTATATTGAAGACAAAATGCATTGAACCTGTAGTTTTCTGGGAAGAGAACATGTAAATAATGTATTTGCAATCTGTATTTCCTTGTCAGCAGTAACCTGTACAGGTTTTCTACACAAGAGATTAAAGTGTGCGTCCTTGTTTATTTCCTACAGCTTGGAGCCTACAAAGCATCACACTGTCTTTCAGTTATCACCTGCTCAATAAAGCCAGTTTAAAACCATGAAATGGCTTATGAGCGCCTATGTGTTATGTAACATTTCTAATGGTTACTATAGCAACATTTTGTCCTGTACAACATTTCAGTTCCATGCGAAGTAATCTGTATTGTTATGGGATGCTTTGTCCCATGGTGATCACCGCAGACCATGCTTAAGGGTTTCAAACGCTGACTCCCCCACTTCCTTTTGTCCTACCTGGAAGGCACCTACCAAGCCCATTTTCTCCTTTCATGTAAGATTAAAGGGGGAAGCAGACTGAAGAGATTCGTCAGCTGTGCAACAGCGACTCCTAGAGGCGAAATGCCTTGATGATGACCAAAACCTCCCAAAGCTCAATGCTTCTGCCTCATATCAGGTCCTGCTGTACTGTGTTTATCGGGCGAGCTATCACATCGTTAATCCAGAACTGCCTTTAATTTGAGAACAAGAGATATTTTTGATGCCCAGAAACCCAAGTCCAAAGTTTCGGGAGCTTTACTACCTACCCTCCACGGCACATAAATTTTTGTCTTCTCTTTGTGCGATTTAAGGGAATCGTGGGTGAGTTGCTTTCTGTTCATCAACAAATCAGCGTAATAACACATTTGTGCATAGTCGGGACACTACGCCTTTGATTTGCTTTTTCCTTGGTCAGAGAAAACGCTTGGAAAATAATTTAAAGTATCAGGGAGAAAGAAAAAAAGAATCCTAGCGCTCTTACTCTTCTGGGTTTGCAAATGTTATGTAGCTCAAGAGCCCGGATGATTCATCCCCTGAAAGCCTGAGCGCTCCATTTGTTTTGTAGATTTCACTACCCCCTTTGTTCTGCTTCAAACCTTTCAGAGGGCTGAAATGCATTATTACCTTGTTAAATCTCAACCAAAATCATTTCTACAGCCTGAAGCTGTTTTGACGTGGGTTGAGCATCTCACACACAAAAGAATTGCTTTTGTTCCCAGAAGCTCTCATTGGCTGAATGGTCTTTGCACCGAGCCAATCAGAAGCTAGTTGTTAGGCTTGGCTGGCTATTTTTAGCCTCACTCTCAAAAATACTTGGTCTTGGAGAGGGTAGGCTGCAGAATGAGAGTAGCATAGTTGAAGCAAACAGCTAAATACATTTTGCCTGTCACGGCGTGTTTGGCATTTTTCCTTTAAATACTCATACGCTGTTACATTAGCATGTGTTTTTGTAAACAATAAATTTAGGAATAGAACTGCATTTCCCAGTTCCAAATTATCCTTTTAGTAAAGAGGCAGGAAGTCTAAGAAGTAGTCAATATTCCTTTTTTTTTTAATCCAAAAGCATCTAGTTATTTCACAAATACACAAAAATACCAGTTACCATATAGAGAATACTGAGGTGGGGTTGTTTTTCAAAGAATTTTTATAAATTTTCATTTTGAGTTAATAGAAATTTTAAAGGACTTGCTCATCATGAATTATAAAGTCATAGTCATCAAATCATCCTCTTCCCTTGACCTTTAAAGGTGTATATAATTGTCCAAACGACTATGCACATGGTGTGTAACAATTAAAATCATAAATATTCAGTGTGTTCTATGCGTGGTGATAAAGCATTCTTTTGATTGTGTTCTTTCATTTGAACCATTACTCAGTAGGCACAAGAAGTATTTTCCCCAAATGCACTTGAAGTGACAAAGCATTAGAACACACAATTTGTTAATTATCTAATATTATCAGGAAATGAAAGTTGCCAAATGGGAAAGATCAGGCCCTAAACTTTTGTTTTCCATCAGCCATCTATTTAGCTGGGCAAGAAGGAGGCAGAGCCGAACTGAACCAAAATTTCATAACATAAAGCAATTTTATTAGCAGGAAGGGAAACCTCTTCTTGAGGGGGGGAAAAAGAGCAAATCTGTGTCTAATTCTAATTCTTTAAAATATGTTTAGGTTTTAGACTTCCCAATATTTATTACTCGGGCTTGGAATGTGACCTCATTTGCTGTCGCTTGCTTGCTTGCTTGTTTTAAGAAAATCCCTTTTTACTTCTGGTTGCAAGAGATCAGAATGCAATTTAGACATATAATAACAGGGAATCTGTAACGTGAGTATATCGGTTAAACTGGAAGACTTCGAGAAAGAGAAAAGATTCAAGATCCAAGCCTGGGATTGCAGAAGTGGTTTACAGTGGTCTATGAGCAAGGATGGCCAAATATATGGCAGGTATAGGCCAAGAAATTCATGAAGAATTCTACCAGAGTGAATGGAGCACAAAGAAATTTTGGGAGGAAACTTTGCTCACTTTAAGCGGTACAGAATACAGTGTTGAGGGGAAACGTCCCCTGGGTTTCTGAAGATGAATTTGAATAGCTGAAATAAGGCACTTTGGGAAGAGTTATCTTCTTTTTTCGACATCAGTTTGGTGCACATTGGGACAGGTTTTAAGAAGGCGGCTGTACAGTAGCTCCCAGGAGTTCAGCTGGGTTTTTGTAGCCAACCAGCAGCTAACAATTTAGTTTACTATGCAGTCTTAGTAAATTAAAGGAATCTGATCAATTGAGACCCAGCAAGATTCTTATTTGTTTGCCATGGCATAACATGTTGAACCCTAGCAGAAATTAACCCATTGCCGTTTTCTATTCAAGACTTACATTTTATTTTCTCACTTTCCTGTGCCAGGTGTTTTGGCTCCAGACTTGGCCATCTGAGAAATTCCTTAGTTTTATACTTGTCTGCTTAAAAAAAAAACAACATAATAATAACAATAATAATAATAATTTTAGAATCATGTTGATTTCTAGTTTTCTCTATGTATTTGTATTTAAACTCCTTGAAGGCAAAAATAAATAAAATAAAATAAAAAGAATTTGCTGCTCCTTTTGTATCTTAACCTCTCTACCTAGCATTTAGTTAGTCTTAAACTTGGGAGGTATGCATTTTGTTTTCTGTGGGACTTGAGGCACTTGTGGGAGGAGAAACATGCAAATTTGCACTTAACTTCTTCTCCATGGGGGTGGTGAGCAGAAAAAGGATAGGGTCTTGCTAGATACCGAAAGGATAGAGGAGATATGGACTGACTGGAGACACCAAAATTTAACATTGCTAATTTCATTTTTCTGTACCTACACATGATTCTGTTACCTGTGATAGTCGTTGTAAAAAGTGCACGATTACTAATCGATAGATAATTGTTCTAACATTAATTGTGAAATGTTTAAATATCTGGATTTTACCACTCATATCTACAAATGTATAGAGCCAATAAGCCAGACACAATTATAACAGGTCAAATTCTAGTTCTCCTTACAATGAAGTAGATATTTTCTTAGAGTAACGGAGTTTCCTGTGTTTTGGCAAAACTGTGAAGTAAGCCAAGCTCCTCATGGGTACTTCTGGAATCTCCTGCTTTCTTCTCACCTCGTGAATTCAGTGCCTTCAAGTCTTGTTTTAATTCTCCCTTCTGTGTAGCCTTACCAAAGGCCAACACTACCTCGTGCCCCCAAACACTCCTCCCCCATCTTCCAAATTTGCAGGTAGGAACAAATAGAAAAGCCTTTTTTCCTCTCTGTTTAGATTCAATTGAAAACATAGTAGCTGCTTCTAAAATTATTCATTATCAGTTGTGTGTGTGTGTGTGTCATTGAATACAAGTTTGTGGAACACAAGTGTGTGTGTGTGTGTGTGTGTGCGCGCGCCACAGAACACATTCATTGTGCTCCTGGGTTGTCATCCTTTCATTCTGATTAATTTGTGTTCTCATAGAAAATCTGTGTGAATTACATTAGCTTTGTTGAGCCCATTGTGCAGGAAGTCAGTCTGTATAAATATTCTTCCAGGCTTAACAGTTTCACCTTAATAGGCTTAGTAGTTGCCTGTCACTTGTCGCTCAGCCTTTAAAAAAATCTTGTGAATGGTTGGGCAGATAATTTGTGCAATATTAAAATGAAAACCGTAAAACATGAGAAGAAAATTAGAATCATGTGTAATTTAGTAGATTAGTTGTGAGGTAACTTTCTACAAAATTCCGAGGGTGTTGTAGGAAATCAGGATCTTTAGTGACATGAGGGTATCCCAAGTTGGGATCAGGGGAAGTTCAGGGGAAAAGATTTAAGTTGAAGTGCAACTCCATGCAAGGATGACTGACATTTGTAAATTTTAGAAATTTACCATGCAACAAAGCCTACAAATTGAAACAACAATTTTAAAACAAACTGTCTAAATCAACCTTTTAACTAGAATGAGGTAAATGCTGTGGGGAAAATGATTTTATTGTGACAAGTGATTTAAGAGCAAGTAGATGTCATTAAAATTTTTACAACTCTGAAAAGAAGAAAAAAAAATCACTAGTCATGGAAACAAACAAAATATGAAGTTTAAAATAAAAATAGGACACGTAATAGGAATTTGTCCTGACTTAATCTTCTGGATTTTATCAAAAGATATATTGTATATTGCTAGTATTTACTCTAAAATATATTTCCCAAATGAGAAAATAATTGTATTTACATTATATTGTATATTATGTTTCAAAAGTAGTTATTGGAGAGTATAAAAATAGACCTCAGAGTAATGGAACAAAATCCCAATATTCCTTGTGTTTTTAATAAAACAGAGCTTATCATTATGGCTTTTACACTAAGGAAAAATATTGGAAGAATATAGGTAAAGAAGGTGAAGAAAAACTTAGGTGGGAGCAAAAACATGTAAACAATTTTGAAATAATGTATAAGTAAAGCAAATTATTTTAACAATTTGAAAGAATCTGTAAATAGTAGTTAAACATTCTTTTTCATTGACATCCAAGATCATTAATCATGTGAAGATTCATCATATAATTAGATAGTCACCCATAACTATGAATTTTATGAACCTCAAACATTTTAGAGCTCCTCGGTGAGGTCCCCCTGCGGCTTTAGAATTTGTCCAGAATAAATGAGCAGAAAGTAGCAACGTGAAGTGGCACCATTAATAGCGTTCATCATAGCTGTATGCCTAAGGGTCTTATTTACTGCTGACCCTTCCAATGGTGGTTCTTTCCTCTTTCTTGCATTTTGAAAGCCTTTGTAATTTCTAAGGGAGGAGATTTGTTGGTTACTACTGACAGAACTAACAAAAGAATGCTTTTAAAAGCCCATGTCAAACACAGACTGTTGGGAAAATGCTGTGAAAGTCACTTAACCATTTTTTTTCTTTTTACTTTTATTTATTTATTTATTTTTTCGTTTTGGGGGTTTTGTTTTGACTGGAACACCACTGTCCATCCCTGGAGTCACTAAAAGTAGAAGGACAACTGTAGCTTTTCTTGACACATAATGACTTAGATTTGTTTTGAAAAGACCCTTTGTTAATCTATCTGTTTTCCATTTGGGTGTGAGTACTAACGTCCATGACAAGTTCTTGCTTTGTTCCTTCATTTACTTACTGAAATGTCAATGCTATGCTTCCTTTGATTAAGATAATAGAATGCATGATTGAATATTTTATAGGACCCATCACACTAGGACTGGTGCCTGTGGTGCCAGAGTGCATGCTTCAAATGAGCACATGAGCTATTCAGCAAATTACTCCTGAAAAGAGGCATATGCACAGGCTTCTTGAAAACCTCACAGTTGTAGTGCCCAGATGTTGGCTGACATATGCCCCTGGGGTCAGCTTGGGAAAAGGAGTCATGATACTTTGTGATGGACTCTATATTAAACTTTACATCAGGAGCAAAACACAATTCAAACTGATGATGGATGAGGTGTCTTGAAAGCTAATGAGTATTACTTTGTCACCATTGAAAGGCATTACTCTTTACACAATGGGCAACCCCATTAACCTTTGGGACTAAATCTTCTTCATTAAAATCATCCCAGACTTTGTGCAGATTTTGCTTTAACTGTAGCCACTGGTATCAAAAGGCAATGAGACAACATGGGAGACTGGACACTGAGGCATTTCCTGGCAGAAAATATGTAAGGTGTGGGCACTCCACATGCTAAAGGCTGAGAAATGCAAGATATTCGTGTTGATCTCCAACCTTTCACCCTATGCTAGAATTTGTTGAACACACTTAGAACTAAGGAAGCTGGAAGAGAAATAAAAAACCTCTAATCCAATCCATTTTAGAGCTCCGCTCTTGCCAGTTTATCTTTCTTCATTTAATATCATTTCTCAGGAGTATCAGGAGTAATGTAGTATTTTTGCAATTTGAATTTCATGAACTATACTCGCACTACACAGTATAGGCATAGCCCAAGGCTAATGCAGTCCATCCAACTTGTAGAACAAGAGAGGAAGCCTGCTCAGAGAGTCATCCCTAACACTTAGAAGGGATTTTTCTTTTGGCTTTTTTTCTAAGAGGAAGAAAAGCCCAGGTCCACCAGACTACTGGCATAGTTCCTGATAAGGTTAAGTTAGCTAACTTGGGCAGTAAGAAAGATGGTGAATCACAGAGACCATGCAAGGAAGTGATCACAGAGCTTTCCCTGATTAAGAAAGATATCTCATTTCCTGCAAGAGATGGACATATGAAGATCCTTCTAAACAGAGCCCTGGGGTGCATTTGTTGCTCCAGATTGGTTTAGGCACTTGGACTAAAATGAGGGGACTTGGAGAACACTCAGAAGTAAATATTCCTTCCAAACTATTTCTGACTTCCCTTTGGTTACTTTAGGTACACTCTGTATATTCATTCATTCATTCAACATTGCAATATCATGTAAAGATGAAAAGGCATAACTGCTATCTTTGAGAATTACCTATGGCTAGGATATAGATTATTGTGGAGACATTTACAAAATAAGGTACCCAGTGCTTTAATGGACAGTAAATGTGTTTGCTATACAAAATGGGCATTGAACAGGAATACTTAAGCAAGAGAAGATATTGTGAAGCCTTTAAACTAAGACCTGGAGGAAAAGTAGGTATTTCACAAGGGGATGATTCGGTTGAGTGGAGACAGAAAGGACATCCAGGCAAAAGGAACTGCTTGTGGAAAGTCATAGATGAAAAATATTCAGAGAAAATAATTAATTAGGAATAGCTGGTGACCGGGGGTAGAAATGGCATTAAATGAAACCAGACTTTAAGGTGACTCCACATCCTAAAATGTCTCATATGTGATGCTATAGTTAGGATGACCAGGTAACTTATAGTCTGAATTGGGACCCTTTTGAGAGACGTAGAGGGGTGCTATTAATAATTCCCCTGATGAGAGCGTAAACCAGGAATGTCTTTGCTGAACTGAGACCTATGATTACCCTAGCTATAGGCAAAGGGTACCACTACAGGATTCTGAAGAGGAAATGGTGATATAAGATGTAACTGGTATACTGACAACACTCTGATACCAGCGTGAAGGCTGGATTAAATTTCTGGACATTGGGAACTAGCTTAGAAGGGACTTTTTGCTAGCGGCATGAACCTGAGGGCCCACCTTTTCCTGGATGGCTAAAGAGAAACTCAACTGGGTCAGCAAATGCATGAGGTGACCCTTTTCACCCCCTCAGATGTTCAAGAAATGACGTTGCTTTGCACTTTTGAGTCCACAGAAACATAAATTGCTAGTGAGCTAGCTAGTCAGCAAAGTGAGGCTCTCTACCTGCTTGTCTTGACATTTTATTCAAAGAAAAATATTGGAAAAAGGGCTGAGGAGCTGGTGAATCACTACTACTCTTTCTTTCTCACTGGTCCCAGAGCACTAATATTTACGTAGCTCAGCTGAGTCAGTGATGTGCAGCCCGCTGGACCCTGTACAATGCTCTTGGCCTTAATGGGTTGATGGGACCATGAAAGGAGGCTGAGAGGGAGGCCAGGGGTTGGGGGGTTGGGCTGCAGGGCACATTAAAACTTCAAGAAAATCACTCTTGTAAAAGCGACTGGGCCTGGAGGGAATGTAGCTGTTTTTGCTTCTGCATACGATGTTTTCAGAGTCAAACTTTTGGCTTTATTTCTTCTGTCTTCTAGACTCCGATTTGCCACTTGAAGTTTTACCAGTGGAGGAATCCTGGGTGTTCGAAGCTCCTCTGGTTTGTATTTGCTTTCCGGTTCCCTTCTGTGTTCCTTAGATAATAACTAGTTTTCCTAATGACTCATTTTCACATCGTATTTTACATTTCTTTTTTTGAGCTATACATTTTACATTTCCCTGAGGCAAAATAACCCTAGTCAGAGTTCTTATAAAACAGTTTTGTGTACATACCAGACCAGTATAAATAACATTATGCTTTTAGACCCTTAGCCCTTTCTAAATGAGTACTGCTTCTCTTATTTGTGTATTTTAAATGATCCTTGGTACAACAAAATTTTTTGAGCATGCTGTTACTCTAAAAAGAATTCTATCCGTGTAAAGAATTCCCATTTCCATTCTTTCATATATTAAACAGTTATTTGTTGCATATCTATCATGCCCTTAGCACTGTACAAAATCCTGGGCTCACAGCTATTTGAAAGACAAAATCCTTACTCTTACAGAATGTATAATTTATTGTAGGTAAAATGGGGGAGGTTAGTGGAAGGAACCATAAATACAGGCTATTTCTCTGTAGCAGTCATTCTCAAAGGGTGGTCTCAGGCCCAGCAGCATCTGTATCACCAGGGAACTTGTTAAAAATGCAAATTATTGAGCCCGTCCCAAATTTGTTGAACCAGAAACTTCTAACAAGCCCATTCTTGACTCTGAGGCTCACTCGTTTGAGAACCGCCAAACTATAATTTATTAAGATGTGAATGTTGGATGGCATGGGAGAACATGTGCAAAGGGGCTGACTCACTTGCATGGGGTCAAGGAAAGCTTCTCACAGAAGTTATTTCTAAATGGAGAATTGAAGGATTGGTAGGAATTGGACAGGCAAAGGGAAGGTGGGAGTGGGCAGAAATCAAGTCCAAGGAGATGATATCCTGAAGCAGGCTTGAGGTGAAAAATATCAGAGTTTATTCAGGAGGAATTCAGAGACGCTGGCACTTCTGATAGTGATGGGTGGGGACTGTTTACATCTCTTATCCAAGGGCAGGCAAAGCCTACTATTGCATCTACAGACAACAGTATAGTGAAAAACCACAGCTGCTGTCAGAGGTGACAGGTAGGTTTTTCACATCAGAAAAGTAAGTCAGAATAAAGCCAATGGGGAAGGAGTCACAGCTGGGAGTGTGGAGTTAGGGAGCCTCTGGAATCTCTCTAAGCAGACAGGTGGAAAGTCAGTAGGAAGGATGATCCAGAAAATATGTGTGAGCTCAAATTAGGACTCCTCCTCAGGAAGATGGCATCTTAGTTTGCTATGGTTGCCATAACAAAATACCACAAACAGCGTGGCTTAACCAACAGAAATTTGTTTTCCCACAGTTTTGGAGGCTAGAAGTCCAAGATCATAGTGTTGGCAGGGTTGGTTTCTTTGAGGCCTCTCTCCTTGGCTTGCAGATGGCCATCTTCTTGCTGTGTCCTCACAGGATCTTTCCTCTGGGCGCTTACATCCTAGTGTCCCTTTTTGAGTCCGAATTTCCTCTTCTTATAAGGACACCAGTCATATTGGATTAGGGCTTACCCTAATGGCCTGATTTTAATGTAATTACCTCTTTAAAGACCAATATCTACATACAGTAACTCTCTGATATACTAGGGGTTAGGGCTTCAACATGTGCATTTTGGAAGGACACAGTTCAGCCCATAACAGAGGGCAATAACAGGCAAGACTCAAAGCTCAGAAAAAATGGAATCCTTGGTAGTTAATTAAGTCATGGACCCAGGAAGGTGGTGTTTGCCAAGAGAATTCAGGAGTCTTGTACCTAGAGCAATGGGTCCATGTAAGAAAATAACCTGGTTTGTCACAACAACACATCAAGTCCCTACATGGGGCTCCTCAAAGTTCCTTCCCTAGGCTGAGGAAAGAGATTGGTTTCATATTTGAAGCATCATGAACTCACTGGTGTGGGAAATGAAAATGTGATAATATGACATAGTAAGTGTGCAGGGAGACAAACTGATTGCCACAGAGGGAAATTGTATAGTAAAATATCACCAGATTTGGAAATCAGAAAAGCTGAATTTAAATGTGGGATTTGCTGCTTTTCTCTTGTGTGATCTTGTTTGAGAAACTCAGGTAGCCACTCAGTCTTAATTTTCTCAAAATGAAGGAGTCCTACTGATACCTACTTCATAGAAGTAAATGAGATAATATGTATTAAAGGACCAAAAAAATGCAACAGTTTTACAAATGTAAGCTACTGTTAGCAACTCCAAACATAATAATGGTTACCTTTTTATTGAGAGTTTTCTATAAATCATATGTTTACACTAATGCCTTTATATACATGATCTCATTTAACTATAGTCTGTAAATAAAATCATTCGAAAGTATCTAAAATAAATGTTCAAGAGAATTAACAAAAAAAGTATGTGTATCCAAAATAATCCTTTCTAAGAAATAATTTACCAGTATTAGTTAGTAAGGTGCTTTCCAAGTTCAACACAAATGATCAGAAGTCCACAGGAACCATGACTAGAGATGTAGTATATGGAAAGTAAGCAATATTTCCTTTACATAGAATTGTCTTATTTCAAATAATTCAGTGACATGGATATTAAGTTTCCATGGAGATTAGAAAAATGATGGTGAGCCAGAGGTGAAAAGAGGTTGTAATCATTTGATATGTTTAATCGACTTTCTCTGGCTAACCCACCTATATAGTGGAGGTGAGTGTATCAGGATATCAGAGCTGGGAGCACCAGCCATGAAGGCTGTTCTACAAGGTCTATCTAGCTTTCTGTACACACAAAGCAATATTCCCACGGTATGTGATTTCTCAGGTGGGTATTTCGACAAAGGGAGAAAGAACAAACCAGCCATGAATGTTGTTATATGTCAACGAAGACCAAATGACAGTCTAATCTATCAGACCCCTCAATTTGATTCAACCAAAAATCACAAGGACACTTTGACATAGATTATTCAAAATATGAGGGATTCAAAAATAATTTTTTTTTTTTTTTTTTTTTTGGGGTACGCGGGCCTCTCACTGTTGTGGCCTCTCCCGTTGCGGAGCACAGGCTCTGGACGCGCAGGCTCAGCGGCCATGCTCACGGGCCCAGCCGCCCCGCGGCATGTGGGATCTTCCCGGACTGGTGCACGAACCCGTGTCCCCTGCATCGGCAGGCAGACTCTCAACCACTGCGCCACCAGGGAAGCCCCCAAAATAATTTAAGTATGGGCCTAAAACATGATGTGAAAAGAGCAATTGAGCACATTATGTAAGTTTGAAACCACTGGGGAAGAGTTAAGTCTTTGTGCAGGTTAATCACATTTTGTCCTTCAGCATCCCTCTATGTCTTGCTTTGTATCCCAGGAGACTGGCATGAGTAGGCATTGCATCATCCTTGCCTTCCTCTCCTATTTGGGATCATTCAGTGGGTGGCAGTAGACACCAGTAGCACAGTGGAAGAAGGGAGGAAATTGAGGCCAGGGTTTCAGTCCCCTGACCTTCTCCCTGGCACATTACTGCAGGTTGGTTTTATCCCTCTACTAAAGGCCATGCTTCTTGCTGGGCAACCTCAAATCTCTAGATGCTGGTAATGGTTCCCTCCCCATTCTTTACAGAGCCATCTATTTGAGGGTTCCCTTCCCACTGTCCACATTTAAGAAGAGGGTCCCTTTGTAACTTCCCTCACTTATCCCACTTAAGCACTACAACTATATTCTGATGATATCCTGATTGATACGTTTGCATAACAAAATAACTGAGGGAAAGTCAAAAGTTCATTCTGCCCAGAGTTGCTGGTGCAGTCCCCCAAAGCCAGGTTTTATTGATTTGATTTTTCCCTCTGTTCTCTCATCTCTCCATTCTCACCGAGATGAGTGGTTATTTAATATTACCAAGGATATGCAGAATGATTCCAAAGTTACCATTTAAAGAATTGTCCACCTTGAAGTGAGGAAATTATTTCACATCAAAATTTTTTATTACCATAGAATAGATTTCATATTCATAAGTCTGTAAAAGTCCTCAGAGGTAATCTAATATTGTCCAGTGGTGCCTGAAACTGGCTCATGATCAAAGTCATCTAGACAGCTCTCTCTATATTTATTTACTTCTCTCTATATACATTTATTTCTATTTTTTTCCAAGCTCACCAAGATCTCCTACATCAGAATCTCTGGGGGCAGCATCCGGACTTCTATTTTATTTATTTTTGTTTATTTTTATTACTATGAGCTTTCCTGGCCTATGATTTCCATTTAAGGGGTGGTAAAATTTAGGACTATTGAGGTTCTATAACTTTCTCAAGCTCAGATAACAAGTTAGAGGCACAATCAGAATGCGATCCCCTACTCTTGACTTTCAGTTATTGAGAGCAAGGGAATTGAGAAATGGGGGAAATCAACAGAAACTTTAGAGAGAAAGTTAATGCCCTAATTTGGAAAAGTGTAACACTGAGCATAAATTAAGGGAAACAAGGTTGTTTCCCAATCTCCAAAATTTTATGTTCACCCAACGTGCAGCTGTACCTCACGTAGCTTTTAGGACTCTATCATTTTGATATGGACCTTTCGGTAGAGTTGTTTCTTATGATGACAATGATAACCTGCAGTTCCCCCATTCTATTTACATACTAGGATTGCAGTTCCACAGGAAGGACTCAGTGTTCTGATAAGTGATGGAATTAGTCATTTCATTAATCAGAAGATAACCCTGAGCCTTGCTTTGAAGTCTCGCTGTTGTTTACTGACTCATTTCCTAAGAAGAGAAAACCTGCCAAAGTCTTCCAAGAAGATAAACAATATTTGGCCAGTGGAAATCCGGAGTCTGAAGACAATCAACTGATCAGATATTTTCTAACAGAAAATCATACAAAATCCTTTAGTGTATAAAATAATTTCTTCTCCCACAACTCTTTTCAACAATAATACAGTCTCTCTTCACTGATGAAGTAAGAATAGACTCTGAAAAGAGAAGTAACCCATTCGTTTCAGTTTGGATGAACTTCTTTGACCTTGATATCTTACAGCAGATATTTGTTGGCTTCCTCAACTATCTAAAACCAGAGAAGGAAGAAGTTTCTCCCACAGCAAAATCTGATTTGGGGCTAGCCAATTTATATTATCCTCTGCTGCTTTTCTCTTCATCAGTTTAGGCTATCTGAGCACTGTTGAGAATATTGAAGAGACATTCCAGGGATTATCCAGGGCAAGTAAGGAGGTATGGTCACTCTACCTTCGGCAAGTGTCTTAAGACCTGAGGTGTCCTTCATCAGTATTGATTAACCTCACTGTGACCAGTTGAGGCTAAAGTTGTTATTCACTCCCACACTCTCTTCTGAGTTCTTATTTGAAGTTTCTTCTTAGATATGATTTTCAGGTTCACTAGTAACTTCAAAACTTGTTTATATAGATGTCTGTCCAAATTTGTGGAAGAACTGTGATGATGCATCTTATAAGAACACTAGTTGCAGTTGCAAAATGCTTTGGTTAGAAGAACATAGACAAACATAGTACTTTAGGTCAGTATTTAGCAAAGAGCCATTCTGAATGTTTGGTTATAGGTTATAATGTTATAGGTTATATAGTTATATAATAGGTTATATAATATATAACCTATATATAGTTATATAGTTATATAATATATATAGTTATATAGTTATATAGTTATAACTATATAGTTATATAGTTATAACTATATAGTTATATAGTTATATAATAGGTTATATAATGTTTGGTTATAGTATTTATAAAAAATACTAATTTTTTAAAAAACATATTTTTACCTAATGACAAAACAGCATAGAAGCTGGAGATCATGTAATTTAGTAAACTAAAACCTTAATTTCTCTTATTTAATTCTCTCATTTTTTAGTTTTGAAATCCCACACCTCTTTGGAATGATCTCAGACATTCTTAAAGACTTTGAATGACATTCTAAGCAATTCTTAATTTTAGTCTCATAATAAAAAGGGGATATTTGAGCTCTGAAATCTTATACAGTGTATCAGCAGAGGTTGACACAGTGTGCAAACCACAGATGCTCCAAAAATGGAAAACCTGTATACACTAGGATGGCAGATATCTCTGTCACTTTTATTTGGGAGTTTTGACCAAAACTGGCCTTTTGGCCACTTGAAGGCACTAATGCTTTCTCCAAACTTGGGAAACTTGAGGTTTCAAGTTTGGGGATTAAGGGGGAGGAGATATAGGAAGTATTTTCCCTAAACCATAAACACACTGAGCAATTTGATGGGTTATTTTATATTGCAAATTCCCATTCTATGCCATCATTGATCTGGGATAAATGCAATGGGAATACTTTAAACATTTTAAAATCACATTCTTAGTCTTTTACAATTTGTCTATTTTCAAATGACAAGAAGATTTTAAAGTTGTTTTAGGACTCCAAGTTTTAAATGCTTTTCCCTCTGGCATTGCAACTGAATCTTAATTTTCATTCTTTGAATCTTTTTTCTTTCAAAAATAAAATTAATCGTTAACAATCTCCTTTTTCCAGTATCTTAGATTGGGTTTCCCAGGAGCAGAATTGGAGACCGGGAATTCAAATGGAGCTATTTAATCAACGAAGAGCCTTTAAGAGATGGGAGTGGGGGAAGCAGGACAGGCAGGAGGAGGAGCTAAGCTAGGATGAAGCCTCAGCTGGAGATGCTCCAGCCTCTGATCCTACGGGGGGTGGGGTGGGGGGCTTTGAAGCATAAATTGTACCACACATTGGGTCCCTCAATGAGGCATGCACTCTACCATTTTTATCCCCGATTAGTCTGTCGTCAGCTATGGGTTATAGAAGGGTAGAGTGGGGTGAGCATAATGTCTCAGGCTAGGCGGTACTGAATTAAAGAGAGAAATTCTCCCGAGAAGGGGATACCTGTGAACAGCTATCATCTCAGGAACTGGGGAGCTGGTGCCACCCCTGGCAAAGTGGATCAGGCTGTGGCAACACCACCACCATCTACTCAGATAAATAGAATTCTTACTTGTTCTCGGCTAAATAAAAAGTAACTATTTGATCAGTTTAATATTTATGACAAAGCTATTTTTTATCTTTAATTATTTATTATTAGTTATTTATTAATCAAATTAAAAGAAGAGCTCACGGGCTTCCCTGGTGGCGCAGTGGTTGAGAGTCCGCCTGCCGATGCAGGGGACACGAGTTCGTGCCCCGGTCCGGGAAGATCCCACATGCCGCGGAGCAGCTGGGCCCGTGAGCCATGGCCGCTGAGCCTGCGCATCCGGAGCCTGTGCTCAGCAACGGGAGAGGCCCCAACAGTGAGAGGCCCACGTACCGCAAAAAAAAAAAAGAAGAGCTCACCTTTGCTTGACAGAATGGAGCTAGATTTGATTCCTAGTTCTTTCTATAGTGCCAAAAAAATCAGTAACTTGACTTTCCTATACTTCATTCTTCCAATATATAAGTAAAATTACATCAATTTTCAAAAGTATAAGAATGTGCAATATGTTTCAGGTGTGCAACATGGTGATTTGACATTTGTATACATTGCAAAATGGTCACCACAGTAAGTCTAATTACCATCTGTCACTTTACAAAGTTAATATACAATATTATTGACTGTACTTCTCATACTGTACATTATATGCCCATGACATTTATTTTATACCTGGAAGTTTGGAGACCTCCAAAAAAAATAAATAAATAGAATCAGCACTTTGATCTCCTTAAAAATGAAGAGATATTAACATTTCAAAATTTACCAGTCAGTTCTGTAAATGGTACTGAGATAGTCTCCATTTTATTCATAGGACAGAAAATCAAAACTACTGGAGCAGGAATGAGTGGCATAAATGGAGCATTTGCATTGTGCAAGACATACACTTGGTTTTTCGCATTTGAAATCATTTTTAACACTCTCAACATATCTGCTAAGTAGAGATTGTGATCCCCTGTTCTAAGAGGGAAATTGAGGCCCAGAAATTTTGAGTGACTCACCTTGAAATCTCTCAGCTAGTAGGAAGAGCTAAGATTTGAACACAAAGCTGAAATATTCCCACTAGAATCAGGCATCTTGCTTTTTTTCAGTATTCCAATCAGTAAACTACCTTCCTAATTTATAATGAGAATATTTTCTGGGCAAATTCATCTTGGTGACAAGATAGTTTGTCATGTACCTTAGCTTATGTTCTTACAGAAGGTGTCAGAGGAGTATAATGGTAAAAGTTCTTTCAGATGTTCAGAGCATACTTCTGGTTAATAATTGTGTATCATTGGCCCGAATCCTAATACTCTCTAGAAAGTCAGTCCCTCCAATGTTGTCTTTTTTAAAGACTGGGCAACAGAACCCTAAAAATTCATACTTTCAGGTACTTGAAGAAGAGAAGGAAGTTGTTTCTATACCTCGTCTCCTTCTTCATTGAATTGGTTTTTTTTTAAGTCCTTTTATTCCCCAGTTGGTTAATGATATCTCACCTTTTCTCTGGGTTCTCAATGTCAGGGGCTAAAAATGGAACCTCATTTCTCTTAGTGCATGTGCCCAGCATGATTAAAAAGAAAGACATGGTGCAATAGCCCAAAAAGAATTCTGTTTGAAATGCAAACATTGCCTCTTGCTGCCATTTACTTTATGACTCATAAAGAGTACCAGGTCTGTTATTTTCCATATTTCATTACCAGTGTTTCTCTTACTGCTTTTCTACTTTGTATGCAGTTTTCAATTGCTGTGTTTTACTTCTTTGCACATTCCTCATACCTCTTTAATTATTCTTGCCAGGATTATGCTGAGGAGGAGGGTTGGGGTGATGATGTAGGGAGCAGACAGGGTTTGGCTGTCTCTTTATATGTCCCGTGGGAGGTATCTGACCCCAGTAGTTGGTGCATAATTAACTGATGTGTTCTTCAAATGTGCCATATATAATACCTCTTTTTCCTCAGCTTTGGTTCCTAGCAATCAACTCCAAGGCAATAGAAAACATCACAAAATTTTGCCATAAATACATTATCATATTTAAGTTCCCCCAAATCCCCACTGAAGCTCAGAAAGTTTAAGCAGTTTGTTTAAAGTCACACAGATGGTGGTGGTAGATTTGGTATTCAAGTTAGGCCTGACTGGCTCTAGGCAACACACACGCTCAATACCTGTGACTCCAGAGAGGCATATCATTTCCTGGGGTTGAGTCTTGGGAAATTCTTCTGTGGATTTTAGTATAAATTGTTAGGTGAGATATCAGAGTATAAAATATGCAAAGACATCCAGGCCTGCCCCTATATTTTGAGAGTTGGAACTAAGATCAAATGGGGACCTCTGACTCATGCCCTGTCCCCCCTTTCATTCCACAACTGGCTCTATTCTACACTCTGAGGAATCTCTGGCCATTTCTTGGGCCTGGGGTACTCTCAATAGGATGGGTCTGGGAAAGGGGTCTATGCAAATCCCAGAAGCAATCTCAGGGAATCTTAGCAGGAAAATTCAGGGGCCTAAGTAATGGGAAGAAAGTCTAGAAAGATGGGGAATGTGGGTAACAGATGTCTCATGTACATATGCTGCATAAACTCCTCTCTTACGGAGAGAAGTACAGCTAGCAGGACAGCAGTGCAAGCCAGGCGGGAGGCTCCAGTGTGTGGCCCCAAGGGCAGTATTGAATTTGTCACTGTAGGACACCTGTGACCACAAACTAGCACAGCTTGTGTAATTAGCGAACCATCAAAAGCACAGTGTGTTAAACCTGAGCTGTGACTAATTTGCTATTATGAAGCACACCTGACTGTATGAACTGTCCTTCCTCTGCTAATGCAAATATGTGGCCAGGGCAGGATGGCCACATCAGTGGGTTGGCGTTCTAAAGAGAGTAAGCAGTTAGTTTAAAAAAAAAAAAGTGTCCAGAGCCTTCTGTTCAGCTGCTAGTTGTTAATGTTTTTAATTAAATATTTACTCAGCCACTTTGTGCTGGAAACTGGAGTTATGTAGGAAATAATAATAAAGAGGGTGCTACTAATAGCAGTGTAAAGAAGATAACCTACTGTGTACTAGGCCCTGGGTACATATGCAGATACCAAGGTTACCAAACATACCTGATTCCTGCCTTTATGGAAACTTTCAGCCTACAAGTATGTAATAGACATTTAAAATGACTTCTGTATGGGGCTTCCCTGGTGGCGCAGTGGTTGAGAGTCCACCTGCCGATGCAGGGGACACAGGTTCATGCCCCAGTCCGGAAAGATCCCACATGCCGCGAAGCGGCTGGGCCCGTGAGCCACAACTACTGAGCCTGCGTGTCTGGAGCCTGTGCTTCGCAACGGGAGAGGCCACAACAGTGAGAGGCCCACATACCGCAAAAAAAACAAAAAATGACTTCTACATGTAAATAATTGTAGTTAGGGTAAGTGCTACTAAGAAATTTTGGAGTGCTATGAGGGTTTATGTTACGAGATGAATTGTGTCCCTTCAAAATTCGTATGTTGAGGTCCTAACCCTCTGTACCTCAGAATGTGACTGTATTTGGAGAAAAATATTTAAAGAAGAAAATAGGTTAAAATGAGGTCATTAGGGTGGACCCTAATCCAATATGACTGGTGTTCTTATAAGAAGAGGAAATTTGGATACAGACATGTACAGAGAAAAGATGATGTGAAGATACAGGAAGAAGACGACCATCTATCAGTCAAGGAAAGAGGTCCAGAAGAAACCAGCCCTGTTGATATCTTGCTCTTGAATTTGTAATTTGCAGAGCTATGAGAAAATAAGTCTCTGTTGTTTAAGCCACCCAGTCTGTGATACTTTGTTATGGCTGCTGTAGCAAACTAGTATAGTATGTAACACAGAATCCATATCTAGTAAGGGATGGCTAAAATCAGACATTTTTGAGGGTGCCTTCTAAATAGAGACCCAAAGAAGAAATAAGCCTTTACCCAGACGTAAATAGAAGAAAATAGAAGAAACCTGAATCATGGATGAACTTGGAAAAAGGTCAAGGAAGTACAACCACAGTGAGAAAGAGGGGGAGTGACCTTTAAACAGTTATGGGAGTTGGTGCACACTGAAGATAGTTGAGCTAGAGTGGAAAGTTCATGTTCCCAGCTCAGTCCTTGGCCAGCTATAGAGCCTTACCTTCCTCGTTTATGCATGGGCATGCCTTATAAAGTTGTGGTAAGAATTAAAGTAAAGGCTTTTTTCTTTGTTTCCTGGTATGAAAGAAGAAGGAGAGAGAGAGAGAGAGAGAGAGAGAGAGAGAGAGAAAGGAGGAGGGAGAGAAGAAGGAAGGAAGGGAGGGAGGAAGGGAGGAAGGAAAATGAAGAGAGTGAATATGTGATTTACTTGATAGATACTGCTACATAGTTGGGAACTTTTGAATAACTGACTGAGCACATCACTTTGTTTATGTAAATAGTTGTAGTGCCTGAATTTTACAAGAAAATTTTACATCAGTATCAGAATCTAGGAATCCTAGGCCCTGTTCTTCCAGTGTATATTTATCGACACCTAGCGGCAGGATTTTTCATTGTTCTAGCATACTCGAAAAGTAAGTTGTTCACACAATAGAGATTTCAAGTCATTTTAAACATGCATTTATTCACTTGTTTATCCTACAACTATTTATTGAACTCATTTTATCTATCCAGCACTGTTTTGTGGGGAACTCAACTAAACTGAGCTCTATATCCTGATTTACATGAATTCAATCATGTCAACAGCCATGATTTATTGAGCGCTTACTATATACTAAGCATGGGGCTAGGCAGTTTTTGTACATTATTACATTTGAAATTGACAACCAAGTTCAGAATTTTTATGCTTTTCCTCAAGTGAGGAAACTGGGGCTCAAAAAGCTAAGATATTTTGCCCAAACTTAGTCAGTTAGTTGAAGAACTGCAGTTCAATCCTAACCTGCTTGGCTGAAAGGTTCAAGTTTATTCTGCTTTACCATACAGCATCTTAAACAAGTCATTCATAAATTTATTTATTTAACATATATTATCCTGTTTTATATATTTATTTAAGATGTATATGTATATATATTTGTATATAAATGTGTATGTGTGTGTATTACCTATTATATGCATGCCAGGGGCAGTATTAGATAAAGGTGCATCTATTTATTCACAAAATATTTATTGAGCAGCTACTATTTGCCGTGCATTATGTTGTGCTGACAATACAATGGTTGGCAAAAAAAGATGTGATCCCTGTCCTCAGTGTGTTTAGGGCCAAATAGAGCAGAGGGACATTAATCACATAATCACACTAATAATAATGTATGCACAATTTTTTAAAATTAATTAATTTTTGGCTGCATTGGGTCTTCGTTGCTGTGTGTGGGCTTGCTCTAATTGCGGTGAGCGGAGGCTACTCTTTGTTGCAGTGCGTGGGCTTCTCATTGTGGTGGCTTCTCTTATCTCAGAGCATGGGCTCTAGGTGCGTGGGCTTCAGTAGTTGTGGCGCATGGGCTTCAGTAGTTGTGGCACGTGGGCTCAGTAGTTGTGGCTCACGGGCTCTAGAGCTGAGGCTCAGTACTTGTGGCGCATGGGCTTAGTTGCTCCATGGCATGTGAGATCTTCCCAGACCAGGGCTCGAACCCGCATCCCCTGCACTGACAGGCAGATTCTTAACCACTGCACCACTAGGGAAGTCCCTGTATGCACAATTATAATCTAGACTACACTCTATTAGGAATGACAATTCAAGTATGTGTGTATATACATAAGAATCTAACTGCTCTTAAAAGTTCAAAAAGGGTTTCCCCAAGGATACACTGTTTCAGCTGAGATCTGAAGAATAAGTATCTTGAACATGTGTGTGTTTTAAGGAGGGAGTGGCAGGGGCAAGTGGGCAGGTGAGAGGAGTGTTCCAGATAGCAGGGACAGCATGTGCAAATGCCCTCTGGTCAGGGAAGAGAGAAAAGAAATAGCGTGGTATCAAATATGACTGGGGAAGTAGAGAAGTAGGTAGATAAGAAGGATGACTACTCTGAAGATTTGTTTATGATGCAATGTATTTTCACCAACATCATGACACAGGAACTCTCCATCTGCATCTGGCTATTGCAAAGGGAAGTCGTCCTCCAATGCTGCGGGAAAGAAAAGTTAGTATAGATCCAGGGCAACCTCTGTGTATGGTCCTTACTGGGGCTGAGGCTGGGTAGTTGGCCATAGGCTGACTCAATTACCCTGCAACCTCTGGGAATACAAGCAGTGTCTTTCATGGGTGGCCCTATTCTGTGGCACTTTTCATTCTCATCCATGTGGCCCCGTCACATCCAGTCCCATAAACAGAACCCCAACATCTTCACTCCTCTTATCTCTACGCTCTTTGTCTTTCCTTTTCTTCTACTATCTGGGAGAATTTTTTCTAACCAAGTGCTCCCTGCAATGCTAGAAAGAAATGCTAGGTGTCTTTCTTATGTTAAAAAGACACCTCTTTTTTCCTCTAGTTTCTGCCTAATCACACTTCTCTCCAGATGCACTGGGCTCAACGCCGCATGGAGGAGAGAAGAGCCTGGAAAAGAATTAGAAAGAAACAAACAAATATTATGAGGTATCTCAAAATATCATCCCTCCATATCTCTTGGAAAAACTGCAGCCCTGCAAAATAATACAGAGTTCTCTAGATGTTCAGTTTTCACAGAAGGTAGGGAAGTGTCTTGAATCGGTTTCTCCAAGACAATGATTTCCTCTCTCAAAGCAACTTAAGACAGCGTGAGCCATATTTCCCCCAAGTTCTCCAAGAGTCAAGTGAGTGAATGTAAATCACCCCCTTTGAGGATAAGTGCTTATTTCCTCAGACGTATTCCTGGGGTAGAGAACCCTCTCGCAAAGCTGGTTTTCCTCATTCTTTTGGTTTTAGTTATCTCTGCCTTGTCTTGCAGATCAGCGTCTCTGCGGTGGGATCTGAGATCTGGCACATGACACCTCCTTACAGGTCATACCCCCATCTCCCACTTTGCTTGGTTTACTAGTTCCTTGGTGCATGAGAGTCAAAGATTCCTGTATTCTTCCCAGAAAGCTGTTAATATCCTAGTTCAACTCTCTCAATGAGAATAGTTCTCCTTCTAAATCTTCCTATACAGGAAAATCCACCCCCACTGCAGTGAAGTTCCTTTACTTGATCAGATCTATTTTTCTCCTGCACTTTGACTCTCCGTTAGAATTTTCAAAAGGGGTGGGATTCCCACCGCACCTCTTTTTCCCTAATCCAGAAGTTCTCAGTGTAGAGCAATACTCTCCGTCCTCTCCTTACAGAACCCTTGACAATTTACCTTGACATCATAGCGTATGCCTATTGTGGTCTGCATTGCACTAAGCTATGTTATAGCTTAGAAAGTTCAGTTTCCATAACACATTTTTAAAGCAAACTGAACACTGAAAAAGATGCTCACACATCACTCTTCTGTCACCCACCTTGAAGCAGAGATCAAAAGCAAACCAGGATCTTCCTGAATGGTAAAATATAAGAAGGAAATCTAGTGGTATCATTCCTGGCATCCTTGTGGACATATGCTAGGAGAGCCAGGTGCCAAGGAGGAAGTGTCTACATGTCTAGTAGAATTTGCTTTTAACAATTGATTTATTCCATCATTGAAAGTTTCTAACTCTTTGGTTCCAAGGATTAGAGATGTGTAACTCCAGGGGTTCATTGCAATGGATAGATTTCAGACAAGGTAAAGACTCTGAGAACAAGATCTTCAGCTGGATGTGGAGGCGTAAATCTTGCATTTGCTGTTGACTGAGAGCTTCTGCCATTTGGGGCCAAAAATCTTGACCTAAATTTATCCTAAAGCTCTCTTCCTGGACAGGGTACCCAAACCAGGAAGTGGTATTTACAGAACAGCATAGCTTTCTACTTTTCTTGTCCTAAACCCTGAGCTTCTTAAAATGGAATTCCACTAGTGACTTCTGGACTGCTCCAGTCTTCAGCCAAAATTTTAGGATCTTGGTGACTAAACTGGCCCTCCTGCCCTTTCCCTTTATCACCTCCATTTGTTCACAGTCAGCTTATTTTGACACCTTCCTTTCTTATATCCCTAACTTAGGAGAACAGATTTGGCTAGTTGTCCTCTGAATATCCATTCTGTACTCACTTCTTAGTAATAGAACCCCAAACTAATTCGAGTCACTAATGTGTCCAGCTGAAAGACTACATTTCCCAGCATACCTGTCAGCCAGATAGACAAGTGGCTACATTCTGGCCGATAGTATTAAGTAGAAATTTTTGGTAAGGATTTTCAGGGAAGCTTCTTTTTAAAAAATGGCGTGCAACTAAGAAAAATCTGATTTTCCCTTCCACTTTCTTTCTTTCCATGTTGGAACGTAGTTGTGATGCCTGGGCATTCAGTAGCTATTTTGAACTAGCAGGTGACCTTGAGGACAGAAGCCTCATGCAGAAGATGGTAAATGGAAAGATAGCAGAAGACTCCATGCAGATAATTTTGCTCTGGATTTATTTTACATGAAGAAGAATTAAATTTCTTTATTCATAGAGAGCTACTGTTTGTAGTCTCTGTTTCAAGCTACCACCACAATTTTTAACTTATGCAGTGAGAGAGTGGAACATGATCTAATGCAGGGTATGAGGGGAGGCACCTCAAGCTTTTGCTTACAAAACTTTTCACTCTCAGAAATGTATACTGTCCCTTTGGAATCCTAGATTTTCCTGACCTCCTCCCTGGGAATAATTTCACTATCCTGAATGTGGTGTTTGCAGGAAGGTGCACCTGAATTTCTATATTAAATACTAGAATTATAGGCTGCTACTATGACTGTCTATCACTGCCATTTGGAAAATTAACCATTGGTATGTATGCATGCATATGAATTGTTGTGCTATAATTCAAAAGCTACCCCCACGTCCTTTTCTGTGTTGGAAAGTTTTTAGGCCAGAAATATTAACCTGAGAAGAGGATAGTATGTCTGATGTTAAGAAAAATCCCAGATGATGAACGCTATTGGCATGCCCATGCTTCACCTCTGGAGTGAAGGCATCTGAAGAGCATAGTAGGATTAATACAGGGGCTTCAGGGAAGGTGGTAGAGAAGGATGAATGAGCTCCATCTGCACTTCACCTTTTTACCTTCTGAGAACCGAATACCCCAGCTCGACTCTGATAATCGAGAAATCTGAAACCTCCTATTGGAGCCACAACTGCCACCCCCCAAAAGCATTTTGTTCCCTTTGATTCATGGATCCAAGCACACTGATGTTTTTCTCAGATGTGGTAATTTCTCCTTCTTGGGACATTATATGTCCAGTGTTTTTCACAGAGCTTTGCCAGAATTGTCAGTCACCAAGCAAAAAGCCTTCAATTTCAAGGCACCTGGCAACTTGAGATGTTGTTATTTGTGTCCTTTCAGAGTTCTGCCAAGACTAATTATGTCACTAAATAGACAAACACTACAAAGTAATTCATATTCCCCAGTAATCTTTTCTGTTAATTAATGAACACTGACAGTGGTCAAAGAAATCATTATGAGCATCCTTTTAAGATTGAGAGAATCCTATAGGGTATATATGTAAACAATTTGTTTGCTTTTGTTTTGCCCTCATCAGTCATACATATTTGATAATACCCAGTTCTCAGAATCAGCCTGATAAACAGTTGGTCACAAAGACGCTGTCCAAGACCACTTAGCCTCAGGGTACAGTTACCAGTCAATGTCAGTGAAATTCTTCAGTGTAGGGTGGTCTCAATATATCTGTATTTTGTCATCTTTCTTATGAACCACCATGATGGTAGATGCCTGAATGGAGAAACCAGGCACTGAATTACTGTCTTCTGATTAGGATCCCTCAAGTTCTTGATTCCAAGCAATGCAGTCTTTCTGAGATCTAGCTTGGAACTGACAAACCGTTGTTCTTCTGCATTCTATTGGACAAAGCAAGTCACAAAGCTAACGCAGATTCAATGGATAGGGAAATAGACTTGTTGGGAAGAGGTCCAAAGTTACACTGCAAATAATATGAAAGAGGGAAGCATGAACAACTGGGGCCGTGCCTGCAATCGATCTACCACAGTGAGACAACACCCAGAGCCAAGAGAGTGGAGAGAAAGTGCATCTATTTCAGGAAAAGAAGTCAGGAGACATTTCCCAGAGGATGCGATTTCCAGGATTCATCTGGAATGAGAGTTGTCATTGAAAAAGTGAAGATAAAATCAGGGGAGAGTACGGCACTTCAAGGCAGAAGGAGTAGCCTACACAAGCATGAAATCAGGACACAACAACTATTTTTTTTTAATATCTTTATTGGAGTATAATTGTGTTACAATGGTGTGTTAGTTTCTGCTGTATAACACAATGAATCAGCTATATATATATATACATGTTTATCCCCGTATCTCCTCCCTCTTGCATCTCCCTCCCACCCTCCCTATCCCACCCCTCTAGGTGGACACAAAGCACCAAGCTGATCTCCCTGTGCTATGCGGCTGCTTTCCACTAGCTATCTGTTTTACATTTGGTAGTGTATATATGTCATTGCCACTCTCTCACTTCATCCCAGCTTACCCTTCCCCCTCCCTGTGTCCTCACCTTCATTCTCTACATCTGCATCTTTATACCTGTCCTGCCCCTAGGTTCTTCAGAACCATTCTTTTTTAGATTCCATATGTATATGTTAGCATACAGCATTTGTTTTTCACTTTCTGACTTACTTCACTCTGTATGACAGTCTCTAGGTCCATCCATCTCACTACAAATAACTCAATTTCGTTTCTTTTCATGGCTGAGTAATATTCCATTGTATATATGTGCCACATCTTCTTTATCCATTCATTCATTCTCAGGATATATGCCCAGTAGTGGAATTGCTGGGTTGTATGGTAGTTCTACTTCTAGTTTTTTAAGGAACCTCCATACTCTTCTCCACAGTGGCTGTATCAATTTACATTCCCACCAACAGTGCAAGAGGGTTGCCTTTTGTCCACACCCTCTCCAGCGTTTATTGTTTGTACATTTTTTGATGATGGCCATTCTGACTGGTGTGAGGTGATACCTCATTGTAGTTTTGATTTTCATTTCTCTAATGATTAGTGATGTTGAGCATCCTTTCATATGTTTGTTGGCAATCTGTATATCTTCTTTGGAGAAATGTCTATTTAGGTCTTCTGCCCATTTTTGGATTGGGTTGTTTGTTTTTTTGATATTGAGCTACATGAGCTGCTTGTATAATTTGGAGATTAATCCTTTGTCAGATGCTTCATTTGCAAATATTTTCTCCCATTTTGAGGGTTGTCTTTTTGTCTTGTTTATGGTTTCCTTTGCTGTGCAAGAGCTTTTAAGTTTCATTAGGTCCCATTTGTTTATTTTTTTTTATTACCATTTCTTTAGGAGGTGGGTGAAAAAGGATCTTGCTATGATTTATGTCATACAGTGATCTGCCTATGTATTCCTCTAAGAGTTTTATAGTGTCTGGCCTTGCATTTAGGTCTTTAATCCATTTTGGTTTATTTTTTTGTATGGTGTTAGAGAGTGTTCTAATTTCATTCTTTTATATGTAGCTGTCCAGTTTTCCCAGCACTACTTATTGAAGAGGCTGTCTTTTCTCCATTGTATATTCTTGCCTCCTTTCTCAAAGATAAGGTGACCATATTATGTGGGTTTATCTCTGGGCTTTCTATCCTGTTCCACTGATCTATATTTCTATTTTTGTGCCAGTACTGTACTGTCTTGACTACTGTAGGTTTGTAGTATAGTCTGAAGTCAGGGAGCCTGATTCCTCCAGCTCCGTTTTTCTTTCTTAAGGTTGCTCTGGCTATTCGGGGTCTTTTGTGTTTCCATACAAATTGTGAAATTTTTTGTTCTAGTTCTGTGAAAAATGCCATTGGTAGTTTGATAGGGATTGCATTGAATCTGTAGGTTGCTTTGTGTAGTATAGTCATTTCCACAATATTGATTCTTCAAATCCAAAAACCTGGTGTATCTCTCCATCTGTTTGTATCATCTTTAATGTCTTTCATCAGTGTCTTATAGTTTTCTGCATACAGGTCTTTTTTCTCCTTAGGTGGGTTTATTCCTAGGTATTTTATTCTTTTTGTTGCAATGGTAAATGGGAGTATTTCCTTAATTTCTCTTTCAGATTTTTCATCATTAGTGTATAAGAATGCAAGAGATTTCTGTGCATTAAATTTGTATCCTGCTACTTTACCAAATTCATTGATTTGCTCTAGTAGTTTTCTGGTAGCATCTTTAGGATTCTCTCTATATAGTATAATGTCATCTGCAAACAGTGATAGCTTTATTTCTTCTTTTCCAATTTGGTTTCCTTTTATTTCTTTTTCTTCTCTGATTGCTGTGGCTAAAACTTCCAAAATGGTGAGAGTGGGCAACCTTGTCTTGTTCCTGATGGTAGTGAAAATGGTTTCAGTTATTCACCACTGAGAACAATGTTGGCTCTGGGTTTGTCATATGGCCTTTATTATGTTGAGATAAGTTCCCTCTATGCCTACTTTCTGGAGGGGTTTTATCATAAATGGGTGTTGAATTTTGTTGAAAGCTTTTTCTGCATCTATTGAGATGATCATATTATTTTTCTCCTTCAATTTGTTAATGTGGTTTATCACATTGATTGATTTGCATATATTGAAGAATCCTTGCATTCCTGGGATAAACCCCCACTTGACCATGGTGTATGATCATTTTAATGTACTGTTGGATTCTGTTTGCTAGTATTTTGTTGAGGATTTTTGCATCTATGTTCATCAGTGGTATTGGCCTGTAGTGTTCTTTCTTTGTGGCATCTTTGTCTGGTTTTGGTATCAGGGTGATGGTGGCCTTGTAGAATGAGTTTGGGATTGTTCTTCCCTCTGCTATATTTTGGAAGAGTTTGAGAAGGATAGGTGTTAGCTCTTCTCTAAATGTTTGATAGAATTCACCTATGAAGCCATCTGGTCCTGGACTTTTGTTTGTTGGAAGATTTTTAATCGCAGTTTCAATGTCAGTGCTTGTGACTGGTCTGTTCACATTTTCTATTTCTTCCTGGTTCAGTCTCGGAAGGTTGTGCTTTTCTAAGAATTTTTCCATTTCTCCAAGGTTGTCCATTTTAGTGGCATATAGTTGCTTGCAGTAATCTCTCATGATCTTCTGTATTTCTGCAGTGTCAGTTGTTACTTCTCCTTTTTCATTTCTAATTCTATTGATTTGAGCCTTCTCTCTTTTTTTCTTGATGAGTCTGGATAATGGTTTATCAATTTTCTTTATCTTCTCAAACACCAGCTTTTAGTTTTATTGATTTTTGCTATTGTTTCCTTCATTTCTTTTTCATTTATTTCTGGTCTGATCTTATGATTTCTTTCCTTCTGCTAACTGGGTTTTTTTGTTCCTCTTTCTGTAATTGCTTTTGGTGTAAGGTTAGGTTGATTATTTGAGCTGTTTCTTGTTTCTTGAGGTACGATTGTATTGCTATAAACTTCCCTCTTTGAACTGCTTTTGCTGCATATGATAGGTTTTAGGTCATCGTGTTTTCACTGTCATTTGTTTCTAGGTATTTTTTGATTTCCTCTTTGAGTTTTTCAGTGATCTCTTGGTTATTAAGTAGTGTATTGTTTAGCCTCCATGTGTTTGTATTTTTTACAGATTTTTTTCCTGTAATTGATATCTAGTCTCATAGTGTTGTGGTCAGAAAAGGTACCTGATTCGATTTCAATTTTCTTGAATTTACCAAGGCTTGACTTGTGACCCATGATATGATCTATCCTGCAGAATGATCCATGAGCACTTGAGAAGAAAGTGTATTCTGTTGTTTTTGGGTGGAATGTCCTATAAATATCAACTAAGTCCATCTTGTTTAATACATCTTTTAAAGCTTGTGTTTCCTTATTTATTTTCATTTTGCATGATCTGTCCATTAGTGAAAGTGGGTTGTTAAAGTCCCCTACTATGATTATGTTACCGTTGATTTCCCCTTTTATGGCTGTTAGCATTTGTCTTATGCATTGAGGTGCTCCTATGTTGGGTGCATAAATATTTACAATTGTTGTATCTTCTCTCGGATTGATTCCTTGATCATTATCTAGTGTCCTTCTTTTTCTCTTGTAATAGTCTTTATTTTAAAGTCTATTTTGTCTGATATGAGAATTACTACTCCAGCTTTCTTTTGATTTCCATTTGCACGGAATATCTTTTTCCATCCCTTCAATTTCAGTCTGTATGTGTCCCTAGGTCTGAAGTGGGTCTCTTGTAGACAGCATATGTATGGGTCTTGTTTTTGTATCCATTCATCCAGTCTATGTCTTTTGGTTGGAGCATTTAATCCATTTACATTTAAGTTAGTTATTGATATGTATGTTCCTATTACCATTTTCTTAATTGTTTTGGGTTTGTTATTGTTGATCTTTTCCTTCTCTTGTGTTTCTTGCTAGAGAAGTTCCTTTAGCATTTGCTGTAAAGCTGGTTTGGTGGTGCTGAATTCTCTTAGCTTTTGCTTGTCTGTAAAGGTTTTAAATTCTCCGTCGAATCTGAATGAGATCCTTCCTGGGTAGAGTAATCTTGGTTGTAGGTTTTACCCTTTCATCACTTTAAATATGTCCTGCCACTCCCTTCTGGCTTGCAGAGTTTCTGCTGAAAAATCAGCTGTTAACCTTATTAGGATTCCCTTGTACGTTATTTGTTGTTTTTCCCTTGCTGCTTTTATATTTTTTCTTTGTATTTAATTTTTGATAGTTTGATTAATATGTGTCTTGGCATGTTTCTCCTTGGATTTATCCTGTATGGGACTCTCTGTGCTTCCTGGACTTGATTATTTCCTTTCCCATATTATGGAAGTTTTCAACTATAATCTCTTCAAATATTTTCTCAGTCCCTGTCTTTTTCTCTTCTTCTTTTGGGACCCCTACAATTCGAGTGTTGGTGCATTTAATGTCCCAGAGGTCTCTGAGACTGTCCTCAATTCTTTTCATTCTTTTTTCTTTATTTAGCTCTGTGGTAGTTATTTCCACTAATTTATCTTCCAGGTAACTCGTCCATTCTTCTGCCTCAGTCATTCTGTTATTGATTCCTTCTAGAGAATTTTAATTTCATTTATTGTGTTGTTCATTGTTGTTTGTTTTCTCTTTAGTTCTTCTAGGTTTAAATGTATTAAATATTTCTTGTATTTTCTCCATTCTATTTCCAAGATTTTGGATCATCTTTACTATTATTACTCTGAATTATTTTTCAGGTAGACTGCCTATTTCCTCTTCCTTTGTTTGGTCTGGTAGGTTTTTACCTTGCTCCTTCATCTGCTGTGTATTTCTCTCATTTTGCTTAACTTCGTGTGTTTGGGGTCTTCTTTTTGCAGGCTGCAGGTTCATATTTCCCGTTGTTTTTGGTGTCTGCCCCCAGTGGGTAAGGTTGTTTCAGTGGGTTGTGGAGACTTCCTGGTAGAGGGACCAGTGCCTGTGTTCTAGTGGATGAGGCTGGGTCTTGTCTTTCTGGTGGGCAGGACCACATCTGTTGGTGTGTTTTGGGATATCTGTGAACTTGTTATGATTATAGGCAGCCTCTCTGCTAATGGGTGGGGTTGTGTTACTGTCTTGCTAGTTTTTTGACATAGGGTGTCCAGCACTGTAGCTTGCTGGCTGTTGAGTGGAGCTGGGTCTTAGCATTGAGATGGAGATATCTGGGAGAGCTCTCGCAGATTGATATTACGTGGGGCCGGGAGGTCTCTGGTGGTCCAATGTCCTGAACTCGACTCTCCCACCTCAGAGGCTCAGGCCTGACACCCAGCTAGAGCACCAAGACCCTGTCAGCCACACAGCTCAGAAGAAAAGATAGGAAAAGAAAGAAAGGAAGGAAGGAAGGAGGGAAGGAAGGAAGGAAGGAAGGAAGGATGAAGGAAAGAGAGAAAGGAAGAAAGAAAAGATAAAATAAAATACATAAAGCTACTAAAATAAAAAATATTATTAAAAATAAAAAAATTTTAAAGTAATAAAAAAAGAAAGAAGAGAGCAACAAAAGTAAAAAACAAATCTACCAATGATAACAAGCACTAAACAGTATACTTAAAAAAAAAAATGGACAGACAGAACCCTAGGACAAATGGTAAAAGAAAAGCTATACAGACAAAATCACACAAAGAAGCATACACATACACACTAACAAAAAGAGAAAAAGGAAAAATATATATATATAAAATAGGAAAAGAGCAACCAAATCAATAAACAAATCTACCAATGATAATAAGCTGTAAATTCTAAACTAAGATAAACATAAAACCAGAAACAAATTAGATGCAGAAAGCAAACCCCAAGTCTACAGTTGATCCCAAAGTCCACTGCCTCAATTTTGGGATGCTTCGTTGTCTATTCAGGTATTCCACAGATGCTGGGTACATCAAGTTGACTGTGGAGGTTTAATCCACTACTCCTGAGGCTGCTGGGGAAGATTTCCCTTTCTCTTCTTTGTTCACACAGCTCCTGGGGTTCAGCTTTGGATGTGGCCCTGCCTCTGCGTGTAGGTTGCCTGAGGGCATCTGTTCTTTGCCCAGACAGGACGGGTGTTAAAGGAGCAGCTGATTAGGGGGCTCTGGCTCACTCAGGCCAGGGGGAGGGAGAGGTATGGCACGCGGGTTGAGCCTGTGGTGGCAGAGAATGGTGTGACATCACACCAGCCTGAGGCGTGCCGTGTGTTCTCCCAGAGAGGTTGGCCCTGAATCATGGGACCCTGGCAGTGGCGGGCTGCACAGGCTCCTGGGAGGGTAGGTGTGGATAATGACCTGTGCTTGCACACAGGCTTCTTGGTGGCTGCAGCAAGAGCATTAGCATTTCACGCCCGTCTCTGGAGCTCGTTTAGGCGGTGCTCTGTATCCCCTCTCCTTGCGCACCCCGAAACAATGGTCTCTTGCCTCTTAGGCAGGTCCAGACTTTTTCCCGGACTCCCCCCCGGCTACCTGTGGTGCACTAGCCCCCTTCAGGCTGTGTTCACGCAGCCAACCCCAGTCCTCTCCCTGGGATCTGACCTCCAAAGGCTGAGCCTCAGTTCCTAGCCCCGCCCACCCCAGCGGGTGAGCAGACAAGCCTCTGGGGCTGGTGAGTGCTGGTCGGCACCGATCCTCTGTGCGGGAATCTCTCTGATTTGCCCTCTGCACCCCTATTGCTGCGCTCTCCTCCGCGGCTCCGAAGCTTCCCGCCACCCAGCCACACCCCGTCTCCGTCAGTGAACGGGCTTCCTAGTGTGTGGAAACTTTTCCTCCTTCACACCTCCCTCCCCGAGGTGTAGGTCCCATCCCTATTCTTTTGTGTCTGTTCTTTTCTTTTTTCTTTTGCCCTACCCAGGTACGTGGGGAGTTTCTTGCCTTTTGGGAAGACTGAGTTCTGCCAGCGTTCAGTAGGTGTTCTGTAAGAGTTGTCACATGTAGATGTATTTCTGATGTATTTGTTGGGAGGAAGGTGATCACCACATCTTACTCCTCCCCCATCTTGAAGGTCACAAGACCTTTTTGAAAATGATACTATATATGCTGTAAAAGTAAAGGAGAGAGGCTCAAAACAAGTTTTTAAAACACAGTCAGTTTTTTTGTGCAATTTGGAAATGTCCTATTCCCTTAATCGAAGGAAATTGCTTTCTTTCTCTTTTGATTATTTTGTCACCTTGTTGTTTGCTTGATAAAAATCACGGTTTTTTCTGTTCTCCTTGACGTGCAGAAGCAGAGGAAAACACACCTTGGGAGAACGTAATTGTAGACTTTCACTGTACGTGGAAATGTCTTTTTGACAGAGTTGTCCTTACTGATATGTTTTGAAGGACTAATGCACACTTCTTACCCTGAGATGTCCCAGAAGGGAGCCATTTGGAATGAATGATGTGTGGATAGATGACCGTCAATCAATCTGTCTAAAAAGCAATTCTCTGAATGTCAGAGGATGGTGAGGAAGACTAGAAGGGATTTGAAATGAGAACATATGACTCCTAGGCCATTAAGATTTTTTTCAAATACTCAGTATGATGAGAGACAGGGAGAAAAAAACTCCAACCGCCGTGAACACATAGAACTGAAAGGCAGATATGTAATATAGAAATCAGTGGAATGATTAGTCTAGATGAGCTTTCATGAAATCATTCAATTCTCATCATTTTCTCTTGGTTCTTTAGATTATATACTATTCCACAATTAAAAATAATCTTAGTTTTCATAACTACAAACAAAATATCAAATTTTGTTATGTTATGAAATATTGGCTCCAAACTGGATTAATTTGTCATTTGTTTGGAATGCCAGCCATGAGTTATGAAGACATATGTACCAGTACTGGAATATTTTCATAACTATAGGATGATATTATTTTAAATTGTTTTTTTTTTTTCAGTGTTGTCACATTCCACATCTAGAATTTCCCCCTCTCACCTATCCCCATTTATTTCTCTGGTATACCACTAGTATTTCTCTGAAATTTAATTCAAGTTTATTTTTTCCTATATAAAGTGTTTTCTGTCTCTGCAACCCCTTTCCACTCCAACTTGGTGGAACTGAAAGCTCTCCTTTTATGAGCAAGCACTGAAGTTGGTACCAGTCTTTACTCCAATACATTATCACAACACATTGCATGTATTGATGTCTGTCTTCACTATTAGACTGTGATTTGCTCTAGGATAAAATCTGTGTTTCCTTGGTCTTTATGTCCTCTCATCCTATGATGATGACGTAGTAGCCACCCAATACATACTCATGGAAGTAAGTGATGCATACATGTGTGAGTGGCTTTCAACTGCAAGTGCAGCTTTGAATGAGATGCATCTGTTTCCATACAAAAAATTGAAAAAATATATTAACTTAGATTTCTTTTAAATAACACATTATTTATGAGGCCCTTATATATACCCTATCATTCGGCTGATACTTAGGACAACCACATCATCCCCATTTTTAAAGTAAGAACACTCATGTTCACAGGAGATTATACAGCTGCCTGAAAGAAAATGCAAACATTCGGTCACGGCCCCACACCCCATATTCCACACTGTTGAGGTAAATAGCAACTAAATGGGATGGCAGTTCTGCAGACAACTCTTTTAACATAAAGTTTGGGTCATTTCTATTTTTATTATTCATTTTTCTTATGTAGAAATAAGGGAAGTAGACAAGAGTTCCCTTCAACTCTACCTTACTTAACGAAAGCTACTTACTAAAAACTTTGCATCTGGGCACCACATTATCTGAGCGCTAGATGGCGATGCAGCTCAACTCTGTGCTGCAATCCTAGCATCTGAGGAAAGCTGCACCCAAGGCAATTTCCCACAGTCAGAAGTTTTTGAAAGATAGATATTATATTATAGTTAAGAATTCACCACATCCTTTTCCAAATGTGACTTCCTGGATTTCCCTTGTGGAGAAAGTGTTTTAGGTTGCCAGCCATCCATAAGCTTAAGGAAGAGGAACAGTCAACTTGAGGCCAGTGCTGGAACACAGATCAAGAAAGGGGCTCATGTTAAGTCACTAAAAGCAAAGTATGATAGCCATGCCAGGACAACATTACCAACTGTAAAAGGCAAAATTAAAGACTGTGGTTCCTCATCAGGCTCTAAACTTCATTACTGCAGACAATGGGTTTGTTCATTGTTGAATTCCCAGTAAATAGGTACAGAGAGAGTAAATGTACTAAGCATCAACTCGGAGTAAATCCATGTGCGAGAGGCTGGGGAAGAAGTTGTCACTTCAGTAAGGGTTCACAGTCAGAATCATATATTTATTTATTATTTTTATTTTTTGCGGTACGCAGGCCTCTCACTGCTGTGGCATCTCCCGTTGCGGAGCACAGGCTCCGGACGCACAGGCTCAGCAGCCATGGCTCACGGGCCCAGCCGCTCCGCAGCATGTGGGATGTTCCCGGACCGGGGCACGAACCCATGTCCCCTGCATTGGCAGGTGGACTCTCAACCACTGCGCCACCAGGGAAGCCCAAATCATATATTTAATAAGCACTTACTGAACACGTTCTATGTGCCAGGTCTCAAGGAAATAGTGATAATAACGGCTACTATTGTTTATTGATTGCCAGGGACTCTGCTCAGCCCTCTAATACTTAACTCCTTAAATCCTTACGACAGCACTGCATATTAAAGGTTTTTAACCCCCTTTTACAGAGAATGAAAGGGAAGCTCAGAGAGATTAAGGAAATTTGCTAAGGTCCAACTCCAGTTTTTACAATAATAGGAAGACTAGGAGGATACCGGTGAATGTGAGGCACGTGCCAACAAATCCAACAGATATTACTCCAGAGAGTAGCTAGATGTGCACTTTCAGATCACAATCCTTATTCTTGGCCTTGGTTCTTGAAATTCACTTCCTTTGGTTCAGAATAGGGAAAAGGTAGGATTTCTGCTTTGTCTCACAATAGCCGTTGTCCACCAATTTCCTCATACCTGTATGGTCTTAGGCTGGCTCATTTGGTGATCCTAAATCCAGAAAATTTTATTACCTCAGTTGCAAAGCTTGATACTGTGCCTGTACCCTGGGAAATATTATTTCATTGGCAAGACTTATCCAGCCTATGCAGAGGCTAGAGAAAGGCCAAAGAGACAAGTTCTCAAGGTGATATAATAAGATTCTCTCATCACAGACTTGATCTGGGTCAGTATTAAAACAGTAATTTTTAAAAGTTTATATTCCTTTTACCAAGTTGCATAGATTACTTATAAATTTGGCCTCAATTTGAATGCTTTCTTTTGTTGATATATATCATCACATATATGGAAATATATAGTATATATATATATATATATATATATACATATATATATATTTCCTATATTCTTAGACCAAAGGAAACAATTCTGGAAACAAAGAAGGAAGAAAACAAGGAGAGGTCTTTTTGCCCCTGGCTTGTAATCTAATATTGACAGAGTGCCATAACATGAAACATTAAAGTACTGAAAACACAAGTTTTTTTAATCACAAGCTACAATGATAGGAGGAATAAATCCAATGAAACAGCCTTCACCCAACAAAGAATGGCACTTTTTATGTACACATGGGTAGCAGAGATTGCTCATTAGAGTTGTGCCCCTATCTGCTAGGCTAATTCTTTCAAATGACCTCAAAGTAGAAAACATTAAGTGAGGGTCAGAGGTTGGGCAGAGCACAGGGTCAGTGTCTAGGAGACAGATATTCTCAAAGATTGTAAATATGCAATTTTAGCTTTGCTTGTTGACTTGAAGCCCACTGTGGGAGAGATTGCCAATGATCTTTCAGTGTTTCTTCTTCCTTAATTAATTCCTCTTAGTAATAAAAGCCCTTAATTTTAAGTGAAGCCTTGTGACTGAATTCCTTAACCCCCAATGGAAAATGAGTACAAGTAACATGCCCAGCTTCCAAGTCACCCTCTTTCCTTGGATACAAGGACTACAAGACAAGTGTTGATAGCAGCTTTCTCCAGCCCTTCTCAACTCATCTCTGATTATGAGAGTGACTTATAGACTATTGTCTTATAACATCTACTGCATTTAAAAATACTTTGTTACAACAACTAGCTACTACAGAAATTAGTGTCTGGATGTTAGTCATTATTATAACAAAAAACACATGGCTATTGATTAGCAGTCCAGCAGTGAATGATAAACAAATAGCTGTTCCAACCCAGAGACCAGTACTGTGGCAAAAAGTCTGGTAAACGTATTGCCTGTGATATTTGAGGCAGATCTTTTGCCTCCAAAGCATGTAGCGAACTCCTGGGCATAAAACATAGAAATCAGTGGAATGATTAGTCTAGATGAGCTTTCATGAAATCATTCAATTCTCATCATTTTCTCTTGGTTCTTTAGAAAATTAAAAATAATCTTAGTTTTCATAACTACAAACAAAATATCAAATTTTGTTATGTTATGAAATATTGGCTCCAAACTGGATGAATTTGTCATTTGTTTGGAATGCCAGCCATGGGTTATGAAGACATATGTACCAGAACTGGAATATTTTCATAACTATAGGATGATATTATTTTAAATTGTTTTTTTTTCAGTGTTGTCACATTCCACATCTAGAATTTCCACTTCTCACCTATCCCCATTTATTTCTCTGGTATACCACTAGTATTTCTCTAGTTCCAAGGGAACATTCCATGTTCCAAGGGAACAGCTGAAGAAAAAGAGAAGTGACTTCTCCAGATTCATATGGTTGAACCAGAATTTAAGTCTCGGGTTTATTGTTCATTTAGTTAAATACAGAAGGAGGTGCCCTGATCCCCACGACAAGAAGTTATCTCTAATCTATGCTCTTCTAATGGGTGTTCAGCTTCACTTCAGTTAAACTAAATTGAATTCCCATAAGATATGCAAATATTACATCACTGTCTGTTAGATGAATGTTTTCTTATTTCATTAGCATCATAAATATAAAGATACATTCTCTGGGGATGTTAATAGATAAAATTAGGTTTAACAACTTCTCATTCATGACATCCTGTTAGTTGTCAACTAATATTGATTTGAACAGAGCTGGAAAATGAACATTGTAAGTGCCTTTGCTTCCCTAACCTCCATCAAGGCTTCTCCAATCCCTCTCCCCCTTATCTTTGCCATCAGTCAACAGACGTGACTTTTTCATCATAGCACTATTTCACATAAGCCTCCATTTATTCTCAAAATCATCCTCAACCCATCCTCTAGGCAGCTCTACTTACTACAGAGTCAGCATAGGATAGGAGATTAAACCTATTTGGTTTGTGGTGGGTCCAGGAGAATTTACATTGAATAGGTACATTTTTTTAAAATTAATTTTTATTGGAGTATAGTTGATTAACAATGATGTGTTAGTTTCTGCTGTACAGCAAAGTGAATCAGTTATACATATACATATATCCATTCTTTTTAGATTCTATTCCCATATAGACCATTATAGAGTATTGAGTAGAGTTCCCTGTACTATACAGTAGGTCGTTATTAGTTACCTATTCTATATATATTAGTGTGTATATGTCAATCCCAATCTCCCAATTTATCCCCCCACTCTTTCCCCCTTGGTAATCATAAGTTTGTTTTCTATACATCTATGATGCTATGTCTGTTCTGTAAATAGGTTCATTTGTACCATTTTTTTAGATTCCACATATAAGCGATATCGTGTGATATTTGTCTTTCTCTGTCTGACTTACTTCACTCAGTATGACGATCTCTAGGTCTGTCCATGTTGCTGCAAATGTTCTTTTTTATGGCTGAGTAATATTCCATTGTGTATATGTACCACAGCTTCTTAATCCATTCCTCCATCGATGGACATTTAGGTTGCTTCCATGTCCTGGCTATTGTAAATAGTGCTGCAGTGAACATTGGGGTACATGTATCTTTGTGAATTATGGTTTTCTGCAGATATATGCCCAGGAGTGGGATTGCTGGATCATATGGTAGCTCTATTTTTAGTTTTTAAAGAACCTCCATACTGTTATCCATAGTGGCTGTACCAATTTACTGGCACAAAAACAGAAATATAGATCAATGGAACAGGATAGAAAGTCCAGAGAGAAACCCATGCACCTATGGTCACCTATCTATGACAAAGAATGTAAAATGGAGAAAAGACAGTCTCTTCAATAAGTGGTGCTGGGAAAACTGGACAGTTATATGTAAAACAATGAAATTAGAATATTGTCTAACACCATACACAAAAAGAAACTCACAATGGATTAAATACCTAAATGTAAGACTGGATACTGTAAAACTCTTAGAGGAAAACATAGGCAGAACACTCTCTGACATAAATCACAGCAAGATCTTTTTTGATCCACCTCCTAGAGTAATGGAAATAAAAACAAAAATAAACAAATGGGACTTAATTAAACTTAAAAGCTTCTAATGAAACCATAAACAAAACGAAAAGGTAACCCACAGAATGGGAAAAAATACTTGCAAATGATTAATTTGCAACAAGGGATTAATCTCCAAAATATACAAAGCAGCTCATGCACCACAGTATCAAAAAACAAACAACCCAATCAAAATATGGGTGGAAGATCTAAATAAACATTTCTCCAAAGAAGGTGTACAGACAACCGAGAGGCACATGAAAAGATGCTCAGCATCACTAATTTCCAGAGAAATGCAAATCAAGACTACAATGAGCTATCACCTCACACCAGTCAAAATGACCATCATCAAGATTGGGACTGACATATACACACTACTATATATAAAATAGGTAACTAATAAGAACCTGCTATATAGCACAGAGAACTCTACTCAATACTTGTAATGGCCTATGTGGTAAAAGGAATCTGAAAAAAAAAAAAGAGAGAGGATATATGTATATGTATAAATGATTCACTTTGCTGTACACCTGAAATTAACACAACATTGTAAATCAACTACAGTCCAATAAATTTTTTTTTAAATCTTCAAACAATAAATGCTAGAGAAGGTGTAGAGAAAAGGGAACCTTCCTACACTTTTGGTGAATTTGTACACTTTTAAGAGAGAGTGCGTCTTAAGGTAAAATTTCCCAGCATACAAGAAGGCTGGTGTAAAGTCAACAACTCCACCATCTTCACAAAGCCAACCAGGTACATCCACCTCTTCCTACTGACAAGGATAGATCTGTGTTTGATTTCCCATGAGTACCATCTATTTGAGTTCCAAGAATCTGAGATTTCACAGACATTTTCCAGGACCAGAAAACACTTCCATTTTAGCAGCTAACAGCAGTGTCCTCACCCTGAGTTGGTAAGTAATGAGATTTGAGAGCAAACGTTCAAGAATAACTGCTACTTAGGATTTTGTAAGTGTTCTTCTCAGCAAGCTTTACATATGGCTAAGTATGGCATTCTACCAGTGTAATGCACTTCCATACTTATTCCCAGAAGAGCTGGGAAGCTCATCTTTGGAAAGTAGGGAACCATCATCATTCTTTGCATTTCACCTTGGAATTTTGGCATTCATCTTGGAATTTCTTCCCACAGTCTTCTTATTCCAGTTTTTCATTGTAACTACGGACTGTTAATGCCATTATTTGGTTATTTCAAAGGAAAGAATGTTCTATTGCTTTTAGGGGAATATTCAGCAACCCAAGCCTACAATTAGTGTTTCTAGGCATATGCAAGTTTCTATTTTTCCTTTTTATTTTAAATTGGAAACCCCCAAATCAGTATTCCAAAATCACTTTTGGTTTTTTTACAGTTATTTTGACAGCAGCTTTGTCAAAATTATTTAAATAACTAATCAGAAAATGTTTTTTATCCACTAAATAAATCAAAATATCTACCCTCTTGAGATCAAATTTATACTAGGAAATATGTGAAAACTTACAAAGACTAGAATTATGTAGTTTGAAGAAATATTTTAAAAAACTATTGAATTTTACATTTTGGATGGTTTTAAATGCTGGATACAGTATTTTAAATGCAATTCTAGATGGCTTTTACTATAGCTTTAGAAACAGGGAAGAAGGAAATTAAATTTGATGCAGTTTAATTTTGTGATTTTGATTAATTCAAGAATTACAAATCATTATCTACATTTTATGCCACCTAAAATAAAAAGGACATGCAAGATATGTACATGAATTGCAAACTTCTTAAACTGGTGGCTCAATCCTAACGTACCCAGCTACCAAGATAAGGGACACCGGGAGCCGAGAGCCTCTAGCCAAGTTCACCAGGACTGGTTGCCACAGAGATTTTTAGAAGAGCAGCAGCAGTTAACCCTGATGATGTGACATTGGAGGCAAGGGCTCTGTAGGAGCAACTCATTTGTCTTTTACTTACACAACTAGCAGTTTTATTAAGAATGCTGAATCTGTGTATCTGATATGCTTTTTAGATTTGTCTTCAACTAATAAAACAATGGTTAGCTTTGGTATAATGTACAAAGGACCAAAAAAGGATTTAAGGTACCTGGATCCATAACTATTTTGCAATCCTCAGGCATCAGTTGAATTATCTCTCATTACTCATGTGCAAAATGTAGAAGTTGGGTTAGTCCTATGGTCTTAGAGTGGTTTAGTGAAAAGAGCAGGGAGCATTGAACTCAGATAGACATATGCTAGAATTTCAGCTTTGCTTCCTTTTCTACATGGTACTTCTGTCTTTAGTTTTTGATAAATAAGTTGGGGGTAGGAATATCTACCTCCAAGATTTGGGAGAATTATGCGAGTTAGCAGAGATAAAGCTGCTAGCACACAGGGAAATAGTGGCAGCTAATATCACTGCAGGTCTAATATTGTAACTTTCTCTGCAAATACTTTCTCTCAGCTCTGTTCTACTACCATCATCATATGCCTAAATTTTCTGCAACTGACATTTGTCCAGTCTATGTAGAGCTAGGTGAGAACTATAGATCCATGAGCTGGAGAAAAGTAGAAATTAAAAAAAAAAAAAAAACATTTGAAGAATAAATTGTTGGATGGCACAGAATGAGATCTGTATTTGGGGGAAGCACCTCTTATTCTCCTTTTGTCACCATGTTTATGGCAATAATTCCATCCATACATTCATTCATACGTCCAATAAACATTGATGAAGCTTTGACTATGTGCCAGGTCCATATTCCCTGACCTACCTCTTTCCCCAGCCAGAATAGGCTAAATCTGTTTTATGAGTTAAAGTGGTGAATATTTTGGTGCCGATTGTTATGTAATTATGATTTATAAACACCAAGGCAGCTTTTCTTTATTTACCTCCAGACTATTACATGACATATGGTTTGTTTTTCGGATATTTTCTTCATACTTTCCTAATTAGATCAACTTTGTCTTCAAACTCCCCATTTAGAATATCTTCCAAGACTGTGTTCTGGGTTACTTGCATTTTTAAACATGAAAAGAAATCAATTCAAGTTTGTTATTATTTCCACCAGTCAGATTTTATCTCCTTTTACATTTGCTTTCGAAGGTGCTAAAACATAATGGGAATCCAAAAGTTCCCAATATTGGAGAAATTGCCACTTAAAGGGGGACCTGGGCTTCCCTGGTGGCGCAGTGGTTGAGAGTCCGCCTGCCAATGCAGGGGACATGGGCTCGTGCCCCAGTCCAGGAAGATCCCACATGCTGCAGAGCGGCTAGGCCCGTGAGCCATGGCCGCTGAGCCTGCGCGTCCAGAGCCTGTGCTCTGCAATGGGAGAGGCCACAACAGTGAGAGGCCCGCGTAACGCAAAAAAAAAAAAATAAAAAAGAAATAAAAGGGGGGGGGACCTATGTAATACTCTCATAGGTCATATTGATAAAGTCATGTGGGTAAGACAGGCTAGTAGTGAAGATACAAAGATTCTGGACCCAAATTCATCAGTGAGGTGTTATGAAAGAGATGTAACAGCTCTGGCCCTCAGTTTTCACATCTTGAAAACTGGGAAATAATAGCGTCTCAGTTCTAAATGACAGTATTGAATAATAAAATTAGATACGTATTTGAGCTTGATAATTATAAAGTGCTTTATAACAAATAGCAGCAATTACCACATCCTGCCTTAACTAGTCTGGACCACTAAAGGTGGTCTGAATTTGAGCATTAGAGAGAATGATGACTTGGAATAGATTTGGGTTACTGGTGAATCAGCAAACATACAATGCATGGAATAAACACATGGTCAATGATGCTACCGAGTGGCCCTGACTCCAGGGTCCCTCCATTTGCCTTCACAGAGGTGTGCCCTGCGCTACAAAATCAGATCCAGCAACCCTCAAGGAGTGGGGAATCTACCAAAACAGAGCACCCCAGGACTACAGGATTCCTGTCTTTCATCTGTCGTTTTTCCTGGAGGGATGGGGAGGGGAGGTTGTATACATCAGCATGCGTGGGAGGCCTTATTTCCATAAAAGGAAATTCTTGTTGTGCCACTAACGAACGCACCAACAAACCATTTCTTTCTTTGGCCTTGAAGTTTCAGTCATCTGGCCGGCTTTATCTGACCACTGTGCCCCCCGAGGGACTTCAGAGAAAAAGGAAGACTCTGGCTTTGACTTCTGCCTAAGAGAGGTTACTTCAGACAACCACCTAGTAAATATAAGGCATGGCAGAGACAAACAGATACAAAACCAGGCCTGACTTGAATAAATTAGACTCTAGTAGAGTTGTTTGTTTGTTTATTTATTTATTTATTACCCTTAGATTCCCCCACCTCTTCAATCATTCTCCATTCTGAGCAGACTCTCCTTACCCCAATTTTCTACTCTATCCTGAAACAGCAGTGCTGCTTCAGGGACCATATCGATACCCACTGTTCAGAGTCTGCTCTGCAGGAACCTGCTTATTCTCTTCCTCCCTCCCTTTGGAATGTTTATTTAGTCTTTCCTGTCTCACAGGCATCCTGATCTTCAAGATCAGTCTTTCAAGGTACCGAGTACCTGTCTATCGAATGCAAAGCGATAGAATTTAAGAGAAAACTGCTGACTTCAGAATCACATAGACCTGAGGATGAATCTTGGTTCTGTCACTTGCTTGCTGGAGGATTTGGGGCAATGATCTAATCTCTCTATAAACTGCTGCCTCCTTACTCTTGAACAGGCATGGTGTATCCCAGCTCAGAGGCTGGTGTGAGCACTACATGTAAATTTTATGTGAAATGTACGTGGTAAGTTGTCAACAAATTTGCATCTTTCCATTTGCCCCAATCTGCAACCTTGACAATTTCAGAAACAAGACTAAGAGGAATACTTTTGATCTAAGAAATTAAACTCACTTAAGGGTTGCCTGGGTTTTTGGCTGCTCCTTGCCTAGGCAACTTCAATTCTTGGCAATTATGGACCAAATCCTAAGGAATCAAGATGAAGCATAAAGTATCTATATGCCATATCTTCCAGACTTTGAGTTTTAAAAACAGTTGAAATGATATTTATTTCTTATAAAATATATCTCAAGTATGTTCACCATTTGCCTCTGAGTAGAAAGTAGGATACACCTTTTGCTTTTTTTTTTAGTTTTATATCTAGGAGTTTCAATTTATGTTAGATGTTTTAATTTATATTAGATCTTTCTTAAATATGAGACTTTTCCTTTTTTCTGAGTGTAAAAAAGAAGATAGGTAGGAATACATTCATGGTGATGAAAAATATTTAGAATCATATACTTTTTCTTTCTTTTTTTTATCATTTCTGTTTCATAGTCTCACATTGGTTTTTCAGCTGGGTTTTAGTCAACACTGAGCATGATTTATAATTGCAAACACTGTCTTTGTAGGCAATTGAAATTGTTCCTGTGCCTGGAAAATGTGTGTGTGTGTTCTTTAAGACAGTGAAAAAGAGAAGCACCTTTAATGCACACTTAGATTCTTTTCTGGAACCCTGAAAGTCAGAGTCATTATATCATTTACCAAGATTACCTTGCAATTTATACCACATGGGGGAATGTTTCCACTTCTGGGAAATGCATAGTATTAAGGATCCCATAGGACTTGGGAGGATGGGAGCAGCAAATAGCCCTCCAAAAACCACTGTGATGTCTTACCTCCTTTATTACTATTCTTCAATCTCTTCTAGGCTTTTGCTGATTAAATAATTTATTACTAAATTGAGGGACTTCTACAAAATATTTATCAGTTAATAGTAAAGCATAGCTCAGGCATTGAATACAATATAACCATCAAGACTGTCTCTATAGTTCAGTTATGTGATGAAAGCCTAATAAGACATGGGAGGTTGGTGCACTGGGAAATGCCCAGAAATGGGATAACAAAGGCACATGTGAAAGGAACAAGTAACATATAGATTTAAAATAATGCTAGTGGAGCAATAAGAAAAAGAAAATATTTGGCAAAACTGTGGACGAGGGAAAACAACCATAACAACAATAAAAGCATCATAGAAAAATCATTGCAGTATTATATGCCCCAATATTAAGATAAAACTTGGATTGCAACATAAAGAAATAATCTACGTATAAGTCACTGTTAAAACAGAAAGAAGAAAAGAAGAAAAATACTTTTTATTTACTCATGCCAGAAAGGCATGGTTAAAGTTCATTCCACTTCTGTGAAATATCAGAATCTTTGACACAATTTCAGCGCTTTGTGACTTTTGCCAGCTAAGCCTCAGAAATCTCTCAAAAATCTAAAAATGTTCCCAACTCCAGTGTTTATTAGGCCTTTTGTAATATAGATGGATGCTGCAGAAACTGGCATTGTTTTACATAATGATAGAAATATTCTATAATACGGAAAGAATGTAGTATTTTTCTTGATCCATGAATTTCCCCAAAGACCTGAATTATCTGCAATAAGAAAGCAGAGAAAATGCTTGGGCATGGAGAATCCAAAATAACTGTTTTTCTTAAGGAAATATATATCCTTGCAACTTGGTAGATGAGAAGACAATTCTAGGTATGCTTTTTCTTTGTTACCTTGAGAAAACTGAATTCTAAATGAATTATATTTATTTAAAGATCATGTTGAAATGACTTTATTTTTAATTTTGTGAGTTAAGCCACATGATTCAATATCCTAAGCTATACCTTCTAAGTGAAGCTAATATAAACATTTGCCCCTTTTAATGTAGAATGGTAAGCACCATGTTGACCTGAAGGCCATGTATTAGTAGTCTTTTATTGTCTGGGTCAGGAATCCCTAGTGTTTTTAATGAGTTTATCTCCCAAATGTACTTTGAATCACTGGCTTTTATTATGAGTTCCTTAAATGGAAAGTGCCCTAGAGCAAGGTTTCTTCATGAAGAAAAACCCATCCACGTAATTAATCCTCTCCACCCCTTTATTCTGCTGGCTTTATCTCTGAGTAGAGATTTGCCTTACTTCCCTTAACCTCTACTATTTTTTTTTTTTTTTGTATTTAAAGAGTTTCCTTTTGTTTTTGTTTTTTTAACTTTATTGAAGTATAGTTGATTTACAGTGTTGTGTTAATTTCTGCTGTACAGTAAAGTTACTCAGTTATATATATATGTATAATATATATAATATATATATAGTTATATATATATGTATATATATATATACACATATATATATATATATATTCTTTTTCACGTTCTTTTCCATTATGGCTTGTCACTAGATATTGAATGTAGCTCCCTGCACTATACAATGGGACATTGTTTATCCATACTATATATAATAGTTGCTTCTGCTAATCCCAAACTCCCAATCCTTCCCACCCCTACCACCCCTTGGCAACCACAAATCTGTTCTCTATATCTGTGAGACTGTTTTTGTTTTGCAGATATGTTCATTTGTGTTGTACTTTAGATTCCACATATAAGTGATACCATATGGTATTTGTCTTTCTCTTTCTGACTTACTTTGCTTAGTATGATAATCTCTGGGTCCATCTATGTTGCTGCAAATAGCATTATTTCATTCTTTTTATGGCTGAGTAATATTCATATAAGTATGAATATTATGTGGTATATATATATATATATATATATATATATATATGCCACATCTTCTTTATCCATTCATCTGTCAATGGATATTTAGGTTGTTTCCATGTCCTGACTAGTGTAAATAGTGCTGCTATGAACATAGGGGTGAATGTATCTTTTTGAATTATAGTTTTGTTTGAGAATATGCCTAGGAGTGGGATTGCTAGATCATATGGCAACTCTATTTTTAGTTTTTTGAGGAACCTTCCTACTGTTTTCCATAGTGGCTGCACCAATTTACATTCTCACCAGCAGTGTAAGAGGGTTCCCTTTTCTCCACACCTTCTCCAGCATTTGCGCCTAAGCTCTTCTTGATCTTCTCTTTTTCTCTGAAAACTCATGACCAAGGAGGATGAAATATCATAAGGAGATAGGTCCATATTACTTATCGTGGAATTGATCTGAACTAAATTGCAAGCATTCCTTTCCAACTGGAGATATAAAATCACCATAGGTTAAGGCCCCCACACAACCAATGAATTGCTTGATGTGTCACAGAAACAGAGGAAATTTAGTTTTTCAATTTGGTCAAAACCTAATGTTACCAAAATAATGTTTATAAATTGTCGTTTTATCTTTGTCGTTGCTGGTTGTTTTGCATACACAAACATCTACCCTGCTTAGCCAATATAAATCATTTGTATGATGTGTTTGTTTTGTTTCCTCTTTTCCTTGAAAAACACCAAGAACAAAATATTGCAAGAGCTCTTACAAACAGAAAAAAGCTAAGTGTATTGTAGACAACAAGTTTATAGGAAGGAAATTCTTGACTACGTTTTTTACCATTTAGTTTTCACAGTAATTAACAGAAGTGATTGCGTACAAATTTTATTTTTCCATTTATTCTTTCAGAGACAAGTACTGCCAGTAATTCTAAACTGGCTCCCAGGAAAAGTTTCCAAATATACAGCTTTTCTCCATCTTTCTTATGTTGAAATCCAGCTCTTTCCTTTTATCCTTCTTACATTTTTTAGTGGATGATGGGAAGTTGAACTATAAGCCCTCTTGAAATTTTATGGATTGAATCTGAACAGATCAGAGCTCATTTCTATTAGCTACACCTGCCACTGCATTTCCTAAATGGACATGTCCATATAGACATCAAAAAACAGAAAGAAAAAACCCTGTGGCCAGCCAAAAAATAAATTAATTAATTAAAAAAAAAAAACAGAAAAGGGACTTCCTTGGTGGCACAGTGGTTAAGAATCTGCCTGCCGATGCAGGGTACATGGGTTCCAGCCCTAGTCTGGGGAAATCCCATATACCCCGGAGCACCTAAGCCCGTGTACCACAACTACTGAGCCTGCGCTCTAGCGCCCGCGAGCCACAGCTGTTGAGCCCTCATGCCACAACTACTGAAGCCTGCATGCCTAGAGCCCGTGCTCTGCAACAAGAGAAGCCACCGCAATGAGAAGCCCATGCACCGCAACGAAGAATAGCCCCCGCTCACTGCAACTAGAGAAAGCCCACGTGCAGCAACAAAGACCCAACACAGCCAAAAATAAATAAATAAATAATTTTTTTTTAAAAAAAAGAGAGCCTGTGCTAAATACAAAGGAATTTTTCCTGTGGTATTAAATATATCCAAAGACTAAAGACGTGTTGAAATTCATAAAGTATATGTGAAAAGCAACTGATGACAGGAACTTGAAAAAAATCAGAATTTTTGAACTAACTTATTCTGCAAGGAGGTTATTGAATTTAATGAGAGATAAGGTAAATTTGATGGGAGGTAGGAGGTTGAGGGATCCCTACAATCTTAAGTTGAATTTTTGGCATGCTCTACTCCAGCTCACACTGGCCACCTTGCTATTTCTTGAATATACCCAAACATGCTACTGCTTCAGATTTTTGGCATTTGCCATTCTCCATATCTGGAAAATTCTTCTCCCAGATAGTCACATGGTCCACTCCATCAGTTTGTTTAGATGTTTGTTCAAATGTTACCTTAGTAGAGATAAATTTTCTATCCTCTTATTTAAACAGCACGTGCCTATCAACCTCTAACTTCCTTCTTTGCTAATTTTTTCTGAATAGCACTTATCACCACCTAATATATAATTTGTTCTCTGCTGTATCCCCAAGGCCTACAACAGTGCCTGGAACACTACAGGGCCTCAATTTATATATATTGAATAGAGAAATAATTTAAACAATTATATCTATCATCCAGTGAAATATTTTCAGTGTACCTCAAATATTACGATACCTGCTAAGTAGGTCATTAGATTAAATGGAATAGAGTGGTTTTGAAGGATATTTGATCCAGGTCTTAAAAAGCACCCCCAAATTTTTTTTGAAGATTTCTCTCTTCAAAAAGACAATGGTATCTTTCTGCTTGTTATATAGTTCATTCTATTGTGTAATCCAAAAATGTTCCGACTTAGAGAATTCTGATGAACTTTTCTTTTTTTTTTGCGGTACGCGGGCCTCTCACTGTTGTGGCCTCTCCTGTTGCGGAGCACAGGCTCCGGACGCGCAAGCTCAGCGGCCATGGCTCACGGGCCTAGCCGCTCCAGGGCATGTGGGATCTTTCCGGACCGGGGCATGAACCCGTGTCCCCTAGCATTGGCAGGCGGACTCTCAACCACTGCGCCACAAGGGAAGCCCAATCTTTTCTGTCTTCATAGTGTATTTCATTAGGTGCTTGTGATGTGTCCTGATATTCTTACTACAATTTCCTCTTTGTTTCTGAGCATACTGTTTGAGGATCTACTGTGCTTTATAATCAATGAGCATCTCAAAGCAACTATGCTGTCCAGGAGCCCTTCTGCCTGATGCAGGTTTTGATAGATCAATCTTATATTAGTATTCTGATCTTCCTGACACATTTGGTTGTAGGTGATACCAGCTGCCATTCATGCCCCCCAGTACTTATGGTCTCCCTGGAGTCACCCACATAGCATAATAGTGACCAATCTAGGGTGTAAATCTTAGAAGCTTTTTTGACCTCTCGCTGTGTATTCATATCAAGGGAACATGTTTTGGGTCCTAAGTGCAATTTATGGTAGAAAGTTTTCATTAATTTTAGTTGAACTAAACCCTTCCTCACTTTTCAGCACCTTTCATATGCCCTCCTAATCCACATCTATCCCATCACCATCACATAACAAAACAAAAGCATGGTCTATAAAAGAATAAACTGATAAATTGGATTTCATTAAAATTAAAAACATCTACTCTTCACAAGACACTGTTGAGGGAATGAAAACGCAAGTCACAGTCTGGTAGAAAAGATTTGCAAAGCATATATATGCATGTGATATATATGATTTAGGATATTTGATAAAGGATATGTCTTCAGAATATATGAAGGACTCTTACAACAGAATAATAATGAAAATGAACAATGCAACTAAAAATGGGCAATATATTTGAATAAATAATTCACTAAAGAACATATGCTGATGACAAGTGAACATGTTAAAAGATACTCAACACCACTCATTATTTTGGAAATACAAATTGATGAAATACCACAATGAGCTAACACTATATACCTATTAGAATGGCTAAAATAAAACAGACCTACTGTACTCAGTGTTGGCAAGGTTGCTGGGGAAGTAGAACTGTCATGCATTCTTGGAAAGAATGTGAAATGGTACAAACACTGTGGAAAATAGTTTGACTGTTTCTTAAACAGTTAAATATGAACTCAGCTATTTTACTCCTAGTTACTTACTCAAGAGAAATAAAAGCCCTATGTTCTTACAAAAACTTTTACATGAATGTTAATATTAGCCCTATTTGTAATAGTTAAAAATTGGAAACAACCCAAATGTTCATCAGCAAATGAATGGATAAACAATCTGCTGTATATTTATAAAATAGAGTACTAGTTAGTCACTAATAGAAAGGAATTCATCCTAAAACATGGATGTAAATGTCAGCAAAATAATTATGTTAAGTAAAAGAAGCTATATAAGATAGGACATAATGTAGAGTTCTATCTATTCTAGCAAATGAAAATTAACATATAGTGTAGAAAGATGGTAAGTGGCTGCCTTCTATGGGAGAAAGGTGAGGCAGGGCAAGAGTGAGGGATTACAAAGGAACAGGAGGAAACTTTTAGAAGTGACAGTTTCATTCAATATCTCAATTGTGGCGATGGCTTCCTGGAGATAGATACAGATATAGATATATAGATATAGATATAGATACATATATATAGATATATGTTAAGGCATCACATTTTACACAATAAATATGTACAAATATTTTATGTCAATTATGTCTCAATGATTCTTTTAAAAAACAAAGCAATATAAAGACCTTCATCCATGTACCTCAATCTTTTGCTCCAGACCGCTGCATAGGTGTCATTTGTTGTGTGGATTGGTTGGCATTGGATCAGGGGCTCACTGTTGGATTTACCAGCTATGGGTAGAGAGTGGAGATGTGGTGTCCATCTTTTGTCATCCTGAAAACTTCTGTTTAAGAAATTGCCTTAGGTTGAAGGGTTGCAGGCATTCTGAGACTTGGTCTGTTTAGCACACCATCTAATATAAAGGAGCATGCAAGTATCACCAAGAATAAATATGAAACTAGTGAGGTAGGTTTGAAACATTTCTTCCTGCTCAATGTCCCTCAGGCTGGTTTGCAGGTCCAGTTTTGTAGTGACCTCGTTAAACTTCTCTAGCACTTGCATTTATTCTGGTAATTTCAAACTTCACAATCCACATTCCAAAAAAGTAGGTGTTGCTGAGACTTTGGACTTTGGTTTGAAATGTAATGCTGCACTCTACTAGCCATCTTGTGGTACGCGGGCCTCTCACTGTTGTGGCCTCTCCCATTGCGGAGCACAGGCTCTGGACGCGCAGGCTCAGCGGCCATGGCTCACGGGCCCAGCCGCTCCGCGGCATGTGGGATATTCCCGGACCGGGGCACGAACCCGTGTCCCCTGCAGTGGCAGGCGGACTCTCAACCACTGCGCCACCAGGGAAGCCCTAGCCATTTTACTTTACCACAACATTTTGACAGCTGTTTAAGGCTATTAATATTGAATTAATGTTCAAGAAATTTACAATCACTCACTAGGGGTAAAAGGGTATAAGTTAACCAAAAACCTTCTTCTTGGTATAGGTCAGCAAAGAGATGCCTGTGTTTTATTGCTAATCAATACTCAGATTTCATCTTTCTCTGTCTCACACATTTTGGTTTTCCTTTCTTAAAAAGGCTACTCAGGTGAATAATTATATACTTACTAACCTTAGATGTTTAGTGGACAGATTTTAAGAAGGCATTAGGACAATTGCAAAAGAGGAGAATAAGCGTTAAACAAATCACAAAGTAGGTATTGTGCATTATTCCTTTAATACATATTCATCAAGCATTTCCTATGTGTCAGGCATCATATTGGAGCTGGATGAACAATAGTGAGCAAAAACTTATCTGTTTTTTGCTCTTAAATAGCTTATAGTACAGGAAATGCATTCAAGTAGATGTGCAATTTATTCCAGACTCCAGCTCCTGGTTCTTTATTACTCATTTCCATTCAAATTATTTTAATTAAGTAAATTCACACTTATATTACTGAGGTTATGGAACAGCTAGGAGTGAGAGGATTTTGGTACAAGGTCTTCTAAGAAGGTAAGCCCCTCTCGTCATTTCCCTTTCCCCCTTTTCTCTTCTTCCTTCTTTTTCTCTTTGTTTTCATTCCCTCTTCTTTTACCATTTTCAATTTTTAATTTTGAAATAATTTCAGATGCCCCCAAAATTTTCAAAATTAGTACAAAGGATTCCCATATACCCCAACCCAGATTTCTCAACTTTTTACCACCATTGCTTGCACCCTCTCTCTCTCTTTCTCTCCCTCTCTCTCTCCCCCCATGGCTATGGCTATGGATATAGATATAAATGTAGATAAAAATACAGCTATATCTAAATATTTTTTCTGAAATATTTCAGAGTAAGTTGCAGACATGATACTCTGTACATCTAAATATATTAGTATACATTTTTTGCTACTTAACCACATCTCAATGAATATAATCAAGAAACTAACAATTCCATCATATATATATATATATATATATACACACATATATATGAATATTATTTAGCCATAAAAAATGAAGAAATCTTGCCATTTGCAACAACATGGATGGACCTTGAGGCATTATGCTAAGTGAAATAAGTCAGACAGAGAAAGACAAATACTGTATGATCTCACTTAGATGTGGAATCTAATTAAAACATAGAAAAAGAGATCAGATTTGTGGTTATCAGAGGAGAGGGGGAGAAGGCATGGAGAAAGGGAGTTAAAAAGTACCAACTTCCAGTTTTAAGATAAATAAGTACTAGGGATGTAACATACGGCATGATGACTATTATTAACATTGCTATGTGATAATATAGGAAAATTTTTAAGAGAGTAGATACCAAAAGTTCTCATCACAAGGAGAAATATTTTTTCTTTTTTATTGTATCTATATGAGATGATAGATGTTAACTAAACCTATGGTGGTAATTATTTCCCAATATGTGTAAATCAAACCATCATGCTATATACCTTAAATGTATACAGTGATGTATGTCAATTATTTCTCAATAAAACTGCAAAAAAATTTTTTAAAGAAACTAACAATACTGCTAGTATCTAATCTATAAGCTATATTCAAATTCAGCTATTTGTACCACTAATGTTCTTAACCAGTCCAGGATCACATGTAGTGTATTGTTGTCATGTCTCTTTTTCTTCCTTTAATCTGGAACAGATCCTCAGTGTGTGTGTGTGTGTGTGTGTGTGTGTGTGTTGTCTTTCATAACAGATATTTTTGAGGAATACAGAACAAGTATTTTGTAAAATGTTCCTCTGTTTGGGTTTGTCTGATGTTTCCTTATTGTTAGATTTAAGTTATGCATTTTTGGAAGGAATACCACAGGGATGATGTGTCTTTCTCAATGCATCGTGATGTACCATTACTGGGATGGTAATTTAGCTTTGTCCACATGGTAAGTGTGGTACCTGCCAATTCTCTCCAATGTAAAGTTACCACTTTTCCTTTTGTAATTAATAACTGTCTTGTTGAGAGCTACTTTGAGATTATATAATCATCCTGCTTCTCCCTATACTTTTATCTAGAAATCCATTGATGATTCTTACCAGATATGATTATTACTGGGGTACTATGGTGGTTTCCAAATAGTGATTTTTCTATTTCTATCATTCCTTCCACCTTTATTAGTTGTAATTCTACTGTAAGGAAGAGCTGTCCTTTCTCCCCTGGTAAACTTCTTTTCTGAGTTCTCCCCATCTGTTCATCCATATATCTATCCATCTATCTCTCTATTTACTTTTTATCCACCCATTGCATCATTCTGTGTAGTACCAAAGAGCTCCATGGTATAGACCTGTTTCATTTTTCTCATCTAACTGAATTTTCACAGAAAACTCACAGTGATGGTCCTACTCAAAATATTATGTCCCTAAGGATAACTAAGTATTCATGAAGTTTTTTTCAAATTAATACTTTTTCATGGGATTACATCAGAAAATGGGATAAAAGCCCATTCTTAAAATCTGTTGGAGGCTTGTCTATAAGGGAGAGATTAGTACTTTCCAAAGTGACCTCACATCATCAGATGAATCCAAATATATTTGGATTCAAATATCCAAATATATGAACATGCATTTAGACTGTCTGTACTCCTCTCCTAGTCTCCTTGTCAAAAGATAATCCCTGCTTGGATTTTAGGCTGAAACCATAAGGGTTGACAACTGTAAATTTGCTGTTTCTCTCAGGTTGTCTGACTCTAGTCCCATGCTTTACACTTACTGAAAAGATTAAGACATCTTACATCCTCTCATGACATCCCTGACATCTGTCCATTGAACTTCCCAAATTTGGGATTTTAGTGACAGTGCTCCACCAGGTTGTCAAGGTACAGATTGGGAATTCAAACAACTGCAAATGAAATCAATTAAGTCAATTTAACCTAAGCACATAGCAACACATTTCAGAAATGGAAGTGCTAATAAACTTTTATTTGAAACTATAGAAGATGCATAGTTTTTCATATATTTTTTAAATACAAAAATTGTGGGAAAAATACAGCCAGAGATGTCATATATGCAGTGCCTAATATGCATCCCCAGTGCCTTTCGTGTACCATTTGAAAGTCTAATAAAACTCTACGAAGTCCATGTTGATATCACAATTAAAAAAATCTGCAACGGGGGTTTTGAAGAAGCTACATAATTAGACTGAGTTCAGAGCTAACAAGTAGAAGGGCTGCAATACAAATCCAAGTCTGTCCTTACTGAAAAGGCCATGCATTACACTGATAATATACCTGTTACCAGTAATAAATATACAGAGGAATAAACATGTATTGTCTATGAAATCAGTAAAAATAAAAGCTGGTGAGGTTGTGTGGCAGAAAAATCAAATTCTCTTATTTTTAGACTGTAGCAGAGTACTCAAGTCGAAAATATTTATTTATTTGACTTGGCTTTACTTGTTTTGTTCCACTTATCTCTTTCCTTCCCCATAATATCAGTATATTTAAAGATCTGCACACATGCTCAAAAAATACATTATTTAAAAATCTTAAAATCTGAGAGATAATGATAATAATGGCACTTTATCCTCATGATGAAATATAACTAGACCAAGCTTTTAGCTCCCATTTCTGTGACTGTAAGTTGACCTCACTAAATTGAATTTTCTGTTTCAAACAGCAGGTGGTGGTACTGGGTTATTCTATTACGTTTAAGTACTTAATTATAGATATTGCAGTGTTGATGAAAGAAGCATGTAATATATATTTTGGTTTCAGAACATCATCATGTTAAGATTTACTTTATAAAATAATATACATGATGAAGTCTTATATTACTAGAAAAATTTGCATATACATAAATCCTTTAGAAGAAAGGAAATGTGTGTGTATATATATATATATATAACATATTATTTAAATCATTTAAATGGTTTATTATGTCATACAATTATTTAAATGATTTTAACTTTTTTTGGTAATAAATATGATTTAATATTGAGGATTAACTATATTAAATATACTTTAAATTTGTAATTATAAAAATAATGGTGCTAAATGGTAAAGACTAAATAAATTCTTTTCATTTAGTAAAAGAGTGGGTGGAAAAATAAAGCTTTGTCTCCTTTAATTAATTCCTAGTTGAGTATAATGATTACTTTTAATCACTTTCAACCAACCCTATAATTTACTATATATTTTATATTACTCATCAATCTATATTCCCATTCCACTATATTTAATATCTTTAAATAATTTATTTTGAGTCTTGGCTACATTTCAGTTCTTTATTGGTCTTTAGTGAAGCTTAAAGGTGTTGGTATTTTTCCAGGCTTCGATCCAGCACTGGAGTTGGTTGGATGGTGGGAAACACATAAGGAAAAAGGAGAGTATTGTACTTTTTAAAAAGCTATTGCTTTTACTGGTGAAAAAATACTTAAATGTTGTAGTTCACTAGGCCATGATGATCATTATGATGTTAAATTATTTGAGCCAGTATCTCAGAGGTCCCATGTCATACAATGCAAAGATAATATTCATAACCTTGGGTGATTCATAGGCAATATTAGGTAGCAGATGGCATCTCTAAAAATTTTAATGACTATTTTGCAGTGCCTGCTTCATGGCAGATGGAATGGAGGAGTGGAGAGGCAGTGGCTGGGGACTGTTGGAATAAGGTGGAACCAGATGGTTGGCAGGAATTAGGGGTCCTGTGGAAGGAACAGGGGTTAAAATAGAGACAGTAGTTAAAGAGAAATAAGGTGAATTAGGACTAAAAGCGCTGTATAGCAGAGGCTACAAAGTGTAGATATGGGGACAATTTACATTTTATTTTAGGGTCAATCTATATGACTTCAACGATTTTATTGTGGCCACTGTGAAATTGGAACTGGAATTTAGTGGTGAAGTCATTACCAAAGTGTTCTAAATGATCAGCTGTATCTCTGACAGAGTTGATATGAGTAGAATCAATACCTCCAAATGTGTGCTCAAAGGGCTACTTTGAAAGAGAGTGCTTAAAAATGGAAACTTCTGTCCCCTCCCTAGCACCTTACGGTTTTCATCATTCCTAAATAGGAAGCCACCCAACAGAGAAGCAAAAATTTCAGCTTATTTTAAAATGAAAAATGTCACTAGCAGCCAAATTCTAAGGCTCCTTTCAATTTTGAAATTCTTGTCTAATATTTTATTCTCAACATGTGATCCAAAGACTAGCAGACTTAGTTGGGGTGTAAATATATAGGTTTTATATATATATATACACAAATATATTGTATATAATATGATATATAATATATAATCATATATTATACACACAGATATGTTGCATATACATCATTTATGTAATATATATGCAATAGATACATATATTGCATATATATCATATATATAATATACAGTATAAATATAGATGGTCTTCAACTTGTGATGGTTCAACTTAATGATTTTTCAACTTTATGATTGTGCAAAGGTGATATACATTTAGTAGAAACAGTACTTCAGATTTTGAATTTTGATCCTTTCCTGGTCTGTGATATGTGGTAAGATACTCTCTTGTGAAGCCGGGTAGAGGCATTGAGCCACAGCTCCCAGTAAGCCATACAATCCCAAGGGTGAGCAACCAATATGCTTATAACTATTCTGTACCCAGACAGCCATTGTCTTTCATGTTCAGTACAGTATGCAATAAATTTCATGAGCTATTCAATACTTTATTCTAAAATAGACTTTGTGTTAGATGATTTTGCCCAACCGTAGGCTAAAGTAAGCTTTCTGAGCACATTTAAGGTAGGCTAAGCTAAGATTTGCTGTTTGGTAGGTTCATGTATTAAGTGCATTTTTAACTTAGGATATTTCCAATTGGGATCCCATCATAAGTTGAGGAAGATCTGTTTTCTTAAAGTTGCAAACTAGACTACTGAAGTAGAAGCTCTGTAGAGTAGGAATTTTGGAATCACATTTAAACAAATTTCTTCAGATAACTATTATGCACAGTATAGTTGAGAACCACTGGTTTGGATATTTAAAAGACAGTTGCTAAAAGCAATAGCTTCATAATATTAGTGAAAGCAAAACAAAAAGAAGCAGCACAGGCCTAGCGAGGCAAATCAGCTTTATGTGGCTTGAAACCCACACATGTTGGGAGTCATCTTTATGGAATAAAATAAAACAATTAGAAGTAAAAAAATTGTATACAGTGTCTTCAGAGTAAATCAGCTTCTGCGGTTTAAACATTGAGGCCAGCTTCATTTCTTGTCAGCCTGGACATGTTTCTGGGCCTTTATTAGTTGAGAATAATGGTCTCAAGGGGTTGTAAAGATCAAAAAGCCAACAGCCCTTCATAAACAGTGAAACACCCTATGGTTATGGAGGCTATCATCCTCTTCACCTCTGATTACCTACTTCATATGTGAGGGTGTGAAGTGAACAGAGAAAACTGCTCAAGATTGTGAGATACTCAGTAGGACAACTATGCACAGTTGTGTCCTCTGCTCTTCTTCAACTTTTCTAGAGAAATTCAACACTCCAACACACTCAGGCCTTAGTATTTGTTGATTATATGACTGATTGAATGATGAAAAAATGAGTGAATGGGTGAGGGAAAAAATGAAAAGAAAGATTCATGGCCCACCTGTTGCTATCATCAAATATGATTGGACAGAACCTCAGAAGTGACTTGTTCTTTTGAAGATTTTAAACTGATTAACTTTAGGCTGGGAAGAATGTGATTAATTGAGTTGGGTGGAGTTTATCTGTAAGGATCTCCTGGAGGAAGAGCGTTTTTGCAAAGCTTTGGAAGGAAGGATAAAAGCAACAAGAAAGCCTTCAAAAGGGCATTTTGTTTTTCATTTCCATTCCAACATTAGCATACCAATGGTGCTTATTCACCTTGTACATCAGGGTGGTTTCACTGAAAAGTATTTAGGCTTTTAAAATAAGCAGAATTAATAATTACTAAGAGTCCTGTGGAAAAGGCACAGGAAATTGCACTAAATTCTCACCATAACCCACAAAGTCACGTTTTTTTTACTGGAAAACTGGGGCTTCAGGAGCTTAATAACTGCCCAAGATCACAAGATCTTGGATATTACACAAGATATTGCAAATAAGTTTCAAACCCCAAACTTTCTGATTTAATACCCATGTTCACTTACTATATAATTTTAAGTAACAAAATATTTTTTTGCATTTTATAAAAGTATGAGTAGACAAAGAACCTCTCTATTTTAATCATTTCCCTGTTGAGAAAATGAATAATTTTTAATTATATGCATTCATTTTATAACATTTTCTACTGGGCTCATAAAAGGCTATATATTTCCTGGTAATGGTCCCTAAACTGTGTCTAAATCCCACACTTCCTACATGCAACGTGGTAAAATATGAGAAACGCATATACATACAGACACTCCACATACACAGTAGACACGCACATGCATACTTACATATATATGTGCATATATATATATGAATCTATATATGTGCGTGTATATTTATACCTTTTTACTTTTTTAATTACAGAATTTTAAGAAGAAATCTTAAACATCATGTTTGAATGCTTGCTTACTTGAGTACTGAAATATATGTAGGCTGAAGTACGTGAAAATTAACTACAAAATTGACCAGTTTGTAAGCTAAGGTGAAAACAATCAGGAACATTCTGAATATATTGGTGGAATGTGCAATGCTTCTTTCTGTTTTATTGCCATGTCCTCTATGAATTTTAATAAAACATATATCAGAAGAAACAAGAATTTGATGGAAGCTATAGCTTAGAGAAAATGCATTTATCAAATAGTTACAAGTCACTTTTTCTTATTTTATTCAGGGCATTATCATAGTCTTGCAGTCCTAAAGAACCCTATCTCAGACGTGCTTATATATGCAAATATGCCTTGATGTGTGTGCTTGTGTGTGTGTGTGTGTGTGTGTGTGTGTATGTCTGAAGAGGTAGAGCACAGACTTTTAAGACCCATCCCCTTTTCTTAACCTCAAAAAATCAAGTTTCAGCCATCCTGATCTTACTCTCTAAGTATTTAAATCTTCTTTTATTTTTTCTAGTCATTTTTGATAATTCTTTGACTTTACTGACGATGTGACAGAATCAGAGGACACGTGTTTTAGATGCATGTGCTTTGTGACTGTTCGGGATGCAAATTAAATGTAAGAGTGCAAACCCCAAATAAAGTATGTGTGGCCAAATTTCAGAGGTTTATGAACCCACAGGGAGAGACCAGATATAGGGATTCTAATTAGGAAAATAATAAATATATATTGTCCCCAGAAGCTCATTCAAAATGTTACATTTCCTTGGAAGGTCTTCACATTGACTTTTCATGTGAAATTCCAAGTAATTTTTGCAAAAGTCTGTTCTGAGTGATACTATTAAATGTCTACCTTCACTTTAATTTTCAGAGTTCAAGGATTGTGGATGTGTCCTATTGATTCGATTCCCAAATTCTGGTAGTTGTCCCAGTAGAAAAAAAAAAAAATGCATAAAAATAACCCAGATCCAAAAGTGCCCATTAGTTAGCTCTGAGCATGCCAAAGTTGTCAAGTGATATTGCAGTTATGGTCTTTAAAGCATTTCAAAAAAAGCTGGATAACATTGTAAAAAAAGCTGGATAACATTGTATAAAAGCTGGATTTTATGGCTTTGTCTATGCCAAAGAGATTGTCCAACAGAAAGCACCCTGGTAAGCCTAATTATTACTCCACATATGGTACGTGGCATTATAAGCTATTTTGAGGTTTTTGGAAAGGGAGAGAGATATGAGTGACAAACACAGCAGGGCGTGCTGAAGAATTTTAACTCCAGCCCCTAACAGCCCCATGTTGGCAGGACATAAAACACAAAAATGCTGTTTTAGTAATTTATTTACTATTTATTTTCAGGGTGAATAATTTTGTTAAAATTTACAGGGTAGAGTGGGGAAGAAAGTGATATAAAAAAGTCAGTATAGTACATGAATTCAGTAAAGATTTTTCTTCAAAATGTTAGGGCTGTTTATATGGGCAGCTTTCATTTCTTACTTTAAAATCAAAGCAGCTTTTGTCACATTTGGTTTTGGGAATAATGTAGAATCTGATCTGGAGTACAATTTAAGGTAAACATTAAAAAACACTTTGAATGTGTACGTGTAGGTGGTTGTACCAAGAAAATAGTTTGGGAGAATGAACTCAGAGAAACATGGAAGCAATCAGCCGCATATCACATTTGCTTCTACGCCTTTAATTGCTTATGTTTGAAAGGTTCCTCAGAGAGAGAAGAGGACATATAAGGAAGAGGGCTGTTTTATACTTATGATTTCAATGTGTCAGTCCAATGAGAACTATTTCTAAGTCAGAGTTTTGGGTATCTCAACATGGCTTAAAACAAAATTCAGACATCCCCTAATTTCCATCTCTGAAGTATTTTAAAGATCATCCTCATCTGTTTAGTTGCAGAATCTTGTGCTCAGCAGTCATAGTAACAGTGGAGGGCACACCCAGAATGCCCAGGACATGTGAAAGGTGTTTGCACATATTAAACAATCATTTTGCTTACATCCTCTACCAAGCTTTGTAGGATTTCGAAAGCCTTGACCATCCAAGTCCAAGAAACTTAGCAGATTGCTGGCATCATTTTTTCCTTGTTTTGGATTAAATAAAGAAAAATTCTCTTCTCTAGCAAAACAAAGGGATCTGCCTCTCTGGTTTTCCACTCTAAATGTTAAAAACAAGACACTATGTGAGTGAAGTTACAGATTATCCAACCTAGGGAAGAGTAACAATTAATATTCCCAATAGATCTCTATCCATGATCAAGGCTAAAAGAAAATCATGACATTAGGATTTGGGGTAGCATTTTGTTCTTTTGTGGTTATTTCAAACATTGTTTTAAAACAAAATCAGTTATACTTTATTACTATAATATAAAAGATGAAGAAAACCAAGGCCATATTTTAATTCAGCTTTTACTTGTATTTTTAAGTCAAATGATTTATAAACTTCTCTGGGATATAACATTATAATAAGATTAAAATGATATTTACCACTTCATTTTTCCCTTTGAGAGTTCAATAGAGTTAATGTTTAAATCTAGCCTCTGCTGCTATTGCTCTTTTCTCCAAAAGGTGGCACTTGTGTAATCTTTTTCTTTCTCAGGGTGCAGAGAACCAGGGGAGCCAGAGGGACCGGAGTGAATTTTCAGAATTGTTTTCCTTTAACAGATTCCAAATAGCCATGTCAGAAATCTGCATTTCTGCAACTGCAGCTACCTTATGCTCTTAAGAACCCTTCAAATAAGAATTAGTCTGATTCTGAGAAAGAAAAACATGCCTTCCGTCTTAGTTTGGTTTAAACTTTGGAGTTCTTTATCCCAAGTTTATTTTATAATGTTCTTCTTCCCTTCTGATCTTTGAGTAAAGTTCTAATTCTTTTTTTTAGATAACCTTGATCCATTTGAAGTTGTCCTTCTTAATTAGAATGCATAAGCAACACATGAGTATGTCTAGACTCTATATAAACAAAGCTTTCTGACAGCATAAATCTAGAAGGATAAATCATTCAGACAGGAGAAATCTTTTGAACTGTGAACAGACAAGAAGAGTGAAAGGCATAGAGGGAAAGGAAAACATGTTGGAGAGATTCTGATGATGAGACAGGAAGGAACAGATGAGACTTAAATCAAACTAGCAGTTTCTTTCCAGCAATTCACGTAAATTTCCTCCCAATCCCTACAGCTGAAAAGAATTTTAAATATCTAATGAAGTCCAACCACTTTATTTTACAGATGAGGAAATTGAGTCCCAGAAAGCTAAAGAGTGTGTTCAATGGAATGCAACTGAATTCTGTTTCTACATCTGGTGGAAGAATGCAATGATCTGTCAAAGAGAGGTGTTAAGTCACAAGTTATAGAAATCAAAATCTCAGATAGTTTTGAAAATTGGAATCTGTTTAACCATGATTCTTCAGGTACAGATTATTTAGAGCCACTATGCTGTCTTAGAAACCCTCTTATGCTCCAAATAGGAATATGGTCATTCATTAACCATGTAAGTTATTAGATCTGTGTTGTCTAATACAGTAGCCAATAGCCACATGTGACTACTTAATTGAATTTTAAATTAATGAAAATTAAATAAAATTTAAAATTTAGCTTCTAGTTACACTAGCCACATTTCAAGTGCTCAACAGCTACATGTGGCGAGTGGCTGCTATACTGGGCAGGGTACACATAGAATTTCCATCCTTGCTGAAAGTTCTCTTGGGCAGCACTCACTTAGATCATCAACTGTAGAGAGTATGGGAAGAGTACAACACAAAGTCAGGTATACAGTGTCGTGGGGTAATTCAGTGTGTAATGGCTAAAGGCATTTGTTATGTGGGTTTATAAGCAAATTTACAACCAACTCTGGAAAATTAGCAGGTTTATGTCTTTTTAGGCCTTCTGCCCCTCCCTTTTTCATTACACTTTTGCCTTCTCTAATATTCTTCACTTTTGAGAGTTCAATGTGGAGACTTCCATGGTGGCGCAGTGGTTAACAGCCCACCTGCCGATGCAGGGGACACGGGTTCGAGCCCTGGTCCGGGAAGATCCCACATGCCTCAGAGCCACTAAGCCCGTGCGGCACAACTACTGAGCCCACGTGCCACAACTACTGAAGCCCGTGTGCCTAGAGCCTGTGCTCTGCAATAAGAGAAGCCACCGCAGTGAGAAACCCGTGCACGGCAAGTAAGAGTAGCCCCCACTTGCCGCAACTAGAGAAAGCCTGCGGGCAGCAATGAAGACCCAACACAGCCAAAAATAAATAAATAAATAAATCTTTGTGAGTACCTTATTTATTTCCTCTTCTGTGCATTATTCCATTACATTTCACAATGTTTATTGAACATCTACTGTGTGACAAACATTGCACTAGGTAACCAAAAAGGAAGAATTAGATGCTCTGTGATAATGAATCAGGCAGGAGGAAACACATGTTTCCAGAACCGATTAAGGTTATAGAATGAGCTCTTCTAACCATTTGAATTAGCAAAAGAAGTATTATTAGAATAATTATGTGGATTAAGAGATGGAAGCTTATTATGAGAGGTTTAGTGACTTGTCCAAAATAATACAGGTGGTATAAAAGGTATCCTCAGACTGGAATTCATGTCTTTTTATACCAAGTCCAGTGCTTTTTCTAATCTATTACCAACTCAGAGTAGAGATTGGTTTATGCCAACTTCCTAATTTTTTCTGACATCTGCCAATGAAACATCAAATAAGTTGTGCCTTCCATACATCAACATTTTCTTTTTTAAGTCCAGTTTTTGAATTTCTTTGAATAAGGACAGAATTATATTTGTGTTTTTTACAAGGGTTCTCTTTAGAACTCTCAGCTAAGTGCTTGTAGAAGGTTCTTGTGTTGAATTGACCTGTGCTTGGCGTTCTATTAATACTTAGAACTCATAGGGGTTGACAGAGCTTAAATGTAAATTTACAAAAATGTTCTTTCTATTAAGAAAAAAAGAATAGATATAATTCTCTTTTTTTTTTTTTTTTTTGCGGTATGCGGGCCTCTCACTGTTGTGGCCTCTCCCGTTGCGGAGCACAGGCTCTGGACGCGCAGGCTCAGCGGCCATGGCTCACGGGCCCAGCCGCTGCGCGGCATGCGGGATCTTCCCGGACCGGGGCACGAACCAGCAACCCCTGCATCAACAGGCGGACTCTCAACCACTGCGCCACTAGGGAAGCCCGATATAATTCTTATTAGTTGGCAGAATTAGTTAAGAATAACTAATTCTTATTAGTTTTATTAGTTGAATAAAATTACACCATTTGCAGGCGATCAGGGCAGCATCAATAGCATACAACGTTTGAAATTTCGTACTTCCCATGCCTCTCTGCATAAAAGAGTGATTCAGTTAGGCACACCTAATCCAGATGTCATCCAAAATCTAGGTCTTATGTAGATTTTCTCTTTCCAGCAGTCCTTGCTTGGAAACGTGCCACCACCATCCCATCATTGAAGTGGCTTGGTAATGGGCTGTAACAACACATTACTAAGCATCTCTGCAGTACAGTATTTGGAAATGCTCCACCTATATCACATGCCACTCAGTATGAAGATTAGTATAATGACTTTCCCCCACACATTCGTTATCAGTCAAATGTTAATTTTTATTTTTTGATGGGTCTTAGGATATGCTGTGTTACTTGCAGTTATTTTAATCACAAATTGTATGATAGTGAGATGGTACTGCATTTATTTATAAAAGAAACCTAGCTAGAGATTGTCCTTATCTTCATCAAATAGAAACCTCCAATAAACCTACCATGTCTTCTTATCTTATTCATCAAATTTGCTATAGAGGATTTAATTGACTGAAACTTTTTCCCAATCCTTCATAGAGTACTTCCCTGATTCAATCATCTTTTTCACTTTGTCATACTCTCCTACCAAAACAAAGAAAACAAAACAAACAAACGAGCCAAAATCCTCTTCAGAATGACTCTTCTATGTTTTAGTGGCTCATACTCTTTTCTTCCCAACCCATAAATTCAAAGAATCTTCCTCTTCTTATCTACAATTCATTTGTTCCTCTCTTTCGGGGTTTTCCTCTACTATCTTAGAATGTAAAGGTTCTCATAACCAACAGTACTGTTCATGCATTTTCTTTTCTTTTCTTTTCTTTTTTTTTGCGGTACGCGGGCCTTTCACTGCTGTGGCCTCTCCCGTTGCGGAGCACAGCCTCCAGATGCGCAGGCTCAGTGGCCATGGCTCACGGGCCCAGCCGTTCCGCGGCACGTGGGATCTTCCCGGACCGGGGCACGAACCCGTGTCCCCTGCATCGGCAGGCGGACTCTCAACCACTGCGCCACCAGGGAAGCCCCATGCATTTTCAATACACTCTTCTTGCATAACAAAAGTGTATTCATGTATTGAATAATATATATGCTGCCCAGTGTAATGAAACACAATAACTTTTTCAGAGCAGGCACTCTCTACCTATGTGGCATTGGGCAAATGACTTTATCATTTTGGATTCCAATGCTCTCATCTAAAAAGATTAATTGAAGAAAACGCTTGAGGACATGGGGAGGTGGAAGGGTAAGCTGAGACGAAGTGAGAGGGTGGCATTGACTTATATACACTACCAAATATAAAATAGGTAGCTAGTGGGAAACAACCTCATAGTACAGGGAGATCAGCCCAGCTCGGTGCTTTGTGACCACCTAGAGGGGTGAGATAGGGAGGGTGGGAGGGAGACGCAAGAGGGAGGGGATATGGTGTTATATGTATATGTATAGCTGATTCACTTTGTTATACAGCAGCAACTAACACAACAATGTAAAACAATTATTCTCCAATAAAGATGTTAAAAAATAATAAAAAGAAATTTTATAGTTCGTATTCTATTTTTCTGTTTTCTTTTAAAAGTCTAGTATAAAAAAACATAGTAGCTAGTAAATGTTTTTTTTTTCCTATAGATTGTGTGACAGTATAACTCAAAAATTCTCTTCTAGAATATGTTATCACTAGTGAAAGTAATTTTGGAAAACAAAAACTTTTGGTCAAAGATAAAATTTATTTTCTGGAGGATTTGTATGACTCTCTGCTAGAAGACTAGAGCTGGATATTTTGCAAAATAAATATACTCTAACACTAGCTACAAAAATAGGGAAAAATCAGTATATGTTTAGCTGAAGAGTGAATTTGTACCATTAAAATATATTCCAGTTTATATTACATAGCATTAAAAAATGCCACAATATTCTTTAATAATCCACACCTAGAAATTGGATGCATACTTAAATGGCATTTGTGCCTGTTTCAGCTGGAATAATTTGTATTTGTTCTGTGGCTTGGGAATCTTGCCATCGAGTAAGGAGCACAGAGCCAACTTTCTACTAGTCAAGCCTCCAATACACGTGCCTCTCTCATAGCCACAATACATTTCAACTAGCCAACTTGGCATTTTAAAAAAAGTATTTACCTTGATCACATTGAGATATGCGGCTCTCCATACGAAAAGAAAAATTTTATGTACAACAGAGAAATTCTGAGTTGTTTCTTGTAAAATATTTCAGAAACCAAAATAGCCAGACCACCACTTTGTAGGCTTTACTTCCAAGTAAAAGTTACTTATGTGGGCTATACTCTATCTTGCTGTGATACCAGCTCAAATCTTGCAACTTGCTGAATATTTGGGCTCCCGTTACTCTATGAATAAAGCACCTGTTGGCTGTTATCATACTGCTCTTTCCCTCATTACTTTTCTCTTTAATATGGCTCTACTCTTGACAGAAAAAATGTTAGATCCTGAAGTGCATGATCTATTTATTATACATCTTTGACATGAGCAAAGGTCTAACCAGAGATCATAAATTTGGACAAACTACTCTTGAACAAAAAGAAAAACACTGAGAAAAAAGAGAGAAGAGGAACATATTAACATAAACTATTTGCTTTTATTAATTTTGACTACATGCCTTTGTACTTAGCTGGTCTGTAATAACTACTTATTGATTTGTCGTGAAAGACCTTTGCTTCTCTCTGATTCTCTTTGGCAAAATGCAACTTATAGTTACCATCCACTATGTGATAGTAGAGTATCCACTCAAACAAAAGAACTATGTAAGAATTTATCTTGTTTGAAAGTGACAAGGTAGTGTATACCAGCTTATTATGTGAAAGTAAATAGTTTCCATTATTTTACAAAGTGTCTTTAACTAGGAAGATGGTGACTTTTTGCATCTGTGGGTTAAGGTCTGTTAATCTCAAATGTGATACCAAGAGAGGCAGCAAACTGCTTTTCTGATATCATTTAAACAGCAAAGATTTTTATGCTGCCCTGTTTTGAACTTAACAGTGTTGAGTCACTATCTTCTGAGGTTCTGTCTCAACAGAACTAATTGGAAATTCAAGGGATACTGGAAACTATAATTTTGCTGTAGCTTGAACTTGCCCAGATTAAAGGAGGGACAAATTTCTAAACAAACTCTCTTCTGGCTGAAGACCAGTACTACTCTATGCCAAATACCTTCTTTTTTGCCTGTAAAATGAAAAAAGGGGGTTCTTTATAAAGAAAAGTTATTTTCATTGAAAAGGATTTTTCATTCGTCTTGTCATGATTATAAAGCAATTTTCACTAATCTCACATTTTAGGTATCTTGACCTCTGAGACTTTTAAAAATTTTTTTCTTTCCTTTATATTTTTTAAAAAACACTCTAAATTACCTAGAATGAGTCATGATTGAAGAATTTCCCACCATAGCCATAGACAAACATCAACAAGCAGGCAATGGATGGATGGATAAAATGACATTGGCAAATTCTTCTATTTATAAACATTGAAAAATAGGGACCTTGTCTTTTATCTCTCTGAATATTTATATTCTCAACATAAAATGAAGTCGTAGAGACCTGCCCATCTGTTTATTCTTTAAAATCCATGGCGTCAACAGTTTAGAAGTTTCCAGTAAAAACCAGGAATGAAGGCATTCTTGTGGGATTTCGTCAAGTCAAGGAATTCTGTCCAAATCTTTGAAACAAACAAAGTATTTGGCTTATGTTTCAGAAAAGTTTAGATAAGCTTTTCATTTTTATAATTTACATTCTTTCAACTGATGTGTGTGTGTGTGTGTGTGTGTGTGTGTAGTTCTTAAAATTAGAAACAAAGTACTAAGGAGATCCCATACTGTTTGATAGCTGTGAAAACCTGGTTGACATCAAATGCAACTGAAGAAGCTGATGACGTTTTGGCTACCAGGGTGGGAGGAAGGTATTGAGTTGGGGAGGAATCACCCTTATTTGGGCATCATTTACTGGGACTTGGCTAGGAACATAACACTAGAGAATAGCAAAGGGTGCTTGGTTGTTCTCTCTTTGCCTTCTTAGTCTATGCCCCATGCTTTTCTCCCTTCTGGGCCTTAGAAGGAAATTGATGAAGACTGCCTCACCTGGGCTCCCTTGCCAGCTGGCTTCTGCTTAGAATCATCCATCGGTCCCAGTGGCCTGAGATACGAAGGTGAAAAAAGAGAAAGATGCATTTCGTCCCCATTCCCTCCCTTCGTCAGCACCCTGTCCCTGGTAATAACCAGATTCCTCTTTCCCAACAGGAAACCACTCTTTTGCAATTCCAGTTCTCTGTGAATTCTGGTAACACCATTTCTTCCCCTTGTCCCTTTGGTCCTATGGGTGGAAATGACTTTCCACTGTTGCTAGTCTCTGGGTGCCCTGCCAACCCTTGTTTGCTTCCTTTACTGTGCCCACACATAGTCAGGACTCCAATCAATAAAAATAACTCTATTCTTTAAAGGCAGATATGTACACTATGTGGGAAGGAAGGGTGGGATTTGTTCATTGTCTCACTGGCTATGGAAATAGAATTAATTATTGTTACTCAGCCAAGTATTCATTATGGAAATCAAAAAGTAATTCATATTTATTATTGGATATTTTTTGAAAATATATAACATGGAAATAGGAAAGAAAGTAGTAATTAATCTTACTGATTGACAACAATGTATTAACTGCATCTCTATGAAGTAGGCATTGCCATTGCCCCCATTTTAAAATATAAGAATCAAACTACTGAAAGGTGAAATGACTTGTGTAAGGTCACACAGCTATGGGATGGCAGAGGAAGGATTTGAACTGAGTCAGACTAGTTCCTAAGCCTATGCTCTTAACTACTAAGCACTACTACCTCTTAGAAAGGAAATAGGAAGCGAAGGGAAAAGCATCTATTAAGTACCTACTATGTGCCAGGAAGTGTACTAGATATGCGCTATCATATGCGCTATCTCATTTATTGCCCTTTCAGAAGCACTTGACACTGTCATCCATTCTCTGTTTTGAGGAACAGTTTCCTTTCTAGTTTTCTGTGACACCACGTGCTGCTATGATTTTTCTCTCATTTTCCTTTTCTTTGCTTGTTCTTGTCTATTCAACCTTTAAATGTGAGAATGTTTTGAGTTCCTTTCTTGCTTCTATTCTTCCTTGATAAACTCATCTAATTAAGTGGCTTATGCCAATGATCTGCAGATTGTTATGTTTTTTACTTCCCTTCTCCTTAATGTCATACCTGTATGTTCAGCTGTCTCCTGGACATCTCCCTTTGGGTACCTAGTAAGCATCTCAGACTTAACATGGCTAACTGAGAATGCTTGATTCATTTCTTCTTCAACCTGTTTCTCTCTCTCTGTCATCTCCATTTTATAAAATAGCACTGTTATTTATTCCAACTGATCAAGCTAAAAATTGAGGAATTATCCTAGAGTGTTCATGCTTTTGTTTTCCTGATATCTAATTATCAATACATTCTGTCTGCTCCACGGATGGAGATCCAAGTCCCTCCCCACTCACTACCATGATGTTTTGCCTAAGTCATTGTGATAACTTCCTAACTAATCTTGCTATTTCCAGTCTTGCTCTCCTTCAAGGCTTTCTACATATGGCAGTGAAATAATTATTTTAAACATATCATGCCACTTTGCTTAAAAGCCTTTATTCGTTTCCAAACAAAATGCAGTCCAGCTTCTCCTTTGCATAGGATAAAAACCTTTATCTAAGCTGGTCTCTGTTGAATGAATGAATCCTATAGTATCAATAGAAATGTTTGGGCTTTACAATAGCTCTTGCAGGTGGCTATTCGTATGTTCATTTTATATTAAAGTAGATATGGAGGCAAAAAATAACATTATATTCTCCCATCCCTCAGGAGGCCTTGAAATCAGCTCTTAGGTGGATTTGACTAATGTAATATATAATAAGCAGCCAATATTTTCTGAATTACTTACAATGTGTTAGGCATAATACTTTGGTGGGCACTTTTCACATATTATCTTAATAATTTTTTAAAATGAGAGTCTTAAGAAGGTGCTATCATCTGCATTTGATATTTGAGAAACAAGGCTCAGAGAGGTTAAGTAATTTACTCAAAGTTACAGTGCTGGTTAATGGGAAAGGGTTGATCTAATACCAGGTCTGTATTCCAAAGCCCACAGCCTTAAGCATGTGACTTTTCTACCTCCTTGAAAAGATGATGTATACATTTTATTATTCCTACTAATTATATACACACCCACATTTTTTCTCTTTCAAAGAATATAAACTACTTTAAATATGCCAGGACTTAACATTATTATAAACTCTGTGTTCGTAGATGGACGGCAGAGACAGCAGTTTCATTCAAAACCTAGTGACTATTCTGTTTCTCCTTGGCTTGTCCCAAAGCGATTACCAAATGGCACTTAACTATGGAAAGGAAGGAGGACATTTATTGTGAGTGTTTAAAGGGAATTTTTTTTAAGAAATAAACTTTTATTGACATCTTCTTAATTTGACCTTGTTATATGTAATTTCTAATCAGGGAACTTTTAATTTAAAAAATTCATACCAAAGAAAAAGAATCATTTATACATGTGGTTATGATCAATCTTTCTCTTATAGAAGAAATATTTTCATATCAAATGGTTTTGATTCACACTGGGAGGAAAGAACACAAAAATATTATGTTAATGTGTAACACAACAATTGATGTGCAATGTAATCCCCCAATTCTACTAAACTGGATATCGGCATGATATGCCTTTATAGGGATTCCATCTTGTTCATGCTGGGAGAGAAACACATTGTAATTTCCATTTTGAAAATGACTCTTTAAAATTGCCAAATATTTAGTTTACTACACAACTTGCTGCTTTGACAATGGTGAGTTTATTAATGTCAATATATTGTTCCAAGTTAATCTTTTGCAGAACTATTTCCTTTTCATGACTAAAGAAATCACAAAGGGAATATGTCATCTTGTTTATTCCAAACAAATTATGAATCAAGATTTATTTTCTTTCTTACCTTGGAAAACAAATGTCAGTAGAAAGCACCACCAGTAAGAAGTAAGGAAATTTGGTCCTCGAAGCAATTCAAATTGAAAACTAAGTTCAACGTTACCTAGGTTTTTATTCCAACATGCCACATTGATCCTTTCACTTACAGTCGCTCAGATAACTTTCAACAATAAGTATTTTTGTTGGTTTGCCTTTAAAAATAAAGATCCAGATGCTATGGTGAATATGCAGGCAATGACCATAATTTTATGAGAATAATTTTCTTGTATGACTTAGAAAATGGTCCTGATGAAAATTACCAGGAAGTGTTTCAAAAATGTATTGAGCATTATAAGTATCATCATATGGTATCTCTTATGATGGTTATTATGAAAGACAGCAGCTATTTCTATGTGTGTCTTATGCTAAAATTATTATGTTTTAAAATTATTTTCAATGCTTGATCATTTTTCCTTTTGTCCTTAACATGATAGCCATTAATTGTACGTCTGGCCTACTTTTCTGCACATCTCAAAGTTTCTTCAATGACACATCATAATCAGTAATTATTCATGTGGTTATTTGTTTCTGGATAATTTCCCCTCCCTTCCTGTGATAAATTCTAAAATACATTTGAGAACATTGACTAATGGCAGATTGGGTGTGGACCAAGTCCGATTAGATGTTTAAAAATTATAGTGCTGTGCCTATCACAGAGGATTGATCTTTCCAGGGAGTACATGCAGCTAAAAATACCCTCAAAATGAAGTTATCCACTTTCTGGTCCTATAATCCCTATGTAGACATCACTTACTTAGTCTTACCAACATATCTGGAAGCAATGAGATAGAAACTACTCTTAAGCATTACTTTCATAACTCAAATTTATTTATCAAATGCCCAATCAGTTATCTCCCAGGACCTGAGGGAAAAAGGGAAAAGAGAAAAGCTTTGGTATTTTGTTGGCAGTGATAAAAAAATAAAGATCTTCAGAAAATGGTGAAGCCTTTTTTTTTGGCACACCACGCTGCTTGTGGTTCCCTGACCAGGGATTGAACCTTGGCCCAAGGCAGTGAAAGCCCATGTCTCAACTACTGGACCACTAGGGAATTCCCGTCAAAGACTCTTTTTGACCAGGCTTTAGTCAGCCTCCTCTAACCCCTTTTTTCACTAGGCCTCATCCTTGGGCTTTGTCCTTAGACCTGCATAAACCAGTTTTAGCAAGAATCCTACAAGTCAGTTTAGTGAGAATCCCCAACACTCACCCTCAGTATCTGATCGTTCTCGATATCTGATCAAAACCCTCATTCCCCCACCCATCCAGGTGGTAGCTGATTACCCTGGCCTGCCTTCAGCAAGAATCCTGTTAGATCTATTCAGCAAGAATTCCCCCTACCCTTGACGTCTCCTCTTAGTAATTTTCTATCCACCCCTCCCCACAACCTGCTTCTTGCCTGTAAATTTCCACTGGTCCTTGCTGTATTTGGAATTGAGCCCAGTTCTGTACCAAGGCCTCTTTCCCTCTATTGCAGTAGCTCCTGAACAAAGTCTGGGAAGCAGGTGGGACAATATGTTGCTCATAAACGAGTAAGGGTGAGAAGGTGGGAGAAGAACCAGAGAGAGGAAGCCCTATTGGGGCTCACCAACGGTCAAATACACTCCAATGTGTCTGTGTCATAGATGAGCCAAAACTTCCCAACTTCCTCCAGATGAATAGAGTTCTTATGTTTACATCTGCAGAGTCTTTTCCTTTGCTCTGCTCTCTGTATCATGCTTTCCAACCAGTTGGTCACTGGTCTTTACTTTTTGCCCTGCTACTTTATTTCACCATGTTCTTAAATCATGTTGCTCTTTCCAGCTTTTAAAAGTAATTTCTCTTCTTGTGATGCAATCCATTTCCATCAGTCTTTAATTTGGTTAGTTAGAATTTGTCAAAACTTGAACTGATGTCATCTTTTCCCTTCTTAATAGTGACTCATAAAAATAATCCATTTTGTGATTTTAATTTGTAAAAACACACTTTGAGTGCAATTTTTTTCTTTCTCTTGTGACTTTTCTCTTTTCCTTCTGCACTTCTCCCTTGATTTAGGATCTGTTCCTTCTCAACTTCTACACTGACTTCTTTGGTCACCTTAGCTCGAAGCACAGCAGGCATCATCCTGTTTTCTATAGCCTCTTTCCCTAATTGCTTCTCTAGATAACTTCTCTCATTTCTTCTTTCCTTCCCAATGGGTTCAGATGGACTTCCCTCTTCTGTTCACGCTTCACGGCAAGGGTTGCATTCCCCAAGGAGATGACTTGCAACATCCATCATGACTCTGGTTGCCCTTCTGTCTTGCCACCACCTGAAAAGCATCTTAATTTTTCTTTTCTCCTGAAAAGCCTCTTCATCCTCTATCCCTTTCTCTTAATGGCTTTTAGGTCTTCCCTGCATTGGGCAGATGTTACCCCTCAGTTTTTTAAATTCCCCTTTCATTCTGAAACCTTGAAGCTGACCCAACTGCATCCGTCTCCATTTATTTTGATTTATTATTAAGAAGTTTGCTCAAATTTGTTCTTCTCTGCAAAAACTTTTTACATCCCACTGTCTGCCTTGTTGTTTTGTTTGAGTTTGTTTTGTTTTTAAACAAGTTGCCTCTGTAGTCTAGATACCCAAATTTTTTCAACCATAGATTTCTGGAAGCTTTTTCCAGTCTGTTCTTGGGTATCCTTTACCCTTTTGGGGAGGTCTCCCCTGTCATATTACTACTTCAAATTCATATCCCTTTATCCAAATTCCAAATCAGTCTCGTATTTTAATGTCTAGTACATCAGAATGACTCCTGCTTATATAACACAGTGCCACTTATCTTCATCATCTCTCTAAGCACTTGGGAAACCAAATAGCCTTCTACCTTGCTGCTCAAATGTGGTACCTGCTCCAAGTGCTATTAACATCACCTGGGAGCTTGTTAGAAATGCAAATGCTCAAGCTTAACCACAGGCCTTCTGAATTATAATCTGCATTTTAACAAGATTCTCTAGGTTATCCGTACTCACACTGAAGTTTAAGAAACGTCAGTGTGCTACAATATTCACAAACTTGAGAGTGCATAGGAATTAACTGAGTGAGCTCAAGTATCTTGTGATTTGTACCCATATCATATTGCCTCAAAGCCGCCTAGTTTCTCTTTGGGTTTACATATAGCTATTGCAGTTACTATTACTCCTTCTCCTTATTGAAATTTACCAAACACTCTCCTTCCCAGCATGCATCGTGGTCACCTAGATGAACTTCTTTCCATGCCCATGGGCAAGGTAAGACAATTATTTTATTCCCCATTTTACTAGTAGAAAACTGAAAAGAGAAATTACCTGATTTTCTCAAGGTTACCCAACTAATCACAAGTAGAATTAAAACACATACTCAAAATCCTTAACCCTTGGTCTAAAATTTGTACCATTACCATGCTGTTGTTTGTTGAAGAAATATACAGTGCTATAAATGTTATTTTTTCCCATTTATCTCAATGTTTTTTAAAATTAATAAGCAAGTTTTAGATTCTTATTAAAGACACATTTGGAAATATAATCATGTCTGTAACATTCTATTTAAGTATACCTTGAGAGAAAGTAATCAAAAGTAATTGAAGCTTTAGAAATTATATGCAAGAAAAGGTGCAGATTTGCTTAGAAATGTACAGAGGTTGGTGATGAAATTTCACAAGGAAAAATTTATTAATCTCAGATATCTTTTGGAGATTACTAGAACTATTCTATGGTATGTGCCATCCTCCTTAAACTTTTACTGTCCCTTCATCCAGTTTGTCTTAACATACTTCCCCATCCCCCAAAACCCACCCGTTAGCTTGTTTCCTTTCTCTTTAAAATAATGCAAATGTTATCATTTTGACTCTTCCTCATATATTGTAAATCTCTCTAATATTGATATTGGAGAAGCATGGTTTGAGGGAAGAAATGGAGTCACATTGAGGGACATTAAAAGCTTTATGAACATTCACAAAAAATGAAGAACTACTATTTTCACAGTGAAAGTAGAGTGATAGTCTAATTTGAGAGTCTCAACAACTAGTCCATAAATAATTAGATAAGTTTTATAATGTAGCAGTATGCAAAATAAATCTATTAGCTAGTAATTTTGGCATGCAATTAGAAGAGGAACATCTGCAGCTGAAATCAAAATATGCTACTGCTATATAACTTAAAATTCTATTAAAATACCTCACTAGAATTTTTTTCATTTCTCTATTACTCTTGGAAACCTTAATTATTGACACCATATGATTTACAATGTGGAAATAAATATTATGGATGAAATCCAAATCAAAGAGGCAGCATTTAAAATGAATGTAAAATTTGGGAGCATATGAAGGACTGAACTTGAACTTTGTATCTGCAACTTATTGTATAACCTTGGATAAGTGACAGAGTGAACTACTGATTTGCTTGGGGCTTTCCTGGTTTTAAAATTGAAAGTCCAGTATCCAAGGAACCCTCTTTATGTTGGGCAAACTATGATGGTTGTTCATGCTAGTAAGTGACTTAGGCTTTCTAAGTATCAGATCCTTTACCTGAAATCTATACATATGAGATAAGATTTAAATCTTTTTTTTCTCTCTTTATATATATATATATATATATATATTCTACCACAGTGTCTATGAAAATTAATTCTTAAGCAGGTTATATACAATGATTGTAATAGATAAATCATAGTTATAATGGAGGAGAAAAACATCACCAATCGATCAGCAGAATTTGCACTTTAAGCACAAATTCATTAACACAAGAGTTTTCTCTAAGAACTCTTAGAGTAAAATCAAATTTTGAGTGGAAAACAAGATGCAAACTTGATTTAGTAATAGTGCAAGGAGACAAGGGTTTGAGACATTTTGCAGCCTGGAAACCAAATTTTCAGTTTTTAAGAGTAGAATGTTTTGGTAATATTATTTAGCCCACAGTTGAAATGAGGAAAATTGATGTCATTTTCCACTGAATCTTAACAGAAGTTTATGGGAGGATGTTCTTTAAACAAAATAACAGAGATGTCTCCCTGATTCATTTCCTGATCCTACTTGTTTTAACAAGAGTCTTTGTGGAATATTGAGACTCCTGATTTCTGTGAAAGAACTCCATTTATTCTGTCATTCCTGCAATCCTCAAATAGACACACACTGGACTCCTTCCCCACGTCAGGAACTGAACCCAATATTGTGGGTATAAGGTTATCATCCCTGCCCTTGAGAAACTCGATTTAAGGAGTGAGTCAGGTAAGATATGGAGCCATATGGTTGAAGTACAATTTGATACATGCTAAAATAGAATTCTGAACCGTACTGTGGAGACAAAAATGAAGAACAGCTATTTGCCCAAAGGAGTTTGGAAGGCTTCAGAGCTTATGACACTTGAGTAGAGTTTGTAAGGATCAGTTAGACTCCACCAAGCAGAACAGGGTCAGAAAAGTAGTCCCATAAAGGAAACAGTATATCCAAATGCAAGAAGGCATGACAAAGCCTGTCATCTTTGCGGGAGAGCAATGCTGGCAGAATATTGGTGTCAAGATCAGAAAGATGAGCAGAAATGAATTCGGAGAGACTTCCTTAACATGTTAAGGCCTTTTAGTCTTTTTCTTTTAGGTATTAGGGAAACATCAGATTTCTTTAGGGAAGGAATTGAGAAGCTTGGGTTCTTGTTTTTGAAAAAATAACCTTGACGGACATATGTTGGAAAGATTAATATGATGAGGGCGACTAGAGGTAAGAAGCTCAGAGTGAAGGCTACTATATTGATCAGGAGACACATGAAAAAATCAAAGCAAGCTAGTGGTCATTGAGAAGGAGGAGGAGAGCAAGGTTTAGATTGGATATCTTCTGTCAGACTCTTGGACCATTGAATGTTGAGGTGGGAGTGGTATGAGGCAGATTTGTTTAGACAACTGGTTGGTTTGAGCTTTTTTGATGGGATTTTACTAGCTTAAGCTTTCTCTGTAGCATCTGAGAGTCATAAAAAGAGTCTGTGCTTGACCATGAGGATGTTTGGGGCCGTTGTGTCTTTTAAAGCCTGGAATTTAAAGTAAGAATAATGCTTTCAGAGAGGGAAAACGGAGTGATCTTAGAGTCTGTGTTCTACATGAATTCCCAGAGGAAAGAAACTTATCCAGTGAGAGTAGGATTTGGGTTGTCAAGGTGAGCCCAGGGTACAGAAATCTCATGGTGACAGTGTACACTGACACAGAATGTGCATTTGGAACTTCAAACAGGCTGCTTTTAACTTAGAGGTAGGGCCACTCTTTCACTGAGTGTCTAATGCTTTCCAGGACCCCAAGCAATATTCAACATTTATCTTGGGTTAAATCTAGAGTCTTTGAAATTCAATAAAAGGATTGTCTCTTAGAGAATCAAGCCAGTAAATAGTACTATGGAAACTGGAATGCATGAAGAGAAAAGTGTGCCTTTGGGTGCTGGCAAAGCATCAAGAGCCTAGATGAAATCTTTAAGTAAACAAAAGTAGAGCAATGAACTACAGCAAATTAATAGATAAAAGTGTTGTAAGTGGAAGGGATTTACCAGAATCCCCTTTTAAACTAGGCCACAGAGCCATCTTAACAAGCTATAAATACTTGTAGAATGTAAATAACTGTTATAATAAAAGAAAAGCTGGCATAGCCAGACCAATTTCAAGGGAAGTAAATGAAAATGGGCAAGAAACAACTGGTATTGGGAGCTCTCAATGGGTGAAGCTGAAAGTATGAGGTTACATGGAAAAGAAAGAAAAGCGCCATGTTTGATCAGTGAAGAAAATATTTTTCTTTATAAATATTCTGATTTTAAAAAGTACAAATACATGCTCATTAGAACAAATGAAACAATAAAAGAGGAATAAAAACAAGATAAAAACATCTCCAGCTGACCCCCAGCTCCTCCACTTCCACACTTCTGGGAGTAATAGATTAACGATGACTTTTACAAACAAGCAAGTCTTCAAATGAGAAGTTAGAGTTTTGTTCAGATTAAAATGTTTAAGACAAAATGTTAATTATCTTCTAAATACAGGGTATGCTGTAATCTATATTCAGCAATAGTTGTCAGTACATAAATGAATCAGTCCATTTGTTCCTTTAGGAATCAACCCCAGAAAATATTAAAATGGTCACATAAATGGAAAACCCAGCAAAAAAAATAGGGTTTGTGTGGCAATGTTTTTGCAGAACCAAGATATAACCACATTTTTCTGCAACCAAGATATAGCCACATTTTTCTGCAAGTTTTTTCACTTTGCAGTGGATTGTGGGCAGCCCTTTAGTTGAGTAGGCAAAGATTTATTTCATCCATGATGAACACTCAGATTGTTCCCAATGTTGCCATTATAAGCAGTGAGGCAAAAAAACAAACAAACAACAGCATCATATTGGGTTGGCCAAAAGGTTGTTCAGTTTTTTCCATAGGATGGCTCTAGTAGCACTTAGTTGTCTTTAACTTCATTCTAAACAATTTTGTTAGATTGTATGTGACAGCTGTCATATCAGGGTGTGTTTAAAAAAAGATTTATCAAAATTGATGAATGTTTGTGTAACCATTTTAATATTGAAGATGGAAGAAAAAAAGCAACATTTTCAGCATATTATGCTTTATTATTTCAAGAAAGGTAAAAACACAACTGAAAACACAAAAAAAAGATTTGTGCAGTGTATGGAGAAGGCGCTGTGACCGATTGAATGTGTCAAAAGTGGTTTGTGAAGTTTTGTGCTGGAGATTGCTCGCTGGACGATGCTCCACATTCTGGTAGACCAATTGAAGTTGATAGCGATCATATTGAGACATTAATTGAGAACAATCAATGTTATACCATGCAGGAGATAGCCAACATACTCAAAATATCCAAATCAAGCACTGAAAATCATTTGCATCAGCTTGGTTATGTTAGTTGCTTTGATGTTTGGGTTCCACATAAACGGAAGAAAAAAAAAAACCTTCTTGACCGTATTTATGCAAGCAATTCTCCACTTAAAGAAAACGTTCCATTTTTAAAACAAGTTGTGATGGGCAATGTAAAGCGGATACTGTACAATAATGTGGAATGGAAGAGATCATGGGGCAAGTGAAATAAACCACTACCAACCACACCAAAGGCCGGTCTTCATCCAAAGAAGGTGATGTTGTGTATATGGTGGGATTGGAGGGGAGTCCTCTATTATGAGCTCCTTCCAGAAAACCAAATGATTAATTCCAACAAGTACTGCTCCCAGTTAGACCAACTGAAAGCAGCACTCCATGAAAAGCGTCCAGAATTAGTCAACAGAAAACACATAATCTTCCATCAGGATAACACAAGACCACATATTTTTTGATGACCAGGCAAAAACTGTTACAGCCTGGCTGGGAAGTTCTGATTCATCCGCCCTATTCACCAGACATCGAAACTTCGGATTGCCATTTATTTCGGTCTTTATAAAATTTGCTTAATGGAAAAAATTTCAATTCCCTGGAAGACTGTAAAATGCACCTGGAACAGTTCTTTGCTCAAAAAGATAAAGAGTTTGGGGAAGATGGAATTATGAAATTGCCTGAAAAATGGCAGAAGGTAGTGGAACAAAATGGTGACTATGTTGTTCAATAAAGTTCTTGGTGAAAATGAAAAATGTGTCTTTTATTTTTACTTAAAAACCGAAGGCACTTTTTGGCCAACCCAATACATATATTTTTATATGTGGTACTATCATTTTGGTAGAGCCAAAGGGCTTATAAAATTTTAATTATAATAGATATTACCAGACTATTTTGAAGAAAAGTTTCAGTTAACACCCTCCCACTAGTAATATGGCTAAGAAAGTTTCAGTTTTCTCACATTATTAGACCTGAATGTTACAGTTATTTTACTATTATTTAAACTTGCATTTTCTTCTGAACTCTGGTTGACACCTTTGAAATTAATTTTTTCAGTCTTCGAATTGTCTCTCCTGTGAATTGCCTGTCCATCTCTTTTACCAACTGACTCTTTCCTTTTTAATTGTTTTGTGTCAATTTGTAGGATGCCTTTATATATTCTGGAACTTAGGTCATCTCCTAATTTATTCAGGTTTTATTTTATAGTTTATTTCATATACGCAACTTACTTATGTTATGAATTTTGTCACTAGGTATTTATAGTTTTGTCATATTTAGAATTTTTTTTTGTCTTTTTAATTAAGAAGTAGAGCACATCTATAGCAAAGTGCAAGAAAATATAAATGTACACTTCAATGAAGCAATACCCAGCACACATCTAAGTAACCATTTTTAGCACTTTTAGATCAGAAAATAGGCTATCACTAGCACCCAAGATGTTCTCTGCTGTGCCACCTCCAAATTGCTATCCTTCCTTCTCCCAAAAGGTCACCCCTTTCTTAACTTTGAATATTTTGCTTTTTTTTTTAATCGAACCATATACACAAAGAATAATACAATGTCTATTCTGTTGTGTCTGACTATGTGGGGGCAGCGTTATGTATTTCAGATTCATAGTAGTATATTTAGATACTTTATTGTCACTGTGCTGTATATCCATTCTATTGTGAATGGACATAAAGATTGTTTTCAGTTTGGGATTATTACATATGCAGTTATGGTGATTTTCATCTGCATTTACCTAATGATTAGTGGTGTTGAACATTTTTTTGTGTGCTTATTAGCCATTCGTGTCTTCTTTGGACAAATATCAACTCTTTTGCCCATTTTTGAATAAGGTTGTTTGTTTTTTGTTGCTGTTGAATTTTAGGACTTCTCTATATATTGGATATTAATCTCTTATCAGAGAAATGATTGGCAAATATTTTCTCGCTTTTCATAGGTCAGCTTTTTACTCTGTTGATAGTGTTCTTTGATGTACAAATGTTTGTAAGTTTTATGATGTTCAATTTGTTTAATTTTGCTTTTATTGCCTTGTCTTTTGTGTCAGATCAAAAAAATCATTGCCAAATCCAATGTTGTGAAGTTTTGCCCTGTGGTATCTTCTAAGAGTTTTATTGTTTCTGATCTTACATTTAGGTATTTGATCCATTTTGAGTCAGCTTTTGCATATGTGTTAGGTAAGGGTCCAAATTCATTCTTTTGCATGTGGATATCCAATTTTGAATGATCTTAGGAGCCTTGTTGAAACTAATTTAACCATATATGTAAAGCTTTATTTCTGGGCTCTCTATTCTATTCCATAGGTCTATAGGTCTGTATTTATGCCAGCACCACACTATTTTGATTATCTTTGTAGGAAGTTTGTAACTTTGTAGTAAGTTTTGAAATCTGAAAGTATGAATCCTCTAACTTTGTTCTTTTTCAAAATTGTTTTGGCAATTTGGGGTCCCTTGAAATTCCATATGAATTTTAGATGGATTTTTCTATTTCTGCAAAAAGAGTTGTTAAAATTTTGATTGGGATTGCATTGAATCTGTAGATCTTTTTGATAAGTATTGACATCTTAATAATATTAAATCTTCCAGTCTATGAACATGGGTTGTCTTTCCATTTATTTATGTCTTTAATTTCTTTCAGTAATGCTTTATAGTGTTCATTGTGTCTTTCGCCTCCTTGGCTAATTACTCAGTTTTAATTTTTTTGATGCTATTGTAAGTAGAATTGTTTTCTTAATTTCCTCTTCAGATTGTTCATTGTTAGTGTATAGAAATGCAACTGACTTTTGTGTGTTGACTTTGTATTCCACTACTTTGATAAATTTGTTTTATTAGCTCAAACAAAATTTTTGGAGTCTTTAGGGACTCTTGTATATAAGATCATATCATCTGTGAACAGAGATCATTTGACTTCTTTATTTTTAATTTGGATGCATTTAATTTATTTTTTCTTGCTCAGTTGCTGTTTAGGATATCCAGTACTATGTTAAATAAAAGTGGTGAAAGCAAGCATCCTTGCCTTGTTCCTGATTTTAGAAGAAAAGCTTTCAGTATTTTACTGTTGAGTATAATGTTCACTGTGGATTTTTCATGCATAGCTTTTATTATGTTGGGGTAGTTTTCTTCTATTTCTTTATTGTCTTTATATCATGAAAAGTTGTTGAATTGTGTCAAATGCTTCTTTCTGCATCAAATGAGATAATCATGTATTTTTTTCTCTTCATCCTGGTAATGTGATGTACTAAATTGATCAATTTGCATATGTTGAACGTTCCTTGCTTTCCAGGAATAAATCCCACATGGTCATGGTGAATAATCCTTTATGCTGTTGAATTTAGTTTGCAAGTATTTTGTTAAGAATTTTTGCTATTTTTTAGACACCTTCAGTGTTCTTATGGGGAACAGATCCAATTTCCTGGCTTCTCAGTTTCTTGACTTTATTTCCAAAGACTTTCTCCTTCAGTCTCCTTCAATAAGTCACTGACACCTTCAATCACACATATCTGCCTGGGCCCCAACCTTGTCCTTCTCTATTCTTCCCTGTCTGTGAATGGGCACATTAAGTTTGAGGTATTAGTGAAGAATTAAAATGGGAATCTAACATATACAGTTAGATTTGAGTCTGGAATTCAGAAAAGTTGTATGGATTGGAGATATAAACTTTAGAGGCATGACCTTAATTAAGATGTCATGGGGATAGACTATAGAGTGAGAATAGGAGAGGGCCTAGGATTGAACAATGACTAGCTTCAATATTTAACGACCAGAAGATAACCAAGAGACAGGGAAAAAAGTAGCCATAGAGGTAAAAGGAGATACTATTGTCATGGTAGTCAACAGAATACAGTGCTCTGGAAAGAGGCAATTTAATGATGTCCTAAGCAGTCAAGATTGGAAAATAAGCAGGAGTTTGAATGTTACTGAGGATATTTGAGTCCATATTAAAAACTATTTTAGTGACATAGAGGAATAGAAACCACATTAAAGAAGGTAAATAAGAAGAGAGGAAATTTAAAAATAAAAAATATATCAGCTACTTTACTGAAAGCCAGAGAAGGAAGCTTGTTTATTTAATTATGTTTTTATGGGTACAGTTAGACCACAATTTCTGATGTGTTTATCATTTACATTTCTTTCAAACAATACCAGGTCTCTGTCTCCTCTTCTGATCCACCTCTACCACCACCAGCAATACTACCCTCTCCTACCACCACCACTACCTTCTGGTTCCAAGTTACCACCTTTTTTACAAAGAATATAGCAATAGCATCTTATTGATGTTTCCTTATCCATTCCTCTCCTCTAGCAATAGATTCTTCACACAAAGCCAATGATCTTTCATAAACATAAATCATATCATCTCAAAGCTTAAAACACTTTGATGGCTTCCCGTTGCTCTTAGCATAAAGACTAAAATTCCTTATCTAATTTACAACACCCCCTGTGATGTGTTCCTGCTTTCTTTTCTAACCTCATTTCATGATATTTCCCTACTTCTAACTTTAAGTGACACTAGGTTTATTTCAGTTCCCTGAACATGTCAAGCTTGTTCACCAGGCTCTAGTTTCATGAGAGATGGATTGAGGCCTGTCTTGCTCAGAAAATTTTCTCAGGATCTAGCAGATTTCTTATATGTACAAGGTGTACAATAAAGATTTCTTGAATGAAGAAATGATACTTCTTGTGCTTAAATAAAACATGGGGGGGGAGACATGAGGGGAAAGAAAGGAGGAGAAAAAAAGCAGAGAAGAGAAAGAAAAAGTGGGGTAGAAAAAAAAAGAAGTGAAAGGAAATGAGCAATAATTACCTTTTGTTCTAAATAAAATCCAAAATCTTTAAGGTATCTGTGGCTTACAAACCTCTTAATGGTTTACCTCTTAACTAAGTTTGAAGTTCTCTTCTGACCATTTGTCCATCCTCACTCCAAGACATTTTTGCACCTATAGGCCTGAAAAACTACATGCATGAATTCCATATGGATAATCTGCATTATTTGCTATATTCTCTCTGACCACTAGGCCTTTGAATTGCTGTTCCTTATGCTTCTATTACTCATTCCTACCTACCCAAAGCCCAAATCATTTTTTTAAACTGTTTCCTACTAAATTTTGTGTCTCAGCTTAGATCTTGCTACTTTCTGAAGTCTTTCCTTATACTAGTGTAGATTAGCATTATAGCAATAAATAGATTTAAAAATAACACTGCTCTTGGGGCACTGTGTCAGTTCATAAAATCATAAATGCTATTATTGTTGTGGTTGTTTTTGTTTTTATATAATACTCAGAGACATGAGGGGGAATATGTTTTATTTCCTCCTAGAATTTATTACTAAGCTCTGATTTTTAGAGTTGAATTTTAATAGCCTTATAATAACCAAATTGCTACTAGTTTTAAGCCAAATCTAACTCATAATTAAAAGTATACAAGCAGTATTTCTGTTGATGGAATTAGTAAAATTGATGTTAAAGTTGATTTATTATTATTATCATTTGGTAATGGTGGCTGATAGTTGTTACTCCAGATATTTGTGATTGATTGGGAGTTTGCAATGATTGACAAGCCCCCTAGTGGTGCACACGTCCTGGTACTCAGAAACAGAGAGAGGTACTGGCGTGTTCCTTTGAAATCACACAAATGCAGGAGGGAGGTGGTTACACAGACAGTGATGGCTTGATTACAGAGTGAGTACTTTATCCTTGAATCCATGCTTTTCTTCACTTGAGGGGACGCCTTCAAAGCAAAACCCTTTTTAGTGACTTTGACAAGAGATAACCCTCTTAGGAACAATGATACATGCCTGGTTTTCTTCTGAGGCAATCAGTCTTATTTTCTTTAAGAAGGCAAGGCCTGAAACAAACAAAAACCTGACAAAATTTTAGTTATATTATAAACAGGGTAAATTGGCAAAAATGCTATAATCATTCTCCTGTATATCTGACACCATTAAAGTAGCACTTCATTTAAAATCTGGTATCAGGATTTACATGGTGAAGGGCAAAGACCTATTCAATTGAATTCAAGTAAATAATACCTTAGATAGTCACATTTCCAGGTTAGAGCTGTTTCTATAAGTATCATAGTTTTATATCAATTTCAAAATATTGAATTGACTTCATCCTGCATATATCTTATAACCCACTTTTCAAAGGGGAGGAAATCAGTAATTCATTCATCAGATATATACTGCATGTTTACTATATGGTACATATGTGCTGTACACATATAATATGTATACTATGTATTTTAGTAGCTGAGGATATAGCAGTAAACAAAAGCATCTCCACCATTCTTCAGTTCTAGTCTAATATGAGTGGAGAAATTAATAAACTAATGTACAAATAAATCATATAATATGTCAGAGTCTTGAGTGCTCTGAAAAAAATAAGTAGGATGGGTGGGGGGAGTGGAAGTGCAAGGAGTAGGGGAGAGTTGCTGTTTGAGAAAGAACGTAAGGGTGGCTTCTGAGAAGGTAGATGAGACCTGAAGGTGGTAAGAAGGTTGCTATCAGATATCTGGAGGAAGAGCATTTCCAAGGGCACAGAAGAGCAAGTGCAAAGACCCACGTATGAGGCTATACTTAATGTGTTTGGGAAATGGGGAGGAAGCCAGTGTGCCTGGAGCTGCTTAATTGTTTTAGGAGATATGGTCAGTGAGATAGAAGGAGTCTAATTTTATAGGGCCTGTAAGCAACTAGCATTTACTCTAATGAAATTGTGTATCCTTGTGAGGGCTTTGAAAGAAAAGGAGTGTCAAGAGAACAACTGGTTATATAGTCTGGGTTTTGAGAGACAGGTCCAGGCTAGAGCTAAAATTTGGGTGTATAGTTGCTTTGAAAATCATGATAAAATGTCCTAGTGAGGAAAAGAAAATCACTGGACAAAATATCAAGAAAATATTTAGTGGAGTAGTGGTGGTGGTGGTGGGTGAATGGATTCAATAAGAGGAAGAAGAAAATATATAAGGATAGCAAATATAGACGGTTTTTTTGAGGAGTAACGTTATAAAGAGAAACAGAAAAACGGGGTGATAGCTGGAAGGGAATGTGAAATCAAAAGGGACTTTTAAGGTGTGAAGGTCTATAGCATATTTTTCAAGTCAAATGGAATGTCCCAGTAGAGAAGGTAAAAATGAAGGTATTGAAGAGATAAGGGTTACATGCTGGAGAAATGCCCTGAATGGGCAGTAAACTGAGGGGTTTGTCTTGAGAACAATAATAGAACCTCCATAATAATAAAAGCAAATACAAGCAGATATATGGGGAGATGAGGTGGTGAGAACATGTGGATGTAGGCTTTTGATTGCCTCTATTGTCTCAGTGGAATCGGACCCAAAGGCATCAACTAAGAATGAGGGTGAAGGAAAATTGTGTAAGTTGGGGGAGATCAGAAAGTGACTGGACTAGGGGATTGTGATATAATTGCTATTTTCATCAAAGACTCACTTAAGGTTAGTGACATGGATGTTTTTGTTTTTCTCCAGCATATTTAGTTTATGTGGATCCAGGTTCTGAGTAGATGAAAAGGGGATTTAACCAAGGTTATGGGTATAGCTAGCCAGGTGAGATGAAAGGAGAGGACAATGTGATTGAAAAGATGTGTCAAGTAATGATTATAATGTAGATAATGAAATCTAAACTAAATGAAAAGTATGGACATGGTAGAAACAGTGAAAAGTTCACAGGGCTAGTAGTTATAGGATTGCCAGAGATGGGATACTAGGGAAATGGAGGTCAAAAGTGGGCTAACTGAAATCAAGAAAAAGGAGTGGCATTTATTGATAATGACCAACTCTAAAGTATGACTGTGAGAATAGTTGAATGGGATAGGGTGAAGGACAAGGACAAGGAAAAAAATGGATGTCAGGGAACAGAGAGGCGAACAATTGGAAGGATTATTTATGTGGCTATTGAAGTCATCATGAATGATCACATAAGTAATGGTGGAAAGAATGAATAGGGTAGGAAACTCTTTAAGAAATGAATAGAGTGATCTAAGGCTTGGTAGATGAGAAAAATAAAAAATTGGTTTAGTATTCTGATAATAAGACTTTCGATGGAGAGTGGCCTGGAATGAGCAGCTTCTGAAAGAGAAGAGAAGACACCTGGTTGGAGTGTTTGGGATAGAAAAGAGCCAGTCTCGGTTTATGAAGGATGTGGGAGAAAAAACAGCCACCACTTATGAGGGCTGCCAAATAACCAGTGACCTTGGGGGAAAGATGTAATTCAACTAAAGTAATAAAACAAAGGCAGAGGGTCAAAATTAAAGGTAGGAGATTTTGTTGATGACTGACAGTGAGTCAGTTACAAAATACCCAATGATTTGTTAACTTCACAAAAGATGTTTTGTGGTTTGGCCTCCAAGGTTTTATTTTTAAAACCACATACACAAATCAGTTATCGTATGTGTTCACAGATTTGGAGGTAGAGACACAAGTGATGCCAAGTTTTCATAACTAGTCTGAATATAAAACACACAGAACCTTGGCTTGGTTCCAGTTATAGAAATCACTATTGTAAACATCTTTTTGAATTTAATTTCATTTTTCAGAAGAGGGGTCCTAAGCAGGCATAAAAGCAACAATTTATCAAACTGCCTGAAGGGTAAGATGTGAAAAACGATGATGAAAAACAACCACCTGGACAGGACAAGAAATGAAACTAAGAGGATTTTGAAGAGTTTCTACCCAATTTCCCTAAGTTCCAGGAAGTTTTCTTAGGAGAAATGGTGATGCTTGAAAAACACATCATTCCTAGGATAGTAGAGACTTCTGGTCAGCATATGTGACTTTAGGGAGAAATAAATAATTCACATTTTAGAAAAAATAATTAACTAAAGGTGAGTCTTTAATAAAGTCATAAAGTAAGCAGGAAATGGACATATGTCTTGTCTTCACAAACTCTTTCAGGACTCAGTGAATAGTAAATGGAGGTAACAACATAATTTTAGGGTGGCTTGTTTCCACTCTGTTTGTCCAGACTTAGATTAGTGTGTGAAATAGTTACTTTATTGTATATGATGTGTGCCAGTGTATTTTATAATATTTCCTTAGTAAAGGCAGTGAATGTCTCATGTTTGCCTTTATATCCCCCACATTCTGGAAACAGAGTGGATATTCAAATATTGAATCAACTTGAAAAACATGAATAGTTCTAATTTTCCAAATTTTGCATTTTTCACAACATGAGTGAGTACCAATATCAGGGATAGTTTCAGAGGGTAAAAAGAATAAAAAAATAAAGATTAAGTAAAAATATTCAAAGATTATATAATTGAAAGTTGTTAAGAGAGTAAATATTAAATGCCATCAACACCAAAAAAAAAAAGAGAGATAATTCTGTGAGGGGATTGTGGTTATTGTTTCACAATATACACGTGTATCAAATCACCATGTTGTATACCTTAAACATACATATATGTTAATAATATCTCAATAAGATGGAGAAAAGAAAAAAAATACTTAAAAGAGTTAAGTAAAAATAAAGAAAAATGAATATAGAAATATTTGTGATTAGCGTTTGTAACTCATTGTCATTTCTCTTTCTTCTTAGTGTTGCTTGGTAGTAGTTATGTGAAAAAATTTCAACTCTGGGGAGTAGACAGTTGACTTTTTCGAATGTATGATGAGCGCACTCATGACTTTTCCATAAAGAAAATGTCAACTTTTAAATGTATATAAAAACTTGCTTTCTCATTGTCTTGTACAAACATCACTTTCAAACAAAAACAGCCCTGTCAACCAAGAAGCAGTTCAAAACATATTGCATTTTTACTGAGTTCTCTCTTGAAATTACCAAAAAGGGGGAGATGGAGAGTATATTCTTAACACTTAGAAAAAACTTCTAATACATGTCCTTTCATCATATTTCTTACTTTAAAACATCTCCCACAAAGAAGTTGCTCTCCTAAATGTCTCTTCTTGCTGATCTACCTCAGACTCTCCCTTCACCTTTGCTTATGTTAATCTTATATTTTTTCCTCCATTTCCTTTATTCTACCCCCTGATCTGCTACAGTCTTCATTTACATAGAAGGACCCAGAAGGCTGTTAGCAAGACAAAATATTCTTTAGCTGAAGTGGGAAGGAAACTGGGCTGTGAAAACTCAAGCTTTAATATCTTACTCTTGGCCAAATAAATTGTAGTGGAGGCTTGAGTAGAAGGGGGTGAGAAAAAGAAATTTTTTACTCGATCTTTAAGATTTTCAACTGAAAATCTTGTAAGATGTATTTACATTAAGTCAAAGGATTTTGCTTGATCTTTGTTTTAGTTCAAATTGGAATAGAAATAAAAACTCAAGGCTTTCATTCAGTATATGGATTAATTCCTTATCCAGACATTCTTTTGCTCCAGCTCACTAAGATCCCTAGATCTTAGGGATTTTCTCAGTAGTATCCCCATGGAAGAGAGAAGAATACTCAACGAGATGCTTCCAACACAGAGCTCTGTAGAAAGTTGAGGAAAAAAGGAACTACTATTTTGCAGAAAGTCCTTAAAGTGAAACAGACCACAAAGTCTCTAATTACCAAGAGCATACCCAAGGCAAGCAGGCAGCCTTCTGTTTACCTCAAGACTAGTAAGGAGACCTGCTGGCTTTCCCTCAAAGATAACAAATGGTATTTATTGCTGTGTGAAAGAATCTTGCCAGATTAAGTGTATTTGCAATAAAAAAGGTTCACATTGGCATTTTTTAAACCCTTGAAGAAAATGAGTTTGTTATAAGAAGCAGCTTTGGACGTCAAGCTAACTACGTGCTGTTCCTTTCCTTTCTTCAATACAAAATGAAAATAGTAGTACTTAGCCTACCCAGCTTCTTGAATTTGTTGTGAGGCTCACATAAGATGATTCTTCTGATGGCATTAGAAGAAATGAGCTATAGATTTCCATTTACATTCTACAGATGTAAAGTATTGCTCTGTACCTCCTGACTATTATCGTTATTTTTATTAGGCTAGTTTATAAAACTTGCTTTATTGAAATACAGTTAATAGGAGGGTTTGACTACTGAACCCTCATGGAGCATTTTAGAAAATAATTGAATATTAAATAATCATTTAAAAATCACTTAGACGCAGCTTAGCTTTGAGGCTTCTAGGCTGAAGTGCACATTTAATACATATAATAAGTTTTCTTGATATTTGCATGTGTGATAAAAGAGGGAAACTTCTATGAAAAATGAAAAAAACCCTAATGAGATGCACATAATACCAAAAGAAAAAAGGAAGGAAAAGAATAATCAAAACAAGTGCTTCCAGATAGCAGAGTATCTTAATAATGTAAATAAGAGCAAAATGCAAGCTGAGAGATCACCAAAATAAAGAATAAATCTAGACTGATAAATGGCCTTTCATATTGACTTAGAAAACAAAGAAAACCATTTTAATGTAAATATAACATTTATGATATGTACAAAAATTTTGTTTCTAGGTAGGAGATTCACTTGGTAAGCCAATAAGTGTTGGTATTCGTCGATATCACCAATAACTGTTCTATGTCAGGCCTTGGCAGTTGGAAGAGACTTCCGAAATATTCTAGTTTTTTCCTGAGGTAGAGGCTACTACTGAGATTCAGACTAAGAAAATTCTTTATTGTGTTTGGAAATGCTTGGCATCCCTGTTCTCAGGGAAACAAACGTGAGACGTCTCTCCTAGCCATTTTGACAAAATCGCCAAAATCTTTACAGACTTCCAGTACACAATAGCTGGTGGTAAATCCCACTCCGTCTTCCCAGGAGCTGCTTCATTTTGCACCTCAGGAATCACAGAGTCCCAAGGAAGTTAATTGATCCTCCAAAAGCCACAGAGAGGCAGACCTGGGAAGTGACTTTTCCATCTTGGTGCTTTTCCATCTTGGTGCTTTTCCACTACCTCAAGCTGCCTCCTCTCCAAGTCCCCTAAAGTGCAATTGGAACAGCTCTGGAAGACTACACAACAAACTTCTAACCCAGGTTGCTTTTTTACAGTGGGAATGAAGAGACAGCAGTGAAAAGAATTTACCTTTTCTCCATATTCCTGTGACTTTTTTGAAGAATTCACAAGAAGTATGCATTAGATTTGTGATTTTTAAAATAAATAAATTCTATTTGGTGTCTCTTTTTTTCTATTTCTAAGATAATTGGAGAGAACATTTTGTAATACTCTGTGGAGTATTTCTTTCCATTTTTATACGTTGAAAGAAATGACACATAATGCTCTTCCGGAGGTGTTATTTTTCTACATGATTACCACTTCTACTCTCTCTGTTCCTGTTAAATATTAAGAATTCTGAATAGAATTCTCCTTCCGTTTGATCTTCCCATTGTTTTTCTCCTCTTATCTCACTATGCAATGTTGATGAAGTATTCCACATTTCATGTATTGGTGCCCATGCACTGAAAAATAGCAAAATCATGGCAGGATAAAATATGTTGGACCATTGAAAACACAAAGGACAAAATAAAAATCACACATTTACAAATGTGTTTTTTCAATAAAGGCAGAAGGCAAACTAAATTAAGTCATTTCTAATACTGACAAGTAAGATACCCATTTGAGAATCAATAGCATCACTTACCAATGTAAGATCACTAGTTTGTTTTACCAAATTAAGACCTCTTAAGTGGTGAGCAGACTACATTCTTTGGGGCATTATTCATTTCTTCACATATTTTCTTCACCAAAGCCTTTCATCCTGTATAAATTCAGAAGGAAATTAAGTTGAAATAAAAAGAAACTCAAGGTACTATCAAGACCTATACTCCGGAATTAGGCCAACTTCTCTCTCCTTATTCCCCCATGTCCACACTTGCTGGGACTTAGCATCTCCTTTGAATTTATTGTTGTCATAGAAACATGTGTTCTTAGTTGACCTTTTGTCTTTCAAGGGGAAAGATAAACATACCACCCACTTTGGGGCCCCAACTAGAGGCTATTCCCAGAGAAATGCACCTTCCCAGCTGCAGAGTCTGACATGCCCAGGAGAGCAGCCATCTCCCAGCCTTGTTGCCAGCAATAGGCAGAGAATGGATGCCAGCTGTACTGCAGCTGGAGCTTCGTGAACCCTTTCCTATTAGGCCACATCCTGTCTGTCTTTTAGGAGTGAAGGAATGCTTCAGGTCAAATAAAGAACAGTCTTCTGCAATATAACCCCTAGGATTAATCATTTGAAAATAAGAGCAGGCAGGCCACCTAAGGTAAAGGCTAAGTAATAAAATATCTCCAATTGGACATAATGGAAATATACTGCATGTTATAGATTAGAATGCTTAAAGGGAGGAAAATTCTAATGTTTATAAGTCCTGCATACTATAAATGAATTTTAGATTTGGAAGACATTTGGGGTATTGAGGCTTAGAATCTGGACCCACATCATAGCAGTGACCAGTGACACATCTAGTGTGTATCCTGGGTCATAGTGTAGAGTTTTTAAAAAGTGCCACTTCTGGGGATATGCCACTGAGTGCCTTTGTGTAATGAAATTAGCTGCACAAGTACTGTATGAGGGAGCCCTGCTGGTATGTCTATCTGTATACTTAGCATTTTGACTTAGATGTTTCAGAAACATCTCAGACTCAACAGAGAACTCTTGGTTTCTTCCACAAACCTGATTTTCCTCCATACCCATCCCCATTTCAGTAAATGGAAGGCAAATGCATACAGTTGTTTAAGTCAAAATTGTGGTTGTTCTAGAGCCTTCCCTTTCCCCTTGGGAGCCCCCACCCCATTTGCCACATTTAAACGGTCTGAAAGTCCACCAATCTCACCTCCAAAGTGCTTCTGGAATATACCTTCTTCTAGTAGCCTCTAGTTAATCTCCTTTCTCCCATACATTCCACTAGCATGTTTCATTCTCCCCACAGCAACCAAAGTGTTCTTTTATAAAACCAACCAGTCTAGGTCACTTCTTCCTACTAACACCCTAAAGTGTCTTCGACGTTTTCTTGGAGTTAAATTCGGCTCTTTATCATGACCTAAAAGGCTGTGCATGTTCTGAACTCTGCTTAGCTCTCTACCCTCCTCACACCATTATCTACCTTACTCATTGCAGTTCATACTCTTCCCTCAAAAATACCAATCCATTTCATGCTCAGAGATTTACCTATGCTGATCCTCTGCCTGAGCTATTCATTCCCTAGAACTTTCACATGACACCCAACTTCACTTCACTCAGCACTGTGCTCTAGCAGCATCTTTTCAGAAAGGCCTTCCCTTGGCAACACTCTTTATAATGAAGATAATAAACTAAATTAATTAAAACACTTAAAGAAATAAAACCGTTTCCTTGTTATTATTACATCACCCAGTGTATTTTCTCTATACCACTTATTGCATTCCAAGTTTACCTTTTTGTTTCCCTGTTCATTGACTATCTTACCCTATTAGAAGGTAGGGACCTCAACTGTACCTAAAACATTGCTTGGCAACATGGTGTGAGCTTTATATAAATATACACATACGCATACCTATTTTTATAAATGGAAATTATTCCTAACATTGTGCAATAACTAATTTCTCCTATCTATCCTCAGTGACACCTTAGTTCACTTTCTTTTTTAACTCTTTTATTTTAGTCTTCTTACTTCTTCTATAATTGAAGAGAAGCACAACTGAGACTTACTGCAAAGGAAAAAAGTGGGTTAATCTGTAACTAGTTTTGTGTTACTCCTAGGTGGTAATCTGGGACCCTAGATCACCATTCCGCAAAGAATCCTTGCCAGGAAAGCACTTTGATTTGTTGCTTTAAAGGAGATTTAGAAACATCTCTCCCTGCCTGGTTTGGCATGGAAGAGTGAATAAACATGCTTGAACTCACTACATGCTTCAGGGCATATGTGTATAGTTTAATATAACACATTCTGAAAACTTCTTTCTCCGGGAATACAGTCACACGACCATGCAAACAGAAGACACCCGTTATTGAGTCTAATTAGCTCCTGGGTGGTCTGGCACTAGAATCCTCACGTTGACAGCTTAGTGTATTCTTCATAATGTCTTGAACCCAAAGAAATCAAAGATTCACTCATTATATTATTTTATACATTGTTAGCATTAAAAAGTATAACTTCAGTTATAATTATCACAGATGATTTTATTATAAAAGCAATAAATACATATTTATGCCCATGCTTTTAATTCTTCTATAGCCATTGACAACAAGTTTTCCACAGTTGTATCTTGGTCTTTATTATTATTATCATTTTGTATCCAATAATGTCTTTATCTCCCAAATTATAACATGTATTTTTTCTCTTTTTCTCATAATTTTAGTGAGCTCTCATAAACTCTTTACATATGTAGCTTATTTGTTCATTCTCTCCTCTCTATATCACAATATAGATTAGGTGATTCAAAGAGACTTTGATATAGCTCATTTAGAAATCAAACAGATGTCAGTATGATTCCTTCCATCACATCTCCTCCTAAGGCAGTCTCTGACTTTTTCTATAGAATTCCATTTCTGCATAACCTGATGGTTTAGAAACTTTAATTCTCCAAATTCTTAGAAGTTCCAACGTGAAGTGTCAAAGAATATGATATGGTGAGGAGGGGGAAAGGGGCAGAGAGCAGGGCTGTGACATCACCCTTGTTTCCATCTGCCAGAGAAGATCCTCTTTATCTCTTTTAAATATTAGACCTCTGAATAGTATTTATTTTGAAGAAATTATTTCTACTCCAAAAAAAATTGAAAATTATTGTTTGACTCAATGATTTGTGCAACTCTGTGTAGCACGAGACAAGCACCAGGTTGAGGTAGGCTTAGTATACCTGATGCTACTCGAGGAACTTGGGTCTACAAGACACTGAACTGTTCACACTTCCCAGACACCTGGAAATGTGACCCTCAGACCTCAGGCTTGTGGGAGAACCCCAGGTCCTCCCATGTGTGTGCCTGGGAACTCTCTTGTTTCTGAAAATAATTAGACCATCTTGAAAGTGGACCATGTTCCTCAGTACTTGATTACAGTTGAATGAAACAATAGCCTACATCTTGATCCATTATATTTTCTACTTCCTCTTCTTTGCTTTTGATTATAATGTTCCTTAAGCCTAGCATCCCTCAGTAGGAATCCCTACCTTCTTCACTCCAGGCATTTCCCTATCAAAAATCTTACTCATGGGGGCTTCCCTGGTGGCGCAGTGGTTGAGAGTCCACCTGCCAATGCAGGGGACACGGGTTCGTGCCCCAGTCCAGGAAGATCCCACATGCCACGGAGCGGCTAGGCCCGTGAGCCATGGCCGCTGAGCCTGTGCATCCGGAGCCTGTGCTCCGCAACGGGAGAGACCACAACAGTGAGAGGCCCGCATACCACAAAACAAAAAAATCTTACTCATTCTTCTAGACTTAATTAAAAACCTATCTCATCTGTAAAGCCCCCCATGATTCCATCAGTCAGAAATGATTGTTACTTCTTCTGTACTGAACAACCTGTACTTCATCATAGGACTTACATCATCCTGCCCCAGTTTATGATTGTTTTATGCTGCTTGCCCCTGAGAGCCGACCTGTGTCTTACATTTCAGTATTCACCTCTTCCCCACCTGCTCACCCCAGGACATAATGTAGTTCCCTGTGCACGCAGTAAATGTTCAATAGGAGATTACAGTTCTGGATTAGTTAGAAAGGTAGATGACCAGTCAAGATTCTTCATTTTAGATATCATAAACCAACCCAGGCCACTGTAAAGAGAAAAGGAATTTTTAAAAGACTATTTAGAAGTTGTGCTTAGAGACTACACTATCAGGAACAATCTCTAAAGTGATGTCAGAGAATTGGTTCCATACAGACCTCTATGCAACCACCACTGTGCACCGGCGCCGCTATTGTACTGTGGAAACCATGAATGCTACTACTTGGGCAGGCTGACAGAATCACAGCCATTGGCTGCTTTGGAACTTGATGCATCCTTATTTGCTGCCCTGCTCTTGCCTGCATGGATTTCTCATTAGTCCTGTTTCTTTGCATTAAATATCTTTGAGTTGAAGTGTTAGAATCTGGGGAGATTGTGTCTGAGAAAATGAGTTTTCACTTCTCCTGGAGGCCATCTCTGCCCCTACCAAGACTCACCAGGTAGAGAAGTTACCTAAAAGAGAAAAAGGTTTTAGAGGCCAAATGTCAAAAATGAACTTGAGGGGCTTCCCTGGTGGCTCAGTGGTTGAGAATCTGCCTGCCAATGCAGCAGACACGGGTTCGAGCCCTGGTCTGGGAAGATCTCACATGCCGCGGAGCAACTGGGCCCGTGAGCCACAATTACTGAGCCTGCGCGTCTGGAACCTGTGCTCTTCAACAAAAGAGGCCGCGATAGTGAGAGGCCCGCACACCGCAATGAAGAGTGGCCCCCACTTGCCACACTAGAGAAAGCCCTCGCACAGAAACGAAGACCCAACACAGCCATAAAGAAAGAAAAAAAGAAAGAAAGAAAGAACTTGATTACAGGGTCATTTTTAATTCAACATTTCACAATTTATATTTATTGTAATCTGCAACTCTTCATTTTCTCATCTCTGAAAGAAAATCCTTAATCTTTTTTTGCCTTACTGTATATGATTTGTTTACTTTCAGTGCTGTCACAATTTATATTTATTGGAATGTCCAAATCTTCACTTTCTCAACTCTGAAAGAAAATCCTTAATTTCTTTTTGCCTCGTCAGTGATTTGTTTACTTTCAGTGCCTCTACGTATAAGATTTAGTTAAAATTCACTCCCAAATCCAATGCTTTTTTTGTATAAAATAAAATGCCCCATGCTGAACTTATTGTATGTATACGTCTTCAGCCACATCTGTAGAATGTCTTTTTCCACCAAAATTGCTCACGTCAATTGACTAAAACAATACTTGGTATCTAGGCTATGTACATCATCTTGCCCTTACAACAGCTCCCTTTCCTTCACTCATTTTCCAGCTAAAACTCTTAATCCATCTGCTACTTTTCCTGAAACCATTGATATATACTGATATCCTTTTACCAGGACCCAGCTGGGCCTTCATCCACTGTTGCATTACTGAAAATGAGGAACAGAAGTCTTTATTCTTGATCTGCTATGTGGAAGAAGTCCTAATCCTTTTGTAATTGTACAGTCTCCAAAATAAATCCATGTTCTCCCATCATCTGAAACTTATATAAAAGCTTCTTTGGAAGCTTACATAAAATATTTTGTAGGCCACAAATAAGACATAATAATCAAGGCTCCTAAATGACCCATTGCTAACAGCTCCTCTCGTTGCTTTACTAAGTTGAGTGCATTCATATAACATATATTCTCTTTAAAAATCTTGTATGTATTGAAATTTAATTTATTTGAACCAGCCTTTATTGAGATAAAATATGAATCAGACTGTTCTAGGTTATGGGAATAGAAACTATATAAGTAAGACAAAGCCTCTACCTTCAAGTGGTTATGGACTAAAAGGAGAGAGAGATGGTGAACAAAAATGGCAGTATTTTGTGAAAAGTACAAGAAGTAGGTTTAAGATATTTACAATGATAATATAGTGGTGGGGGGGATGGATTTTTGTCTGGGGACAGAGGTCACATTTTTTTGAGTAGATGATGTTTAGCTAGGTTTTGAAAGATACATAGGAACGTTTCAGAGTTGAAAAGAGAAAGAGACGACCAGTCAGAGCAGAGGGAATAGCATGCACAAAAGTTCAAGAACTTGAAGCAGCATTAAGTAGAGAATTTTAAGCAGTTAATTAACAAGCTAGATGTGGCTGGACAAGTATATAGGAACAAAAACATGCAGGTTCTTATACGCCTACTGAAGACATTTAGCAATAATTTAGCTTTAAGGCTGCAGGTGATGGGAAGATGTTGAGGGAATTTTGAACTAGAAAATGACATGATTAGAGATATTCCTCTTGGCAGCATGTGGAGGAAAGGATGGAAGAGAGTGAGATTGGAAGTAAGAAGGCTAATTTAATAGGAAGCTATTGTAGCAGTACACACAAGATGGTTATAAGCTTAGCGACTAATGAAGGGTAGCTGTTGACTTGATTCCTGTATTTCTTGCTTGGGAGACTATCTGTCTAACCAAGCCAGGAAATCAGAAACAAGAGCTCAGTGATGAGTGGAGAAAACATAACTTCTAGTGAGATATTTTAGTGCAAATACCTAGTAGGCAATAGTTTCTATGGTCAGACACTTTGCAGAGAAGCCTAAGTAGAGATATAAAGTTGAAAGGTACCAGCATGTAGGTTTGGGAATTAGGTTCCCTAGGGAAGAAGATAGAGACTGAGAAGAGATATATAGTCAGAAACATAGAAATTTAAATAGCAGGGAAAAATGTTTCCAGCAAATGAATCCTATATGTAGGAAGAGAACCAAAAGAAAATGTCAGAGAAACAAAGGGCATAGAGTTTCTACAAAGAAGGAACAATTAAATAATAAAATGTCATAGTGAGACCAAGTTCTTTGGATTTGATATTCAAATCATTTATTCTCTGTCAGTGCGGCTTCCATAATATTGTATGAGTGGAAGAAGCAAGTGTAAACTTTTATGTTATTTTATTTTTTTGAAAAGCTAGCTAGAAAGCAATATACTGTATTGGAGAAATTTCTCAAAGATAGAGATTAAGCATATATCTGAGCTTAAAGGAAGGATTCTGTAGAAAATAAGAGTTTGAAGGGAAAACAGATAAACCAAAGTTTAGAGATGAGATGAAGAGTACAAATGGAGTTTTTTAGCCTCAACATAGATATGTGGAACCTTCTTTTTGGAGACTTGAGAGAAGGAAAAAAAAGATTCTTGGGGATGGAGATGCTATTGTCATTAGAATGGTAGAATGCTGAGTCATTTGGTCCCTGATGGTCTCACATTTTTGTGGTAGGAGAATAATTTAAATTAATAGAGTGAGCCATTCAGGGACTGGATGGGGCTTTTGGAGGTGGTACAGATTTGAAATAGCTGCTGGAGAAAATGTAAGAGGAGGTGTATCAAAGTGGAGTAGAGCAAGTGTTCTTGCCATATTCATTATAAATTTTTCTATCTTTATTTCTTATGTCATTTTCCATCTCAGAAGTATAATTAAATAACTCAATAGTCTCTTGTTTGTCATTTTCTTTCTTAATTGTATTCTTTCTTCTTTTTCCTCTCTCCTCTTCCAAACTGCCTCAAACTTTTAGTATTTCCTCTTCAAAATTCCTATTTGCAGCTGACAATTGACATTTGGGCCAAAGGGGAACATTCAGGCTTGAGAACAGCCAGATTACCGTTTCACCCTTCCTGTTTTGTTCTTACAGCATTTTTTTCTTCTACTACTACATCTGCATGGTTTGTGCCTACATTGCTCATTCAGTAATCTCCTTTTTCCTTTTTTTCTGGAATTTTGAAATGCTGTTTTAAAGCCTGTCATAGTCCAATCTACTTCTGTCCTCATGCTTAGGAGCCATGATGGACTTTTAGTGGCTTAAAAACGAAGACTTGAAGGAGTTATACATGCAGGTATCTGAGAGCTATGTCCTCAGTCTGGCTTCCTTTGTTGTGGAGAAATGGCATACAGAGGTTTCAACCTCATTTCTGCATATCATACCACCAAGTGAAAGACCTTGTTTTCCAGTCAAATAATAGTTCTGAACTTCAATAAGATTGGACCAATCTGAACAGATCACTTTGGTCTAGAATCTAGGCTTCAGACTGTTTGGCCTAAACCTGGGTTTACTGCATGTGTTACTGAGGTGAAGGGGATAAGATTGCACTGATTGGTTCATATCAATTAGGAGGCACTAGGATTTGAGGGTGGGGGTCAATTCCACCTTAATCAAATGAATCGTATATAATAGGGATGGGATGGGATGGAATGGATGCCAGGGAGTCAATAAAATGCTTACTACTCTAGGTTCAGTAGTGCTCATCTTCAATCTGTCTCCAGAGAAAAATCCCCCCATGCAGGCTCATTTCACATGTATGAGACCTATGTAGCTGCACACAATTACCATTTATTACACAGAGTATACAACACATAGTATATTATGTACAGGGTACATAGAAATAATGATCAAATTTTTGGTCTTTCTCCCCAAGTCTAAATTGTAAGAGAAGGCAGATATATTCCTTTTTCTATCCCTAGGACTGAGTGCAATGAATGGTAACGAAACAGAGGTTATCTTCCCAAGGATACAAAGTGCTAGCACCCGCCTTGCCATGATAGACAATTCTTTTGTTTTCTTTCCTCATCTTGCAGAGATGAAACTCAACATCAACTAACATTAAAGAAGCTACATTTGTGATTCAACATATGGTCTTGTGCAATTCACTTTTTTTTTTAAGATAGATGGAAATGGTAATGGTAATAATCTCTGTACCTTGCTGGCATGTACTGAATCCTGGACCACTCTGTTTTTGTTTGTTTATTGTTGCTTGCTCAATTGCTTTTTAATGCTGTTTGCTAAAGAACAAAATAGCAATGTTTTAAAAATTAATTGTACATTTTAAATATTTACATTTACCAAATTAAAACTTTATGGCACATAGACATTATAATAATGGGGTATATAACCTCATTTTGGATTTATCCAAATGTTAAATTCAAGGCTCTCAATTGTGAGAATGAGGCAAAACATTCCTACTAATTCCTGCATGATAGTCTCTGCCTACGCCATGATTGCAGGTAACAGAATTACAGGGCCTTTACATGCAATTGTATTGGCTGTGTGCTGCACACCATAGGAGGTGTCAATCACATCATAGTCTCTGTGAATGGTGCTTCCTGTAGTTGTGCAGTGTGGTATGTGATAACTACAAGTCAATATCTACATTATTTTAATCCATTAACTTAAGTGTTTTTCTCTCAATCTTTTTAAAGGGTCTAGAGTCATTTTAGAAAATGAATAATAAAATAATTGCATAAGTAGGAGCTTAGAACTCCTTAAAGGAATAGCATAAATATCATCATTACATATCATAAATAAAATAGGCTTATATCCCTTTAAATTACCAACAACTGTCTTTAAAAACTGTTTCTTAAATTCATATGCTCTGTCAAATGAGAAGTTTGACAGATTTCAGAACCTCCTAGCCTTGTATCTGAACTCTTTTTTATATGAACCCAAGCATCTAGTACAGAGTCCCAAAATAGGCCCTTAGTGTTTTTAGTATGCATGAATGAATCACTAAGGTAACTGGCATGAGTAACATGAGCTATGATTCCATTTATAGCAGGATAGTTACTAGCTGTTTGTTATGTATGCTTTCCGTTTCTTATTTATCTGAAAAGGGAACTATAGCCATTTACTCAGGTGTCTATACATTGGAGTAAATATACTATTCAGATATTTCAAAGACCATTGGACATTTGGTATGAGTGGATGTGATACCTGGAAACTTGAATCATCATTGTGACCTCTCTCATCAAAAGGGTGACCTATAGGCCAGATAATAAATGGGGAGTCTTGATATAGTCTAGCTTTCAATAGGGCCACTGAGTTCATTTTCCTGGTCATTGAATGCATAATGGGGATTGCCATACTTGGCAACTGGGGTGATCCCACTTGGGGCCTCAAGCCTGGGGAATAAGTGCTATGACCTTCAAGGATGCAGTGGTGATGGTTCTCATCATATATTCATTTAGTATGCTACTCTGGTCCCTGTGCAAACTGGAGAGATCTTGGAGAATGACTGTAGTCTACACAAAGCCCCAATCAGAGCTGCCGTGCTGAACATGGTATGCTTGCATGAGGCGACTAATAACGTCTCAGGTGTATGGTATGTGGCCAATTATTTGGCAACTGCATTCTTTTGTATCCAGTTCATAAAAAACAACATACCCTGTACACTTTCATGGGAGACAAATAATAATACTTATTTACAGTTTTGCCCCAGAAATATGTTAACTCTAGTAACCTCTGTCATGATGTAGTCCAAAGAGACACAGACCATGTGCGAGAAGTACCCGACAGAACATCACATTGATTCATCACATTGATGGCATTTTACAGTTCAATCAGAATGAGCAAGAGTTTATTAAGATTCTGGAGGCTTTGGTAAGGCACATGCACTTCAGAGGCAGTAAGATAATCCCTATGAAGGTTCAAGGACATGACACTTCAGTGAATTTTAAAAGGGCCTGTGGTAGGAGTATGCTGATATAACCCCTACAAAGTAAAAGATAAACTCCTGAATCTTGGCCCCATATTACAGAGAAGGAAGTATCATGCTTGGAGGGGTTGTTGGGTTCTAGAGGCAACAAATTTTACATGTAAGTCTACTTCTTTGGCTGATATACCAGGTGACACAAAAGGCTGCCAGCTCTGAGTAGAGCCAAAAGCAGTAAAGGGCTCTGCAGAAAATTTAGGCTGCAAACAGCCCTGCCAGTTGGGCCAAATGATCCATCCCCGTTGTGTCTGACGAGTAAGTGGTTAAAAAGGTGCAGTGCGGCGTTAACGACAAGCCCCGGAGGGAGAATCCTAACACAGGCCCCTCGGGTTCTGGACCATGGCCATGCTACAAGCAGAGGAGAATTATACTCCTTTTGAGAAACAGCTTCTTGTAACTTACTGAGCCCTGGAAGATGGAGAATAATTTCCGCCGGGTACCAAATAACCATGTCTCTGAAACTGCTCATTCTAAGCTGTGTTCCATGAGACCAGTCAAGCATAATGTCAGAAGCGCCCAGGACAGTCCATCATAAGAAGAAAATGCAATCAAGTTTGAGGAAGATCAAGGGTCTGAATAAGATGCATTGCCCATATCCCCATATCACCCACCAGAGTTGCTCCTGTGACCTTCCTTCAGTTTTCATTTTCCTGTGGCCACATGAGGATTTTGCACATCCGGATCAAAGAGAAGGAAAAAGCCTAAGTTTGCTATATGGAGGTATCAGCATGATGCATGGGTACAAAACACTAATGAACAGGGGCAGCATTACAGGCATACTGGAAGGAGAGGAGTAGAGGATCAGAGACATGGATGTCTGCAGTGGAGACATGTGAATGAACATAAGGAAATGGGGCTGGTGTGAAGATTTTTGTTATTGCATAGTATTAATAATATCCACGAGAAAACATTCACCCTGGAGAGGCACTGAAAACTGAGTAGATAAAATGATTCAATGGGCTTCCATTTAGTAAGGCTACAGACATCTCTGGATATCCAACCCGGCAGCCACAGAAACCATTGCTGAGATCTTAGTGTGGCACTGTTCCTCAAGGAAAGCAACTGACCACTGATGGCAAGTCATCTACTTTGGACCCCCTTCATTCTAGAAGGGCCAGTGTTTATCTTCACAGGGATGTATACATATTGGAGATACTGGTTTGCTCTTTCTCTCTGCAGAGTCTCAAACGGCATGCCTATTCAGCGGCTTATATACTGCAGATCTACAAACAGGGACTCTCACATACAATAGCGTTCGACTAAGGGACCCACTTCACAGCAAAGTGGGTGCAGGAATGACCATGGGACTCACATAGTATGAATTGCATCACATACCAGACTGTGTAGAAGCAGCTGTCCTGACAGAGCATTGGGATGGATGACTAATGGCACAGTCTAATCCTTGGAGCAAGTGGAAATGGTACTAATTTTTCTGATCTTTCAGAAGAGTTGAAAAGAATCCATTAATTCAAGAAACATCAGAGATACTTATTCCAACCTCATGATTTCCCCTGGCTTCTTGATGTCTCTCAAAATACTGGAAAAAATATTAAGGTACCACCCCACAGGCATGAATTGAAACCTCAATAAATACATAGTCTTTTAGCTACACAAAAAATCCTTTAGATTTTAGTCTTCCTGTAGAAAATAATGCCAGATGAGTCTAATTGTGAAATTTTGTGCTGACTTTCTGTGGGTAAAAAAAAAAAAAAAAAAAGAATAAAAGTCAGATTTAGGAAATTAAATTCATGAGCTAAATCCTCCTTTAATTTCCCTTCAAATAAAACCCTTCATGTAGTTTTGTACAAAGCATAATCTTGAAGAATATATTCACTAAAAACTGACTCTAAAGTTAAAAATTTTCAACCCCTTAAACAAAATATATTTAGTTCTCTAAACTTAGAATTTATTAAATTTCCTTATCTTTTCCATTTATTTTATTTTATTTTAATTTATTAAAATGGATGGCAGGAGCCAGAAGACATGAATATGGTTTCTATTTATTTTATTAATAAAAAAAAATTTAGACCTGGCTTAGGAAATTAATGTTGCTTTTCAAATTATTGATCATTCGAACTCATAAATCTGAAACATTCAGAGTATATTTCTCACGCAACATTAGAGAGTTAATCCTGATATTTAAAATTCAGTTGACTATGATTTTTTTTCCTTTACACCCAAGGTCTTCTGTATACTGAATTTCAGAATTGTATTGTATTGTATTGAATTTACAGAAATTCTGTAACTGAATTTCAGCTTGTTACTCTGAATTTATTATTAGGGATCCTTTCTAGTTCAAAAAGAGATAACTGATTACCTTCTGAACCGTAAATAGACAATTTGTTACTTCATTGTTATTCCCTTAATGTTAACTGGTGGCCTTTTTTTTACCTCTCAACTAGATTTTACAGCATACTAGCTGTCAGTTGGCTTTCTCCCTCAGGCCACTCAATACATAACTGCTTAAGCGAACAATTCTGTCACATTTCCTGCACTTGACCCTTTAGCCAAACTGAAATATTGTACTTGCTGTACCCTTTTACCTGGGCCCCTGCTCCTTAGGTGTGGGAAGCCCTAGTTATTAATCTTTAGAAATCTTTCTCCTCCTTTCACATCTTGCTCCAAAGAAGCATGCATTCAGAAAAGGAAAACTCAACTGTAACCAGGGGACTTGGATCTTCACCCCAGTTCTGTCACTAATGATCTATACACATTTGGGCTAGTTTTCACCTCTCTCAGACTCAGTTTTCTCATGTGTAGACTGAGAATATGTGAACTAGATCAGTGATCCTCAGAGTGTGGTCCCTGGACCAGCAGCATCAGTATCACCTGGGAACTTAGAAATGCAAATTCTCGGTGCACACCTGAGCTTTAATAAATCAAGAATTCTGAAGATGGGACCAAGCAATCTGTGTTTCAACACAGATTCTAGGTAATTCTAATTCCTGCTAAGGTTTGAGAACAACTAGGCTAGATGATCTCCAAGGTCCCCCATATATATAAAATATCTTTATACTATAATATCTTCCTCTTAGGTGTTTTCATAGCATTTTACATCTCTCTTACTACATACATCACATTATACATTGTGTTAGAATCTTTTTGATGTTTCCTCCATCTCTTACGAGATGTCCTTTTGAAGATTAGAATTTCATCTTATTTACCTTTATAACCTGGACAATATTTAGCCCAGAGCCTTACACATGTTAGATGTTTAGTAAATCTTAAAACTGATTTGTAATTTATAAGTAATAAAATTCACCAATTTTAAGTATACAATTCAATGTTTTGACAGATATATACATTTGTTTAACAACCTCCACAGTCATGATAGTGAACATTTGCATCACTTCAAAAAGTTCCCTTGTGCCCTTTTGTAGTCAACCCCCTTCCCCTCCCCCCAGAACCCTAGGAACAATGATTTGCTTTCTGTTGAAGAGTTTTGTCTTTTGTAGGATTTCACATAAATAGAATCATATAGCGTACAGTCATTTCTGGCATTTTTCATAATAAATTTGATTTTCATTTATGGTATGTGTATCTCAGTTATTTTTATTGCTAGTTAGTATTCCATTGTATGGATATGCAATATTTTGTTTATCCATTTACTATTCGATAGACATATGAGTTGTTTCCATTTTGGGGCTATTATGAATAAAACAAGTACAAGTCATTGTAAAAGTCATTGTAGGGACATATATTTTCTAAACTTGGGTAGACATCTAAGGGTGGACTGCTAAAAGATGATAAATTTGCATAAAAATTTTAAATATTTTGCTTTTTAAAAGATACTATTAAGAAAATGAAAAGAGAAAATTTAGCAAAACTCACTTCTGATTAAAAAAAGAAAAGAAAAAGACCTTGGTCCAAAATATATGAGAAACTCTTACAACACAATAATAAGATTTTTTTTTTAAGGCAAAAGAATTAAACAGATATACGGCCAAACAAGACATATGATAAAAAATAAATCATGAAAGTATGCTCAACATCATAAGTTTTCAGGGAAATCAGATTAAACCACAATGATATAAAACACTATGCACCTATGAGTGGCTAATTTAAAAAGCTAGTGATACCAAGTGTTGGCAAAGAGTTGAAACAACGGACACTTCTATTCACTTTCAGTGGGAATGCAAAATGATACAATCCCTGGGAAAAAAAAATATGTGGTGACTTCTTATAAAGTTAAACATTCACTTATTATATCCTTTTTAAATTTAGGCAATTTTTCGTATTTCCAAGATTCCTTGCAATCACGTATGTATTTGTTCATTATTTATTCCTATTAATTATTTATAGAATATTGTGGATTCTACAAAAAAAATCAACAATCAATAAACAATTATCAATAATTATTAATACACTTTTGCAAGCTGCATAATTACTAGGGGTCCAGTATCTTGGTTTCCTTCCCTGGTATTAATTTTCAAATAGTGCATTATGACAAAAAGTATCCATACCTAAATTTGTCCTGAACCTTAAAAATCAGTTTAATTCAATTAGGATCAAGTTCCTTCCCCCTCAGTTGATATAAACCATATAAATTCTGTCAAAGGCATAATTATGAACATAATTGCTGTCAATCATAAAGACAAATACTAATATTGTATTGTAACCTGCTTTATTCAAGCATTAATTAATATTCCATGGCAAACACATGAAATACTAATTGAAAATAAGTCTTATCCATCTCATTAAATTAGTCACAGTTTTCTGTTGTTTTATCAGTTGTCAGTAATAAACATTACAGTGATTACTCTAGACAAAATATTTTAGCAGTTAAAGCCCTAAGATTCCAGGAAAGTGAAACATATATATAAGCTAAAATTTATATAATTCATTTATATTGTTAATATAAATTATTTCATTTAAATTTAATTATATTACATAATTATAACAAATTTTGTTATATATAATGTACATTAGAATTATATTTACAATTTATATAATCTATGTAAATATTTTTGTTGTAGAAATGATATTAGAACAATCAAGAAAATATTTTTAAGTGTAAGTCTATTACACTTGAAAAACTTCAATAGAAAAATGGAAATATGAGTTCAGATTAAAAGGAATGATGGAAAATTTCTGGCTGCCAAAGAAGAGCTTGTTCATGTATACTTTAATGGATGGTGGTGAGTGACATATTGCTTTGCAGTTTAAATTTCATTGGATATGATACACTTAAAAGAGAGACACAGTTTTATTTTTAAAAATCAATATTTATGATATGCTATAAATGAAATCCTTTGGAACTATGTACATTGCTGATGAAAAATTTTAAATATCAACTTAAAATTGGCAAGAGAGTACATGAGTTTTAAAAATCTTTTTAGAGGGTAAATGAGAAAAGTACCTGGAGATCAGTGCCTTAGCCCACCCAATCTGAGTAAGAAGTGCTAGTTTGGAGTAGCTTGTGCTTTCTTCCATCATAGAATTTACTACAGTCTTTTGTAACAGTCTATTTACTTCTCTGCTTCCTCCCCTGAGCAGGAAGCTCTTTGTTGTCAGATACCAGGCCTTATGTAAGCAGTCTTGAGACAGAGGTTGTTGATGAATGTTTTTTGACTGAATGCACAGATGAACTGATTTGTTTTAGATGCAGATTTCTCAGTGTTTTTTTATGATTTTGTGTAACGCCATTTACGCTTCGATTCTTACCTCTGAATTTTAAGATCTTCATGAATGAAATCAACATCATACTATAGTAGAAAGAATAATATACTAAGATTTGGGATGTAGTCCAGTCTCTGACAAAGTAATTATGTAACTTAGGCAAATCATAAATTCTTAAGTTTCAGATTTCCTTATTTGTAAAATCAGGGCCTTTAACTAGATGCATTCTTAGGTCCCTTCCTGCCTTAAATTGATTTTATTTTCCTCTATAGTCAGAAGTGACTTAATTCATAAGTTACTTATTTCCTATATAATCACAAGTGAGAGTGCACAGGAATGGCTGCTGCCCCATTGCCCTGGTCACAACTCTGCTGTTCTTGGTAGAAAAGAAGTAACAGTGACTGAAATTAACAACTATCCATGATCATTGAATAATTACATTTAAAACTAAAGGGACTTTATACATTAACTGTTCCACTTTTATTTTCAAAATGAGAAAGAGGTCAAAGAATTTTAAATCACTTGCCCAAGATGACACAGAGCTATTACCAAAGCTTAGTATAAAATTTGGTCTCATTCTTAATCCAGTGCTGATTCCATCAAAAACCGTTAAGAATTCAGGTTTTAGAGTCAAGTATATCTGAATTCAAATCTCAGCCATAGAGTTTTGGGAAAGTTATTTAAAATTTTCATTTTTGTATTTTTTTTAACATAATGAAATAACAATACCTTAACTCATACCTTGTTTTGAGGTTATTAAATAATAGCTGTAAAATCCTAGGAACATAGAAAACCAAATAAGTGATAGTTATGATGATTACTATACCATTCAGTACAAGGGCTGTAATATATCAAGCTGATAATGGTAATTTTATCTTAATATCACATATAACAGACAAAAAGAGATTCTTAAAAATTATGCTTACCAATTTAACTTTTGGTGCTTTAACTTTTACTAAGTATCTTTAAAATGGTAAAGGGACCCATGATCTAAAACATGATTATTTATCAGTTAATCTATCTTCTTACCTATTTATCAATTGTATTTAAATTCAATTCAAGAAACGGTTGGTGAATATTGTGTGCAGGGCTCTGTGTTAGGTATTGGGGATTCACACAGGAAAGCATAATCCAGTCTCTAACTTCAATGAATTTCAATTTGACATTTTGAGTAAAAGGTCCTAATGAGTGTATGAACCAGTTCCTACAGGAACTGTACCTGGTGCTATCTTACTGAAATTAAGAAATTTGGCTTTGCAACCCAAGATCCCTGTAGTATAGCCCTTGTCCCTCTTTATATTAAATTGTTTCATCCTACATGATATCAACTGAGATGTAATGAAACCTGTTATATCAGATTTCCCTCAAGTGATGAGAAATCCTAACTCTATGGAACTTAAGTTTACTTAACCCATTTAAAAGAGATTTTGGAACCTGGTATCTATCTGAAAAGACTGAAGAAGGGATGAGAACACAACAAGATTCAGCATTACAAACAAAGAAAATCAGAATTACAAACTGCTTTGTGCTCAAAACAGTTCAGATTTTGTAATCAGAACTCTCCCAGATGTTCTCAAAGAGTCCCAGGGCAATCATGAGAAAAATAAGGAGATGAGGCAATGAAAGAAATGTATATCCTGGGGATTTGTTTCATTATAACAAAATTTCTTTAAAGTAATTTATCAAAGTCACTGGAGAACTGAGGACATTTAACATGGCTTATAAAACCTCAAACACAGTGCTCTTTTTGAAAATTGAAAAAGCTGCAGGCTTTTTTGATTAGCCTTTTCCTTATAAAGTCAGATTGCCACTTGGCATAAATAAGATTAAGGGAGGATGAGAAAGAAACTGCTGTCACAATTCTATTAGCAGCTTCCAACTTCCAGAAAGAGATGGAAGTTGGAAGCTACTAATAGAATTTATACTTGAGGACATATTTAAAAACATGATATGTAAATAAGTCATTGACTACATGACCAAGCTCCCATTTCTGCTTTTGAACAAAGAGCACATTCTGTGGATTTTAAGTCTGTAAACATCAGGAACTAATCTCTTACATAAGCCATTTCTATTATCTTCTCCAAAGTTGAGGTCATACACTAGGGAGATAGGGGTGGGTTTTTTTATTTCACACACACCCAGTGCTGGCTGAATATAATATATAAGTACATTCGTTACCCTATTAATTATATGAGCTGAAAATAATTCTTATTCATATCAGTCAGAAGAATGTAACTGCCTTATAATAAGTAAAGGTAGAAATTATTTTAAAATATTTTGAAGAATTTTGTAAAAACAGGACATAGTCTGCTGCCAGTTGTAGAACTGCTTTTAATTAAAACCTTGTTCAACATGCTTACTGCAGAGTTTTCTTATTTTCCTGTTACATAAAGATGTACTGAATCAGCAATTATTGAACTCTGGATACAGTATAATACTTTCTTCTGAGACTATCTAGCCAACAAAATCAGATGTGATTCATTAAATAATAGCACTACCAGGAAGAATGTTCCTAAATTCTCCCTTAGTTATAGGTCTTTGGTGACTGTGGAATACAAAGGCCCAAACTAAGAAAAAAGCCTTCTCATTTCAAATTTAATAGAAGTCTCTGTACTGAGATGGTAAAATAGATTTACATATGAAAGGCCAGTGAGTCTATTAAGCAGAGCATGAAAGTGAGATAAACTTGGTTCTATTCACAACTTTGTTAGTGATTGCTTTGCTATATGCCCTAGTACAACTACTATTACTCAATATTTACTTATCACAAAAAGTCAAGTCAACTGTGCCTATTAAGAAATGCTGTGCAATTTTCACATGATATGAGCATATTATAGAGGACCAGAAGACCTACACAGAACTTAATTCTTCGACATCTACTTGGACTTCTAGAGACCAACTGGTTACGACTTGCTACTTTTTCCAATGCCAAATTTGTGTGTTTTGTCACTATCTATATGGAATATTTCAAATTTCTGTTATTTTATCTCTCTGTACTTTCTGAGGAAGAAATTTGTAGTGGCAAAAGAAGAACTTTCAAGATCACATTCTTCTGGAGATCTAATGCACAGTGTAGTGATTATGGTCAACAATACTGTATTATATACTTCAAAGTTGCCAAGAGACTAGATCTTAAATGTTCTCACCACAAAAAAGAAATGATAATTATGTGACATGATAGAGGTGTTAGCTAATTCTAGGTGGTAATCATACTATAATATGTAAATGTATCAAATCAACATATTGTACACCTTCAACTTACACAATGTTATATGTCAATTTTACCTCAATTTTTGAAAAAGATCACATTCCACCATAATTCTAAGAATTATAAAGTGATTAAGTTGATACCTAAATGCTCTTCAAAAAAATGACAAAATCGGGATTTCCCTCGTGGCCCAGTGGTTAAGAATCCGCCTTCCAATGCAGGGGACTCAGGTTTGATCCCTGGTTGGGGAACTAAGATCCCACATGCCACAGGACAACTAAGCCTGTGTGCCACAAGTAGAGAGTCCGCGTGCTGCAACTACTGAGCCTGTGCACTCTGGATCCCATGCGTCACAACTAGAGAGAAGCCCATGCACCACAACGAAGAGCCCAAGCACCACAATGAAGGATCCCGCATGCCACAACAAGGACCCCACATGTTGCAACTAAGACCTGAAGCAGACAAATAAATAAATTTTTTTTAAAAATCACAAAATCATAATTATAGTTAGGGAATTCAGCAATCCCCCTCTCAGAAACAGATAGACCTACTAAGAAAATCAGCAAGGATATGGAAGATCTGACGAACACAATTAACCACAATAATATAATTGACATTTATAGAACACTACACAACAATAGCTAGATACACATTTTTTCAAGGACTCATGAAACATTCTTCAAGACAGACAAAATACTAGGTGATAAAACAAACCTCAACAACTTTAAAAGAATTGAAATCATAATGACCATAATGGAATTAAACTAAAAATTAATAACAGAGAGACAACAAGAAAATCTCCATGCACTTTGAAGTTAAACAATACACTTCTTAATAATCATGGTTTAAAGAGAAATTCTCAGAGGAAATAAAATTCATAGAACTGAATAAAAAGGAAAATACAAAATATCAAAATATGTGGGATGCAGGTAAAACTGTTCTGAGAGAAAAATTTATAGCACAAAATATTTACATTGAAAAAGAGCAAATCTAAATTTTAACTTGAGAAACTAGAAAACTAATAGTAAAATAAATGCAAAGCAGGTAAAGAGTAGAATAATAGGGACAAGAGCAGAAATCAATGATACTGAAAATCAGAAAATAATACAGAAAAACAATGAAATAAAAAAGTTCTTTCTTTGAAAATAAAATTAAATTGATGAACTTCTAGCAGAACTGACAAAAATAAGATGAGAAAAAACACAAATTACATATATATGTGATATAACTACAGTTCCTACAGCCATTAAAAGTATAAGAAGGGAATACTATGAATAACTTATGCGCATAAATTCAATCTAGGTTAATGAATGGACCAATTCATTTTAAGCCAAAAAATATAAAAACTCAACAAAAGTGAAATCGATCATTTGAACAGTCCTGTAACCATTAAAGAAATTGAATTCATAATTAAGTTTCCTGAAGAATAAATTTCTATGCCCAAATAGCTTCACTGGAGAATTCTACCAATCATTTAAAGACGAATGGACACTAATTCTATCCATTCTCTTTCAGAAAAAGAAAAAGGAGGAGAAACTTCTCAATTCATTTTATGATGCCAGAATTACCCTGATAGCAAAATTAGACAAAGGTATACAGATTGAAATGCAAGAAATAAAATTGGCCCTGTTTGAAGATGACATGATTGTCTATGAAGAAAATCCTAAGGGATTTCCAAAAATCTCCTAGAACTATTAAGCTATTTCAGTGATCTATAAGATACCAAACCAACACAAAATCTCATTTTTATGTATTAACAAAGCATATGTGGGAACTGAATTTAAAAACAAAATGTTATCTACAAAATCCCAAATAAAATGAAACATATAAACTTAATAAAATGCATACCAGATTTTCTGCTGAAGTTTACAAAATACTGTTGAAAGGAATCAAATAAGACCTAAATAAACAGAGAGATGTACTGTGTTCATGGGTTGGAAGACTGAAGATGTCATTTATCCCCAAATTGATGTATCTGATTAGTGTTAATTCCCAGCAAGGTTTTTTTTTGTAGATATGTAGTCAAACTTATTCTAAAATAATATGGAAACACACAGAGTCAAGAATAGCTAAAACAATCTTGACAAGAAGAATAAAATGGAAAGAATTATTCTACACAATATTAAGGCTTACTACCAAGCTATGCTAAAAAAAAGTGTATTATAGAGATACAACCACAGATAAATGGAAAAGAATGGAAAATCCAGAAATAGGCCCATATAAATATGGCCAACTGATTTTTTTCCTTGAGTGTTTATTTCTTTATTTATTTTATTGGAGTATAATTGCTTTAGAATGGTGTGTTAGTTTCTGCTTTATAACAAAGTGAATCAGCTATACATATACATATATCCCCATATCTCTTCCCTCTTGCGTCTCCCTCCCTATCCCACCCCTCTAGGTGGTCACAAAGCACTGAGCTGATCTCCCTGTGCTATGCAGCTGCTTCCCACTAGCTATCGGATTTACACTTGGTAGTGTATATATGTCCATGCCACTCTCTCACTTTGTTCTAGCTTATCCTTCCCCCCCCTGTATCCTCAAGTCCATTGTCTAGTACGTCTGCGTCTTTATTGCCGTCCTGCCCCTAGGTTCTTCATGACCATTTTTTTTTTTTTTAAGATTCCATATATATGTGTTAGCATACGGTATTTGTTTTTCTCTTTCTGACTTACTTCACTCTGTATGACAGACTCTAGGTCCATCCACCTCACTACAAGTAACTACTAGAGCTAATCAATGAATTTGGTAAAGTAGCAGGATACAAAATTAATGCACAGAAATCTCTTGCATTCCTATACACTAATGATGAAAAATCTGTAAGTGAAATTAAGGAAACACTCCCATTTACCATTGCAACAAAAAGAATAAAATACCTAGGAATAAACTTACCTAAGGAGACAAAAGACCTGTATGCAGAAAACTATAAGACTGATGAAAGAAATTAAAGATGATACAAAGAGATGGAGAGATATACCATGTTCTTGGATTGGAAGAATCAACATTGTGAAAACGACTATAATATCCAAAGCAATCTACAGATTCAATGCAATCACTATCAAACTACCGATGGCATTTTTCACAGAACTAGAACAAAAAATTTCTTAATTTGTATGGAAACACAAAAGATCCTGAATAACCAAAGCAATCTTGAGAAAGAAAAACGGATCTGGAGGAATCAGGCCAACTGATTTTTGACAAAGGTTCAAAAACAACCTAATAGAAGAAGGTTAGACTTTTCAATAAATGGTACTGGAGCAACCGTATATCCATGGAATGAAATAAACCTTGACCTAAGCATCACACATTATACAAAATAATGAACTCAGAATGGATCACAGACTTAAATGTAAAACATAAAACATTGATTAAATTGAACCTCATCGAAATTTAAAACTTTTGCTCTGTGAAAGACCCTGTTAAAAGGATAAAAAGACAAGCCACAGACTTGGAGAAAACACTTGCAAGCCATATGTCTGACAAAAGACTGCGTCTAGAACTTATAATAAACTCTCAAAACTCAACATTAAAAAGGAAACAATTCAAATAGAAAATGGGCAAAAGACATGAACAGACACTTTATTGATGAGGGTACACATGAAAAATATTCAACATCATTTAAAACTACAATGGACTTATTACTACACAAGTATCAGAATGGCTAAAATTAGAAAGTAGTGACAAAACCAAATGCTGATAAAGATGAGGAAAGTGGATCACTCATACATTGCTGGTGGGAATGTGAAATGACACAACTACTCTGGAAAACAGTTTAGCAGTTTCTTATAAAACTAAACATGCAGTTATTTTATTACTCAGCAATTGGATTCTTGGGCATATATCCTTGAGAAACGAGAAGTAGTGTTCACAAAAAAACCTATGTAAAATGTTCACAGTAGCTTTATTCATAATAGCTCAAAACTGGAAGCAATTCAGACATTCTTCAGCTAGTGAATGGATAAACAACTGTGGTACATTCATACCTTGGAACACTACTCAGCAGTAAAAAAAGAAGCAAGCTATGCTACACCATAACGCAGATAAATCTCACAGGAATTATGCTCACTGAAAATGGAGATGAAAAATGTTACATATTGTATGATTCCATTTGTATAACATTCTTTTTTTTTTTTTTTTTTGCGGTTCGCGGGCCTCTCACTATTGTGGCCTGCTCCCATTGAGGAGCACAGGCTCTGGACGTGCAGGCTCAGCGGCCATGGCTCACGGGCCTAGCCGCTCCACGGCATGTGGGATCTTCCCGGACCGGGGCACGAACCTGTGTCCCCTGCATTGGCAGGTGGAATCTCAACCACTGCGCCACCAGGGAAGCCCTGTATAACATTCTTGATGACAAAATTATAGAGAGGGAGAAAAGATTAGTGGTTGTCAGGCATTATGGATGCCAGAGGGTAGGAGAAGGTAGGTGTTATTATGTAAATACAACCAGAAGTGTCCTTGAAATGATAATTTGTAGTTATATTTTAAATAATAGAGAGGAAATAAAGGTAAAAGACAAGTCTTAAGAGCACTACTGAGGTGACTAGTTGAAGAAATAAGAAATCAAACAAGATATCCTTTGAAACATCAACAAGACATTGAATTCATATAAAAACAGCAAATACTGCTGCAATATAAGTAGCAAAATGAATGCTTAATAATATATAACATACCTTACTCTTTCTGGAAAGAAAAAGCATTAGATATGCAACTTAAATTTTCAGAAAATACCAACCAGCAATTCTTCTTCCGGAAATGTTTCATGTGGTTATGCAAGGACTTCGAATAGGGCTGCATATTTAGTCGTAAAATTCAGTCCATTCTTGACATCAAAATTTCAGAGGATTATGAATCATTTCAGAGTGTTTAAAAAATGTTCAGAACACGAGTAAAGAGTTGGAAGAAAAATATCTCTAAGTTAAATCTGGAAGAATCAGCATGTTTGAGGTAGGAAAGAGAATGACATGAAGAAGCTATAAGTTTTGCAAAACGTTATTTGCCAGTGATAGGAGTTGGCTATCGTTTGTTTATATAGAGGTGGAAGCAGGGTGATGCAGGTTTACTTCTCTACTTGAAAAAATTATAGCCCAATAATGAAGCTACTTCAGTGAGTACACAATAAGAACTTAAATTTACTTAACCCTTATGTTTTTAAATAGAAATTGTTGTGCTTATAAAAATGAAGATAAAGAGGGTTTTATTTTGCCAAAAGTTGAACCATAGCTGGTAGAATTTTCATTATGATCAAACAGCACAATGGAAACAGCAATGAACATGACATTTAAACTGGGTAGAATATATGGTCTGGATCACTGTGTTCCCAAATCATGTAGTTCACCTTTTATGTTCTATAATATTAAGCTCTAAATTCACTTTTAAAAAGTCAAACAAAAATATAAACCTCAGGTTGATATTTCTGAAAAGAATTCAAATAAATAAATTTATTAACAGTAATGCTATCAGTGCATTATTTTCTTAAAATAAAATATTGAAGACTTCTACCGAAGAAATGAGTGAAAGGAACTGAAAGTTCTTATATCTAAGGCTGTCTTTCACAACCTGTAATGATACCCTCAGCTGAGTAGTCGTTATAACAATCTCTGAAAGTTACTCAACACCCCTTCAAGTGGTGAAGCAGATGATTTTGGGGAAGACGGATGGAAAGGTAATTCCTCTTTACTTTCTCTGCTCTTTTCTTCATTTCAGGGATGCTGTTGACTTTCCCTTTGGCATATTTCCCTCTTCCTAGAGGGCTCCTACTCTTTAGTTTATATGCAGGTAAATTCTTTTGCAATTAGACATTGTGCAGATTTTCATTTTTATTAATCAAACTAGGCTTTGAGAATCACTGTGTTAGAAGAAGCATTTAATATTTGAAAAAACTCTTGGGACTCTAGCAAACACAGTGTAACACTTATTCAAACAAATATTGCCTCTTATCTTGATATCATTTTTCCATTCATAAAATAAAATAAACAATCTAAACTAAGTCCTTTCCATGACCACCCTCAAATGAGCAAATAACTCGGAAGGCTAATAAAGATAAACATGATAATAAACTCTGACCTTTTAAAAACGAATTCATCCTACTCAGTCAATTAACCATCATTTTATTTCAATAGTAGTTTTGGCTTAAATAGCCTTGGGAGGCAGAAAGGGGACATTTTTAAGAATATCAGCTATGTCACTCTGACAACAAAACTGATTTCATGACTTTGATCAAGCATTCTATAAATCAACACCTTGGCATAATAATATGATAAGTAAAGAAAGGAAAATGAATTGTGATTGGCTAGAGGCTGGGAGAAGCCACTGTATGATTCATTAGTGGCTTCAGTAGTTGAAGTTAAGAAAGAACCAAAAAGTTCTATTTTTCTATGACTAAGAGTGGATGTCTTGATAGGTTCAGAAAAAGTTCACATTGCCCTCAAACAAATATGCTTTCCATATTTCATTGCCAGAATGGGGAGAAACAGAAGGCCAGAAATTAGTGAAAAATTCTGATCTCATTTAGTTTTTCTGGACTACCCTAGAGTAGGAAGTACCAAATTACCCTGGAAAGACTAATGCTTTTTTCCTGTTGTTTTTGCCAGAAGTGAAAAGTATTTTGCATAGCTCTATGCCTAAGCTAGCAAGAGACTCTAAAATTTTATATATTTTTTCAAGCTCTCAAACACTGATGCATTTTCATATATACAGTTAAAAACTCAAATATTAGAAAAAGTAATACATGGAAATGATAAGCTAACTATAAAATATTTTATTCATATTGAAATTAACATGATTTCTTTTCCCCCAAGGAAAATGATAACAAAAAGTTTTACTTTTATTTTTATAAAATAAAAAAATGATAATAAAAATTATAAAAAGTTATACTTTTTATTTAGATTTTAAGATATAACTCTTTCCTTGATCATTAAGCAATACTTAATTTGCCCTGAGGTAGATTAAGTTAATTTTAAAAATCTTTGCCTTACTACAACATAAAATTATGTGAAAACTAGACAATCCATATAAAACTAAGCTGGGAGATGCTGATACATTTTTAAATTTCCTGAACTTCTGGATTGATTTATGTATGTATGTATTCATTCATTTATAGCAGATCTTCCACGATAATATTTTGAAATTGAATATCTATGGCAATTTTCACCCATGGATTTCACATTGTACCTAGTTTGTTACTCCAATGCACTAGACATTTTAAAAGATTTTCACGACACATAGAAAATGGTACTATTGCTATGATTTAAAATATAGGTGAAAAAATAATGCTGACTGGGTTTCCAATTCTAGCTTTCCCACTAATTAAATGAATAGCTTTTGGCAAGTTACATATCTTCTGACCCTCAGCTTTCTCATCATGAATATGGAATAATAATATACTTTTTGGCTGTTATAGATATTAAGTGAAATAATCTGTAAAATGTTGAGCATAATATCAGACCTGAAGTATGTGATCCATAAACAGGGGCTTCCCTATTTTTCTCTTTTCCTTTCTTTTCTACACCATCTTTATTATCTTCAAAACTAATGGTGACAATAATGTTTATCTCATGAGCCATTAGGTCTATACTGCAGGGACATATCTTTTTCTCTTTGTGTTTGCAACAGCTAGCACATGGTCTATCAGGGTCTAATAAAGATTTGTAGAATGAATGCTAAGTTTCCTTTATGCATGTGGATGCAGCTCAAAATTCCAGTTCCAAACAACCACACATTATTCAGGACAGACTCTCATCTTTGCTATTTCAGAGATTGCCATTTCTAGTTAAACTTACACTTAATATTAAATGTTCTTGTGGTTGTTCCAAAAGGTCAGGAATACCACTTATTTTGTTCAGTAATATATTACAAATGTTCCTGTCCTTTAATAGGGACTTATTAAATAGATGTTTAATTAATGATTAAATAAACTATGATTAATTAATGAATAAATGAAGAGCTAAAGTATGCTATGGGTATTTAAGTTTCACAGTCCATAGCTGTGCAAGCTGCTGTGTTATTTTGCTAGAAGTTTTACTTCAACTTTTGCCTACAGTTCGCCTTACTCTATGGAGGCTACTTGAAAATTCCACTACTCAGTTCTCCCCAGGAGATATACAATCTGTTAGATTTGTGCTAAAATACCCTTAAAAGACAAAATCTCAAGACTGTTAGCCAGCATTCAGGCTTGACACTTACCATCCAGTGGAACTCCAAGGTCATATTAAAGGAAATGGACAAGGTACTTAATATATTATCTATTTAAGGCCCAGAAGCTAGTCCTTTAAAGGATCAGACAACTTTCTGCAATTATATCTGAATGTCAGACAAACAATGATTAGCTAACTACCCACCATGAGGCAGCCACTGGCTATGTGCATTTCTTATATTATCTTATTTAATTTTTTCAACACCTTTATTAGTATGTTTATTATCATATATATAGGGTAAGATTCCAACTACCATCAACAATAAGAGAAATACATACCGACTTTTGAGACTACAATATCAAACTCCCATATCCCATGAAGACATTTAGAACTAGATCAAATATTTTTCTTTATTGGTAATAGAATAATGATTGGTGCTAATGGTTGGTAGCATGTTTTTAACTCTATAACTAACTATAAACTTGGTCTGTTGGTTGGATTCTCCTGGAGTATCCTAACATCTAATTTTCCATTATTGTTAATAAGTGTGTGAAAGAGTAGAGTACATAATCAATGAATGCATATATTTTGAATTAGAAATTATATATACGCATTGTAGAAAAGGTAGACAATAAAGGAAAAAATAAGCAGGAAAATATTATAATGCAATCATTTATAATTACCATCTACAGTCAACCAGTATTAACATTTTAACCTTTTTCTGTAATTATATATTTATATATAATATATACACACACGTATACATATGAGAAACCTCGTATTGTATATATATTCATTTTGTATCTTTCTTTCATTTAACATCAGAGTAGCAAGAGTCACAGTATTTTCTCAAGTCATTAAAACTTCTATAAAATATTCTTGTTACATGTCTAATATTCTATTGCATAGATTTATCATAATTTTCTTTACCCAAACCCTGCTGTTGAAAATGTTTATTGTTCCCAATTTATATTAAAAATCATGGCTGTCTTTGAAATGAAGAGCTTCTCCTCATTTTCTATCAAGTAGAAGACTATCTGCATGAAATATATACTTTCTAGATGACTTTTTCCAGGATATATGATGACTCTCATCTTCTATTGAGTTAAAAATAATGCCAGTAAACATTTTCTGCAAGGACCCTGGTGCAGGTTGAAAAAATACTATATAGAAGAGATAAAAGGACACTTTCTATTATAATTTGTACTTTAATCCACTGGCATTAAGAAATAAAATGAACAAAGACGTTATGCACTTTGTGTTATGCAAGATAGTAAATGACTACTAGTACTGAATATATGGCAAACGGCAGAATTTGGGAGAGCAAGAGATCATTGAGGGTCAGATTTTAATATTCTTCCAATTTTCATTATTTCAATTCCCATCTCTTTAGATATACTATTTCACTTCCCTGCTGTTTATTTGATGTATGATAGTAAATACATATACAACTTTTTTTCATTTAAGGAGTTAACATGATTTACATCTTTCATTGCATTATTCTAAGGTAATTGAGAATACAATGGTTTTGTCAGTGCCAAATTAAAACATCAAGAATATTTTTCAAAAATTCGACAAAGATCCAGACTTGCTCTATAGTATTATAGATTTCCCTCTACAGATTCCAATGAGATTTTCCTATAATTATGTTTCATCTGACAACATTATTTATCTAATGAGTTGTTTGATATATTAGTCCAGATATCAATTCTTCTACTTCACAGGTTTGACAAATCCATTAAACTGTATTCCAGATCATGAATTGTTTAAAATTTAATTTAATTAATTTATTTTTTATACAGCAGGTTCATATTACTTATCTATTTTATACATATTAGTGTATATATGTCAATCACAATCTCCCAATTAATCCCACCACCACCAGCCCCAACGCTTTCCCCCCTTTGTGTCCATACGTTTGTTCACTACATCTGTGTCTCTATTTCTGCCTTGCAAACCGGTTCATCTGTACCATTTTTCTAGATTCCACATAAATGCTTTAATATACAATATTTGTCTTTCTCTTTCTGACTTACTTCACTCTGTGTGACAGTCTCTAGGTCCATCCACATCTCTGCAAATGACCCAATTTCTTTCCTTTTTATGGCTGAGTAATATTCTATTGTATATATGTACCATATCTTCTTTATCCATTCATCTATCAATGGGCATTTAGGTTGCTTCCATGACCTGGCTATTGTAAATAGTGCTGCACTGAACATTGGGATGCATGTGTCTTTTTGCATTATGGTTTTCTCTGGGTATATGCCCAGTAGTGGGATTGCTGGGTCATATGGTAATTCTATTTTTAGGTTTGTAAGGAACCTCCATACTGTTCTCTATAGTGGCTGTATCAATTTACATTCCCACCAAGAGTACAAGAGGGTTCCCTTTTCTCCACACCCTCTCCAGCATTTATTGTTTGTAGATTTTCTGATGATTCCCCTTCTAACCGGTGTCAGGTGATACCTCATTGTAGTTTTGATTTGTATTTCTCTCATGATTAGTGATGTTGAGTAGCTTTTCATGTGCCTCTTGGCATCTGTATGTCTTCTTTGGAGAAATGTCTATTTAGGTCTTCTGCCCATTTCTGAATTGGGTTGTTTGTTTTATTAATATTGAGCTGCATGAGTTGTTTATATATTTTGGAGATTAATCCTTTGTCCATTGATTCATTTGCAAATATTTTCTCCCATTCTGAGGGTTGTCTTTTCTTCTTGTTTATAGTTTCCAATGCTGTGCAAAAGCTTTTAAGTTTCATTAGGTCCCATTTGTTTATTTTTGTTTTTATTTCCATTACTCTAGGAGGTGGGTCAAAAAAGATCTTGCTGTGATTTATGTCAAACTGTGTTCCTCCTATGTTTTCCTCTAAGAGTTTTATAGTGTCTGGTCTTACCTTTAGGTCTTTAATCCATTTTGAGCTTATTTTTGTGTATGGTGTTAGGGAGTGTTCTAATTTCATTCTTTTCCATGTATCTGTCCAGTTTTCCCAGCACCAGTTATTGAAGATCTGTCTTTTCTCCATTGTATATTCTTGCCTCCTTTGTCATAGATTAGTTGACCATAGGTGCATGGGTTTATCTCTGGGCTTTCTATCCTGTTCTATTGATCTATATTTCTGTTTTTGTGCCAGTACCATCTTTTCTTGATTACTGTAGCTTTGTAGTATAGCCTGAAGTCAGGGAATCTGATTCCTCCAGCTCCGTTTTTTTCCCTCAAGATTGCTTTCTCTATTCGGGGTCTTTTGTGTCTCCATACAAATTTTAAGATTTTTGTTCTAGTTCTGTAAAAAAGGCCATTGGTAATTTGATAGGGATTGCATTTAATCTGTAGATTGCTTTGGGTAGTATAGTCATTTTCACAATATTGATTCTTCCAATCCAAGAACATGGTATATCTCTCCATCTGTTGGTATCATCTTTAATTTCTTTCATCAGTCATATAGTTTTCTGAGTACAGGTCTTTGTAGGTAGGTTTATTCCTAGGTATTTTATTATTTTTGTTGCAATGGTGAATGGGATTGTTTCCTTAATTTCTCTTTCTGATCTTTCATTGTTAGTATATAGGAATGCAAGATTTCTGTGCATTAATTTTGTATCCTGCCACTGTAGTAAATTCATTGATTAGCTCTAGTAGTTTTCTGGTAGCATCTTTAGGATTTTCTATGTATAGTATCATGTCATCTGCAAAGTGACAGTTTTACTTCTTCTTTTCTAATTTGTATTCCTTTTATTTCTTTTTCTTCTCTGATTGCCATGGCTAGGACTTCCAAAGTTATGTTGAATAATAGTGGTGAGAGTGAACATCCTTGTCTTGTTCCTGATCTTAAAGTAAATGCTTTCAGTTTTTCACCATTGAAAATGATGTTTGCTGTGGGTTTGTCATACATGGCCTTTATTATGTTGAGGTAAGTTCCGTCTATGCCCACTTTCTGGAGATTTTTTATCTTAAATGGTGTTGAATTTTGTCAAAAGCTTTTTCTGCATCTATTGAGATGACCATATGGTTTTTATACTTCAATTTGTTAATATGGTGTATCACATTGATTGGTTTGTGTATATTGAAGAATCCTTTCATCCTTGGGATTAATCCCACTTGATCATCGTGTATGATCCTTTTAATGTATTGTTGGATTCTGTTTGCTAGTATTTTGTTGAGGATTTTTGCATCTATATTCAACAGTGATATTGGTCTGTAATTTTCTTTTTTTGTAGTATCTTTTTCTGATTTTTGTATCAGGGTGATGGTGGCCTCATAGAATGAGTTTGGGAGTGTTCCTTCCTCTGCAATTTTTTGGAAGAGTTTGAGAAAGATGGGTGTTAGTTCTTCTCTAAATGTTTGAAAGAATTCACCTGTGAAGCCATCTGGTCCTGGGCTTTTGTTTGTTGGAAGATTTTTAATCACAGTTTCAATTTCATTACTTGTGATTGGTCTGTTCATATTTTCTATTTCTTCCTGGTTCAGTCTTGGAAGGTTATACTTTTCTAAGAATTTGTCCATTTCTTCCAGGTTGTTCATTTTATTGGCATAGAGTTTGTAGTAGTCTCTTATGATGCTTTGTATTTCTGCGGTGTCCATTGTAACTTCTCCTTTTACATTTCTAATTTTATTGATTTGAGTCCTCTCCCTCTTTTTCTTGATGAGTCTGGCTAATGGTTTATCAATCTTGTTTATTTTCTCAAAGAACCATCTTTTAGTTTTATTGATCATTGCTGTTGTTTTCTTTGTTTCTATTTCATTTATTTCTGCTCTGATCTTTATGATTTTTTTCCTTCTACTAATGTTGGGTTTTGTTTGTTCTTCTTTCTCTAGTTCCTTTAGGTGTAAAGTTAGATTGTTTATTTGAGATTTTTCTTGTTTCTTGAAGTAGGATTGTATTGCTATAAACTTCCCCCTTAGAACTGCTTTTGCTGTATCCCATAGATTTTGGATTGTCGTATTTTCATTGTCATTTGTTTCTAGGTATTTTCTGATTTCCTCTTTGATTTCGTGTCATCTCTTGGTTATTTAGTAATGTATTGCTTAGCCTCCATGTGTTTGTCTTTTTTACGTTTTTTTTCCCTGTAATTGATTTCTAATCTCATAGTGTTGTGGTCGGAAAAGATGCTTGATATGATTTCAATTTTCTTAAATTTACTGAGGCTTGATTTGTGACCCAAGATGTGATCTATCCTGGAGAATGTTCCATGTGCACTTGAGAAGAAAGTGTAATCTGCTGTTTTCAGATGGAATGTCCTATAAATATCAATTAAATCTATCTGCTCTATTGTGTCATTTAAAGCTTGTGTTCCCTTATTAATTTTCTCTCTGTTGATCTGTCCATTGGTGTAAGTGAGGTGTTACCTAATGTGACTCTTCCTCTACAAACTGGACATGCAAGAAATGACATATCACATACTCCCCTTTAAATCATAATAAATCTGACAATGACTCTCTGTCCCTAGAGCCAGCAAAAACTTAAATTTGAATCAGTAACTTATTCCCTATTTCCAATTCAGATTATTTAAGCTCCAAGGGCCTTTTGTTCACAGTGGGCTACCACTTAGATATCCATTGTCCAAAATCTCAAGGTACCTTGCTGAGCAGCAATGCTGTGTTTATGTCTGTTTTTCATGAGCAAAGGATAATTTGATCATTGTGGAAGTCAAGGGCTGCCTCCCCTAAAGTGTCCTCCTCCCATTTCTATGGATGCTTCAAGGCTTTTGGTCTGCACTGTTCACAGAACCAGTGAACCTCTAGCCCCTACTTTGGAATGAGGCAAACTTTTCTCCCCTTTGACCACTTCTCCCTCTTTCCTCTCATCCCTATAATCTTATTTTTAAATAGGTTAATTTTCTGAAAAAGAAAAATAGAAAGGAAAATTTGAGGCAGAATACACTACACAGACTTTTCTGGGGGTTAAAGGAGTACAAAGTGTCTGCCTGCCTTGTTCAAATAGAGGGAATACAGAACAAGAACAAAACATAAATTGCTCTCTCAGCAGATTAACCTATGACTCTACTGTGATAGTCATTAGTAAGTCAGGGCTAAGCAGAGGGTCTCTCCAGTTACTACATCTCTTCCTTGACTTACAAAAGAAGCCCATGGTTACTCAATCTAAAATGATAAACATTTGTGGCCTTTTGACCCTTGTTATGCTTGAGGAAAAAAAAGGGAGAAAGGGCTTCTGAGGTGCAAAATAAAAAAGGAAACACAACAGTGACAACTCTATCCCAGTCTCCTTGATGTGGAAGACATTGGCAATGGAAAGGCAAATTCTTCTTTTTCCTCCCACGTGTCTACAACCAAAGTAGCATTTCAACATCATTTTCAAGTTAAACCTCTACTTAGCATAGTTTAGCATATGCTGTTTTGGATAAACCAAACCCCAATAATGTATACTTATCCCAGGGCCAATGACAACCTCATGTTCTGAAAAAACAAAAAGAGACAGATAAAATGAATTGAATCTGTAGCTGGGGATACTTGCTGATATGTCAAGAATTCCACTGACTCATTGTTAGTGATAAAGTCTGGTTTTGGTACAAAATTTTAATATTTATTCCCACTCTTGCGGATATATATCAACTCCATCAGACATTAACAAGGAACAACAATATAAAACAGTTTTTTCAAATGAATATTATATTTAAAATTTTATGTAGCTCTTTAGTGCTATAATACCTGTATTTAAATGCTTAATTTCATGTTTTTATCTCATTCATTGTATATCCTTCAGATATTTCCTTAAACTTATATTATTCTTAGAAAAAATTGTGTAAGGATATGAGGATAATTTTTTGTATATTTTTATGGATTTCTTTGGGTGTACATTTTCCCTCTAAAAATGAAATTCTGTTTATTCATGTTTACACAAGAAATTTGACCAAACCTTAGCCAGTTCAATAACATAATTGGACACAAATCTTGTAACAAAGTATGGCATCATCATTGCCCCATATTTAGTTCACACCTACAAGAAATATGGATCTATATTAGTGCTACGTTATTTTAACAGAAGTATGTTAGGTGGATATCTGTCCTCAAGCATTTAATAGTGCAATAGATAAACAAGACCAATGAGTACTAATGTGTCAGAGGGGTGTGTGTGTATGTGTGTGTGTGTAGCTTTGATTATATGATTAATTGCATAATACATTTAGCCTAACTAACTAATTCAAGTTGAATAAATTCAGATGGAATGTTTTGGTAGGTAGTTTTGCATGATCATACAAAAATTAAGGACAACCTATTTAACAGGACAAAATTTCACTAAGACTTAAATGACAAGAAAAGAATGATTTGGGACTCAAGGTGTGATATATTAAAAGTTATTAGAAAAGTTGTCAGTGATGAAGGTAAGTCAGTATTAGAAAAACAAAACAAAGCAAAGAAACAAAAGGAAGATAGTCAAAGTCAAATGTTAGGAGTCTAATGGAATTGGGAGTGGGGTGGGAGGGAGGTCCAAGAAAGAGGGGATATAGGTATACATATAGCTGATTCACTTCATTGTACAGCAGAAACTAACACAACATTGTAAAGCAATTATACTCCAATAAAAAAAAAAAAGACTGGTAAGTTGAGTAAAGTCAAGATGATAAAATAGTAAGGATTCAAAGGAGATGTTACAAGTAATTAGGATTACTCGATTTCTCAAATAAAATGATTGTCATAGATTATTGTAAGAGAGTTATAAAATATTCAAACTAAAAGGGACATAGAAATACATTTTCAAGTGAAGAAAGGGACCACAGAGTTTGAGATGCCAGTGTTTTCACAGAAAGTCATAGGTAGAGGGAATTTTGGAAGGCAGATTTCCCAACTCTCAATTACCTCCAAATACTTTCAGTAAGAGAGGAACTGGAAAAGCAAAGCAGAACTTTCTGGAATGTTGAACAGATCTTCCTGCTGTGAAGTTATGAGCCATTGTGTGTGGAAATTTACTTTTTAGTTAGTATAACAGGTAAATTTCTCAAAAGAAAATTGTTACTTAACTCTGAATAAATGGTCCCCAGGCCCCTTTATAGTCACCTTGGGCCAACCAATTTCCCCTTTGACCAGATGGACACAGATGTGCAGACAGCCGTGGCCCATGTGGTGTGGCCCAGAGGCTTTCCTGCCTCCTGTGTCACTGCTCATCTCCAGCGGAATTTGGGCTAAGACACAAAAGTGTAATCTTCCAAGTTTCATGCTTTTCTTCTCTCAGGCAAAAAACCAGGAAGGAATTGTTGAATCATTTATTCAGCAAGTTTTTATTGATTCCTCTTCTTATTCTAATGTTTGTGTTACCCTCCGTTATATTATAGCCTCATTTTTAAACCAGTCTTTGGAATCTTGGACTTCTAACTGTCCCATCCTTCTTTTGCTCTATGTCAAGGGTAAAGCTGACCATTGAAATTGGTCATTCTGATCACATCTCTGACTAAAATTCTTCAAAGATTTCCACTTGTTATAACCTAAATTTCAGATTACCTAGGCCTCACTGATCTGGACCTCATGTTTTTCTTTAATCCAATATCTAGCCACATTCTCTTTCTCCTGTAATCTAGTTTTCCCAATGTTTTTGCAAATCCCCCAAAGCACAAAGTACCTGTGTATATTCTTAATCCCAATATTTATATATCAGTTATACTACTTGTCTGTCTCTCACTAAGGGCAGGAACTTTATCTTATTTTTCAGTGTTCTGGGAGCATGGCTTACTTATGTGTGTCTGTTACACTGATTATCACATTTTTTTTTTCTGAAAATTTTTACTTGTCTCACTACATTTTGAATTCTTGGAAAAGGACAGTGTTGTTCTGTGTTGTTTCTGTATTCCCAGAACTTAACCCAATATCAACTACGTAGAAATAGTATAACTGTTTGCTGAATGTATTAACAGATAAATGAACCCTAGACTGACCCATTACTATTGCTCAAGCGTCCTTGTAACTACTCAAACTACTCATCTGCTCAGACTTTTATTCCTTTCTCTTCACCTAGTAAAATTTTATTCAGCACAGTGTTAGTCACAATGCCTCGTGAATTTTAGCTACTTGAAAAAACATGCATTAAATGAATGCATTAAAACTTCTCTCAAGTTAAATTCTACTTTCTTCATGTAGTATGTCTTGATGCCCATCTAGAAGTAATTTCTCCCTATCCTGAGTCCCCCTAAAATTAGTTTTGAGATTTGTTTTCGCTGGTTTTCATGCAGTGAATGAAGATGTTAGCTACCAAAATCCTTTCCTCTCTTGTGTAAGGAGAGACAAATCTCTGCCAAACAGCTTTGGTTTAGGGCTTCCCCATCCCAATCCACATCTGCTTGAGCAGCTATTTATGTGAGATGATAAATGGAAACTTAACAACCTCAGTGACTCTGTGCATGGACTGTTAGTACTCAGTGAAAGTTAAAAGCCATCAGAGCTGGAAAGAATTTAGGCTGGCAACAGTAGACAAATGTGTATATTTAGTAATACAAAGAGGCCATGAAGAATGACCACTTGGAATCTGTAAAAGCCAGTCAAGTCTTTGTAATATGTGGGGCAGGGAGAAATTGTGTGCCAGCTGTTCTGTGACAGTGCACTGAAACACCCTGACTTTTTACTTAAGCTCAAGAATAGAAGTCTCCTGATTTTGTGTTGTAACCCAGATGTGCTGAAGTCCCTGGCTAAAACCAATGTATAAACAAAACATTAAGTTAAAAAATAATAATAATAAATGAAATATTAAAAAAAAATCTTCTTCATTATCCTAAGTAAATATGCTTTACCTCAAAAACGGGAGTTAATGAAAAACCAATAGCATATTCATTTCACAAAACCTTGCTAAGTCAGAGAAAATGAACTTTCAAACTTAAAGTAACTTCCCTGTGCAAAGGATGGTCACAAATATGCAAAGAACTTCCCTTTCACAAGACCATTTTTTTCATATATTATCTCAATTATTCATACAATTGATTTTATTTCCCCCACCATATTGCCTCTTACTATTTTTAATGCTATTTATTATGTGCTTTATTTGTAAACTAAAATAAATAATAGATAATAAAGTACAGAACTCTTTGAATTCTGCTATCCTCTTCCTAGTTATAGTGTCCTTTCCTTCTTTCTGGGTACATTTACCATCATGAATTTGATATGTATGTTTCCTTTCCTTTTAAAATATTGCTGGGCTTCCCTGGTGGCGCAGTGGTTGAGAGTCCGCCTGCCGATGCAGGGGACACGGGTTCGTGCCCCGGTCTGGGAGGATCCCACATGCCGCGGAGCGACTAGGCCCGTGAGCCATGGCCGCTGAGTCTGCACGCCCAGAGCCTGTGCTCCGCAACGGGAGAAGCCACAACAGTGAGAGGCCCGCATACGGAAAAAAAAAAAAAAAAAAAAAATTGCTGCATACATACGTATATGTTAATGAATGTTTTATATACATATTTTTATGCCACAATTTTTATTCAAATTATATTTTAAGGTCTGTTTTGTTTAAATTGAGTACTATGTGCCTTTCAATAGCTGGGCAGCATTGCACCAGATGAATATAATACATATTATTTATCCATTCCATTTTCCTCTGAGGAAATTTGGCTTGCTTCCATCTTTTCCAACATTACAAATAGCACTGCAGACATCCTAGCATACATCCTATGCAAATGAAGCACATATTATTTTCCAAGAACCTTGCTGCATAATCTAATTTAATCTTCATACAAACCCTAGGAGAAATGTTATTTCATTAACGTCTTAAAAATTAATATTTCAGGCTTCCCTGGTAGCACAGTGGTTAATAATCCACCTGCCAGTGCAGGGGACACAGGTTCGAGCCCTTGTCCGGGAGGATCCCACATGCCGCGGAGCGGCTAAGCCCCTGCGCCACAACTGCTGAGCCTGCACTCTAGAGCCCACGTGCCACAACTACTGAAGCCTGCGTGCCTAGGGCCCGTGCTCTGCAACAAGAGAAGCCACCCCAATGAGAAGCCTGCACACCACAACGAAGAGTAGCCCCTGCTCGCCTCAACTAGAGAAAGCCCACGCACAGCAACAAAGACCCAACGCAACCAAAAAAAAAAAAATTTTTTTTTAACTTAAAAAATTAATATATCAAAAAAGTTAAGAAACATTACCAAGTTCATATAACTATTAAGAAGAAAGGAGCTGGGATTAAATTTTCATCTATTGCTATTGAAATCATCTCATTTATTTTTTTCACATACTATTGTCTGTCACACTCGCCAGATGCAAGTCTCCTGAGGACAAGAGATGTTGATTTCTACAAATAAGTACTTGATAAATGAATGAACGTTGAATAAATGAAGGAATACAATAGCGCTCCTGTATGTGGCAGAGTTCAAAGAGCAAAAGAACTGTTTCCCACCCTGGGGTCCCTGAATGAATTAGTCTTAATTCTAAGCAATTCCATGTGCAAAAAAGCCCAGGCATGCTCCCCTGGGTTTGGCTCCTTATCAAATATCTATGCTTTCTCAAACTGGGAATTTGGGGATGTGTACTGGGTGAGCAATTTTTGAATCATTTCACGTGACATACAGAGGTCTAGCAGTTTGTGGTTCTGAAGAAGTCTGGAAAGTTCAGTGGCTTACTATAATATTTTTGCTCATTTTGTAAACTCTGGAAAAAGTAAATCTTCAAAGTTACAGCCACAAGTTTTGTGACACACCAGACTCTTAAGAATGAGTAATTAAAAGAATATGAATTGTGGTGTCTTAAACAGCAAGAATAGTCCTGGTTCTGGGGAAGAGACAGTTTAGCAGTCCACTGTATTTAGAGTCGTTGGCAAAAATTTTTCATTCCTTCCTTCTGTGCCATAAACATCAGATAAGACATGAGGACAATTCAGTGAGCATTCTTGACATTCGAGACTGTTATCAGCACTGCATTTGTTTGAGTCATGCATTTTGTTCTACAGTATTACTACCCTGAAGCTCACTGAATAACCCTAACTCATAGAATATGATTAGTTCTGTTTATTAAATTTTCTAGTTAGCGAAAATGTGCAAAGGAAGCCTCTTCTTTCTTTTTATTCCTGTTTTACAACTTTCTAAGATGTATTTAACATACTTTGTGGCCTGAGTTAATTTAGTGTAACTACCAACCCAATCTTCCTTTACAGATGTTGTATCTTTATGTATCTTAGGACCATCTTACATGCAATAAGATCCTGTAAGTCCAAGTCTGTAGAAATCACAAGACATATCCCAGAATTTATTTTTCAATGATTATATCTTCCCTATCAATCTATTTGTGTTCATTCTACTCTTGCACAGATAATTGGACAAGATATTAATGTACGGTCCCAATTAGTTGAATTCTGTTGGATTAATGTTTTACTAGGTTGAGTATAAGATGAACCAATATGCTACATAAGATGTCACAAGTGCTTACATTTTGGACATCATAGAAACAATAATTTATCAACAGTACTGAAATTCAATCAGCCTGAAACCAAAAACAACTTTCTACCATAGCAGAAATGGTGACTCTATAGCATGCTTATTTCCTAGGATAGCTTCTAGTTTCTTCTTGCTAGCATGATTATGTGCAGATGTGTGCCCCAAAAGTGGCACACATCTGCACATAATCTGTACTTTGTAATCTGTACTTACTTTCCTCAAAAATTATATTACATTCAGTTACCTCTACATTATAAATTATAGTGACGTACTAAATGAGAGATGAAAAAAATGAAATAAATAAATAAAGAGGTGAGCTCTTTCTACTTACCTTTAAACTTCTTATATGGAAAATTTCAAACAAAGACAAAAGTTGAGAATGCCATAATGAACCCCATGAACCTATGACCCAAGAATAGGACACAGCCAATCTCATTTCCTCTATATCTGCCCTAGTATAAACATCCCTAGCATTCCCAGTATAAGCATGAAACATGGTGTGGTGGAAACACCACTGAATGGAAGACAGAAAATCTGGGTCCAAGTCTTTGCTCTACCCTCAGAAACATCTAGTTTCTCCATAACTCACAACATGAGGCATATATAACCAAATATCTTTAAGCTTTCTTCATGATCTTGTTTTACACACTAGGCTGTAGCAGTATATGTTGGGTCAGTATAGTCCACTGAATGCACTCTGCATCTTCAGTGACCTTTCTCTTTCTAAATAGACACTTGGGTGTAATCTACCTATACCACAAAGGCAAAATGATAACCAACTTAAAAAAAAGAAAATAGAACTTACAGTGGAATAGTTCTTTTAACCATAGCTATTCAATGATTATAATGATGTCAACTCTTAAAAAAGGCTGATGTACCAAAGTAGAGGTGCAGGCTAGATATATCTTGAATATACACATGCAATCAATGAAAAACAAAAACTGATACCATAAATATGTTGTAAAAATAAAACATTCTGAAATAGGCTGATGGCATTTCCAAAGCAGCCCCAAATTATAAACTAAATAGTTTTATCTCAGCAGTAGAACAGAGTGTTCTAAAATTTATTTTAACGTGGTGAGGTTGCAATTAACCTGACAATTAAAATTGATTACACATGCAGAATTCATACAAAGATTAAGTGAAATAGAATCGACTCCATGTCATGTGTTGCCATTGTTTGCTTGTCATTAATTCTGTAATGCACAGACCTAGCTTGTCTCGTTCACCGCTATATCCTCAGCACCTAGCAAAGTACATGGCACACAAAAAAATTATGAGTAAATAAATAAATTTCTAATCAGTGTATTCTATGGAAGAAATATAAACATAATACATATGAATCATGCACATCTGGTTATTTGGTTAATACTCATTGAGATGATTTTTAGATATATTCAAATACATTTTGATGCTGATTATAGTTATTTATATCTCCTCACCTCACATGGATAAAAGCCTACATGCATTTAGCTATAATTTTGGTAAAATTAAGTAAATTGAAATTACTGATAAGCTATGAGGAAGAGAACAACTATCTCTGGACAAATGTGTCTACAAAAAGTGATGGACTGAGGAGATGAGAAGTGTTACAAGGTGAAATTTACCAAAGGTAAATATGAGACTTTCACACATGTGCAATCAACAGAATTCACTGGTACAAAATAAGGAGACCATGACTTAGCAGCTTTACGGTTATCAGTACATTCAATATCAAGTAAAGGAGTGATTTCATCACCAAGAAGATAATACCATTTCAAACTTTATTAAGGGAAGAGTACTGTAGTTAAAACTAGGGAGGCAAAAATTCAGCTTTGTACTGATTAGTCAATGCTTGGACTATTTCTTTCAGTTCTGGGTACCTTTATTTAGAACAATTTAGAGTAAAATACTTTCATAGATGAATGACTAAAATGGTATATGAGAACTATTTAAAGGAAGTAGAAAAATTTAGCCTAAAGATATGGAACCTTATTAAGAGGAACGTAAAAGTTTTAAAAATTAATGGATATCATCAAGAAGAATTTCTGTTCCTTTTACTTTCTCATTATGTCTTATTTTGATGGGACTTTCTCAGAGCCACCATCATGCTTTGCCTGGGCCCCCACATCAGTTCTTGATCCCTACTCTCCAAATGCACTACCAACTTAGAAGTTAGAGAATTTCTTCTAAAGGAACTTGTGATGTGAGCAGAAATGACCACAGGGCTTATATTTATGTTTGTCTCTTTAGATCCTTGCAACATCCAATGAAATAAATGTTACAGCCCAATTTTCTTAAGGTGCAGAAAGTGATCACTCAAAACAGTCAAGTGACTTGTTCAAAGACACATGAGTAGGAAGTTATAGATCTGTAATTAGGTCTATCTCATTTCAGAATCCACGTTTTGTAGGCAACAATGTTATGGGTCCCGGGGCTTTCAGGAATATGACTTTGGGGAGTGGGGACAAATAGTCTGAAATAGAGCTCCCCAATTAGTTATCTATTGCTCTGTAGCTAAATTACCCAAAAAATAGTGGCTTAATGCTGCAAATATTTATTATCTTTCACAGTTTCTGTGAAATATATCACTTTATTCAGTAACATATTTCATGTGTGTAGTGGCTGGCACTAGGTGCTCCATTATTATTAAAATAAATATAAATGAATGAAATAATAAAAGTATATATGAGTATATGCATATATATATATATATATATATATAACTAAATGCATAAAGTATCATGGAAGAGGATAATATTTTAAAATATGGTTATTGCTTGTATGATTCCTGTTAGATGCATTTTTTTTTCTACAAATCTGTAAATAACATTTGGGTGTGGTGACATTTGGTGAATTTTGACTTTTTTCCAATCAACCTTACCTGAAAATACATTGTGCTTTGGTTATCTGTTGCCAAATGACAATTGACCCCTATACTTAGTGCCTTAAAACACCAATTCTTTTGTCTACTTGAGCACAGTTTGGCAATTTGGGCCAGGGTCAGTGGAGTTTGTTTCTGGTCAAGATGATTCCAGCTAGGGCAGCTCATCTGCGGGACACCACTTAAGCATCCACTTCAAAGATGACCTCAGTCACATGGCTTCTTTATGTAGCTAGGTTGTCTTCCTCACAGCATACTGGTTTCAGGGTAGTCAGAGCCTTACATTATGGGGAGTTTTCTCCAGAATGAAATTGCTGAATCTCCCATCCTTCTTAACCTTTAGGCCACCACTTGCATAGCATGACTTTCTCTGCATTCTACTGGTTAAAGCAGGTCACAGGACCAACTCAGGTTTAGGGAGAAGGACTTCACAAGACTGGGAATACAGACAGGCATTGTTTCTTGGGGAAAGAGGCCACATCCAGTAGTTCTATGAGGGCAGAGAACCTGTCTATATTGTCCACCACTACATTTCCTTTCTTTAGACCAGTGCCTGGTTCATACTAGGGACTAAAAATATGTATTGAAATTATTGAGTAAAGGAAAGGATAAATTATATGAGGAATAAGAAAATTTTTGGTTGACTAAAGAAGGGAAGAATTAAACAGAAGGCTGTCATAAGATGATGAAAAATTTCCAATTTTGAAGAGCAAAGCTTGGATGAATTCCGGTGAGAGATTTCTGAGAGACGCTGGATGTCATAGGGAAGACAAGAAGCTGTCAGGAAGTCTGATGCAAGGAAAATACATGGCCCGGTCTAAAGAAAATCAAGCTATTTAAGCAGTTTGAAGTTATAACATTTGACCTTGCAACCATTATTCTTTCACAATACATGGTAAGCAGATATAAATGAAGCAAGAATTCTGAAAGAGAAAAACAAAAACACTAACATCTTCAAGGAATGAAGCTCTGCAGAACAAAATAATGCCAAATAATCACTGCATTAAATTGTTCTATTATCAGCTCAATTAAGAAAAAAAAAAGTGCCAAATAATCACTGCTATAGATTGAATGTTTGTGTCACTTCAAAGTTAACGTTAACATTCTAACCCCCAAAGAGATGGTATTAGAAGGTGAGTCCTTTAGGAGGTGATTGATTGGTCATGAGGGTGGAGCCCTCGTGAATAAGATTAGTGCCCTTATGAAAGAGGTCCCACAGAGATCCCTCACCCTTTCCTTCATGTGAGGTTACAAGGAGAAGACAGCTGTCAATGAGAAAGCAGGCTCTCACCAGACACTGAATATTCAGGTGCCATGATCTTGAATTTTCCTGTCTCCAGATTGTGAGAAATAAATATACATAAGCCACCCAGTTTATGGTATTTGTGTTATAGCAGTCCAAATGAACTGAGACAATCACATCCATAATAACTGCTGACTAATTTCCAAGTAAGAGGATGTCACTAGTATAAATAATAATGTTTAGAAAGAAAGACTCCAATCAGGAAAAAAAAATACCAAGAAGAACTTATCTCTCTTATGTATGTGTTTGTTTCTGTACAATTAAGATTTCACTAAAATAGAGATTATTTATTGGCTAGCTCTTTTAAAAAAGCTTAAAAGTAGAATCATAAAATTTTTTAGAAATTTCTGTTCTCCAGATAAAGATATGTGCCACTTTGTGAAAAATGTACAATCCTTATACCTAGCAGTGTCCTGCTGGAAAAACTCAAATTTCAACCATAATGGGTCACACAATAAATCAATAAAGTATATATTTATAACTTTGAGTTTCTGCTCAAAATTTTGTTACATACTTGGACCTTGGGCAAATGCTCAGAAACCCAAAATTGGCTGTAAACTAGTCACTGTTATGTCTAGTATACCATTATTTAGTTTCATTTGAGAGTTGGGTTTTATTAAAACACAGAAAAAATTTAGAGTATTAAATATGCTCAAAGTACATTTTGTTTGGCAAGAATATTTTCTAACATGGAGAAGGCCTAGATAAATAATAGTCAGCATATTGGAAAATAAAGACAGACAATCAATTTGCCCTTTTGGGTTACTGTTCTGTATAGTATAAGCCTGAACTACTGACTTGAATATATGGTTAATACAGTAGAAGCTTATTCAATCATTTATTTACTAAATATGTATTGAGCTATATTATGTGCCAAGTCTTATTCTATGCCTCAGAATCAATCAGTGAACAAAATAATAATCTCTACTTTCATGGAGTTTACATTCTGATGATGGAGATAAAAAATGAATAATAATGATAAGAATACATTACATTGCATGTGAGAAGGTAAAACGTACTATGGAAATAATAAAGGTAGAGCATGATATAGGGTTTTGGTGTCAAGGTATAAGGGAGGAACAGGGTACAGTGTTAAATAGGGTACCATATTAGCTATCTTAGAGAGATAACTGAGCGGACTCGTACAATGTAAGGGAAGAGTTTTTCAGGCAAAGGGAATTACTGGTGCCAAGGCTTTAAGGCGAAACACTACCTGGATTATTTGAGCAACAGCAAAGTATTAACAATAGTGGGAGGGGAGTGAGTGAGGGAGAGAGTATCACAAGATTAATCTAAGTTAGAGCGGTGACTAGGGGAGAGGGGTTGTTTCTGAAGTCTCATAGGCTTTTAAAATTTTTGGCTGATTTTTTAAAATGGAAATGCAGAGCCACTGTACAGTTTTGTAAAGAGAAGTTGTATGTTGTGAATTAGATTTTAACTCCTCACTCAGATTGCTGTACTGAGAATAACCTGGAATGGGTTAACCCTGCTCTCCCCTAGCATACAGATCTTGAGTCCCTGCCTCACTGCCTTGAATTTTTTCATCAGTCACCTTATGATGCAGCTGCTCACATGAGTTGAACAAGTTCTTCAGAGCACATTGTTTTTATTTGCTCCTTTTTTTCCAATGCCATGTAAATTAGTCATTAATGAAGAGATTTGGGCACTTTAATAATCTAGGCAGAAAAAATGTGATTTGTTTTACTCCAGCATGTGCATTTTTGGTCTTTCTATTGGTAAACCTCAAACATTAGAAATATTAATTAATTGAATGAACTAATTAAACAAATATTTATTATATGTCTACTATGTGTCAGGTACTATTCTATGACTGGGGGATTTAGTAGTAAACCAAATAAATCAGGACCCTATTTTCATGAAGCTCATATCAAACAGTATATGCAACTCACAATGTATATATTGGAGGTTAGCTCCCATACACATAATTTGAATTTCATTTCAAAGAAGTATATGGTGGAAATCATACTTAGGCATATCACTTTCTTTCATAGATGTCATAGCATTAAAGATCACAAGATTATTTTCTGATCCAGTTTTGTGCTTTTGAAAAGGGAGGGTGTCATTGTGTCTATCACATATGTTCCTCCTTTTTCTTGGTAACAGTCTGCTAATTTTATTTTATTTTCCTCTTTTTCTGTGCAGCTCATGTGAATGGGTGTGGGGCGGGGGGCAGGGAAGGGGGGTGGAAATAGCCCAAACCCAGCCTAGGTATGACCCAACTGACTAAGCCAATAGGCACAACCCATGCTGTTGGCCTTCAGGGATGAGCACACGATCCAATTCAGGTCAATGTGACAAGAAGAGATGTTTCGAGGGCTTCTGAGAAAGAAAGAAGCTTTCGTGTTCTCCCAGGAGAACTCCTCAGACCAATGTTCTCTCTGTCTGCTGACAGTAATTGAGTCACTGGTAGCCACTAGCAGACCCTGGCAGCCATCTGTAACCCCAAGAAAGAGCAGCCTTAGGTTGAAACAGCACTGAGAATGGTGGCAAGGAGGCATGGAAACGAAGGGTCTTTTTTGATGTCAAGAACATTTGATCAAACCTCGCCTAAATTCGGACATACCTCTGGTCATCAGTTATGTAGCCCATTAAGTTCCTCTGTTGTTCAAGCCTGATTTTGAGTCAAGTTTTCCGTTACTTCAACCAAAGGATTCCTAAGTGCCCGGTGCTGGTGATAACAATGGGGTAACACAGAGTCTGGGACCTCAAGGGGTTTACATGTTAGTAACAAACAGAAAAGTAACAAATTAGATAGAGTGATGAGTTTTAGGATAAAGGGAAAGAGAATGCTCCATCTAGCAAGAAGAACTCATTCAGCTTGTTGGTGAGCGACAGTGACAGGTTGCCAAGGAAGATTTCTTGGAGATGATCCCTGAATGCTTTTAATAAATAAGTGAGGCAGAGAAAAGGAGAGTCAGTGGAAAGAAACAAGTCCAACACTCTTAATGATAGTACTCATTAACCTTTCTGGTCTGCTATCTCTCTGCTGTGCTCAAATATTTGCAGATATTGTCTCATCTAATTCTTACAACAACTCAATGAAGTAAACTGAGGCTAATAAAAGTTAAATGACAACCCATTTTCAAATAGCTAAGAAGTTGCAGATACGGGAATTGAACCAACACTTTGGCTTTAGGACCCACATCTGAACCCACTATATATTACTGGCTTCCAGAATTTGCGGACTAAAGCAAGCATTTTCATGTCAAATATTTCTTTATATCTGGAGCATTGGATAAGACCAGCAGCGGAAATAAGTGAAAGTAGAGAGGAAATCAGGAGTTATATTATGAAAGGGTCTCATGCTCCAAAGCTTATATTTTAGGCCTGAAAATTTAATTTCTTATACAGTGGGTTTCTAAATGTTATAATCTTGGATCTCACCAAGACGTAGCTGATCACCAGAAAACATCTGCATCAACCAGAGGCCAAGTACTGAGACTCAGTAAAACCAACATGACTTGTGATTAGCTCAGAAGTGTTGTAGAAATTCCTCAGACTCATCAGTTGTATACCTGACTTACAGTAATATAAATACACATGAAATGTAGTGAACATTATCACAGGTAGCTAAAAGTGTTCTTAAAGGATATTATACAAAAACACATTTTTTTCATGTATATGGAATATTTTAGATATATAGTTTAAATGATGGCAAAGTCTGTAAAACAATACTATTAAACATATATCAAATTTTTTATCTTGTATAAACAAGAATTCCTATTATATGAAGTATAAGCTAACTGATGTTTAGTTATTAAAATATTCATACTCAGGAGCTATTTGGACTGATTTTATTTAGATTGTATTTCTTAAAGTAAAAAAATTTGTTTATAAAAACTAATTCTTTGTTGGTGGGAATACAAAATGATACAACCACTTTGTAAGACAGTTTGGCAGTCTCTTACAAGTTAAACATAGTCTTACAATACAGCCAACAATCATGCTCCTAGGTATTTACCCAAATGAGTTAAAATTTTATGTCCACACAAAAACCTGCCCATGAATGTTTATAGCTGCTTTATTCATAATTGCCAAAAATTGGAAGCAACGAAATGTCTTTCAATAGGATAATGGATAAACAAATAATAATACAATTATGCGATAAATATTATTCAGTGATAAAAATAAACTATCAAGCCACAGAAAAACTTGGAGGAACTTTAAATGCATGTTATTAAGAGAAAATAGCCAACCTGAAAAAGCTACACACTGTATGATTCTAACCATGTGATATTATGGAAAAGGCAAAACTATAAGGATAGAAAAAAATCAGTGGTTTCCCAAGTTCAGGAGGAGGGAAACGGAGATGAATAGGTGGAGCACAGGACACTTTTAGGGTTGTTGAAACTATTCTGTATGATACTATAATGGTGGACACATAACATTATGCATTTGTCAAAACTACAACATATAAGGGTGAACCCTGATGCAAACTATGGAATTCAGTTAATGTACTGAATATATTGGTTTATCAATTGTAACAAATGTACCACAGTAATGCAAGATGTTAATAATAGGGGAAACAGTGAGAAGGGAGCAGAGAGTGTACAGGCATTCCTTGTACTTTCTGAACATTTTTTTTCTGAAAAACTAAAACTGCCCTAAAAAATAAAATCTATTAAAATATAAAATAAAACATTTATTTAGAGGCCATTTGGGGGCAACATAGGCTACAGATAATTGAATTCTAAAATTAGAAGCATAAATTTCAATACATTTCAGAATTTAGAGGGAACCTGGAGATTCTCTAGTTTAAGCATGACTTTGTTCATTTTAGAACCTCAGTCTCAGAAAGTTTAATGACTGTCACGATGGCCACAAAGCATGAAAATGAGAGAACCTGAATTTGGACTGATTTTACTTGACTTATAAAGACTTGTTTACTTGACTTACAGCTCATAACATTCTTCACTACGCCAACTGAGTGTACTGTGAAAGGGTCAAGGATACAGACCAAAGCATGAGGTCTTTTGAACAGCAGTGAAAATGTAAGTATACATTTCCTATGTGCTTTTTGGGATTTCCAATAATGGTCCATATTTTAAAAACATGCACACACAAACACACTGATATATACAAACACCCTCTATCAGGGACTTTTGATGTGTTTCATATAAAGAAATAAACTCAGAGCAAGGTAGAACCTGCTTATTTTATAGATTTATTGAACGGTATTTGAGTTGTTGGATTGCATTTTTGGGGATGAGAGAAGGAGAAGGAGTAGTTACCGAACAATTCCTAACTCGTGTTAAGTCCCTTTTTTTTTTTTTTTTTTTTTTTTTTGCGGTACGCGGGCCTCTCACTGTTGTGGCCTCTCTCGTTGTGGAGCACAGGCTCCGGAAGCGCAGGCTCAGCGGCCATGGCTCACGGGCCCAGCTGCTCCGCGGCATGTGGGATCTTCCCGGACCGGGGCACGAACACGTGTGTCCTGCATCGGCAGGCGGACTCTCAACCACTGCGCCACCAGGGAAGCCCAAGTCCCTTCTTTTTTAAAATCTAGCATCTGTGTAGATTTTTGTAATTTGGCAGATTTTTGTAATCTGTATCTGGACATGACAAATTTCATCTGGAAAAATATGTTGTGAAAAATCTTTCAGATGTCATATCACGACTAGGGCCTCTGCTAAATCCAAAAGTGCAGCTGGACCATATTATTACATAGTTATTTTATTTGCATTCCTGACCCCTAAGGAGTAAGTGGATTTCCATCTGGTATATTATATCATTCTTCTTCTATGATGAGGGCAAGCACTTTTTAAAGTTATACTAACTTCATAACTGAATTAAACATTATCAATCAATTATACGAAACAATGTTATTCTTTATTAACTTAGCAAGGAACTGCAAAACCAACTATATCTCAAAAAAGAATTAATATTTGAATATGATTATAGCTAAATAACTTTGTACAAAGTTGAGAATTAAAGGTAAAATTAAATATATTTTATTCAATAGGCTTTTAAAATAATATATCTTTAAAGTATCTATTATCTGTCTAGTGTCATGGGACTTCTTCAAAGTCTCAGAGCTAGTCATTATATAACTCTTGACCAAAACCCTAGGCTTTCCCTGAGTTAGAGGATAGCAGAGTTCATGTTGCCAGAAAAAAAGAGAGAGAGAGAAAGAGAAAGAGACAGAGACAGAGAGAGAGAAAAGAAAAAAGAATTTGTTTCTCAAATAAACCATAATTTACATAAAGATTCTCATATCTGTTATGTGATTTCTACCCTAGAGCAGGGCAAATATTCACATCCTAATGTCAAAGATGAAAGCATGGCCACCCACTGAGGTTAAGTGAGCTCTCTGAGCTGGTGGAGTCAGAAATTTACCTCAATCTAGCTACTTTAAAGCAATAGAGAAGAGACATTATGAAAACATGTTTTCCGTTTAATCACACACCAAGCCAGTATCTTATTCCCCTGAAATACTGTTGTGAAACAGTTTAAAAGTACCAACTATTTCACATGAAAGGAGTTCCAAAATTAAATGCACTGATATAAAGGGCAACTATTTAATAAATTTACCTTCTTCTATTCAGAAAAAGATTAAATACTACTTGTGTTCAAAAGTGTGTCTTTGGGGCTTCCCTGGTGGCGCAGTGGTTGGGAGTCCGCCTGCCGATGCAGGGGACACGGGTCCGTGCCCCGGTCCGGGAAGAACCCACATGCCGCGGAGCTGCTGGGCCTGTGAGCCATGGCCACTGGGCCTGCACGTCCGGAGCCTGTGCTCCGCAACGGGAGAGGCCACAACAGTGAGAGGCCCGCATACCGCAAAAAAAAAAAAAAAAAAAAAAAAAGTGTGTCTTTGGGAGAGGAAAATGTGGTGGTGGTCTAGCTCCTCAGAGTTACCGATATTGGAAATGACTCAATAGAATAACACTGCTACGCCTACACTTTGTCTTCACATCAAAGTGCCCTTGGCAATGGTTTTCCATTAGGAGACCAGGATGAGGCAGCTTCCAGTACAGGGAAGTTCTCTGGACCTGTGACCTCAAGACCCTTGCATCTGAAGAAAGAAGTCCATGTGGCTGAGAGAGAATAACTGGCGTCCAGAGCAGTGGAGCCTCCAAGGAGGCCACAGCTGTATCCTGGATGAGACAGAGCAAGTGTTTGCTTGGCAAACAGGCCCAGATTGTCACAATTCACGCAGGAGAAGATGTGGGACCTCAGGAGGAGACTGTCAAATCTAATGCCATGCTGGCTACACTCTATTTACCATCTCTACCCTGTCCTGTGCCCCAGAGGGCTGACCTCTACGGACCTCATTATGGTGCTTCCTTAGTCTCTGGCTTCCACTGGGTCTGACATATGAGAGTAATTTGTAGGGCAGTGGAGAATTGATTTGCCTCACATCCCTCCCCACCAGCTGTGATTGTGTCAATGGCTGTGTGACTCTGCTTCTGCTGCCACATTTATTCAGGGATCCCAGCCTCCTAAGCCTACAGATTTCCCTGCATTCTGATAATACCAGTCCCTTCCCTCTTTCTTACAGGCCGGTCATTGTTTGCAACTGTTGCTTGTTATGGATAATCAACCATTCTCTCTACTTTCTTTACCGCCTGAACACGCCTCTGTATAAGTCCTTCATTATAAAGTCTTTTCAATTCGATACTTTGAATGTGTTGTTTCTGCTCAAACCCTAACTAACATAAGGTAATAATAATAGCTAATAAGTATTACTACATACCAAATATTATATTTAGACGTGAAAATGGCCTATAAAATTTCATAATAAATGTCTGAGGCTGATATATGTTATTTACAAATAAATATTAGAAAAGTTGACTAATCTCCCCAAGGTCATGCATTTCAAATGAATGAACCAGGACTCAAGCTCTGATTTTCTGACTTCAGAGTTTAGTGTTTTATTTAATACTTGATCTTACATGTTGCAAATCATCACACCCTCAAGCAAGTATCAAAAGAGCCTTAGAAAATTTTGTAGTTGAGAAAATCAAATGAAATCTGGCTTTCCAAATTGTATTTGCAAAAGGGTAAAACTTCCACATTCTGCTTAACTATTAGAGCATAAGATGATAGAGCAGGTATTCATACTTCCTAAAGCAACAGTGTATATTTTCACAAGTGGAAATTCTGCTTTTAACATTAGCTACGTGGTAGCGCGATGCCTATATAAATCTGCCCAACAACAAAAGTGAATGATACACCATCTGTCACTGTTTTTCCTCAAAAGCACCAATAGCTTTGCAGCCTAATCCCATAGAGACAGACTGATCTCATCCTGCATTTGATGTCCTGAGAAATATCTACTGATCTATAAAACTTATCGCCAGCTGCAACAGAGAAAATCTGTTGTTAGTTGTTTAGTAAGTGTTAGTAGTTGGCTTTTCCATGGAAGCATAATAATACTGGAGAGTATCCTGTCCACAATTTTTTTAAAATCAAGTAAAAATTTGTCTCAACCTTTCCTATAATTATTATAGGGGATGTGATATTCAGACTGTCTGTTAGAGGTATGCCAAGGTTATGTTACTGTCAGAAGATACAAGGATGAATTCATGCTGGGGTCACAAAAGCAAAAATTATGGCTACACAGCTGAATTGGTATTATTTATTATAAGTTCCAGGCAGTTCATCTTCTTTGGTTATGTTATTCTATATCAGGAAAAAAAAGAAATATTAGCTTTGAGAGTTACAGGGAAACAGTTGAATTTCATTCTCCTGTATTGTTCATTTAAAAACATGAATGCTATGCTCAAAACTAAATTTGGACTTACTCATTTTACCTTATATTTTTCTCTAAAAAGTAAAAACTAATTGAATGTATGAATGAAGAGACCAATCAATGAATGAAAAACCAACCATTAGATTGAAAATTATTTGCCCTAGATGTTGAGAGCTGATTAATGTAAAAATTACTGTATACAATATTTACAAATTTCTACTTTACTTGATTCTCCTTCTACTCATAAAGCAGAGGGAGAAAATCTCACAATTATTGAACATCTTTTATGTGTGAGATATAGCTAATGAAATTATTTGAACTTTAAAATATCAATAATTGTAGCATGTAGGCAAAGATGATTAATGGTTAAGAATAAGACCTTTGGTGTCAGATCTGTGTTTGAGTCCAAACTGGTGATATGAGTAAATCCAGAACTACTGTATAGAAGGGATACTGAATTTTTAGGGGGTCACAAATAAAATTCATCTTGTATATAGCAGATAAAGTGATAGGATGGATATGTCAACTTTATTGCCAGTGAAACCTATATTGGAAAACGTGGCTTAGGTTAAAGGCCAAATAGATTTGGGAACGCTCTCTGTTCTTTTTATCCACCCTCAACCCCACTTGAGTCATTAGAATAGACCACTGAAGGAAAATTTGAGGTCTACTGAGGGCAAACCCACCTACCAGTAATTGCTGCCACTCACAGTTCTGGAATAAAAATAGAAGGAAGCCAAATGAATAGGGAAGCACTCCCCAGTGCCTATAAACTGAGAGTCATTTAGTTCCATCTAGTTGAGCACAATGCCAGGCACAGCACAAATGTTCTGATTTTTCTATTCTAACCTAGAGTCTCCAGAAAGGAATGTGGCCCCCCTGGTATCTTCATTTTAGACCAGTGAGACCATTTCAGATTTCTGACCTCCAGAACTGTAAGATAATAAATTTGTGTTGTTTCAAGCCACTCAATTTGTGGTAATTTGTTACAGCAGCAATAGAGCACTAATACAAACCTTTCTTCCCCACAACACACTCTCCCTGTTCCTAACTGGAGAAGGACTGAACCACAGGCTGAGATATAAGGGCTGGGTTAGAAGGTGAGGTGGCATGAATTCCAGTTGTGCAGGAGTGGCAAGAAAGATATCTTGATGTAAATGGGTTATTTGCCACTAATATACTTTGAGAAATACTATATAGGAGATTTTTGTGAAAAGAGTATGGAAGAGTCAACCCTCTCACCTCAGTGACATGACCGCTTTTGGGGACACTGAATAAAATGGCAAAGACAGAGCATTTCTATAACATTTTTTCATGAACACATTGTGCTTCATAGGCAATTTTAAACCACATTGTCATTCTGTGGCTCTGTCAGTAAAAACTGGTTACCAAAATACAGATTACTCCAAAGCAAAAGAACTCCAAAACAATGTATCATGTCCACTTAAATTTACCTTTTAATCTAGCACTAAACCAAAACCTTTGGTGAAAAAAACCTAAAAGTAAGAAGAACTTGTTCTTTTTTGGAAACTAGTAAAAATGGCTATTAATAGTTCAGGTTAGGTTAACCTGAACCTAATAGTTCAGGTTAATTATGTCATTTTTAGGACACAAGTTGACCTTTTGAAGTAGAGCTGCTCATTCCACTGAGTTGAAATTGGACCTTTGATTTGGGTTCTACCTGGAAAGGAACCAACACAACCAGAGGACATAAAGTGCCATGGGCTTCAGGTGGGATAGCATTAGGAAGCTGTACATTATATTAATAAATCTTGGTCTTTTCATAGCAATTTACAGTAATGCACCAGAACTTTACAGAAGTTCATCTGTGCACGATTTTTTTCACTGCTTCTTAAAAACCAGGTTGTGGAAGATGTTTGGCCATGCATTGACCCAGAATTCTGCATCCTGAGATCACATTTTCTTTTGCTCACTCACCCTTCCCTGGCCACCATTGCCTCTCCTTGCTGCCTGGAGGCTAAAATTTGAAAAGAATTTCAAAGGACTTCTGCCCCCTAAGACCACTGCTTCTGCTCTCAGACAAAACGTGGAGTTCTGGAATGGCAATTTAAAGATCTGAGTTCTCTTTCTCTACCAATGTCTCTAGGAGAAGCAACTTCTAAAACACATCTGGAACACACTCTTCTATGAAATGGAAATTCCTTGAAGTGAGTGAATGCATGTGATTAGTGATAAATATTTTCTTACGTATTCATTCACAGACTAACTTGCAAAATTTTGAGTAGTCTTCCAGGAAAAACACATACAGTGTAAATAAAGGTGGTATTAATAAATAAGAGACGTTGTTTGCACAGATTTATAGCTATTTCTGAAGAACTGGAATTTGTATATGGGTGTTCCCCTGACTCCAGGGACATCTCACTCCAGATCAGGCTGATGGGTGTTTTAGGTCTTTTAACATGAATTGCATGCTTTAAAAGCCTTACTTTACAAACTTTGTATGTTAAAAAAAGCAGCTGAGTAATATTTACTGTTATATTCAGGGTTTAAATGTAATTTCAAGTAAAAAGTATGCATTAATGTATCCCTACAAATACATAAATTATGTGTCTCCATGATTCATAGTCCCAGAGTCCACACAAACATTATGGGGAAATGAATTTCTTTTAGAGAACAACCAGGTTTGGTCAATAATTACTTACAAAATAAAGCAACAAGGGAAAAAAGAGACAACTGATTGGTAAGAAATATGGAAATCTTGAGTTAACAGTTTAAATAATATATATATTATGCTCAAAACAGTAGTATAAAATATCTTAACCCATCAATTTTTACATTCCCTCAATGAAAACTTGTAAAAATTTCAAAAATAAGAATTTTACATGTGCATAAATAAATATATTCCCTCTCTTTATGTTTTCATACATAAAAATCAAAACTCATCATGGGGTTAAGGTATATAGTAGGACCATTTGGCTCTAAATTTGATATTTACAACTTTTTGAATTTTGACTTTTAATACTATTTCCAAGTAGAGATATAGTCATAGATATGCACTGTTGTAGAAATACACTGATGGAATTTAAAAGAAACCATGATAACATGTCTTTAAAAACACAACTGATTTCAAATCCTCTTTTCATGTATGTTACTTTTTAAAATGTTATCCTATAAAATGAAAGGGATATTGGTCCCTATTAAACAAAACGAGACAGCAAAGGAATATGTTCCAGATGAAGGCACAAGATAAAACCCCGGAACAACTAAGTGAAGTGGAGATAGGCAATCTTAGACTGTTGATTAGTTGGGGAGAAGGTTTTGGCATTTCCTGAGGTAGAAAATACACAGGGAACACTTAAGTCGGTGAATAATGATAAACTCAGTTTTCAACATGCTGAGATTGAGGGGCCTATGGTACATACCAAAGGGAATGTTCAGTAGAAAGAGGAATAAAAAATTACAGAGTACAGGTCAAGTGCCTGGACTCTAGTGTAGGGTTTGCCAAGCCAGGGTGCATGGCTCAAATCCAGCCCACTTCCTAGTTTTGTAAATAAAGTTTTATTTGCACACAGTCATGCCTATTCATTTACGTATGTCTATAGCTGATTTTGCTCTACAGTGTCAGAGCTAAATAGTTATAACAGGGATTTATGGCTCACAAACCAAAAATATTTAATACCTGGCCCTTTACCTAGAAAACATTTGTTAACTTCTACTCTAGAGCAGAATTCTATAATAAACACACATCCCTCAACCCAATGTGTGAATGAATTCATTCAATTTGTTTGATCAATTAGAAATTATTATTTATTAAAAACTACCTATGTGCCAGGCATTAGACTAACAAATGATACATGGAAATTCTTCAGTAAAAGTAATAATTCAGGGGCTTCTCTGGTGGCACAGTGGTTAAGAATCCACCTGCCAATGCAGGGGACATGGGTTCGAGCCCTGGTCCAGGAAGATCCTACATGCCGTGGAGCAACTAAGCCCATGCGCCACATCTACTGAGCCCGCGAGCCACAACAACTGAAGCCCGTGCATCTAGAGCTTGTGCTCCGCAACAAGAGAAGCCACCTCAATGAGAAGCCTGCGCACCGCAACAAAGAGTAGCCTCTGCTCGACGCAACTAGAGAAAGCCCACGCACAGCAACAAAGACCCAACACAGCCAAAAGTAAATAAAATAAAATAAATAAATTTTAAAAAAAAGTAATAATTCAGCATTTAAAAAAAATATGCAGATATAATTGTGATAAGGAAAAAGAATTAATATTAAAGATATTTTATTTTCCTCTCAAGGTATTACAAAGAAGAGTATCTTACCAACACAAATATGTGAGTTCTGCCAGTTTTGACAGTCTTCAAACAATTTTGTTTAGGTTCATGCAAATTTTCTACCATAATGTTAGGTGATATTGGCTTCTCTGTCATTTCTCCCAGAGTCATTCAACATTAACACACAACTCCAGAAAGAAGAAAATGCTTACAAACTGACATCTATGAAACTCCAAAGGAACTTCCAGCCTAAGCAGACCAATGATGAGGTGGTTTGAAGAGAAGGCCCTTCTCGGCATACCTACAACTCCAGTAATTTAAGTGACCATTCGTTCATTCAGTCATTCATTCATCTACCCATTTACTTAGCACATATTTTTGAGGTACCTATTACTTACCAAGTACTGTTTTGGCCTTGAAGATATAAAAGTGAACAAAATAATGATTCTAGGAGCCAATATAGATATTGACCTAGCTGAGGAAACTATGTCTCATGGAGTTCTGAGGGAATACAATGGTAAAGTTTAACTAATTGTGTGGGAAATTGAACAAATGTATTAACCTCTACTTCTTCACCAAATCCCGTAAAAATGTCAAAAAAAGGTCTTAACATCAAAAAGGACAATGAAAAGAAAAAATAAGATTACAGGGCTTCCCTGGTGGCGCAGAAGTTGAGAGTCTGCCTGCCGATGCAGGGGACACGGGTTCGTGCCCCGGTCCGGGAAGATCCCACATGCCGCGGAGCGGCTGTGAGCCATGGCTGCTGAGCCTGCGCGTCCGGAGCCTGTGCTCCGCAACGGGAGAGGCCACAACAGTGAGAGGTCCGCGTACCGCAAAAAACAAAACAAAAAAAAAAAAAAAACAAAAAAAAAACGATTACAGCAATAGAATTTTAGAAGCTAGAAAGACAAATGTCACTGACCTAAAAGAACTAAGACATTTCCAATTGCAGCAATAATATGTGAAGAGCTTGGAAGTAACTGCTGCTACAATTTATAAACAAAACGAAAACAAAAAACCGAGAAACCACAAATATCAATGACTTTTCTTGAACTCATCAGAAAATGGCGGTTTCAGGGCAAAACACTGTACTGGCTAGACAGTTGAATTCAGAGACTCATAGTTGGAATCTGCTAACTGGAGCAGAAGCCAAGGTAGCCATAAACTGGTAGAAACACTTAAATGATAATTTTGTGGTTTAGCATGAAAATGAGAAACTCTTAGTTTCTGAGGTCTTAGGGGAACCCCAAACTTATGGGTTTTACCTCTAGAAACTCTACCAGGTTTCAACTGAAGACCCGAGGAAGATCCCCTCAGAGCTCCGGAATGGGGAGGAGCTGTATAATCATTGTGTAACACACCCGGAGTACTCTCTGTAACAAAGATCTACTATCCTGGGGAAAGGACTTTACCAGAGACTTATCCCAGCTGATCCTTATCCAGCTCCTCTAAACTTCCTGTTTTACCAAAACAAGGTGGGGATGGGGCGGTGGGAAGGTACACCAGGAGAGAAATAGTTGTGAAGGCCATAGTCCAGACTCATAGGCCCACTAAAAGAATAAGATTTAATCATAAGATTAGAGAATGCTCTCCCTCCCCCTTTCCTTATCGTCACACAATAAGGCTCTAGTGCAGTAACAGTGGACTATAGCTGAAAGAGCTGCAAGGTACAAACCTTTTCTGAGGAAGAGTACTTAGGGAAGCCAAAAGCTAAGTGGGGAGACAAACCAAGGACACTAAAGGAATTTGAAACTTTTGTTACCTAAAGCCAGAGCAAATACAAATACATTCCAATTCCTAAGCAAATTAGCATTAAGTCCTCATACTAAAGGCCTATTTACCTCAGTTCCCATTACCTGATACACATGCCTGGCTTTCAACAAAAAATTACAAAGCATGATGCAAGGTAAGGGAAAAATAGTCTAGAGACAAAGTAAGCATTAGAACAAGACTCAAATGTGACACAAATGTTGAAATTTTCACAGGGGATTTTTAAAAAACTTTGACAAAACATTATGAGCTCTAATGGAAAAAGTAGATAACACTCAAGAACACTTGGGTAAAGTAAGCAGAGAGATGGAGACTCTGAGGAAGAATCCAAAAGAAATGCTAGAAATCCCAAACCCTATAATAGATACTAAGAATGCTGTGATTTGTTTATCAGTAGACTAGATAAATCTGAGGAAGGAGTCAGTGAGCTTGAAGATAGGTCAATATCAACCTCCCAAAATGAAATTCAAAGAGAAAAAAGAATGGGAAAAAAAAAAAAAAAACCCAGAACATCCAAAAATTGTGGAATAATGTCAAAAGATATAACATACACATAAAAGGAATACTAGAAGAAGAAAGGAATATTTGAAGTAATAATGGCTGAGAAGCTTCCAAACTTTATGATAGACACCAAACCACAGATGCAGGAAAGTCAGAGAACAGTAAGTAGGATAAATACCAAAAATAAATACCAAAACACTACTTCTGGACACATAGTATTTAGAAACCCTTTCCCTCCAAAATAAAGAGAGTGAGAGAGACAGACAGACAGACAGACAGAAAAAAAAAAATTAAAAGAATCCGGGAGGGGAAAAATGCACCTTACCTACAAAGAAACAAAGATACAGTGGACTTCTTGTCAGAAATTATGCAAGAAAGAAGGTAGGATAAATCTTCAAAGTGTTGAAAAAAAAATAAAAAGCACTAGCCAAGAATTCTATATCGAGAAAGATTACTCTCTAAAGTGAAGGAGAAATAAAAACTTTCTAAGACAAACAAAAACTGAAGGAATTAATTACCAGCATACCTGTATGCAAAATATGTTAAAAGATTTCTTTAAGCAGAAGGAAGATGATATAAGCCACAAACTTGAATCTATTTAAAGGAAAGAGAAATGTCAGAGAAAAAAATAAGGATTAAAAAAAATTATTTTTCTTATTCTTTTTTTTTTTTTTTTTTGCGGCACGCGGGCCCCTCACTGTTGTGGCCTCTCCCGCTGCGGAGCACAGGCTCCGGACGCGCAGGCCCAGCAGCCATGGCTCACGGGCCCAGCCGCTTCGCGGCATGTGGGATCTTCCCGGACTGGGGCACGAACCCACATCTCCCGCATCGTCAGGCGGACTCCCAACCACTGCGCCACCAGGGAAGCCCTATTTTTGTTATTCTTATTTGATATAAACAATAACTTTGTTTAAAGTAATAATAGTAATAATATTCTGTGTGAGCATAGCCTGTGGATAAATAATGAATGGTAGCAATATCACAGGGAGAGGAAGAAGGAATTGGGGATATTCTGTTATAAGGCTCCTGCACTACAAGTGAAGTGATATAGTATCATTTTAATAACAATTAGACTAATTAAAAATGTATATTGGAAAACCTAAGGCGAACACTACATTATTAAAAACTAATTTATGTGCTAAGACGTGAAGTAAAAGGAAATCATATAAGATGTTCATTTAGCAGCCAGACAAGGCAGAAAAGGGAAAAAAAAACCCAAATTCAACAAATAGAACAAAGTTACAAACGTTAGATATTAATCCAACTATATCAAGAATTACTCTAAATGTGAGTAGTCAAAGCACCAATTAAAATTCAAAGATTGTCAGAGTAGATAAAAAAGCAAGACTCAATTTATGTTGTCTGATGGAAACCAACTTTAAAAAAAAAATCTCAGATTGGTTAAAAGGGATAGAGCAATGGACATTATGCTAACAATAATCAAATGAAAACTGAAGTAGTTGTATTAATTTCAAACAAAGCATACTTCAGAACAAGGAAATTTATCATGGATAAATAGGCATTACATAATGATAAAAGAGTCAATTTTAATTTCTCTTAAATGTGTGTCCCTAACAATAGAGTGTCCAAAAAAATGAGGCAAAAACTGAAGGGAGAAACAGACAAATTCACTACTATAGTGGGAGCCTTCAACACTGTTCTTTCAGCAACTGATAGATCATCAGACAGAAAATCAGGATATATTTAACCAAATTTAATCAGTTTGAACTAATTGATATTTATGGACTATTCCAGCCAACAACATCCTTCTCAAGCTCACATAGAGCATTCACCAAGATTGACCACACTCTGGGATATAAAATGTGCCTTTACAAATTTAATAGAATAGAAAACACACCTAGTATGCTCTCAGACCCAAAGGAATTATAATACAAATCAAACAGAAAGATAGCTGGCAAATTCCCAAATATTTGAAGTTAGGCAACACACTTTTAAATAACTTTTAGGTAAAAGAAGACAAATGTTTGAAGAGAATTTTTTGAAAATACTTGAAGTGAATGAAAATGTAAAGACAGCTTATCAAATTTGTGGAATGCAGTAAAAAAGCAGTGGTAGGAAGAAATTTATAGCATTAAGTGCATGCATTACAAAAGAAGAAAGCTCTAAAATCCGTAGCCTCAACTTAGGAGGCTATCTTAGGAAAATAGACAAAATTTTTAAAAACTGTTTTTGAATCTTATGAATAGCCAAATTTTTAAAAAATGACACCATATATCTAATTTGTATATTCTTGTAATTATTTTACTTTAGAGCTGGTTGTAAATATGAGAAATTGTAGTAAAGTAGTATATTATAGACTCAATGTTTACAGCCCCTCGAAATTCATATATTGAAATCTAATCCCCAATGTGATGGTGTTAGGAGGTGGGGCCTCTGGGAGGTGATTAGGTCTTGAGGGTGAAGCCCTCATGATTGGGATTAGAGCTCTTATAAAAGAGGCCCCAGAGAAGATCTCTTGCCCCTTCTGCCATGTAGGTTATAGCAAACACACAACTCTCTATGAACCAGGAAGCACCCTCTCACCAAATACAGGATCTCTGGAACCTTGATGCTGGACATCCCAGCCACCAGAACAGTGAAAAATAAATATCTGTGGTTTATAAGTCTCTTGATATTTCGTTATAGCAGCCTCCACAGACTAAAACACTGTGTCTTCTTCATAGATATTGTATGAAATAACTGTTGAGAACTATTAGCTTTTTATGGACTTCTTTTCAGGGATGGGGTGATGTGGACATAAAATGTCAGTATTGTTCTAGTTGCAGAGGAGGTTTGGGGAAGAATCAGCCATTTCTTTCCTCAACCCTCAAGTGCTAGTGTGTTTGAAACCCCGGGATTAGATTACAATTCATCATACTTTTATAACAAAATGCTATAATATATAAAGTCATGTATAAGTCTGTTAGCTAAATTTGTGATTTTTATATACAGTTGTCCCTTGAACAACACAGGTTTGAATTTGGAGGGTCCGCTTATACATGGATTTTTTTTCAATAAATACATATTACAGAACCACACTCTCTGTGGTTCATTGAATCCACAGATGTAAAAGGACTGTGTGTACAGAGGATCCAAGTATGTGGAGGGTCCAGTAACACCAGCGTTTTTCAAGGGTCAACTGTATTATTAATCTGTTGTAATTTGCTTGCTTATGGACTTGTGTCAAATGTCCAGTTTTTTAGTTTCAATGTTTTAACAATCTTTGAGCAACTATATACCTATTGTGCCAGATGTCAGGAATTAAAAGTAGAAAAGTCTTGGCCCTGACCTTCAACCAACTCATAGTTCAGTGAGATAAACAATTACAAAGGCATTTTCAAAATAATGGAAAATACCGTGAACTTGATTCATATAAAAATTTGGTTTGTGTTTTCCTATACTATAGGATAGGAAGTTCTTGTGGTGGATGTGGGTCATTGCTCAGATCTCCTCTTCAGTATTGAGGCAATTATTTCTCTAGCTGCCAGAATATTTGTCATCTGACAGTTCACATCATGGTCCCTTGGTGAAGGGAGCTACATTGCACAAGGTTAAGTCCCTTCTCAGAGGCGACTCACACACTGTATCTGGCTGATGTTGGGGTATAGGAGTTCAGCTGTCTTGCTGAATTCGAATCAAGTCTAAAGTCCACTCAGCTTCAGAGCTTTCCACCGGATTCACCAAGGTTGTTAGCTGTGACCTCAACACAGTTCAACTTCTCCTACTGTCTAACCCCTGCTTCCCTCTCCCTTACCAGGGTTGTTTCTGAGAGCTTTTATCAATCAACCTCCTGCAAGAAAACTTTGTCTCAGGATCTACTTTCTGATGAACCTGACCTAAGGCATCTCTGAGTATATGTAAGAGTCTTAACTGTCAAAGAAAATATTGAGGGGCAAGTCTGGAAATAGGATAAGGGAGTAATAAGGGAATCTATTAGGGAAGATCTAATGCTGGATTGATAGGGCGTTAGAAAGTCTGTGAAATTTGGTCTAGATACTGTTGTTCCAGGTAACTTCACCCAGCAAAACATTATGGGTAACCAGCCCAGGATCCATACAGAGTAGATTTAACACAAAGAAAATAAGAGTAGTGTAGCCTTTAGATTGCTGTTATGGGGAATCTCTGTGACACTTGGGAAAGAGGTTTGAATGACCTCACAGACATGGAGAACTAGGGATAAGTTTCTGACCTGACCCCAGCAAAATAAAGGGGCATCATATAGGAAGCCCTCAAATATCTACATGCCTGATATCTGTTATGGATTAATCATTATTAACATTGTCAAATATAAAAGATTGGAATTTGATTTTAAGAGCATTGGGTTAAGGATTATTAAATATTTTCCAAAAAGTAAAACCTCTCTCATTGATAGTAGGCAATACAATTTTAGGGGGTTCATTGGTAAATAGTTTTATTATTATAATTATTTATTTAAACATATAATAGGAAATATAACTACTATATAGAGATATGGTTTTTCAGACTTTATTTAGAATAATAGTCATTAAGTAAATAATTATGAAGTAAAACTAATAATCATTAGGTAAGACAGAGAAGATAAAAAGTTATGATGTTGGTAATCAACGAATTTTGAAGATCACTGAGTTATGGGGGAAATGACAGTTGTGAGTGAAAGGATGCAGGGTGAAAAAAACTTGGGATACGGAAATGGAAGTAAAGAGGCACATGAGGAAGTTTAGACAGATGAGGTTTTGCAATTCTATGTGTGGGTACCTGGGGATCATTTGTGGTGCTTTGAAGAGCAATTAGGGATGGTGAAGTCTGAACTCGGGAATGTGGCAGGGAAAGCTGGAAGGACTATCTCCAAAATTACCAGTCTGAAGGAGGAACTTGGACTTGATCCTGTGCCTATCTAAGAGGTCTTTACCAGTGAAGACAGATTCTTCTAGGTGTTTAAGGGATGTAACATGGAAGAATTGAATGTTGTATGCCCTGAGGTTGGGGAACCTCAGACCCTAGAGGGCTAGTGCTCAACAACTATTTACGTTGGCCAACCATGTGCCATGCTTGTTTAAGCACAAAAAATATAGCAGTGAAACAAAGGGCAAATATCCCCACTTTGATGGAACTTTCATTCTGGCACCCACATCTAGGATGCCTTAGTATAAATTAAATTTGGAGGGAACTGAATTTTGATTTTTAAATTATGGATGAAAGTAACTTCACTTCTCCCAGGGTAGCTTTTGTCTGGTACTGATATCTTTTTCTAAAAATCTTTGCACGGTGCTTAAATTATTTCTGTTGTTTGGAATTAAACATTTAAGAAGTTTATTTTTAATTTTAACATACTCAATATTTTTAAAAGAAATATTAAAAGCACTTTATAGAAATAAATGCTATTCTTTCAGGAAAATATTTTCTTTAGTACTTTCATAAAAATAGTTGGTTCAGAAAGTATTTCTCGTAAGACCAAGATTAAAGGTTTTATTTGGCTATGCCACGTTAGTTTAAGTGTATTTTATAGTCACAAAACATACCTTTTATTCCTTATTTCACAGAACTGCTGTGACAAGACACACATACTTACTATAGCTCAGTTACCAGCACTGAGCAAAGAACTGAAAATAAATGCCTACCAGTAAGGAGTGTCAATACCCTCATTCCAAATGCATTAGCTGGCCTGAAAATTATATTCTTACTGTTTATAAACAAACATTTGGTGATAAGAAAGTTTCCTTGGTGAATTATTTTCTACAGAAAATTAATATATCTTAATTGTTACATTTTTGTTTGGTGCTGATTTTAATAAAGAATGTTAGGTGCCTTCAAATTACATCTTTGACATAAACAGAGTGAGTGAGCTCCCAGGCCCATCTATCAGGTTTAATGACTGAGGCCAGGGTTTTCCTCCTGGAAGAAACCCTTCCCTTAGAGCAACATGGTTCCAGCTCTTTCATTGTCCCTGATAGTTTCTTTGCATTCCACTCTCCCTCCACTTAAATACATTCTTTTTTAAAAAAAAAAACTAAAAAAAAAGGAAAGCTTATTTTTTTTTCCCTAAATTAAAATTTTATTGTATGATTTCACTTTATGTGAGGTATCTAGAATAGGCAAATTCATGGAGAGAGCAAAGTAGAGGTCACTGAGGACTGAGGGGAGAAGGAAATGTGGAGTTGTTAAATGGGTACAGAGTTTCTGTTTGAGATGATGAAAAAGTTCTGGAAATGGATAGTAGTGATGGTTGCACAACGTTGTAAATGTACTTAATGACACTAAATTGAACACAAAATGTAAAATGATAAAATATATGTTATGTATAGTTTTACTACAATGAAAACATACCAAAAAAAGCCCTTGACACCACCAGATTTGCAATGGCATCATTAAGTACTTGTTAATGTAATGTTGGTGCCATTACATTTTAATTGCCAGCTAGCAACCACTGGGGTTTGCAACTACATGGATTAAAAACAAAAAAAATCTTCCTCGTATTTCCTGTCATCTCTCAGCAGCTTTCACTACGTGGTTTTACTCTTCTCAGACAAGCACATAATGTTCTTATCATTCAGAAGGCAACAAATCTTTAAGAGCTGTCTTGATAGCACCAACTTGTATGATTCTTGGCCTATGGGAAGAATTAAATACTTAATTTCTAGTTGGATTTTGTATTGTCTCAGACCATGAGGAATGCCAGAGAAATTATTGAAACTGGCCTCAAGGAATGAAGGTGTTTCATGAGAAGCCAACCTTTTGATGAAGAAAGCCCCAAAGAGAATTTAAACCTGAAGCACCATAGTGATCAGGCCTCCATTTTCTGTTTTTTCCCCAGAGACTCATAATTATAAAGTAAGCTCACACATTGGTGATTTAATGCTTTTATAAATAATGTGCTCAGACATCATTCTACAAAAAAATGGGCACATAAATTATTTCTAAACAGTAATATTTCTTCAAGAAGTTAAAATGGTTTTATTCAAAATAGAGGCTTGTTTCCAAAAATAAAAACACTCATGTGATTTAAATGGGAAAACGTGGTTCACTTTGTTGTCATGTTAATATCTATCTGCATCAAAACTTTCATCTCATGAATTATTAAAGAAATAACTTAAACAAGAAAAAACTACAAGGGATGAATTACTGCTATTGAAGGGACAACTTGAATCAAGTCAAATAATTCTCAGGGGGCTATAACTATCTCAGAAAAATTTCCTAAACAAAGCCATTATTTTACAGTACAGACATTAGAATCCAACTTTTCATTCATTTGCCTACTTAAATTCTGGAGGACTGTATTCTGTGGTGGAGCATTTATTTTTTCCTAAGATACAGGGTAAACTGAAAGGAGAATATTTACAGATCAAATAGGTGCCCTGCAGTAAGTACACTGCACAGACATGACCTGCATTTGCATGCTCCAAACTAAACAGGACATAACTTTCAGGTGAGAGTATGAATAAAAGGCAAGGCGGAGAAGCAAATAATCTCTTAAAATTCTCAATTTGTTCTGAAACTTGCGTTACTTGACATAAACTTACATAGGTTATCCTATAGGACAGGTTCTGTTCTAAACCCTTTGCAAATACAGACTCATTTTATCCTTCTGTGTAATAAGGTGTGATCGTTAATGGGGAAACTGCCTGAGGTCACACACATAATCAGCGGCAGAGCCAAGAATCAAACCTGAGCGTTCTGGCCTCAGGGTGTGTGTGCTCAACTCACAATGCAGGCATTGCACATTATTGTGGTCTATCTCATCTGCTTGGCTTCAACTTTCATCTTCACACAGAATGTTTTTCTTCATTTGAGAAGGAAGTATAGCATTGCCAAACTTTGGTGGGTTTGTGGTAGCAGGTTTCATTTCCGGCGGCACTAGTTAACTAATAAGTAAACAGGCAGGAGCATGGCTAGGAGGTGGTCTTTCAGATAACGTCTGGCTTTTATCTCTTTCTTTTGTAGTTTCCACTCACTTTCGATAGGCACATCTCCAAAGGTGGTCTTGTCTGTTAAATGTCAACATTTCTTCCATCACTCAAGGTGGGAAGCAAGCCTTCATGCAACCCAAGGGCTTTTCCCATGTGAGAATTCACAGAGAAAGCTTCTATGTAAATCCTTCATTTCTTTTTTTATTCCATAATTTAGATTGCATGATTTCTCCATAATTACTCACACTAGAGTCACTATCAAGATGACTGATTGGCTTCCATTGTGGCGCAGTGGTTGAGAGTCCGCCTACCGATGCAGGGGACACGGGTTTGTGCCCCGGTCCGGGAGGATCCCACATGCCGCGGAGCGGCTGGGCCCGTGAGCCATGGCCGCTGGGCCTGCGTGTCCGGAGCCTGTGCTCCGCAACGGGAGAGGCCACAACAGTGAGAGGCCCGTGTACCGCAAAAAAATAAAAAAAAAAAAAGATGACTGATTATTTTAGTGCCTTAAAAGTTGAACTCACATAAAATAGTTAATTTCTTATGACTTTTGCAGACATCAAGAGCTTTAATTAATCATCTCTGTTTGCTGCTCTTTTCCATTTAAACAATGTTCTCCTTGGAGATAGAGATGCAAGCAAAGAAGTTAACTATTTTCCTGCCATTGCTTACGTGACAAAAGCAGCTGGTTGGAGTGGTAAAGAGACCAGTGGGTGGGGTACAAAGCTTCTTCAAGCCTTAGTTCCAGGCTTTTAAAATTGATTACGAAAATTAATTATGATAGTGCATAACTGATATGGTTAACATGAGTCTTAATTGAGATAATGAATTTCAAGAACACACCACAGTGCCTGGCACAGAATAGGTGCGCTAAACATTTATCTTTAATATATCACATCAGCTTCCTGAGCAGTGGCCCAATTTTTGGCCATGATCACCTTCTTGTTACTAAGGTATTAATACTTCAAGACTAAAGCAATAGCCTCCTAATTTCCTTGATTCCAGTTTCACCACCCTGCATATACTTGCTAGATTTGATTTGTTAAAATAAAATTGTATCATGTTATTACCTCATTCAAGTGCCTTTGATGACATCCAGATGCTAGCACGGGAACTGGCACATATTAATCATCAAATGAATATTTGCTGAACAAATGAATGAGTAAATAAGTGCCCCATGGGAGACTTTCAAGTCCTTCCACAGTCATACTCTACCCTCATTTCTTTCCTTGTCTCTAGTTATTATCATAAACATGGAACATTTATTTATTGTGTGATATCCACATGTCAGATACCACTGTAGTTGTTGAATGTTCAAGGATGAGAAAAGAGCTCACAGCTTCTTTGAAAAGTGTCCTTTTAAGCCAAATTTATTTATTTATTATCTCTTGCTTTCTCATTGCCAAGGTTTTGATAGTGCTGTTCTGCCAGCCTAAAAAAGCTGTCCCTCTTCTTTCACACTCTTTTTATCCTTCAGGATTCAGCTCAAACTGTAACTTGTTTTGCATAAACACTTAGCTAACCACCTATACGTAAGGTGATCTCTCCCCTGTTCCTCTTCTGACTTGCTAAGACAATTATTTTTAATTACATCATACTTTACTTTGACCAGGAGTTATAATTGTATAGTACATTATAAGTTCTATGGTACTACAACTCTAAAATGTTATTTTATATAGATATATATATATAGCTTATGCCCTATCTCCTTACTGCAATGTAAGTCCTTTGAGGTCGTGTCCTTCACTTTATATTTTCTGTTTATTAGTATCCTCCACAGGGCCTAGTATTAACATTTTCTTCCATAGTGGTTCATCAGTCAATATTTGCTGATTGATTGATTGCTTGATAGGTTACTAGATATTCAATAAATCTTGGCTTGGTGTCCCAGTACAACCTACTGATCAATTCTGTGAAAAGAATAATAAATCTCTTTACTGCACTTGACAAAAGAGCTGCTCCTGAACATTCAAGAGTCAGAGAATTAAGGAACTGAATACCTCCTTATCATGAAAGAGAGCACGTATCTCCATACCTTTATCTTAATTCATAACTTACGCTGTCCTTGTTTCTATTCCCACTTCTTCATTGTTCAGAGTAGAGATTCTTTACCTGGAGTCTCTGGATCCTTATAAAGTCTGTGAATGGATTTCAGCAGGGCTTGGAACCCACTAAAACGTCATGCATGAAGAAAGCCAGACAGTTATTTTACAAGTACAAAGTAGAGGTTTAAACCCAAGCTTATCTAACTGCAAAGTCCCTGTTTTTCCAACTATATCAAAGTTTAGGTGATATTTTGTGTTGCTAGGTAGACAACACCTTAGGCTAGGACAGGGGTGCGGTCTGATTACTGGACTGGAGTGTCCAAGGAAAGGTTTGTAAAACCATGCCCACAAGAGCGGCAGCAGCAGAAGCAACAACAAACACGTATATATTGTTTGAGATGTGTCAGGTGCAGTTCTAGATGCTTTATGTATTAATGTTTTTCTAAACCTTACCACAAACCTATAATGTAGGTAGTACTATGTTTAGACACATTTATAGATTAGAAGCCTGAAAAACAGAAGGTTACGTTACTTATGCAAGGCACAAGGACACTGAACACAGTGGCGATAGGTTGAGGGAGTAGAGGCATATGGGGAAGAAAGAAGATAGCCAAGGTAATCGTTTTCTACCAATTTTGTTTCAAACTTGCATTCTAGGCCACCCTGAATTCCACCCTAGTCTTCTTTCTTGGCTAAAGAATGAAATCTGTCTAGGGTGGCAAAAGAAAGAGCCAAACAACCCATTCCAGCTGCTGACCTTACTTTGAAGAGTCAGTATGAGAATAAAACAGTCACATCAGGTTTGTGAAGATAATCACTTGCTTCCAGACCTCTTTGAAAATAAAAGGGTGTCAGAAGGAGACCTTCCTAAGCTCTGGCATTCTTTACATCTTAGTATGCAGGTACAATTTAAATCACTTGTATTTGATGTCGGTGAGAAAGAGTGACTAGCCTTGAAATGAACTTTGATAACATGCAGAATATAGTCACCCTGTTAACTAGTGGCTTGTCAGTAGAAATCACAGTTTAAGTGGTTTTAACAGCAGATTTGGTATCTGCTCTGTATTTGAATATTTCAAATATCTATACAGCAGCCAAGATTTCAGTGAACCCTACCCCCAAACATTCCAAGCCAGGATAAATTTCAGCCTCCTTTGCACAAGCATGGTTTCTAGCCTCAAAACTGTTTCATTTCCCATTTGATTACAAGTGACTTAGGATTCTGGCTTCTTTGTGACTTGCTGTATATGACTTTGTTGTGACTTAATTTCTTCCATCTAAAAGTGGATATGACAACATATGTAACAACATCTGATTAAAGGTACAAATTTTAAATAATATGATATTCAGTAAAATCCTTGGGATTTTGGAGGTGAGGTTCTTACTAAAACTTAAAAGATAGAAATATTTTTTCCTGCACAAAGATAAAGTTTAAAAAGAATTGTAAAACTAGGTCACAGCTTTTAAACTAGTCTGCAAAGACATATTACCCAAGAATTTTTATTATTGATTTCCTATAACTTAAGAGTTTGATCTTTCTTAAAATGCAGTATAGTAATGGTAAACTAGATTAGGTATGAGAAGGTTTGGGTATTCATTTCTGTTGGGCTTCTTACTAGCTCTGTGAGCTTGGGTAGAGCATTGGACTTCAGTTTTCTCATCTATAAACTGGAAAGAGTAAAAATGATTTCCCTTGCCCAACTCAAAGGATTGCTATGATACATCAGAAAACAATAAAGACTAACATTTACAGTGAGCTTAATTTATCCCAGCCATGCTCTGAATTATATGCCTTATTATACCTTTTGCCTCATTTCATCTTTATTTCAACATTATGTATTAGGTAATACTTTTCATGTATTTTACAGATATGGGAACTGAGACTCAGAGAGGATAAGAATACTGAGTTCATATAGCTTACTATCAGAGGGAAGAACCTGGATGTGAAACGTAGCCAAAATGGTTCTGCTTTATAAAAGTAAGATGATCTACATATCAAGATGTGTCTTCTTCTCCTCCTGTCCTACTTCTTCTCCTTCTCCTTCTCCTTCTCCTTCTCCTTCTTCTCCTTCTCCTTCTCCTTCTCCTTCTCCTTCTCCTTCTCCTTCTCCTTCTCCTTCTTCTTTCTTCTTCTTCTTCTTCTTCTTCTTCTTCTTCTTCTTCTTCTTCTTCTTCTTCTTCTTCTTCTTCTTCTTCTTCTTCTTCTTCTTCTCCTTCTTCTTCTTCTTCTTCTTCTTCTTCTTCTTCTTCTTCTTCTTCTTCTTCTTCTTCTTCTTCTTCCTCCTCCTCCTCCTCCTCCTCCTCCTCCTCCTCCTCCTCCTCCTCCTCCTCCTCCTCCTCCTCCTCTTCTTCTTCTTCTCCTCCTTCTCCTTCTCCTTCTCCTTCTTCTCCTTCTCCTCCTCCTCCTTCTCCTCCTCCTCCTCCTCCCCCCTCCTCCTTCTCCTCCTCCTCCTCCTCCCCCCCCCTCCTCCTCCTCCTCTCCTCCTCCTCCTCCTCCTCTCCTCCTCCTCCTCCTCCTCCTCCTCCTCCTTCTTCTTCTTCTTCTTCTTCCAATCCCCCTTCCCTCTTTCTCTCTCTCTCTCTCTGGTAACAATTACTACTGTTATTCATCATATACACTATAGCACTATAGTAGATTGGGCTTTGATAAGGAGCAAAACAGACCTGAGCAAAACAATAATCATGGTATGATCCATAGCTAATGATCTATCTTCATGTAATAGTCATTCATCAAGTGTTTCTTGAGAATTTACTATATACTTTGTGCTGAGTGTGGGGACTCTTACAAATATGAAGAGGATGTGCTTTATTCCTTGGGGTAAGAGATGTACATAAAAAACCATAATATGAAGAAGTGATTGCATGTTATAAGAATGAGATAAATGCAAGAGGAGTTCAAATGGAAAAGTTAATTGATTCCAGGTAAGGGGAGCATGGATTTTGCACCAATGTCCAGGGAAAATATTTGCCTTTTCCTAAACCATCAGACTAACTGGGCATGGGTTTTTATTTTATTTATTAAATGCCAAGGAGAAAAGGAGTGGGGTAAGGTGTTAAAATTATGGAGACTGGGCTTGGAAAATAAGACAAAATAGCATGTGATAGTACCCTTCCTCCCTTCTTTAGATGCACACTCAAAATTTTAATTTCTTCACATTTCATCAAGGCAAAAGTATATTTACTGTAGAATTGTGCACTTAGATAGCTAGAGGAGGGAGGGAGGGAGGGTGGAGGATGGGAAGGTTATCCTCTCATGTTTCACAGATGTTGATTTCAAGTTTCTACCTGGTAACAGCCTCGGGGCCAGGACATAAAGATACAAGTCAAAACATAGAGACACACACAGAGAACTGACAGCATCCAGCAAGGGAATTACAAAAACTCAGAAAAGCTTCCACTGGCTGAATAAATATCTTTCCTTGAATTTGCACTTTCTATTTACTGAATTTGGAAAGAGCCATAGACTTTATTGCCATTTTCAAAGTTCTGAATTATATCAAAGTGTAGTCTATGAAAATAAAATTTTTCATATACAGGCTAAATTAAATTGTGATCAACTTCTAATATCTATGTGTTTTATTTAAAAAAACACACACACACAACTGGTAGACAACAAGAAAGGTTTTAAACTATGAGTAAGGAAAGTAATAAATGACATGCTTTTCATATAAAACCATGGCTTTCTTCCAGGACACTTTAGAAATACGTTCAAAATACATAGAAAACCTCCACAGCGTAGTACTTGAACTTGCACCAACAACCCAGGGCAAGTAAGAATCCGAATGACTACTCATTTATTTTCACAGACCACACTTAAAATAATTTCATTCCATTTGCTGGACTTACACATCCTGAAAGCAAGAAAAACTGTCATTTCGGTAATATGATAAATGTGACTTATAAACAAGACTAGAAAGGCTGGATAAAGGAGTAGGGTTGGGGGTGGGGAAATAAACCCTTTAGTTACAATTTTAGGGAAATGAATCCACACGGTAAAACAAATTCCAAGTCAAGTTGCTCCACTGCTATACTACAGAAGAAGTTTAGAATCTTAAGCAGATGAAAAAGGAATAAAGCATTTAAATGGGGAGAAAAAAAGGCCGATAAAATTTCTGGCTACAATACAAGAGACATATCATTACCATATGATCTAATGTGGGTGTCAGCTGGGTTGTGTTCATTGAGGGAAACCTTATTTTTTAACTGTGCTATGGAGTAGAAGCAGGAGGTTTTCAACCTAGTGACAGTCACAGAGCAGCACCTGCCCCCTCCTCCTTTCCACACCTGCAAACTCTTTTGCCTGGGCTGAATATTTAGTGTAATTACATCTCAGCTTTGAGGGCTCCTGTGGCAGATCCCCGGATTAAAAGGTATGGTTTTCAATAATTGTCCTGAACTCTGCTACAGACTAATAAAACTTTGATCAAGTTGAGAAAAAAGGGATTATTTGGTAAGAGGAAAAAAGCAAACAATGTGTGCTAAACTTTTAGTAACCTTTATGCAGCATTTTAAACAAGTATTGCTTGAAAACAGAAAGTAAATATTTGGTAAAATGGTTGAATGCATTGCTTTAGTTCTTTCTCTCTGTTCTTGCAAAGATGTTTCTTAAGAAACCATAACCTAACACCATGACTATCTTTATTGATATATTTTTTATTTGTGCTAATTAAATGTTTAGCTCTTTGGGAAATGTTTATAGAAAAGTATTCTAGACTGGCGTATTATTCGTAGTTGGATTATATATTTAAGGATTTATTCTCCTCCTGAATTCTTGTATATTTTAAGAACTTTAAAACCTCAGAGAAGTGAACTCTAGTGATAACTTATAGAAGTCTAATGTATACTAGAAAATAATAGAAATTATCACCAGAGAGGTGAAAATAAACACTGAATATATTTATGCTGATTATTAAGGACTGAACTAAGATAATCTCACAGTTAGCTACATAATTTCTTAAATGTAAAGAAGAGACCCTGCCAGAATGTTCGCTGCAAATAAAATTTTACTATAAGATACATTCACTATAAAATGAAAGTGTGGGTTATTTTTCTTTCTAATTTCAAAACAGAGTAACATGATGACCACTGGTTAAATGGACTCCCAGTGATGTAAATACCTGTGGCTTTTTCTTCAAATTGCTATTTTGGCCAGAAAAAGAACCAAATGCCTCCTATAGTAGCCTTTATTTATGGATGGATACCGCTTTTACTGTTTATTTTTAACTTATTTCTATTATTATTGAGGTTTTAATTCACCTAGTGCTGGGGGATTTAATTTGCTCTGCATTTACAGCTTCACTTATCCCGTGAGGGTTAAATTTTGACTTTGAAAATCACACCAAAGGCTTAAATGACATCATACAAATGTTGATCTGAATGGTATAATGAAATGAAGTAGTTTAAGAAACCAGAAATTATTATTTTTGATAGAACACATAAATTATGGCAATGAGCTTTAGTAAAGTAGTGACATTCTTAGCAATTAGCATTTTAAAAAGAGGCATACATTCTAAGAATAATTAAAACAGTTGAAATGAAATTTTAATAGCATATCATCTCAAGAATAGTCCCCTTGCTGTCTACATGGGCAACTGCTGGGGTTTTTTTTGTTTATTTTTCTGATTTATTAAGAAAGGAAGGAAATGATTAAAGAAATCATCAGTATCAACAGCCCACATTAATTGTTTTAAGATGCTGAGTTTTTAAGTACTATGACACTAATTTAAAGAAGTTATTTCATGGAGGACTTTGTATAAAGTACCTGGACACATATTATTCTTCCCCAGGACATTCAGGGTTAAAATGCATGCACACACACACACACACACACACACACACACACACACACAAAATGATAAGTAATGGAAGCTTAAATGCTGTCTGAGTTCAGCTTCAACCAAAAAGAATACTGTGTAGAGAATTTGTACCATTTTAACAAGAGTAAACAAGTGTAAATGATAATATTCCTCTGAGCTAATGTTTAGCATTTCCTTTTTTTGGATTTGTGAACCAGGCATTTTCTGCTCTGGAGAAAGATCAGAAAGTGACATCTGCATTAATTCTCGTTGCTATTTATTAAATCTGCAATTAGTTTGCTTCATTTTTCTAAAAAATTGTAAGACATTAAATATGCAAGGCTAGCAAATTTGTGGTAAACCATAAACATTGCATTTTAATATGAAACAGACAGAAAACCACTCTCTTAGATCCAGTCCAAGGGAACACTGCCAAAACAATAGGGTCTCCTTTAAAAGGCAATGCAGTAACTGAGTGGGAATGGGTTTCTAAAGGAAATCTGATACTGAATTTAAAGGGGCAGTGTGAATAATAATCTTCGTGGTATTATTTAAATGAAAAGTCACTATTCTGTATTGCATACGTGCTGCCTGAGATGTGCGTCAGTAATAAATACAAACTAAGAATAAAATTGTAAGAAATTTTAAAACATTTGTTTCCCCTCTAGTAGATCTAGGCAAACATTTCCAGAAGATACATTAAGGTTAGAGCATACAAAGACTTTTTCTTTTCTGTATATGCTATAATTGGATAATGACTGAAAATAATTCTCTAATTCTAATTATGAATGTACAACTTTAATATGAACCCTTATAAATGTACAATTAAAGATGATGAGACTAAAGATAATATCTACAATGTGTTCTGGGAATACTTTGAGCAGTTTCAGTGGGATTTGAAAATACAAGAACTCAAAAATAGACTGTTCCCCCATGATCAACTACTTTTTGTTATTCAGATTTATTAAGATTTTGTTATTCAGATACATTTAGTTCACTTCAGCCAGCTAAACAACCAACTTAATAACATAGATGTACATATCTATAAGGGCTTGTTGAATGAATGGATAAAAACTGTCTGGATTTGTCGAAATCATACTTTCTGTTTGTCGATTTGTTTACAAAATAGTCCTGTTGGTAAAATCAGATAACATATAAGTCATATAAAAATCAGATAGGATTTTCCATATATGTTTATTAGTTTATTAAAAATGGTTAGTTTGAGAAACTAGCCAATAGATTTATTTTAAAAACTGAATCTTGCTTATACCAAGTTGAGGTTATCAATTTGATATCTTTCTTATGCTAGAAATTTGATATTGAAAAAAGATAGTCATATTTTTAAAAATCAGACTAGTTGGTTGCCTAGAACAAATTGAATAACGTGTATTGTTAATAAATTGACGGTCAATTGAGTCATTTATGTGCAAAATATTGTGCAAGGCCCTGGTACACAACAAAGATTAAGACACGCCCTGAAGGAGTACATCTTCTAGTTGGGGGGGGGCAGGCCAAGCATGTGAAACAAATTACAATATAATGTGATAAGATCTTTAAAAGAGGTAAGCAACATGCTTTGGGAGCATAGAAGAGAAAGCAGCATCCTGCCTGAATGAGCCAGGGAATACGCAAGGGAAACCCATTATCTCATTTAGTCTTTACAACACTCTTACAAGGTAGGTATTTTAAATGGTGATTAGCTTTGAGTGTCAGGTTTGAGGTGGAGACTGGGAGTAGAGAGAAAATGGAGAGAAATATGGCTTGAAATATCAGTTGGTATCAAGTTATGTATGGTCTTATATGCAACAAAGGGGATGTAGATTTTATTGGCAAGCTGTGAGAAGTCAACAAAGGGTTTGCGGTAGAAAATTAATACAATGAAATTTAATTTTTAGAAGATGACTTGGGCAGCAGAGTGGAAGATGGCCTGGAGCAGAAGAAATATTCAAGGCTGAGTCCATTTGGAAGCTCTTGTTCAGGGAGTGATGAGAAGGGTCTGGACCAAGATAAATACAGTGGGGTGGAGAAATGAGATTGGCTTCCAGAGATATTTCTGAAGCAGTAATTGGAGATCTCTCATGTGTACAGACAAAACTTTATTTAACTGTGGCATGGCTTGTGTTGAGTGAGCATTGAAAATTCCAAAGTGGTTTATCATCATAACAGTTTTGCAGGTGGCTTGACTATATAACCCATGGTCTTAATTCAGACCCAAATTAAACCAAGCAGATTTAAATACTATTCAAATTTTTCTTCATAAGTAAATAGCTGTGCGAGTTAGTCTCTAATGTACCTTGTTACATTCCAAATATATTTCTAACGCTCTGCTCCTAACAATAAATAAAATATTACTTTTTATGCTTTTCTCTATGCTCATTCCACTGTCAGGTGTTACTTAAGAGTAACCACATACACTAGGCAAGGCTACTCTTCTAAACCTTTCATTTGTTTCCTAGGTTCCTTGGTTGTGAAAATACATGAGATAAATCATGAAGGCGACTTTCATCTTCCTCTTGCTCGCACAAGTTTCCTGGGCTGGACCGTTTCAGCAGAAAGGCTTATTTGACTTTATGCTGGAAGATGAGGCTTCTGGGATAGGCCCGGACGACCGCTTTCACGAAGTTCCTGAATTAGAGCCTCAGGTGCCAGTGTGCCCCTTCCGCTGTCAATGCCATCTTCGAGTTGTCCAGTGTTCTGATTTGGGTGAGTGGGGTGCAGGCTCTCTTTACCTACCTTGTCTGCTTTATTCATGGGAATGACTTCTGTGGGAGTTTAGCATTCTCAGTTTTAATTTCTGCAATTCCAAATGTGAGAGACAGTGCCACCTAATGAGAAGTAAGGGAAGCAGAGCAGGAGAGAAAGAAACAGCTTTGAAGTTAGGGGACTTTCTTCTAAGTCAGGACTCCATCACTTTGCAATCTTGGAAGAGTCACTTAAAAAGAAAATCATCTTTCTGAGCTTCATGGCTCCCATTCTGTAAAATAAAATTTTGAACAAAATAATATGTTCTATGATTCCAGGGTGATACCTTATTTTAATTTGATGATTTGCTCTCATGAAATCTTAGATATTAAGAAAACCTGGGTGATCTCTCCACTCTTGGCTTAGCCCAGATAAAAGTTTGAACATTACTAAATTGTAAAGTATGCAGCGTTATCAAGAGCAAAACAAGTAAATTTTTAGAACAGAAATTTATCTTTCAAGTACCAAAAGACTCCCTTAATCCCTGGGTCTTAGTTTTGCCTCTGCCTTTGGCGTTTTGTAATCTAGCTGTTTATATTCTTTAGAAAGTTTCAAAGGAAATCTTTATAACGAAGTTGTGGTATAGATATTCAACATAATCGTGAAGCATATATCTTTATCCTAACACTGTAAATACAGTTTGATTTATTAGCTTTCAAGAAAAATTTGGCCTGGGAATTCCAAAAGCAATATACTCAGAAGATAAATCTCCAGAAAGTTCGAAGCCCCAGCAGATGGGCCAAAAGGGAATGAATTTAGTTTACATGGCAGCTGATTCACATTCCTCTTTTTTTTTTGGTTCATTTTTCTTACTGGAAAGAAAAAAAAAAATCCGCACAGAATGATTCTGCCATGGTGCATTTCCTTATAGAATAAACCCCATAGCTTTGTAGAGCACTTACTTTTGAAATCCTATATTTATTCAGAATATGCTTTCTAGGAGTATTTTGCAGGAAAATTTGCTACTAACTCCTAGAATTGGAATAAACTACATATAGGAACCCAGGAAAATGTAAAACATGTTAAATAGTGACAACTGAAAAACAAACACTTTGAGATAGGTTCTTTCATGCTGGCATGTACTGTGTCGCCATTTAAACCCAAATAAAACGTGTAAATAAAGGCTCCAGGATACTTCCACTAGATTAATTAATTGACTCATTAACTCAGAAAATATATTGAGATCCCATAACGGGTCAGATCTGTTCTGGGCCCTGGGGAGAAAGGGATGAGGAAGACAGATATGGTCCTAGTTCTTGTGGGTCTGATATTCTACTGGTGGTGGTTATTCCTTTTTTGAATTGTGTATTAGAGACAAGGGGAATTATATTACTAGCAAATTCTACAGAAACTTTTATGGCATCTAGAGATTACCTCCATTACTGGTTTAGACAGGAAAATAATGGTGTTAAAAATATCTGAAGAAGGGAGTCACCCTATGATGGATATACTAGTGGTAAAGTTTTTCAAATATTGCAAAAATGGCCGAGTTCCTAAGAAATGTGATGCAAATTGAATCTCACTTTGCCTGAGAACAAGTTTAAAAGGATCCATAACTACCCCCACTACACATATTATCAACAATAAAGAGTTGATATTTTTAAGGAAGCCTTGTCCAGTCACTTCACTGAAGTTTTATTCTTCCAAAAATATGGTTTTACTTTGCTTTCATGATAAATAACTCATAAAGCTTGACTCTAATTAAAGCATTGGGACAGTTTTCTAATTGTCTATCACAAAAAAACTCCCAAGCCTATTGCTCAAAACTAAACAGAAAAATGTAGCCTTAGGGAACATCTAGTTCACTGATGTGGATGTCTCATGATACAGTTTTTTGGTTGTCCTTGTTATTGTTTTGCTTTGTTTATTTTGTGTTGTTTTCAGATGAGAACATTTTCCAAGTTTTCTTTTTCTCTAAGAGCCCAGAGTGTACATCATTCCTTTGGACTTACTGATCTTGTATACAGAAGTAGTAGCTAAGATTGTAATAATGATTCGTTTTGGGGAACCATGTTTAAAGGGGAGTACTGAGTTCCAATGAGCAATGGCCTCAACCAAGTTACTTTTATTTTTTTTTCACATGTGCATATTTAAATATATTGTCCAAAAAATCAGTCAGATATTTCTGAAACAGAAAATACTTTTTTTAAAAGGAAAAGCAATCCACTGCCTTTAAAGAAAACACTGTATTCTCATTTTCAACTACTGCCTAGCCTCTGCTCCCTTTATGATCACAGCAAGCTGTTCAGAGCCTTGACATTTTCATCTGTAGAGAAATCACAGTCAGTCTTAGAGATTCGATTATCTGTGTAAGGTACCTGACCCATAGTAGAGCCTCCATACATTTTTTCTATATGATGATTATGTGGAGTAAAAGATGAAAGAAGCATAGGAAAAAGCAGAGAAGGGGAAACGGGCAACCTCATTCATAGTAAAGGCAATGCAGTTTATTTTATTTTTTGTTTTAAGTTCTCTAGTAATCTGAACATGAAGCTTGAATTATTACAGCAAAGAAAAAATGCAATGCACTTTGGGGAGAGAAATGTGAATGCCTATTTATACCAAGGACTAATATTTTCTTAAGGATTATTCTTGCTAGAGCTTTTAATGAGCAGAGCGGAGCTTTAGTGTTGAAGGACAATAGAGCTTTGTCATCTTATTATCTACATAATGTTTAATATAAGCAAACATGTCTTATTCAAATGTCTGACTATTTTTGCCAGTAAGAAGTATTTCTGACAAAGTTAAACAGCATCAAAATTTTAAACAGTTCTTTCAAACCTAAGATATAAAAACTGTGAAATTAAAATTGAATAATCAGTCCATGGGAAACTGAGGTGTTCAAGAAGATCCATTGACTGTTTTAGTCCCTAGTTCCAACTTATCAGAATAGCATTATAATATGTTTTTCTAGAGCATGGGGGATTGAAAAAGTAAACACATATTTTAGCCAGTCTAAGAAAGTAATGAATTCTCCATTGATATTGGCCAAATTATTTGGCTGATCTTGTAATTTAACTTGTAATTTGAACCAGAATTTTATGAGACCCATATCTTCTTGTCTTTCTTTATCTATCCTCTTAAGACATAAAAAATCCACTCATAATTGTAGCATTTATAAAAATAACAATATAAAAGTCAACGTAGGATTAGCAAATTCAGAACCCTATGGGTTTCCTTAAAATAATAATCCCACAATGTTACTCATTCTTGTCTGAATGCCCTAATATTAATCCTGTGATTGGATGCTTTGTTTTATGTACTTAGTATCTTAAAGGAAGACAGTTCCCTTACTTATGTACTCTTTGGCTCAGCCATTCATCTGTGGATCAAGTGTCACCAAGAAGCATTGTTTGGTACCGACCTTCATCTCATTTATTAAAGGCACATCAGCCCTGCCAGGTGAAATAAGCATAAGTATTGTTTTTTAACTATTCTTCCAAATTAAAGGAATATTTATTGATATATTTCTTATAAACAACTTTCAAAAGAATTGAAATAGCCTTAAAAATATTTAATAGTGGAAAGATCTTGGGTCATGCAGTTCAACACCTCTGAACTCAAGTCCTGAGTTACCATTTATTACCTGTAACTTTGAAACTTTCAAAACCTGTTTCCTCACTGGATAAATGGGAATATCTCTTACCTTATTAGGTAAGAATAGAAAATATTTATAAAAACATTTTTCATAGTAACTGTTATGTTCAGTTGACCATTTCAGACAAAGTCAGCTAATAACACGAAGTTATTTCTCATGATGTTCTTTATTTTTATGTGAAATTGAGAAACACTAAGTATATGGCTTGTCAAGCTGGATACAAAATAGCACCTTCTCTCCCCTCCCCCCAAAGAAGGCCACATCACAAAATAGATAAAAATTAGAAAATTGTATAATTATCAAAATAGTATTCTCCAAATACTATTCCTTTGAACAAAATTGGTTTGGTTGAGTAGAGAGAACAATAAAGCTTCTGGCTATTTAATAATCACAGATGATTCATAGCCTGCATAGTTAGCCCTCTAGACATGATGCCAGAAGATGAAACATTTTATTTTGCCAAGCAAAAGCGTTGTAAATAACTAATGGTCCCTAAAATGTACCTCATAATGCAAAGGCTGTTTTACTTTTTAAAAATCTCAGGGAAATGTGCAACCCTTTAAATTGCATAAAGTTAGTTTTCTTCTTTTTAATCATTTTCCCTCAATAGGTAGAAATTTTGTTAGTGGTCATCACTTGGGACATAGATGCCAGAGCTTGTCTCTTGTTTGGGGAAACTGGTTTTCCAGAAGCAAATCTCATGCATGAAGTAAATGAACCATTAGACTTCTTCCATGAAATCATCCTAGAAGAATAAATTAGGACTATTTGTAGAGGGGCAGAGAATGCTGGAAGCTCAGTTGCTTTCATTGTTTATATCTAGCTTTACAGCAGCAGGGATGTGGGGTGACTCTCATTCAGAGTTTCAGATGCATCAAAAGGGTATCTCTAAGATGTGGTGCAAGAAGGAGGCTGTGCACAGAGCATGCCCATGGGTTGCCTAAAATAGTTTTGGGTAGGGATAGAGTATGACAGATCTCAGATGCAGCAAGAGGAATGCTCAGGTGTGATCCAGATAACCAAAGCCCTGACTCAAGGGGCTGAAGGTGAGAAGGAGGAAGAGAGGGGTCAGAGAAGACCAAAGGAAGCATCTGTCTCCTTGACCTGACTGACAACTGACATTTCCCTGGTTTCCTTCTTAGTCCCAGGAGGGAGAAAGAGGCAGCTGTGTGGGATCAAGGCATTTGGTTAGACTGCAGCTGCGATGCATTCTCCTCTGGAAGATCATTTCTGGCTCCAGAGGACAGGATGGGAATAGGTTAGTCAGAATATCAATTTCCTGGATGAAAGAGGAAATGCAGGAGACCCTCTAATCTTAAGTTTTCTCCTTCAAAAGAGTAGCAAGAAAATTATATATTTCCTTGAAAATAAGGATAAAGAAGAATTAACCCAGTTTGCAATCTAGTCTTAACAAAAGGAAGAAGCCCTGTAGCAGCTACACTGTAACACTCAAGATTTAATTAACCCTTGACTCAGTCTGAAGATGGTTTTGAGGCAAATTCTGAAGCTTGTCTACTTCTGTGCTTTCACTGTAATCTATATTTGCTTTGATGATTTTGCAGTAATCAATTATATGTACATAGATAATAATTATTCATTATCTTTAATTACTTATTTAAATATTTACTTTCTCTACCAGAAGAAGAGCATGGTGATAATTTATCTTTTGGTCTTCCACTCCAAAAAATACCTTACACTTGGTAGGTTCTCAAACATCAATAAATGCTTGATAAGTGAATAAATTAACATATGCATGGCTTAGTGCTTGAATGAGTGCATAGTTCTACAATATTCTTGATTCTCTCTAGTTGGAAACAGGGTAGAACATGGCTGACTGGAAATTAGGAGTCATGGAACTGTAGCGTATCCTTTCTTATTCTTTTTGAGGATGACTATAGAACCAGGAAGCTTAAACCTTCCTTAAGTTATTTGGAAAGAGAATCGAATTAAAATGATGATCTATTATTTCTGAATCCAACTGCCATCAGAGTCGAATTGCTATTTTTTAAGAGGAAAAGAGGGAAACATTCCTGCCTTTGGAAGAAATGGTTTTTGATGGAGCTGGGACTCCTACATATTATTTTGATCATATGCCAAAACTAAAGTGTATCACCATTGACCTAATTATTAAATTGAAGACAGAAATATAAAAACATTTTGGAAATCAACAAGAATAAATCTTGGAGTTTGGACCCCTGCCACAGGGCAGAAAACAACAAAAAAAAGGCATGATGTTTTAGGACGACCTGGCCTTTGTCCAACATGATGTTTACCAGATTGATGAAATTTGCTAGCACAACAATACCATTCATCACTGAGACAACTAGAAAAAAAAGTACAATTCTTATTAGCCTTTATTTCAGAAATGACTTTCTGGTAATGTCTTAAATAGAGTTTTATTTACTTTAATTAATAACCCTATTTTAAAGAAGATAAAATTTCCTTTACTGAATTTGGAAGAGCAACTAAATAATTCAGTCTAGCCTTGAAAATAATTGCATTTTGATGGGAGATTTAGAATTATATTAAAGAATGCTCATTGAAAAATAATTAAATTTAGGAAACCACTTTTTTCCTGTTACTATTGCTGAATAAATATTACCTCAAAACTTAGTGACTTAAAAAATCATTTTATTTTACTCATGATTTAAGCTACAGGGAATTTGAGCAGGGCTTAGAAGGGCTGCTCTCACTTGGGGTCTCTCATGCATTTGTAGTCAGGTGTTGGCTGAGGCCATAGCCATGGGGAGGATGGCCCAGACTGGACCTAAGACAGCTCACTCTCATGACTGGCAGTGTGTTCTGCTGTTGCCTAGGAGCTCAGCTCTTCTGTCATCTGGAGTGTCTCACATGGCCTCTCCAGCATAGTGGTCTCAGTGTAGAAAGACTTCTTACGTGACCCCTTGATGCCCCCAGAGCGAGCATCCCAGAAGAATTGGGTAGCAGCTGAACAACCTTTTCTGACCTAGCTCCGGAAGTCATGCTCTGTCACCTTCACCACGTTCCATTAGGTCAGAGAGACATCATAAGGCCATGCCACATTTGAAGGGACAGGAATTTGACTCCATCTTTTGATGGGGTTGGACAAGTGTGTATTGAATAAGAACATGTAAGATGGGAGATATAATTAATGCCAAGGAAGGCAGAAAGGATGGGAGGGAGGAAGGGAGGGAGGAAAAAAGGGAGGAAGGAAGGGAGGGAGGGAGGGAGGGAGGGAAAGAAAGGAAAGAATATCCTAATATAAACAAAGACTGATACTTTACAGATTTGCAAGCCTGTAGGATTTGCCATAATTGAACTAGGGTTAAATTGACCGTGAACAGCTTTTTGGGGGGGTCTAATTGTTTTTTGGGAATATGTGCCTACTAAACTGAGGAGTTATCATCCAAAGGTGGGGGGCTTGGTAGACGAGTTGTCCAAAGGTCTTGAACTTCATGGGAAAAATGATGACTATAACAAGCCCACAAAATGACTGACAAGAAAAACCAACTCAGAATCAAGTGCGTTAGGTGAAAAATCTGTGTGTGATAACAACTGAAAAATAGATTGCAGCTTTCAGGATAATATGCATTATAATTGTATTGTACAGAAAATAAAAAACAATCATTTGTCACAGACTTACAGACTAATAATCAGCAAGATAGAGTTTTACCCTCTCTTCTCATTATTGATAATAATTACAGGTACCAGGAGTTGGGACTCTGCTATGCACTATAGTAGGGAATTATTTTATAGACTAGCTTGTTGAATTCTGAGCCAGTTGCATCCTAATAATTTGGGAGATTTACTATGAGAATATGTACCTTTATGAAAGAAGGATGTGAAGAGATGGTTGTAACAAAACATAGCAGAAAAGATCTTGAAGCCATGGCCATGAACTTTTCACAATGGGACAGCAGAATACACTATGATTTTAAAACTAATCAGTCAAAAATTTATTTCTGTACATAGGGCAGTAAGATCAAAGCTCTCATGAAAAATAGTCATTTGTCCTTACTTACCCAGAACTTACAGAAAAGAAAGAAAACTAAAATGTGGTATAATACATAATAAGTTGATAGATCAGAATTTTGGAGGAGTTTGTTTTCTGGAGTGGTTATGACAAATATTATAGAGGGGGGTTGGGATAGTGGGTACACTTTAAAGGACTGTTAGAACGGAAGTGGAAGAAAATGAGTGGGTGGAGTATTCCATAAAACAAATTATATGAACAAAATGAGTAGCTGGGAATAAGCACAGTATGTTCAGGGGACAGTGTAGATCAGCATCTTTTAAAAATATGTACATCGTTTCCATGCATCCATGGCATATCAGGTAGTTCTAGAGTGAGGACTCATGCATCTTGTTCTTGGTTTAGTTTAGCCATGAGGCACTGTGGAGAAGCCACTTAACTTCATTGGGTTTCTGTTTCTTTACCTATGAAAAGAGAGTATTAGACTGGCTTGAAAGTTACTGATTTCTGGGACAAGTAAAATTTTTTGAATGTTGAACAAGTTACTTTCTTATGAAGGTCAGAACCAAATCCAAGAAAATAACAACAACCTGACATCTGCTATCACAATCATTTTTTTAAAGAAGGTATATTTAAAATGGAGGCAGGAGCTAGTCTCAGAAATGTGTGTGTGTACATGTGTATGTGTGTCTAATAATTTACATTAAAACTAACCAAATTGCCCTCATAGTTTTCTGATTATGATATAGACTGATAAGAACCTCATCATAGAGTCTACCTGATCAGAATTTGGAAACCATAGATTAGCTGATACTCAATGGTCCTTCCCTTTGTGACATTCTAAGAACTCATAGCTAGGATAATTTCCCCTTTGTATTCTGCCTATACTTTTTGAGTGAGCTAGTTAATACCCCAATACCTTGTCTAGCCCTTAAATGTATAGCATGTTATTGGGTCTGATGTCAGAATAATTCTTCTTGGGGATACAAATAAGTATGATAGGAAAAAAATATATCCTGTTGGAAGCCAGGAGATTAGGCTTTTCATCTGCATTTTGTCACTCCTAGCTACATGAGCTTGTTCATGTCACTGAACTTTTTCTAAAAATCATCTGAAAAAATGATATTATCATACTGCCTTACCTGTCTCATTGGATTGCTGTGAGGTAAATGAGATAACATATTTTCAATTTTTTTATAAATTTAAAGCTAAATAAAGTTTTAATAATAAAATGCTGATATGTGAAGTCCCTCAAATGAATATGAATTTTCTAGTAATTCAGAGAAGATTGTAGGATTATGATTTTAATCATTATAACAACTCTCTAAGAACTAAGCTGCAGAAACCACAAGCCTGGTTTTTTTTATGCTAAATCTTCAGGGAAAAGATGTAAATAATTCACCCCAAGCAGTTCCTATTACTATAAAATTCTAGGATGACATAATCAAAATTGTCAGCCATCCAGATATATCATTTTCTCTTCACATCTGAAATGTATCTTCACTTTGGCATTGAACAATTGTTAAGGGGGCCACTATAATATAAGTTCAACAATGTATAAAACTAAGCATAAGTGGGAATTAAGACTTTGACAAAGAAGCCCACGAAGCAATGATGAAATGTAGGCAGTAACTTTTCGCCAAATGAAAGGAAATGTGCCTTTTCTGCGTTGCAGAACACTAATTATCAAAGATTTGGCAGAAGTTTACTACTCTTAATTGCATGAAATTAGCAAACTGACATTTCTGTAAATGGCAGTGATCATGAGTGTATAGTGCAGTTAAATCCTCCTACAAAGTAGCTGTTCTGGTGGTTTGCTGTTCATCGCTGAAAACACTTCATTTTTTGTTATTTCTCTGTGAACTATTTCTGTAGTGAGTTCTTGGAATATATTTATGCATGTGCAGAATTACCTGCACTTTGATATTCAAATTTATAACCATAGCTGATCACTAAATTGGGAACTAGACTTTTTGCCATTATCAACAGAACAGTGATAATGTGAACAAAAAAATTTGGGGGGGAAAGAAATCAGAAGTTGGTATTTCAGATACATTTTCTGTAATTTTCATGGCAATATGAAGATAGGAATATGGTTACCATGATAATTTACCTGTATGCTTACATAAGATTGAAAATTGAAAAGATATCTTCCCAACATAGCAGTTATTATATACCCTGTTTCAATTTTCCTTTTAATTGAAAACTGTAGATTGAACCCTTTTTTCCATGAGGATGTGGGCAATTTCTGTTTTGTTCCTGCTATATCCCGAGAGCCTAATAAATTAATGGTGTCTAAAAGGTATTCAATAAGATGTTATTGAATGAATTGAAAGAATGATCTTCAGCACTTCAAGTCTAAGATATGATGGAGAGGTTGAAAAGCGTTTTTGATTTACGTTATGCAATCTTAAAATATGAAAATGACCATAGGAATTTGAGTTAATAAAATATCAAAATTTTGCTTACATCAATATGGAAGAAAGCCAATGGAAGAAAGAAAGGAAAAAGGCTATATAATTTAATATTTTCTTCGTTAACATTCATAACGATAATTTTTTTTTTTTTTGCGATACGCGGGCTTCTCACTGTTGTGGCCTCTCCCGTTGCGGAGCAGAGGCTTTGGATGCGCAGGCTCAGAGGCCATGGCTCACTGGCCCAGCCGCTCCGCGGCATGTGGGCTCTTCCTGGACCGGGGCACGAACCCGCGTCCCCTGCATCGGCAGGCAGACTCTCAACCACTGCGCCACCAGGGAAGCCCGATAATTTATTTTAAATGCCATACCTTTTGAATAAAAGCAGTTGATCCTTATACATCTAGTTGAATGACTATTGAAATGTCTTTTTTTAATGCCATAGAGCATTTGGTTTTTCAATGTGTTTACATTTATAAACTAAAAAAATTAACTCAGCTATTTAGATCTAAATTTAAAGTCCAAAAGTAATGCTTCATATAATAATTTTTTTTTTTTTTTTTTGCCGTATGCGGGCCTCTCACTGTCGTGGCCTCTCCCGTTGCGGAGCAAGGCTCCTGACGCACAGGCTCAGGGGCCATGGGTCACGGGCCTAGCCGCTCCGCAGCATGTGGGATCTTCCCTGACCGGGGCACGAACCTGTGTCCCCTGCATTGGCAGGCGAACTCTCAACCACTGTGCCACCAGGGAAGCCCTCATATAATAAATTTTAGAGAAGTTATATTAACAAATTTTGTTCATTTTATTCTGATTAGCTACATATCTATTGGTCATAAAATTGATAGTTTTAACATTCCAATTAAAACTGAAAGAGCCATTCTCCTAAAAGTTTGGATAAATTTTCAAGTTTTTGACACAACAGCGTGATTGCATATTCACATAATTTTAATTTTATATGTAGATCTGTGACAGCGTTAGGTTTATCAAAAGGATCTTTGATGATTTGGCTAAAGCTCTGCTCTACTGAAAGGATATCTATGTAGAAAGATACAGGTTTACAAATCACTCCCACTTAACACTTATCAAAGGAATGATTTTCTAAAACAAGAACAATGAGGTAAAACACACTGTGTACTGAGACATTTGAACCACACCTTACAAAATATTAATTTTCCTATTATGCAGAAGAGTAATTACATGGGGTAAATAATATACCTGTTTATGATTTTTTAAAAAATCATTTGACTTCGTTGGAAAAGATAGAACAGATATTTTAAACTACAGTTGATATAATTCCTAGAAGAAAAATATGGTAGCAGTAAAACTATCATTGAAACATTGATTTCTCTGTAAACCATCCTTTGTGATTCTGTAGTCATGTGTCCTTTTTCACTGAGTGCACATTGCTTTTATTCTCATGCTAGGTCTGGAAAAAGTGCCAAAAGATCTTCCCCCTGACACTGCACTGCTGGACCTGCAAAACAACAAGATAACTGAAATCAAAGATGGAGACTTTAAGAACCTGAAGAACCTTCACGTAAGAATTATTATTTATTTGAGTTATAACAAGATCTTACTCAAAGTATTTTTGAAAACAAAACTTAGGTAAGGCCAAGATTACCATATGGTAATAAATAAGCACGTAAGTGTTTATTAAATTCTCTTTTTAGGGGGTGATAAAGGAGCAAAGCACCATATTCATTAACCCCTAAAAAACATCCAATTTTCTTACATATACCTCATATAACTTTAGTATTGGCTTTCTAAAAGATATGTTATATCTTAATCTTCTCACACATTTTATCAATAAAAATCTTTATCTTCCCAATTAGAATGTACTTCAATAGTGGAACAAAACACAAAATGGACTGATCTTAGTATTATTTTATTTCATTGTTTCTTTTGTTTTCTTTCATTCATTTTCTAAGACATGCAAATGGCTTTGTAAAGGCTCAAAGACTGGCACCAAGAGAAAAAAATAAATGTCTATATAGCTATATATTTTGCTTTGTATTTAAGATTATGCATGCTGCATCCTTATCTGTATCTGTGTTTTTATTCTGCTTTTTCACTTACTTCTACTCTATTGTAATGTAACACATCCAGTCTACACAGTCAGGATTCCAGCAGAAAAGAGATGGCATGATCAAGGCAAGATTTAGTTATCAACTTTCTGACAGCCAAGATGAGAAAAGCAATAAACATTTATCCATTAGGAGAAAATTTACCAGATTTTTTCCCGTTGCGGAGCACAGTCTCCGGATGCGCAGGCTCAGCAGCCATAGCTCACAGGCCCAGCCACTCCACGGCATGTGGGATCCTCTCGGACCGGGGCACGAACCCGTGTCCCCTGCATCGGCAGGCGGACTCTCAACCACTGCGCCACCAGGAAAGCCCAATTTACCAACTTTTTAAAAGGAAGCAAATAATTTTTCCTTGAGATTTTAAGATTGCCCATGGAACAGTTAACAAAAATAATAGCAAGTAATAAAATGGCATCATCAAATTACTGAAGTATCCAACAATATAAGCACGTTACGATATAAGTAGTGAATATTTCAGGCACTAAGTAAGAGAAGAAAAAGACATGATCTCATATCAGGTTACCCAGTTAATATTGGAGAATATGGAACAAAGGGTTCATAGAGGATTAGCAGAATTTTGAAAGGAAGAGAAGAGAGTTTTCTGTGCAAGAGGAAAGGAAAGGCAGAAGAAAATGAGCAGCAGACAAAAAGAGAAGATGGCTAAAGTGAAAGATACAGGCTCCAAAGTAGTGGAAGGTAAGGCTTGTGCTGGAGATCTCGAGCCCTGGACCAATGGGATCCTTCTCCACTGATAGGCTACTGGACATGGGCCCCTACTCACCTTCTCTCTGCTTTCATGTTATGATTTCACTGGGAGTGAAATGATGGAGGTACCAACAAAGTTTGTCAGTGAGTATTTAAACTATCATTGGAATAAGTTAAAAGAGGTGATAATAAAAATGAATATATTAGTTTCAATAAACTAAAATATGAAAAAGCTTCATTTTTTTTGCATAACTTTAGCCTAAAGCTACTTTTTTAAGGAAGGAAAATTCTCTTATACCCAACTTCCTGTATGTTTAAGTATAATCTCAATAATTTTTTTAAACTCCTCATACCTTAAATAAGAGATACCTAGTTTCTGTGACATTCTCACTAAGTCTGGTGTTTGTAACAATGTGTTCTTTCTTTTCCACGTCTCCTGCTAAGTATGTTTTTAGGCAAATTATCATCTTGGCAATCTCCTTCTTTCTGCTTTAAAGTGTACACTGGAAGAAGACAGAGTTCATTAGAGCTTCTAACCATTTAGAGGATGTTAAACAGCTATTTTTCTCTTACTCTTTCATTCATGACCATTTCTATCCCTGTTATTATGCAAATAAACATCATAATTTCAGCCAGGAAAGCCACCCTTGAATGAGAAGGGAGAGAAATAAAAATTTACCAAGGATTAAAATAGAAAGGATTTAACAGAAAAATGTTTCCTTTTTCTCAATAATTTTATTAATTTACAACCGTGCCTCACTATGAGCAGTATATATTGCTTAAGAGTAGTTGTATACTTATATATAGCAGAAAAAAATACATAATTATTCTATAAAGTAATGGAAAATTCAGTATAATAATATCAACATTCAATATATTTCCTTTGAATTAAAGCTTAATAAATCTAATTTTTAAAGTTTTTAATTAAAAATAAACAAAAATTGTCAAAGATTGAATAATAGCAAACACTTCTTTAGCCATTACTATATACTAGGCACTGTTCTTAATATCTTGTATACATTAACTTGTTTAATTCTTATAACTATTTTAATGAGGTAGACACTCTTGAGAACACCTTTAACACAGATGAGGATACTCAGGCACAGTGAGGTTATGTTACTTGCTTACTGTCACACAACAAATAAGAGCCAGAGTTTGAGATCGAACCTCGGGAACAGTCTGGCTTGAGTCTGTGCACTTATAAATTGCCTGTAAATATGACAGTAACAATAAAATCCCTTAAACAACACCTGGTACAGTGTGAGCCCTACATAAATGGCTTTGGAGAAAATTGTACATACTATTAAGTCGGGTTTCAACATTTTTTTTCAGTTTTATTGAAATATAATTGATATACAGCACTACATAACTTCAAGGAGTACAGTATAATGACTTGACATACATATATTGCAAAGTGATTACCATAATAAGTTTAATTAATATCCATCATCTCATACAGATATTAAAAAAAAGAAGAAAAACAAATGTTTTCCTTGTGACAAGAGCTTTTAGGATTTATTCTCTTAGCAATATTCAGGCATACCACACAGCAGTGTTAACTATAGTCATCGTGTTGTACATTACATCCCCAGTACTTATTTGTCTTATAACTGTAAGTTTATACCTTTTGACCACTTTCTTTGATGAAGGTGGTAAAAATGCTTTTACTCCCCCTTCCAGTCTATTTCTATGGTCAGTCACTTTTTTCGTCACCTCTCCCCTACCTACCAGGCTAGATCACTTTTCTTTAGTCACCAGAGAAGTAGGCAGTCCTGATTTTTTGAGCCTGGGCTTCAATTTCAGGTTAAATAGTACTCAAGGCATTTTCTGACCCTTGAGCAACAAGGCCTCTCCTAATTCGACTTCTCTCGTCCTCTTACCTAACTAATGATAATCCATTTCTACTTGTGATTCTTTTTTTTTTTTTTTTTTTTGTTGCGGTACGCGGGCCTCTCACTATTGTGGCCTCTCCCGTTGCAGAGCACAGGCTCCAGACGCGCAGGCTCAGCGGCCTTGGCTCACGGGCCCAGCCGCTCCCCGGACCGGGGCACGAACCCGTGTCCCCTGCATCGGCAGGCAGACTCCCAACCACTGCGCCACCAGGGAGGCCCTTGTGATTCATTTTTTCATCAGCTGATCTCCTGAAGAATATCTGCGGTTCACCTTTGATTCTTTCTCTGTTTTGTCATTAGCCAATGTAATTAGTCAGTTTTTTCCCATGTTGACATCTTTCCATTACCTGTTGTAATATTATAACTATGCTTTCTTAAATACATTTCCCTGTGTATGAAACTAACATTAACCATCTTTAGCAGTACTGTATATACATGAGTACCTTTTTTCACATATGGATCTCTTTTAGATGAAGCTCTAATTTATATATATCTTAACATTTTACATCATGATGACCAAAATTTGTATGGTTGATTCATTTTTCACATTTATTTTATTCTGAAAGTGGAAATGCTTTTTGCTGGACTAGACCTTTCAACCAACAATGACATTTGAAAGGTGCTTTCCAAAGAAGCAAACTATATGCATGATCATTTTTTAATCCTCACAACAACCCCCTGTAGGTGTTATTATAGTTTCTACTTTACTGAAAAAATAATTGGGAACAAATGTCACACGACCCCAAAATTTAGCAGCAGTTATTATTACTACAGCGTACTCACCAGTAGAGACATTGTCTAGTTATTATCTAGGAAAAGAAGTAATATTTTATTACCTGAAATTTCAGGTAACACATCAGCAGGTTGATTCTTCATAATAGGTTTCAACATTTAACGTAAAATAAGACAGATTTTCAGACCATGTTTAGTTCATTTAATTGTATCGGTCTTTCAGAATTTTCTTGCATGGGTGGCAATTAAGGACGGCCTTTGCCTTTATAATTAAGCATCCATCATTTTGGCTGCCTTTTAATGATGCAAGTTCTCTCTTCTCTCCTCTAGCTCTGGCTTTTACTGATTTTCTGGACATTTTGCTTGTTAATATCAATTTCCTATGACTTTAACCCTTATGGGTTTTGAACTTTCTGTAATAGTCTTTGAAATTTCCTAGGATTTTGTTTTAATCAACCAATGTACCTGTTAAGATTAGTTAAAAGATTATGTTACTTGTAATAAGTTTTAATTAGTCAAATAATGTGAACTATATGAGGATGTACATGGGTCATTAAACCAGCTGTTACCTTCAGAAAGTAGTCCTGCATTTCTGAGACAGAAAGTTCTCACTGTTCTATTACTCTAGTTCCTATTTTGCCTCTCTCCATTTTCATATGCTCCTAAAAATGTACTGCAATTGAAAATACAAGTTTCTTGAACCTTGATAAAATTATCCTGAATTCCTTAGGATTAGTTGATAAATTGACTTAAAATAATATCAGTGTTGGAGAATGAGGTAGTCCAAAAGTAGGTGTAGCAATATCTATAGTATAACAGTAATGGATACAAGTAACTTCCTATATGAATGGAACTCAGAAACATTTTTAAATTACCCCCAAAATAACATATTTGACATATTTAACTACATAAAGCCCTTATATGTAAAAAGGGCAAAAACAGAAGAAAAATATATTGTCTCTGCATATCCTATTATCTATACCTTTATTCTGTAAACCAGTTATTAAAATACATTAAAACTTAAGAAAATGGGCTTCCCTGGTGGCGCAGTGGTTGGGAGTCCGCCTGCCGATGCAGGGGACGCGGGTTCGTGCCCCGGTCTGGGAGGATCCCACATGCCGCGGAGCGGCTGGGCCCGTGGGCCATGGCCAATGGGCCTGTGCGTCCGGAGCCTGTGCTCCGCAACGGGAGAGGCCACAATGGTGAGAGGCCCGCGTACTGCAAAAAAAAAAAAAAAAAAAACTTAAGAAAAATGTGAAGTTTTGTGAGCAAGCAATCCTTTTCCTCCAAACAATAAATGGTAGCAAAATAAAAAAGGAAATTTGTTTAACCTCTCAAGTGACAAGGAAATGCAAAGTAAAGCAATGAGCTACAACATAATGTGCTAATTTGGCAAACTTTTAGAAGGCGATTATATCTAACTCTGTGAGGCTGCAAGAAAATGTTACTCTCTTGCATTGTTTGTGATGTTATAAATTAGTGCCACCCCTTTGTAGTGGAATCCATGACAACAACCAATGAAGATGGACTTTTAGGTTGAAAAGCTGACTGGAGAATGGATGCCTGTGGCACACGATTCTTTACAGGTCACTCTAGTAATTTCAATATTTTGGAGTATTTATTGTTTAAAAATTAAGTATGTCTATCTCTATCTATCTATAATCTGTATTTTATCAAATTTCTCTCCCCTTTACTCCTGGTGTTCAGGTCCACATATGTTTTCAAATAAAGGAAGCAGATCAGTTTAACTTTTTTCTGATTTCTTCTAATTTTGCAGATTTCTCTGCTAGTCCCATGAATGGAATGAATAAACCACACCCTTGCTTTACATACATATTTATGTGTGGAAGGTTTTGGAATTAAGATGTTGCTTTTGTTCACTGCCTACAGACGTTGATTCTTATCAACAACAAAATTAGCAAAATCAGTCCTGGGGCATTTGCACCTTTGGTGAAATTGGAACGACTTTATCTGTCCAAGAATCAACTGAAGGAATTGCCAGAGAAAATGCCCAAAACTCTTCAGGAGCTGCGTGTCCATGAGAACGAGATCACCAAAGTGCGAAAGTCTGTGCTCAATGGATTGAACCAGTTGATTGTCGTAGGTACAGATATTCTTATAACTCTAAGACCAGGCAGGATTCAAGGTTCACCTTAAGAGATTACAAGTAAGCTTTAGCTACAGGAAGGTAAATTAGCTAGAACTTACATGTCTTAATACTATAAAAATAACAGTAGCCGGGCCAGGAGAAATGGGATTTTGAATCTGTGCCTTAAGACGTTTTTATTCTTGTCCTTGAGGATCTGAGAATGTGGAAAAAAGTTCTAGGGCAGATGCTCCACTAGCTGCCGCATGCCCAAGGTACAGGATGGAATTAAGTAGTGCTTATTAGAGATACTTGGAGGATACCTTTCTGTTGTGGGAATTTGTTCTAGTCTGAACATCTATAAATCATTTGCTTTAAAAAAATGTGTTCTAAAGCTTTTCTCTATGTGTGGTAAAATATTTGTAATTTTATAATTGGCTTAAAAAATCCTAGATTCAAATTATTTTAACAATATTTTAATATATCTTAGTAAAGTAATTGCCCCATAATAAGTGTGATTTGTAAACACTTACTTTTATTGATTTCTAGGCAGACCTGTGTATGGACCTTAAATAATTTTGTTGTTATCGTTTTTGCTACTATTGCTTTCTCATAAATCTTTGGGGTTTTTTGTTGTTGTTCATTTTTTGATTGTTTTAATAAGGAAAATTTTTACCCCATTTGCCATCCCTTTGAGAAGCATGTCCTTTAATTTCTCTTTTGTTTTTCAGGCAAGTTGTTATTAACCCAAATTTCTTCTTGTTGAACAGACAGTACTCTGACTTACAATACCCTCAAATTGTTCTCTAAAAGCTTTGCACTTATTGCATTTGTAGAACTTGGCACCAACCCTCTGAAGAGCTCAGGCATTGAAAATGGAGCCTTCCAGGGAATGAAGAAGCTCTCCTACATCCGCATTGCTGACACCAATATAACCACCATCCCTCAAGGTGACGAAAATTCTCCAAAGCAATTTGAATATCTAAATCCAAAGGCTTTGACACTGAAAAATGGTTATGGAAATTTGAATGGTGACTCAAGCGGCCATTCTCTATCCCTCGAAGTGTTTCTACTGAACCTAGCTGACCACTGGGCCCTCTAGGCTCACAGTAGAGATGCCTAGACTCGTTCACCTATAAAGTCTCTTACATCTAACATAAAATGTAGGTTAACACACAATGATTTTATATCATAGAATTGTGATATCACAGAAAAAATGTACAGTTACTTAAAAAATAGAGTGCTTTAGTGGTACTTTATTAAAAAAAATGATACGTGGAAGTACCTCTGATATTGAGCCAATTTTTACTTTGAGTCTCTGATCCCTTAGTGAATTCCTTTCCATCTTAGGGCATTCTAATCATTACTATCTGAGTAACAGGACTCACAGGGGTCACATTCTTATTTAAGAGTGGTGGTGTGTGTTGTAAAGAGTGTGGATTTTGGGGGTCATTTGCATGAGTTCAGACTGTCACTAATTGGCTCTACGATCTTGGACCAGTTATTCAACATGTATGACACATTTTTAAATCTGTAAAGTGGTAATAATATTAACATCCACTTCATCGGGTTGTTTTAAAACTAAATAAATAGAGAACTATCTGGCCTGTAGATAAGTAGTGGATTAATATTACCTTCTATTATTCATTAAAAGTGTTTTAAACACTCCTTTTGCCTAGGCAAAGTACAAACACTGGAGACAGGGCAGTGAGTAGGATGTAGACCTGCCTTCAAGGATCTTATTGCATAGAACAAAGACAGGCAAATAAACAGCAGTCATCATACAGTCACAGGGGTAAGCTCATCGTGCTAAGGCTTAGCCAGGAGAGGCACATAAGCCAATCTTTGTGACAGAAAAGGCATCAAATCACCAAAAATAAGTTTCTCTAAGTTTACATTTTTCTGGTCCCAGGTTTTTCAGTCTCACAAAACTGCCTCTGTATTCTCAAATTTTCCCCTTAGTCTGGCCCTTCCTCAACTTGGATGTCTTGTTCTTGAATTGGGTAGAAAATATAGGTACTTGCCCACAGAAAACAATTTCCCTTTACTGTGCTTCCACAGAAACTTCAAGTCTAGAGAGTACGGAGTCCATAGAATGTTTCCTTACTACCCCTTGCCCTTCCACAGTCTTTTGGCTACAAAGTATGTTTTTGATGCCCATTAATAGCAACTACTGGTGCAGATGATAGATAGATAGATAGATAGATAGATAGATAGATGGAGATTGAGTTATAGTTCACAAAGTACTTTCATGTTGAGTCTCTGACTTGTTACATGTAACAAGTAATTTTTTAATCCCCAGTGCAAGGATTTTATATTTGTAACTATATTTTTAATTTATATTTACAATAGTATATTTTATTATATATATATACATATACATATAATTTTCTATATTTATCTTGCCTAAAGCCTTAGAGCTGTAGGAGGTGAAGTAAAGTAGCTAGAATTTAAAGTCCAGGTATTTTTCACTACTTGATGCTGCCAGATGATTTGCATTAAGTACAATCTTTGATTTTGCCGTCCTTCTAATTACATCTCCTAAATATACCTCAGTAACACATTTCATCACTTAGTGATCCGTTTTCCTTGATTTCTTACATGTGTCTATCCCTATGCTAGGTGCTCTTTTCTCATCTTCTCTAGCTTGCTTTTATTTACTAAACTCTTAATAATATTAAAATCATAGTAAGTAAGTTTTATTAAGCACTTGTGCCAAATGCTTTTCATGGCTTCTGTTATATGAATCTCAAAACAATCCTTTATAGTAATATTATCACACCTGTCTTATAAATGAGGCAAATAAGTCTTAAAAAGATAGTAAATTGTGACCAAGGCCTTAGAGCTAGGAAGTGGCACAGCTGGGTTGTGCTGGGCTGACATCAGAGCTCATGTGTTTGACCATTTCACTCTGCTGCCGTCTTAAGTCCTTCTTCCTGTGAATATTTATGCCTGTGTCATGTATGAGTCTACCTTTCCTAGGCTGGGACCCTTATGCCTGGATGTCACCACTTTCCAGGAGTCTTAATTTCCATATACTGTGTCCCATCACTGATGGACATGAAAAGGCCATGGAGGAGTAGAGAGATTATAAATTCACACTCTGGAGTTAGACCAACCTGGGTGAGAGGCTTGACTCAATCATTTAGCTGTTTTGTGACTTCAGGCTAGTTATTCCACATCTCTAAAACCTCAGTTTTGTTACCTATAAAATGAAGGTATTAGTGACTCCTATCTTCTAGGATATTTGTGAGGATTAATAGATGTATCAATAAATAAGACTTGTAATATATATAGCGTACTTGGCCCAAAGTAAGCTCTCAGTATATTTTATCTTAAAAATGGAAAAGGAAAAGAAAAAAAAAGTAATTTGGCTAAATGCTATAGTGGCATAGGCTAATGATATTCTTTATAAATTTGCCTCTCTCCATCCCATTGCAAAATTTCCTTCCACAGTCAAACTTCCCATAACTTTTTTTTTGGAAACTGATGTCCCACAAGGGAAGACACTTAGAAACAAGGTAAGAATGATGGATGAGATGATAATTGGTGTTCCAGAGACACTACATTTTTTTTAATGTCTTTTCATAGTGATAGGGAAAAAAGGACATACACTCATTGCTTTGTTATATACTCACTTGCTTTCTTTATAGAAGTATTTTAAAAATCCACATTTATTTATTCTAAGGAGACTCAAGTGGTTGAAATCCCTTATTCCAAGAGTGACTGATTTCCTGACATTTACTCATAAGAATAATGCCATTGTTATTTCATTTCCTTCATTTAAGAACATGTTATTTTAACTCTCTTTGGCCATCTGGGAGCATATTACTTTCCCCACTTAGTAGCTAGATAGCCTACAAAATGGGTAATTGTGAATCTCTGTTTCCTCATTGATGAAACGAGGTTAATGAAAAATAATTTATAATTGAAAAAAATTACATGAGCTAAGTTACGAAAATGCTAATCTCAGTGTTCAGCACATAACAGACATTTAGTAAGTAGAAGTTCCTTTCCTTAGTATCTCCCACACAAATCATACTACTATTGAGAAACTAATAGTCATTTTCAAATCAAATATGGAATAAACTTTTACATTAAATAGAAGATCTTGACAGAATTCAGTGGGTTGCAATGAAAATTTCAGACCAAACATAACCTGTGATTTTCCAGTTTTATTCTTTATGGACAAACAACCAATACTATTGGGTTGGCCAAAAAGTTCTTTCGGATTTTCCTGAAACATCTTACAGAAGAACGAACTTTTTGGCCAACCCAATATCTGCTAAGCAGATGTTAGTTCTACATGTAACCCATTTGCTATTTTCTTTGTAGTTGTTGCTGTTCTTGTAAATGGAACAATATGCCATTTAAAAAGCTGTATAAAAACCTAATAGAGTCGCAGATGGCAGGAGGAAATGAAAATAAAAGATTTAAACTTTTAAATTTACATTACTAAATTTTTAGAAGTCGTAGCCATTCACGAAGTACTATCCAGAGGTTTAGTGGATACTTTGGATTTAAAATATTTTCCCCAGGTGCCCCACATATGGCAGATCACTTGATTATAGGTCTCTGTACTCGTCTTGTATAAAGAAACAGTTTTGATTTTAAAGGAACAAGTAAGTGTTAGCTCTTGCTACACACTGTATTACAGAGGCATTTGATGTTTTCATGGAAAACTTGATTAAAACTAAAGCCAGCACAGTATATAAGTGTTAGTTATTAATTATGCTCATTAATAAAATACCTGGTTAAGTTTGTTTATAGGTTGAACTTATACATAATCGCTTTATTGTAGTGCAGATGCCCATCTCCTCATTTTACAGTTATTATCCTTTGTCAATGGCAGTGCTAGCCCATTAACAAAGCTGTAAGAAACTAATGAGATTCAGGGTTTTTCTTCAGTTCTACAACTGTATCCTGACAGTGGCTAAGACAAAAATCTACTACATGATAAACCCAGTCCATGTTTTTGTCATAATAAATCTAGGAGAAAAGCAGAAAGGGCTTGTACTACTTCCCAAAAGATATATTATTGTATAAAAGGGATGAAGGAAAAAGATGAAAAGCAAAACTGATGAATCAGATGCAAAGAAAATCCTTTGAAACTGTATGTCTTTTGGAAAATTGATGGCATATGTTCTCATTAAGTCTTTGTACATTCTCTAATTACATTTATCTGCTAAGTTAACTTCTTATATTTCCATATTGCAGGTCTTCCTCCTTCCCTTACTGAATTACATCTTGATGGCAACAAAATCACCAAAGTTGATGCAGCTAGCCTGAAAGGACTGAATAATTTGGCTAAGTAATAATATTCTTTCATAACATTCTATCAGTAAAATGGCTAGGTATATTGTGCCTATATGCTCAGAATTAGAAACATGATGATTGATTCTTTTGCCTAAACCACATTTTTTGTTGTTGTTTCTACAAACCTCAAACTTCAGCTTGCCCAATTATTAATATTAAAAAAAAAACTAATGAAATAGTGTTCTTATCATAACCCCACCAAAATCACCCTTATTTTTTATGAATACCATATTGTTTTTAGATTAATTTAGATATAAGTACAAGATATTTGATTAAATCAGTATATTCATTCAATCTGTTCTAACTTGACTGTATGAAACAGAAGGCTAAGTAAATTATAACATAGTATTCAGAATTTGAAAATGTATTAAAATGAAAGCTACCAGACATGGGAATATTGGGCATCTCACAGTACAGTACAGAATAGTTATCATGAGATTCTCTAATTCCTATTCTCTAAAGAGTTTAAAATGTCTCTGGACATTTAATGTACTCTAAAAAAAACTTTTTTTCTGAGCCTCCTTAACCTTTTTTTCCTTATAGATGATCACTAGTGCCCATCCTGCTTTCTAACCTAACTTCAGTCTTTCTGTATTTGCGATGTGGTGAAGCAATAAAAAAAGAGTGCTGGCAGACCCTTTCAGCTGTCTTCAAGGAACACTCTGCTCTTCATCCACACGTATTGCTGAATGTCCTTACAGAGAAGCACAGGGTTGTACCAAATTGGCTCACTCCTTTTTTTGCATATAAATTTCGTAGTGGATAAATAAATATAAAGCATATCATTTGTCTCTGAGGAATACCTAAGAGCAGATGGATATATAATGCAGTTTTTCCCATTTCTGTGGGTATGCCCCAGTGACCCAGTGGAGCGTGAGGCCTGAAGGTGTCATATGCATGTGACTATAGCTGCAATATATAACCCTGGTGTCTCAAATGATAAGAAATCCTTTATCTAAAGCTATTTTAATTACACTCTCTAATGAAGAAGATATTTTTCAAAATACTGTTATGCATTACCTACCTTTCTATGTTGATTAGGTCTCTCTAGCTGGAGAAAACTGTAGGAAGATAAGTTGCATTGTTTATTGTGTAGAACAATTGCATTGTTTATTCTGCATTGTGTAGAACTGTCTTTTGGACAGCTATTTTTATTGGATTATTATTATTATTAGGAGGAGGAAGAGGAAGAGTAGAAGTAGCAGTTGGGATTGACCATAGTATAAAATTCTAAATATGGTAAATCAGTCGTAATATTTGTGCCATTTTAGAAAAGTAAGTTTATTTTTTACTGAAAGTGGTATGGAGATTTTGAGTTTCCTCTCTTTAATATAAAATCATATGCTTTGTATCAAATAGAAGCATAGAAGTATAAAGAGCTAATAAACTTTGAAAAGGTCAATAGAAATGAAGATTTCTGTTGAAATGGATTTTGAATTCCATTCATTAAATCAGAGGAAAATACCTCATTGGCCAACAAACTTTCCCAACTCTTGAATTAACTAAATACATTTCTCTTTGGAATCAAGTCCAGAAAAATCCATCTATTAAACCATCAAATCCTTATGTTTTTTGCTCCTCACTGATTTTGGAACATGAAGGGTATTTTGGTGATGAAAATCAAAATTGAGGAAAGGAGAAAAAAGCAGCCACTGATCTCAGAACATTGTTGCAGTGCAAATATTCTGATTAGTTACTAAGAACAAGTGAAGAGAAAATACTATATGTCCCTCTGCAAAAAAATAAAGTGTTTTAATCAGGCAAACTTCCCTTTTCTTATTAAGCATATATATCATCATCTCCCCTAATAGGTGGAATATTCTTCGATGGAAAGAATCATGGTGGTTTTTGAGCCATGTCTCCTCTGCCCTCACAAGCCTAAGATAAAAGTCTTTAACATAATAGGTTCTCAAAAACATTTGATGAGTGAATATAAATTAATCATTGCAAATGTAGTTTACTTCAATAGATAATTAAGATTATTATATTCTAAGAAATGTATTAGCCCAAATTGGATATGGGATTTAGAGTGCTATAAGAAATAGAGACATGATTCTGAAATAGAAAAGGAAAGACCAGAAACAAGAGATGGAAGTTTAAGACTGGGAAAAAACAAAATATTATGAGACAAGATGCCAGGTTGATAATCAATAGGTAAGACAAACCAACTGTGCTATTAATAGCCTAAAATCAGTACACTTTAATCTCAGTTATTTCAAATACCAAGTCATGATTAAAATTGGAAGAATTTGGTTACCTAAACCAACATCTAAATCCCAAAAGGGCTCAAAGATCTCAACTAGCTGAAAGCAAGTAGGAATCATCCCACAAAAAGGACCCAAGTCTTTTTCACTAAATTTGAAGGAATCCAATAGTTTCTTCCCCTTTCTCTTCCTTGGAACTTTCTGGTTCTCTTCCACAACCTTGTTGCCTCATCTCTCTCTGCCCTTTTGGATTGACAGAACCCTGGTTCTGACAGAGATTTATTCCTAGAATGTTGGGTACACAAGTTTTGTCTTCAAGTCAACTTCTTCTGACTTTTGAATCCCATTTACTGTGAGGGGACATCACAGCTGCAGACTCTCACTTGTTAAACATCTAATTAAAAAAAAATACAACCCAAAACCTTGAGTGGCATTGCATAAGAAATGTAAGAGGGGCCAAGATCAGGGTCAGAGATCAGGGCTCTAGAGGCCAAGAATGTTGGCACCAGGCATATTCTGACAGTTAACAGATGGTCACTGATAAACTCAAACAAATGTAAAATGCTAATTCTGTTAACCTTTTTGGCAGGTAGGTTTATTGACTCATTAGAACCTTTCACTTTTTATTTACAACAAATAAATTTGCGTAATAAATATACAATTGCTTGGTTTACAAAGTGCCAGAAATGATAATGTTCCTTTCATTTTTCTCTCAAATGAATTCACTGTATTCATTATACAGTCAATTCAGCAGCTATTCATTGATCATATCAAGCTCTGTGTTAGTACTGGATATACCACAAGACAGTCACTTTTCTCAAGGCAAGACGCACAAGTACACAATCCTTAGAGTTTTACAAGAGGGTGATAACAGGATGCTATATGAGCATTCACTAGGGGTACACTGTATCCAGCCTGGTACTGTCAGAGGAGTTTTAAAGAGGGTAACTCTGAGCTGAAACCTTAAGAACCAATGGGCTCTATCCAACTCAGAAAGTTTGGAAAAATCACATTAGGCAGAGGTAACAGTAAGTACAAAAACAAAACAAAACAAAATTCTTTTCCTATTGACTTGATTAATCACACAATGCCTGTAAGAAGGCATCCACGTGTAGTGTATCCATTCGTTTCTGTTTTCTGTTGCAGGTTGGGACTGGGTTTCAACAGCATCTCTGCTGTCGACAATGACTCTCTGGCCAACACTCCTCATTTAAGGGAACTTCATTTGAACAACAACAAGCTTATCAAAGTGCCTGGTGGGCTGGCGGATCATAAGTACATCCAGGTAACGCAATGCCACTAACTATTGTGAGGAATATCTAGGGAGCAAATCCTCCCTACTGGGATGCTAGGAGGCAGGAAGCTCTGCTTAGAAATTCTTTTGCAGAGATATTTTTAATGTTTCTACATATTCATTCTGGTTTTGTGAAATCTATAGGTTTAAATTAGTATTACTTTTTTAAAATTAGGACTACTGCCTTGAACGTACTATAATGCTTGCTTCCAGAATGTAATATTTTTTTTATGAAGCAGGGTAGTTTCAAGTCACAGATCAGTGTAACAAATACATACTTGTTGGAAAAGATGGTATCATCTGTAGTGCATAGATATGGAATAAAATAGTAATTGTAACTTTTAGCTTCAGCAGATGTCATATAGGTCAAAAGACAGTGTTTATCTATTGATAGTAGTGTGACTGACTGAATTAACTTTGTACAGATTATCAAGTTATAGTGTATTCTTGAAGATAAGAAGATATGGTTCAGTGGCCCACTATGGTAATATAGCTTTACAGTCCATAAATCTATAAATGTAAAGCGTGCTTATTACCTTAAATAATCATAGTAATTTCATATATAACAATATAAGATTTCCATTGTTACCTTGAGGAAATTAAACAAACACATTATTTAAATTATATATTTTTAAAAGATCAATAATGTGGTCATCGACAGATTTTACATATTTGTATATTTCTTCTAATTTTTCAGTTTTTTTAAAGATTGTATTTAAATTGTTTCTTTCAGAAATTTCAGTAGGTACTTAGTGAAATCGTGGTGATTCAGAAACTGTGTCTTAAACTGACAGTCTTTTACAGATAAAACCGTTTTATAAAGTTGACCTTTTGGTAATCTAGTATCTCAACTTCTTTGTTTGGGGTTCAAAATGGGTTTATCCTTTACTCTGCTGTCAACAGTGTCAATAAATTTCTGATCTCTTTTATTTTATTGAGTTGTGCCAAAACCTCCAAATTAAGTTTACATATCACAATTTACATTAGCTAGCTTTCAGTAAAGTGTAAAAATTCTACATATGAAGATGAAATTAAAGACGTTTTATTTCATGCTGATTCATTTTCAGTGGGTCTTTGGTGGTGGTGGTAGAGTGGTGAGTAAGCATAGCTTGGAGCCACAAATAAAACCAAGATGCTTGGAGACCTAATAAAAACAGCTAATGTTGTCATTATTAAGGTTTTTGTTGGTGGTGGGCTTTCTTGTTTGGTTGGTTTGGGTTTTGTTTTTAGATCTCAGAATAATAATTTTCATCTTCTTGATTACTGTTTTTCAAATATTAGTCTGGACATATTACTGAGTTCATAAAATCAGTTTAAAAGTTTCATTTGGAACATCCCATGGGATGGGATGGAATAAGTTGAATAGGATAGAAAATATCACTGTAATTGTAAGTATTTTATAAAATTTTTGTTTCATATGCATAGATCCGTATATACTAAAGCTCAATATATAGTGTGTGTCTTACTGTGGGTCACAGAGAAAAAATTCTAAAACATTCCATTTTGAAATCTTTGTTGAATATCAGCAAATCTCATGGATATTCACACAGAGCTCCACATTCAGAAGAACCTCACTCTTGGTTTTCCATCTCTAATTGGCATCCATGTACCCATTTTACCTGCATTTCTAGAGGGTCCCAGGGGTTTCACCTACTCTACTTTCTTTTCTATATCTATATAGTCCAATTATTTTTAGCAAAATCATGTAATTATTCAACCATCACCACAATCCAGTTTTAGAACATTTTGATTACCTCCAAAATATCCCTTTTATATATTTCTACTTGTTCTTAATCTCATCCCCAGCCACGGGGAACCATTAATCTACTTTCTGTCTCTATGGATTTGCCTTTTCTAGACATTTCATATAAATGTAATCATACAATGTGTGGCTTTTGTGGCTGGCTTCGTTCACTTAGCATAGTAATTTTAGGTCACCCATATCATAACGTGTGTCAGTAATTCATTCATTTTTATTGATGAATCGCATTTCATTGTATGGATATACCACATTTTGTTTGCTAGTACTACCCCTTTTGATAACTGTAGGTTTTGATTATGTTTAGAAATTAGAAATGAAGGCCGTCTAACATTGTTCTTATTTTTCAAAATTTTGGCTATTCTTGTTTCTTTGCATTCCATTCAGATTTTAGAACCAGCTTGTTCATTTCTTCTCAGATAGATTGCTAGGGCTTTGATAGGAGTTGTGTTGAATCTGTAGATCAATTAGGGGAGAATTTTCCTTGTAATAACATTGAGTCTGCCAATGCACAAACATGGGATATCTCTCTATTTTGTCTTTATTTTCTCACAGCAATATTTTGGCATTTTTAGTGTGCAAGTTTTACAATTTTTTATTAAGTTTGTTCCTAAATTTTGTATTATTTTTGATGCTGTTGTGAATGAATTGTTTACCATAATTTTATTTTTGAGTTTTTTGTTAGTTTATAGAAATTCAGTTGATTTTTGTGTATCTTTCTTCTACCCTAGTGCTGTGCTGAAATTGTTTTTAGTTGCAGTAATTTTTTGTGAATTCCTTTGGATATTCTACATTCAGGATCATGTAATTTGTAAATAAAGAGAATTTTAAGTATTCTTTTTTATCTGAATTCCTTTAATTTCTTTTCCTTACTTCATTGCATTGGCTAGAATCTCCAGTACAATGTTGAATAGAAGTGATAAAATTAGACATCTTTGCCTGGTCCCTAGTTTAAAAGGGCAATCAACCTTTTGCCATTCAGCATGATGCTAGCTATAGGTCTTTTGTAGATGCTCTTTATCAAGTTAAAAGCATTCCCTTTGATTTCTAGTTTACTGAAAATTTTTATCATGAAAGCGTTTTTTCAAATGCTTTCTCTTTTCTATTGAGATGATCATGTGATTTTGTCCTTTATTCCTTTAATATGCTATATTAAACTAATTGATTTCCAGTTAAATAAGTTTTACACCCTTGAGATAAATCATGCTTGGTCTTGGCCATGGTGAATAGTCCTTTTATAATGTTGTGAGATACAGACAGTTTCCTAATATTTTGTTAATTTTTTTGTCTATATAGGAGATATTTAATTGTAGTTTTCTTTTTTGTGATGATTTTTGTTTGGCTTTAAGAAAATATTGACCTCATAGAACAGGTTGGAAATTTACTTTCCTTTTTACACAGACTAATACTTTCTTTATGTCTTGATATTTCCTTCTCTCGTTTTCACTATTAGCCATAAACTCTCACCAAACACCTCTCTCCTTTCTTGTTAGTCACTTCTGAGAAATGGAGAATGGTCAATGACAAGAAGAAATTTTCAAAGTTTGAGAATCACACACACACACACGAACCTCACAGATACTGTTTTGATTTTAATATTCCTTGTTTCTATTTTTGTAATACATCTATTGTTCTCCTTCTAAACCCTTTCTTAATCAAGACCCTTTTCACCAGCATATGAGTGCAAGTGTTCTGGTAGGTGGAACAATATTTCAAGTCAATTATTATTATTATTATTTTTTGCAGTACGCGGGCCTCTCACTGTTGTGGTCTCTCCCGTTGCAGAGCACAGGCTCCGGACGCACAGGCTCAGTGGCCATGGCTCACGGGCCCAGCTGCTCCGCAGCATATGGGATCTTCCCGGACCGGGGCACGAACCCGTGTCCCCTGCATCGGCAGGCGGACTCTCAACCACTGCGCCACCAGGGAAGCCATCAAATCAATTATTTTAAGGGAGTACCTCATAGGTTTTATAGCTTGCTTTAGAAATTATTGCCTTAGCATTATATTTTAGCCTTGGTTTTATGATCAATTCACTTCTTATTCTTCAGAATTCACATATAAATAATGGGAGTAAAAACTCATTTCTATAATTCTTTTTAAGTCTGATATTAATTTCCCTAAGAAAATCTATGAACAAATTACCATTATCTTAAACATAACCATAAAATATATTTCAGAAAAAATTTCTGATGAACTATAACATTATATTCTTTGAGCTGAATTTGTAACATAGAATACATTTTTGTTAAAATTTCTTGGTTTATATATTCCAAATGCAGTGACATTCAAGCTTTTCTTAGAGTTTGTGATTTTTAATTTCAATTCTAATACTCTATACCCTCTCTTACTTCACTATATATTACTTCCTTATTTTATATAATTCATTAAAAGGTCTACCATTTTATCTTTGCCCTGAAAACATAATATTCCATGTAGACACAATTTATGAAATAACCATGAATTCATTCATTTATTCATTCAACATATATTTGTTGAACACCTACTCTGTTCTAGTAGACACTGGAGATACAGTCACGAACAAAACTGAACAGGTTTCCTACCTCATAGAGCTTTTATTCTAGAGGAGGAAAACAGACAAAAAGCAAATACATGTTATATAGTGATCATTACGCTGAATAAAAATAAATAAATATAATTGGAACAGAAAATGGCAGAATGGGATAGTCAAGAAAGACTTCTTTGGTAAGGATAAATGAATTACATGAGTCAGTAAGACTTGGAGACATCTTGGAGAAGTTTATGCCAGAAGGAGGAAACAGTGTGTGTCAACCTGAGGAGGGACCATCCTCTAGAGAAGAGAAACAAGTAGGTTAGGGTGGTTGGATTGAACAGTGAGGAGAGATGAGCTCAGAGTAGAAGGATGCCAGATCATGTAGGATTTGTCAGCCACTGTGAGAACTTTGGATTTTACTCTGCATAAGATGGGAAGCTGCTGGGGTATTGAGGCAAAGATGATATAACTTGCTTACATTTTTAAATAATTGGTGAAAGGAAGGAAGGAAGGGAGGGAGGGAGGCAGGCAGGAGGGAAGGAAGGAAGGGAGAAAAAGAGAAAGAAAGAAAGAACAGATTTCAAGAAGGCAAAAGAGGAAGCAGGAAGAACAATCAGGGCAACTTCAGTAATCCAGAAGGAAATAATGGTGGCTTTGGATGAGGCTGTAGGAGTAGATATGGGGCAGAACTAGATTATATGTGCATTTTGAAGGTTGCACTAGCGGGATTTGTTGATGGTTGGGCAGAGAGTATAAGAGACAGGGAGAGTCAAAGATAATGTCAATGTTTTTAGCCTGAGTCATCTGGAAAGACTGAAATGTCATATACTGAGATGAGGAAGACTAAGGGAGGGAAAAGCAAGATTAAAAAGAGAGAGAGAGGGCTTCCCTGGTGGCGCAGTGGTTGAGAGTCCGCCTGCCAACGCAGGGAACATGGGTTCGTGCCCGGGTCCGGGAAGATCCCACATGCCGCAGAGTGGCTGGGCCCGTGAGCCATGGCCGCTGAGCCTGCGCGTCTGGAGCCTGTGCTCCGCAACGGGAGAGGCCACAACAGTGAGAGGCCCGCGTACCGCAAAAAAAAAAAAAAAAAAAAGAGAGAGAAATCAAAAGTTTGGTTTGAGAAGTATTAAGGTATTTAAACTGAAGGATGAGTGTACTAAAAAAGAGTATATACGTGTATGGTCTCAATATATTTAGAGGAAAATAACCATGTGCCATTATTTTGGGTTGTAGGTTGTCTACCTTCATAACAACAACATCTCTGCAATCGGCCCTAACGACTTCTGCCCACCTGGATACAACACCAAAAAGGCTTCTTATTCCGGGGTGAGCCTTTTCAGCAACCCAGTCCAGTACTGGGAGATCCAGCCATCCACCTTCCGATGTGTCTATGTGCGCTCTGCCATTCAGCTCGGAAACTACAAGTAGTTCCGAAGAAAACCCTCGTTTTTATAACCTGGCAAAATCCCGTTAACATCACTGCTCAAAAAAAAAAAAAAAAAAAAAAAAAAAATGAAAGCTAGATACTGGAAACCTAACTGCAATGTGGATGTTTTCCCCACATGACTTATTATGCGTAAAGCCAAATATGCAGTTTAAATAATTGCCTACAATAAAAAAAAATATTTTGCCTGCCATTTTCAGAATCCTGTTTTGAAGTTTATTATTGATGTTAACTGAGCTATTGCAGATATTCTTATTTCACTAAATGTAAAATTTGGAGTAAACAATTTAGTAGAGCTTTTAATTTCCTGAAGAAATCAATAAAAATGGTATCAATCTTCTGTAACTCATGGGGGGGTTAGCGCCTTTGACATAGTCTAGCAATAATGTATTCATCCCCATTATTACTGATTAAGCCTCATTTGAGTGTGTAAATTCAATACAGGCTATGTAAAATTTTTGCTAATGTCATTATTTTGAAAAAAAATAAATTCACAAGTACATTTTAAATTACTATTGTATAAAAGCGTAATTGTAAATCTTCCCTAACCTCAATTTTCTGAAGAGAGTAAACATTGCTTTCTTAATAAAAACAGCACACCTTTTCAAGTTCTTAGGTATGTATTCTACCTCTGTCCTTTGACATTTGTGCATTATAACTTACTTTATCTATATTCAGTATTACGCTGATAAGGCACAAAACTGACTTTCTCTTATTGGTCTAAAAAACCAATATTTTTAGTTAGTAAATACTAAATCAATTTTAAAACTATTATGTGTGTCATCTGCCTGAGCATTTCTGTACTTACTAGATGTATTAGAAATATTTCCTGCATTTAGTTAAACCTTCAATTAAAAATTTTTTTTTTGCAGGATTTAGAAATAACTATCAAAGAAGACCATTCAATAAGCCTGGGGAATGGGCTGATTTACCAAGAGTAAATATTTATCAAAAAATACATTTATGCTATCATCATCTAATAAGTAAACATGAGAAAACAGTTTATTTCTTTTATTACCTTGGGTGTTTCCTGATTGTAAATACTGAGACCCGGATCCAAACTGGTAACGATAAAGGGAAATATAAAACAGTCCTGCTATTAGATGAGCCTCTAGTGGAGTTTCTCTGCAATTCTTTCAGCTTTGCCTTCCTTCATTACATTTTCAGGCTGGCTTCCCGTATGGTTGCAAAATACGAACCTCCTCCATCATTTACCCACACACAAAAGCATATTAACACAAAATTTCAGGAAAAGTCATGAGATTCTCTCTCATCATTACATACAAATTTCACAACCCTATAGAGTAAATGAGTAAATACTATTGTTATTCCCATTTTGTAGAAAAGTAAACTGAAGTTAGGAGAAGTTAAATAACTTTCTTACAGTTAAATACCTGGTAAATACCTGGCAATAGAGCTTTCTCTTTTAACTTTTGTACAAGTCAGAGTCTGGTAGAAAACAGAATTTACCCCAGAGAATTTAAATGAGGATAATTTAATGAAGGGACTATTTTAGAGTGTGTGCAGAGTTTATGGCATGAAATTAGGGATGGTGAGGCACCTAGGAATGGACAATGGAGGAAAGGCATTCTCACCCATGTGGCTAAATGGACAGCAGAAGAAATGGAGTTTTTGGAGCTAAGTGAGAGGACAGCCATGGAAGGTTTCCATGCCCAGGCAGCCATGTCCCTGGAAGGATTGCAACATCCACCAGAGGTGAAGTACTGAAGCAGGGTATCAACCTTTCTTTCCTTCTACTTCACATCCTTTCACTGATCAAACCTAAAGGGAAGATAACCATCAAGAAAACCAGGAAGATTAAGACTCTTCCTGGGGCAGAGCAGAGAAGGGAGGGGAATGGATCTGGTCAGGACACTCAAAGAATAACTAGCCCAAACACTATAACAGTATCCGTAGGATGATTGAACAAATTCCACCAGCCTCAGCTAAGCATTACATTTACATCATTTGTCATCCCAGGCACTTTTTATGACCCCAATTATTTTACACTTTTCTGCATTGATCAGAGGTGCTAATAAATACAAAAATATTTGATGAAACTTTGTCAAATGATTAGCTAAATCTGGTTTTCCATTATGATACAGCAGACTGTTTTTATAATGGCTCTGACTAAAACAGAGTTCACTTATTGAAAGAAATATGGTTAGTATTAAAAATCGAAGAGTAAACAGAAGATGCACACTGTCAATATTAACGGGCAGTCAATTATGTTTTGTACATAAATTTGGCAGAAAACCAAGAAAATATTTGGATAATTATAAGAATCATGAGAGGGCTTCCCTGGTAGTGCAGTGGTTAAGAATCCACCTGCCAATGCAAGGGACACGGGTTCAAGCCCTGGTCCGGGAAGATCCCACGTGCCGCGGAGCACCTAAGCCTGTGCGCCACAACTACTGAGCCCATGTGCGTGCCTAGAACCCGAGCTCCACAACAAGAGAAGCCACCGCAGTGAGAACCGCGCGCACCGCAACGAAGACACAATACAGCCAAAAATAAAATAAGTTAATTAAAAAATAAATTTAGAAAACAAGAATCATGAGAGTCAGAGCACAGGGCTCTAAACTGTTGCCGTTAAAGTCATATTCTCCTCATACCAGTTACTGCCTGGAATGTACAAAGCTCTGTACGAGCTATTTCATTATCAAGTGATCATGTTAGTGATATTTATTCATATTCTATTATCAGCCAATAAATGGAAAATGCTATTTATTGCTTTAGCATACTTTATTCATTCATTTGTTCATTCATTCAATAAACTAGCACTGAATGTATTGCAGACATGAGATAACTCCTGGTAAAAAGATAAAAACAACAACAGCAACAGTAGCAACAACAGATATTTATTTCTAGAGTTTATTCAATGCATACAACAAATTACCAGCTTCTGTGTTTGGCTCTTTTTGGACCATGTCTACTTATCACAAAAATTCCATAAGAATGTCCTATTTCCATTTCACAGATGATGAAATTGAGATATAGGAAATGCAGTCAGAATCATAGCCCTGATCCAGTTAGGGTCAGCCCTTGCTTGTGCAACAGTTTATGCAATTCATAGCATGTCAAGACCAAAGGTGACAGTCTTAAAAATTATGAAGGGAATCTATCCATGGTTCTCGGCAGTTCCTCCACATTGTGTTAATAGGTTAGAGTGTTGAGGTGCAGGTACCATAAGGATAATCACTATTATTTATTGAATACTATGTCTTAACTGTATATAAAGTATCTTATTTAATGTTTACAACAGCCCTGTGGGCTCTGTATGGTTATTTAATATCCCTTTTACAGATGAGCAGATGGAGCCACAGAGAGGTCAAGTAATTTTCCCATGGATACACAGCCTGTAAGTAAGAAAGGCAAACTTTCCGTCACTTCAATGTGTTGCTTTCTGCTGCTTTAGACAAGAATGTGCCCAACAATGAAGGATCACTGAACATCCATAGCATCTTCCATCTTCTTTGCAATAGTGTGCAGGGCTATAAAATAACGGGCATCCCACCAGTCCAAATTAGTGTTTTCACATTTCAAAAAAGATAACTTTGCTCATACAAATTGAAAATATTGTACAAAAACTGTTCAACTTTGAAAATGTTCTATATCAATACTGTTCAGTACTGTATCCACTAGCCAAATATGGCTATGGAGTACTAGAAATGTGATAGAATTGAAGAACTTTTAAATTTTATTTCATTTTAATGAATTTTAAGTTAATAGCCATATGTAACTGGTGGGTATCATATTCTAAATACTCCCAATGACTTTAAATATGATTTTCATGGTACAGAGTGGATTTTTATTCATGGAAAAGTATTTACTAGGTCTGTGCCAGGCACTGGGGATATAAGAATGAATAAGATGCCATCTTTGACTTTAAGGTGATCAGAGTTTAACAAAGGACACAATCATTTAACCCAACAATAGAAATACAGAGGGATAAATTTTATCATAGGAGTATATGTAAGTTACAGCAGTAGTTCAGAGGATCTTCCAAGCGTAGGAGAATAAGCACAGAGGAACATGGAAGACTTCACTGAGCAGATAAGTGTTGAAGTGGATTTTGATGAATGTGTGAAGGTTCAACAGGGAGATTTGGTGGGGACTAAGTTCGACCACTCAAAAGTGTACATAAGGGCTTCCCTGGTGGCGCAGTGGTTGGGGGTCCGCCTGCCGATGCAGGGGACACGGGTTCGTGCCCCAGTCCGGGAAGATCCCACATGCTAAGGAGCGGCTGGGCCCGTGAGCCACGGCCGCTGAGCCTGCGCGTCCGGAGCCTGTGCTCCACAATGGGAGAGGCCACAGCAGTGAGAGGCCCACGTATTGCAAAAAAAAGAAAGAAAAAAGAAGTGTACATAGCACGTCATCTCTGATCCACTGGCATAAAGGAGGGTTTGCTCCTTTACTTTCTTCTGAAGCAGAAGCAGTGGTTTATATGTACATTTGATATACACGGAGCTGAGGATAACATTAGAAGAAGTGGCCTTTTTTTCTCTTTCCACAGTCTTGCTGGCCCACAAAATATCAATTTCCCAGAATGTTCAATAGGAAGGAGGAAACGTCTTTCTTCTTCTCTCTCACACCTCTCAAGAGATCCCACTCTCATGACTACAGTGAAATGGTAATCTCTATGGGAAGGCATTTGGTGTTCAAGGTCTACGTCATCTCTAGACAATTTTTTCAGAGCTGGACCTTGAATGCTGCACTCTCCTCTCTAGTCTTGCCTCCTTCATGCTGTAGCTTCCTCTTGTAGGGGAAAAAAGTGCAGCTACCCTGCTGCTTAATCTACAGCTGGGTGAGGAATGGATAGAGATAGAATGATGGGGAAGATTTTGGAGTTTCCTCTGCAAGGTAGATATTCCAGCACACCTTTTCCAGCAGTAAAACTGTTTCTAATTTTGTTCAGGTCCATAGGAGAGAGAGGACTAACCCTTCAGCATCCCACTCTTAGGTATCAGCACAACTTTTTCTTGTATATTTTCTTTTGAAATAAAGATAAATGCGGCTCATTTCCTTGACTTCAACATTTGTTATTCACATACTTAGGAGAGTTACTTTACCTTTCTGTGACTCATTTCCCTGTCTGTGAAATGGGAATAATAATAGTGCATACCTTGTAGATTGGTGTGTGAATTAAGTGGGTTAACTTAGAGTATAACTCTCAGATCAGAGCCTAATACATGAAATGGGTTTAAATATGTTGATTGCTGTTGCTGTTTCTCCCCAGGCTGCATAGTTTGGGCTGCAATCATCTCAAGGGAAATTATGTCTCAAGTCTAGGGTGGGGTCTGAGATTGTTCATTTCAAAAAAGCTCCCAGGAATGTTGCTGTTCCTCGGTCTGTACTTTGAGGGACAAAGCAATAGGGTCCTCTCATTTCCTATTGGACCATGTCTGTCTCTTGTCTCCCACTGCTTGGCTCCTGTGAACAACCCCCCCTGCCCCCTTGCCACACACTGTATTAGTGTCCTAGTGCTGCTGTAACAAAGTACCACAAACTGGCTGGCTTAAAATAACAGAAACTTATTCTCTCACAGTTCTGGAGGCTAGAAGTCCAAGATCAAGGTGTTGGCAGGGCCATGCTCCCTCCGAAGGCTCCAAGGGAGACACCTCCATGCTGCTTCTAGGTCCCCGGTAGCTCCAGATGTTTTTGGTTTGAGGCAGCATAACTCTAATCTCTGCCTCCGTCTCCAGATGGCCTCCTTCTCTTGTGTGTCTATCTTTTCTCCTCTTTTATAAGGACAGCAGTTATATTGGATTAAGCCCTACTCCAATTCAGTATGACCTCGTCTAAACTTGATTACATCTGCCAAGGTCACACTCACAGGTACTAGGGGTTAGATCTTGAACCTATCTTTTGAGGGGACATAATTCAACCATTAACACTCACTTCTTTCTATCTTTATTAGAATCTTATTTATTTTTTGTTTTCCTTTTTATTAACACTTTTGTTTGACTGTGTGTGGTTTACATAACAGGTTGGAAAGTATGAATTTGGCCGTGACCCTTTGTGGCTGGGTAAGCCCCCTTCATACATTCAAGCTAGCCTAGGCTGTACACATTTTGGTCTTAAGAGCTATCATCTTACCATATTCAAGTGACCCAAATTTTCCAGAACACAGTATTTATGTTCTTTTCATGCATTCCTCTTCAATGACCTTGATCTGGCAATGAAAGTTACCATGTCATTCTCATCACATAAATCAGGCGTAACCTGGGTGTACGCTTTTATTCCTGGTTCACTCATTTTACTGAATCATCCCCATACCTTCCTTTTCTTTTTTCCTTCCTCTTTTTCCATAATACAATTCCTCATTCCATGGTTTATTGCAGCTGCAAATGCAGGATCTCATTCCCTTATCTTCCAGGCAAACAAAGAGACGCCTGATCCCGTAAGTAAACTAAAAACTAAAAACCTATACAGAACACTTTTTCATTCATCCAGAGTTCCAGCGAGGCCTGTTCTAAGACTGCCCCTCAATGCACACTGTTAACTCTTCTTTTTTTTAATTTATTTTTTATTTTTTTGCGGTACGCGGGCCTCTCACTGTTGTGGCCTCTCCCGTTGCGGAGCACAGGCTCCAGACGCGCAGGCTCAGTGGCCATGGCTCATGGGCCCAGCCACTCCGCGGCATGTGGGATCTTCCTGGACCAGGGCACGAACCCGTGTCCCCTGCATCCGCAGGCGGATTCTCAACCACGGCACCACCAGGGAAGCCCACACTGTTAACTCTTTACAAGACTTCATTGCCCTTCAGACTCTCATCTCCTGCAGAACAAGTGTTACAGGTGGCTGAGTTATTTCATTTCTGATTTTGCTGCTCATTTTTTAATTCCCACACTTATTGCTAAGTAATTTCTTTTAAGAGATCTGTTTATATATTCTAGTGCACCATCTGTCACAGTTACTTCAAGTCACAGGTTTGTGACAGACTGTCAATTTCACACTACAAACCGTAACAGTGGAAAACAAAGGAAAATCAAGAGAGGGAAAACACTAAACTTATTAAAATCAAATATAAACATCCAGGAATGTAAAACAACCTTCAAATGGAGTTAAATTTGAAGTAAGAGAAAGTACATATTTCCCCCCCCGTGCACAATAACCAGAGAAGGACTAGATGAAATGCCCCCCTGAGTACATGACTCCCAACCATTGATTAGCCATCGATGGTTAGGAGACTTGCCCTCCAGGCTCCTTATTCCAGTAAGGACTATGAGAGCTAAGTTCATGCTCCCAGGCCTTCACAGACAAACGTAGGAACACAAATCAATTTTTAAATCTACTCAAACATCAAAATAATCTAACCCTCCTATCTAGGCCTGACATATCTACTAGCACATATCACTTTGTTCATTCAACACATATTTATTAAAGACCTACTGTGTGTTGGACATTGCCCTGGTGGCGGAGATAGAGCAATGAAGTGTCTCACCCTCATGCAGCAGACATCACAGTGGGAGGAGACCTTCTGGGGCATGACAAATAAAACAGAGGAAAGAAAAGGATAAGGGAATAAGGAAAATGAGAGGATGGGACTTGCTATTTTATATAGGATGGTCAGAAAAAGACCTTCAGATAAAGTGACATTTGAGCAGAGATACAAAGGATGGAAGGAAGCAAGCCAAAAAAGGAGCCCAATGTTAGGAAGATGCATGGCAGGTTCTCGTAAGAAAGAGATCAAATGTGAACAGGTAAAATGAATAAAGGAGAGGGAAGATATGGCATGAGGTCAGAGAGGTAATGGGAACCTAAATCCTGTAGGACTTTTTTAGGCAATTTTAAAGACTATCTTTTCCCCTGAGCAAGACAGGAAGCTATTGAAGGGTTTTCAGCAGAAGAATGACTTGATTCAACTGTCTATGAAAGGGTACCTCAGGTTGCATAGACCCAGAAACAGAAATGGACCCAGGAGGGGTATTTAGGATGCGATTGTAATAAACAATAGATGATGGGTTTTTTTGACCTGGTTAGTAACAGAGAAGACGGTGAGAATGGGTCATAGTATGGAAGTGTTTTGAAAATACAGAGGGCAAGGATGGCTGAGAGATCAAATGGGGTGTGAGAGAGAAAGAAGAGGGACAGAGACGACTCCACGAATTTTAGTCTGAGCCACTGGGAGGATGAAGTCACCCTTGACTGAGTTGGGAAGCGCTGAGGAGGCTGTGGTGGAGAGCGCTGAAATCAAAAGTCTGGTTTTGGATTTGTTCCTTTTAAGATGCCTATTCAGGGCTTCCCTGGTGGCGCAGTGGTTGAGAGTCTGCCTGCCGATGCAGGGGACATGGGTTCGTGTCCCGGTCCAGGAGGTTCCCACACGCCGCGGAGCGGCTGGGCCCGTGAGCCATGGCCGCTGAGCCTGCGCGTCCGGAGCCTGTGCTCCGCAATGGGAGAGGCCACAGCGGTGAGAGGCCCGCGTACCGCAAAATAAATAAATAAATAAATAAAATAAGATGCCTATTCAGTTTCTATGAAGAGGTATACAAGAGGCTCTCAATCCAGGAGTCTGGAGCTCAGGGAGACGGTTGGGCTGTAGACATAAGTTTGGGAGATGTCAGAGTATAGATTGCCCTCCTTTATCAGCACAGAAATGGCTTGACTTTATCAAAACTAAGCAGTCATACCATAATGCTAGCAACACATTTTACAGGGCCAATTCTGGCCTTTTGCAATGTTCTTGTGGTTTCTTAGATAAATAAACATATGTTTCCCTCTGGATGCCTTTGCTAAGATCCTGTCAGCATTTCCAAAACAGTCCTTGCTTGAACAATACCAGGAAAAGAAACCTCTTGAGGAGAAAGCATTTTATTGTTTTTGAAAAAATCCCTGTGTTTTCTCTTATGAGTTAAAAATTATATAAAAACACAGTCTAGTTTCTGTTTCTCTCAAGAGTTCACATTAACAAAAATACAGCTTGGTGTCTGCCTTGAATGTGGATTGATAACTTGCTGGTGGTTTGACAGTTATGAATAAACAGTCCTGTACCATAAAGAAAGCATATTCCTCAAACTGCAGGAGGTCTCGGTGGGCCTCAGGCACTGTACCAACACATTTAACTAGAAAACCACGGAAACACGTATAAATTCCAGAGCTGATCATTATTTCATGGAATTGCAGCATAGACAATTATGTTATAACTTCTATTGATCACTAGTTTATGAAGAATCCATGAGGCCACCTGATCTGGCCTTGATATGTAAAAAAATATAAAACATTTCTCTTGAAATAATTTACTTTTTCTTATCTTCTCACAAAACCATGTATGTGGGGGTTGTGTATGGAGGGGGTATCTTCTTGTAATCTTAACATGCTCATAAGAGAAAAAGTAAAATTCTAATTAATTTGATCATTCATTCACGTATTTATTTAATTCACACATTTATTGAAGACATAGAATATGACAGGAGCTATGCTAGGTCTGGAGAAAATAAAAACAAAAAAAATGTATATTTGATTTCCTGTAGTTAATAACAGTGGGATGTGAAAGTGAGATATTATTTCAATCAACTTTAAAAATGAATGACATGGTAATACCTGAGAAGATTCTGAGAGGAAATGAAAGTCAAAAGTATTGTGTCCCTGTTCCTGATTAAAAATTATAATGCTAAACAAATTTCCTGTGGCTGTCTTTGACTTCAGGAAAAACATCTGGAACACTGTGAGAAATACCAGGCCACCTACAACTCACAAAGCTTTTTCTGAGGTCTAGGAAATGATAAATAAAGCTTATGAGACCAGCTGTTCATGAATGCTGTTATTTTGATTAAGACCCTTTTCATAACATCTGGACTGATAGATGGATTTTTTTCCTCTGGTATAGCTTCCTAGCTTCAGCAACTCTCATTGATAAATATACTAGAAATCTATTTACCTAAGATGAGTGATGATAGAGTTCGTAGTTTCTGAAAGGGAAAGTTAGTGCAGAAAACTCAGCTACTCATGAGTGGGCTGTAGAACACAGCTGGGATATAAAAGTTGCTGTCACATTCACAAAGCCTACATTTTCTCAGATATCTAGGGTCCACTTTAAACTCCTTTCTGAGAAAGAATGCCTTTGGCTCTAGTGGGCAAAAACTGGAAATCAGGTAATAATGTAAACAGAGTCTTTTCATAGGTTGTTAGAACTCCTTGACCTTCGTCCTTTTTGACTCTGAAAATAGCAAATTGATTTGAAGTTGTTTTGGCTTATTTTTTCACATGGGCAAGCATGTATTTTTTCCCAGTTTTACTGAGATATAATTACAAATATTATTACAAATACTATAAATAATAACATTATCTTTAAGGTGTACAATTAACCCTTGAACAACACCAGTCTGAACTGTGCAGGTCCACTTATACACGTATGTTTTTCAATGAACACATGTAGTGATACGAAGTTAATGGAATCCGTGGGTGCAGGTCCACAGATACAGAGGACTGACTGGGACTTGAGCACCCATGGATTTTGGTATCTGTGGGAAGTCCTGGAACCAATCTGCAATGGATACCGAGGGACGACTATACAACATAATAATTTGGTGTTTACACACATACTATGTATATAGTGGTGAAATGATCACCACGATAAGTTTAGTTAACATCCCTCAGTTTATATCCTTTCACTGGGTTTTCTTTCAGTAGTAATAATGACAATAGCAATACTTTGCATTGATATGACAGCTTTTGGTTGACAACTGTATTCACTGATATAACCTCATTGCTGTTTTACGACCAACAGTGGAATTTGTTTATATTCTGAAAGAGACAAGGTATAAGTAATTTTAAAAGGCTTTGATAGAGAAATGAAATTAAACATAGGCCTAATCCATTAGCTAGGGGACAAGGAGTTGCATTGCTAACAGACTGGGGAAGAAAAATATCTTTTTTCCTTCAATATTCTTAGTGGTATCTCTTCCACCTCTTCCCTGGCTTACTTCCTCATTCTCTCATTTATCCATTCCCTTTCTGTTATGGCCTGAATGTCTGTGACATTCCAAAATTCATCTGTTGAAACCCTATCCCTCAATATGACGGTATTAGAAAGTGGGGCATTTTTCCCTAAGATCAGGAAAAAAAAAAAAAGACTAACCTTACCACTTCTATTAAACATTGTACAGAAAGTGCTAGATAATGCAGTAGACAGGAAACATAAATGAAAAGAATGAAGATTCGAAGATGTAAAACCATCTTCATTTGAAAATGACATGAATATAGTCATAAAAATACTAAGATAAAAATAAAAGATACCTACTAAAATTAATAAGTCAGTTTAGCAAGACCACAGAATGCAAGGTTAATATACAAGAATCAGGTTTGTTTTTGCTTACCAGTAGCAAAAACCTGGATTTTTTTTTATTCTGTTTATCTTAGAATTATAAAATGCATGTTTGAAAACTTATGAATAAATTTAACAGGAGAAATGTAAGACATATACATAAAAAACTATAAAATAGCCCTTATAGAAATCAAAGGACAGCTAGTGGGAAGCAGCCACATAGCACAGGGAGATCAGCTCAGTGCTTTGTGACCACCTAGAGGGGTGGGATAGGGAGGGTGGGAGGGAGATGCAAGAGGGAGGAGATATGGGGATATATGTATATGTATAGCTGATTCACTTTGTTATAAAGCAGAAACTAACACACCATTGTAAAGCAATTATACTCCAATAAAGATATTTTAAAAAAAAAGAAGTCAAAGGAGACCTTAACAGTGGAGACATATACAGTGTTCATCATTTGACAATTCATTATTGTAAGATAATTGACCTATAGATTCATCACAATTTCAATCATAATTTTAATAAGACTTTATATAGAAATTGACAAGCTGATTCTAAATTTTACATGAAAATGCAAACAACTGAGTAGATACAAAGCTCTTTTTCCAAGAAAAAAATTGATCATTTACACTTTTAAAAAAGTTCTGTGAAGATAGTGTGGCATTAGCCAAGGGATAGATATAAAAATCAATTGAACAAAAGAGAGATGAGCCCAGAAATGAGCCCATACGTATACAGTCAAGTGATTTTCAATGACAGTGACAAGGCAATTGAAACGGGACAGAAAGGCACTTTAACAAATGGTCCCGGAACAACTAGATATTGGTATGAAAAACAATTCAAATTGACCATTACCTTATACTCTACATAAAAATTAAATTAATTCAAAAGGGATCATAAATACAGTGTAAAAATTAAAACTATAAAATTTCTAGAAGAAAACATAGGAGAAAGTCTTTGTGAACTTGAGGTAAGCAAAAATTTCCTAGATATGATACATAAAACATGAACCATAATAAAAAAAAGTTTATAAGTTGGACTTTAATAAAATTAAAATTTTTACTCTTCAAAAGACATTTTAAGAAAAATAAAGAATGCTACAGACTGAGAGATAACATTTCCAATACATATATTTAACAAAGAACTTTTATCCAGAGTGTGTGTGTGTGTGTGTGTGCGTGTGTGTGTGTATACACACATAAACTTAACTTCAGTAAGACCAAACAACCTTCAAAAAATGGACAAACTTTTGAACAGACATTTCATGAAAGAAAATATGTAAATAACCCAAAAAATGTATGGTAAGATCAACGATGTACAACATGTACAGATCACGTAGTCCTCAGGGAAATGCTGTTTAAAAGCTCATGATGACTATTGTTAATAATACTGTTTTGAATACTGGAAATTTGCTAAGAGAGTAGATTTCAGATGCTTTTACCACAAAGAAAAGAAAATGGTGACTCTGTGAGAAGATACATTAGTTAGCTTGACTGTAGTAATCATTTGACTATTTACCTGTCTATCTAATCATCATGTTGTACACTTTTAATATATATATATATATAATTTTAATTTAAAGAACAGAAAACAAAACAAAACAAACAAAACACAATAAGATGCTACCCTGTACCTATGACAATGGCTAAAAGTAAAAAGACTTCTAATACAAACTCTTCAAATATGGAATGGTCATATTTGGTTGGTGGCAAGGTATAATTATCCTACCAAAAAAGTACGGGTTCCTTGTCGGTCAGAGTAAGGAAACCAACACTACTATTTTTGGGGGGGCAGGTTGTTCTTATTAAGACATAATTGATATATAACATTGTTTAAGTTTAAGGTGTACAATGTATTGGTTTGGTTGTTCTTTAACTGAAGTATAGTTGACTTACAATACAAGTAGGTACCAGGTTACAACATAGTAATTTGATACTTTTACAGATTATACTCCACATAAAGTTACTATAAAATATTGGTTATATTCCCTGTGCTGTATATTACATCCTTGTGTCTTTTTTATTTTATACCTAGTAGTTTATACCTCTTAATCCCCTTCACCTATCTTGCCCTTCCCCCATTCCTCTTACTACTGGTAACCACTAGTTTGTTCACTGTATCTGTGAATCTGTTTATTTTTTTTTAATATTCATTCATTTGTCTTATCTTTTAGTTTCCACATATAAGTGTTAACGTACGGTATTTGTCTTTCTCTGTTGGCCTTATTTCACTAAGCATAATATCCTCCAGGTCCATCCAGGTTGTTGCAAGTGGCAATTTTTAATTCTTTTTTACGGCTGAGTAATATTCCATCACACACACACACACACACACACACACACACACACACACACATGTCTTCTTTATTTATTCATTTGTTGATAGACGCTTAGATTTCTTCCATATATTAGCTATTGTAAATAATGGCACTATGAACACTGAGGTGCATATATCTTTTCAAATTAGTGTTTTCATTTTCTTTGAATATATATGCAGGAGTAGAATTGCTAGATCATATGGTAATTTTATTTTTAATTTTTTGAGGACCCTCTATACTGTTTTCCATAGTAGCTATACCAATTTACTTCCCACCAACAGTGTACAAGTTTCCCATTTCTTCACATCCTTGCCAACACTTCTTATTTGTTATCTTTTTGATGATAGCCATTCTGATAGGTATGAAGTGGTGTCTTATCATGGTTTTGATTTGTATTTGCCTGATGATTAGTGATGTTGAGCATCTTTTCATGTGTCTGATGGCCATCTGTATGTCTTTGGAAAAATGTCTTTTCAGATCCTTTGCTCATTTTTTAATTGGGCTGTGCTTTTTTTTTTTATATGAGTGGTATGAGTTATTTATATATCTTAGATATTAACCCCTTATCAGACATATCATTTGCAAATATTTTTTCCCATTCCGTAGGTAACCTTTTAATTTTGTTGACCGTTTCCTTCACTGTGCAAAAGCTTTTAAGTGTGATCAGATCTCATTTCTTTATTTTTGTTCTTGTCTCCTTTGCCTGAGGAGACAGATCTAAAAAAAAATATTGTTGAGACCATTGTCGAAGAGCCAACACTACTATTTATCTAGAGTCAATTTCTGAAAGAACAAGAGCTTTTATATTCTTTAATCTTATGCCTTAATTAATATTTTTTGCACTAATTTTGGGATTGGAGTTTCAATAAGTTACATGCAAAATGGATAAAAATGGTATTCCAAAAAAAAATGGTATTCCATGTGCAACAGAGTAAGTTTGGAAATAGGCAATTCATTTTTATAACATCTTATACAGGCTTTTTGTTTTTGTGTTTCTTGGCAGAGCCACAGAAATGATGCACTTTTGCTTTTCCATGCTATTTTTGAAACTTTCCTCTTTTCATTGTATCTGGAAAGATAAGATGAACAGGTGATAGAACCAGGAATTTCCTCCTTAGCTCAGCAAATTCACAGTCTAAAAATCATTGTGGAAGACCAGAATGCTGCACACCACTTAGTTTCCTTGCTTAATATATAAAAGGATTATTTTTTAAAAACCGAAAGAGAGAAAAAGACAAGAAGAAGAATCTGAAGTGTTTGTTGATGGGCAAAATGCCAGCCTGAGTAGAGATCGCTCAAGGATGAGAAAACATTGTTAAAACAGCTAGAACTTTAGGAAAATATTCTGCAACATACAATAAAAAGGAGAACTGAACTGGTGTTGGGTGGGGGGAATCACTGCTTTGAAAATCATTTATCTAGAAAACAGAAATTTTGAAAAGTTCTAAATACATATTGAAAAAGTAGCATTTATGACACAAGAGATACTGAGATAGAGGGAAAGAGAGATCTGGGTGATAGGCAGAGTTTAAAGAAATGAAAATACATTATGAGAAAAATAAGGTCGTTTCAGAAACAGTAAAGAGGTAAATCAACACTGCAGAGAGAAGGCAAAGGAAAAAGACAAAGGTGTGAATACTTCAATGTGATGACAAATAAAAACAGGAGAAAACCATCCCATGGGTAATTGCTGTTCTTTAAAAAGAAACTAATTCAAACTGTGCAAAACAAATAATCAAAGGCAAAATTGGAGAAACATTCTGAGTTGAAGACTGGAATCTGCAGCTTACAAGGGGGCTCATGAAGTATTAATGGAAAGAAAACAGTCTTAATGAAACCTGGTAATGTACTTGGATATCAAAAATGAACATAACACCAACCACAAAAACATCATACAGGTATAATGTGGGACAAACAACAATAAATAGAAGGGTCTATCCACAGGAGGAAAATAATTACACCTGCCTTGGACTTCTCTACAGCACTAAACTACAGAAGAACATGGAGCAAACTTTTCAGTATTTTGACAGTAAGTTTTGTGACTATGTCCATGCACTCTTTTGTGTTATTTCCCTAAGACCTGGCTTATAGTAAGCAATTAATAAATATTTGTTAATTGAATTAAGAGGCAATATCAGAAAAGCAAACAACCCAATCCAAAAATGGGCAGAAGATCTAAATAGACATTTCTCCAAAGAAGATATACAGACTGCCAACAAACACATGAAAGAATGCTCAACATCATTAATCATTAGAGAAATGAAAATCAAAACTACAATGAGATACCATCTCACACCGGTCAGAATGGCCGTCATCAAAAAATCTACAAACAATAAATGCTGGAGAGGGTGTGGAGAAAAGGGTACCCTCTTGAACTGTTGGTGGGAATGTAAATTGATACAGCCACTATGGAGAACATTATGGAGGTTCCTTAAAACACTAAAAATAGAACTACCATACGACCCAGCAATCCTACTACTGGGCATATACCCTGAGAAAACCATAATTCAAAAAGACACATGCACCCCAATGTCCATTGCAGCTCTATTTACCATAGCCAGGCCATGGAAGCAACTTAAGTGTCCATCAACAGATGAATGGATAAAGAAGGTATGGCACATATATACAATGGAGTATTATTCAGCCATAAAAAGAAACGAAATTGAGTTATTTGTAGTGAGGTGGATGGACCTATAGTCTGTCATACAGAGTGAAGTAAGTCAGAAAGAGAAAAACAAATACTGCATGCTAACACATATATATGGAATCTAAAAAAAAAAGGTCATGAAGAACCTAGGGGCAAGGTGGAAATAAAGACGCAGACCTACCAGATAAGGACTTGAGGATATGGGGAGGGGGAAGGGGAAGCTGGGACAAAGAGAGAGAGTGGTATGGACATATATACACTACCAAATGTAAAATAGATAGCTAGTGGGAAGCAGCCGCATAGCACAAGGAGATCAGCTCGGTGCTTTGTGACCACCTAGAGGGGTGGGATAGGGAGTGTGGGAGGGAGGGAGATGCAAGAAGGAAGAGATATGGGGATATATGTATATGTATAACTGATTCACTTTGTTATAAAGCAGAAACTAATCCACCATTGTAAAGCAATTATACTCCAATAAAGATGTTAAAAAAAAATCTATAAGTGTAAATTTTAGAAAGCCAAAAACAAAAAAAGAAAGAAGGAATAGTAGAGAAAGCCTTTTCAAATCACTAGTGTACTGTAATAAACCCCCTGAATTTTAAACAAGAAATATGAGTTTTACTTATTAGGTAGTAATTAGTGCACCTGTTTTTCAACTAATCATTATTAATATTCTTAGCTTTTTGTTGTCCAAAAGAATGTAATATGATTTTCATTCCCTTCATGTTATTGAAATAATCAAACATTGTTACTTGTCAGTATGCTACAGTCATTGATTAGTTCACCCAAAATCTGGGAAGTTTTTTGGTAATCCATCAGTTAAATACTACTAACATAACATCCAAAGTATATCCTCAATAAGTCCCCTTTTCATTAACTCTGCTATCAACCAATTCAACACCATCATCTCTCACCTGGGATGTGAAATATTCTGAGTGATTTTCCTGCTTCCACTCATCCTCTCTCTCTACCCCACTCCTACACAACCCCACATCACAATCTATAAGGCTTTACACAAACACTTCCTTGTCCAAACCTCTGCACTTAACTCTCACCTGTAACATGCTAATTTGGTCCTACCTCAGGACATTTATATTTGCCCTTTCCTCTGTCTGGGACACTTTGATCTATGCTCAAATTCCATTTCCATGACCACCATTTATAAAACAGCATATGTTCTCATCACTTTCCATCCCTTTACCTTATTTTATTTTTCATAGTACTTAAACTATTTTTGGACAGTGTCTTGTTTATTATCTTTTCCCCCAAAAAATTCCTTGAGAGCAGGGGCCTTGTCCATCTTATCCACTGCTATCTGTCAAGAACAAAGGCTAATTCTAAACACACAGTTGGACATTCCATATATCTTGAGTGAATGAATGAAGGACTAAATGAATGAACGAATGTCAGAGCAAAGGAGACCATTTGGTTAGACTCTATACTCACACTCACAGCCAGCTACTCAGAAGGTTTGAAAGTATTATTCAATAATGCAAACTAGCTGCTTTTATTTACCTTCTTTTTCTTAATTTTGAGTGTTCAGGGTGAAAGAGTTAATAGAGATATTTTATAACAGGGGTTCTGCCAGAAGAATCTGAAGGAGTAACTTGGATTCTAGAAGGCGGAGGCAGGGGATAGGTTCAAGGTGACACAAGATGAGCACATTTAGTAAAGTCTTCATTACTCCTTGTGTCTGCCTTATGAAACAGGTGTGTGCCGGTAGCATTTGTGATGCTGAAAATTCACTTCTTTTTAACAATGTTACTTCCATTTAGCCATAAGTTTCCAAAGAATAATTGACTGGAGAGAGAGAGAGAGAGAGAGGAAGAAAGAGGGGAGGAGAAGTAGAAGAAGAAAGGAAAGGAAGGAAGGAAGGAAGGAAACAAGGGAGGTGAGAAGCGAAGAGAAGGAGAAAAGAGAAAAGAAAAGTTCTATTTCAACAGCTGGATCAAATTAGAAAACCAAATGAAATTCTATGGGTTGGGTTCTGAAACCAGAAAACTGCAGTTGTGGTAAAACACCGCATTATTTTCAGTAAGCAAAATGAGGGAAAATCACATCTGTTGTACTGGGTTCTATAAATGTTGGTGAGTTAGACCAATACCTTAGGGGACAGTCCTCAGGAATTCTGATCGTTACTGATGAAACAGAAAATTAGAGTTAATGAAGTTTAAGAACAGTCACCTAAAAGATTCCTTTTTGCAAACTGAGCCAGGGTTTTTTTGAGGTTGGCTTGTGTTTACATGAAGCATAATGTCTGAAAAGCCTCCTTTGGTCATCAGACGGTACATTTATTTAAAACTATATTTTTGAGGTGAGGCAATGCTTTCTGAGTACCCAGAGTACTTTCTTCAAAACAAATATGGGCATAAAATGAGGGAAGATGTTCTTGACAAAATGTATCATAATATTTTTCACATTATTTATAATAAAAATGTGAAAAAATTCATAACATATATAATTTTTATTTTATCTTTTCTCAAATTTGAAATACAAAGTATAATTTCATTTCAAAAAGCTATTATAATTGTCAAAGTATAAAAATTAAACAAAAAGTTTTCAAGATTTTATCCAAAATTCCCACATACGTTTGACAGTCAAACTCTTCACTTTATTTCTGGTTGGGATAAGAATTTATAAATAAGATCATAATTACAAAAAATACCCATAAAATAATGAATTCTGTATCTGCATTTAGGAATTATTCATTATTAGGAATTGCTTCTTAGTAAGATGATTATTTTGATATTAAGTTGTGTAAAATTATGAGACTAGAGATAAAGATATCTTTGTTCAAGGAGATAATTGTGTCAATGATTTCACTTTAATATTTCATTGTTAGGTATGTATGCTGATGCAAGACCATACAGCTCTATATCACTGCAAAGAGAGATTATGAAATTATATATTGCACTTTTACTGCACTTTTATTTGAATAAAAGTGTTTCCTCTTTATTACATAATATTGGTATAATTTTAGTAATGTATTATATTTCATTACATGAGTTTACCATATAATCACTTACACATGCTTTTTTCTCCTCTAATTTAGAATTTCGTCCAACTTTCTATTACTCTAAAATAATACATAATGTTGAAAAAATTATGTAGAGTTGAAAAACTTATTGTTCTGATTATAAATCACTTAATATTTTGATATCTAGATATGGGGATTACTGGATCAATGGCTTTGAACATTTCATTACATTTGCCAATGAAAAAAATTTTCTTAATTAATGTTATTTCATAGGTCTAAAATGGTAACTGATTTTCTCTGCTTACTATTACTTTTGTTGTTGTTTTTTTACCTAGTTATACTTTACTGACTTCATTATAATGATAAAGATTGTAAAGTCCAAAGAAGTTAAAAAACTGCCCCAGGGAGAAAAAAACCCAGCAAATTAGTGAAAGAACTAATCCCACCACCTGTCCACAAGTTCTGTGTTCTTTATCATTTGCACGCCAACTTAGTGTTGATGGCATGTTTTAAATTGGCAGTGAGAGACTGTTAAATCTGTGAGACTCATAGTATGAATATTTCTGAAGCACAAATTGATTGAGAAGTGAAAGTTTAAAGACTCTACTGTGAGGCAAAAGGAACAAACTTAAATGCTTTCATGACACAGCCTAAGAAGTGTGGGGAGATTTGGATATCTCCCAGACTTTTGGAAGACCTCACATAATCCCGGAACTACCTCCATTATGGTTTAATTCTTAAAAGATATTCATCAGACTCCAAATCGAATTCAGAATCCTTTGGCATATATAATATTTTAGCTGTGAGTAGATTAAACCATGATCTTCATGTATTTGTTCATTCATTCAACAAATATTTAAACTCCTACTCTGTGCAGAACTTTGTGATAGATGCTAGAGATTTTATGGTGAAAACAACAACATAAAAAGCAAGTATGATCTCACTCCATTGAGAAATACACACACACACACACACACACACACACACACACACACACACTCACACAGAGTAAGCAGAAAAATAAATAAAAGACAAATTGTAATAGGTGCTATTGAAGCAGAGCAGGACCCTATGGTCTTTGTCTGCAGAAAAACTTTAATAAGTTTAATCAGAAAAATGAGAAAATGCAGAACAGAAGCAAAGGAAAGCAGTCAAAGAAGACCAAATATTAATAGTTTAGTCATTAAGCGTAGTCAAAGACTTTTGGTTCCTCCTCAAGGGCTATGGATAATATTCTGAGCCATGTCCTGTGAGCTGTCTTATAGATACTAAAACCCCCACCAGGAGGAAGTTAACTACATGATGACCAGACTATAGCCATGACATAAGCTGCCACAATTCCGAGAGCTGGCCTCAAAGAAATGGGAACAAATAGATCCTGGAACTGAAGATTAACTGTACTTAAAACAATCAAGATGACACTGATCTGAACACTGCATGACCAACTTCAAGATGACTGTCAGAGCTGACTGTGCCGTTTCTGCATGTAGACACTCCCTCTGCCTACAAAAGCTCTTGCCCACTGATTGTCATTGGGGGAGTTGGCCTTTGGACAGGAGTCCACCCTCCCTCCTGGTTGCTGGCCTCCAAAGTAAAGCAAACTTTCCTTTCCACCAACTTTGCCGCTTTATTGGCTTTAGAACAATGAGCAGCCAAATCCCACTTTCGATAACATTACGACAGAAACAAAAGAGTAACTGAGACAGACAGCCTGCTGAGAGAAAATCCCTAGGGCTTACATGTACCATGTACAGTGGAAGAATCCAAATTGAGTTGGGGGTGGTCGTGAGGGGTGGTGAGAGAATGAGTATCCAAAGGGAAATGGAAAACATGAGACAGTATCTCCTCTTTCAGGGATGGTGGAGCTGAAAAGTCAAGGAATTTGGAGGCAGATGTCCTGTTTCTGAGGCCTGATTTTCTTCATCTTTAACACAGACTTAATAATTTGTATTTCACTGAGTTTTAACAAGGATCAGTTCAAATAATATACATGAAAGGGTTCTCTATATTGTAAATAACTAAAACGTTAATGATCTTTATTACCTTTGTCAAGAATGGTAAATGGTGAATTTCTCTAGATATCACTACCATGAAAGACTCTTTTAAGAAATAAGGAATTAAAATAAACTGCTTATGGAGCTCTGCGTATACAACGAGATGTATTTAGAGAGACCTGATTAGATCCTGTGTTTTAGAGTGACTGTCTTTAAACACATAATAATGTCTTAGACATATTTCACCACTTCAGTTGTAAAGATTCCTATATTAGTTGAAGAGGGAGACCTTGGAATTTCATTTAGGAAGAAAGTAACATTTGGAATTGAGGAAGGGAAGCAGAGGGCTCAAATTCAACCACATGTTAGCCCTATTTGAAAAATGCTTACTTTGCCTTTCTTTTCTTTTTCTAAGGAATGTTCTCCAAATATATACTATAACCGTATTCCTTAAGAAGAATCATATATAAAAGCTAATAAAATTGAAGTAGTGAATCTAAAAGTAATGGTACACTCTCTTCCTTTGTTTACTTTCCTGTTCTATTTAGTCTTCTTCTGTGTGGAAATCATATTAACTAAATGTATATACAGTAAGTCCCCTACATACCAATGAGTTCCATTCTGAGAACTCGTTTGTAAGTCCAATTTGTTTGTAAGTCCAACAAAGTTAGCCTAGGTACCCAACTAACACAATTGGCTATACAGTACTATACTGTAATATTATAATATTTTTCACACAAATAATATATAAAAAACAAACAAAAAATAAAGAAAACATTTTTAATATTACAGTACAGTACCTTGAAAAGTACAGTAGTACAGTACAACAGCTGGCATAAAGGGGCATACAGGGACATCTTTGAAAGTTCACAGCTTGAAGGTCCGTATGTAGGGGAATTACTGAACATGTTTTTATATATACATACATTACATATATACATATATACATTTACTTTACATTATATATATTTATATATGTAAAATAACATAATTATAAAATATGTAAATATATATTAATATATATTCATATTATGTATATATTTACGTTATATATAAAACAATAGCAGGTGTTGCGTTTATCACAAAGTAATCATAGGAGCAGTAAAGGGAAATATAACTGGGAAGTAGGCAGGAAAATGGGGAAGGAAGGAGTCGGTGTTAGGAAGGATCCTGATAAAATTCATGGACAAAATGATATTAGAAATTTGGTACTCATATTGGGATTAGTATTTTCAGTGGTTGTGATCCATGATCCAGCACAACCACATAACTGTTTTTCTCTTAGATACTCATCTTTTTCTTTTTTTCCAAAGTGGCAAAGTGAGATATGACTCATTTAGGGACTCTACTCTGAGTCATGACCATGGTGATCACAGAAATAAATGCACACTTGTGAGCATTCACACCCTCCTTTCTGAGACTGGTTGCCCAGACTAGTATACAACAACACTTCTGGGAAGAACAACCCACATGCCCACAAGGAAATGTCTCAGTGTACTTTTTAAGTTACTCCCAAGTCTATTCCCAGAAAGGACATTAAGCAGACCAGAAATAAATTTATTATAATTTTATTTTCCCTGATTCCAAGGGAGTATTAAATACACAATTTAGCAATGTAAAACAGCTGAATCACGCTACTAAAAGTCATATCTCAACTCACCTTCCTAGCTGGATAATAAAAGCTAAAAAATAAAAAGTCTAATTGTCTAATGTTAGAGTATAAATTAGGAGATACTACGTGATGTGGCTATAATTGATTTTTTAAAAATTATGATCAAACATATTAGAAGTCATGGATCTAAAGAGCACAACTTTCTTCTAATCAAACATCCTTGGAGATTTAATTTAAATGAACCCATAGTTCCCCAAAATGTTTTAGAAGCTGTTGTAGGCAAAATAGTGGTTTCTCAAGGATGTAGACATCCTCATTCCCAGAAACTGTGAACATATTCCATTCCATGGCAATGAGGATTTAAGGTAGTTGACAGAATTAAGAACACTACTCAGTTGACCTTAAAATAGAAGATTGCCCTTGTTTATCTGGGTGGGCCTCATGGAATCACAGGGTCCTTAAAAGTGGAAGAAGGAGTCAGAAAAGTTAATGTCAGAGTGATGTAACATGATGTGACTGTGATGTGATGTGAGAAAGGCACAACTGACCATTGCCAGCTTTGAAGATGGTGGACTTAAGAGACAAAAAAAAGTGATGTCTCTAGAAGCTGGAAAAGGCAAGGAAATGAATTCTCTCTTAGAGCCCCCGCAAAATGTAGTCCTGCTGACACCTTGATTTTAACCCAGTGAAACTCATTTTGGATTTCTGAGCTTCAGAACTGAAAGATAATATATTTGTGCTGTTTTAAGGCACAGAGTGTGTGATCATTTATTACAGCAGCAACAGGAAAACGGATCCTGAAACTCATCTAAGTCCCTTCTTGACCTCCCTCACTCTTCTCTGGCCTTGGTTCTATTACTGCAGTGATTGCAGAGACAACCACACAAGCAGGGATTTGTTTGGGAGTCATAGCCAAACATCAGGAAGTTACTCAAAGCCAGCCGGAGATGGTAAGAGATGAGCATCATAGAGGATTGATGGGTACACAATCCACCCCAGAGATAAGAGGCCACAAGCTCAGGAGCCACAATCTCCAGTGCAGGAGTTCATCTGTGAAGATACCAAGGAACAAAAGAACCACCATACCAATCCTAGTAGCTGCTCCTTCCCTTCATCAGCCCCTGTAACCAGGAAGATATATTAAGTTCCACACCCAGATTCCATCCTGTAGAAGATAATGTTGAGGGAGTTAATCTCTGGAAAGCTAAAGAGACAATCTAAATTGAAAGAGACTATTTAAATGGATAGAGACTAACAAAATGTCAACTACTAAGCTCAGATTCCCTACGATCTAGTGTTGGTGGAAGGGAGATTAAACAAAAAATTTAAAAAATAAGTATTGTAATTTTCTTTGTCCATCTGAATTCCATGCATCAGTTTTCAATCAACACAAAATGAATAAATATTCCATGACTAACTAGCTTCTAGATTTGCCAGAGCCTATGTCTGGACCAATAGGAATATTCCTGAAGACCCTGAGTCTTTTAACATCTTCTCTCCTCAAATTTGCATTATTAATAGACTGAATAGATAGTCATGAAGAAAGCTATGATGAAGTCTTCGCTTCCTCTATGGGTCTTTCTGATTTACTAATCCTGAATTTCCTCCATTGGAGTCACACGTTTTTCACTTAAAAAAAAAAAAAGGCAGAGACATTCTCTCCCTAAGACAACGGATAAGGCACAGGAATTTTGAAGGGGCTGTTTAATTAGCACAGGGGACTATAAGAAATCAGGCTTTTGGAATCTAAGGTCCTGAGGAGAAGATCATTTCAATGGTACAAAGTACAAATAGTACAATCAGAATTTTTATAACTGTCTTACACTTATTGTACAATAGCACAAAATAGTACAAATGCCTGATATTAGCCTAAGGCCTCCAAACTTAGGATGATGGTATCTTCCACTATACAGAGAAGCAAACATAGAGAAATGAGGAGAATCCAAACCTTGGATAGTCTACTACATAGAGAAGCAAAAATAGAGGAATGGATAGAACATAACTTACTTTCATCTGATTATCGTAATTACTTTCGGTGTTTGTTAAAAATGTAAATGTCATAGTACACACATTCAATTAGGATCTCCAAGAGACATTTCTTGGGAATCTGTATTTTTTTTTTTTAAGTTCCTTGAATGATTTCAATCAACAACCAACTTTGGAAATCATTAATTTATTTCAAAATTTGAGTTATGGCCAAATCTAACTAGAGAAGGCAAAAAACATGATTATTTTTAATACAGAAATATTTAAATCAACAAATCATTGCCAAGATTACTGTAATGGATCTGCCCCATTTTCTTCTTGGAAACTTTAGAAAGACTTTTATTAACATGGTAATTTCATTGTTGTGCAAAGGAAGAAATTGGGCATCGGTTGGAATATAATAGGTTTGGATGAGTATCTAAAAATATATATTCTGCAGACGGGAAGCTTAGAAGTACACTAGAGTTTTCAATATTGAAGTAATTATCCTAAAAAACTTTGTGGTTTATGAATAAGTCAACTACAACTTATATTTTAAAACCCCAGAGCTATTTTCTAAAATTCTCTTCTGAATCTTAGGGGAAACCATATAGCCCTGGAAAATGTGTATCATCTGAAAGTCTATTAACTACTTAATCTTACAGGTCAACCATTTACTTGCACATGTAATAGAGGAAGGATATTTGGAATGAAGGGTAGATATTAAATTTCAGGACCAAAGCTTTCAACATTAAAATAATGAGTACTTATACCATCTGCTGTTAGAAGTCAATTTGTTTTTAGTGGAACCTGTTTTATAATGAGTCAATATGATGTCATTTTCAAAACATGACTTTGGTACTAAAAATACACTTCAGGATTATTTAAGTTTTCAAAAACTTTATAGTCATACAATATGCCTCCTGGACTCCTAGGAAAGTGTTCATTTTTAAAAAGGTTAAGACAAAAATATTTTTAATCTTTTATGCTATTTGTGCATAGTTAAACCCTTGTTTAATTTAGCTCCTTGGAAAACGATATGTTCTGAAACATCATAGAGTTAATCAGAAGAAAAAGGAATTTATTTTTAACTTTCAGTGTATATACAGACCTTCTATTCATGAATTCTGTCATGGGAAAGCAGTTGATTCCCAAAATTATAGGCTTCTTCCACTCTTTGTACCTTTCAAAAGCTTTCCCTCTGTCCGGAATTATGTGAACTATTCTCCTCTTGGCTAACCCCAGCTCATCTTTCACTGTAAAGGTTCATCTTGATTTTCACTTCCCAATGTAAAATCTTCTTCAATCAATCAGGCCTGGTTCAGCTGCTGCTACTCTCTCTTATTTTTCCCTCTGTAGAAGCATTTGCCACACAGCATCATAACTGCATGCTTATTTGCGTCTTTTCCACCTCGACTCTGTGCTTCGTGAGGACAGGGGGCTGGTCTGTAGTGCAATATGGTGCCTAAGTCTTTATAGGTATTTATGTGTGGACCAATAAATGAATAATTTGGTTGGTATTTATGTGTGGACCAATAAATGAATAATTTGGTTTTCCCTCAAGAGGCAAATCAGAATTTTTCTAACTGTCTTACACTCATTGTATAGGTTTGTATTGATTTTAATTTGAATTGCATATTGAAGAGTAGCTCCATAAGATTTTTTTTCAGTGCTTACAGTCTTTAAAGTTCTTAATTAAGTTCCAGCTACAGACATTAGAAGGAAATATTTTTATGCAGTTACCTCATTCTTTGATTATACTGAAATTATATGTACTAAGTTCTATCCATTTCCATTGCCACCTCTGTAGTTCAAGTCATCATCTTCAATTCTTGTCTGGACTAATGCTGCTGTGTCCAATTTGGCCTTTTGGCTTCCTCTTGTCATTCAATTACCTACAATTATTAGCATCCAAAGCACTTGAATGAAAATCTGAAATGTATAGTATGGACTGTGACGACCTACATAACCTGGTCATCATTACATAACCATTTGCAATTTCCATGCCACTAAACTACCCAGCTTTTATCATCGACCCCTCATTAAAAAATTCTGAAATCTCTGCACTAAACACTCTTTGCTCCACTTCTTCATATTTTCCTACCCAGTTTAATTATTTGTTTATCCAACAGGCAGTCTTTCTCTGCTTTCCAGTGCTTGTAGTCTCTTTCATTACATCTTATTAGTTTACCTTATAATACTTTTGATAAGTTGTATTTTTAATTTGTTTTTGCATGTTTAATATTAGTATAAATATTAATAATTTATGTCTATTTTTATATGCTTTAGCTTACCAAAATAAACCACTGTATGCTTACAATGTTCTAAGTAATGTATTAACTCATTTAATCCTTTTACCATCGCCCATGATGGTGGTAATTAATTCTATTCTACAAAAAGGGAAAATGAGATTTAAAGGGTTTAAATACATAGAGTTTATATACATAGAGTTAGTTGCAAAGCAGACAACAGAAGAGACAGAAGCAAAGATTCCTATCTCAGGGAATTTGCTGCTCCTACACAATGCACCACCTTCCATGTCACTCTCTTTCATACATGCTGGAAGTGGTGGACCTCCATAACAGTGATAATAGCTAACAATCATTGAGTGTTTACTGTCTGCAAGAAATTTTTCTAAAAGTTATACATGCATAACTCATTTAAGGTCATGAGTAAAGCTTTGCAAAATAGGCACCATGACCTTTCCAATTTTAAAGATAAGCAAACTGAGGTGAAGTGAATTGCTCAGAATGAATCAGCAGATATGTTATAGAACACTCTTAACTGCTAGAACGTATTGGGTAAACACACACACACACAGATTAATAAGGGATAGAAGAAGGCAGAAAGCCTGATGTCATCACTTTTTTATGCTTAGTTGTCATAATATAATCTTGATGTATTTTTTAAAATTTTTGTATTTTAAATGATTATTACACTTCTTCCTATTTCACTCCACTTAAATCCAATTAATATCTATAATCATGATATACATTATATTAGACATATATAAACTGTAACAGCTTGCAGACATGCTTCACATACAGTGGCTTGTATCTGTCTTGTGAGCTTTAAAGGACATGTCAGAGAAACTTCCAGGTTGAAACTTTGAACTTAAAAAAAAACTATAATGTCATGAGCACATTCCTTGTGCTTTACCTACTTTCATGAAAAATAAAGGGAAGTTAAATTCTTGCTTATCCTGTACAAAAAAATCGAAATCCATATCAGCACTGTAAATGATAGTATTTTTGTATCTTCTAGGTTCGGTTGGTTCAGTAATAGAGACAAGATAATCTGGAGAAAACTAGACCTGAAAAAAAGATTAAAACTAAACTATTTAAAGTTCTCCAGTGGTTAGAGTGGAATCATATTCACCATGATTCTGTCATGGCATGGAGTTTTCAAAAGTTAATTAATTTACTGTACAGATTCAGTTAAAAGCTAGATATTCACAGTTACAAAAAACCACTTAGATAAATGCTAAGACAATCTGTCCTTGGATGTCAAGATACAATATTGTAAAGATGTCAACTTCTCCTCGGTTGAGTTATAAAAATCAGTGTGACCTCATTCAAATCCAACAGTATTGTTTTTGCTATAAAAATGTAAATGAGAATCCATCTGAAAAAATAGACAAGTTGAGAACAACAAGGAGCATTCTTGAAAAGTATTGCATTCACTCAACAAACATATATGGAGGACCTGTGCCAACCCTAAGGGACCAATAAAGTCCTTATTCTTGTGGAAATGATAGTTATAAAATACATTCCTAAAAAATCAACAAACAGCCTAAGATAATTCCAGAGAGTGGTAAATGCAACAAACGATGATATGTTAAAGCAATAGAGAATAAGTGAAGGCAAGTCCCTGACCCCCTCAATTTGGGTGGTAGAAAGCCTGTCTGAGGCTGCTGAGAACTAAGTGATGAGCAGCCCACATTGAAAAGGTCTCAGGCAGTAGTTCTCAAAGTGTGGATCATGAACCTCAAGACTTTCAGAGAGTTCACAGGGTAAAAATTATTTTTATAATAACATTAAGATGTTACTTGCATGTTTCACATTAATTATCTCAGAAGTGAAAAGCATTTTTTCAGAGGCAACATGACATGTGGTATTGTCGTTCTGGTGGCTAATAGACTACTTGCTTGTGTTTACTTGTGCTTTCTAGAATTTTCTATAGTCATACGGATAGAGTATGAATGTTTTTTTTTTTCGGTACGCGGGCCTCTCACTGCCGTGCCCCCCACCCCGCCACCGCGGAGCACAGGCCCCAGACGCGCAGGCCCAGCGGCCATGGCTCACTGGCCCAGCCGCTCCACGGCATGTGGGATCCTCCCGGATCGGGGCACAAACCCGTGTCCCCAGCACCGGCAGGCGGACTCTCAACCACTGCGCCACCAGGGAAGCCTGTATGAATGTATTTTTAGAAATTAATCCAGTTTGTTCTCACTAACAATACTGTTCTCCTGCTATTTCTCTTTGTTTACACCTGCTATGTAGCTGTTATTCAGTAAATAATTATTTTGAAATCCTCAAATTGTCTGTGTGTCTATAAAAGTGAACAAAAAGAAAGTAATTATACTTTGTGGTCTTGTTTTGCACTAATACTTAAAAACATTGTTTTTCAAAAACGTTTCTAAATTTTAAAATTTTGTCTAAAATTATTAGTATTTTGAAATGTTTTATTCTATGATGCAATAAAAATCAATATATTCTTCCTGGGATTGCACATGTCAATCCCAAACTCCCAATATGTCCCTTCCCCCACCTTCCCCCCCGTAACCATAAGTTTGTTCTCTAAGTCTGTGAGTCTGTTTCTGTTTTGTAAATAAGTTCGTTTGTATCATTTTCTTAAAGATTTCGCATATAATCGATATCATATGATATTTGTCTTTCTCTGTCTGACTTACTCACTTAGTATGATAATCCCTAGGCCCATCCATGTTGCTGCAAATGGCATTATTTCATTCTTTTTAACAGCTGAGTAATGTTCCATTGTGTATATGTACCACATCTTTATCCATTACTATGTCGATGGACATTTAGGTAAAATAATACAAATTGGAAAAGAAGAAGTAAAACTGTCACTGTTTTCTGATAACATGATACTATACATAGAGAATCCTAAAAATGCCACCAGAAAACTACTAGAGCTAATCAATGAATTAGGTAAAGTTGCAAGATACAAAATTAATGCACAGAAATCTCTTGCATTCCTGTAAAATAATGATGAAAAATCTGAAAGAGAAATTATGGAAACACTCCCATCTACCATTGCAACAAAAAGAATAAAATACCTAGGAATAAATCTACCTAGGAAGACAAAAGACCGGTATGCAGAAAACTATAAGACACTGATGAAAGCAATTAAAGATGATACCTACAGATAGAGAGATATACCATGTTCTTGGATTGGAAGAATCAATATTGTGAAAATGACTATACTACCCAAAGCAATCTACAGATTCAATGCAATCCTTATCAAATTACCAATGGCATTTTTTACAGAACTAGAACAAATCATCTTAAAATATGTATGGAGACACAAAAGACCCCGAATAGCCAAAACAGTCTTGAGGGAAAAAAACAGAGCTGGAGGAATCAGACTCCCTGACTTCAGACTATACTACAAAGCTACAGTAATCAAGACAATATGTAGGGAGGGTGGGAGGGAGGGAGACGCAAGAGGGAAGAGATATGGGAACATATGTATATGTATAACTGATTCACTTTGTTATAAAGCAGAAACCAACACACCATTGTAAAGCAATTACACCCCAATAAAGATGTTAAAAAAAAAAAAGACAATATGGTACTGGCACAAAAAAAGAAACATAGATAAATGGAACAAGATAGAAAGTCCAGAGATAAACCCACACACATATGGTCAACTAATCTATGACAAAGGAGGCAAAGATATACAATGGAGAAAAGACAGTCTCTTCAACAAGTGGTGCTGGGAAAGCTGGACAGCTATATGTAAAAGAATGAAATTCGAACATCCCTAACACCATACACAAAAATAAACTCAAAATGGATTCAACACCTAAATGTAAGACTGGACACTATAAAACTCTTAAAGGAAAATATCGGAAGAACACTATTTGACATAAATCATAGCAAGATCTTTTTTGATCCACCTCCTAGAGTAATGGAAATAAAAACAAAAATAAACAAATGGGACCTAATGAAACTTCAAAGCTTTTGCACAGCAAAGGAAACCATAAACAAGATGAAAAGACAACCCTCAGAATGGGAGAAAATATTTGCAAAGGAATCAATGGACAAAGGATTAATCTCCAAACTATATAAACAGTTCATGGAGCTCAATATTAAAGAAACAAACAACCCAATCCAAAAATGGACAGAAGACCCAAATAGACATTTCTCTAAAGAAGACATACAGATGGCCAAGAAGCACATGAAAAGCTGCTCAACATCATTAATTATTAGAGAAATGCAAATCAAAACTACAATGAGGTATCACCTCACACCAGTTAGAATGGGCATCATCAGAAAATCTACAAACAACAAATGCTGGAGAGGGTGTGGAGAAAAGGGAACACTCTTGCACTGTTGGTGGGAATGTAAATTGATACAGCCACTATGGAGAACAGTATGGAGGTTCCTTGAAAAACTAAACATAGAATTACCATATGACCCAGCAATCCCACTACTGGGCATATACCCAGAGAAAACCATAATTAAAAAAGACACATGTACCCCAATGTTCATTGCAGCACTATTTACAGTAGCCAGGTCATGGAAGCAACCTAAATGCCCATCAACAGACAAATGGATAAAGAAGATGTGGTACATATATACAATGGAATATTACTCAGCCATAAAAAGGAACGAAATTGAGTCATTTGTTGGGACGTGGATGGATCTAGAGACTGTCATACAGAGTGAAGTAAGTCAGAAAGAGAAAGACAAATATCGTATATTAATGCATGTATGTGGAACCTAGAAAAATGGTACAGATGAAACAGTTTGCAGGGCAGAAGTTGAGACACAGTTGTAGAGAACAAACCTATGGACACCAAGGGGGGAAAACCATGGTGGGGTAGGGATGGTGGTGTGCTGAATTGGGCGATTGGGATTGACATGTATACACTCGTGTATAAAATTGATGACAAATAAGAACCTGCAGTATAAACAAACAAACAAATCTAAAAAAACAACTAATACTAAACTTTCTTTGGGCTATTTGTATGGAAATATGTTCATATAAATGTTTCAGACATTACATGAAAAAATATATATATATATACACATCCATAAGTAAGGACTCTGCAGATGAAAGATAGTTCTATGGCTCATAAGAAATGCTAAAATTGGGCTTCCCTGGTGGCGCAGTGGTTGAGAATCCGCCTGCCGATGCAGGGGTCACTGGTTTGCGCCCTGGTCCGGAAAGATCCCACATTCCACGGAGCGGGTAGGCCCGTGAGCCATGCCCACTGAGCCTGCGCGTCCGGAGCCTGTTCTCCGCAACGGGAGAGGCCACAACAGTGAGAGGCCCGCGTACCAAAAAAAAAAAAGAAAGAAAAACAGGAATGCTAAAATTAAGAATGGTAAAAAGATTGATGTAAGGGGAGAAAATAAACTTCAAATCCACTCCTTTATTGTCTAATTCGAAAACATAAGCCACCTACTAAAATGGCATTTTCATTTAAAATGTGTCTATTGAGACAAGCAGAACAGACAGATTAGGTACAACCAATGTGAAGAATAAAATTCCATTGCATGTGACAGCGCTTTGCAAATTATAAGAGAAAGGAAGTGTTCGTTGTAATATTAAAAAATAACAACTACATTATGGTACCTCTATATAATAGAATTTAATGCAGTTAATTAAAATGACATTAGAGAAAAATAGTTAATAATATATATATAGAAAAGTATCCACAACTTACTGTTACGTGAAAAAGATTATAAAACTATAAACGTAATGTTGTAATATTTTTGTGAAAACCGATGTCTGTTGGTTTGTGTGTGTACATAGTCACATCCTAAGGAAAATCATCAAAAGACAGTTATCTCTGGGCTAGAATGTATATTTTTATTTTTCCCCTCTAAGTATTCTCCAAATGGGCTAAAATTCTTATTTTCCTCTGCATTTTCTAAATATGCCAAAACACACAACTTTTATGTCACATATAATAAGAAGAGAGTTGAGTCTGAAACCTCAATGTATAGAATGATAAAAATAGAACTTTCTCCTCTATTAGCAGGGAATTGTCATTATAGCTCATCCTATTCTATGCTCTGGGATGACTTCACTTTCATAGATGCACAGTTGTATCTCACTGCATACACAGAGCTCTGGGGAACATGGCATGCAATCCAACCACCACAAAAGGAAAACAATATTGCAGCTCATTTGGATGGAGTACTCTTACCACATTATCTTTAGCTCTACATATGAGAAAAAAAGACCAGCAGCAGTACTTGTGGAACTGGTTTCATAGAACCCATCATTAGATGATCTCTGAGATTCATCTCAATTCTGTGGTTCTATGACTCTATGAATAATAACTAATAATAGCTATAAAATATTATGCATTTAAATGTATTAATCACTTATTTTAAGCCAAGTCCTATATCAATGGTGTTATACATGTGTCCTTTGATGCTCATATGTTTTCCTACAGAAATCTTCACAGCCATTTTAAAGACGAAGACACTAAAGCTATCAAAATTACATACTTTTTTCATTTTCACCCCTGATAGGTTGCTTGAGAAAGTTTCTAATCTATATCTATCTTTCCACAAAGTCTGGGCTGTTTACTACTTTCCGACTACTACTTTTCTGTCCTACTTTTGAGAATGCTTATGACAGAGGGAACAGTCAAGTTGCAGTGAGCCTGGGGGCTTTGAGAAGTCCAAGGTTGGATTCAGAACCAGGTAGGTGAAACAGTCATAATGTTCCTCATCATCCTTGCTGGTCTCAAGTAACAGTGGGAATCCAGCTGATGGGCTGAGGGGGCAACTTAATCATTTTAACATGGATTCTGATGAAATCTCCAACGTCCATTATCACAAAGGACCTGATTTCCATTCACCAGGATGGAAAGCTCCAACCTCACCCAGAAGCTCTAACCTGTGCACATGGGCATGTGTGGGAATGTGAGCATGTGGTATACAAAGAAAGAAATGATGCTTAGCTAACTTTTTTGCCATTTGAAAACTATTGGCTGGTTTATATTTAAGCCTTTTCTAAACTGCTAATAATATTGCCTAGAAAATATTTTAAACTGATTAACTACCTTGTCTCAGCTCCATCCTGTCCACCCTCTTCCCAGTGGGTGAAGATGCTCATGACTTTGTTCTTCCATTTAGTTGTTAGGTGACGTTTAGCAAATTATTTAGACTTTCTGAGTCTCCATTTTTACTTCTTTGAAAATGTGAAAATAATACTTATATGGATTTTATAGCATGAAATATGTGAATTTGAAATATGTGAAATATGTGAAAATTCTGAGAATAAAGCATAGAATAAGGTAGATACACCATAAATATTAATTTCATTTCTTTCTAGTGGGCCCAAGCAATATGCTTTAAAATGTGCAACGTTATCCAATTATTGGTCTCACAGAACTAATTTTATAGAAAAAGTTATATGTGGACAATATCAGTTTCACAATGAGGTAAATCCAACTTAATGCATTTAAACTTTATTACAGATACCACAACACATTTATTGCTCATAAAGAAAAATCCTTGGAATATGTAGCTGGAACTTTACACACAAAATCTCAGATGATAGAATTTGACACACAAGGTTAATGCTTAGAATGGTTTTAGCTGTCTCTTACAATGAGCCACTAACTATATGTGATTGGTCTACTTGTCTTTCTCTTCTTGATTTCTTCTAAGTTTATTCATGCCCTCTATTGTAAAACTGAGGCCTTTCTAAAATTTTCTTAAAATGTTATGCTATGAATCGCCTTACCATTCTATGAATTACTTTCAATAAGATTATCTTTTGTTTTTTTAACAGTTCTCTGACAAAAATGAGACATTTATACTAACTTAATTTTTCGGGCAAATGCATCAGTGGCCACAGAGATTAAATAACTTTCAACAGGTCTCATAGCTAAAAAGTGACATATTTAAGCTATTTTAAAAGGGAAAAATCTTACAATGTGGCAACTTAAAGTATCTGATTCTAAGAGTTCTTACGAACATGAGGAAATGAAAATTTTGCAGGGAAAAAATCATATAAATAAAGCTGATACAATCACAAAATGAAATAGACAAGATATTGAGTAGATCTCTCATTTTCTAGAAGCATGCATCAGGAAATGATAAGGAAAGATACACCAAACCAGGCCTTTAGGAGATTACAACTTAGCATAATTTTTAGTTTTGAAAAAATATTGCTAGCATGCAAAGACAGAGTGAAAAATAATTACTTTGTGATATTTTTAGTACACATTTATTTCTTTCATGTTCTTTTATGTTTTTTGGCAATAAGCCATAGAATACTCTCCCCAAGTAAGGTTTTGGATGAATTCCTAAATTAAATCCACAAAATAAGAAACAGGCAGAATATTACTGATTGATTCCAGACCTGAAGAGCATAAAACGAGTCTGTTTAACATAAGTAAACTGGAAATATTGTTGCTTATCACTTGTATCAGAGTACAAATGAAGCATTTAAATATTTTAGAAACTAATGTAAGCTTCCCCCTTGGCTAAAAATTGAGTCCAAGTAAATCAGTATAGATTTCACGAGTAATGAGCAAAAATGATTCAATTCTTCTGAGTCTGCTCATTTGCATTTTCCTGAAATGGTTTACTCTGTTGATTTATGAGACCTTTAGATGAACATGATAGTTAGCTGAGAGAATTACATTTAATTGTTGTCACAGCTATAGAAGTAAAGGGCTTTGTAAGAGAAATGTTATCACTGGAGATGCCTCATTTGCAGCAGTACTCAATTTGGGATTAAAAGCTATGGTATTGGGGCTGGTTCAGCATGTATCTCTCTCTTATTCCATAGGGAGTGAGCTGGGCTGTCCTTGCTCACCAAGTCCACCTGCACCTCGTTAGAGAGCAGAATGTTTGCATGCCACACCACAAGATCCCCACAATGACATAACTCCATTCAGAGACTGGCGTGACTGGGCTGGGTTTCCCCCACTCAGCTCTTGTATCACCAAGAATCTGGCAGCCAGTTCCGTCCTGACAGAGTTTACAGCATATATTGGTGGATTCTTGTCCACCAAGCAGAGCATCTGCTTTAAGAATTAACGAAAGCAGTGTCGAGACAGTAAGGTAAGTGCTGTTTTAACTATAGCACTGGGGATGCTGACTGTTTGGGACGGTGTTTATTGTAACAGGAACAGAAAAAATTCCAGAGCAACTTTGCCAATTGCTATTCAACAGCAAATCCACAGTTTTGAGCATTTACTTTCACATTTTGCTTAATATACTTTCCATGATTTATGGATTTGAGATACATTTTATACAGTCTATAATGCCTTACTTAGCTAAGGAAGTTATAAAAAGTTTCAAGGTTGGAATGAGAAAATTAGACACAGTGAAAAAGTATGGCATTTAAAATGTTTGCTATTTCATGCTAATTAGTTTAAATATGTTAGTATTGTTAGAACCTAATTTTGGAGCAAAGAAGGGCCATTTCAATCAGTCATCAAAATATTTTGCCACAAGTATGTTGCTACAGTTTGTTATAATTTGCCATAAACATTTTATGCTGTTATAAAATGTGAGCTAAAGGATTATTTATTTCTATTTTGTTAATTTTAAAGATTTGGATTGTGGATGTATGTCTTAAGAAACAGGAACATGTTTTAAAGAAATTCTGGTAAATATGATTTACTTTTTGAAAAAAAAGCATTTTCTTCATAGCCACAGGTACTTGAAAAAACTGGGGGACAGTAAAGCGTGGTTTTGCTTCATAGTGGAGTCATTATACGGTTACAGATTCTCTTTGAATTCAGAGCCCTTGTTTTGACTTTGCTAAAAAATATGGAAGCATTTTCCATTACTATTCGCACTATAGTTCCCATGTCTAGTTTAGTGTATACTGAATTAAACTAAGGTGGAAGCTTATTAATGAAGTAAGAAAAATCTTTACAACATTAACATAATTGTAACTCATAAAGAATCCTATAATTACATTAGCACTATGTAATAGATCTCATGGCCAAGTCCTGTCAACTAAATTAAATGACTCCATCATAATCTTAGAGAATAATTTACAAAGAATCTGGCTACATTATTTCTGTTATAAGAGTGACTCTAACAACGTTTTTGAGTGTTTCATCTGCTAAAATAAAGTGCTTTATAATTCCAAGTTAAAGCAAAGCATAGATGTTTAAAATTCCTGATAGTAGAAAATCCTGCTTATCCCAAACTACCTAGATCCAAAAGCTTGTACCATGTTTCTCACAGGAAGAGATTTTATTTTATGGTATCCATTGGAATGTGGATACTGCTTCACATTAACAATTTCCCTCCCAGAGTTACCAACTGCTCAGCTATAACTCCTCATTCTACAAAAGCCCAACTGTTATATCCTATTTGCCTTTACCTAAATTGCTGACCCAGTGCTTCCCCAAGCGATTGAAATGTACTTCTTTGAACCTCTCCTTAGAAAAAAGTTCATATGAGAAGATCACTGTTACAAATTGTTTTTAATTTATATTCTCAAATTTATCCTTTCCTACATGGCTCTTAATGCCACTGTTTAATACAGACTTTCCTCAGTTCCACATCTCTCCCACTTCCATTCAGTGAAAGCACTAAAATCCAGATAAGCAAACCCTGTCTTCTTAAATTTTGACATGAAGAACGTAGGCAAATTGTGAGTGATTGAAAGAAAAACATTCATTCAAATCTTTGAAAAGAATCTCATTCTCTACCAGTTAGACCTCTTTCTAGGTTTAAAAAATGTTTAGAGTTTGTGACATTTCCTTGATGAGTAAACATTAATTTTACTAAACCTAATATACTAAATATTAATTTTCAAACACAGTTTTGTAATGTGCTTAAAAGCATAGAATGTTAAACAAAAGGTGAAATAACATGCACACACCCCCACCAAGACTTCTGTTCACCTTCCTCAGAATCAACAACCATAAAGACATTTTTAAAGGAACATGCCACGACTGCCACCACGCCCCCTCCACACACACAGAAGACCAGCTTTCCTGCAGACAACATCACAGATTGCCCACGTTTTCAGTAAGGATCTACTTAATGAGACATTTCAATGATGTTGAATGGTGGGGTAGAGGGTACAATTTACAATTGTCTTCTCGTTTTCATTTCTTCTGGTTTTGAAGGTATTCTGAAGCAGTGTTCTAACATGGTGGTTAATGGGCACCTCCCAGAAACCTCTTGCAGGAAGATATTTAATTAAGGAAGGACCTAGAGAAGTTGACTGGGATAGTTAGGCCTGGCTCGCCCAGAAGGGGGCGCATGTGAATGCAATCTGCCCTGGAATCTGTTCACTTCCCCATCCGTTGTAAACATATGTCCTTAACCTACTCCTCAAATGCAAATTAACAAGACATCATTAGTGCAGTAAAAAAAAAAAAAAAAAGCACTATAAAGTAATAAAATTCACATTTGCTAATGCATTTTCTTTCTTCTTAGTATACTTTTCCTGAAAGGATACTATTTTATAATAATACATGTTTCCACTTTATTTAGGATTCAAAGCATTTGCCAAAATGAATCTAGGTATGTTTCCTCTCCTCTTGGCATTAATTGGCTGTGCCAGCAGCAGCTACTACTATGAGGATTATGATTTCCCCCTATCGATTTATGGGAGATCATCACCAAACTGTGCACCAGAATGTAACTGCCCTGAAAGCTACCCAACGGCCATGTACTGCGATGAGCTGAAATTGAAAAGTGTGCCAATGGTGCCTGTTGGAATCAAGTACCTTTACCTTAGGAATAACCAGATTGACCATATTGATGATAAGGCCTTTGAAAATGTAACTGATCTGCAGTGGCTCATTCTAGATCATAACCTTCTAGAAAATTCCAAGATAAAAGGAAAAGTTTTCTCTAAACTGAAGCAACTGAAGAAGCTGCATATAAATTACAACAATCTGACAGAATCTGTGGGCCCACTTCCCAAATCTCTGGTGGACCTGCAGCTCACTAACAACAAGATCTCGAAGCTTGGCTCCTTTGATGGACTGGTTAACCTGACATTTGTCCACCTTCAACACAATCAGCTGAAAGAGGATGCTGTTTCAGCTGCTTTTAAAGGTCTTAGGTCACTTGAATACCTTGACTTGAGCTCCAATCAGATGACCAAATTGCCTTCTGGTCTCCCAGTATCTCTTCTAACTCTCTACTTAGACAACAATAAGATCAGCAACATCCCTGATGAGTATTTCAAGCGTTTTAATGGATTGCAGTATCTGCGTTTGTCTCATAATGAACTGGCTGATAGTGGAATACCTGGAAATTCTTTTAATGTATCATCCTTGCTGGAGCTGGACCTCTCCTATAATAAACTTAAAAACATACCGACTGTCAGTGAAAACCTTGAAAACTATTACCTGGAGGTCAATGAACTTGAAAGTAAGTAGAAAGCTGTGCCTATGATTGATTGATGTTTCCTCAAGGTTTTAAATGCCTAAGTTGTGTGACACAAGTACTGCATCTGGCTCCAGTTAAAAAAAATGAAAATGCCAACAAAATATTTCTCTAGAATATAGAATTCTAGCTTAGTTATTTATCCAATATCTGGCTTTGCTTTGGAGTGTCCAGATAAGAAACCATTAAGGTCATAGAATTTAAGCACTCATTTCTTCAAATGTAATACTCTGGGCTAATTAATCCTGCTGTGTTATCTCTTGATTTTTATCTGTTTATTATTTGCCTCCTTCATGACTTCGATTTGTGTCTACATTTATTTCTTGACAAGATGTAGCTGAGGGAGAAATCAACAAGTCCACAACCAGCAGAGGCTTTTACAGAGCCTCTGCTTGTCCCCAGAGCAGCCCGTGTACACTCATGGTCTCCTCTGACATTTTTACTTGGGACTCAACATATTACTCCGCTATCATGACCATCATCTATCTCTGTTATCACTGTTATGGTTGGTGTGTATGGTCTTCATGGTGTTCTTATGAGGACTGTGAGAAAGTTTAAGGAGGAATATGATAAGGGTTTGGAATATTTTTTACTAGTTACAAAGCCCCTTTTCTTATACACAACCCTTCACCTCATTTGATTTTCCCACAGTTTCTCCTTCCTTTCTCTTACTTCCAGAGTTTATTTTTCATTTATCTACTGGGTGGGAGTTTGACCTATTCCACTTGAGCTGCTTATGTACTCTTCTGGTCTCCTGGGACATTTTTCAATTTAAGCTATAAAGATTCATATGGGAAATTGACATTCACCAATCCCTACCTTATTCTTTAATGGAAGTTGGAAGAAGAAAAAAACCTATAATTCACAGATGAAGTTTTTAAAATGAAAACTCAGGTGGGAAACACTGATTCACATAGTAAATGATTTTATAATAATCTATTGAAATTTTAAAATAATCTATTGAAATTGAACATCTTTATATTATAACAGTTGGTTCCCTTGTCCTACTGGGTAAGGATATTGGTACTCATCTGAAAAAAAAATTTCAGTGTGCCTTACTAATATAATTCTGCAATAGTAGTTCTGTAATTCTGCAATAGTTTCATGTAACTCCTAGTAGGGCTGGGGTGTTCTCATGAAGGAGTCCATGATTGCCAACTCTGCAATGCCATGTGTTCTTTCTTGTGTCTGCAAAGTTTGTTTGTCATATAATACACAGTCAAGCTATCAGAGCTAAACCCTTACAGCTGTTTCCAGGGCAAAATTCACTATGTGGCAATATATGGTCCCACATTATAAACATTTGTGGTCAGGAGGAAGGATACTCAGACAGGCCAAAATGCTACTGGGACGTAAGATGTTTGAGGGCTGAAGAAATCCATTAGATTTTGTGGGTGGAGGTTAGCTGCAGAAGCAAGACTACCTCCTACTCTGAGACAAGAAAGGGGAGAGATATAGATGCAGGGGCATTTGAAGGTGGAAAAAACAGTTTTCATTGTATGAGTGAAAAGGGAAGAGCCAATGTAGGAGATGGGACAGATGGACTCTGCGAGAAATGCCAGCAGCTGCTCCGTGCCTAGCTGAGACTGAAATCCGAATGCCCAGCTCATATAGTCATTTGAAAGTGAGTAGTTACCTTTCTCCCTTCCTTATCCTTGACACTTAGGTTTACATATTTCAGGAATTCTTGCCGTGTGACTTTGCATGTGTGTCTTCAACTTAGTTTATCTTGCCGCATAATAATTATGCATACCAACTGCCCACCTTCTCTTAAGGTAATAAGAGTCCCTTAATGTTTTTCCAATATTAGGAAATATCCAGCCAAAAACAATTTGTCATATTTCAAACTTGCAACTTTAAGCGTTAAGCTAGTCACAGATCTTCCTAGTGTAAAGCAATTTAGAAAACAGAAAAAATTAAAAGGACGCCAATAATTATTTAGTACAAAGTATGTGCTAGCACTGTGTGAAGTGCTTTACATACCTTAATTAATGTAATCTTCATGCCACACAGTGTGATAGATATATCTAAAAAGAAGATCTGATAAATGTCTCAGATGGCAAACGACAGAGGTGAAAAACTAATATAGACCTAAACCCATGTTTTTTCCATTGTTCCATACTTCAGAGGCAGATACCATAACCAAGAACCCTGGAATTTGACAGATGAGTTATTTAAGACAACATCTTAGAGGAAAGGACTGCAGTGTGTTTGGGCTTCCACTGAAATCTTTGTTAGCTAGAGTTGAAGAATGAAAGAAAATAACATGATACAGGACCAGATAAGGTTAATCTGAAATACACTTGGGCAACCATAGGCAGTTTCTATATACATACACAGACCATGCTATCCAGTAACCTTCTCAGTGTCCATTAAAAATTAAATCAGTTGTTCATTTGTGGCAGCTTTTTGACCACAGAAGAAAAGGGCATGAGCTGAGATGGTGGACATTCCATGATTTGGTTTTTGCTTTGGGGTTTTGAATCTTTGTCATGAAGTGCGGTTGTTGGAAAACTGTTTAGAGTTCATTTATTTAACCCCTTTTATTTTAAGAGGCAAAAACCCAGAATACTTACACGGTGAGATTGCTCATATAACAGCACCAATTTTAGGTTTCCTCAGGCTAGACTTAATATTTCAAACTAAAGCTTAGACAATATGACACATTCACTGAGTGTCCTTCTATAAGCAAGTATTTCTAAATCAAGAACTTAAAGTTCTCTTCCTTGAAACATTTCATTAAATCTTCTGACCTACCGTAAGTATTCTTTACTAAATATTGCTGGGCTATTTGGTAGTCTGAAATATTCCTTTAGTAGTTCCAAATTCAAAGATACATCAAATAAGTGGGAAAAAGTTTTATTGGATATTATTATAGATTTGAAAGTTTTTAAAAATGATGGTTTCAAGCCCATGTACTAAAAAGAAAAAAAAACGATTGAAGTGTTTCATTCTTTAATTTTCCAGAGTTTGAAGTAAAGAGCTTCTGTAAGATCCTGGGACCATTATCCTACTCCAAGATCAAACATTTGCGCTTGGATGGCAATCGCATCACCCAAACCAGTCTGCCACCGGATATGTATGAATGTCTACGTGTAGCAAATGAGATCACCGTTAACTGATATCTACTAATTCCAATTATACTGAGATATATCCTGGAACAGCAGTTTATGGTTATGTTTATTTGTGTGTCAGTTTTTCTAGTATTCATTTTTTGTTGCTGTTTATTGCTTCCATACACTTCAAATTCTGAGGGAAAATGTTTTGTAAACATTTTACTACTTTTTTAAAAGAAAAGATGAAAGGCAGGCCTGTTTCATCAAAAATACAGACACACACACACACACACATAGACAATAAAATGAATGCTTTATTTGTAAATTTAGTGGGTTTTTTCCTATCTCCTGTCAAATGATGTGAAAAGCTTTCTACTGGTTTCGTGGAAGTCAGCCAAGTTTTATAATTTCTAAACTTTAACTTAATGTGCCAAAAAGCATGGATTACATGCCTATGGGTGTTTACTGTCTTGAAGCAAATTATCTCAATGTTCAAATTTGTTTAGCTGAAAAATAGATGGTAAATTTTGAGACAAATGATCTTGCAAATTAGACAAAATTCATGAAACCACATACAATTAAAGCAATATTTTTAGTGTTAGGAATATATATTTACCTAACGAAACTTTTCTTTTCTAGAATTATTTTTCACTCTAAGTCATATGTATGTTTCTTTTTGATTATTTGCATGTTATGTTTAACAAGCTAATAGCAAAATAAAACATAGCAAATGGCATCACTGTGTTTGACTTCTTGTGAAATTCATAACTCTCCTATAAAAATAGATAAAATAATAGATTAGAATTCAAAAAAGATCTCTAGCCTGACATATTTTACTTATGTTAAATAGAATTTTTAATTAACTAAATTATTTGCTTCTAGCATCCACCTGTAAAGAGTTTTTAAACACATCTTACAATATGTACTTAAAAGTGTGCAGATCCCAATTGTGTCCTACAGTTCAACTCAGTTCTGACAGTATGTGCCTGGAGATAGTGTCGGATTGTACAGGTTAAGGGTTCAGTCCTACAGGACTGCCCTCCCTCCCCACTTCAGATGCCAGCTGAAAGTCCAGATTGTTACCTCCACTTCTGACCAACAAGCTATACATCAGAGGTTCCCAAGACCCTGTCCTGGACTTGAGGAATTTGCTGGAGCAGCTCACAGAACAGGAAAACTCTTTACTCACTAGATTATTCGTTTATTATAAAATGATACAACTCACGGGGGACTTCCTTGGTGGTCCCGTGGTGAAGAATCCACCTTGCAATGCAGGGACACAGGTTTGATCCCTGGTCGGGGAACTAAGATTCCCACATGCTGCTGTGCAACTAAGTCTGCGCGCCACAACTGCTGAGCCCACGCGCCTCAACTAGAGAGCCTGCGTGCCGCAAACTACAGAGCCCACATGCCCTGGAGCCTGCGTGTCACAGCTAGAGAAGAGAAAAAAAACGCGCACACCACAACTAGAGAGAAGCCCATGTGTCACAATGAAAGATCCCGCTTGCCGCAACTAAGTCTCAAAGCAGCACTCCCCCAAAAATAAATAAATGAAATAAAATGATACAACTCAGGAACAGCCAGATTGAAGAGATGCAAGGCAAGGTATGGGGAAAGGGTGCTGAGCTTCCATGCCCTCTCCAAGCACGCCACCCTCCCCAAATCTCCACAGGTTCACCAATCAGAAAGCTCTCTGAATCTTGTCCTTTGGGTTTTTATGGAGGCTTCATTTCATAGCCATGACTGATTAAACAGTCATTGGCCATTGGCAATTGAACTCAATCTCCAGTACCTCTGCCCTCCCAGGAGGTGAGGGAGAGCGACTGAAAGTTCAGACACTCTAATCATGCGTTGGATCTCTTGGCAACAAGCCCCCCATCCTTAGGTTACCTAAGAGCTTTCCAAAATCACCTCATTAACATAATAAAAGACACCTTATTGCTCTTATTCAGGAAGTTCCAAAGGCTTTAGGAGTTGTGAGCCAGAAACCTTGGACAAAGACCAAATATATATATAAGAAATATATTTTGATCATCTGAATGACCAAATATATATTTCTTATAAATCACAATATTACAGTATTTAAATCTCACAACTTCCTTGGATATTTGTCATTATTTCCATTCCTGTTGGTTTTACAGATTTATACGCAGTGATATTATATCAAATAAAAAGCAGCTATAAGATCTCAGCAGTCACTAGTTGGTTGTAAGCAAAAACGGCAGATAACTCCCAGGACTGAAAATGTTGAATGTATATAAAATTTTCAGAAAATGAGATTTAAAATATCACTTTATATTGAAACCACTATATTTGTAACATAACGTTAGAATTTATAATACAGAAAAAGTATATCCATGATTCTATACAATGGGAAATAGTAAGGCATATAATTTATAACTTCTACCTACCTAGTTAACAATAAAGCATATGGAGCCAAATGTTGTTCAGTCAAATATACTCATCCTTGTATGAGCGTATATATAGTCTCAAATGTGTCTAAAAGAAGGGCATCATCTCTCTCAAGTATAATTAAAACATTAACAGAACATTTTTAGTGAACTCTATCTTGTGGTAAAATGGTCTATCATCAAAGGACCATTATCAGTTAAGACAGCACTGACTGGATGATGTGTGACACGTATATTATGTAATTCTGAAAACAGCAATTTCCCTTGTAGTTAATGTTTGGTTGACAAGGACCAAATTAAGCACAAAGTCACACTTCTTGCAGAAGCATCTGAGGAAGACACTAGTTAGATACTGTTTGGGGACAGCTCCTCTTTCTAGCGGCCAGACCCCATCTCTCCAGGGCAGAGCTGGAGAAGAGAAGATACTGTTTGCTCTTTCACTCATGGTGACAGCCTTAGGGAGGAAAGGATATTGAAGATTCTTTATCTGCTCTTCTCTCATCCCTCCCACTCCCACCCCAGCTATGGTAACGTTTTCCAACATTTCAAGTGTATAATCAGCATGTTGAAATGATTTTCTAAATTCAGATTACCAAACACAGTACCCCAGATATACAGACCCGAAAAGTTATGCAACATAGGATTCCACATTTTTAGAGAATATAAGAATAAGTGATTCTTATACTGGTGGTCAACAATACACATTTTTAAGAACACCGACTTAGTGTGATCCAGCCACTGAAATCCCAAACAGTTAAAAAGCAGAAACGTCCTTTTCTTTAGGGAAGCGGAATAGAAAGAAGCATGTCGTTTGCAGTACATGTACATGAGAAAAAATAATATTTTTCCTGTATTCTAATCTATTTAAGCTAACTTCATGAAGATAACATGTACCACTTCTGCCACCCAACTAACTCAAGAGTTGCTTCACAGATACTTCTTGCCTGTCTATGCTCTTTCTCTCCAAGAAAAGGTACTCCATCGAGAGAGATGGCTTAGGATTTACTTTGATTAAATGTTCAAGAAGGTACCTAGGGGAAATGGTCAAAACAGGGTGAATTTAAAGCAAGAACTTCTCTTGACTATCTCACTAACAACGATTCTGATTTTGTCTCCTTCTGGATAAACAACCCCATGAATGGATTAAAGCACTGATACATGTGGATTATTAGTTTTTACTAAGATTGATTCATGGAGACTTAACTATCGACCCTGATTTGGCGCAGGGACGTGGGGAGCAGGGGGAATGGAAAATGAGAAAGTCCTTCAACATCTCCATTTGAAAATCAAGGCTAAGTTATGCTTTTATGTTGAAGGAGAACTATGATGTCCTTGGGTTTTGAGGTTTGTGAGGAATTATCATGCCCTAATAAGTACAAAACTACAGATGGAAGACAGACCACTAAATGAGCCAGAGGAATGTTGATTTCTTAGTTAAAACTTCTCCAACTGGTAATAGTTGTTTTCAGAAATACTGGAGAGTTTAAAAGGTTGGTTTTACAAAGGACTGTGAATTTTTTTCCTTGTGATTTTTTAAGTTTGGGTTCCAGTTTTTTCTATAGCAGTAATTTTATCATAATGATGGCCTTAGATTTTTCTTTGGTTGGATTTTGCAACAACCATGTAAACTTGTTTAACATTTTACTCTCAAGTAAAAGAAAATGCTCATTTGTGTTAAAGTGAACTCTAAAGCAACTTTACTACCAGGAACTAAAGGTGTATATAAAATAACAATGTTATAAAATTTAAAGTAGACATGCTATAAGTATATGAAATAAACAGAAATGAATCTTTAAAATATCTAGCTAGATATTTTTATTCATTCACTCATGCATTCAGTAGATTTTGTTTCCTAATAAGATATAAAAAATTGAACTACAACACATATAGGGAAAAGTAGAAATTTAGGCAACATAAAAAGAGTGAGGTCCCATGCATTTTTAGCTCACTTTGTTAACCCCTGGTTTGCACTTTTCTGTGTAGTAACTCCTCTTTCACGTTCTGATTGACCTAAAGAGTATCACCTATATGCTTGTCTTGTCCCCTTAAAGTGTAACTGCTGTTCTATAAAAGAGAATACATTCCATGTTTTAAAAATATTCAAGAGCTTTAGCTACCTTATCTATGAATTATGCCTCAAATAAACCCCTCTCTATTCCCACTACCACTGCTTTACTTTATAATTTGCTCAATTTTCATCTAGATTTCTAAAGATTCTCATGTTTTGCTTAACTTCATCATCTACAATGTTACCAGAGTGAGTTTTTCTAATATATATAAACCTAGTCCTTTATTATTTACTTGCTTAAAATGATTCAGTGATACACCATCATTTTCAGGATGAGACTCAGGCTCCACAAGACAGCATACTAATCACCTAGGATATCAAATGTCCTGTTTGATCTGGTCCTTGGTTACCTTTACAGCCTCATCCCTAACCAGGCTTGCCAGGTCCCACTGGCACCGTGTTAAATCACTTGATGCTGCAACCATATTTACCATTTTGCAGCTGGTTTTGCTCTGGTGTCTATGAAAACTCTGTCTTTTCTTCCTGGGATCTCTTTATGCTCCTTCTATTTGGAAACACTGACACAAACTCTATCAAACTCACCTTAAGCTACTCTGTCCTTTTGCCATAAATCCCTCTTTACCTCCTCAAAATTAATATACTTTATCATTATAGGAAAATCCTGTATCATAAAAATAAAAATTCTTTATCAAAGTTCTGAGCTAGAACTAACAGTTCCCTCTATTGTGCCTCTATCTGTAAGTTTTCCGTTAATTCATTCAATAAATATTTATTGAGCTCCCACTATACTCCAGGAATGGCGTCAGTGTCAGGAATTCAGTAGTGAACAAGACCAACAAATTACTCCCCTAACAAAGTTGACGTTCATAAGGAATTCAAACAATAAAGAAGATAAATTCATACTCTGTGACTTGATGTTAGGTAGTGATACATGCTATGAAGAAAAATAAAGTACCTGAAGGGATAAGAGGGAGGGGAGGAAGTGGTGATTTTTGATTGGGTGATAAGGAAAGCCTTTCTGCGGAAGAGACTTAATTGTAATAATAATATTTATTTAAATTATATTATGTATTGATACCTTAGGGAATGCTTTTTATGTATTATTTTAGCTCAAATAATACCTATATGGTACATTCCTACTTAACAGGGGAGAAAAGCCAAGATGTAAGGTCAGACATATTTTAAGTGCTGTGACCCTCATTGGAAAACAGATTTCTACTGTCAGAGTACATGTTCTGACTTGGTAGATGCCCATGGAATTAAAAGGAGCTTAGATATGTTTATATGTGTGTCTCTTCCCACCCTGACAAAACACAGTGCCTGGTGGTAAGTTCTGAAGATATGATTGTTGGATAGGGTTACTGGAATCACACTGCAGTGACAAGGGGATAAGTCATGGAGGTCAATCTTGACCCAGCCCTTTTCTAGCAAGCTCCAGTACAATTGCTTCTGTTTTGGTCTCTTTAACTTTACGCAAAATATTTCAGTTTATTTTAATTCATTGGGTTCATCCAGTTCTCTCTATAAAGTCTATTTTTAACAGAACATTCTCTATTTCAAAACTTGGGATAATGGATATAGGAATATCAATCTATTTCTTCATAGTGAATTTGTCAACTTAATTTCTGGCTTCATCTTCAAAATATATCACAAATCTGACTGTTTGCCAAGACTGGTCCAGTCCACTGTCATCTCTCTTTTGAACTAAGGCAATAACCTCCTAATGCATTTCAAAGTGTACTCAAAAGTGGAATCTTACAGTTTACTCTCAAACCAGTCAGGATGAGTCTTGAAAAAATATTAATCAGATTATGTTCTACCCCAGCTTAGATAGCTGAAATATTTTCTCATCACACTTAAAATCTTAAGCCCTTATCATGACCTTCAAGGTCTGGTTGCCTTATCACTCTTCTTACCCACTCCTCTCCAAACACACTGGTCTCCCTGTTCATTGAACATGCCGAATTTATTCTTGGCCCAGGTTTCTTGAATTTGTCTCTACCTGTGATCCAGCTATAGACACAGTTTATTTCCTTACTTAGCTCTGATCTCTGTCAAAAAAGACATCTGCTTAGAGTGGCCTTTACTAATCAACACATATGAAAATTTTGTATGGACTCCTCAAGGGACTCAACTCATGAAAGCAATTTTGAAGGGGAATAAAGTTTTAGGCCTCACACTCCCTGATTTTAAAATATACTACAAAGCAACAATAATTAAAACTATATGGTACTGCCATAGAAATAGATATACAGCCCAATGGAACAGAATAGAGAGCCCAGAAATAAACCCTTGCACAAGTGGCTAAATAGTTTTTGACAAGGGTGCCAAGACTGCACAATAGGGGAAAAAACAGTCTCTTCAACAAAACATGCTGAAAAAAACTGAATATCCACATGCTAAATAATGAAGTTGTACTCTTATCTTACACCACATATAAGATTTAACTGAAAATGGATTAAAGATTAAATATAAAATCTAAAACTGTTAAACTCCTGGAAAAATCATAGGGAAAAACTTCAAGGTAATTAGATTTGGCAATGATTTTTGATTGTGAAATAAAAGCAGATAACAAGATTTAAAAATAGACAATGGGACTACATCTAATTAAAAGATTTTGCATGTCTAAAGAAACAATCAACAGAGTGAAAAGGCAATCTATGGAATGGAAGAAAATAATTGCAAATCATATATCTGATAAGGGGTTAATACACATAATACAAAAGGAACTTTTACAACTCAACAATAACAACAACAAAACTCCAAATAACCTGATTAAAAATGGTCAGAAGAATAGACATTTCTCCAATGAAGACATACAAAGTAACAAATAAGCACATTAAAATATGCTCAACATCACTAATCATCAGAGAAATACAAAACCAAAACCACAATGATATACTACTTTATATCCATCAGGATGGTCACTTTCAAAAGAAGAGAAAAAAAAAGTCATTGAAGATGCTGAGAAGTTGCAACCCTTGTGCAATGTCCATGGAAATGTAAACTGGTGCAGTCACTATGGAAAAAAGGATGGAGGATCCTCATACAATTGAAGATAAGATTACCATGTGATCCAGTAATCCTACCTTGGGGTATATATCCAGAAGAACTCAAAGCAGAATTTTGAAGAGATATTTGCAAACCCACATTCATTGCAGCACTGTTCACAATAGCCAAAAGGTGGAAGCAACCCAAATGTTCATCAATAGATGAATGGTTTATGAAAATTTGGTGTATACATACAATGGATTATTCTGCAGCCTTAAAAAGGAAGATTATTCTATCACATGCTACAACATGGATGAACCTTGAGGATATTATGCTAAGTAAAATAAGCCAGACACAAAAGGACATATGCAGTATGATTCCACTCATAGGAAATATCTAAAATAGTCAAAATCATAGAAACAGAAAGTAGAAGCACGCATTTTAGAAATGCAATATATAATCATTGATAAAAAGGAGTTTTAGCAATAAAAGATATACTTGATAAAAACAGCTTCCATGAATACAGAACAGATTGAATACAGTTAGAGAGAGAATTAATGACCTTTAAGATACATAAGTGGAAAAGTTTATAGAATGCTGCAAAAGGGGATAAAGAGAAAACAAAAAATGTGAGTTTTAGAATTAAGGAAGCTAGAATAATTATTTTTAATATAGGTCTAAAAGAAGACCTGTAAAGAAAGAATTGAGAAAATGCAGAGAGAAAATATTTTAAAAGATAATACCAGGGAATTTTTCAGAGGTAATAAAAAATATAAATCCATTAATCTAGAAAGGAAAAACTACTTACAAAGGAACATCAGTTAGAATTATAGCAGATTTCTCCACAAAAAAGAGAAAAATGGAAGCCAGAAGATAATGGCATAATATATTCAAGCAGTTAGAGTAAATAACTGATAATATATATTTGTGAAAATTGTTTTCAAAAACCTATTTAAAAATAAAGATGTGTACAGTTTACCTCTTAGGATATTCCAAAAAATGATCTTCAAGGAGGAAACTGATCTCAGAAAAACTTTTTAAAGAGTAAGAAAAAAATTAAACAAATTAAATGACAAATATTAGAGAAATAAAACATGGTGTCAAATTATAAGGATCATGTTGAATTTGTGTAATTTTTTAAAAGGACGTAGAAATATATAGTTGAGAAGGAAACATATGTAAATTAGGAAAAGTAAGATAGGTGAACATGTTTTAAGCCCTTTTATCATTAAAGAAGGAGGTCAACATATTATTTTATTTTATTGTTCCTAAGGTAACTTTGTACGGTAAAATTTTAAGAGCAAGCAAAATCAGTGGAGTCTATAAATTAAAAAAACAATATGTATTTTAAAAATTGACTTAAAAAACCCAAAGATTCAATAAATCAAAATTTAAAAACACAAAGGAGAAAGAGTTTTTAAAAAATGAGACTGATAGAAATTGAAAGTTAAGATGGTAGAATTGTGTCAATATATCAACTTTCACAATAACACCAAATGTTTTAGTTAAACAATATGGTTAGCCGTAAGAGAAAAGGAAAATGTAAAAGGGTAGGAAAATATATGGGGTAAATATTAGGAAAAGATCTGGTATAGCTCTAATCATATCAGACAAAATACACTTGAAGACAAAATGTGTCATTAGCAATGAAGGTTCACAACATCACAACCTAAAGTTTAATGTAATATAAAAATATATAATAATTTAAAATATATTTGCAACTAATGAACAGTATCAAAATAAACATAGAAAATTAATATAACTAAAGAAGGGTAGAGAAAAACTTTAATAGCACTGTGGTAGATTTGAACACTCCTTTAATTATTAATATTCAAGAAGATTAAAAAATCAGCAAAGATATAGAAGATTAGAACTTCCAACCTTGATTTAATGGACATATATGATATTCTATAACCAAAAATTAGAGAATTAATACCTTTTTCAAGTTCAAATAGAGCATTTATAAAAATTGATTTCATATTTGGTCACAAAGCCAAATTTGTTTTAACAAGTTTCAAAGAATAGGTCCCATTCTCAATTCACAAAATATATCAGAAGTTGACCATGAAGAAGATAATTCACATTTATTTGGAAACTAAGAAAACAATTCTAAAGCACTTATGGGTCAAAAAGAAGAAATCTGAATAAAGACCTAAAAATATAATACAAATAATAGTGAAAATATTGTATATCAGAATGAGTTTGAATCTGTGATATTAGTAATTTAAGAATAATTTATAGCCTTTAATCATGTTACTGAATTGAAAATTAATGTAATAAATATTCAATTTGAATAAGGATGATTTCTTTTAAAATATGGGATAAAGAAAAGATATTCACTATCATTACTTCTATTCAACAGTTTCTTGGCAGAACTTGCCAGCATAATAGAAAAAGAATGGAATGCATTAAGAATTGGAAGATTATAAAACTCTAAATTTTTGCAGATTATATGACTGCTTAGAAAACATGAAAGAGTCTATGGATACATTATTAGAAATAGTAAGAGAAAGTACCATTTATTTGCTGATTGAATCTGAGATCCAGTGCCATTTCTTTATATTCTGTAATGCTGGATATGGGACTCTGGAAACTAGTTCCTAGATGGCTTTGCCTGTAGAGGTTTGTCAGGGGAGACACTAGAGGAAAATTGATAGATGGAAGAAGAAAATGGACTTCCAGTGTAGTTTTGTGTGTGTGTGAACTTCAACTCTGATTCTAAAATTTATGTGGGAAAGCAATGAATCAAGAATAGGCAAGGAAGGACCTTCAAGATGGCAGAGGAGTAAGAAATAGAGACCACCATCCTCCCCACAAATACATCAACATATGGAACAACTCCTACAGAACACTTACTGAACACTGGCAGAAGACCTCAGACTTCCCAAAAGCCATGTGGCTGACAGGGTTGTGGTGCTGCAGCCAGCTGTCAGGCCTGAGCCTCTGAGGTAGAAGAGCCAAGTTCAGGACGTTGGACTACCAGAGACCTCCATGCCCCATGTAATATCAATCAGTGAGAGCTCTCCCAGAGATCTCCATCTCGGTGCCAAGACTGAGCTCCACTCAATGACCAGCAAGCTACAGTACTGGACACCCCATACCAAACAACTAGCAAGACACAACACAACCACATCCATTAGCAGAGAGGCTGATTAAAGTCATAATAAGTTCACAGACACCCCAAAACACACCACTGGACATGGTTCTGCCCACCAGAAAGACAAGATCCAGCCTCATCCACCAGAACACAAGCACCAGTCCCCTCCACCAAGAATTCTAGACAACCCACTGAACCAACCGCACTCACTGGGGGCAGACACCAAAAACAACGGGAAATGCGAACGTGCAGCTTGTGGAAAGGAGACCCCAAACACAGAAAGTTAGGCAAAATGAGAAGACAGAGAAATATGCAGCAGATGAAGAAGCAAGGTAAAAACCCACCAGACCAAACAAATGAAGAGTATATAGGCAGTCTACTTGAAATAAAATTCAGAGTAATTGTAGTAAAAATGATCCAAAGTATTGGAAAGAGAATGGAGAAAATACAAAAAACCTTTAAGAAGGATGTAGAAGAACTAAAGAGCAGACAATGATGAGCAACACAATAAATGAAATTAAAAATTCTCTAGGAGGAATCAATAGGAAAATAACTGAGGCAGAAGAATGGATAAGTGACCTGGAAGATAAAACAGTGGAAATAACTACCGCAGAGCAGAATAAAGAAAAAATGAAAAGAATTGAGGACACTCTCAGAGACCTCTGGGACAACACTAAACTCACAAACATTCGAATTATAGGGGTCCCAGAAGAAAAAGAGCAAAAGAAGGGGACTGAGAAACTACTTGAAGAAATTATAGTTGAAAAATTACCTAATATGGGAAAGGAAATAGTCAAGTCCAGGAAGCACAGAGTCCTATACAGGATAAATCCAAGGAGAAACATTCTAGGACACATATTAATCAAACTACCAAAATTTAAATACAAAGAAAAAATACTGAAAGCAGCAATGGAAAAGCAACAAATAACATACAAGGGAATCCTCATAAGGTTAGCAGTTGATCTTTCTGAAGAAAATCTGCAAGCCAGAAGGGAGGGGCAGGACATATTTAAAGTGATGAAAAGGAGAAACCTACACCAAGATTACTCTATCCAGCAAGGATCTGATTCAGATTCGATGGAGAAATTAAAACCTTAACAGACAAGCAAAAGCTAAGAGAATTCAGCACCACCAAACCAGCTTTACAACAAATGCTAAAGGAACTTCTCTAGGCAGGAAACACAAGAGAAGGGAAAGACCTACAAAAACAAAACCAAAACAGTTAAGTAGATGGTAATAGGAGCATACATATTGACAATTACCTTAAATGTAAATGGATTAAATGCTCCAACCAAAAGACAGAATTCGGAATGGATACAAAAACAACACCCATATATATGCTGTCTAAAGAGACCCACATCACACCTAGGGACACATACAGACTGAAAGTGAGGGAATGGAAAAGGATATTCCATGCAAATGGAAATCAAAAGAAAGCTGGAGTAGCAATTCTCATATCAGACAAAATAGACTTTAAAATAAAGACTATTACAAGAGACAAAGAAAGACAATACATAATGATCAAGGGATCAATCCAAGAAGAAGATGTAACAATTGTAAATACTTATGCACCCAACATAAGAGCAGTTCAATACAAAAGGCAAATGCTAACAGCCATAAAAGGGGAAATCAACAGTAACACAATCATAGTAGGGAACTTTAACACCCCACTTTCACCAATGGCCAGATCATCCAAAATGAAAATAAATAAGGAAACACAAGCTTTAAATGAGACATTAAACAAGATGGACTTAAATTATATTTATAGGACATTGAATCCAAAAACAACAGAATACACTTTCTTCTCAAGTGCTCATGGAACATTCTCCAGGATAGATCATATCTTGGGTCACAAATCAAGTAACTTTGTGAAAATTGGTAAATTTAAGAAAATTGAAATCATATCAGGTATCTTCTCTGACCACAAAGTTATGAGACTAGATACCAATTACAGGAAAAAAACTGTGAAAAATACAAACACATGTAGGCTAAACAAAATGCTGCTAAATAACAAAGAAATCATTGAAGAAATCAAAAAGGAAATCAAAAAATACCTAGAAACAAATGACAATGAAAACACAATGACCCAAAACCTATCATATGCAGCAAAAGTAGTTCTAAGAGGGAAGTTTATAGCAATACAATCCTACCTCTAGAAACCAGAAAAATCTCAAATAAGCAACCTAACCTTACACCTAAAGCGATTAGAGAAAGAAAACAAAAAAAACCCCCAAAGTTAGCAGAAAGAAAGAAATCATAAAGATCAGATCAGAAATAAATGAAAAAGAAATAAAGGAAACAATAGCAAAGATCAACAAACCTAAAGCTGGTTCTTTGAGAAGATAAAAAAAAATTGATAAACCATTAGCCAGACTCATCAAGAAAAAAAGAGAGAAGACTCAAATCAATAGCATTAGAAATGAAAAAGAAGTAACTACTGATATTGCAGAAATACAAAGGATCCTGAGAGATTACTACAAGCAATACATGTCAATAAAATGGACAACCTGGAAGAAATGGACAAATTCTTAGAGAAGTAGAACCTTCCGAGTGTGAACCAGGAAGAAATAGAAAATATAAACAGACCAATCACAAGCACCGAAATTGAAACTGTGATTAAAAATCTTCCAACCAACAAAAGCTCAGGACCAGAGGGCTTCACAGGTGAATTCTATCAAACAGTCACAGAAGAGCTAACACCTATCCTTCTCAAACTCTTCCAAAATATAGCAGAGGGAGGAACACTCCCAAACTCATCTATGAGGCCACCATCACCCTGATACCAAAACCAGACAAAGATGTCACAAAAAGGAAAACTACAGGCCATTATCACTGATGAACATAGATGCAAAAATCCTCAACAAAATACTAGCAAACAGAATCCAACAACACATTAAAAGGATCATACGCCATGATCAAGCAGAGTTTATCCCAGGAATGCAAGAATTCTTCATTATACATAAATCAATCAATGTGATACACCATATTAACAAATTAAAGAATAAAAACCATATGATCATCTCAATAGATGCAGAAAAAGCTTTCAACAAAATTCAACATCCATTTATGATAAAAAGTCTCCAGAAAGTAGGCATAGAGGGAACCTACCACAACATGATGAAGGCCATGTATGACAAACCCATAGCCAACATCATTTTCAATGGTGAAAAACTGAAACTATTTCCACTACGATCAGGAACAAGATGAGGTTGTCCACTCTCACCACTATTATTCAACATAGTTTTGGAATTTTTAGCCACAGCAGTCTGAGAAGAAAAAGAAATAAATGGAATCCAAATCGGAAAAGAAGAAGTAAAATTGTCACTGTTTGAAGATGACATTATACTATACATAGAGAATCCTAAAGATGCTACCAGAAAACTATTAGAGCTAATCAATGAATTTTCTGAAGTAGCAGGATACAAAATTAATGCACAGAAATCTCTTGCATTTCTATACACGAATAATGAAAAATCTGAAAGAGAAATTAAAGAAACACTCCCACTCACCACTGCAACAAAAAGAATAAAATACCTAGGAATAAACCTACCTAAGGAGAGATAAAAGATGTGTATGCAGAAAACTATAAGATACTGATGAAAGAAATTAAAGATGATACAAACAGATGGAGAGATATACCATGTTCTTGGATTGGAAGAACCAACATTGTGAAAATCACTATACTACCCAAAGCAATCTACAGATTCAATGCAATCCCTATCAAACTACCGATGGCATTTTTCACAGAACTAGAACAAAAAATTTCACAATTTGTATGGAAACACAAAGGACCCCAAATAGCCAAAGCAATCTTGAGAAAGAAAAATGGAGCTGGAAGAATCAGGCTCCCTCACTTCAGACTATACTACAAAGCTACAGTAATCAAGACAGTATGGTACTGGCACAAAAACAGAAATATAGACAATGGAACAGGTTAGAAAGCCCAGAGATAAACCCACACACATATGGTCACCTTATGTTTCATAAAGGAGGCAAGAATATACACTGGAGAAAAGACAGCCCCTTCAATAAGTGGTGCTGGGAAAACTGGACAGCTACATGTAAAAGAATGAAAGAACACTCCCTAACACCATACATAAAAATAACTCAAATGGATTAAAGATCTAAATGTAAGGCCAGACACTATAAAATGCTTAGATGAAAACACAGGCAGAACACTCTATTACATAAATCACAGCAAGATCCTTTTTGACCCACCTCCTAGAGAAGTGGAAGTAAAAACAAAAATAAATAAGTGGAACCTAATGAAACTTAAAAGCTTTTGCACAGCAAATAAAACCATAAACAAGAGGAAAATACAACCCTTAGAATGGGAGAAAATATTTGCAAATGAAGCAAAGGACAAAGGATTAATCTCCAAAATATATAAGCAGCTCATGCAGCTCAGTACCAAAGAAAACAAACAACCCAATCCAAAAATGGGTGGAAGACCTAAATGGACATTTCTCCAAAGAAGATATACAGATTGCCAACTAACACATGAAAGGATGCTCAACATCACTAATCATAAGAAAAATGCAAATCAAAACCACAATGAGGTATCACATCACACTGGTCAAAATGGCCATCATCAAAAAATATACAAACAATAAAACCTGGAGAGGGTGTAGAGAAAAGGGAACCATCTTGCACTGTTGGTGGGAATGTAAATTGATGCAGCCACTATGGAGAACTGTATGAAAGTTCCTTAAAAAACTAAAAATAGAACTACCATATGACCCAGCAATCCCACTACTGTCCATATACCCCGAGAAAACCATAATTTAAAAAGAGTCATGTACCACAATGTTCACTGCAGCACTATTTACAATAGCCAGGACACGGAAGCAACCTAAGTGTCCATCAACAGATAAATGGATAAAGAAGATGGGGCACATATATACAATGGAATATTACTCAGCCATAAAAAAACAAAATTGAGTTATTTGTAGTGAGGTGGATGTACCTAGAGTCTGTCATACAGAGTTAAGTAAGCCAGTAAGAGAAAAACAAATACCGTATGCTAACACATATATATGGAATCTAAAAAAAAAAAATGGTTCTGATGAATCTAGGGTCAGGACAGGAATAAAGACACAGACATAGAGAATGGACTTAAGGACACGGGGAGGGGGAAGGGTAAGCTGGGATGAAGTGAGAGAGTGACACTGACATATATACACTGCCAAATATAAAATAGATAGCTTGTGGGAAGCAGCCACATAGCACAGGGATATCATCTCGGTGCTTTGTGACCACCTAGAGGGGTGGGATAGGGAGGATGGGAGGGAGATGCAAGAGGGAGGGGATATGGGGATATAAGTATATGTATAGCCGGTTCACTTTGTTATACAACAGAAGTTAGCACAACAATGTAAAGCAATTATACTCCAATAAAGATGTTAAAAAAAAAAAAAGAATAGGCAAGGCACACCTGAAAATAAATGATGGAGGACTTGTCCAACTACAAGACTATATAAAGTTATAACTAAGATATTATGGTATTGGCAAAGCACAGAAAAATTGACCCATAGGATAGACTACAAAATGTATAACCATATTCCTATTTGTATGGAAATTTGATATATGAGAGACAATGTTGCATATCACTAGGGAGAGTAGGAACAAGTCAACAAAAATAACTGGAAAAATTGGTAATCCACAAGGAAAAAAGATGAACTTGGATTCTTCATCTCACACTCAAAAATCAGTTCCAAATAGATTAAAAACCTAAATGTCAAGCACAAACTTTAAAATGCTTAGAAGAAAAGATAGATGAATATATTTCTGATGTGAAGTCAGGAATGATTTGGTTTTTTTTTTTTTTTTTTTTTTTTTTGCGGTACGCGGGCCTCTCACTATTGTGGCCTCTCCCATTGCGGAGCACAGGCTCCGGACGCACAGGCTCAGCGGCCATGGCTCACGGGCCCAGCCGCTCCGCGGCATGTGGGATCTTCTGGACTGGGGCACGAACCTGTGTCCCCTGCATCGGCAGGCGGACTCTCAACCAATGCGCCACCAGTGAAGCCCAGGAGTGATTTCTTAAGACAAATCATTAAGGAAGAGATTGATGAATTGGATTATATTATTATTAAGACTTCCTGTTTATCAAGAAGTACTATAAAAGGGAGTAAATGAAAAGACAGAAACTAAGAGAAGATAATTGCAACATATATAACCTGTAGGGGATTAATAACAATAATATGTAAAGAACCTCACTAAATCAATGAGAAAAAGGCCAACATTCTTATTTTAAAATGGGAAAAATGCTGAATAGAGATTTGACAGAAAACACTGTGACCCTTTAGTTTCCCCACCTCCAAATAAGAAAGGATGTTCAACTCATTAGAAATTAGGGAAATGTAAATTAAAACCACAAAAAAACATAATTTTTGCCGCTTCAATTGTCAAAAATTAAGTATGACAATTTAAAGCATTGGAGGAGACATAAGTTTTCTTATTTATTAATGATGTGAATGTAAGTTGGTACAACTACTTAGGCAAACAATTTGGCATCATCTTGTAAAGTTGAAAATTCATTTATCCTGTAACCCAGCAATTCCTTTTCTACAGTGTTTCTCAAACCTCAATGTGCATATACATACAACAGAGATCTTGGTAAATTGCAAATTTTCAAGAATGTGCCAAGATTCCATGTTTTTAGCAAGGTCCCAGGTGATGCCCACACTGCCAGTCAGCTCACACTTTGAATAGCAAGACAAACCCAACACAAACTTTGCATATGTGCAAAGAGAGATGTGTATAGAATATCCATAATGGTCCTTTAAAAAATAGCAAAAGAGTAGCAAAACCTAAATGTGCATCAATAAAAAAATTAATGTAGTATCAAATGGCATATTATACAGTGGTAAAAATAATCAACTATGGCTAAACAGAATAACATGAATGAATCTTGGTAATAGAACATTGAGTGAAAAAGCAAATATGAGAAGACTGATATATTTTTTATAAAGTTCAATATTAAGTAAAATAAGACAATATATTATTTATGTATAAATATATATGAAACAATTATAATTATGAAAGCAAAACCAAAAAATGATAAACACAAAATTCAGGACAATGGTTTTCATGGTGGGAGTGGCCATTAGAAGGGTAGCATAGGCACGAAGGTAATAGGCTCACAGAAGTGACAGGTAACACTCTACTTCTTGGACTGGATGCTTTACCCATGGGTATCATTATGTTATTAAAAAATGAATTTCAAAAATACATCAAAATCAAGAGAAAATAATATCTAATAGTATATATTTCAGTACTTCATATATATTTTATATCTTAGAATTTATCCTCTCAACATTCCTATGCATTTGATATATCATAAAATTACAATGAAGAAACTGAGGAAAAGAGAGGTAAGGTAACTTTCCAGGATAATAAATGATATCCAGAGATTTCTCAAGACAGCAAACTAGAGAGCATCCTTGCTTCTTCTCTTACTCTTGTACCTCACATCCAGTTTATCAGCAACTTCTAACGAATAGGCCACCAAAATGTAGATCAAATTTGTCCATTTTTCCCCATCTCCACTTCTACCATCCTAGTGCAAGCTTCAGTTGATCTGGCCTGAACAACTACAATGTTTCTAACTAATCTTTCTGCTCCCTCTTTTACTTCTTGTTACGGGTTGAATTTAAGCCCCCCAAATATTCATATTTTGAAGTACTAACCCCCAGTACCTCAGAATAACCATATTTGGAGGTCTCTATAAAGACAGGGGCCAAAGCCTGTATTTTTAACCACTTCAGACACTGTTCCTGTCAGGTTTCCAGAGTTAAGTTGCTTTGCTTCAAGGGCCCATACATCACTGAAAGATTCGGGCTAGGTAATACCCAAAGAAACTTTTATTCTAAAGTCCCTCATAGACTAGCAGAATCCTCGGCTCGAAATAACCTATTCAGAGATTGTCTGGTATTCTATTCTCCCTTAGGTGTTATGCAGATTCCCATTCTACATCAATTCAGTTTTAAATATTGCTGGTAAAAGATGAGGGAGAGGACTGGAGAGATCATTTGTTCTGCTAATTACACTTGGCCAGTTAACATTGGCCAAGGATTGACACTCCTTTGAGTATTTCTATTCCCCAGACAAATACATAGTCTAAAAATCAGGGCCATTTTTATGGGACCTGAGCATTTTGTTGATAGGAACATGGCTTTTCTTCTCTTTAGTTAGAAAGACTAAAGCTTTCCAAGATTTTGCAATCACTTTTCCGATTTGTCAACTCACTGGAAAAAAAAAAAAAAAATTCCATCTGTCTTCTCATTTCTATTCCTTGGCATTTTCCCAGAAAAATTCTGGGAGGAAGGTTCCATTTCAATTTTTTTTAATGGCCTTTAGTCCTGAGTATAATCATCTTAATTCTAGGTTTATTATTAAAATTTTATTTTTCTAAGAAAACAATAACCTTTATTTGTCTAAGATGGAAATTACAAGTACTATGACTTCATGGCTATTAGGATGTATAAAGGGGTGTTCAGATGTTTTAGCCTTGAAAATGGCTTTGTCCAAATTCTTAACAAAGACTTGCTTAGAATAGGATTATTTTAAAATTAAAAGAATGGGAAATCTAATGCCATTTGCTAAACTTTTTGATCATGACTTAGATATCACAATTTAGATCATTTCAATAAGAGACACTGCCTGGTAAATAGACATCCAGATTTTATCAGGAAAGACTGCCAACGATGCAAATAAATCACCACACTCTCAGAAGTGGATGTATCCACTTAAATTATTTTCCAGATATGTATTTTGAAAAGCCCTTGGGGGAGAGTTTCTTGACTATTATAATCTCGAGAACTACTTCTAACTCCCAGTTCACCACCATTCTCATCGCTGATTAGGATATTGCTAAGGTTGGAGTTTCCTCGACGACTGCTAGCATAGTTTTAGCTATTCCAGGGTTGTACTTTCCCTCTATTTACCTCATTCCACTATTTTAGCAACAGCTGAAAAGGAATACTGTAAAAAAAAAAAAAAAAAAAAAAGAAGGTAAGCCTAATGAATGCCAGAAAGTAACTCTAGAGCAATTTTAGCTTATCTTTTTGCAATAGGTATATTTTTAAATATTCTCAATTTCAAACAGGGCAACCATTCTAAGCTTGCCTTATCTCTAGCCTTTCTTTACCCTTCCTCAGACAAGAAACAAGTGGAATTAGATTTCACTTAGACCTTGAAAAAGTAACTGGAGACACACTTCAGGGCTATTTGTAACCATGATAGATGTCACCACACTCAGTACTAGAGAAGCCTTTCATTTATGTATTTTTTTTTCTAAAGTGTATCTAATTCTCGCTTCAGAGATGAAGTATCAGGCAGCAGTCAGCCAGGTTCCAATTAATTCTTTTACTGTAGAAGTAAAATGCTTCCTTTGTTTCTCAAGTAAACCCATCTAGCACCTGCTGAGCTGAAGTATTAGATACACAAATTCCAATAGCATGAGTCCAAGATCTCCCTCCTTGAGAGGATGAGAATGTTTAGCTTATGATAAAAGAATTCTCTCTCACTTGTACCTTTTCCATGTCAAGTTTAGAGTGAGCACAAAACTTGAAGGTTTGGTTATTCACTTGGAATGTAAGCTGTTATGCTGTCTCCTCTCTCTCTTCCTCCTCCTCTTCTTTCTTCTCCTTCCTTCCCCTCCCCCTCCTCCTTCTTCTTCTCCTCCAAAGACAATATAATGTAAGTATGTAAGCTGTGGCAACAAACAACACTGATAAACGATTCAGTTTGTAAAAACAACCCAAATAGGCTATTTTTTAAAATCATTAACAGTTTTATGCAAAACCCTAATATAATTACTTCCTTTAAAAATCAAAAGAGGGCTTCCCTGGTGGCGCAGTGGTTGAGAGTCCGCCTGCTGATGCAGGGGACGCGGGTTCGTGCCCCGGTCCGGGAAGATCCCACATGCCGCGGAGCGGCTGGGCCCGTGAGCCATGGCCGCTGAGCCTGCGCGTCCGGAGCCTGTGCTCCGCAACGCGAGAGGCCACAGCAGTGAGAGGCCCGCGTACTACAAAGAAGAGTTCCATGAGGTAAATCTTGCCCTTATTTTACACACTGGGAATTTGAGGCTCAGGGAATTTATATTAACTAGCCAAATTTCATACCGATGGTGAGATCTGAAGCTGAGGTTTAAACACAGGTCTGTCTCATCCTAAAGACTGTGAAATATTCTGTAGACATTCACACCCATTTTTGAAAAGAAGAAAATGAAGCAAAGTTTCCTGGCCAAGTAGGTGGTTTTATAGAGCAGAAAGAACACTCAGTGGGAATGGAGAGGCCTGGGTTATAGTCATGGTTATGCCACTAAGTATCTGGCTGAGTGATTACTTCTTTGATCTTTGTTATCTTCATACATAAATCAAGAAGACTGGAATAAATGAGCCCACAGTCTACTGAGCTGTAAGTGTCTATGAGTTTTAACTGATTCAAGCCACAGAGCAAGACTTTGGGATCACCATGTGTCTTGACTATCTCAGTATTCTTCCTATTGGTCCCCTTGATGACACAGGTTACCCAGGCAATTGCAGGGAGCAGGGCTAGACATATGCCATCCTACAAAGGAGGTGAAGCTAGACTTTGGCTCATCCTGGGTTGTTGCCTCTTTTGCTGTCTCTCTACAGCTTATGATTTCCAGACTGTCCACTCAATCTCCAGTCTGTCCACTCAATCTCCAGTAGCCTTATCCTACCTGGAGGCTGCTGAGAGACACTAAGAAGGACACCCCAGGCAGAAAATAACCCATGGGCTCTTCTTGATTCTTATACTCTTAAGAAGAAACAGGTTTACTCAGTTTTGTAGATAGATACAAATTGGTTCCTCTCTTTCATTAATTCAAAGGCCTACTCCATTCTACTTACCCTTTTCCATGACCTCACCTCTGCAGAACTTTCCCACCCCTGTAATAAGCTTCCTCTGCCTTCTATGGTCATTCTGCTTTTACTACAACCTGAGATGAGTCAGTAATGTTCTTTCCCTTAAGAATATAAAAACTCCAAAGGAGACACAGAAAAGAATGTGGTCATTGCAAGGTAGCTAAAGATGAAATCCATCAACTCCTGGTGCAGAAGCTCTTTGTAGTTTCCTTCTAAAATTATAAAGTATTTATTTGTTTGCTTTGTTTATTTGTTTGTTACATATTTGCTTATTTGCTTTCTCTTCCTTACTTATGCATGTAACCCTGGTATCTTTCTAATGAATCTGCCTCTATGTTTAAACTAGCCAGAGTTGCCTTTGGTAGTAACTCAAAGAACCTAAATTGATTCAGAATGGTTTGCTTCCTTCAGATCCTTATAAAATGTCACCTTGCTCAAATTCCCTCAACTAATTTTTGAAATCTCTTCACACATCCTATCCCATTTCTCCACACTTGTCACCACCTAATATGTATATTTTATTTATTTACATTCTCTTATTAATTGTTTTACCCCTAATAGAATATAAGTTCCATGGAGGCATATATTTTAGTCTTTTACTTCTAATGCTCTCTCTCCAGGGCCTACTGGAGCATTAGCTCCTGGCACATATAAGTCACTTAGTAAATATTTGTTGAATGCATAGACATTTATGGGACTAAACTGTTGGGGTATCGTTCTTCTCTCTCTCAGGACTTTGAGTCTCCTAATAATAAACTCTTCTCCCTTCTCTTCTCTTCCCTTCTCTCCTTTCTCTCTCTCTTTCTTTCTCTGTCTCTCTCTCTCTCTTTTTTCCACAAGGTCAAATTGCTTGTTAGTTTGCCTGTTTTCTAGTTGACAGATTTGTAGGATGACACAGTATAAAATTTTCCCTACCAGACTTATACATACGGCTCACCATTCTCACCTATCTAATAATATAGAATAGAAAAATAAGATTTAGTTGTGAGCTTGGGGTCTCCAGTGTTGCTGGCCTCTGATGTCTGACCCTCATCTAGAAAAAGAGTGTTTTCCATTTGGGCCAACAGTGTTACGGAGTAACATTGGGAGTAAAAAATCATCTCAAAGAAATTTGCATCTGTATGGCCTTGACTTCTGTGCATTTATTCTCCAGATGCCTGGGGTGGAGAAGAAGAGTGGAATGCAGGACAGGATAGAGACATGATGAGTCCTTGGTCTTGGCCATCATTCAATATCTTTTTCTCCTTGGATACGGGAAATTGAAAAGTTAAAAGAAAAGACAAATGCTCAGAAAATACAATAAACAGAAACAACTTGATGAAGACCAGATTCCTTATTCCACATGTAATCCATCAGGTTTTCTCACATTATTTTTTAAAAAGTGCTAGGACATTCCATTCAAAGATATAAAATAAGTTCATTTATAGTATAAAATAAATATGCACAAATTCTAGAAGATGACACAAAACTTTTTCCTTTGTTTTGGGAGATCCTCTGTAATGCTTTTTTTCCTTTCCGACAGGAACCACAATAGGGTCAGCAAATTGTGACATTTAAATCAATTTTACTGATTACAGGAGAAAAATGGAACACCTGCAAAATCTCTTTCAAAAACCTTCTTTTTCAGAGATTAACCGGCCTTGCTCTTTATGTTTTCAATAGAGAGTAAAGAAAAATTTGTGATCTAGTGTCTTGATTAGGTAAGAGAAATATGAGAAATACATTCAGGTGTTACCAAGGGCCCATAGTTTCTTACAAGTTCTTTCTGATCTAAAGCGCATTTCTTTTTATTAGTTTACTCCTTCTGAAATGAAATCTTTGATTTCTTTGCACCACCTCTCCGTTCTCTCCCCCAGCTCTCCCCCTAGTCTCTGAGGAAAGAATCCTTGCAGAATCCTCCTACCGGGGACAAAATTATCACTTAAAGAAATCTGATAGAAATAAAAGTACATGAATTCATCTACTTAGGTTGTAAAACACGATGCAGGTCTAGTTGTTCTCAGACATTGTGAAGATTACGCATTTTTAATAAAAATCAACATTATTGACAAGGATGAACTTTGAGCATAATCTCATGAAAAAACCGACCACGGCTAAGAATTTTGAGTCCTTATCATCATGTACTCTAAATGTTAAAGGAGAAAGAGAAGTTCTCAGGTGCTCAATGAAAACTGTTTTCATTCTCTCTAGCTCCCTCCAACCCATATTTCATGCCCTAGAGAACATCCCTGGCTAAATACTGATCGACTGAATGTAGTATCTGGGAAGGTGTCATCAGCAATAATTCTAACACTCCTTTAAAGACCTAGTCTGACCACTCAATACTCTTAATACATCATACTTTCCCACCTCCATGTCCAAACACTTTTACAGGGGATTTAAATGCCACTTTTTCTGTAAAGTCATTATTGCCTCCCATCACGAAATCAAATCACAGTCTCTTTCCCTGAACTTCCTGCCTGTCTGTCCCTCTCCCCACACCTCTAATTCTTTCTTTCTTTTCTTCAGGTGAGCTCTATGACAGTCCCTACTGTCTCATGCCACATACCCTTTTATACCTTGTGTTAAGCTTGTTTACACACCTCTTCTCCACCTGTCCGGAAGATGAGTTCTATGGAAGAGGTGTTTATCTCCATTTATTCAAATGATTACTAGGGTAATACTTTCGCCAAAAAGTGTTCTTGGCTTCGGGGACAGACACAAGGTGGCTTCCCACCTGTAACTGATGTCTGCTAAATGCACCAAAGCTTCTCTTGTGCTGGACCAGTGGGAAAAGAGGAAAGTTTCCTTTCTCTACAGCCAGGGAATAAGCTCATGATAACAAAGAAGCCAGCAAAATGAATTAATGCTAAGGACTAATTAATATCTTTTGCAAAGATGTTTATAAGTTTCCCAAGAGATAGATTCAGTGCCTAGAAATAGGGATCCTGTCAGTGCTGGAGCTGACAGTCTGTCTACAGCACACCCCTCCCAGCCTGAGCGGCTTTTAAAATGGATTGTTATGATAGATTCCATCTGGTGAAAATGGAAAGAAAACCATGCAGGTTTTTCATTACAGTCCCCACATTGGCATAATGGCCAACTGGCAGGGTGTGCATTCAAGGTTTCTCTATTTTTCTCTCCCTTCTCATAAGCTATGGAAAGTTCTAAATTTTAAAGAACAACAAGGCTATATTTCAGAGGTGCCAGAGTGAAATTCTATGCTGTTCTCTATACCTCAAGCTTAAGTAACTCTTTAATAACCGATTATAATATAGCTAAAGGAAATTCCCCAGCTTTGAAAACTTCTGCTGTAGGCCCTGGTCTTCCAGGAAACACAAGGAAAAAGAAAATGGCTGAGATCAGTAATCACAATTTAATTAAAAATAGACAGCAAAAATTTTCAGAGTGTTTTGTTTGAACAATCTGAATCAGTATCACCATGAAGTCATGATAAAAGTACAGATTCCTGGGTTCCATCTCAAATTTACTAAGTCAGAGTCTCTGATACTAAAGCTTTGGAACGTGAAAATTGGACAAGTTCCCTGGATGATTCTAAATTTTAAGAATCCCTTAGGAAAGGGTATGGAAAGAATATTGAAAGTTTCTAGAAGGAATCTTCATTTAAACATGTGCTTCTTTTTGGATCATTTATAGAAGGCGTGATTTGTTTTTTGAATTTTATTTATTTGTTATACAGCAGGTTCTTATCAGTTATCTGTTCTATACGTATCAGTGTATATATGTCAGTCCCAATCTCCCAGTTCATCCCACCACCACCACACACCCACACCACCGCCCCCCGCTTTCCCCCCTTGGTGTCCATACTTTTGTTCTCTACATCCGTGTCGCCACCCCTGGAAGGCATTATTTTTAAAATCTGAATTTAGATCATTGTTCTTCTAAGAATTTAGAGAAGGGTAAGATGTATATTTAAAATTACTTTGAGGTACTTTCCCTAATATTCATAGATTGAATAAGTTAAAGGCAATGCAATTAGGTGGCCATTAAAGGACTTAAAAAGCCAAAAAAATCACGTATTCTTGCATAAAGTTTATGAATTTGAGGTAAAATCCTGGAAATGATTATAGGGAGTGAGTTGTCAACTTATGAAGCCAACAGCTTGGAGGCTTTTTGAGCAATTGAAAATGAATTTAACAGTGAAAGTATTTATTGTCCTTTGGCTGAAAACGTTATTTGAAATGAATATATTTGGCTTGGGAGAAATTTGTGAATGTATAGTGGATTATGGGGCCAGTTCTTTTTAGATTTATAATATTTCAAATACAATCTGCAATATTCTACCTGAGGGGAAAAATGCTTAGTAGCAAGTACTCCCAGCAAAGTCACTTTAGATTCCAATAACTTTGCTTTACTTTACAAGAATTTTTTTTTTTTTTCCTGTGGTACACGGGCCTACTCACTGTTGTGGCCTCTCCCATTGCGGAGTACAGGCTCTGGAGGCGCAGGCTCAGCGGCCATGGCTCACGGGCCCAGCCGCTCCGCGGCATGTGGGATCTTCCCGGACCAGGGCACGAACCCATGTCCCCTGCATCAGCAGGCGGACTCTTAACCACTGTGCCACCAGGGAAGCCCACAAGAATTATTTTCTATAAAATGTGTATGCTTGTTCAATTTTCCCCTTGGATTTTTCTTTTTCTCTAACAATTGTCTTTAGCTAAATTCCAAGCAGATGTAAGAATAACTTTGATTATCATGGAAAATATACAAATGTGAGAATAATAACAATCATTTCATTTTGGGTACAGATCTCTTTTAAAAAATTATTTTTATTAAAAAATTTTTTTTTAAAGTATGGTTGATTTATAATGTGTAAATTTTTACTTTTTTAAAAATTTATTTTATTGGATACAGATCTCTTTATAAACAAAATGCTTAAGCTCACTACGAACTTTCAGGTAAATGTGGAGAAACTATTTTGTAGTTTGAGGAGGGAAGGAAAAGGATATTTTGAAAATCCAATGTCTATCAGTCCTCTTGCTGAGGTGTTAAGTCTGATTTAAGTGTGCAGACAGTGCAAAGACAATTCCAAAGGGCTTCAGACAGTCATTTGACACTGTGATAGCTCAGGTGGCCCAGCTGATCATGTTTCCCCAGGCAGAATTAGAAAGTGTAAGTTTTTATAAAATTTTAATTTGATATTGGTTTTTCCTTACTGGTTTAATAAGGTAAATCCATCTTTACTAATAGCAATCTCACACATACACTCTCTCTCACAAGCACAGAGAGACTGAAATATTAAGGATTCTAGAAATAAGTTCTTCAGAATCAATAGACACAGTTAAAATGATATGGTAGATCGCATTCCCTAGAATCTTCATAGTAGAAAAGCCAAATATGAGGAAACACAGCTATTTGAATTGGATTTGCGGAAAAGTTCTGATTGTGTAACATTTCCATTATAAAACGTAAGAACTGTCGCAGAAAGGATTTATTCCAGGCTCCTCTAATACCCTAGCACACATTTTGTCCTTATTGCGTATGATTATTTCATAATAGCCTTAAACACAAATTATGGTACAGAGACTTTGAGTGGGTTTGTTTTAACAAATTAGTCTTTGGGAGACTCAATAACTGGCGAATGGATTGGGAAGTAGTTTGACATCTCAGTTCTTAAGAATTGTGGGGTAAACTATCTCTTCTATATTGTTTGTACCTTTTATAGCATTTAGCAAGGTAAATGATGGTAAACTTGATTTGATATGATCTAAATCTGAAATATTGTGACATTTCTTGGCTTAAAACCTTGATCCAGCAGCCACATAATCAAAAACTTTCCCCAATATTAACTTTCTATTTATATTTTTCACATTGTTTTTCTTTACACACAAAAAACAGCTCATGTTAAGGCCATCAGTTACTGCCATCAAATTCTAAATTAATTACAAGCGAAGTAAGTGACCAAAGACAATGACCATTTCAAAATCTTTATCCTCCTTGAACTTTCTGAAGCACTGAACACTGATAGGTAATTAGTAATAAAATTTAAATAGATGAAGATTCTTTTTATTATTGACCTTGAATCACACAGCTTCTTTTTCCTGTTTTCTCTTTTGTTCATTTAAATACTACTTTGTATTTTCACCGGGAAAAAAATGAAATTACGCTGTATACAAAATTGTAAAAAATAGTATGGTCCTAAGAGGTACAAAATTAGTGATGAGATTTTTTAATGCAAAAATAGTTAATTAGTTAATAAATTTTCCTTCAGACTACTAGAAGGTATCTTTATAAAAAAACTGGACAAAGAACAAAAGGCATTTGTTTGAGGTTTTCACAGCACAACTGCAATCACTTTATTTCTGCTTCCCTAACTTAGCAGATAGAGAGTGAAGAAAGGTTGGCTGTATTACCACCAGTGCAGTTTATTTCTTCAGATTCAATAAATGAAATTCACAGTGGTCTCTGGAATTTCCATTACTGTACACTGGCACCAAGCATAGAATAAAAAACACATTTTATTTGGTTTTATTCAAGAAAAGTAGGTTTGTATTACACTTCTTCAGTACTTTAGCTATGGTAGTCAAACAATAGCACCAAACATTTTTTTCTTTAGAGTTTCTTAAATTTTTTTTGATGCCTCAATTAGGAATGGCATCCTTTTAGTAGAAAAAGAAGGCATCTTATCCAAAGTTAGGAATATGGAAAATATGGATGTGGCTTCTAGCCAGGAACATGAATGATTATTCCAAAAAGAACACGAAAAGAACATTGTTATACAACATCCTAGCAGTTTTTAAAAGATCTGCTAAAGAAAAAGTCAGGCTTTCAATTACAGGTCGTGGACAAGATGTACACATTGTAAGGTTGAATCGTAAAAAGAACTTGCTGGTTTAAAAAGTAAGAAACAGTGAGATATAACCAATAACATTTATATAAATTAAAAATGCGTTAATATAAAGATACATATTTTAAAGGAACAAATACAAACCAAAAGGTGTATATTAGATTAAAAGTATTGTTCATAAGGAGGGGCACAAGAAAAGCGAATGGTAAAAACTGCAAAATATTAACAAAACACGAGAGAGGCCTATATGGACAATTAACACAATCAGCCACACTTGAAGTCTGGCTAAATAAACAAACAGAATGCCAGTTTCCTGAATCATTAAGGTATGTTTGAGGCACATTTCTTACTTTAAAAAAAAAGGCACTTCTTTTTCTTTTTTTATACTTATTTGTTTGTCTGCACCAGGTCTTAGTTGCCACCTGCAGGATCTTTAGTTGCGGCATGCAAGCTCTTAGTTGCGGCATGCAAGCTCTTAGTTGTGGCATGCGAACTCTTAGTTGCAGCATGCACGTCGGATATAGCTCCCCGACCAGGGATCGAACCTGGGCCCCCTGCATTGGGAATGCAGAGCCTTACCCACTGGACCACCAGGGAAGTCCCCCGAGGGACATTTCTTGAACCAGCTTTTCACTACAATTCCACTTAGACCTTTCCCTTTAGCGTTCTGACACTCTTATTCCTTAAAATAGCAGTGATGTTAGCAGCTAAACTTTGATGATTGCCAATGTTCTATGTGTTTTATATATTGATTTATACCTAATTTTCAAAACAACCAATGAGGTAATGTCATCATTGCCTCTATTTTACTAATGGAAAGGGCTGAGTGAGTGACCCAAAGTCACAGCTAGTTAGGTTCCTGACTCTGGAGACTTTCTTAACCATTATAATCCAGTTCTCACTGAATTCTTGTGTATAGTTGAAGTCAGTGTTTAGCATTTAATTACATACTATCTTTAGCTATCCTTTAAAAAAAATAATTTACCTTCCAGTGAGGAAACTACTACAGCAATGTTTTTATTTAAAACTATTTTTCTCTAACATATTTTAAAATTTGAGGAAAATACAAAAAGCCCATATTCATAGGTGATTTTTGCCCTAAAAGTTTTACTAAATGCCTAAAGTATTTAGTTAAAAAAAAAAAAAGGAAAAACCTATACATAGGGAAGAAATTAATTGGACTATTCAATCCCAGAGAGTAGTTACAATCAGTAGAACTGAAAATTCTTACTGAGATAAACGATAAATATGCTAATTGTTAATAATATTAAATATTTTATAACCAAGTCTCACAATGGAGAGAAGAGTTAAGAATTAAATGCTTAAAATTCAAGGGGACAGGTAGCTTAAAATTATTTTGTTAGGGAGTTAAAATTGGACTAAAAGGGCTATGAGAACTATTGACCAAATTCAATTTATCTTCCTCATCATATAAGCATCCGTTGAGCCCCTATGATACACCAGCACAATGCTGTTAGTCAATGGGGGAAAAAGGCAGAAAAAAAATTGCCTGCCCTTCTCCCTGTCACCTCTCCAGTCCTTCTTCCTGCTGCCTCCAACCTGTGGCTCCAGGAAAATCAAGTGTATCTGAGCTCAACTGTCTAGGGCCATAGGGAAAGCATATGAAAGTGATCCTTCTTGGAATTACAGCTGGAGGCTGCTTGACATATGCCGGCCTCACAGCATACGGGAGACGCTGGGTTAAGCTGTAACAACAGCGCTCCACGCCACCAGGCAGTAAATGGATTTCAGTTCCGCTTTAATTTCTAATGAACGGCCATGACTACGCCACACCCAGCAGCAGGAGGAGACGATCCTGCCGCATTGACAGCCTTGTTTAATGGCTGCCTTCCCGCTTATCACACCTCAGCCTGATTAAATTGTTATATAAAGAGAAATGTTTTTGCAATAAATATCTGTCGGGAATTTCAATCGGGTTCCAAGGCCAAAACGACAAACAAAAAAAGAATTGCCTGTCATCAAGAAACTTGTAGCGTAGAAGACAGAGAAACAATCACAAATTGTTAGCTGGAATTGAGTCTACATTGGGTAAGTAGGTTCTAACAGGAGCATGTACTTATTTCTAAAGGAGAGTAGTATTGAATGCCTTCGTTGAGGAAGTGATGCTGTATTTGTTGTGTTCTACAGACGGATGGGTGGTAAGGGGATTTTGGTTGAGCAAGCATCACAAGCAACGCTTGGAGTGAAGATATAACAGTAAATTCAGAAAACTGCAAAAATCTGGGTGAGGCTATAGCAGAGGGCTTGTGGATGCAGGGTGGGGGACCCATCAGGACAGAGTTCTGGAGTAAGCAAGGGACGATCATGAAGGCTTCTGTGCCGAAAAGTGTCCAGTTCATGCTTTTAATCAGGCAATTACATATTCCTGAGTAAAGGTCTGTCACTTTTTCATCTGTCCCACCTCCAGACCTTTTTCTTATATGTAGAAAACTGCCCTTGATTGTAATCTTAGTGGGGCTCAGTAGCCCCTAAGTATCTCTTCTCTTCCCAGCCTCATAAAGCCAGGGTGGAGCTAATGGCAGGCTTAGCCAAGGAGAGGCGTGTTCTTGGCTTAGAATTCATCTGCGGTGGCCCCCAGTGAAGGCTGTTGGTAAGACCCTCTGGTTCCAGTGATATTCAGCAGTAATGGCAATGCTTCCTGGCCAGATGATTTCTATCTAGTTTTTAAAAGCTTCCTTATCTTCTGCCTGTTTTCCAGGTTCACTCTTCCACCCTCTTCTCATTTATGTGATTCCACCTATCATTTTCAAAGAAACCCTTTTTTTGTTGAAATACCCAGAATTATTCTCTGGTATTTATAGCCAAGGAGTCTAGTAGAAAAAGATATCAATACCAGAAATCCATTATTGACATCAGATTGTTGGGAAATATTGGTCATCTGCATAGCTTAGGTAAAAGGCAGTCAGAACCCTGAAATTATTCAGAGGTAAGAGTCTGGATGACAGTGACCCACAAAAATGGGACATGGGCCCTGTATAGTTACCGGAAATGACACATTTCCTGAGGGTAAGGCTTTGAAAAACCATACAGTAAGTCCCCTACGTACAAACAAGTTCCTTCCAAGAGCACATTAGTAAGTCCAATTTGTTCATAAGTCCAACAAAGTTAGCCACTGATCTGGAAATAGAGGGCCACCCAAGAATTGGCATAGGGATTAGACAATAAGATACAGATGAGAAGGAGTGGTCATGATTCTCAGCCCCACCGAACCTCCTTTGTTTGCTGAAAGAGCCCCACACTACTTGATTTGTAAAGCAATTCCTTCCTTTTTGAAGATGCAACTATTTCCTCAACTCAAGGCATTAACTTTAGGAGGGAATTTATTCTTTTCATGCCCCATTCCCCTTAACCTTCAATGATTCCCACCTATAATAAGAAGGAGCAACAGGATATCAATTAGAAAGTAAAATCTAGAGATGGAAATACTGTTATAAATGAACTACAGGAATTGCCTAACGTATATTGGCTAAAAATTGGAAAAGATGGATGGATTCTGAGGGTACTCAACCAAGGAGAGAGAATGATAACATTAGATAAAGCTGAATTAGTTATATGAGTGTACTTTCAGAGACTGTGGATCCATTAACATAGTTTAAGGAGCTGGGAGTCTGTTAGTTTGCTGAAACACCGCAAAATGGAACTCAACGGAAGCATACATTAAATGAAGTTGATTCCTTGGCATAGTATAGAAGCACAAAATAAAAATTTTCACAAAATGGAATTCTTATATTATATGATAAAATGGGTTTTTATCATGTATAATCCACCCATCCATCTTCACCAATTGAGACATATATTGGAGATGGGAATACCAGTATCTTTAAAAAGACTTTAGTGATGTCCATGAATTGTTGGTGGAAGGCATAGCAATGAAAATTGATTCCCTGATTTCAGTGAGGAAGGGCAAATCTGGAGTGGAAGAGATAACGTAGTGTCATTTAACTACCAATGAGTAAAACAGATACATTTTCCATTAATAGATATCAGGATCAGTACAAAGTCAGAATAGTCTGATCCAAAAAGAACTTAACAGCCAATTGAGAATTAGATTTCTGGGAATGAAAGAGGTGTGAAGTCCTCTGTAGAGCTATTTGATTTGTGAAATTAATAACCCTCCAGAACTGCTCATCAGAGCCTTGAGTGTGTCATTATGACATATGATATGGAACTTCTGCCCTCCACTGAATTTTTAAAACATAGGTAAATCATGGACCTCGAGTCACCAGAATGAAAGAGAGGGCATCTTGTCTTAAATACGTACTTTGCAATGATATCTCAAGTGTGTGCTACTATTTTTTTTTTTTAACCTAGTCTTCGCCTAAAAGAACCAGAGTTCGTTACCAAAGTAACTGTGCCCTGTGAAAGAAAACATGGTTTTGAAACACAACTAATTTCCAGGGACACAGGACACTTCTGCAGTCCACTACTGAGGGTATTTTGATGTTAAAATGACAAGTGGAGAAGCTACCTTTATCCTTCCCATATTTATTACCCAAGTTCTTGTACAGCTGGAATAGATGACTTCAAAATATGATGGATTCTTACATCAGCTCTGTAACCCATGCAAAAGGAACATTTTGATTGGAAATACCAAGTTGAAAATTGCAGAGCTTTCTACTCCTACAAAAATATTAAACTAATAGCAATAATGCTTCAATAAAAATCAGAAATATTAGTGCCATCTTTAGTGACTTAAAAGTGCAGGGCTAATGATCCTCAGCGGATTCTCATTTGTGTTTAGTAGTGGAAGGATAGTTTGAGAAGATAAAATTGGATTTTCCAAAGTTTAATTAGATGGCAACTTCTGTTGCAACTGCTGTTCCATATGGGGTCCAAATCATTATAGCTCTTAGTACTTTGTATAAAGCAACTGATCTGAATAATGTCTTTCTCCTCTATTCCAATAAACAAAATTACTAGAAGCAGTCTGTTTTATTTCACCAGACAGGAACAGTAATATAATTTTGCCATACTGTTTCTGGATTGTGTTAACTCCTTGGCTTTGTACCACATTATAGTCTGCAGAAATACCATCTCACAGAACATCATGTGATACAACCTAGAGGGTAAACTTTATTAGCTAGATACATTAATTAGACACTTGAATGCCAGCACATTGGAGCCAAATACAATGGAAGAATATAGGGCTGTCAAGTTATTGATTTATTTTAAAGGTTAAGAGGTCTAAGGAAAGTTGGGCTAGCTCTCTAAAGTGAAGACAGCTTGCTGAACCATGTCTCTATGGCCACTAGGAACATGAATAGTCTCTTTGAATTTTGGAGGCCACATGTTACTGCATGTGAGTCTCGTGCTGAGAAGCTGTAAGATTTGAGTTTGTCCCATGGCAAGAGAAGGCTCTCCAGACAGCAGAGGTCACAGTGATCCTGCTACTTATCACTCATCAGATTAAATGATATTTAAAGGGTTCATAGTAGGTCAGGTTGCTATATGTAGTGTGTGGTAAGCCTTAGTAAGAGAATTAAAACCCTAGCTTTCCAAAGCAAGGATATGCTTATATTTAGCAAATAACTACTATCCTTTTAAGAAACTGGACCCAAGGGGAAGCTAAACAACAATTTGACGTTAACTACTCATAAACCTAGTATTACCTGATCTATCTAGCCTAATCTCAATTGCTCAGCAGTGCTGATTCATCAAGTACACGGGGGCTCATGGGGGCCCTCTCTATGACCAGCTGACTAAGAAGAGTATAAATACAATTATAATTATATAAATTATAATCAAAATTATACGATATGTAGGAAGAAATTGAGAGTGAAATGCTGCAACAGTATAGGACTGATTGGGATGCCCTGGAAGGCAGTTCGATAAGAAGCTAAGGAGAACAAGAATCCATATTTGACTCAATGGATCTCCTCAACATACTGGAGACATTATGAGTCTAATTCTCACTATTCTGATGAAATGCCTTCTTGTAAGAGACCTCTTCTGAAGTGCTTTGGAGGCGAGCTTTAAACTAATTGGCTTTCAAGTTGCTCACTTCCTGTTGTCTTAGTATCCTCTGAAAGTCAATAGTGCTAAGGTGGAACATTTGTAGAGATGGAGGGAGCTTGAGAAGCTGGAGGAGAACAATCCTAGAGCATATTGGTTCTGGATGGTTGGTAACACAGCTCACCCAAGAATCACAGAGATATTTTTATTTTTATTTTTTGATTAGGTATTCAAAGTCTTCTTGTAGAGTCTTGGAGGAACCGGCACCAGAGAGAGTCATAAATATCAAAATTGAATCAAAACATAAATAGCTTATAAGTGACAGGGTGTGCTACTAGTTTCAGATAAATTTTGGACAGCATAGCCTCAGGATGCTTCATATACAAAGGCTAAACTATGCATGGAAGGTTATTTGCTATTTACTCACAACCAAAAAAATTCATGTTAGCAGTTTAATAAAAAAATCAAAGTTATAAAAAGTACACTAAGAAGAATATGTGTTGACTTTTTCAATTTATTCCCAATATGTTTGTGTATGTGTGTAATATATATATAAAAGATAGACAGAATACCTGATCCTTAGCTGACAAGTGCTATTGATTCTCATAGATCTTCTAATAAGGTTACTAGTGCTTCTTCTTAAGTATCAAAATTCAGCAAAGCACCATCAGCTATGTGAGGAATGTTTCCAATGTGAAATACCTCTATAGGTCAAATCAAGCCAAGAAAAAAAAAAGATATCAAGGGAAATAAAATTCTTGCAGGGAGCAGAAAAAAACTCACAATACTATCGAAACCTTGTAGTTTTTAGTCTCGTTTTGAAGAGATTAAAAGAGAAGGTAGTAATTACATAAAATAAAAGAATGCTTTAGGAAGGGAACAACCAGAGAATGTTTCCAAAGTAAATACATGAAGTATGATATAGAAATTTTAAAGAAGACAAAATTAAGGAAATCTGTTGGAAAGCATAAAAATCTTTTGATAATGGAAACAGAAAAGAAGAGATCAAAGATTTAGACAGTGTAACAAGGAGGTGCACCATCTAAGACTTTCAAAAAGAGAAAATAGAAAAAAATGGATGGACCATATGGACGTGAATTTCTAGATTGAAAGGACTCCCTGGGTACCCAGTGAGTGAGTGAAATACACCCTCTCAAGACATATTGTAATAGTTCAGAAACTGAAGATGAAAGGAAAATCTCAAAAGTTTAATGAGAGCAAAAAAGGTCACATTCTAAAAACTGAAAATTAAAATTTTATTAACCTTTTCTATTTCAACTCAAGAAGCAACAAGACAATCACTTTCTTGAGTATCTTCAAAATTTGGAAGGACCATTATTTCAAATTAGAATTGTATCTAGTCGAAATATCAGTTAAGCGGATGGGCTGAGTAAACACATTTTTATAAACGTGACTTCACACACACACAAAAAAAGAGAGGTAACTCACGTGCACAGGAAGTGATCAGAAGCTGTGTTCCCCCAATGCTGTGGAGTTAACCAAGAAAGAAGAGAACACAAGATTCAGAAAGTAACAAGGGATCTAACCCAGGAGATGGCTGAAGGAAGTCTAGGACCACAACAATCTCACTGGACCAGAAACCAAGGATTCTATTATTCATAAGTGTACTTTAAAAGACAGTACTTTGTCAGAGACAGCTGATTTTGTTGTTTGTTTTTTTCTTTGACATATTGTTGATTTACTATGTTGTGTTAGTTTCAGAGGTATAGCAAAGTGATTCAGTTATACATACATATATCTATTCTTTTCCATTATAGATTATAAGATATTGAATTTGCATTAGTTTTGACACCTTAGGTAAGCTTAGTTAACATTTGAAGAAATCTTATAATGGAGACTCACTTCATGAATTTTTTAAATATTTGGTGCAAAATAAAGGCCTGTTATGTAACATACAGTTGAACTTATTTTCATCAAACTTAACACCTCTTCGTAGGTTGTAGGGGAAGATTCCTATAGCCCTCATTAATTATGAGTCAACTGAAATGTACCACAAAGAACTTAAAAATTGTCATTTACCAAATTTGCTTAGGTTGGTTTACAACAGCAAGCAAACTAGATTGAAGTAGGAGGATATGGAATTCCAGAAGAAATATCTCCCAGGAGAAAAAAGTGAACTTAATATTTCTGTTTTTTTTTATGAACACTTTTACCATGTTCTAGATGCTTTAAAAATACTAACTCATTTAATTTTCATAACAATCTTATGAGGCAGTATTATTACTATGATTATTTATATTATTGTTATCCTTAATTTACAGATGAGAAGACTAAGGCAAAGATAAATAATTGTTTAATATTTCACAGCTAGTAAATAAGACAGATTTATTCAAGCCCAAGCAGATCTGACTTTTAACCAGCACACTATGTTACCCTACCCTCTGGGTGCAAAATATTTCCAAAATGGTTTTATAATTCTGTTTGAGAAATAATTCTGTTTCGGAAAATATTAGTGACATAGATATATATGTATACAGAACGTCACATATATATGTATGTGTATATATCTATATATATATATATGGCAAATAAGTGCAATACAATGAAGGAATTAAACTAATTTTGCACTGTTTTCTTCAGCAGTAAACAATATTTATATTATGTAATAACATGCAGTAAATATTTAATCAAAGTTTGTGGTATACATACATTAGGAGTTATTGAAAGGAATAATGGTTGCAGGTGGGGTAAGAGTGGGAATGAGCAAATGTGCTAAATCTTTATCTAATTCGGGGGGGTAGGGAAGGGAGGTCCAAGAGGGAGGAGTTATATGTATACATATAACTGATTCACTTCATTGTACAGCAGAAACTAGCACAACATTGTAAAGCAATTATACTCCAATAATAAAAATAAAAAAATAAAATAGTTGATGTTTAAAATTGATAAGTTAAACAAAAAGTACAAGCAAGGATATTGAAGTAAATATTAAAAGAAATCCAGAATAGAGTTGAAAACAATGGGCTCTTGGGAGCAGGACTTACACCAAAGTGTGGGGTGGGGGACTGCTTGGTGCATTATCAGTTTTGTAGTAATTTTGACCTTTTAAATGTGTCATTGCTATATTTTAAATGTATTATTTTGAAAACATTTAAATACACATGTATATGCATGTGTGTTAGCTATATATTTTAGTGGATTCCTTATATATTTTTAAATTTTTTGACAGAATTTAGTTAAACAGGCTAAAATTGATCTATGAAGAGAAAATTATTTCTCTTAGTAAACGTATAGTCAGTTGGACATAAACATAGGTCCTGGGAGCACCTAACAGTCCAACTATTGCTAACATAGAATCATCAGATACATATGCCAACAAATTTGAAATCCTACTAGAGTTTCGTGTCTTTTATACCTTTATGCGTCGCCTTCTTTTTTTAAATGTCAACGATCTTTAGGAATGCAACAAGACAAATTCCCCAGTCTAAGACAGTTTAGCAAAGCATCCTCCCTTTTACTAAGAAGTAGAAGCAAGATAAGCAGACAGGAAACATCAAAATGTACTAACAGAAGTAAAAGAGGTTAAGCCACCAAGACTTTAACTCCATCTCAAGTTTCTAGGACTTTTCTCAGGAAGGCCAAGATACCAACTATCACATTCTCTGCTGAAAGAAATTTCTGGGCCTTCTGACATGTTCACCGTCATTATCTTCTTTGATTTTCAAACAACGCTTCATAGTAGTCAGAACAGGTGCATTATGGGTAGACTTAGGCTTACGATGGTTAAATAACCTGTGCCCACATAAACAGCTAGTAAGATGCAACAGGAAGACTCTAACTCACATTTTTTTACCATATTTTGAAGGTTCTTCACTATATTCCTATTCACATAGTAGTTATGCTGATCAAAAAAATCATAATTATCAAAATGATACATGTGCCTTATGCGTTTATTTGTTCATTTGCTTATTTGGTAAATAGTTATTGGATACCTACCATGTCCAAAGCCCCAGGGACTTCTAAAATATTAGTCTGTCATTAGAAGGACAATTTCAAAGCCACATCGTTACACATTAGGCTTCATTTTTCCCTCTTAGCAGAGTCAGATAAGACTGGGCAGAGTCTTCCATTAATTCTTATAACAACTAGCATGACTCAGGGGTTCGCACCATTGTCTTAATTTAATTTATTGAACTTCCACTTAAGCAGTCCTAATGAAGAGTTAAGTCCCCATCCTTCAGGAATCAGTAATCAAAGAAGGGTAGATTGAATTGTAATGGGAAAAATTAAGACATAGACAAACAGAGATTATACTAACAGCAGAAGACATCCTATATTTTAGTCTGGAAACAATGATACCAAACCTGGCAAGCATTGTAGATGATCATTTTAATTTATATCATGTCTCCCAGCGTCCTTAAAATGTGATTGCTATCATATGCTCACAAAATGAGAAGGAAGAGTTGAGAATGATTTCCAGATTTCTGGTTTAGGAGACTGAATAAGATGATAGCATCACTCAAAAGTATAAAGTGACAAGAGCAGTTAAAGGGAGATAGTGAATTTCATTTTAGATATATGGCTGTGAGACCTGCAACAGGAGATGTCTAGAAAGCAAGTGGATACACACATTGGAGTGCTGTTTTTCTTCCGTAGGCTAGATTGAAGAAAGAGCCTCAGGAGTCATCATAATAAAGGGAATGGTTAAAACCTTGGAATCGTTTAAAAATCTTTGAGATCTTAGAATCTCAAAGAGACTTAAATGCTAGAAAAGCTTTTTAAAAAACTGTTAGAGGAAACAGAGAGCTTCAGAACATAGATAGAGAGAAGTCACAAAGAAAGGGGAGGAAAAACTAGGAGAGAATGTAGTCCAAGAAACATTTTATTAAAGGGGTGGGTCTGCATTGCCAGAAGTCACAAGTCAAGTAGGCGAAACACTAAAAGACTTCAACAGATTAGTAAATATGAAGGTTATTGCTTTTTTGTTGTTGTTGTTAGAGCAATGTGAGGGAAGCAGAGGGATTAGAAACCTTATTTTGACGGGTGAATCATGGGTGGAATGGTGAATAAGAAACAGAAATTGGAGGCAGCCAATGTACAACTAATTTTCCTACAATGGACACATAGCAAAATTTGTGTAATAGAATTAAGAAATGACTAAAATAAGTTTGGCTAAAAAAGAAAATTAAGAAATAAGAGAGTAGCTAAAGCGGGCCGTGCAGATTCAGACATCATCTGTTGTTTTATACTGAGGGTTTAGAAAAAGAAGAAAGAGAAAAGGAAAAGTGCAGTAGAGAGAGGAGATCATTGTGACAAAAGCAAATTAACACTTGATTTTTTTCTGAAAATATGATAGAAGTGTACCTGTTGGGCTACTAAGAGATCATGTCTGAATTTGATCTTAAGCTATCAAGGCCTTGAAAATTAAAGGTATTTTTCAGTTGAAAGTGTAGGGCTAATGCTACAGAAAGGCTAACATTTCCTAATCATTTACAACAAATTAGGGCCAACCTTGCGAGGTAGTCCAGCAGTATGTTTTTTTTTGTTTTTGTTTTTGTTTTTTTGCGGTACGCGGGCCTCTCACTGTTGTGGCCTCTCCCGTTGCGAAGCACAGGCTCCGGACGCGCAGGCTCAGCGGCCACGGCTCACGGGCCTAGCCGCTCCGCGGCATGTGGGATCTTCCCGGACCGGGGCACGAACCCGTGTCCCCTGTATCGGCAGGCGGACTCTCAACCACTGCGCCACCAGGGAAGCCCCCAGCAGTATGTTGTAGATGACAAAACTGTGTTTAGGAGAAAAGAAGTAAGTGGTTCAGAAAAAATTTTTTGAGTCCAGTGCTCTCCCCTCTTCACTGTGTTCTATCTTTGATAATATTTATGTGGGCAGTGTTGAATGAGTGATATCAATACAACTCCCTTTTCCCAGAATACGATAGATTTTGAAAAACAAAATGATTACAATCAATCAGCAGGGTAATATCTGAAAATGAGATTTTCAAAACTTTTTGTCTTTCCTTAAGAGGCATACCATTTTTTTCCCTCAAATTACAAGAACTGGAAGACATATTATCCTAAACTTGTATGTTAAAGAAAAACAAAAAACAAAACAGTGCAGCAGAATGTCCTATAATGGCCTAAATGCAGAACATCTTTTATAATGCAGGAAAGAAAAATCTCATTTTAATAATTATTTGGAATAAAGCTTCCACTATGAAATAGAGACACAAAAATTATTTCTATAAAACAATTATTTCTATACACCATATTTAGTGCCAACATCAGGTAGAGCTTTCCTGATTTCACTTTTAAATTTTTCAAATACATTTTTTATCTTTTACCCCTTGACCAAAAACAATATATCTAAATGTAATCCCAGCATCTGTTTTATACAAAAAAATGAATAAAATATTTCCATATAAACAGAAAACATTGGTCTTTATGTCTTTGTATCCAATTTTTTAAAAAGATCATCTAGAGAAAAATGCTTTAAAATCTTTTTGTTGTAGTTGAAATCAAAACTGCTTTTAGTTTCTTGCTGTTAGATCAGGTCTCCAGATCAGTGCATTACAATATCTTTGGGACTGTGAACTCAGAATGAAAGTTGCACTGAATTTTGTTATAGGTTCTTGAGATTAAAGTCAGAATTTCCTGTGCTGGGCTATCTAGGTACTGAGGTGCTGTGGTTGTTGGAGGGGTTAAAGCTGGAGCCATGGATGCATATATATTAGGGAGGATTCACCAAAACACGACAGTGGAGCCTGGGTCAATCCATTACTTTGAATGAGCAGTGACCAATAGAAAGGGACGAGGAAGATCCAAGAAAACTGAGGTAAGCGGTGTTCTGAAGCTCTGTCAAAGTGGAAACAATAGATCAAAGGTGTTCATGGTGACTGGTCAGAGGAGGTTTTCTTTTTTCTCGTAGGAGGCTAGACAGCATAAAATAAAAACAAATTCTTCTAGTCAAAGTTTTTTTTTTTTTTTTTCTTAACTGATTTTAGCAAACTTCAGATCCAGACACAGGACTCAGCGATACATTCCTGGACAGCAAGGTAAACTATTTTATGCTTTTCAAAACTCTTAAAGTTAAGAATTCAAAGTTATGATTCATCAGAGGCGGGGTTACTGCTTCAATAACTAAAGCAAATCCCTATTCTGAAAAAAAAAATAATGTTTTAATGTGTCTCTGTTGGAAGATGACCAGAGCAGTATTCTGCAATCGCAAGAAATTTGACAGCTTGCAGAAGCTGCCCTGTGCTTGTCATTTCCCTCGATTTAGGGCAAAATTGAAAGATCAGCATTTCTAAATGATGCTGATTTTATCTCTTCCTAAGGAATCAGTGAAATTTATTTGGTCTTTATTACCAAGTGTTTGAACTAAATGTACATTGATAAGAACGTTATTGTTATATAGATACATATTATTTTCCTGTTGGGATAGTTCTTTGTTCCCATAACCTTGTTGAAACTCAACGGGGAGGATTTATGTCTTTTAAATGTATCACATATCAGTAAGTGTTAACCTTTGCTCTGTTAGCATCCATACTGAAAATATGGAGATCCACCTGTATCCTGAGCATGTTCTTTGTTTTGTTTCTTATCAACCATAGTAACACTGCTTACTTATGTAAGTGTGATATATATCTGTATCAACATCTATAGCTATATCTATATAGAGAGTTTCATAGTCCAAATTTCTTGGCTAAACAACTTGATCCTCTACTTAAAATATTAGAAGTCTTTCCCTAAACCCCCAAAATAAAACTTACCTGAGAAGTTGAGCAACAGAGCAAGAGATTAATCACACATTTTTCTTCAAATCCTAAAATTTTCCTTCACAAAAAGTTGCTAAAATGTTCTTTGATCTCTCTATTTCTTTGGTTGAAGGGCCAAAGAGCCTGGGAAATCTCATCCAGATGTTCTGCTCATTTAGGAGTAAAAGTGAAAACATATGCCAACTTCTTAGGAACAACATAGACTCTGAATTTGAGTTATTAAAAGGTCACTTTTTTGTACTCGTGTGTTCAACTCTGGATTTCAGTTAACTTCCTTGCATTAAATAGCTTGAAATGGAAAAGCACTTAAGAGTTCCTAAAATTTGCTTTTTCTTTCTTGGTTTTCATTGTGATTGGGTTAAAACCAGAAAGTTACAAGTTGGTGAGTCAGTTTCAGTGCTTGCAAAAATGCTTTGCAGATAGTGCCCACTAAATAGATGGGTATTCGTTGATAAATATGCATAAAATGCTGACATGTCTTTACCTCCCCACCCCCCTTGAAGAAGCAATGTTTATGGATCATTTTGGCGCATGCAGTTATCTAAAGGTCAAGATCGTTAAACATCTGACAATTGTATCCCTTACTCTAGGTACTAAAATGGCAACCACAATCTGTTTCATCATCTGGGTGTTATTCATAACAGATACTGTATGGACTCGAAGTGTGAGACAGGTTTATGAGGCAAATGATCCAGAGGACTGGATGATGCATGACTTCCATTGTCCCAGGGAATGTTTCTGTCCCCCCAGTTTCCCTACCGCTTTGTACTGTGAAAACCGGGCTCTCAAAGCAATCCCTGCTATACCATCAAGGATCTGGTATCTTTATCTTGAAAACAACCTGATAGAAACCATTCCTGAGAAGCCATTCGAGAATGCCACCCAGCTGAGATGGATAAATCTAAACAAGAACAAAATAACCAACTATGGAATTGAAAAAGGAGCCCTGAGCCAACTGAAGAAGCTGCTTTTCTTATTTCTGGAAGATAATGAGCTAGAGGAGGTACCTTCTCCATTGCCAAGAAGTTTAGAACAATTACAATTAGCTAGAAACAAGGTGTCCAGAATTCCTCAAGGGACCTTTAGCAATCTGGAGAACCTGACCCTTCTTGACCTGCAGCACAATAAACTATTAGACAATGCCTTTCAAAGAGACACCTTTAAAGGACTCAAGAACCTCATGCAGCTAAATATGGCTAAGAACTCCCTGAGGAATATGCCACCAAGATTACCAGCCAACACTATGCAGCTGTTTTTAGACAACAATTCCATTGAAGGAATACCAGAAAATTATTTTAATGTGATTCCTAAAGTGGCCTTCCTGAGACTCAACCACAACAAATTATCAGATGCTGGCCTCCCTTCTAGTGGTTTTAATGTATCATCAATTCTAGATCTTCAACTGTCTCACAATCAACTCACAAAGGTCCCCAAAATCAGTGCTCATCTGCAGCACCTTCACCTCGATCATAACAAAATTAAAAGTAAGTAACCATCAGGGTGTGTCTTTGACTAAGATATTCATGGTTATTAAATTTATTCTATATCTTCTTTAAGAATATCAATAATGTCCATTTTCTCTCCAGCTCTCATGCCCTTAGATTTTTTTTTAGTGTATTTTCAAGTTTTGTCTATTCACAGACAGTGTCGATGAACCAAGAAGTTCAAATGTTCAAATTGCAAATTGAAAAGTGGATTTTAGTAATCTACAGAGGGCTATTACCTGTTGGAGAAACTAAATGTCTCTATCTTCTTTTACTCTGAGGAGATTCTGATATTTCTGCCTCGGTGGGCAGACTTATTGAAGAAAGTGTACCCCAGCCACAAGCAACCTCATGAATAGTAATAGAAGGAATATGATTTAGGAGGTATCAGGAAGGGACCTCTGTCCTGAAACCTACAGGACAGCTGATGCCTACAATCACCCTAGTTAGAATGTCTGCTTTAGATCAGTGGGTTTCTCAAACTTTAGAGTACACAAATGGATGGCCCCATCACAGAGCTTCTGGTTGAGTAGGTCTGGTGGGACCTGAGACTTTTCATTTCTAGCAAGTTTCCTAGGGATGCTGAGATTGATGTTCTGGGGACCATACATGGGAAACCAATATTGTACTTTAAGGCTTTGCTCAATTGAAATTGAAATAAATTCCCTGGAAGTTGGCAACTCCTTAGGACTAATGGCAGTCAACAAGGTAGAATATACACTCCTTTCCTGAAAATAGCTTTTTTTTAAAACATCCTTATTGGAGTACAATTGCTTTACAGTGTTGTGTTAGTTTCTGCTGTATAACAAAGTGAATCAGCTATATGTATACATATATCCCCATATCCCCTCCCTCTTGCATCTCCCTCCCACCCTCCTTATCCCACCCCTCTAGGTGGTCGCAAAGCACCGAGCTGATCTCCCTGTGCCATGCAGCTGCTTCCCACTATCTATCTATTTTACATTTGGTAGTGTATATATGTCAATGCTACTCTCTCACTTCGTCCCAGAGTACCCTTCCCCCTCCCCGTGTGAGAGATGAGTGCAAAGTGTCTTGGAGGCAGAGGTGCCATGAAGGGAACAAGTGGTTATAGAAAGAAGGGGCTGGAGACGTTACAGGCAAACTTAGCATCTTCACAATTATGCCTGAGACCAGGATGACTCAGGTGTAGATGCAGACGATATCTTGGTCCAGCTACAGGGGATGATACCAGCCTGGCAAGTATCCATGCATGCTCCACCCTAGCACAAGCCCTTTGGAAAGCTAATCTTGAAGAGGTTTCTGAACAACCTTATAAAATACATCCCTAAAATGAGAATCAATTGGATAGTTTGCAGGAAAATGACACAGATAATTGTCAGAAGGTTGTGCTGCCTGCTTATTACTCACTAAACTTTTCATTAAGCAAATAATTACATAAACATCCAACCTATAAGAATAGACTATTTTGCACTGGGTACTCTTCAGTTTTTCAGTATTTTTTGGTTTTTTTCTAACAGCATACTTGAGCATAAAATCCAGGAACTCATGAGCAGGCTGCTCCCACCGCAGTGAGTTTTTTCCACGGTGATGAGACACATTGTTTAATCTTGTAGTTAAAGCAAAAGATGCAACAGAAAAAAAAATGTTAATAGCTGAATCTGTGCACTGAACCCAATAGTACAGCAGCTAATATCAACCTAAATAAATGTAATTTTTTTTCCTGATGAAAGTTCTGTGCTTCTACAGGTGCATTCCTTACCTGACAGCAAAAGTCCCATAGACATTTGATGTAGGAAGTTAATTTAAAGGGATTCCACATAGAGCACATTTGTGAATTGGGAATTCCCCTGAAGTGGGAACTTGAGAATGAGAGTGTTCAGGAGTGAGATAGCAAAATTCAACACATAGTTGGGCACCTATGCTAGGTACTTACATAGTTTTACAAAGTTACACAAAGAAGAGGACTCTGTTCTTCCTCCACTTTTATTTTAGAGCGTTTTTTTCAAAGTTTTCTCATATATTTCTATTTTCCAATCATTCTCATACCTTAATGTGCATCAGAATCACCTGGAGGGCTTATAAAACACAGGCTGCTGGGCTTCAGCCTCTGGGTTTCCCACCTAACAGGTATGGGGTGGGGTCTAACCACGCAGTTCTCAGGTAGTATGGACGCTGCTGGTCCAGGGACCACACTTTAAGAACCACAAATTAATCATCAAAAGAACCTTGTGTGCTATTATTAGGAATTTCTGAAGAAAGAAAAACTGAGGCTCAACTAAGTGAGGCTATTTTTCCAAGGACAAAGGATAAGTATAATAGCCAGGACCTGAACCTAAGGTTTCCCATATTAGGTGCTTTTTCCCCCACTCCAACGTTATTATCATAGCACATTTTTCTTCAATGCCTAGAATATGAGACTTAAGACAAATTTCTATCAATAGAGGTAAAAATCGTTTTCACAGCAACAACATCAACAAAGAGAAATTGATTTACTTGCTGCTTAATGTAGATATCAAGCATGGTCATTTCTATATTCCAAGAAAAGAAATGGAAAAGAAGAATTTCCCTGGCAAGAGTTCTTGGCTCACCATTATATCACAATGCATTATAATAACTGCTAAAGTACTTACTTCTTCTTACCTCATAATCTAGTCTAGTTGTTAATGAAGTGGTTGCCAAGAAACATACCTCTTATATGAAGAGTTCTCAGAATTTATAGGACAGTGAACTTTTCTTGTCCAAAATGATGGAAATACTTATTTCTTCTGAACACCTTAGGGGGCTTTAAATTTGACAAAAATGTTATCTATTCGAACAAGTTACTTCTTGGTACTCTCAGAAACATTATAATTAATTTATGAAAATATAATTAAATTTAGAATGCTTGTTTTTACATTCTATTTATTCACACATGCATGGGTTATGGGTCATGAGGGTGATAAGGATAGGAGATAACACATCAGAAAGGACATAATCTCTCCAGCAGGCAAGGGACCCTGTGTAGTAGGAAAGGGATGAGGCTGGGACTCCACTCTGCCTCTTACTTGCTGAAATACCTGGTGCACATTGCCTTACCCGTCGGAACCACTCTCTCAGCAATGCCCAGGTGGGGAGAATAATAATGTTGCCCAGTACAGGTTGTGTCATGATAAGGTTATCATATATGTAAGAAAAAGTACCTTGATGAATATAAATCTGCTATACAGAGTCATTATTTTTAGCAAGTTGAATTCACAAAATGGCATAAGATCAGAACAAAGCACCCTCACTGTAAGCATAAAATCCTTCAGAACAAGTCAGTGTGCACAAAAGGAAGGTCATTGCCAAAGTTAGTTGGGTCTTATCTTCTAAGGGAAGAGCTCTTCCTCAAAACAGTTTCAAAATAGGATTTAAGAGTACATGAATTCATGGTTGAGATCAGCTATTATGCACACTTGTCAGAATTTCGCTGGTTTAAGAGGCTTTCTCTCCTGAATGCTCCTAACTTCAGTATAGACATTGATGCCAAGGGCTCTGATCCAAGGCAGGTGCATGATTTCTCACATCTTAACCATATGAAAAGGCTGACGGGATAGTTCCTGGTTTGAATTTTTGTAATTCAGTTCTTGGCAAATGTTTCCTTTCCAATTAAATACACTTAAGTATGGAGATTCAAGGTTGTTTTCTGCAAATATCACATATGTAAAGTTATATTAATTGCACTTTATAAAAAACTTATCATCATGTACTACTAGTTTGAGTGTTTGCATTTTTTTAAGGTAACTTTCAAGCACCTTCTCTAATAATAGACTGGCTTTCTTCCTTTGCATCCATACTCCTCCATTCCACCATGCACCTACCCATTCTTTCAGTACCAACTCTGAACCATTGTTTCCACCTCTAATGCCCCAATACTACCTTTCTCATTCTACAGTAATCAAATCATGCCTTATCTGGCTTGCTAAAGGAATAAGACAAGTGATATATCTTATACACCTTTTTTCCATCACAACTTTTAACAATATGTCCTTTCTAGTGCTCTGTATTAAGCATAGCAAAGTATGGACTGAGATGACTATGTGTACGTTGCACATTTTTTCAGGGTTACTTCTATAAAACAGATATGCATAACTTCCAGCTTACACGAAAAGGGTTTGTCTCTCTGCCACTTTCATAGACCAGGCCACTAGACCCTCCATAGGACTGTTATAATAGCTCTTGGTCTTCCCATCCTTAGTCTCTTGTATTCCAGTTCATTTATTCACGCTTTCTTTGTCTCCGTAGATGTGAATGTCTCTGTAATATGTCCTACCACTCCTATCACATTGCCTGCGGAACACGATTCCTTCAGTTATGGACCTCATCTTCGCTACCTCCGTCTGGATGGAAATGAAATCAAACCACCAATCCCAATGGATTTAATGACCTGCTTCAGGCTCCTTCAGGCTGTCATTATTTAAACATGTCTTCAACAATCTAAAATTCATTTAATGAGTTCATATTTCTGACCTGAAATTTGGTTGCCATTCATAGGTTTAAGATAAAAATCACTTTTCTAATTGCTTATGGCGACCATTTTTATTTGTATAGCTTACTTTTTTTCTATTCAAAGTTGCTTTTCCCCATGATATGTAGCACAGACTGCTTTTCTTTAATTAGTAAAACAGACACAGAGTTAAGATAGTTTATCAGCTCAAAGATAGTTCCTTTTTGTCTCTCTCACAGCTTATTAATACCAAATAATACAAATACATTGTGATTCAATAGGAAGGATATATTTGTTTGCAAATGTTCAAAATTGCTTATGCAGATATTATATTCACAGTATAAACACAACATCTAACAGGAGGTAGGAATTTCTAGAGAAAATGAAAAAATGAGATATTTCTTTATCATAATTATAAAGAAATAATTAAATTCAGATTGTTAAGTAACATTTGTAAGTATAAGTCTGGTACTTAGCTCAAGAATGGGTATGAGGGCTTCCCTGGTGGCGCAGTGGTTGAGAGGCCACAACAGTGAGAGGCCCGCGTACTGCAAAAAAAAAAAAAAAAAAAGAATGGGTATGAAATGCATCGGATACTTTATAACAAGAAAATTCTAGTCATTTAATGTCAAATAACAGAGCAATAGTCATTTTTAGTTCATTATACCTATTTCTTAAATCTGCTGTTCTTAGATATAGTACAGTGTACTCTAGTAATTAAAGTTCTACATTTATTGTAACACATTTCTGACAGAATCTTAGTGTTTAAACACTTGAAATCCACTTGAATTGCAAATTGTTCAGTCTTATATTTGCCAGTGCTTTTTGGATTTCTGAAATAAAAAGAGTGAATGCTTTCCAACAAAACAGAAGTAAAATATTTATTTCAGGAGGCTTATTCACAAGTCTTATTAAGAATATATTTTTAATAAAAAGTGTTATAGTAACAATTAGTTCCATTTTTCTAGCATGAGTACATTAAAATATATTTTCTCCTACCCGTTTTCCTTTTATCCAGTGAACACAAGAAAAAATTTATATTCTAATCACTTGACATAATATACCTGTTTCTCATGAGTCAAAAACAAAACAAAACAGGATTTTGTTAAGTAACAAAGTACAGTTTCCTTATATTTCTGATTTTGTTAGGTATATGTTATTAACAATAAATATTCCATGCTGATTAATACATCTATTTATATATATTTTTCCAGACATTATTCTGAAAAATTCTATAAATATATTTCCTTGGAAAAAGGATCATATACATTTGTGAATCACCACATTAATGAAAGCCCAACATGTTACTTTAATCCAAGGCTTCTCAGAAAATTAATATGTTACTTTGTTAAGTGAATTCCCAAGAAGAAAAAATAATGTGCAGGATTGCCTATGTATTTTCATACCAAAATTTATTTGGGGGTGGGAGGAAAGAACAATGAACATACATTGAACAGTTTTTTAATGCTGGCTGAAGGCAAGACATTAAGAAAAAGAATAAGTTTAAAATACTTCAAAGCACATAAAGAAAATTATGAAAATAATGTCATATAAAATACAGGTAATCAGATATTGTTAGGCTGGGGGAAAAGAATATGTTAACAGAAACATAATAACTTTAAATATTTGAAAACTTGCTATGTGAAAAGGGGGATGACACATATTCCAGGAAGCTCCAAAATGAAAGTAAGTAGAACATATGAGTGAAATTTATAAGGAGCCATATTTCATAGCTAGCTAAGGAAGAATTTTCTAATATTTGATCAGAGTCACCCAGCGATGGAAGCAGCTTTTCCTAAGGTACAGTTACCTACCACTGAAACTGTTCAGAGAGACAATTCAAGAGAAAGGATATAGCACAGGGAATTATACCCATTACCTTGTAATAACCTATAATGGAATATAATCTGCAAAAATACTGAATCACTATGCTGTACACCTGAAACTAACACAATATTATAAATCAGCTATACTTCAATTAAAAAAAATGAGAGAAAGGATGTGAAAAGAATTCCTGATCTGAAAGCAAAATTGTAAAATATTCTTTCTAGACCTTTTCAACTCTTAAGAATTTTCAGCCTTCCTTTTTTTCTTTCTGTCTTTCCTTCCTGTCTTTTTTCTTTATTTCATAAAATATATATTGAGTGCCATATATATAATAGACCAGGGGTCCCCAGCTGGTCCTTGGCCTGTTAGGAACGGGGCCGCACAGCATGAGGTGAGCGGCGGTGAGTGAGCGAAGCTTCATCCTCCACTCCCTATCGCTCATATTACCTCCTGAACCATCCCCCCCCTCCCCCCCCCGCCTCAACACCTGGTCCATGGAAAAGTTGTCTTCCACGAAACCGGTCTTTGGTGCAAGAAAGGTTGGGGACTGCTGTACTAGACTATACTACACACAGGGAATATAAGTGTGCACGATTTATACTACAGTGGGTGAGACACAAATTAGCTACATAATCACAAAAATATGTAAAATTTCATCTGTGATAAGTTATATTAACAGAGAGCTGCATGGTGCAAAGGAATCTGAAAGGAGGATTTCCTAAAGAAATAATGGTTAAGGAAACACATAAAGCATGAGAAGTATTTAACCACACAGACTGAAAGGGGAGAATATTCCATGCCATGTTTAAAGAGTCTATAGTCCTAAGAACAATCTGGAAGTCACTGAAGAGTTTTAAGTCATAAGAGATTACATTCATTGAGGTAATATCATGTAGTGGGGTAAAGAATATTAATACTGAAGCTAAAATTGCTGAGTTCAAATGCCAGCTTCACTGTCCTGTGGTCCTGGGCAGAATCTTTAAATTTTCTGTGTCTCAGTTTCTCCTAATCTATAAAATGAGGACAAATAATAATACCTACCTTATGGTGAGAATTAAATGAGTTACAATATGTAAAGTGCCTTGAAGAGTGCTTAACACATGGTAAGTGATAAATAAGTGTTTCTTATTATCATTGGGTGCATATGTATATAATATAAATAGAGATATGTACTAGATAGATATATACAATATATTTATGCACATACACAAAAGTTTCTTCTTGGCTCAGTGAGTGAAACAATTTGGAGGAAACTAAGACTAGACATGAGGAGATCAGTTAGGATTTTAATACAAATTAGAAAAAAATGGTATCTCGAAGTGTAAGTTCACTGATTGTGGTGGTAGAAGTAGAGAGCAGTGGACACTGTGAGAAAATCAGGAGGTAAAATTATTAGGATCTGATGGCTGATTGGACACATGGGAAGAGAGCAAGGAGGTGAGATATTTTCTGACATGCATAATTGAATAGATGGCAGTACATTTCCTAAGGAGAACACATTTAGAAGAGAAGATCATGAGTTTGATTTTAGACGTTGTTAGTTTGAAATTATTTTTATTTATCCAAGAGGAGATGTCATGTAAGTTGTTAAATGAGGTCTATGAGAGGCCTGAATAGATATATAAACATGTAGGAGAAATTTTCTAAATTTTATTGATATTTCCAATAATTTTGGAAGAATTCTGCATTTAAATATCCATGCTCCCATGAGGTAAGACTGAGTCAGGGACAGAGGATGGATTAGGAGAATGCACACATAACTCTAAGCATTGACACATGAAGCTATGAGGAATAGAATGAGCTTTCTAAAATCAATTCCTTCATTTTTAATTTTTTAATATATGCACAAAGTTACTAGATTGTCCCTAAAATTTACAAATCTTGATGTATACATTATGACTATTAAGAAAATCAAGAAGAATAGGAGATGGGATTATAATATGGGATGGGATCATAATAAACTCTCAGTCCCTCATTTATGGCCCTAACTAAAACACAGAACAAAACAAAACAACATTATCCATGATCTCTGCATGTAAATACCATGAACATATAGGCAAAAAAAAAGAAAGAGAAAAGGCAGTGTCCAATGATAATGAGAAATGTATTTGCAAACAATAATGTTTAAAAAAATAAAGATGGGGGGCTTCCCTGGTGGCGCAGTGGTTGAGAGTCCGCCTGCCGATGCAGGGGACACGGGTTCGTGCCCCGGTCCGGGAAGATCCCACATGCCGGGGAGCGGCTGGGCCCGTGAGCCATGGCCGCTGAGCCTGCGCGTCCGGAGCCTGTGCTCTGCAACGGGAGAGGCCACAATGGTGAGAGTCCCGTGCACCGCCAAAAAAAAAAAAAAGATGGACTTTTGGTAGTAAGAACTTTATAACAGAATTTTTTATTTGATTTCCCTTAAAAAAAAAAAAAAAACTAGACAGAACAACTGGCATGGTGGAAGAAAATTCCCAGATGACATCTTTGACAAAACTGGTGTCAAAGAATCCAATGAATTCTCCCAAATGGTTGAATGTAAATGTGTGTGTGTGTATACTGATAGATAGATAGATGAGAGATGAATATATGTAGATACTTAAAACTTAAAATGTTCTAGGAACCATGCATTGGCAAGGAGGAGTATAAAGTTTATTGGTTAAAGTTAGGATTGTATATAATATATAAGGAATAATTTTTTAAATAAACTTAACCACAATATATAGGTAAAGAATGTATAACTGTCAAACTAATATAGAGAAAAATAGAAGGACAAAGAGTATTTATTGAGTCCAAAAGAAGGCAAGAAGAGAAAAGTAATAAAAGGACAATAGAATGCATCTAAAAAAGTAGTGTATTTGAAGCCATGTATTACCATGTATATTGGTAATTACATGGTACAGTGGTTAGGAGCTTGTACTTTAGAGGAAAAAGATTGAGTTTCAACTTCTGCCTGTGACATTTACTAACTATTTGATCTTTGGAAAATGTCTTAACATTTCTAAGCTTTGGATCCTCATCTGCAAAATAGAAAACAATATCTACGATCTTACACTTTTGCTATGGAGAAAAGAGAGAGAACAGATGTGCAGTTCTTGTCACCTGACACATAAAAAGTACCCGATAACTGATAGGTAGAAAGTTTATTATAAGTAGGGACTCCAGTACACAAAATTGCACACATTTTCTCCAAACCAGACCATTTTACAAATAAGGAACTGAGAAAAATGATTGAACTGATCCAAGTTATAGGTTTTAAGTTTTAGTGCATTGGGAGGGTAAACAATGAAATGGAGTTGAGGGTTAAGGAGTGGGGCCAGTGAACCATGAGACTGAAGTTGGATAGTGAAAGAGATGAAATCAGGAGGGGACAAGAAAATTGGAAGAAATAAGACTGAAGTACAGGGCTTCCCTGGTGGCGCAGTGGTTGAGAGTCCGCCTGCCGATGCAGGGCACGTGGGTTCGTGCCCCGGTCTGGGAAGATCCCACGTGCCACAGAGCGGCTGGGCCCGTGAGCCATGGCCGCTGAGCCTGCGCGTCCGGAGCCTGTGCTCCGCAACGGGAGAAGCCACAACAGTGAGAGGCCCGCGTACAGCGCAAAAAAAAAAAAAAAAAAAAAGACTGAAGTACAGGTTTGAGGGGAATTACAGAATACAAGACCTGGAAGAAAATGAGTGATCTGAGCTTGGGAGACTATACCTTAAAATGTCTTGAGTCCCAATGCTAAGACATGAGATTCTCGGTGTGGCTATGGAAAGGAACCACTAAAATGAGGAAGTGAATGTCACTGGGGTCAAAGAGACCAAAGGACTTTGAATTTGTAAGAATCTCAGATGCAAGTGCTTCCAGTTTATTTTAGCATCCTGGAATCAGAGAAGAGTCAGCACAAAATGAGAAAACTTTCAAACAATACAAATAGTTTTAAGTATCTTTGTTCAGTGTCATGGAGCTGCCGAATGGCAGATACAGGATTTAAACCCACGTAGTCTGGCTTCAGAGCTCCTGCTTTCAATCACTATGTTATACCACCTCTCATGATAAAATATGCCATTATGGTTGAAAAAAATTAACAAAATTATTCTAAGATACTACATATATACTTATAGTAATTGATTATTAAAATACCAGTTTAAAAGTTTGTGTACTATGAAATTATATTTTGCACAATATCTGAAGCATTGCATGTATTGAAGGCAATTTATAATTTAGCAAAAAAATAAAATGTCATATTTACCAAAAAACTCTAGGAAATTTTTGTTCTTTATGCATCTGAGACAGATCTCAGGAATACTTTGCTCAGAATATTTCTGTACTGGGAAAAGAAGGAAAATGATATAGTTGATATAGTTGATATATTTGATATAGCTGATATATAATATCAGCATATTGTAGAATTCAAAATTGTTAAGTAAATATAACACGTAATTTATAAAATCACAGGACTATTATCTTGAATTTTGAATTTATTGTTCTACCTTTGGAAAAATATCACTTTCTTTGTGACATTCAGCTGAGTAAACACAATTCAAGTGTAAAAAAGAGACTCGTTGTCAGTTCTTAAAGATTTCTTAAGACAAGTTAAAATTATCCTGGAAAAAAGATCAGAACAGTACAATCGCTAGCAGGACTGCCTTTTGCAAAACTCACAGGAAAAGTTATCTATAGTGTATATAATGGTGCCAGGGTTTGTTTCCAACAGGGCAAGAGCCCTGCCATATATTCCATGTGCTGGCCTCCAGCCTGCATTAAAAGTGACATAACAAAGCTGTTGGTTAGTGGGAATATAGACCAGGAACACTATCCAGGTTGAGAAGTAGAAACATTGACTTCAGAAAGATGGAAACAGAGATGGAGCAAACATATTTTCTATACAAGATTAGCAAATTAGGATCAAACACACAGTTTTTATACACTGTTTGTTTAGGAGGAAAGAGAAAGTGATTTAGGTGACAGTAGTTTCTGATGTATTAAAATCAAGGCTGATGAGATACAGTAGTAAGAGCATTAAGGATGTAGAGTCAGATACAAATGATTTGAATCCTAGATCTGCTAAGGGAACGTGAGCAAGTTACTCAAACTCTTTGATCATTGGTTCTTTAATTAAAGTAGTCAGAGAATAATATGTACTTTACATGACAGTCCTCTGAGGATAAGAAATAGTGTATTTAAGATGCCTAGACTACAGTAGGTGCTTGGTAAATATCTTCTTAATTGAAGCATAGTTGATTTACAATATCATGTTAGTTTCAGGTGTACAGCACAGCAATTCAGTTTATATATATATATATATATATACACACACACACACATATATATGTATATATATATATGTGTGTGTGTGTGTATATATATGTACATACATATATATTCTTCAGATTCTCTTCCCTTATAGGTTACTAGAAAATATTGAGTATAGTTCCTTATGTTATACAGTAGGACCTTGTTGATTATTCAATAAATATTATTATCATTAGTATTATTGGTATTATTATTATTTGAATTCCTTAAGCAAAGTTATGCTAAAGAAGTTTTAGACAGTAATATATCTGGAAGAAATACGTGATAAAGCAAATATAGCAAAGTGATAATGATAAAGTCAAAAGGCCTAGAATATAGGTGCTCACTGTAAAATTCTTTCAATACTGTTGCTTGAAAATTTTTATCATAAAATTTCAGAAAAAAATACCTAGAGGTAGAAAAAGGACTTGAAAATGTGTTAGGCTTTTTTCACTCATAATCTAATGGTTTGTAGAGGCTCCAAAATACTAATTATATTATTGAACCTATCAAAATCTTTAAATGCATATTTCTTTATTGTATTGGAGAAATCCAGTGTTCACCCACACTATTTTCCTCTCTTTCTTGGCACACTGAAGGATTAAACTTTCCCGTCTCCTTGAAAGAAAGAAGAGAAGCCATATGATAAGTTCTGGCCACTGGGCAAGGAGTGGAAGTGATAGGTATCACTTCCAGGTCAGAGGATTTCATTGCTGAGGTGCAATCCTCTTTTCCATTCCACTGTTGCGAGGGAGAGAAATGTACACATGCTCCAGGTTCCCGTGGTAGTGAGTCTTGTCTGCCACTCTGTCAGCTCTCTCTGTAGCTCTCTGGTGGATTACATGGGACAGAGCCACCCTGCTAACTGCCATAGGGACAGATAGCATTTGAGGGAAAGTAACTTGGGTGGGTGGGTATTAAGCCATTGGAATTTGTGGTTATTTGTTATTATGGCATTACAGCCTATCCTTAATAATTCATTCATATTTTGCATATATTTTCAGTGATGTAAACTGATAAAGTTTGAAAACAGTGCTATATAATCAGTTTAATATTTTCCATTTAAGTTATTTATAACTAAATGATACATGAGCTTAGTAAAAATTCAAATAACGAAGAAAAGCTTCCAATAAAAAAAACAGTGATTTCCTGCCCCACCCTTTCAACCCAGTCCAGTTCTCTAGAAGTGACATTTTAAACGTTTATTGGTTTAATTTTTTGTAGTTTTCTCCATACTGCTGAGAACATGTTTTTATCATTCTTGATTTAGCAAGTTTATGCATGCTTTATTGACTCTGATATAGAGAACCATTTAGCATACTCACACCTATCCACTCCCTTATTCCTAGATTTTGATAGCTATCTTATTATCTGTATTTCTTAACTTACGCAATAAACTTAAATAAAACCTTACAGTTCTATTTCTAGTTTCAACAACTCTAGAAAATTATCTCAAATTTTCTCTATGTGAAAAGAGAACCCTTCCTCTATTCTTCCATCATCTTCTGTGAAATATTCCTTTAATTTCATGGTCAAAGTTGTTCAAGTTTACCTCTTCTTAAACATTAACTACGTTTTCCATGCATTGCCTATAAACTGATTCTAAAATGTGAAAGTTTAAAAATGACAGTTTAGTGTATAGTGAGTATATAAATATCTTTTCTTCCAAGGTTAGGGTAAGAGATGGGCTTCTTTTCTGTATCCATCCTTCAGCAAATACTGAAATGTAACTGTCCTCTCTGACACACTAGTTGACACATGTTCATTTTCTTTCCACTATCATCCAAAGAGATGTTGAAATCTGCCATCCACAGTTGACCTCCTCCTGAATCCTCTTTGCTGTAATAAATTTAGTCCTTTTAAAAATTCTGTGCAATGATTTCAATGGGATCCTGGGAAAACATGAGACAAGTGTGCTTAGACAGCATCTTCCCTGTCCATCATTATGCTACTAAAGATTTAATGTCATGTAGCTGTTTGAAATCTTCTACCTGGAGTGTGTATGAGTCTTGGGATGAGATAAATGTTTGAAGCAGGAAGGAGAAGTTTTAGGGAAAGTGTCAGGAAGTGGGGAGTTAAAGGTAAAGGTGTATAGAATAGGGTGTCATAAGGGAGCCACAGCAGGAAGGGAAAGGAATTATGCATGGTCCCCTGGGTTACGTGACTGCACTGACTGAATCTGAATGACCTCTGACAACATTTAGGCTTTCAAATGTAGAGGTAGGCACTTATTTCATTTTGAGAGTAAATATTGTATATGCTTTTAGTAAAACTGCATTGCTCTATTAGGCTTATATAAACAGCTTTGCTCAAATGTTCCACTGTTAGTAATCCAACAACACCTCGTCTCCATACACTTTCACTCCCTGTATGCCTGATATTAGTAGGATTCCTGTTTTCTCTAATTACAAGATTTTGTTCTTCAATAAAATATTGAAATTACCATGTAGCTTCCTCCTCTCTCTTTCTCTTTTTAATTTATGGAACTCCAAACAACTTATAGTTGATTATCATTCTTTCTAAATTTTCAGTTAAATGTGCTTCTCTTTTTAAAACGTTAAAATCTTTATATTCTTATGAGTGACAGTTGTATTAGTTTGCTAGGGCTACCAAAATGAAATAGCACAGATAGGGTAGCTTAGACAGCAAAAATTTCTTTTCTACCGTTTTGAAAGCTAAACGTCCAAGATCAAGGTGTTGGCAGGTTTGGTTTCTCCCGAGTCCTCTCTCCTTGGCTTTCAGGTGGCCGTTTTGTCCCTGTGTCCTCACATGGTCCTTTTTCTGTGCACATGAAATCCTGGTATCACTCAGGATGTTCAAATTTCCTCTTCATAGAAATACACCAGTCAGATTCGATAAGGATTTACCTTAAAAACCTCACCTTTTAAAAGAATTTATCTCCAAATACAGTCCATTCTGAGGTACTGGGGATTATGGCTTTAATGTATAAATTTTGGGGACACAAATCATTCTATAACAGTAGTCCTCAGAAAATTTAATATTTTATTTTCTTGACTGTCTAAGTATTTTACTGAACAACTAGTAAAGCTACACAATAATAGATTGTGTGAGTGTTTCTCCCACATTTTATCAGACTAACTGTTACTGTTCACTAATATACACAGGTATATCTGCTAGGTGCTTAGTGCTTAAAGGAAAATCTGACTGCATTAGGAGCTATTGTTATAAAAATCTTTGCATACAAGAGAGCCCAGAAAAAGGAAAACGCATCAATCGCTACTAGATTCGACCCTCAGTTATCAGCCCTACAAAATACATCAAACTTTAAATATAGACATGCATAATTTCTGATAGAAATAAAACTAATTAGTGTTCTCTGAAAGCAGTTCATTGCTTAAGAAGATGAAAATTGGTACTCTCAGAATCTAAGCAAATAAACCTTACGAAGAATGAATACTCAATCTAAATTATTAGCAATACTAAATGGCCAAGATAGTTCAACAGTTCTTAAGTTATCTGACAGAATCTTTTGGTCCTAAATAATAATTCCAAATATTCCAGTATTTCTCCAAATATTTGGAAAAAGATCTCAACAGAATAAAATGAGAATTGCCAAGTCAATTCTGTGTTTATAATAGAAAACAGCTGTGACTGAGGGCACTGAATTAATATTCCAAGTTATCTTTCTGAATTGGAATTATGAATTTGAACATGTTCACAAGAAAATAAAATAAGCCCACAACCATTTGAAATGATCTTTACAGATGCTATGTAAATATATACTGATCCACTTTGCAATTAAATACCACATAATTAGTTCAGGGACTTCATGCCAAAAGTATGTTGTAATTCTACCAAATTTAAATTGTGCATAGTGGTAAATGAGAATAAACATTCCAAAATGATAGCTCATTTAACATTTTCACACACACAGACACATACACATGCACAACGGAATTAAACCAATGCAAATCTGGAAATAATTATATCATCTCTTTACTGGCAAACCCAAAGGAAAAGTTCACAAGAAAACTAGTTTTACATTTAATTTCTCATATTTCATGCAAGAAATATGAAAAAATAAATGACGGCAAAAAATGGTTTCTATATATCTTTGTTGCGTAAATTGCTTATTCTATGAACATACTGTAAAAATGTCCAAATGTTCTTTCTTTATCTACTTTACTAAATGATAAGTATTTTAATTCCAGATGGTACATATTACACAATATCATTCATTGAAAGCTGTGTGATTCCAAGCACATAAGACCCTTTTGCAAGAAAGTAACTGCTCTACAGTTCCTTTCTTTTTGGGTTGTTGTTTCTATTTCTTTCTCCCCTCCCATTTTTTGCAAGAGACAGCAGTATTAATTTCTGGGAGTGTGACACCTAACAGTACCTTTGAAAAGCAACAAAGATTCAGACACCATGAACTATTCTTTTCTAAGAGAAAAGTTAGCCTTTAGTCATGATTCTTTTAATAAGCATTTCTTAAGCTATGTACTTTGTCTAGGGAAGTCTGAAGGGCTCTGCAGTAGAGTAGCTAAAGTGAAAAAGCAAACAAACAATCAAACAAACAAAAACTAAGAAACTTTACACAGCAAAGAAGTTAATCAGTCCAATTTGACTGGAAGATAATGTGTCAAAAATATTATGCTATGTCTATATGAGATTTTATTTTAATTAGAAAGTAGAATTAGAAGTCCTAGCAGAGTCCTAGGTCCTGATAGAATCAGTTTCCTGTAATCTATTAGCCCATCAGCTCAGAGAAGATAATTTAGTCCATGAGGTTATGGCTGAGATTAAGATGAAAAATACACATAAAGAAACAAATGGCTGCTGTTTTTAACCAGCAAAAGTAAATTGCTATATATATTTATAATGTTATGAATATACAATATCTAATATGTATTGAGCAATAAATAGTAGAAGTTTCAACTGCACAAACAAATCAACAAAATTTAGAGCAAATCAAAAATCAAAGATGTTATCTCTCAGTCTGGAAAGAAAGAGATTGCAGAATCAACTAAAGCAAAAGAAGCTCAGCTCACTTCTATTTCTGGTTGACTCCAGCCACAGGGAACATGCTCTCACATCCTGTAATGGGTGGCAAGTAAACAACAGATTATACTTGTTCATCACACCACTGACTTCTTGTATGATTTCAGGCAACTACAACCTATCTAGACTTTAATTTTCTTAATTGTTAATGAGATTAATAATAGGTACTACAGCAAAATGGTTGGTCGGTTATGTCAACAGCCTCTGCTGATTCCCATTTTCTATTTTCCACTTCTCTATAGACACTGGAAAGGCTAAACACTTACTTTCCAATTCTCCCTTTGTCCTAATTTCAGTTGTCCCCAAAGCACATTCTGAGACAAAGATCTGGATGTGAAAGAAAAGAAAATAATTTAGAAGGAAGTGAAATAGAAAAGCCAGTAAAGGATGCATTAATAAGCAATCACCATGGAGGCAAATAGGGACCCAACACTATGCGGACTCTGAGAAACTATGGAGAAGATCTCCCAAAATTATCCAGTGAGAGATGAGGAAGCTGGGGGTTCTTGTATAACTACTCCCATTCTTACCAATTCAACTTTCGACCTCTGTAAAATGGACAAGTGAACATGACTGCACTGTGAGTAATTGGACACATAGGCATAGTTTTAAAAAGTTATATTAAAAATATGTGCTGTGCAGTATTACAGATTTGTCTTGGTCATAGGAAGAGTACAGAATTTGATCAGAGACCTGGGTTTTATCTGGTTCTGGCTTTGCCACTAGCTGATAACAAAATGGAGTTGCCTCTCTGACTGGGCCTTAGAGTTTTGTTATTTGAGAAATGATAAGGTTGGATTGCTGATGAAACTAATTGTTTTCCCAGTTCTAAGTCCCAAGAATCTTGGATTAAATGCATTTTTATGATGTTTAGAATAACTTTACTCTTTTCTTTGTCAGATCCTAAAAATTTTCATTGCTGCATGAAGTTTTTTCACTAAATAGAAAATAGAATGCCTTTCCAATGTCAGAAAGCCCTCTGTATTGTGAATAAATTAACATGGCTAAAACAAAATCTCTTTTCAGGAGAAACCAAATAATCTGTTAAAGTGACTGAACATAGCTCACACAAATTTTCATAATAGTCCATGTAGTACAAGCAATGTTACCTCAAGACTTGAAATTAGTCAATGTTTAATTTTGAATTTTAAAGAGAATGGTATCAGGTGTTAGTAATAAAGCTAGAATCCCAAACAAACCAAATCTTCAAAAAAAACCTTTATGATTAAAATTGTTTCCTAAACTACCATATTATTGATGCCAGATGTTAATCATGAAAACAAGATAAAGAACTTATGCAGAGAGAAATTTCCATTTTAAACAGTAGGACATTAACTTATGAAAGTAATGAGTCAGGGTAAGTCAGATTAGCCAATAAGCCTCTGTAACTTACTAAAATGAACCATAGTTTGTATAGTCAAAATCTTTTTTACAGGACAAAATACATAATTTTTTTGGATAAAAGTCTTAGACTTGTGGAGGTTAGTGGCCATGTGACAAATGCACAAAAAGTTACATTTGAGAGATTTGGGGGACCTTTTCCCTTTTTTTGTATTTTGTTTTTCTACAATGAGTTTAGAGTCTCATTTATGGTCACTAGCTATGTCTCCAAATCCTGCCTTTCTCTTATAGCCCAAATCCACATTTCACAGCTTTTGTAACATCTTTACCTGATTACTGCTTTAGCACCAGAGTCCCCATAGTGTTTGATCCCTTAGTATGTCCAAACTTCTTTTCTCTAAAAGTTCTTTCCTCAGGCTGATTTCCTTTTCATTCAATGAGTTCATTCATTCAAGCATTGCTTCATTTATTTATTATCTCTTCACTCAACAAACAAGGGATTGATATGTTGGCAGAAGCTAAGGCAGATATAAAGAACAATAAAATACAGCCTGTTCTTGAGGGGTCTACCAAGGCAGTATCATACAGGATAATTATAATAAAATGGAGTAATCCTATAGTTGCTATTAATGAAATCCTAAGCACTTCTTTACTCTGTAATTGTCAAGAAGTTTCCTCAGAGAGAATCAGTTGAATTTTGAATGCTGAGTAAAATTTTCCAGGGTACACAGAAAGGCAGTGGTACAGCATAACCCAAGTCAAAAAGGAGAGGGAAATAAAAAAAATGATAGCATGCCTAAAATTTAGATTCATATTTCAAAAAGTATAATTCCATTTACCCCTCATCCTTTGTATTGCTATTTTTGTGTATGTATATATACCTACATATACATATATATATAACATCTACATATGTCATAGTTCCCATAAGAGTTTATCCAGTTCTACTGGATACAAATACTCTTAGTTTTTATTTATTGACAATGTCTTTATTTTACTCTTTTAAATTTTATTTTTGAACATTCTTTTTTCTGAATATAAACTTCATGGTACACATCCTTTCAGCATTTTAAAGATGTCACTTCACTGTCATCTGCCCTCCATAATGCCCTATAGGTAATGTGTTTCTCTCTGCCTACTTTTAAAATAGTCTCCTTATTTTTGATTTTCAAGTTTTATTATTATAAAACTAGGAGTGTTTTCTTTATATTTGTCTTGCTTGGGTCTGTTAGTAGATATTTGTTACCACATTTGAGAAAATTTTAGCCATTATTCCTCTGTTATGGACTGAATTAAGTCCTGCGAATTTTTTGTATGTTGAAGTCCTAATGCCCTACTTGACTGTGTTTGGAGATAGGACCTATCAGGAGGTAGTAGAGGTTAAATGAGATCATAAGGATGAGGCCTTAATTCATTAGAACTGGTGTCCTTGTAGAAGAGAAAGAGACGCTAGCTCTCTCTCTCTCTGCATGCCCACAGAGGAAAGGCCAGGTGGGGACACAGTGAAAAGTCATCAGTCCACAAGACAGACAGAGAAGACTCACAAGAAACTGACCCTAATGGCACCTTGACCTTGGACTTGCCTCCAAAATTTATGAGAAAATAAATTTCTGCTCTTTAAGCCACACAGTCTGTGATATTCTATTACATCAGCCCAAGAAGACTAATATATCTTATAAATATTTCTTATTTCCCTTTCTTTCTCTCCTCTCCTTCATGGACTCCAATTACACATATCTTAGACCTTTTGATATAATCTCACAGATCACTAAGAATCTACTGATTTATTTTCAAACTTTCTTCTCTCTGTTCTCTATTAAAATTGGATATTTTCTATTGACCTTTCCTCAAGCTTAGTAACCACTTATTTCACCATATCTGGCATTCTTAATACTACACATTGTTTTGCTCAGTTGTAGAATTTCCACTGGGTTATTTTCTAGAGTTTCCATTTCTCTTCTGAGATCCCCTATCTGCCTATTCATCATCATCATATTTTACTTCAAGTTCCCGTACTTATTTATAATCGTTTATTTAAAGTCCTTGTATTCTAATTTCCATGTTCATAGTATTTTATGATTGTTTTCTGTTGACTGCTTTTCCTCTTGAGTGTGGGTCATAATTTCTTGTTCCTTCTCATTGTCTACTAATTGTTTATTGCATAGTGGACATTGTGGATGACCACTGTAGAAACTGGATTCTGTTATCTTGTTCTAAAGATGATTGATTATTATTCTAGTAGTTAAATTAAATCAATTTGACACAAACTCAAAGTTTTGGCTCCCCTGAAGTGGGCATCAATGAAATGACTCATTTATCTCAGTCTTCTAGCGGTGTTTTTCACTGAGAAATCTGAACTCTCCGCACATGTGAGGTTCAGTGGTTAGCAAATAATTTGGATAAAGTTTATAGACAGATATGGGCTCTCTCCTCTGTTAGTCTCTCCTTTATTGAATCTTCCTCCTTACTCTCCTCAACCCAGTAAAAATACGGCTTGTATACTAACTTGAGAGTCCCGTCAAGAGAAAAGCTAGTGTAGTTTCCTTCTTTCATGGGTCAACTCCTTCCAGTTTCTGTCTACTTTGTTCACTATTTCTTCAAATATTTTACCCAGTGTTTATAATTTTTATCTGAATTAGGATTAGTAATGTACCATCTACTCTACCATTATGGGGATAAGAATTTATAGGAAGGTTTTTAGTAATAGTTTACATTTTTAAAATAGCTATTGGACACATCAGATTTTTTTTTTTCTTTGCTCTCTCTCTCTCTCTTTTGGTCATCTTTAATAATTTGTCTTTTGTAAGTACTTGTTTATTTCATATAGTTTTGTGAAATTTATTGGCAGAGATCCCAGGTTTCTTAGTTATATTATTGAGTGATATACCATAGAGTGTGCTGCTTACTTTGCCTCTGGATTTTGAGTTGTTGATTATGCAATATTACCTTATAATATCATAAATTTATAATATCATAAATTTGATTCAGATTTTTTTATCTGAAAGCATCTTGACTAAAGAGTAAGAATTTAGTAAATATTGATATGAATTAAATTGTCAAGATCCAGAATTTTTTACATTAAAAATTCACCTTATTTATATATTGCCATCATATAAAATCTTCCAGATGAAAATGATAATTTCCTCATTTCAATTTCAAATGGTCCCATAACTGGCATCAATCTGTGGTCGTACAAGAGGAGTGTGAAAATTTCCACTATTTCATTAAAAAGTTTAAAATAATTTACTTTATTTAGTCCCTTGTGAATGCAATTAAAACAGAATTATTCAAGTTATCACCAAATAATGGGAGGCTTACTGTAAGGATACAAGTGGATATAACGAAGTATGACACTCAGGTATGCAATCAGATCTGAGGTATAATGGAAAACATAGCAGTGCCTGGTATCACAAAGGCTGAAACTGGATTCTAAGCAGCTCTAAGTAATGCAGTAGTGACTAACCTTTAATGAATTTTTACAAACATCTGCTTTTCATTCTTTTCCCCAAATCAATCTATTTCTTTATAGCTTTTGCTTCCTCATAACTTTGATTTTTTTATGATTCCTTTTCTCTGCCTTATGGGTGACCTTTATCTCTGTTTCTTTTTAGCCTCAGATTTCTTTGCCTATGCATAAATTTTCTCTGTATTAATTGGGATACTTTCAATTGCACTTAATAAAAATGCAAAGCAAATTACCATTAATGTAAAACAATTTACTGTTGTATATAACAGATAAGTAAAGGTTTACCATTGCATTCAGGAATGGTTGATACAGGGACTGAATAATATTTCTCTCTCTCAATCTCTCTCTCTCTCTCTCTCTCTCTCTAGATACGTAGGTAGATAGATAGATAAATACAGATAAAGATATATACATATATATTAGACCAGATTGCTCCATATGGTGGCCATATTGACATTACCAGTCCTAGAGTTACATCATATCTTCTTAGTGACCTGGTTGAAAGAGAGTGTGTATTCCAACAGCTTTAACATAATATCCACAAGGAGTATTCTGATTGACTCTAATTAACATAACATATTATGTGCCCATCTCTGAACCAATCTTTGTTTCATACCTATGGCAGTAGAAGCAGGGAGAATGCCAGCCCCTCCCAAACCACACCCAGTAAATTTCTAATAGGTAAAATTATTATATTCCTAGAAGAAATATGAAAAGAATTATTGGATATAAACGCAAAGAAAGCTAGCATACTAAATAGTTCCTAGTTCAGATTTCTGACAATGATTATGTTGCCATTCAGAGCATTTTCCACTGGCCACTCTCATAGTCTGGCATGGATACACTTCTTGGATTCAGTCATTGTCTAGTCAGAGGTGCTTTTGAGTAGTATCACACGGTACAAAACTAGGTGTACAGAGCAATCCTGTGATAAAAGCTCTGAGTGGAATTGTTTTACCTTAGAAGTGTTTGTGGGCTTGGAAGACATCGCAATCGTCATTTAGCTCTTATTTCAGATGAAGGAAGTCAGTTGGTTACATTACTCTTAAAAACACCAAGATTCATTATTATTCTCTCATAATTTCCATCTAATATGCCTATAAATCTATGCCCTAACTCTTATTAAATGACAAATATTATAAAATCCCGACATTTTTGTAGATATACTGGCATATACCAATTTTATTAAGTTTAATATTTAGGTTGACTAGAGAGGCAAGAATAGAGTTATAACCAGAAAATTGTCTCTTATAAAGGAACTGGTTGAAGCCCTGGTTTGACTGTGGTTCATTTCATAAAGTTAAACAATTCCAGGGGTTATAAATCTTTATTGAAGCCAAAGATAATGTTTATGCAAAAATGAACATTTAGACATGGAAAGGGGTAGAACAAATTTCATACAGAATGATGTCTATGTTATTATTTGTACTAAACTCCAGTATGTGCTTAAATTCTGAATGTTCTCATAACTTAATGGTTTAGTATTCAAAGCACACTGTGTCTAGAAAAAAATGTATAGAAAAATTAAAGGAGACAAATCACCTTATAAAATTGTCTGGTTTTAATATAAAGTAGGATACCAACTGGGCTCAAATATGTTTCATATCTTTAAGTATTTTCAGTAAAACAATTGGAGCATACACAATTTGAATACCAAACTGAATAAAAAGTAATATTTCATTCAGAAAACAAAACACAAAAGAGAATCAATGTTCCTTTCCTTTTCATCTCTCAACCTAGGAAAAGGCTTAACTTTGAAATGCAAATTCTAAATTTGGTATTCAATAATTCTAAAGCTTTCTCAATGAAATTAAAAGGAAATTCTCTTTCCTCGACTAAAAATTCCTCCTGCATTCCTCACAGGAAGAGATATGATTTTACTTATCTACTCACCTATCATAAACACCTGTATAAATACAATTTTTCCATAAAGTTGAAAACAAGTTCACCCTACTTCCCAACTCCACATGTCTGAAATATTCCACAACCCTTACCTTCTTTGAGAAATAGCAACAGACAAATCTGTCACTACAAACTTTCCTCACAGTGATTTTTACCTTTGCTGTATCCAATACAAGTCTTTTAAAGCAACAGCAGTAGTGCCAAATTCATCATTTGGTTTCTTGGGTATAATATTTGCAAAGTACTGAACTAGGCTTCCACAAATGAGAAATAAAAAGCGATTCCAGGATGCACCACGTTCCTCCACAGGTAGGCCAGTGACCACTGTGGAATTGGAGTTCTCCAATGTAATATTTGTGGTAAATTGGTTTTCAATTAAACCATGATCTTCTATTCATATCATTTTATGAGACTCTTCCTCTAATTGTGCAAGTTAAGAAATATGAGCTCTTACAACTTGAGTCATGAATGTCTATACATATAAACATTTATATTCATTTTCATACTTGAGAATATATATGTGAATATATTTTAAGAATTTGATATAAAATTTAATTCAAAATTTTGTAAACCTAAAGAAATTTAATAAAAATAAAGCATTGCACGTTGATACAATTGTGTAGTGTTTAAAGCTCACCCAATACTGTCTTTCTTTAGCTATTGTTTTTTTTAGAGTCAAATTTCATGAAAATTTCGTCCTCGCATTCTTTTCCTACTTTTTCATTTCTCTTTACCTCCAGTAACTCTAATTTGTCTCCTGATCCACTGAAGCAGTTTTTTACCAGTGTCACCGGGGTCATACTTGTTGCTAAATTCAATTATAAACTTAACCCCTATGGTAGTGTTAGTTACCCAACCAATATCCATTCTTTAGATGAACAGACCCCAGTTAACCTACTGGTCTCAGGTAGAGCAGAACAATTGCACTTACAGCAATCTCTTACCTCAGGCAAACTCAGATCCACGGGAATAAACAGCTGATATTTTAAGCTGCTGAATTCTTGGATTATTAGCTTTTTTGTTTTTTAATCAAAAACCATCAACAGTTTTCAAAGAAATGTATTGCAAACAGTGACTTTTACTAAAGAGGTGAATTTGTTCTAAATGAAAAAAAATTCCCTCCATGAAAGAGCAAACACATTTACCAGACAACTTATATTGCATTAATGATTTAACAGTGCACAAATAAGGACCATAGATTTTATTTTAATTAGGACTGAAAGATCAGTATAAATGCTGATGGTGGGTGGGTAGGGGGTAGGTTTTATACCTTGAGCTCCAATATTCTAACTCTGTCCTGTCCTGTTGTTATAATTTGTAAAAATCTTTGAGTTTTTGTAACTTCAATGATGTGTTAAAGGCAAAGAGTCTTGATTTGAAGAATTTGTTGTATCCAAAGGCCAGAACAGTACTCAACTCTGATGAGTAAATACATAAAATGTTGGGTGATTCCTTTATGTATCCAATATTTTATTTTAAAATTCTGAAGTGGCAACTGTTCTAATTTTTTTCCATTATAGATTCATTTGCCTGTTTTCGAATTTGATACTAAAGTGTACGTACACTTTGTATAAATCTTCTTTCACTCATAGTAATGTTTTTGAAATTCCTTTACATTGTGTGTTAATTAGAAGTCCATTCCTTGTAATTACTATGTAGTATTCTTTTGTATTTTACCTATTTTGATAACATTTGCCTTTGCTTTTATTTGTTTAGTTTACTAACCTTTAATGGAATTATTGATACTATAGTTTTGGGTCTATTATCTTACTATTTGTTTTCTGTTTATACTCTCTTTGTTTTTTGATCCTCTATTCCCTTTTTCTTCTTTTTTTGATTATTTGAGTATGTTTTTGAATTTAACTTATATATTTACTTTTCAGTTGTATATATCCCTTTTTGTTATATTTTTAGAATTACTTTAGGATTAGAATATTCATCCTGGAATGTTCTTAGTCTATTCAGATTTTATATTGTTGCTGGTTCCATTCTGATAACTCATGTTTGAATAAAATGATTTTTTCTAGCCTGATTACCTGAAGGAGGTTTTCCTGAAGAATGGGCCAGTATTATATTCCAGGCTGGTGAGAAATGTTTTTATGCTCTAGGTTGGCGCGCATGAGAAGTTTATTAGCTTTTACTGATCCAAAAATATTACGGTTAGCAACTGGCAGGCAACTCACAATGATGTGAAGTGCCTCTCATCTCTCCTTGGACTGACCTGCAATGTAGGTTGTCTGTGTGATTTCACACTCATCCTTTTCCATCTTCTTTTCCTCAAAACAGAGCCAGTTCCAAGGAAGCTCCTCACGTGTTTCAGGCACCCTGTTGCCATTTTTGCAAACAAGAAACTGTTGCTTTTGAATCTCAAGCTGTACCACCTACTTAAGAATAAACATGTTTATGGCTTTTTCATTGAGTTCTGCAACCACAAGGATCCTCTCTGTATAACCCTGTTGGTCTTCATGGTTTGGACAGTCCTCTCTCCTATTTAGGAATTCAGTGTTGCTTGTTGATACATCTGAGAGTTTATTCATATATTTTTATTTAGTTTCTAATGGACTTCATGTTTATATTTCTTATCCTCCTCGTTGCCTCTGGATGATTGCCAAGAAGAAGAGAGGGGATGTTGATTATACTTGTCCAGATTAAAATAAAAGTTTCACCTTCCCAGGAACTTTCCTCTTTTAACCTGTTTTATTTCCTTTGTAACACATATCAGTATTTAAAATTTATTTTTCTTTTTATTTGTTTGTCACCTCCACTTGACAGTAGACTCAACAAAAGCAGCAGTTTTGACTGCCTAGATTGTTTCTGTATCTGCAGTGCATAGAACAACTCCTGACATCATAATTCATAAATATTTGTTGAAGCAATAGGAATCCAGGAAACATCTTTTTTTCCAAGTTTTTATTTTATATTGGAGTACAGTTGATTAACAACATTGAGATAGTTTAAGGTATACAGCAAAGTGATTCAATTATACATTTTCCCGTTTAGGTTGTTACATAATATTGAGCAGAGTCCCCTATGCTACACAGTAGGTCCTCGTTCCCTGTGCTGTATAGTAGGTCCTCATTGGTTATCCATTTTAAATATAGCAGTGTGTACATGTCAATCCCAAACATAAATATCTTTTCAAAAGCTATATTTTTACCTACATAAAACTAATTTTTCCCCAAAGCATGATACACTTCCAAGTGGTTTATGAGATACATATATTGGCAGTTTACATAGGGAGTTAATTTATTTTTATGTGATATGCACACAACAATAACAAAAACATGATTTCACAGAAATCATGAGATAGTATGAGGCTAAACTTTTAAAGAAATCAAGTTGCATTTGATTTGAAAAACTATTAAGTTTTTATATTTAAAACTTAATGGGTTCATAGGGATATGACAAAATTCATTTGAGTAGTCTGAGAATAAGGGAAGTTTGGAAAATACCGTATTGATTCATATATTTAAGCATGACATTACCAGGCCATCTAACTCCAGAGCCAATGTTCCTTACCTTGTATTACAATAATATTACAATGTATTACAATTACAAATAAAATGCTCTGAAACCTGTAAATAAATATCAGTTATAAGGTAGTGTGATAGTTAATTTTGTGTGTCAACTTGTCTAGGCCAATGTGCTCAGTTGTTTGGTCAAACACTAGTCTAGATGTTGCTGTGAAGGTATTTTGTAGATGTGATTAAGATCGATAGTCAGTTGACCTTAAGTCAAAGAGATTACCCTTGATTATGTGGACGGGCTCCCCAATCAGTTGAAGGCCCGTAGAGGAAAAACTAAGGTTTTGAGGGGAAGAAGAAATTCGGCTTCAAGATTGTAATATAGAAATCCTGCCTCAGATTTCAACTTTCATTCTCCCCTATAAATTTGAGATTCAAGGCTACCTCAACTGCCGCCTGAATTTCCGGCTTGCTGGCCTGCCCTAGGAACTCTGGGCTTGCCAAGCCCTCACAATTGTTTCCGCTAATCCCTTAAAATGAATCTCTATAGAATATACATAGATTCTATTGGTTCTCCTTCTCTGGAGAATCTTGACAGATATAGAGGGCATTTGCACCTACGCTAACTTGCATCATGTACATCGCTGACAAGGAAAGGTGTTGGTTAAAAACCTGCTTAAATTAGACTGTTATAACAGAACCCATAAATGGCATCATCTTATGTTACATGCTGACTCATGCTGGCCATTATAAATCAAAGGCATTTTTCCATGCATACTTTCAGAAATCCTACACGCTGCTTTGAAACTATACATGACTTTAAGATTTCAGGCAACTTCAAGGATATCACCTTAGATTTCAAACGATAAATAAACCTCCCTTGGCCCATTCCTACTGCCCCCAGGCTCCACACACTTGCTCCCAAATTCTTCTTGATTGCCTTCAATGAAACATTTGAATACCCCAGGAAAGGCATTTACATATTGTACATTTTACAGTCCTAGAAGACCTTGAAATTCCCTGTCATTTTAGAGATTTTGAGGTTCTATGTGGGATCTTTGCAATGACTTGCTGGGTTTGAAGAGATCCACTCTTACTTTTTCTCGCTCAAGTTCTGAACTAATTAGAGTTGACCATAAAATACAGGGCACTCAGTTAATTTAAATTTTAAGTAAATAATAAATGACTTTTTTAGTATAAATATGTCTCAAATATTGCACAAGACATACCTTTAAAACATGTCACTCACTTGAAGTTCAAATTTCACTGTGTTTGTTGTATTTTTATTTCCTAGATCTGGCAACACTCACTAGCAGTTGAGATATAATTACAGAGTTAACCAAACAGGAGAGTAAAACGTAACATTTGCTATTGATATAATAATCAGTAATATTGGCAAAATAATTAATAATTGCCAGAGATTTTACTTTAATTTTCATAAGAATACTATAACAAATTATAATCATAAAAACTGATTAAAGAGCTTTGACTTTTCTAGGTAGCATAGTTCAATTGACATTTTGCTCAGAGCTGATGGAGGTTAACGACAGATAACACTTCTTCAACTTAAATGATAATTTTGAAAAATGAAAGTTGTAAAAAAGATAAAATAAAAATGGTATTGTCTATAATTTTAAACCATATAGACAAACATCTATAACTTGGTATATTTCCCTCCAGTCTTTGTGTGTGTGTGTGTGTGTGTGTGTGTGTGTGTGCGTGTGTGTATGTATATTTACACAGAACGTGGTCTAGATGTGCACAGGCAGAGTGAAGAATTGGTATCATAGTCTCTCTACTGCCTCCTGCCAACCTCTCCAGCTCTAAAGTTTATCATGTTTATTAATTTTTATTCCCTATGACTTTTGGGTGACTGGCATATCATGACTGATAAAGACTTTTTGAATGAAAAAGCGCTCTTATGAAACGGTGAGTAGAAGAGAAGTTAGGAAAACTCAACAGTAATTACCCACTGAGTGGCTAGAATGGTGCATCTTTCAACCAAGTGTCAGCTCAAGGACTGACACAAGATGTACTGAATAATCACCAGTACCAAGTACTGTTTCCAAAATAGACACTTTGACCATATGAGGAAACAGTGATCCAGGTGGTCTTTACTTGGATCCTATGTATTTCTGTACTAATTTGTATTAGTATTGTATTTCTATACTAACTTGACTCAATAAAGTGGAATGGCCTGAAGAGACTTACAATTTAAATTTTGAAATTATATCTTATTTATTCAATAAACATTGATTGGAGCCCTCCTTCGTTCCAGAGAAAGAGCTAGATAATGGGTATCCAAAGGTGGGAAAATAAAACATAATTTTTGCCCCCATTAAAGAAGTAACAGTGGGAGAGGTAGTACCCATAACAATATTTACCTCATTTCAGTTTTGTGGAAGCTAAATTTGATAGTACGTAAACACAAAATATTTGATAAGAAATATGGTAAAATAAAGCAGGATGCTATGGAGAAGAAGAAGCACTTGAAATGGGAATGAACTTGGTGTACTGGAGGCAAAGAGGGCTGATGTGGCTGAATCTTTGATGAGCAAGGAACACAGCAGGATAAGATCAAGTTGGAAAGGCACTAGACCATATCAGAAAACATATTTCAGCTATATTTGTGTTTTTCTATTTAATTCTAAGCATAAGAAAGAGTCATTGCTTCATTTTGGATATCAACCGTATTATCAGAGGGTTATCTTAGTAACTCCGGTGTAAAACGATGCACTGTAGACAACTTAAAGAAACTCAGACCAATGCATTAATTAGAAATATAAATTTAGTAGTCCTTCAAATGGAAAAGTTCCTTAGTTGTTGTAAACAGTTTGTCTATACTTTCTCTTGTAAGGAGAAGCATTTATGATTCTTTGAGGCATTTACTTGGTATTTTAAATCATAATAAAAATGACTAAGTAGAATTAAATCTTTAGGTTTGGTGTCCATACCACCTAGTATACTATACAGTTGCTTTTAAGATTTTTCTTCACTTATTAATAAACTTCCTAAAACCCCATTCTAGCTCTCTGTCTTAGGTATATTTGTTTTCTTTTTTATTATCTATCTTTTTGTTAATGGTTTTGGTATTAAATAATTAAAAAACAAAGTCTAAAAAATGATTATAACTGGGGAACCTGTGAGAATAGGAGAGAAAATCTTAGTAGCAACTTATAAAACCTGTACTGAATGCTATCTGAAGCAGCAAACACCAGAGTAAAATCAACATTTGAAACAGAAAGAGTGAAAATTGGATGATATTTTGGGATCAGAATCAAGCTTGAAGCAAAAAGCCTATTCACCTACACCCACTGTGAAGGCCAAGATGAAAAACATAATATCTTGTAAACAAGTACATGAATTAACTTATTCAATCCAGAACAAGTGATTTAACCAAGTTAGACAACACAAAGTAACTTCAGCCAAGAGAAGACTAGATATTAATTGTAACAAGAGCCAACAAACATCAGACTTGGAAAACTTGGGAATGAAGTGTTAAGACTGCTGGCATTTATATGTCTGCGCAGACCTTAAAAGTCAGACGTCAGAAAATATTTTGTAGTAAGAACATCATAAATGTACTGTGTGATACGGTTTCCTGCTCTGATAAAAGCCTCTTTTGATTTCAAATGTTTTCCTTTAGCAAATATTTGCTAAAGGAGACAAAATTTCTCAAATAGGTATATAATGTACACAGTATGTGGGTTATCCCTGAAGATTAATGTAGGAACACATCCATAATTAAAGTAGTAACAGTGGGAGAGGTAGTACCCATAATAATATTCACCTCATTATGAAACGTGGTCAATCTTTAATCTGGTATAATACGTATATTTAGTCTAGGTTCTTTCTACATTAGGAGAATTCTGTAAAGCCATATACCCCAAGTACTGTGCCTGATATATAATAGGCACATAAAAAATGAGGCAAATTAGGGAGTACATTAATATATAATCTTTTTATTGGTCTGAAATGAAAAGACTGGATATTTAACTTTTTTAGAACAGTTTTGGATTTACAGAAAAATTGAACAGATGGTACAGAGATTTTCATGTTACTCTCTCCCACCCCCTGCACACATTTCCTCTATTATTAATATCTTGCATTAACGTGGAACATTTGTTATAATAAATGAACCAATATTAATAATTCTTAACTAAATTCCATAGTTTATATTAAGGTTTGCCACTTGTGATGTACAGTGCTATAGGTTTTGGCAAATGCATAATGTCAGGTATCTACCATTACAGTATCATACAGATTAGTTTCCCTGCCCTAATAATTCACTCTGCCTCACCTCTTAATCCCTACTCACTCCCTCTACACCCCTGGCAACCACAGATCTTTTTACTGTCTCCATAGTTTCCCTTTTCCAGAATGTCATATGGTTGGAATCATACAATATGTAGAGTTTTAAGATTGGCTTCTTTCACTTAGTAACATGTATTCAAATTTCTTACAAGTTGTTTTATGGTTTGATAGCTCATTTTAAAAAATTGTTTTAGGAATGCTCCATTGTGTGGACATACCACTGTATATTCATTCACCTTTGAAGGATACCTTGATTCCTTCCAGTTTTTGGTGATCATAAATAAAACTGCCATAAACAGAGTATTCCCAACCTCTTCCTTCCATCCTTTATAACATTGCTGTTATTTATTTGTCCATATGCTATAATCACCTAAAACATTATTGCTATGATTATTTAAACAATTATTTATTAAATTAAGAATAAGAGAAAAGGTTTTATTTTATCATTTATTCCTTCCCTTATGCTCTTCCTTTCTTTATGTAGATCTAAGTTCCTGACCTATATCATTCTTCTCTCTAGACTTCTTTTAACATTTCTTGCAAGGAAGATCTGCTGGCAACAGATTTCCTCAGTTTACATTTGTCTAAGAGTATTTCTCCTTCACTTTTGAAAGTATGTTAAACGAATACATAATACAGTAGGATTTGGGGTTTTTTCCCCTCCACACTTTAAACATTTCACTCCATTCTCTTCTTGCTTGCATGGTTTCTGACTAGAAATCCAATGTAATTCTTATTCTTATTCCTCTAAAGATAAGTTTCCTCTACCATATAATAACTTCTTCAAGATTTCCTCTTTGTCTTTGGTTTTCTGGTGTTTGCACATGATATGCCTAGGTGTCGGTTTTTTTTGGTATTTATCCTGCTTGTTGTTCTCTAAGTTTTCTGAATCTGTACTTTGGTGTCTATAAATAATTTTGGAAAATTCTATTATTAGTGCTTCAAATATTTCTTCTGCTCCTTCCTGTCCTTCTTTTCTTTCTCATGTTTCTATTATACATATGGTACATGTTTTGTCATTTTCCCACATTTCTTGGATATTCCATTTATTTTTTTTCTTTTTTTTTTTACTTTTTGCATTTCACTTTTGGCAGTTTCTATTGGCATATCTTCAGGTTCACTTATTATTTCCTTTGCCATGTTTAGTCTACTGATGAGGCCATCAAAAGCATTCTTCATTTCTATTACAGTGTCTGTGATTTCTACAATTTCCTTTTGACTCTTTCTTGGGGTTTCTATCCCTCTGCTTACATTACCCATCTGTTCTTGAAAGTTGTCTACTTTTTCCTATAGAGTCTTTAACATCTTAAACACAATTGTTTTAAATTCTCTATCTGATAATTTCAAAATTCATGCCATATCTTAGTTGTGTTGTTACTTTGTTTGCTTTGTCTCTTCAGACTGTTTGTTTGTTTTGTCTTTAGAATGCCTTGTAATTTTTTGTTGAAAGCTGGACACGATGGGGTTAATAGGCACTAAGGTAATTAAGCTTTTAGTGTGAGGCTTTATGTTATCTGGCTAAGAGTTGGGTTGTGTTTAAAGTTTGACATAAATGTAGGTGCCAGAAGATTCTAGTTTCCTTGTCAAACTGTTTTCCTCCTGTTGCCTTTGGATTTCCCTTGGAACTTCCTAAATAGAGTCTGTGACTCTCACTTGTAATCTGTTTTTATATTGATACCCTGTTGGTGTGGCAGTAAGGTGCTGGGAAGGGTAAGAATTCTATATTCTTATAATTAAATATCAGATTTTTAATAGTCCCTGGGATGTGATCTTCAGAACATTCCTTAGCCTTTTATTCTCATTCTTTATGAGAGACAAGTCTAGCAGGGCCTGGATTTGTTTGATTGCCCTTTTCTCAAGTGAGGTAGGGTAGAGTACCTTCCTACGGAGGGCGTTGTTAAGTTTCCTTTGGGCATACTTTTAAATATTTACTAAAATCTGTAGAATAGTGGCAGAGTTAAGAAAAAGAGTGGCATAATAGTGGCAGAGTTAAGAAAAAGAGTGAAATAATAAACAAATTGACTGAGTGAAAAATGATGGTGATGGAACAAAGCAAAATGAGTTTCAATACAACATAATTATTATTCCAGAAAAATGATTACAGTTAATTAAACAGAAATAAAAATTCAAAGGTATGCTAGAAGAGATTTGTCCTGAAATTAACAATAGTAATTAACCTGCAAGTGAAAAATGGACCTTCTTCTTCCGGAAAGATTGATATGAAACTGTAAAGGGCAAACCATCATTTGTGATGTTATCAAGGTTCAAAATCTAGAAAACATCTTGTGAGCCTCCAGAGAGGAAACGTAAGTGACCTAAAAAGTGGAAAATAATTAGGCTGGTTTCATACTTTTCCACTGCAACCTTTAGTGCAAGAAGACAATGAAGCAATGTCTCAATGTTCTAAGAAAAATGTTACCTAAGAATACCCCACCAAACTATTTGTCCTTAGAGTAAAAAGTTCACAGACATTTTTAAAAATGCAAGGACTCAGGGAACATAGCACATAAGGGATGGAAAGGAATATAGCTTAAAAAGAGTTGTATCAAAATTGTACATTCAAAACTGAAGCAGATGTGAAAAAAAAAGAATAGGTCATTGGTATTAAATACTATTGTGTATATATCTAAGGTCAAACATAAGACACATAATTGTATAATGGAACAAATAATTGGTCTGGGTCCAGATTCTTATAGTTTCAACTCTGATGCATTTTAGGTGTATAATCTTGGGCAAATTAATAATAAGAAAGATTTCAGGAGGCCATTGTGAAGATTAAATGTGTTATAATATGTAAATAAAAGTGAAGGAGACATTAGAACCCCTCAAAATATGTTAGCTAAAGGAAGCAAACGTGTATTCAGACAAAAAGAAAAATTATCAATCTCTGATAAGTAAAATATAACAAAATTGGAAAGTGAAAAGTGCAAATGTAAATGAGTGCATATAAACTAGAGATACTTTTAAAAGATTTAACTCAATAACTTTCATAATTTTTAATCTTTAAATGGATAATTTTGGATATTTTCCGGAAAAAATGTCTATCAAACTTTTACCAATTCCTTAAAGTTCAGTAAATTTTTCTCATATTAAATATAAGTAAAGTTAAATATTTTAAATAAAATATATCACAGTATTATATCTTGTAATATTATTTACACCTACTTCTTTCATCCCTTTTTATCTGTAAATATGCAGAGATAATAATATTTTGGGTGGTAAGCATGTGGATGATTATTTTGCCTTTTTCTCAAAACTTAATTATAGTCCTTGAATTTTCATAATGATGAATATGTATAATTTCTACCAAAATAATAAGCTTTTTATAAAAATTCAACATAAAAAAGACAAGTAAAATGTAACAATTCAGAGTCTCAATTATGATAAAATAAGAATTAACAGTATCTAAAATTGTTATTTTAATTTTTACTGATTAAGCATGAGTAATGTGAAAATGACAAGGAAAATATAGTATACCATAAACTATGCATGAAGCAGAGATTTAATGATACTACCATAACATATTGCTCATCAATGATTTGTATATATCTTACATCCAATTCATTTGCAAGACAGATAAGAATCAGAAATTTAGCAAAAGAAACAGCCAAAATAGTTTTCAGAAAGTCCATGCACAAAAATTAAAAGAACTTGCGATGCATGACTAATTCACCCTTCTTTCACTAGTATTTTCTGGGAACTACTCTTCACTCCCTTTTCAGTCTGTTGCAAGCTCAAGCACTTGGCCAAAGGTCCAAGTCAGCTCATTAATTTATTCAACAAATATTTATTGAATGCCTAATAAGTGCAATGTACTAGAAGTACAGCAATAAACATAACAGATAAACCATGTTTTGTGGAGATAACATTCTGGTGGAGAAAATAAATAAACTAATAATTTATGCATTGTCATATAGTTATAAGCGTTATGAAGAATTTGGTGCTCTTTTATATGGAGTGGTCAGGAAAGGAGTAACTGAAAGGTAACATTTAAGCAGAGCCTCAAATTAGGTACAGAGTCAACCAAATAGACACCAAATTCTCCCAAATCTATTGTTATTTTTTTGGTGTTTGTTTCTTGAGTGATGAACCTATGATTTGATCAGAATCAATAGCACAAATGGAAATATTTTCTTGGGTTATGAGAATAAAAAATTGCCACTTTCTCATTTGATTTTAACCTAAAAATATATAAGATATGGAGCAGATGTAGCCAACACCTCCATGTGGAAGACCACCAATTATGACATCAACCAAAAGGAAGTTCTCTGGAAAGAGAGGAACTTGTACTTTTCAGTTACTTGGGTCAATTACCTTTCTTCTTTTCCTTTTTATAATAAATTTATTTATTTATTTATTTTTGGCTGTGTTCTGTCTTCATTGCTGCTCGCAGGCTTTCTCTAGTTGAGGCGAGCAGGGGCTACTCTGTGCTGTGGTGCGTGGGCTTCTCATTGCGGTGGCTTCTCCTGTTGCAGAGCACAGCTCTAGATGCACAGGCTTCAGTAGTTGTGGCACGCAGGCTTAGTTGCTCCGTGGCATGTGCGATCTTCCCAGACCAGCGCTTGAACCATGTTCCCTGCACTGGCAGGAGGATTCTTAACCACTGTGCCACCATGGAAGTCCCCAATTACCTTTTTTCTAAGTCAGTTTGATTTGGAGTTGTCTATACTTCTATCCAGCAGTCCTAAGTGGTATGGAACTCTCTCAGATTCTCATCAAAAGTCTGTACTATATATCTTCGTATGTAACACAAGAAAGTCTTTAGCAAATAAACATAAAGGCTTGCTGCATGAGGCCCATGAGCAATGGCTTGAAAAGTGTCCCCAACCAGACAGATTGACAGTTAGCTAGAACAGAAAAATGCAATTAAAAAAAAAAAAAAGAGAAAGAAATAAATTTAGCATGTTAACCAAGAACCAGTTATCATAAGTGGAAGTAATCCTATATATCTTAGAATAGACCAAGGACATCATTACAGTTTATTAAGTGATTGTTTATTATTTTGAATTACTTTGCATTTGATTCATACAGTCAATCATTAATTGATTGATTCATTCAAAAAACACTGGGCAAAAATTATGGGCCAAGGACTACTTTAGACATTAAGGATGGAACTGTGAATATGACCAGTAAAGATAATGCACTGTGGAGTTTGTATTCACCTGACAGAGACATATATAAGAACAGAAAAATATAATAACAGGTTGTAGCAAGTGCTATGAAAAACAACTGTGGTGAGGCATCACCTTCTTTTCCCATGAAGGAAGTGGGTCTACTCTGATGGTGAGGGGGACAGGGAAAGGCCCTTTGAAGTGACATTTATGCAGAAATGTAAACTATTTAAAAAGTGAGCCACTCATTCTAAAATGAGGGGCAATGATATTAAGTGCAATACTTGGAGGAAACAGTGATTGGGCGTGATTCAAGAACAGAAAGGTCAGCCATATGACTGCAGCAGAGTGACTGAGGGAGAGGTGTTTGATCTAAGCTTAGAGAAGTAGGTAGGCCCCAGCTGATGGGGAGCTTTCCAGGACATGGCTCAGGAGTTTAGATTTTTGTTCAAAGAGAAATATAAAGCTACTGAATATATTCAATGAAAAAACATGGAGCTTTATATATTTACATTTTAAATGACCTCTTGCTGGTCTTTGGAGAGTAAATGATAGAAGCACAAAAGAGGAAGCAAGGAGACCCAGAAGTCTGCTTTTTTGGTAGTCCATGGGAGAGAGGATGGTGGAATAAGATATATTTTAAGTAGAACTGATCTCTTCGATATATTGGATGGAAGAGACACATTAAGGAAATGGGAGAAATCTACAATAATTGTAAGCTTTGGGCTGGAGTCAACTAGAGAGATGTGATATCATTTAATAAGATGCAGAGTAGAGGAACACAGTTTAGGGGGGGTCCAAAGGCCCTTATTTCAGGCATATTATGATTTTCCAATTAGACATCCAAGTGAAGACGTCAAGTTCTAAGTAGTCAATGGCATAAAAGAGTCAGCAGCTCAGAGTGAACTGTGCAGACTGGAGATGTAATGCTGGGAAACTTAAACATAAGGCGGTGGTTCACTGTTGTGGTTAAGAACTTGGGCTTTGCTGCCAGATGGCTTCAGCTCTGATTTTGGCTCTGCCTCTTACTAGCTGAAGTCACTTAATCTCCCTGGACCTTGATTACCTCTCCGATAAGTGAGGATGATAAAAACTGCCAGGCTCACAGTGAGCATTCAAAATGGTAAGTTATTATTAAAATTACTTTTGTTTTTGTTGTAATTTTAGAGTGGAAACAGACGAAGTCACCCAAAGACTAGAACCTGAGGTACTCCAACATTTATCGGCCCGGTAGAGAAAGAGATGGCTGAGAAAGGAATTGAGAAGGTATAGCCAATGAGGTATGGAAACCAAGGTGGGCTGCCGGGACAGCAGTAAAGGCAAAGCCAGGAAATTACCCATACAGAACCCCAAACTGCAGTACAATGAAGAGTGAATGGGAACAGAGCAAGAAGAAATAGCAAATGCATACCATATTTTTTGAGAATTTTTTCTGTAAAAGGGGTCATAAAATGGGATAGGAGGAGGAGGGGATAGTAGGAGGAGGAAAATGTGGAGTCTAAGAGCCATTATTTTTTAAAGATAAGACATAATATCTGAAGTTATCATTGAAGAATTTATAGGATGACTCAAGTCTGTAGATACATTTTTAGACTCTGGAGTGTTTTAAAATAATTTGATTTTGAATTTTATTTTAGAAATGGCATGTGTTCTCACGGCTACTACTGTACCCATTGTATTTTGTATTTTCATTCAGTTCGCTTGTGTTACGTAGAATGCCTGCCTGACTGTGCACAGACCATGTATGTACATAGAATTGACCTAGTAGGGAGGGGAGATACTGAGGGGGAGGAGATAATTAAAGAAGTGTAGGCCTTGAGAAGAGGAAAGGGAATTAGATCCTGGGCATCATTTGGGGAATTTACTTCTAAATTCTTGCACTGTCACAGAAGGGAAAACAAAGAAGACACATACAAGTGCAGGTGGATTTTATAGTGGAAAGTTAATTGAACACTTCTCTGATGACTTCTACCATCACTCTGTGGATGTTCCGTGAGGAGAAAAGGAATATAAGACTTTAAGGACAAGGAAAATCTTCTAATGTAGTCATCTTAGAGTGTTGGAAAGGGAATCAACATCAGAAACACAGCAGATCTGCTGGCTAGGGTTGATGCTTATCTTTGAGAATTTAAAGTAACACCAATTGTTGTACATGATTTTTACTAGGAATATACAGCTGCTCAGATGCAGGAGAGAAGAGAGTTGGGTGTTGTGTTCAACCGAAATTTAAGTCTTCATAAATGAGTATGATAAAAGGAAAAAAAGAAGGAAAGCAGAAAGTGCTTGAAAGGGAGTAATTATGATAATGGTCCATCAAAACTAAAGTTAAGGAAGGATTTGAAGATAGGAGATTTAATAAATAGTGAAAAAGAGATGGAGTCTGTGGAATGAAGTTCTCATGAGGTGAAAGGAAAAATGGTTAACAATACCCCAGTAGTAGGGTTATATAATGCCCGGTGGTAATAAGCTGGAGGGTATGACAATAATAGTGGGTAACTTTACTACACATGAGGAGATAAGGCAACTCCTAGGCCACCACGGTACGTGGATTATGCACATGGAAGCACGTCACCGGACATGATGACCAGGCATCGGTAGAGAGTATGAGTGAGGCAGAGCAAAAGTCATTGACAAGGAGAGGCTCGACTAGGAGGTCCAGCAGCTGGGGACGGGGAAGGGGTTGTAGATAATTAAACCAGATGTCATGAGTTTCAGAATGGATGGAGTTTTTTGAAAGAGTAAAAAGAAGAAATTGTTTGGAAGAGAAAATGTAGAGCAAGGAACAGTAATGTGTTCTTTGAGTTATGTGAGTGAAGAAGAAAACACAGCCACTACTTTAAAGGACTGCAGTGCAAAACCTTTGTCAGGAGATAGCCAGATACTTTTAAGATTAAGAAAAGCAAAGGGAGGGCTTCCCTGGTGGCGCAGTGGTTGAGAGTCCGCCTGCCGATGCAGGGGACACGGGTTCGTGCCCCGGTCCGGGAAGATCCCACATGCCACGGAGCGGCTGGGCCCGTGAGCCATGGCCGCTAAGCCTGCGCGTCCGGAGCCTGTGCTCCGCAACGGAAGAGGCCACAGCAGTGAGAGGCCCACGAGGACAAAGGAGAGTTTTTGGGTTGCGGATCAGGCTTGAAAGTTTCTGGAAGAGGAGACTGGGTAAGATTAGGGAATACAAGCAGCACATTGTATATGAGTTTATGGTGATGCTGGAAGACCTGGAGCTTTGGAATTCTGCTGATAATTAGGTATCTGAGGCAACAAGGGAATTCTTCATAGTGGGGTAGCTAATCATTTCAGGCAATGGTTTTATTCCTTATAATCAGTGGAGTGGGATATCTATACCGTCCTGCAGGTCTTACTGATGTGGCCTTTGGGGGCTGGGGACAAGGGCAGAGAGCAGTGGACTGTCCTCAGAGCGACTGCTCCTCTCTGCTCACCACTGTTACAGAACAGAGAGAATGCAATCATTAACAGAAGACCATTCTGTTTAAAACGAATTCTGTCTCAGCAAGTAGGATGGTATTTAATTAATTTTGTAGAGAGTTGTAGCCAAAAGGATTTGTAAAATGTTTGGGGACTTAAAGGGATAAAGGCATAAGGCCTCTGTTACTAGGTAATACAACTTGTCATAATAACTGATCTCCCAAGGGTGTCTGATAACAAAGTTCAGGCTCTATTAAGAAAATTATCATGAAACTAGAAGATATTTACCAGGGATATGAAAGGCTAGAACTGGTAATTAATCCTCCCTCACTGTTCAATGGAGATTAGAGCCTCATGAAGTGGTTACAAATTTGAGCTCCCACAGTTCAAAACAGATTTTGAAATATTGGAGAGAGTCCAAATAAGAATAAGATAAATTATTTTTTAAATTGTCCATTTAAAAAAAATTTTTATTGGAGTATAGTTGATTTACAAGTTGTGTTAGTTTCAGGTGTACAACAAAGTGAATCAGTTATACCTACACATATATCCAAACTTTTTTTTTTTTTTAGATTCTTTTCCCATATAGGCCATTGCAGAGTAATGAGTAGCGTTCCCTGTGCTATACAGCAAGTTACTATCAGTTATCTATTTTATATATAGTAGTGTGTATATGTCGGTCCCGATCGCTCAATTTATCCCTCCCCTTCCCCCTTAACCCCTGCTAACCGTAAGTTTGTTTTCTACATCTGTGACTCTACTTCTGTTTTGTAAATAAGTTTATTTGTACCCTTTTTGTTTTTTTAGATTCCACATATAAGCGATATCATATGATATTTGTCTTTCTGTGTCTGACTTACTTCACTCAGTATGACAATCTCCATTTTTATAAGGAAAGAGAATTTGGAAGAAGAGAATACTGACAAATGATCATTTCTGCTTTCAATTCTATATTAAGACTTGTACTTGTCTTAATATAATGTTAATTCTGTATATAGTATTACTTCTATATATAAGACATATATATGTATATATAAGACTATATATTTCCGGAAATAGTCTTACAAAGTCAGCCAGAGCCTTCCAGAAAGCAAGGAACTAGGTAGATCCCACCTCACCGTCACCTGACAATGTGTGCAGAGTACTAGACTAAATAATGCAGGAAGAGGAAGAAATATTAGATATTTTCATGGATATTTTATTCATCTATTTTTATTCTAAAGCATTTGAAAGATCTGAAACACTAGTGACAGGTAAGCAGCTTTCTAATCTAAGTAACAGAGATATCTGCCTTTTGACGTTCACTGATATCCCTTAGATGGGCCCAGTAACATCTGGGAACTTGTCCCAATCGATTTTCTCTTTGTGTCACATGTGACACTGGATAATTTAACCTCTGTAAAGAGTGATGATCACTCTGATTGAGAATGTGTTAAAAGAATTAACAACATATAAAATCATCTAACACACAGTGTGGACATTGCTGCTTAACAGAGCCAGTGTAGGAATTCAGATTCAGGCCTCTTTCCAGAAATGCTTCGGAAAGCAGCCTCTACATGATGTGGTAAGACTGCCAGCATGCAGGACTGCCAGGAGGAAATCACTGCCTCCAAGATGGCCTCTCTACTGCTTGAGAGGTCTTGGTAGATTTCATACTTTACCTTGTATCACTGCTTCCATTACAAGTAAAGCTGGTCCCAAGAAAAATAACTCACACTGAGAACAAATTATTTGGAAGCAGGTATAGATGATGAGAGTAATGACTGAGAGTGCCCTGAATAGACGGACAAAGCAGTCTGAGGGAGGAAAGATGGGAGGGAAAAAGAAAGGGGAAGAGAGTTCTGAAGACATGCCATCTCCTCCGTCAGTTTGTCCAGGACCAAACCTGTTTCTGAAGTCTAGTACATAAAGCTATTCACCTCTGGTCATGAGGAAAGATTCCTGATGCACAGGTGAGAGCTAGATTTACATAACACATACCAGAATACAAAATGCAAGTTTTATCTTTCTCTAGAACTTCTGCAGTGTGAGTGGAAATGAAGAACGGAGATTTAATACAAATATATTTTCTCTCCATACCTATAATAAATCTCAGTTTCACAAACCATGTCAGGTACCAAAAGCCTAAAACAAATCTTGTACTCTGGGAGAAAATTTTTTTTAATGTAATTTGATTTGTTTGGCTCTGATAGATAAAAGAGAAGAAAAGGAGCCTTCTTTTCAAAACACTCAGATCATATTTATGCATTATTTCTGGGCATCATTTTTCATAAATATTCATGCAAGAGGTTCATGGTTTGATTGCTCTCGAAGCTTTCCAAGCAATCAAAATATTTTTTTGGTTCTGTTTTGTTTTTTGCTTTTACTTACCCAACATTATACAGGTAAGGTTTTTGCAACATTTACTAAACTTCAGTTAACATTAGTGAAAATTGAAGAAAACAATTCAAGATATGCAAGGTTTGGGAAAATTACTTCTTATTAGAACATTTCTGAAATATCCATCTACAGTATCACTGTTTACATTAATGTCTTAATTGGTGAATTGGTTATAGATGAGATATGTTAAAACCAACTTTTTCCATTTAAAATTTTTAAGGTGACATATTTGCAATTATACCTCCTTTAACATAACTTCAAAAGCTTCATATACTCTGTAGTTTGAATTCTACTGCTTAATTTGAGTGATTATAAAATAATTTGGAGTTTTTAGAGACTGAGAAGCATTTCCCAAGGTTAGCTTTTCCAAACAGAAAATTGAGTATTATAAATTCCACCTCCCACAGACCAGAATTCACAACTATTGGTCAGGGGCAAACACCACTGGCTCTGCGTCCTCAGTCACTGTGTGCCATTTCACCAAGTAGGAGCCAAAGGTAAGTTTTTACACTTGTTTTCTTCTCAGGTTATATACTTTTTTCCCTACTATAATAACCTTTAAAAAAAATAATTCAACTTGCTTTAATATTTTGTGGTGAACTTTGATTCAATCAGCTGGGTTTACTTTTGCTCTTTTTATATTTATATTATTCTTGGAAAATCCAAAATTCTGAATTAGCTTAGGAATTCATAACATACAGAAAAATAGTTGATCTTAAGAGCCAGGAGAATAAAATTAGATGCCAATAAAATTATAGTAGTTTCCAATATATTCCTTAAGTCAGGTGCCCTGACATGGAACACGTTCTTTGCCAGTATTGACAGGCACTATTGATTGTTATTGATTGAAATATTATGCAAAAGAAGAAAATGATAAGATTTCAGGTGTTTAAAATATACTGATTATATTACAATTTTCCATTTACAATGTCTTTTTAAGCTATATATTTTAAATTTTTATATAAGTATAAGCTATTAAAATGTCATTAAATGGTATAGAGCGGACAATATGTTTAAAGGTTCAACAAAGACATTACATTAAATACCAATGTAAGTATTCGAAGGAAGGAACATGCTTTTTTAAACTATACATGGATATGTGTTCTTCATATTTCTAAGGTTCACAGACTGCCTTATTGATGATAGCTTTAGGGGATATGTCAAATGCAAGTCAACTCTAATATGCAGATATATATAATCAAACATAGAGTATGAAGTGAGAAAAAGAATAAGCAAGTGCATAATTTTTTTGAACAATGAATGTTGCCAGAACTGTACAAGGAAATCTATATATTTTTTAGGTTAGTGGTGGCCACTGTTAATGCTTCCCATCTGAATATGGGAGAATGGTTTCTGAAAGATTTGCAAATCACACTGTTTTATTAAGTAGGACTTTGTTGATAATTGCATAAAACTGTTCCAAATCTGAGATCCTGCAAAGACCTCTGCAAAGGCAAGTAAAATAGAGGCTTAGTTTATCCAGTATGAATAAAAAACTTATTTGAAGAAAGCATAGGAAAGGATAAAAAGGAGCTCCTTGTACTACTTCCTATTCTCAGAGGAATTTCATATCCTTCTGCCTAAACCTGCTTCATAAAGACTTTCTTTCAAGTAACTGAAGGTCAATTTGTCTGCCAGTGCATTCAAGTTTGAAAGTAATATTTATCATGAATTCCTTTTTGTATGTGTGCATAGGTACAAACACCACATGTACTGTTCTTAAAGTAAACCCAAGAAGTGTATCCAAAATACAAAACCTTTAAAATTAGATATGCTTGATCAAAATTTTACAAATACTTTGCTTCCTCAATGAATGATCACTAGGTAACACTTTTCATAGGCCTAATTTAAATGTTTAAAATTAAACATAAGAGATTTTCTTCTAAACTAAAATGTATGCAAAGGAGTACATACAGAATTAAAATAATTAAAATTATAAGATCTTGACTGAATCTCCCCAAAGCATGATGTTACCATGGAAACTAAGAATAGCGTTTATTAAAGAATTACAAAACAAAAGATTGCTCTAATCCCATGTGTGTGCAAATCCTCCTCTAAGGAAATCTTGCTAAATGGTGACTTTCAGACATGTATTCCTATTGATTCTGAGTTTAAACTTTAGATAGCCACTAAGGATTGAAATAAAACACTAAGGACTAAAAAGGAAAAGGACTAAGGAAAAAAATAATTTTCTTGTCTGCTCCATTTAGTTAAGACAAGCTTTGAAAATATTGCATAAAATATTAATTTTATGTATGTAAATATTAAATTATGTATGCATTAAAGACACCCAGAGGCAACAAAGAAGTAAAAGAAAGAAAAAACAAACCTTCATTATTTTGTCTGGAAAAAGCCCTAGACTTAAATGTACAAGAAACAGTCCTAGCTGTATTACTAGCCAACTCTGTCTTGGTTTCCTCATTTGTAAAGTGATGTGACAGTTATAGTGATTAGCATCATCATCCTCATCATCCCTACATCCCAGAGTTGATGAAAGAATCTTAATGCTTAGTAAGTGGTAAAACTCTTAGATAATGTGAAGGCTTTTGTGAATAAGTATACCACAGTCTTTCTGCATACCATTTTCTCCATGTTTCTCTATAAAATAAAATCAATTTCACCATAATTCCAATATCTACTGTAAAAATGTGGATAGGTTTGTGAATTCATTTGAGCATCTGGCATCAATAGTCCTCGGAAGCCACACAATTTCACGTGCTATGTTTATAAATTATCCATGGAAAGAAAGCTACCAGCTTGAGTTTCTCAGTATTGACAGTGATTTCATTCCTATTTAGTGAAAACTATTCATAAGTTATTATCAATTAAATATGTATGTGTTTTAATATTTTATGATTAGGAAAGTTAGAAAAATGAAAACATTAGCAAGACTCGTTCTGGGACTTGTCATCTTGGATGCTGCTGTGACCGCCCCAACTCTAGAATCCATCAACTATGACTCAGAAACCTATGATGCCACCTTAGAAGACCTGGATAATCTATACAACTATGAAAACATACCAATGGGTCAAGCTGAGGTAACTGATTCCTCCCACTCCTGAGACTTTTTAAAGCATTGTATGAGGAATTATTAGGGTTTCTTCTCTTTAAATAGATTTTTGTTTACTTATAAGTGGAGATGTTCCATCAATAATTTCATATTAACTTTTTCTCCAGAACACGTTCAATGTGATGGAGGTTAACATTGGGAAACTCTGTTGCTTTCTTTATACTTCACTTTGTTTTCTTTATATTTCCTCATAAAATTGAAAAATAAAAGTTTCTATCAAGTTAGAACAGAGAAAATTAGGGGAAGAGGCAATCAATGAGGAAAAGGTGAATTCAAATAGTACATATAAAATGATAAGGAAGTTTGGGAAGTTTGAAGTAAAGAAAAAAGACATGAGATTAAAATGTAATAGAAGAAAACTAAAAGAATGCAGAAAAAGGACAATGATTTGAAACTTTACTGTATTCCAAGCACAAATACGCTTCCCTAAATGACTGATTACCCTCAGCAGTAATGTAGGCATTGGCAAGGTTACAGACCGTTACCTAAATCTGATATGACATGTTCCTAATTAAATGGTAGGCTTTTTACATAACTAAAGGATACAGACTAATTTTTCTGAATCAGAAAACAAGCAGATCTTGAAATGCTGGAGTCTAATGAATGTACAACATTGACAAAAACTAATTAAGTACAAATAAACCGAAAGGGAAATTACATCACGTTTACAAGATCAGAACATATTTGGGGCAGTCATTCAAGTGTAAATTTTCTTAGAATAACTACTTTTGACAACTAGGAAAATGAAATATTTAGACAAAAGCATGTATTTAAATTGCATGGGACTTAGATACATCTTTATTAAAATAGTAAACATTCTCATTATTGTTTATGTTGCCTTCTAAAATACAAGAATTAGATTTTCACAGTACAGTAGTTTTTACATATTCTCCCCCTGCACTATTCTTTTCCTGTTTTTCTCTCTTTTGCCATCTGTCTCTCTCTCTCTATCTTTCTCTTCCCCACTTTTTAGTAAAGTTTCAGGCTTGACAGCAGGCCACTTTTCTTTTGAACATTTAGTTATGACTCTGTTTTTAAGTCTTTATCAACATTCAGTGCTTGATTCATTTCACTGTGTGGCTTCTATTATGTGAAGGGGATTTTCTGTTGAGAATTTATAGTCATTAATACCAATCTTGCTATATGTGATCTCTGTATCTCTAATCTAATGCATCAATGTAGAGTATAAGAAGAAAGTTTTTCAGTGCTTAACTCATCTGCCCTGTTCCTTTTTCCATTTTGCAGAAATATTAAAAAAAAAAAAACTCAGTGCATATCTGCATTTATCTACCAAATTAAATATTTTAATTTAAACTTATTTGTCATTCTTCCAAAAAATATTTCATTGGATTGGTGAGTACCATAGTGAATTCTTTATTTTAAGTAGGGCTGGGGAATTTGGATTCAAGGGTTTATTTATTCACTTCAGAAGACCAAATGCATAATAGAGGGACTACCATTTGAGACCAAGCCTACCCTAGGCAAAACTGTGAAGGAAGTGAATTTTATCTGCAGACTGCTTTTAAGCTATTCCTTGCTGTCAGGATCCTTTCTGTTGCCCAGGAGGCCCTAGACATTCTCATGAGAGTCTGAAGTTCTTCCTGCCATCAAGGAAAATTAAGGTAATATATATATACATATTAGCTTAATTATATATATAATATATAATTATATATATTATATATTAGCTTAATTTTATTTATATATATATGTATATATATATGTGTGTGTGTGTGTATATATATATATATATATATATATATATATAAAGATGATTTATTATACAACCTTTCCTCAGTATTTGCTTATTCTGGAATAACAACCTTCCTGTAAGGTACTGAATATGTGGCATTGTATCCTTACACACCCTAGCCCTTACTTCATGCAAACATTTCTAATTTTCTTACTGGCTAAGCCAGACTCAGAAACCCTAACAACTGAGGGTTCCAGAAAGCCACTGATAATCCCTTGTAGTTGACTGAAATATACAAGTCAGCCCTGATTTAACAGTCCTTTGTGGTGAAGTCATCATCAGCAAACTGGTTTTAGGTAGATGATAGATATGGATACAGATATAGCTATAGATATATACATGTGCTATAATAAAACTATAACACATTTGAAAACATCAAATATACATAATTTTTTAAAGATATTTACAAAGTTGTTCCAACAGCAAAAATCAATCAACTAACGTACTCACCCACCACCTATTGGAAAAAAATCCCAAAACAAACAAAATCAATATGATAAAGAAAATAAGATGACCTAAGGAAAAAAATTCAGAAATTTAACTCAGATCTCAACAACTTATTACTATAAATTCCTTACAAACAAACAACTAGCATATAATTCCCTATGGGAAAATATGAAATAAAGTCAATACTTCCAGTCATGTGAATGGATTCTAGAATTTGCTTAACATGGCATGAATTTCTTGAATGCAGTCTTGTAAGTTCAGATTCTGGAAGGTCAAATAAACTTATTTATCTCGTTTTTATAAATTAAAGGCAGTGGTTGCACATGTTCTTGATCTTATGTGACACTTTCTGAGTGAACACTGATAACACACCCATATAAGGTCCAGTTGATGAAAAGGTTCATAGTAAATGATAGACATAGGGAATGATGGGATCAGATTCTTCAGTTTTTTGTCCTTGATGCCAAGAGTATGGTTCTGCATAATTTAGCCTAGAATTTATTTCAACTGTACAAAAGACAACTTTATATTCTAAAGTTGTAAATTTATAGGATAACTGCTTCTAAATGCCAATTTCTTTCTTTTAAAGTCGAAGACTTGGCATCTTATGCCAATAGAGTAGACCCTTTGGTCTAAACTTGGAATGATTAATACTTAAGGCCTTTGATATATGTGGTAGGTAGAATTCTAAGATGTGCCCTAAGTGGCCCATCCCCTGATGTGTCCATGATCTTTGTAATTGTTACCATCATGAATATATTGGGATATCACTCCTGTAATAGGTTATGTTATATGGCACAGTTGAAATTTAAAAAGGGAGATTATCTTGGTCTGCCTGACCTAAAGTCATGAGCCCCTTAAATCAGTGTCTTGAGGTTAGGGACAAAATTTGAAGCATGAGAGAAATTCAATGCAAGGGAAACTGTTTCTGGCTTTAAAGATATCAATAGATGGGTCTATGTTCATAACAAGAATGCAGGAATTCTCTAGATGCTGAGGAGAAGCTGACAGTCAGCAAGCATATAAGGATACAAGAAACTCAGTCCTAAAGATACAAGAAACTTCAAGTACTTCAAGTACTACATGAGGTTACAGCCCTGGCCATCACTTTATTTTGGCCTTGTGAGACTCTAAGCAGAGAACCCAGTCAAGCCATCCTTGGACTTCTGATCCACAGAAACTATCCGTTTAAAAATGGGTATAGTTTTAAACTGTGAAGTTTATAGCAATTTGCAATGCAGCAACAGAAAACTACTACAATGTAATGATTTAAACTTTTTTTTCTGAAAGCCAAATTTGAATTACTATAAGGCTGCAAGGCTTCCATTTATGAGTCCAACAATTTATCTAGTCAGTGAACCAAACCACCCCTGATTCCCAGGGTTAGAATTTCAATAGAGCTTTATTGATTTCTATTGGTGGTAGTATATTCATTATCTCCTCAGTGACTGAAAAAGGGTAATTGAAAGTATTTCTGTTTTGAAAATTATATGCAGCAATAGTATTTCAGACTCATGACTTATGTGATTTCTGATGATCTAGAATATCCAGGATCCACTGGATACTATGTTAGAAAAAGATTTTAGGCCCAACAATTCCATCATAATGTTCTATATTAGCCAGTGGATAACTTTGCTGGCATAACATAAAGTTGTTGCAATTTTTACTGAGCTTTCATTTTACTTTAATGATATGGATAGGAACTGGTTATAAGCCATAAGACCAAAATGCAGACGTTTTGCTTACTGATGAATACTAGCTAACCCTGAGCACTTCTTATGTGTCAGTAGTGTTCTAGGAATATCACGTGTATTATCTCATTTATTCCTCCCCCAAAAACAATGAAGTGTCATTATTATTCCCATTGAATATAGATGAGGAAGGATATTGAGACAAAGAGCAGTTAAGTAACTTGACTAAGATTACAGTTATTCATAATGTATAATCATAGTGATGTTCTCATATCAGAAAATAATTTCCAACAGACTAATGAAAGATTATATTATCCTCCCTCCATTTTTTACCACTTTCTAATTGTCCTTTTAACTTGAACTGGTTTTGGTTGAGCTGAATGCCAGGTGCATTCTATACTGCACTCTTAGAAAGAAAAGCATTCTTCTATGGGTGAATAATGTGAACTAGAAGTAACATTTATAGACAACTGACTGTTATCTAATTACTGTAAGAAAAAAATGGCTTAGACTAACTACTTAGTCTATACTTGAAAGAATAATTGTGAATATGTATTTGCCAACATATATCTAAGTTATGAGTAATAACCTGAATATATGCATATATACACATATATATACATATATAGATATATTTGGGAGTCTAGGATCCAGGGAAACATTTCCCTATTTTCCTTAAAACGTTCACCAAAAAACTAAATAGTTCAAAATTCTGTATTCTTTGAGTGGCTTAAGTTGAGACTGCGTTTTTGACCAAGGCAGGTATTTGTTTCCATTTTCATGCTATAGTTTTTGGGTTATTGATTTTCCATTCCTCTTAGGTCTAAAAAAACATTGGTCCTGACCATGAGTAATTTATTTTGCCCAGAAAAGTACTCAGTGACTATATTAATATTTATGGAAGTTCTGCTGAAAGATATGAACTTCCATTCCTCCAGGAAATTCTCCTTGGCTCCAATCAGATAATTAGACTTCTCCTCACCTATATCACATTATTTAGTCTTACATAATTACCTCTACTTAAGTGAGCCTGCACTGTTCCTGCATCTTCAATAAATACCAGGAATGTTATACCCTGTGGTCCCATGAAGCACTTGATTGTATTTGCTGTAGGGTGGCGTGAGGGCATTTTCAACGCCACACAATGCTCTTTCATGAGAATGTGGAGGAACAGGTTGCAAGTTTTAAGGAATTTGTTTATTTTCTGGGCCATACACCTTGTAACTAAGTGTGCTGATCATTTTGCTCAGAAAAATGGCTCTTAATTGTTGCCTCATTCTTCCCTGGTGTCATATTATTTCCCACACCTTTATTTTCCTATCATCCTAATCTCCTCATGGAGATTTTTTTTGAAGTATTACCATACATGCTTTAAAAACTGTTGGTGGGAATGTAAATTGATACAGCCACTGTGGAGAACAGTATGGAGGTTCCTTAAAAAACTACAAATAGAACTACCATATGACCTAGCAATCCCACTACTGGGCATATACCCTGAGAAAACCATAATTCAAAAAGAGTCATGTACCAAAATGTTCATTGCAGCTCTATTTACAATAGCCCGGAGATGGAAACAACCCAAGTGTCCATCATCGGATGAATGGATAAAGAAGATGTGGCACATATATACAATGGAATATTACTCAGCCATAAAAAGAAACGAAATTGAACTATTTGTAATGAGGTGGATAGACCTAGAGTCTGTCATACAGAGTGAAGTAAGTCAGAAAGAGAGAGACAAATACCGTATGCTAACACATATATATGGAATTTAAGAAAAAAAAAAAAAGAAGAGCCTAGGGGTAAGACAGGAATAAAGACCCAGACCTACTAGAGAATGGACTTGAGGATATGGGGAGGGGGAAGGGTAAGCTGTGACAAAGCGAGAGAGAGGCATGGACATATATACACTACCAAACATAAGGTAGATAGCTAGTGGGAAGCAGCCGCATAGCACAGGGAGATCAGCTTGGTGCTTTGTGACTGCCTGGAGGGGTGGGATAGGGAGGGTGGGAGGGAGAGAGACGCAAGAGGGAAGAGATATGGGAACATATGTATATATATAACTGATTCATTTTGTTGTAAAGCAGAAACTAACACACCATTGTAAAGCAATTATACTCCAATAAAGATGTTAAAAAAAAACTGCCTTATATACTTTCTGGAATGAGATAAGGTATGCATTCATAAGTAAATAACATTAACAACTAATTTAAAAAAACCACATCAGTAACAATTGGCCAATAGGAAATTTCTTGAATGAGGAATGCTTTTCTTGCTATTACTCTCCATTGATCTTAAAATGAAGGCCATTTTTTCTCTTTCACAGAAAGAACAAGTGGCTAGATTGTTTAAAATTAACCCTATAAAGAAAACTCCCATTGAAATAAACACATTCAGCTTCAAAAATAGCATTTATGGATGAAGAAGCTATAAGCTCATCAAAGGGATGAAAATTAAATTTAGTGAAGTTATAGGACTGAGAGAGAACTCAGTGAAGGCAGTTGTATCAAGTAACAATGGAGCAATGATTTCTTTTCTCTTGTCATAACAGGGTGTTATGCAACACATGTTATTATTCTTTTAGAATACATATTGATGGTCTGTAACACCTGAAATTACTTAAGTAGAATCAAACTAATTTAGGGCTACTTATAGAAATCAACATCCACTTTAGATAATGATATATAAGAAGGATCTTAAAATTAGGTTATCTAAGTATAATAAATTGGTATAGAACTTTGCTAATGCTAGAAGATAGTTTGTCTCAAAACTCATCTTTACATTTTCTGAGCAAAAAGTAATTAAATTACAGATATTTCTACAATTTATGTCCTCTGGTGAAAAAGGCTTGCAATACTTTTATTTTTATATTTGGAATTATGTCTCACTTTGGCCAATTTATACAATATGAGTTAAAGTTTCAAATATATGGTTGGCATATAAAATACCTCTTACTGGAAGAAGTAACTTGTTAAAGTGTCAGTCAGCCTGAAGTAAATATTCTTTTCAGGATATGGCAAAAAATAAAAGTTAACCTTTCTCTTTACCCTCCCTTTTCACTGAAGATGCTCTGGAGGATGAGAGGAAAGAATTTTGCTGATGATCTTTTAATACCGTTGTCTGACTGACTTTCCATAAGCTTCTTTCAAAAGCAGCATTAAACCATTTGATTCTTATGGTAAGCTATTTGAAAACCTTAAAAAAATGAAGCAACCAAAATGTACAATCATGCAGGCTCACAGGAAAAGAAAATTATTCATAGTATTTGCCAGTGATTTGTTTGTGTTTGTATCTGTATTATACATTATTTATGAGACCACAAATATAAGTTAATTATCATAACTGTCCCTTGAAATAAGACTTGTTATTACTATTATCATTATTATTAAAAACAACTAAGGATCAGAATGTTGCCCAAGGTTATTCAACTAGTAAGTTTCAGAGTAAAATTTAAACCAGGTTCTTTTAATGTCAAACTAGAGAGACCCTGGCACTAAAACCTCCATTATTTTCCTGTTCCTTCTCTTTCATCTATACTTCTTTTAGCTGTGTCCAATATTGAGGTTTATTTTCTCTGAAATTAAGTAATTTGATTATTAGGAATCAGAAAAAAATTTTCAAGTGATTGCAATTAACACACTATCTAAGCATCTCTCTTAGCTGTCAAAGTATTTAAGGGAGAGACAGGACAGATGATCCTTCTGAACTGAAAGCAGCTTTGTCAAAAATATGGGGACTGAGCAATCTTTGCCAAACACATTTCTTCCTCATTCATTTTCAAGATAAAGTAGAAAATAAGATACAGCTTTCACTGCCAATGTTCATGGTCACATTCTTTTAGATAATTAACATGAATCATTTAAATCAGTTTGAGTACCAGACTTATGGTTAGAGCACAATTTCACTGCACTTAGGATACCTACACGCCAGCATGTGGAACCCACAAGAATATTCTTTAGTAACTCAGGCCGAATGGCCCAGGGCCTTTTAACATGTTCAGAAACCAATTTCTGATATAATGATAACAACATAGAACACTTTCAAGACTGAGTAGCAAGTGGTGGGATAATTTGGGAGAAAGATAAATTTAAAATTGTTTTGTTTTACAAATATCTTACTTAGTGTTAGAGTAAAAATCCAAATAGCATTCTGGATTTCGAAGACTAACAAAAAGGGAGATGGGCCTATAATTTAAATATTATGTGCTGAGGAACTGAGCTTATTGGTTAGGTATAGACTGGCAGGGTGGCGACCCTAAACTAAGCAAATAAACAGATGAGGACTTTTGCTTCTCACTCTGGCTTTGCCTGGGCACTTAAATCATTACCACACACACTACAAAGAATGGTGGGAGAAACCACTAGCTTTGGGTGTTGCTCATGTGCACACCCCATTCATCCTTGAGAGCCAGTTTTTCACAGTGTTGAGTGACATGGGCTATGGAGTCAGTCTCCTCATGTGTGAGTCCCAAGTCCGTCACACCAACTGTGTGGCCTTGGACAGTCATACAACTTCCTATTTATAAGATAACTTGTGAGAATTAAATTAAAAACTTAACGGTTTAACTTAGAACCTGGCACATAGCAAATATTCAATAAATGTTACTTTTACCATGGAATCAGTCATTGAATCAACAGCCACGGAAGCTTATGCACTGGTGATCAGAGAAGCCGTCAGGGAAGGGATGGGATTTGCGCTATAATGAAGACTAACTCTACTGGGCATGGGTTCACCTTGCATCCACTTCCCAATCTCTTGCTGAGAGCCAGGAACAGAAGCAGGTAAATCAGACCAAGTCCTTCCCTGTCCCTCAGTATCCCTCAGTCTAGTTATCTTATAAACACACAATTTCAACACAATAAAGGAAGTGAAAAAATAAGGATAAACAAGATCAGTAGTTATTGGGACATAAGGTTTCTATGAGTTCAGTCACAAAATATATACATATGCTGAGAAATTATGTCTCCAAACCTGCCATTATTTTACTTATATGTTTATCTACCACCTTTTTTCAACAGTATGTAAGTCTACTTACATGAATAAAAGCTATAATACAGAAATAGATATATAAATATATATAATAAATATAAATATAGATAAAATATTAAATATAAGCTACATACAATATTATCTCATAAAATGGTTTATAATATATATATATAATATAGAGTATATTATATTCTCCATATCATCTTATATTGTATATTATTAATTATGTGTTATATTACATTATAGTATAAAAATATAAATTAGGAGAGTGAGGCAAAGAAAAAATAATAGTTGAGAAAATAATATGAAGCCAGGGGCCAAGTACATATTTGAAAATGCATACCATTTTGTATTATGATACATATAGAGACTTACAATATTGAAGTTTTCTGGGCAATAGTGTTAGGTTTTAAGGAACCTCATATGTGCTTCTGCTATGCCCTACCTAACTTTAGAATCAACTGAGGGACAAATGGGACTCAGACAAATAACATTCAAAATATCCCCTTTATTACTGATAAAGGCTAGGTTGTAATATATGACTTAGGTGTGAAGCAACTATGGGCTTCTTAATACAAAACCTCAGAAATAGACTAGGTCATCAGTCACAGGCAATGCTGGCCAACCACAGGCCTCAGAATACAGTAAACCTTCGTGCATGCACAGAGGGGCAAACCAGAACTTATGCTCCTGACAGGCAGGCGACTCCCCTAAAGAAGAAGATGAACCACTCAGGCCAAGCTCCTTCTCTCACTCACCAATTACCCTTGTCTTTCTTCCTCTCATAGGAGGAGTGAGTAAAGGGGCCACAGAGGATACACCCACTCCCCAACACGGTGGCCTCTCAAGCCATCAGCCTTGCCCATTAGGTTCAGTTTAGCTTTCCATGTCGAGAGAGAAAAGCAGCCCATTTCTTAGGACAGCCACTGCTACCTTCATGAGGCCTGCCCTCATGCCAGCTGGCACTCTTAGATGTCCTCTGGAAGTCTGTAGATTTTGACCCCAGAAAACTCTGAAGTGGATCCAAGAACATCAGTGAATTTATCTCAAAGGCCTCTCTGCACCTAAGATTGAAATTTCACTCTCAGTTCTACGTTCTACCTCAAATTATATCAAGCCACATTATCTAATATCAGAGTTTATGAGAGTTTCTGCAATGAAATGAAATGCTAAGTAAATACACTCCAATAAGACAATTCCAGAAACAGAGAGGACACAGATTAGCATATAGCTCTCCTACCTCTATAAAGTTTTTGAGGAAAAATTAAAAACTGCACGTTAATGTCTCTTACATATTAAAGTCTAAACTTGTTTAAATCCAAAGATATTGCTGTACAAAGTCAGAATTAGTTGCCTTGTGATTTAAAAGTCCAAAGAATATGCAGTCCCAAACTCCCCTTTCTCAATTTCTTTTGCTTCATCCCAGCTAGATGAATTCTTTTTGCTTGGGTCAAGCTGGCTTCTTTCAGTAACTACAACCTGAGTAGCCTCTACTAGATACAGATGTAGTTCTTCAGAGGCACATAAATTGCTATTTGTTCATTACCAAGTCTCCCATGGCCTTGATATTTAAAGAGAATGAAGCATTAATTGCACATACAATATTATCACATTATCGACCTTAACCCCCATCAAATTTTTAAAAACCAGATAATCCTGAGTCCCTAAAATAGTTATTCTAGGCAAGAGTATATTCCCCAAACCAGTACATACTGTCCAGAGACCAAGAAGAGAGTTGATGGTACCTGAGAAGTTGGAACATGGAAGAAATCTTGGTTTGACCTCATCCAGATGTTGGTCAGCATATGTTCATTGTCTCTAGTCTGCACAGTTAGAGCTCAAGTACAATTGGGAGAAATCTCCCACCAGGAGTTAAATTATGGCACTGTTTTACCATTATTAGAGCAGCTGTTCTCAAAGCGTCAGCATCTCCTGGGAGCTGGTCAGGAACGCTAATTCTCAGGTCCCACTCCAAACCTAACAAATCAGAAACTCGAGAGGGGGGCCCAGTGATCAATGATTTAACAAACTCTCCATGTCATTCTGATGCACCTACGGTATGAGCAGCACAACATCCCCAAACACAAGCTCTTCTCTCAGAGTATTATTGGAGATATTCCTGTTTCTTAGCACAGTTTTTATACATCCTGTTATCTAGCACAGGTGATTGACGGCAGGCCCAATTACCAGGTCCGTCTTAGGCTTCTCTTTTTTTCTGCATACTGCCTTTGAATTCCCATTTTCCTGCTAAGCCCTGGTATTCTGGTACCTGGTGTTGCATTGAGTATGTGTTCTGTCAAGTGACAGATTCTGTTGTAAGCAAGGATTTTCAGCCAGGGGTTTCTCTAGTCTGGAAGCTGTGTGCCCCAGGGCAGGGGCTTTTACTCTTGCTTCAGGCTGTGGAATTCAAGAAATCCGCCTCCCAGAGAGTTTCCACTTCTTCCCCATGTTTTTGTTTTGTTTTGTTTTGTTTTTCAGCTGGAGAATCAACCTCAGCAGATTCCTGAACTGAAACTGCTGTTGATGTTTCTGATGCCTGTGGTCCTTGGGAGGCTAGTAAAAAACAATCCTTCTACCATATTCTCATCAAGACCTTACTCAACATTTCAAAGTTCCAGGACTTAATTAGCATTTCTGTCTCCCAAGTCCTATTCTGCGGAATTAATTTCCCCTCTAGTGTAGTGGTTCTTGACCTCGGCCATATGTTTGAATCATCTCTAGAGTTTTAAAACATTTCAATGCCTAGACCACACCCTAGACTATTAAAATCACAATCTCTGGGGGTAGGACCCAGGTGGGGTATTTGACGTCCCTCAGCTATTCTTTTAGTGTGTCAGGTACTATTTTTTTAACCAGTTTAATATGCTTTTCAATTTGGTCCCTTTACTTCTCTAGTACTGTGTGCTAAATGACAGCCTTTTTCTCTTTTCTTTCTGGTCCAGATTTTTGTTTTACTGACATAGTCCTCCAGATTTTGTCTTGTGGCATATTCCACAGAGACATTAAAAAATCAGTAAATTACAAACCTGCCAAAAGTAAATAACATTGTTCAAAAAATCTTTGGAAATCTTCATATTTCTGAGTTGGATAATCCTATCCTGGACATGTTCTCCTACCATACTAATTTCTAACCCCAGATGGGACCTGACCTCTTATTGCCCTACATAGCCTTTTTCTTAAATGCCTAATTTTCATTAGACCCTCCCTAATTCCACAAATTTCTCATTCTAACACTCCTAGGCCAAGTTATGGTAAACCTTGTCTTGAGTTTGCTAGGAACAGAGAGGCTTCCACTGTTAAGGTACACGCACACACACGCACTGAAATAATTCAAGAATTACTACTTGGCAATGTTGTCATCCATCAGGTTGTACAATTATTGGCTTGTGATGTCAGTGTACTCCACATAAGATGCAGATTGGCGGGCCCCAAAGGATAATCACAGTGACAGCATATCAATATCTTTGTTAACATTCAATACGGGCTTTAAAGAGGTAAATGGTATATATGCAAATATATTAAACACTCCATTTCTTAATTCATATAAGGAGAAAAGCAAATAAACTATATCTAAAAGATATTGAGGATTGATCAACTCTTTTTTAAGTGTGTTTTCTCTGGAGTTATGATATCAAAACTCTGATCAAAGACATAAACATGAAAGAAATCAAATACAGAACATTTAAGATAAAAATCCTTCACAATAACTATATTGAATCTATAACATATATAGAATGGAAATTGAAGGGGATCCGTACATTTTTGTACTGAGATTAAAAAGGAAGATCAGGGCTTCCCTGGTGGCGCAGTGGTTGAGAGTCCGCCTGCCAATGCAGGGGACACAGGTTCGTGCCCCGGTCTGGGAGGATCCCACATGCCGCGGAGCGTCTGGGCCTGTGAGCCATGGCCACTGAGCCTGCACGTCCGGAGCCTGTGCTCCACAACGGGAGAGGCCACAACAGTGAGAGGCCCACGTACAGCAAAAAAAAAAAAAAGGAAGATCACAGAGTGAAATATTGCCAAAGCCAATTAACTGTTATTCAGCAGCCTTCTCCTATTGGCAGGAGGACATCTATCATGTTAGACTGCAGAAACTTAACGATAGTCAGCAAATCTAAGGATTTCGAACCCTTGAAAGACAGCCCTTCCTTTACATTATGCTATTATAGAGCTGATATACCCAGGTTCTGCTCCTACAAACTTCTGATTATAATCAGGCCCCCAAGTGAAGCTACAGAGACTACAGAGAACATATTGGTGGCAATAACAGGGTTCAGGTTAGCATCCTGGTTTAGTACAGTCTTTGGAATTTGTTTAAAGTAATTCTTCCCCTGAGAGATAAAGTCAGGTTTCTAAATTTGTAAAAATTTTCAAGCCTTTACCACTGAGACTGTACATGAGGAAAAAAAATAATGTAATAACTATCTATTTTGAAGGCAATTGGCTACTAGCTGCTCCTCCCTGGGACATCCTCCAAAATGCACGTTTTCTTATTCAAAATGTCTATAATTACGTCTGATAAATACATCATCAACATCATCATCAATGAATAGCAGTTGTATGCAGAGAAGTTCTACATATTAAAAGGCACAGCTTGTTACAGTTTGTGGCTCAATAAAGTCTGTGTTAGAAGGAACAATTTGCTTTGTGTTAGGATGGGAAAGATTGAAACTTAAAAAAAGTACTAAATTACTTCACCATAAAATAAAGAGCTAGCATTTGAAAGGTTCTAAATATCTTGGTTTTCAGTCCAACTTCTTTGTTTTCAATTACTGTGATTGACTGTCTCTCCCTACCCCCATCCTCATGAGATTACTGATTTCAGCCTACACTAAATTGTCCTGGCATCCTTACTTGGGGAACAAGGGCAGTAAGGGGAAAGGGAACATGAACTGACTTTGCTATTAAATAGTGTTTCTACAGCCTTTGCCAAAGTTCCCTACCAATATTATTTGGAGACATTCAATTAGAACTAGATGATACATTTTGTGAGAACTAAGATGTTGGAAACCTATTAAGTTTCTGGAGTCTAAGGGGATGATGGTGAACAGAGTCCTGAATAAACTGGGATAAAACTGAAGTAAAAAATCTTTCTGGCAAGTAAAAATGAAATATTGCCATGTTCTGACAACAAGGAAAGGAAATGAGAAAATAAACATGTGAACAAAGAAAAACATGCTGAGGTCCCAGAAGAGACACAGATTAGGGAGGGTATGATTAAACGGAAACTTTAAATCATCAGCTTTTGTTTCTTTTGCATTAAATTTTTCACTTAAACATTGCACTGAATACAAAGAAGCATTACCATTTAGAGTTATTTATGAAGAGTAACCATACGTTAGGATAGATTAAAAGAAAAGGAAGCATTTACATGTTTTTGTCAATACATACATATCTTAGCAAGTCAATATCAAATGTTATGATTATTATACGCTATTTTGATTAAACAAAAAGCCATTAACTAATTTTGATTTTGACTTGCAGATATTTATTCATTATATAGATTTATTAATTTTGACTTAATAAAATACTGAGATTTAAAAATAAATTGAAACAATGGTGAATTCACTAAAATTAAGTGATATAATATTTCAGTAAGTACTATACCAAATAACCAAGATCAAAGAACAGTTGTTTGTAAAAGAGAAATCAGGGAGGATAGAGAGACAAAAAAATGTGCATTTATTTTTTCTAATGTCAATGATATGTGCTAGATAGCTCAACCCCAAAAATATTAGAAACTGTTCCATCAGTTTAATTAGGAAACACGTAAGAAAACAAAAATTGAAAAGGTCTATATTAGGGCAAGTTACATTAGCAGCTGTAACAAGCAATTCAAAATCCCAATGGCTTAACACAATAAAAATTTATATCTTGCTGACATGACTACCCAATGCAGGTCAATGAGTTTACTGTCTTCCAAGTAGTTATTCAGGGATTCGAACATCTTTCATGCTAGAACGTCACCATCCTCACCTTTGTCACGGTGGATCTTCTGTTGACAGATTAAGGGAAGAGAAAGAATATGAAGAAAGTATGCTTATTCTTCACTGAATTTGACCAGATGCTGCACATGACCTTCTCTGCCCGTCAGTTGGCTAGAACTAGCCAAATGACCCAAGCTAGAGTCAAATAAATTGGAAAATTTATTTTAACTGAATACCCAGGAGGAAAACGAGATGATTTGGTGAATATATGAAATTGTCTTAGCCATCATGCTTAATCAGACTAGAGTTTCATTCTACGTAATACTTATTTCTCACAAAAGTGAGAGAAAATTATAATAAATGCGGCTGGAATTTTACACTCTACCTACAGCCCTGTTATGTGATTTCTTTTTATACTTGTCAATTTCAGGGACTGACTGGCTGCCAAGTGCTACCACCGGGCAACATGGCCTTGGTAGGGTGTTCAGCCTTCAGGGTCAGCAACTGACTAACATGATCAGTCACCATCAGAGCTGATGGTAGGTTGATAAATGACACCAAGAAAAAAAAAATCACGTGAGGCTTAAAATATGTACAAGGAAGTCCATTTATGAATTTATAATGTGAAGTCATTCCCAGCGATGACAATGCTCACTGTTCCTATCCAGAGCTCCTCTTCCTCAGAATGAAGATATTTAAGAAGTTAGATTATTCAGCATGATTTTTTTTTTTTTTTTTTGGCTGAGTACAGAGTCAGTAAATGTTAAGGGCGTTGTGCAGTTCTGTGGCAACGATAATCAAGTTCACATCCTGGCCTTACTACATAGAAGCTATGTGACCTCAGGCAGTTTATTTAACCCTCCCTCCTTCCATCCTCAGTTTACAAATCTATTAAATGTGCACAATTATTGGTACAGATTTTTGTGCTGTATATGTGGCTATTTAACTAATATCTATTTCCCCATGAGGGTTAATGTTATATACCTTATTGTTGTTTTTTCATCATTATATTTGGTGGCTTAAAACAACCATTTATTTAGCTCACAATTCTGCAGTTCAGCAATTTGGGCTGTGCTATGCTTCTAGTTTGCACTGGGCTCACTCATATATCCCCAACCAGCTGTTGGGTTGGTTCAGGGATGGATGGACTAGGTGGGCCTCAGCTTACATGGCTTTCCTGTACTCCATATGCTCTGTCATTTTCCAACAGGCTGGAGCCAGCTCATTCATATGATGACTGGGCAGGGTTCCTAGAGATCAAATGAAAACATGAAATATTTCTGGAGAACTACCCTCAAAACTGACACAACAATACATTCTATTGACTGAAGCAAATCAGAAGGCCAGTCTAAATTCAAAATTCAAGGGATGAGAAATGACCCTCTACTTCTTGATTGCAGGAGTTGAAAAGTCATGTTGCAAAGGATCTTAGAAAAGGAATAATTGCAACAATCCAAAAAAACCACACAAATCTACCATGAAATCAATGGTGGATGTGCCAAAAGAAGTACACAAAGCTCTGAGAGCCACTCATCAAACATGTTTGTCTAAGTCACAAAGATCATGAGATGTTTCCTTGAGGAAGTAAGACCTGAACTAGATATGAGGGGCAAATAAGCGATTACAAGGCAACTTTGGGAGGTGGTGGATATTATCTAATATCTTGATTGTGATGACGGCATCACAGATGTTTGCATATATCCAAACTCATCACACTGTACACATTAAATATGTGAAGTTCTTTGTATAGCAATTATACTTTCAATAAAGCTGTTAAAAATAAAATAAGGGAAAAAAAGCTGGGGAGTGGAGGGAGTTCCAAGCAGATGACTAGTGCATTCAAATGTCTATAGAAGAAGGAACATGGAGAGTATAAGAAACAAAAGATCGTCAGTGTAGCAAAAGAAAACAATTGGCAGGAGTTGAAGGCAGAGGACACTTGAAGGGCAAACCATGCAGGACTCTGTGAATCAAAGAGTTTTAAATTTATTTTAATAATAATAGCAAACCTTTCCATGGCACTTACTATGTGTCTGACATTATTCTAAGTGTTTTATGTGTATTAACGATTTCATCCTAACACCGCTGTAATATTTATATCAGGATTTTACAAATAAAGAAACTGAACTTCAGGGAGGTAAAGTAACTGCCTAAACACCGAGGCTAGATTCAAACTCATCTAGTCTGGATCCTTCCTCATAATCAATATGTTGCAGTGCTTCTTCAAGGCCATTGTTCTGTTGGTTATCAAGAGCAATAAAAAGCCACTGAAGGCTTTCAAACAGGGGTGGACATGATCAATTTTGTATTTTTAAGAGTTTATTCTCACTGAAGGTTGAATATATAGTAGAGGAGATCCCAACTTCCTGTAAGTAGACTATGACTGTATTTCAAGCAAGAGAACAAAGTAACTTAGATTATGGTGATGGTAATAGGGAGAAAAAACAATGGTGTTTATAGATGTTTAGAAAATACTAATGATGGGTAAAATGGACAGTTGATCATCACTTAAGTGTAATGTTTGGCACAGACATTCAGTCTGGTTGATTAGACAATTATAAAGACTGGTGAACCTTCCATCATTTACAAATTCACTTATTCATTTAGTGATCCTTTCACTCATTCATAAAGATAGGAATCAAATCTGAGTAACAAATTCTTTCATAGCATTCTTTCCATCACACATATATTACATTTTCATTGAGTTCCTCATTGGAAACAGTGCAGATTAAACGCACAGATGAAAAAATATTAAAATATCAAAAAACAAAATACATTCGTTTTTATTAATTCAAACACAATGCTTAACAGCACAAATGGTTTGTGACTGCTCTGAACACGTGTGAGCCGCATGCTCAACAAGAGGTCTCTACGGAAGGAATCAGTGGTGAATGAGCCAGTTAGGAAGAAGTGTGACTGCTGTTTCTGAACATACTAATTTTCATATTTTTACTCTGAAATTAAGATAAATAAGAGGCTTAACGGTAGTAATATGGTTAATATGGCTGTATGGATCACTTATATGTGCTTTTTGCTAAGGGACAAATGGAGATTTGATTGAAATTTGTTTTTTGTTTTTTTAAGTTAATTTTTATCGGAGCATAGTTGATTTACAATGTTGTGTTAGTTTCAGGTGTCCAGCAAAGTGAATCAGTTATACATATACATATATCTACTCTTTTTTAGATTCTTTTCCCATATAGGTCATTACAGAGTATTGAGTAGAGTTCCCTGTGCTATACAGTAGGTCCTTATTAGTTATCTGTTATATATAGTGTGTATATGTCAATCCCAATCTCCCAATTTATCCACCCCCCCCTTTATGTTATTGTCACTTAAAATGTTGCTGAGCACTTTTATAGGAAGATTCTTCTATGGGCAACTTTGCTGACTATTGGAGAATAAAAGTCTCAAATCTCTTGCAGTATTATTAATAACAATATAAATATTGCCGGTAAAAGTCTGAGTACACATCATCTGGTACAAAAAACTGTAACTGACTCACTTTCTATTGAGATTCCTTATTTCTCCAGGAGCAGAAACTTCATCTAAGACACCTCGGGGTCATTTCAGCCCTGATTTTCCTGAGATTGCACTGAGGTGCTGGGTTGCTTCTGTGGAGTCAAGTCTGTGCTGGGTGTGGAGGCTGAGGCAGGGTGGAGGACTCCTCTTGGCACTATGATCTCTCCAGCCTGCCATCTGGTGAGACGTCACTCTACCCAGGTCACTGTCTATGCGCTATGCATTTGTCATCCCTGGTAGAGATACACCTCTCTCGTGGACACGGAAAGTGCTTCTAAACACAGTCCGCATGGCATCAGTCATCTAAAGGACAGTCAGTAAACAAGAGAATAGAATGAGACGAAAATCAACTCAAAGATGTACCCTGCTGGTACTGGGTCAAGAAGATAAGCAAGTGCAGTGATAGCTAAGCTCAAGGTCACATGTGGGAGTGACCCTGTATTATGTTTTTAAACTTTAGGGAAATATAATGATTAGATCAAAAAGTCAATTCAGTAGGGAGCAAGTCTGAGTAAAATAAGGCGGCAAAGCGAAAAAGAGTGGAGAAAAACTCCAAAAGAATGAATACTTATATCAGAGGCTCAGATGTTTGCATTTGAGTGTTTCCAATTGTAGCCTGAGAAAGGGGGGCAGGGATATTTTCTGGCCATTTGTGTTTATTCCCCAATTTAGGTTTCTGCAGCATAAGCATAAAAGTCTGCCACACGGAGAGCCAGGTGGTCACGTTTCCTTGGCCTCATTTCTCTGCGTGCATTGCCTCACAGCTTCACATCATGGTATGAAAATTGTTAAAGAGGAAAAGATGACAGAAGCCTAAATCATTTCTATTCAATGTGAGAATAAATGGTGTCTGCAATACAAAAGGCTCTCCAGACACAGTACTTTGAGGTTACAGTTCTGTAATTTTGCTGAACTGAAAAAAAATCCCTTTCCTTTGGTCTTAAAATTTATTCAACATTCACATTTTATTAGCAAGTAAGCATGAACAAAACAGCTTTTGATAAACACAAAAGTTATTTTGCCTCATTATATTGAATGACAAGTGAGACCTTACAGCTTCACGTCAAATCGGTGGAAAAATAATTATCTGTAAAAAGTATGTGCAAACATTTTTCTACAAAGCTAAAGATTCAAGGCAACGTGTCTGGAATGTGTTTCTCCCTTTAGGCTGCCTCCATTCCATGAAAGATCTGTCTCAATTTCCGCTCTTCCCAGAGCCTCCTTTTGGTCTCTCTGCAAATCCATTCCTTCTGAAACTGCCTCCTTCCGACCCTGCAGATGGAAACCGTATGTTTCTCTGTTTAGGGAAGTGTGCCTAATCTTCTCAAGCAGAGATTTCTGGACACGTTTTATAATATCTTCATGTATGGCTTCCTAATGCACCAAATACACTGTAATGTGCTTTTGGTTTGCTTTCAATTCATTAATACATTCGTTGATTTTTTCTCAGCAAAATCTCTAAAATTAAGCATAGAGCTGTGAATTAGATTTATTTTGGACAAGCAAAATTTTTTTATTATTTTCAGTAAGTACTTGTTGATCACCTACTATGCTACAGCCTTGAGGTACAAAGATAAAAGACATAACTCAAAGCGTACCATCAAGTAGGCTTGGGTTGGCGGAAACCTGATGGAATCAATCCCATACAATGTAGGAAGGGCTGAAATGGAGAAACTACAGAAGCATAGAAGGAGACACATCCAGAAAAGTAAACTGACAAAAAAAGTTTAGCATTCCTTAAAAGGATAATTTTCATTTGTGAAGGAATGTATTCAAGTGTATAAAAGTGACATTAAATCATAAGTCTATCTTAAACTTTTATGGTTAACGGAAATATCTACCTAAAATATTCAGAAAATATCTAGCCTAATTATGTACTTATCTTACACATGAAAGTAATAGCTTGCATATCATTTTGACATTAAATAAGTTAGAAAGCAATTTGTGTGTTTTGCTTTTTTTTTTTTTTTTTTTTTTGCGGTACGCGGGCCTCTCCCGTTGCGGAGCACAGGCTCCGGACGCGCAGGCTCCGGACGCGCAGGTTCAGCGGCCATGGCTCACGGGCCCAGCCGCTCTGCGGCATGTGGGATCTTCCCGGACTGGGGCACGAACCCGTGTCTCCTGCATCAGCAGGCGGACTCTCAACCACTGCGCCACTAGGGAAGCCCTGTTTTGCTTTTTTAATGAAACCAAATAAAGGATGGCAAGAATCAGGAGGCCATATCAAGGTGATAAAGCGAGAATTTGGAATTTCTGGGATGCCATGAAAAAACTAGGCCTCAAAGGGTGGTTCCTACATGTTGATAACTAATTGTCTTGAACAGATTTCCTGCCCAAAGTTACAAGGTCGGCAGGAATGTAGGGTAGGGAGGTAGGGGTTTACTAAGGGATACAAAGGAACAGACTGAGATAAGGAAAGAAAGTTGAGAGTAACGGGTTGTTTTAAATGCAAACAGTGTTCTTAGAGGCAACAACTCACTACATAAAATATGCAAGTAAGAAGAGAAAAGCAAGTGTAATCTAAAACAGTAGCCATGAAAAAAACCTTTGAGAAGCTTTTCAAATTTTATAAAAGTGCCTCCTATTGTCAAAGCTCTCAAAAAGGTCAATTTTAATACCCAAATATTATTGGTAATATTTGTTATTCAAATAATAGTGAAAATATATGAGAAATAGCATTCCATGATCAAATCATGTAGTTTTCTTGTCTCCATATATTTTATTTTAGTACAAAGGATACTTTTCACTAAAAATGCAATTGAAGGAAGTGTAAGCCATTGTAAAGGAACAGCGTATTTCAATCTAGAAAACCAAGGATTAAAAGGACTTGAAAATACACATCAATTTCTTATTGGTTATTGTCTACAAGAAGAGTAGAACTGGGGCTGCAGGATGAAGGGGACTTTGGATTTTACTCTGCACACTTCTGGATTAATTTGAATCTTTCACAACAATAATATATTCTTGCAATGGTAGGTATTTAGAAAACAATAAACGAGGTTATTTTTAATGTTGTAAAGAGCAGTAAGACCAAAATTAAAAAGGCATTGGAAACTATTACTAAGATTTGAGAAACAAAATTAATTAAAAACAATAACAGTAACTGGAACCGCATGGACCTTCCCAGGCAAGCAGGCGTCCCACCTTGTTCAACTTCAGAACACCAGCGACCTCTTGCGGCAAAGATGGATACATTTTAAATTTGTGTAACTGCCACAGAGGGTGATTGAGAAGGTTGCCTGATGAAATTCTGCTTCTTTTTCAGATTGAAATAGCGACAGCGATACCTTCGGGGAACAGAGAGCTCCTCACCCCGCCACTACAGCCAAAGGATGCTGAAGAGGAAGAGGAAGAGGAGTCCACCCCCAGACTGATTGACGGCTCTTCTCCACAGGAGCCTGAATTCCCTGGGGTTCTGGGCCCACACACCAATGAAGGTCAGGTCCATCAAAGCTGGATTGTAATGAAGTCCACTTGTACATTCCTCAAAATTGCCAAGCTCCAACTCTGCAGGGAGCCCCCATGACCCAAGGAGTAAACTTTGTTATAGGCTAGGTTTGAAGCAGGAGATATACATGTATTTGGTATTAAAATATAAAGCTGTTTTAATACTTCTGCTTTGGCATGATGGAAATGATCAAATAACCAAAGATTTGGGGTCAAAATATTTTTCTGGCATCATTACTCAGAAAGCTTTGTGGTGGAATGCATTTCTAGAACAAACGATACACTATCAGCAAGATCAGAGTCCGTGTCTGAGAGATCAGGCCCCAGCAGTTCAAGGAGATCAAGTGATGATGGACGACGATGATGATGGTGATGATGGTGATGATGGTAATATTATTTTACATTGATTGAGCACATGCTTTCTGTGGGCCATAATGCTCAGCACTTCACATTATCTCGTTTGACTGTTGCAACCTCCTTGTGAAGGTATTAGTATTATTTTTTTCATTATTACCAAGGAAACTAGCTCAGAGAGCATAGGAACTTTCCAGAGATCAAATAGCTATTAGGTTCACACACTGGGTTTGAAGCCTGTTCTGATTCTTGTCTGTGTACTTATTGGAAAACAGGCTTCTTTTCACTCAGTTCTGGGAAGCAGCAGGAAAAGGAAAAGAGAAGAAAGTATTTCATAACATCGGACTCCATCTAGTAGGGCCTGAAGTTGATGTAAACCATGGCCTTTTATTTAGGTCATGAGAAGGAATTCCTGGTGCTGAGCCTGATTCTATGATTTGTTGGTATTTCATGTTAGAATTTGCCAGTGTCAACCTTGGGGGCTGTTCAAGTGGACTCACACCAGAACACTATTACACACTTGGAGAATGGTGTTGTGAGGGGGTACAGAGTTCCCATTGCAAAGGTTTGGTTAGTATCAAGAGTCTCTGTACTAGAAATTCTGGAGATACAAGACTTGTCTTAAAATGACTACTGTTTTCACAGATATTTCTGTCTAGTACATAGAGACAGACATGTAAACCAACTTAGAGACAGTGATATGTTACAGGTAATATAAGAAAAGTTTGTACAGAACACACTAAGAACAGAAGAGAGGAAAGAGCATTCAAATCCCAGCTTTGAGACTTTGCTAGATATACAGTCTTGAGCAAAGCAGTCAGTATTTTTTTGCCTTTGTTTTCTCATCTAAAAAATGGGATAATAAATAATAGATCTTACCTCATAGAGTCGTTATAAGGATTAACTGAACGAAGTTAGTACCTGGCCCACAGTAAACATCATAAATGTTAGTTATTCTCAATACTCTATTCTTGATAGAAGAGTACATCTTTTGTTTTTGTTTTTTTTTTTGCGGTATGCGGTCCTCTCACTGTTGTGGCCTCTCCCGTTGTGGAGCACAGGCTCCGGACACACAGGCTCAGCGGCCATGGCTCACGGGCCCAGCCGCTCCGCGGCATGTGGGATGTTCCCGAACCGGGACACGAACCCGTGTCCCCTGCATCGGCAGGTGGACTCTCAACCACTGCGCCACCAGGGAAGCCCGAAGAGTATATCTTTTTTGTTTACTCTCAACAAACTTTTCAGTGTGCAATACAGCATTGTTAACTATAGGAACCGTGTTATAAGCAAATGTCTAGAACTTAATTCATCTTACATAACTGAAACTTTATACCTGTTGAACAGCTGTCTCTTTCCCCCTCCTTCCAGTCCCTGGTAACCACCAATCTACCCTCTGCTTCTGTGAGTTTTTAACTGTTCACCAATAAGTAGTGTAAAAATGTTGTCTTTTGTGAAATGCTGCCTATACGCCAGCCACTAAAGTGTTTTATGTACATCAGCTCTTTGAAGAGATACAACAATACTAAGTACTAGTTACTGTTATCTTCGCTTTATAAATAGGAAAACTAAAATTCCAAAATACTATAAAAGTTGTCCAAGGTCATGGAAGTGGTACGTAGGGGCGCTGGCATGAAAACAGAGGCCACTAAGCCCTTTCTTTAATGAAGACACCATATTCTTTCCACATAGTCAACTTTCTATGAAGTAGCAGAACACGCTACAGACAGAACCAGGGAGATACACACACAGTGAGAAGGAAATGTATATATCCAGCAGAAAGTCCTCAAAATAGGGAAATTAAATATCTCTAGAACATTACTTACTTTTAAGTAATTTCAGATCTTTCAAAAGTTGACTGATCTGGCATCATTACCTAATGAGCCAGGAACAATAGAAGAGCAGAATGTCCAATCTTTTTAAAAGCTTTAGTAAAACTTATGGCTCAATAATGTCAGTTTTGAAACAATATAAGAAAAATTATGACTTAAAAAAACTTTTTGTCTCTAAAGGAGTCTGAGAATAAGTAATGAAGTTAAAATTTTAATTCACTTTTTACTTTCCAAAGAGGAAGCATCTCTCGAAATTCTAAACTTTAAAATTAAATTTAAATCTTATAAATTTATCAAAGGCAAATAGTTTGGAAATATTTAAAACATTAAAAGTCAAAATATTATTTGTTACTATGAATATCAATTTCTAGAAATAGTATTCTGAAGCCACATAAAGTACGCTTGAGTTATGAGTGGAAAAAACTAGAATTAAATAATAACTGGTGTGACTATATATAATTACCCTAAGTGATTATTAAACTAGCATGACCATGAATATATAGAACAAAATGCTTTACTTTCTAAAAACTGTGATAAGTAGCAAATACTCATTTACAGTGATTAGAAAAATTAGCAAGTACTAAATAATGCATAGCTCTCCCTTAAAATTTTTTCCTAGATTTACATTCCTAAAATAGTTTTCATTCCTGAAGTTGTTATTATACGTGATTTTTCTATTTAACAACAGTAATAAGACCTTAGTAGGTGCATTACCAGTTCTTGATCTCAAACCACGAATGGCTCCTTCAACAAAGGCTGCCAAATGTCCCGATTTGCCTGGAAGTGAAGGGATCCCAAGACCGGGGGCTTCCAGTGCTAAAACTAGCAAAGTCTCAGCTAAATGGGGATGAATTGACACTGAGCAATCCCAAGAAAGTCTTCCATCACTTTCTTCTTCTATCTCTCATGGCTAGTTCACTTTCCCCATCAATCTCATGTCTCACAACTTTTTTCTCCTCCTCCCTAAACCCCTCAAACTCATCAGAGAGCTTAGCCGCCTCCTTCACAAAGAAAATGCAGTCTTCTGGTCAGCAGTTCTTTGGTCTTTCTGTTTGCAGACATATAATTTACCTACATCTACATCCATGCATCTACTCCTATTACAACAGAGGAACTGTCTGTCCTCCCACATGTGGGATGTAAATTCTTCCGATTGTGTTTTTTTCCCCCTACTACACCTATGATTATCAGAATTTTGCATTCTTTTTCCAGTAACAGTGGTAGAATTACATTAATTCATAATTTTTCCAGGGTATGACTAGTGACCAGAAGCAACTAGGAAAACTGACAAATTATAGAACAAACTTTCTCTCAATGAACTAAATGATACATACAGGGATTGAGCTAGGAACCTTGGTTTCACAGAGGCGTCCTTCACACCACAGATTTTAAATTAAACTGAAACCTTCATTCTTCCCATTGTGTTTTGAGTCCCATTTCCTGCTGCCCTCTCAGTATCCTTTTTATATTCAGTCTCTCTTCCTCTGGATTCTTTTCTTCAAATCTCTCCCACTTTAGTCCATTTCCTCATCATACACACCACAAATACGTCTTCTTATAGTTATCACCATCTTTCTTTCCTTTTTCTTTACAGTCAAACATCTCAATAGCATGGTTTGTATGTGCTGTAACTATTTCCTCACCTCTAACTTCCTCCTTCGTGGCTGTAATCCAGCTTCCAACCTCATCACTCCACAGTGTTTACTGAAGTTTCCTATAATCCCCACAGTAACTAATCCAAGAGACATTTTTCAGTCCTTAACTGACATCTCAGGAGGCTTAGATTATTTTCTATTCCCTATTCCTTCAAACTAACTCTCCACTTGGCCTCCGTAACATCGTCCATCCTATTGTCCTTCTTTTCTTCCGGCCATTTCTTCTCTATCTCCCTTGAAGCTCACTGTCCTCTACATGACCAATGAACAGAGTGCAAAGGACGGGTAGGAGTGTGTATGTACGGGGGTGATAGAAAAAAATAGATTAATAAATGGAGATATAATCCAGCCTGACAACTCTTTTGGATCTGTTGTCTTTTCTATCACCATTACCCTAGCCAAGCAACCGTCATCTTTTATCTAGATAACTCATCTCCTCTCTGCCTACTGGCCCTCCATCAGTCTTCCAGCTTACCTTCAATCAGCGTGACATCTTAACATGCAAATCTGATCATGTAATACCCCTGCCCATCCTTAAGATAAGGAACAAAATCTGTAACACAGCCTATAAGGCCCGTGTGTGTTATGTCTTAAACATTGCAATGCTCGCTGTACTGCAGCTACAGGGACCATCTTTTGGTTCCTCCAAAGTGAAGGGACTTGGCACCTGCTGCTTCCTCTGCCTGCATGCTCTTCCCTGTCACCTGCATAATCAATTCTTGTTCTTCCTGCAGATTTCAACTCAATTATCACCTCCTCAGAAAACGATGACTCTCAGACTGAATCAAATTCCTGTAGTTTATGCTCCTATGATATTTCTTGACATTTACCACAGTCATCATTTTATTTATTTGTGATTAACATTCATCTTACATAGCAGATTACAAAACAGAACTGTCTCTTTGGCTCACCACTGTTTCATCAGCTAGCACAGTGCCATTTACAAAGAAAAGATTTAATAAATGCACATTGAGTGAATTAATATTAATGATCATTGCCCTTTTTCTTGATTTTGTTTCAGTGGGTTGTTTAAATATTGAACGAAAGACCTAATAAAAATATTATATGTGATGTTTTAAATTTATAAAAACCACAATGTTAATATTTACATCTGAAAATAGAATTTCCAGTAAATATAAGAGCAACAACCATGCAATATTCACTCAGTAATTTAAAATAAAATTTTAAAGCATTACAAAGAATATACTAATTATTGGGGTAGCCTTAGTTGGTATATTTGACTTTAATATTCCATTTAAAGAAAACTATATGAGAAAATATTAAATATGCCAGAATAGTCTGAGATGCGAATCTTGTTTAATAAATATTCGTAATCACATAATTTGTTAGAAGTTGCTTTTGTTGCTTACATATATTGTTTGCCTCTTTTAGACTTTCCAACCTGCCTTCTGTGTACTTGTATAAGTACCACTGTATACTGTGATGACCATGAACTTGATGCTATTCCTCCGCTGCCCAAGAACACTGCTTATTTCTATTCCCGCTTTAACAGAATTAAAAAGATCAACAGAAATGATTTTGCAAGCCTAAGTAAGGATGATGGCACTAATACCCTTCTCTTTACAGACTTTTCCTAAAATGTTTGCACTGTGAAATGTTGGTACTGAAAATGAAACTTGAATATCAAAATATGACTCAAATCAATTATTTTTACTTTTGAAGGTTTGTTTTATGATGAGAAAAAATGGTTGTTATGAAAACTATAAAGGTTGTTATGAAACTATATAGTTGTTGATACTCTCAAACTATTTTCAAATAAAGAAAAATCACAAATAATTCTATTTTATAGGTTAAATCTCATTATCATGTTGTAACAATAAGAGTAGAAAGTCATGGTCATATATTTACTAGGATCTGGCTTGTTTGAATAGACTTCCAGTAAAGCACAATTGCTTTATGACTGATGAATGCAAACCTAAATTCTGACTTTATAATTGTTGTCAACTTTGAAGAATTTTGGTACTTGTCTTCATTAAGTGTTTTAATCATTCGAAAGTTTCTTTTTAATGCTTTTGTATTTTAATGCTAATGCATCTATTACTATTAGAAAATACAATAATCTGCCATCAATGAGAAAAATGTTTTAAATAGAAAATCCAGACAAAGTTTATGAAGAATATAGGGAAAAGACCAGTTAAATATAATGAGTCAGTTTCTTTGCTAAAGTTACACTTTCTTATAAGAGCATAAATATGAATAGTATTTGGGGGAAACAATTAAATTTTTATGAAGTTGTTAGAAATAATTGTTTCATTAGTTGTCCATTGCTAATTAAATTCATATTTATATTTGCTTGTATATGGGAAAGTTTATATTCCTATTTTTATGTGAGCAAAACATATTCAAGAATATTTAACTACTTCCCTCATTTTTTTCCAGATGATCTAAGGAAGATTGATCTGACCTCAAATTTAATATCTGAGATTGATGAAGATGCATTCAGAAAGCTACCTCGACTCCGAGAGCTTGTCCTGCGTGACAACAAGATAAGGCAGCTCCCAGAATTGCCAACCACTTTAACATTTATTGATATTAGCAACAATAGACTTGGAAGGAAAGGAATAAAGCAAGAAGCATTTAAAGTGAGTTTTGAGTTTGAATATGAAAGACTTTCATCTTCCCATTCCCTTTGCTATCAATGACTAGCCTTTTTATTTCCACAAAGGGATTCAATTTGATGAGAGTTTTAACTCCTAAAATAAACTTTACAACACTATGTATCATGCTTTGGGGAAATACTGTGTTCTGGTACATTCTGAGGCTGCTCAATCACCAAGAACAGAAAGCAGAGCTGGAATAAGAAGTGCGTGGCTATCTGGAGCACCACTCTATAAATTGCACCTGGAAATGCTGTAAGCTGGGTGAATTGTATTTACCAAAAATGCCACTTAACAAGAGTATCTTATGTGGTTGGAAGGACAACTACTTGTACAGAGTGTGGGTGGTGCCTTTGAGGGTAGAAACCTTCTAAATTATTTTGTAAGGAGAATGGATTCAGTTAATCTTATGCATTTTGTTTTTTAAGTGAAGGAAACAAGTTTGGGGTTAGAGTGACTTGCTTGGAATAACAGCATAGAATCTGAGAATAGTAACCAGATTGGCTTTCTTACCCACTCTTACTCCATTCAAGCTGCTCCTCTAAATATATGTTGAACAAACAAATTTAAACTACTGTTTGAAGGGACATCACATTACTTCCATGGAGGCTACAGGGGGTTACATGGACCCGTTAGCACTGAGCAATGGTGGAAACCCTGTCTCTCCACTAGCTCTCCTGTGACACCACCCTGGTGGGCAAGGAAGTTAGGGCACCTCATTAGAGCCTGGCAAAGGTCAAAATCTAGTCTCTCCACTCAGATTTTGTTGGCATGGGTGGTAGTGAGTCACAGTTTGTCCTGTGATGTTTGGCTAGAGTAGACCTGTTATTATCTAAACTTATTCTGTCTTGCTAGGCTGCCCTTTACCTGGTACTTGGGCTGGAGCAAGATTTTGTTGGGGAGAACTTTTCATTTCTCCATTCCTGTAACATGAAGGAAATTCTTGCTATGTCTCACCAAAATCCTCAAAATCCTATTGCAGAGTGTCTTCTGTGGGAAGTCGCTGCCTTGCTTAAATAGAGAAAGTTAGAGTGGGCAAAGAAAGCTTCTGCCTAGAGATTGAGAAACATGTTTCATTTGCATAGAGAGATATTTGCTTGCTATCAATTCTTCCAAAACTCATTTGAATTGTCCAGTAACACAGAAAACTAATTTGCCTCAATTTTACAAAACAAGACCTGAACAGGCATGTATTATTTCACAAATAGTTTCACAGACAGGGAATTAAAAATACAACTGTAGCACCACTAATTTTTATTAAGACCCTACATTTGGAATGTTTACAGGATATGTATGATCTCCATCATCTCTACCTCTCCGATAACAACTTGGAACACATCCCTCTGCCACTCCCAGAAAATCTACGGGCCCTTCACCTCCAGGTAGGCTTCTGCTAGTAAGTTATCCCCAACACCTCCATGGAAAACAGAAGCAAACAGGTGAAGGTGGGATGCAAAAGCTGTTTATAATGGCATGTTGATACACTGTGACAATTTTTCTTTTCTTTTCTCCTGTCTTTAATTCATTCTCTCAATCTGAGTACAAGGTAATTGTACATTCATGACTCTTATCTCTACTGATTTATTTCTGATGAGTTTAGTCTTTATTTTCATTCTTTGCCAAGTCATAATGCATCTTTTTGACATACAAAGCTTCTTTTAAAAAAATGAGAGCTTCATCTGCTGAAGAAATGTGTAAAGATTAGAAATGGAAGAGAAAAAGAGGGAAAGAAAAATCTGATTTGATTTCTAGCTTTCAGGGGGGGAAAAATGTCAGTTTTAGGTCTTGATTTTAGGTTCCATGTACTGAGGAAAATTCAATCCTAGGACATTCCTATCTGCTGAGAGATGACAGACTTCCATCTCTCTGGATTAAGAAAATGCAGTTTTTTCTAAACAAACATATTTGAAAGCTTGCATTATTTTAAATCCCTTTAAGCTACCTTTTATCTCTGAAATAATGAGTGAAAACACATTTTCAAAATGTTATGATCTAATATTTTCTAAATATATTAAAAATACGATCAATTAAAACAAATGTTTTTGGTTGTTGAAACAAAGAAAGATAAATTATTTCAGATATGAGTAACTTTTGTTCTACAGCTGTAATCAATGTAATAATTTCATCTGTGGAATAAATCTGTAGGGAACACAACCATTATGTGCTCAAAGACACGATATCATGGTGTAATATTACAATCTTTTAGCAAAAAATAAAGTATAGACCATCACAAGAAGTGATTTTGCTATGTGAGAGCAAGTTTGATTCTTTTTTTCTCTGTGGACCCTGTAATTATTTACCTCTGTGAATTTTCTTTTATTCCTATTTATATCTTTCCATACTTCTTTTTGGTGTCTTTTTGTGAATATCTGTCTATGAGTCTTGTCTGAGTCTGTCACTTTTGAGAGTTTTTCTGGCTGTGTTAACTTCCTTAATGTGTATTCTCTTTCTGGTGCTCGTCCTGTTTCTCTATGGCTCTCTCTTGGTCTCTCTTTTTCTGGGGGTGAATTTCTATAAATATGAGGATTTCTTGACTTGTTTAGGATTGGAAGAGGATTTTCAAGGGCATCCTCAGGGTAATTTTGGAATTTTTTTCCAATTCTGAATTAAATTTTATTATTATTGTCTTTGCTGATATTAACTTCTACAGAGTAACCAGGTCTCTGATGTTATATTTAAACTGAATGCGCTTGTATATACAATATAAGATTTTTTTTGAAGTAATTGGCTTTACAGTCCCTATTCTAAGGTTTAAAAAGGCATTAAGTGAACCTTTTAAAATATTTCTCTTTCACAATCACCTCAGCAATATCCAGTATAAAGCTGTTTTTAATTTAAATTATCTTGATTTTATATTCATTTTAATGCTCATATAAAAATCTCCTTTTTTGATTCATTTGAAAAATGTTTTTCAACATATGGTATAATAATTAAGAATGACAACTCTGGCAAAATCAGACTCCCTGGGCTGAAATTCTACTTGACACTATTTAATGATTAGACAAATATCTAAACCTCCCTGCGTCTCAGTTTTAGTTTATAAAGTGGGTACTGCATTTACTGATACATGAGAAGTATCACTTAAAGGTGAGGCATGATAATTATTAACAATGTGTATCTATTACCTAGCAAAGAAAATAGTACAGTGCATAGGCACTAAATCTGTATTATTCCTCATGGGCACTTTGTAATCATAGAGTCAATCCATCAGAAAGATGTAATGCTTATAAACACATGCACCTAACAACAGAGTCTCAGAATTTATAAAGACTACACTATCGGAATTAAACGGGGAAATAGACAATTCAACAATAATAATTGGATTCCTCAATACTCCACTTTTAATAGTGGATAGAACAACTAGCCATAAGATCAACTAAGAAACACAAGACTTGAGCAACATTATACACCAACTAGCCCTAACAGTCATCTATATAACATTCAACCCAACAACAGCAGATATACATTCTTCTCAAGTGACAAGGAACATCTCCAGGATATACAATATACGAAGCCACAAAACAGGTCTCAACAAACTGAAAAGAATTGAAATCATACAAAGCATTTTTCTGATTACAATGAAATTAAAATAAAAATCAACAACAAAGAAAACAGGAAATTCACAAATATGTAGATATTAAACAACACCTTCATTAATAAGCCATGGATCAGAATAGAAATCTAATAAATTAGTTCAGCAATATGACAGTTCACAAAATCAATACATAAATACTAATGTATATGTATATACTAGAAATGAAAAATCTGAAAATAAAATTAAGAAAACAAGCTTATTTGTAATAAGAAAATATGTAAAATAAGAAAACAAACTTATTTATAATAGTCGCAAAATAATAAATTACCTAAGACTAATATTAATAAAAGAATGCAAAATTTGTATACTGAAAACTACGGCATATTGTTGAAAGACTTCTGCACAGCAAAGGAAACAATTAACAGGGAGAAGAGATAACCTATGGAATGGGAGAAAATATTTGCAAATCATACATTTGAGAAGGGGTTAATATCCAAAATATATACAGAACTCAAACAACTCAATAGGAAAAAAACAAATAAGCTAATTAAAATATTGGCAAAGGAGTTGATTAGACATTTCTCTAAAGAAGACATACAAATGGCCAATAAGTATGTGAAAAGGAGCTCAACAAGACTAATCATCAGGGAAATGCAAATCAAAACCACAAAGAGATGTCACCTCACACCTGTTAGAAGGGCTATTATCAAAAAGACCAAAGTTAAGTGTTGGCAAGGATGTAGAGAAAAGGTAACCTTTGTACACTGTTGGTGGGAATATAAGGTGATACAGATATGGGAAACAGTATGATATTTCTTCAAAAAAAAATTAAAAACAGAACTACCATATGATTCAACAACCCCACTTCTGGGTATATGTCCAAGGGAAATGAAATAAGTATCTTGAAGTTATCTGCACTTCCATGTTCATGGTGTCACTTGTCACAATAGCCAAGATATGGAAACAACCTAAATGTCTGTCAATGGATGAATGGATAAAGAAATTGTGGTCTATGTATACAATGGAATATTATTAAGCCTGAGAAAAGAAGGAAATCCTGCCATTTGCAATAACATGGATGAACCTGGAGAAATAAGTGAAATAAGTCAGCTATAGAAAGAAAAATATTATATGATCTCTCCCATGTGTAAAATCTAAAAAAGTCAAGCTCAGAGAATGGTGGTTACCAGGGACTGGGGGGTGGGGGATATAGGGAGACATTGGTCAAAGGGTATAAAGTTTTAGTTATTCACAATAAACAAGTTCTGGAGGTGTAACATACAGCATGGTGACTGTAGTTAATAACACTATACCGTATACTTCTAATTTGTTGAGAGTAGATCTCTAGTGTTCTCACCAGACACATACACAAAAGGTAACTATGTAAGGTGATGGAAATGTTAATTAGCTTGATTGTGGTAACCATTTCACAATGTATACATAAATCAAAACATAATGCTGTACACCTTAAATATCTACAGTTTTATTTGTCAAAGGTACCTCAATAAACCTGGGGGGAAAGAGAGCTAAATAAAGGAAAGATATCCCCATATTCATGTTTGGAAGTCTTAATATTAAGATGGAAATACCCCCCAAATTGATCTACAAATATTTTAAGTAGAAACTCACAAGTAATTTATTAAATTATTTGAACTAATCAATGAGTTCAGCAATGTGGAAGGTTATAAAATCAACATAAAATATCAATTGTATTTCTATGCTAGCAATGAACTAAACCACAATGGGATACCACTTTACACCCACTTGGTTGGCTAAAATAAGAGACAGACAATTACAAGTTTTGCTTAGGATGCAGAGAAAAATGGAACCCTCATACATTACTGGTAGAGGTGTAAAAGAGTGCAGCTATTTTAAAAAGCAGTTTAATACTTCCTCAGAATATTAAACACAGAGTTATCATATCACCCAGCAATTCAACTCCTACGTACATATGCAAAAGAACTGAAAACATATGTCCACACAAAATTTGTACACAAATGTTCATAGAAGCATTATGCATGAGAGCCAAAAAGTGGAAACAATCCAAATTCCCATTACCTGATAAATGGATAAACAAAGATGTGGCATATCCATAGAGAAGAATATTATTGAGCAATAAAAGAAAAAGTACTGATACATGCTGCAGCATGTGCGAATCTTGAAAATACAATCCTGAGAGGAAGAACCCAGTCACAAAAGATGATATATTGTTTGATTCCCTTTGTGAAATGTCTAGAATAGGAAAATCCACAGAAACAGAAAGTAGTTTAGAAGTTGTCAGGGGCTAGAGGTTGGGGAAAATGGGGAGTTATTTCTAATATCTATGGGGTTTCTTTGGAGGATGTTTAAAATGCCCTGAAATTAAACTGTTGTGATCCTTATACAAGTCTGTGACTATATTGAAAACCACTGAACTGTACACTTAAAATGGGCGAATTTTATGGTATGTGAAATGTACTCAATAAAGCTATTTAAAAAAATCTAGGGCTTCCCTGGTGGCGCAGTGGTTGAGAGTCCGCCTGCCGACGCAGGGGACACGGGTTCGTGCCCCAGTCCGGGAAGATCCCACATGCTGCGGAGCGGCTGGGCCCGTGAGCCATGGCCACTGAGCCTGCGCGTCCGAAGCCAGTGCTCCACAACAGGAGAGGCCACAACAGTGAGAGGCCCGCGTACAGGAAAAAAAAAAAATCTAGTTCTGGGCCCTGCCCAGACCTATATCTTCCTGACATTTGCTCACTCTCTCCCTCACTTCACTTCAGCCATGTTGACTTTTTTTCCCATTCTTAAACTTTCCATACTAATTACTCAGAATTGGAACTTGGTGTTCTCTCTGCCTGGGATATTCTTGCCTCAGCTCTTTCCATGCCCATGTCTCCTTGTCACTCCATGCTCAGCTCCACTGTTGCCTCTTAAGATAACTTTTCACAGTCACCATCCTTTCTTCTGAGTTCACATCGTTTTTGGAAATAACTTGTTTTCTTTAAATTTGTTTTTTCACCTCCTTATTGTATATTCCCATTACTGAAGTACAAGCTCCGTACTTGTGTATTATGTTAATTGATTTATCCCCACTGCTTAGAAAGTGCTTGATGTATAATAATCACATAACGTGCATTTTTGGATGAGAGAAGGAATGAAAGAGTAAAAACAGGGGTGAAGCAAAATGGACTATATTATTAATCAATACCAAGAATATGTTATATCATGTCTAATCATTTATTTTAATCTTTTTTAGAATAACAACATTCTGGAGATGCGTGAAGATACCTTCTGCAATGTTAAAAATTTGACTTATATTCGTAAGGCACTAGAGGATATTCGATTGGATGGAAACCCTATCAATCTCAGCAAAACTCCTCAAGCCTACATATGCCTACCTCGTTTGCCTATTGGGAATCTTGTCTAATTGCAGATAATGGTCAGCGTTATGATGCCTGCTACAACAAAACAATTCTTACTGCTCTCTTCCAAAAGAAAACTCAGCATGATACTTTCAAAATGTGTTCTGAAAGATAATTACATAAAATACAGCTAAAAGTTATAATATATGATAGCAATTTAGGAATCTAAGAAAACACGAGATGAATCAGGAATAAACTAAAAGATGTACAGAAAGTGCAAAACTAAAAGATAGAAAATATTTCACAGATATTCTTATATGTCACATGTAATCTGCAAGTTTTAGGGATTCATATCCTCTATAATTTTAAATTAATCATATAATAAAAATTAAAAATTAACATTTTAGGTATATTGCCAAGATTTAAATGTTTTTAATTAAACTTTTCTCTCCTTTTTTTTCACTAAAACATGTTTCTTTTTTCAAATTCATGAAAGAAAATGAAGAAAAGAATAAAAATATTTGAAAATTATAATGGCTTTGTGGAAAAATATTCATTATAATCACAACATGCAAATAAGCATAATAATATACATAGCTTCAGTATTTGAAAAATATTTTATCATCTTAAAGACCTGCCAACTCATTTCAGACCTTTCCTAAACTGACACTAGCATATTTCTGTGCCTGTGAAAAAAATAAAATATACAAAATGGAAAACATAAACAATTATATGAAAATCACAGTAGGGAAGAAGTTGAGGAGTACCTTCTAGAAAAAGTTGATCTTTCTGAAATGTATGATAATAATACAGGCACTTGCTTAAAAACTGAAAGATAACGAAAGAGTATACAATGAAATGTGAGTTTCCTTCCAGCAGCAAACCCTAAGCTCCACTCCTTAGAAATAGTCAATGGTTTCTTGCATACTTTTATTAAGTTTTCCATAAGAAACAAAAACTTGCACATAAATAATTTCCCTTTTTTTACAGAAAAGTGTATGCATTTGCTACATGTATATATATACCACCAATATGTATGTATCAGTACATGTAAACATGGATTTTTAAGCACAAAAGATAATCACTATTCTGCACCTTCCTTGTTTCACTTAAAAATATTTCTTGGTGATGTTTGTCATATTGGCACATACAGCTCTACTGATTCTGAACAACACATATCAGCCCATTACATGGATATACATTGTTATAATAGGAGCCAATTCTCAGACACAAAATACGTACCAGGCATCTACTGAGGTGTTCTGCATGTATTAATTCACAACATCTTAGGAGCTGGAGATAGTAATGACTATTCCAAGTCACAGATCAGAGACAGAGCTTAAATAATTTGCCCTGGATTAAGGGCTGACTCCAAAGGTCTATCCTATTCCACTCCACTGTCCCGCCTCAAATACTATGAATGTAACTTTTCCCTGTTTTATAATACAAGAAAGTGGTGTACAGGCTGGACAGAGAAGTTGTTATGAACTGAATGTTTACCCCCAGAATTCATATGTTGAAACTCTAACCCTCAATGTGATGGTGTTTGGAGACAGGGCCTTTGGAAGTTTAATTAGGGTTAGATGAGGTCATGAGATAGGGTCCTCATGATGGGATTTGTGCCCTTATAAGAAGAGAAAGAAAAAGAGATTACTCTGTGTGTGTGTTTGTGTGTGTGTGCGTGTTTATGTATGTGCACATGCACTAAGGAAAAGCCATGTGAGGACATAATGAGAAGTCAGCCATGTGCAAGCCAGAGAGAGAGCTCCCATTAGAAACCAAATCAGCTGAGACTTTGATTTTGGACATCCTAGCCTCCAAAACTCTAAAACTGATCCCTGATTAAATACAATCCTTTTTTTAATGACAACGTTTTTTTCTTTATGAATTTGCTACACACATTTACTTTTCTCTAAATATTACAGGTTATTTTCCAAAAGGGAGGACACTGCATTTTATTGCCCCGTATTACAGTGTACTTTAAAACTATTTATAAGCAAACATTTCCATTTAAAATTCCTAATTAATTCTTACTGAATACACAGGTTTTTCAGATGACAGGCCTAAAATGTGTTGTGTTAATCGTCTGAAAACCCTGAGTTATTATAGGGTTAGTAATATTTTCAAAGGACGATAGCAAATAATACCTACACATAGTACTATTATGAGTGTAAAATTCACATCCTTACTTCTCTTTAAATCTGTAGCAACACTGTCTTTGTAGTTATCTCATTACAAAGTTAATTTTCCCTTCCTAATTTACTTAAATAATGAGAATTCATAAATGTTTTGAAAATACTGAAGTGGTATTCCCTGATTCACAACATGCCTCACCAATTTGCAAACTAACCCCACAACTTCCCAAATTATGAAGACAAAGCAATGAGTTATTTTAAATTCCTTTTTTCTCACTTTCAAAAAGTCAGAAAGGCTTAATACCTTGTATTTAGCCTCTGGAACTGCTAGATGGTTTCAAATTACATGATTATATTCACGGTGGAAAAAGGCACGTTTTTGAGAGTGCATAAAATGAGTTCTATTGACATTATTTTTCGTATAACATAGCAATGCATTGGTTACAAAGATAAATCTGAAATACTTGTTGTATTTCATTTCTCTGACCAAATGTATCAGGTATATCCAACTTTTCTCTAAAGAATTTTATTTACAAGTTTAATTAGCTGAGGTTTGAGTTCCAAAAGCCTGTCAAAAAATACTAAACTCTAATAAATATACCCAATGCCACCACACTAGAATAAATAATAATTAATATTGGCAACCTGGAGTAATTTAAATAAGGTATTCATGATCAAATATATTTATAAAGGGTCTAACTTCACGTAGTTTCTTTCATATAAGGACTTTCACTGACTGAATTTTGAACGAGTTACTACTGCCATCAAGTGTTAGGATTCATTCTTTTCAAGTCACCCAAATGCACAAAAATCAACACCAAGACTGCAGTGTTTTCAACTTAACAACATAATGCTCTGAATAACATAAAACATAGCAAAACCCATGCTGTCACATGGCACTTATCAGAATTTCAAAATGCAACAATATCATTAAAATCTCCCAAATAAAGTTGTAACTAGTTAATACGAAGGACATATTTTACTGCATTGACTTGAAACGTGTGGCAAACAGACTCTAAGTTGATCCCCAATGATTTCCTGCCTCTTGGTGTTCATGCCTTTGTGTAATCCTCTCTCCTTGAGTGCTGGTAGGACCTGGGCCTTGTTTCTGACCAATAGGATATGGCAAAGGTGAGTGATGTCACAAAAGTCAAGCTCCATGATTATAATACGTGTGTGTGTGTGTGTGTGTGTGTGTCTCTGTGTGTGTTCATTGTGCTAGGAAGCACTAAGGAGATGCTCTTGGCTGGCTTGATGGGGTGACCAGCCATGTTGAGGAAGCCCATGGAAAGGAACTATGGGCAGCCGCTAGAACCACTGCTGTCCTCGAGGACCTGTAGTTTGCCTCGAAACCTGAAGGCTTCCTTCAGCCAACATACAGCTAAAGGGTATGGCCCTCAGCTATACAGCCCCAGAAAACAAAAGAAAACAAATTCTGCCAAGAACATGAATAATCTTGGGAGCAGATTTTCCCTAATTGAGCAGCAGGGTGAGAACCCAAATGGCCAAATGCTTTGATCACAGCCCTGGTAAGACCCTGAGCAGAGGGCACAACTAAGCTGTTCCAGGATCCTTGGAAACTCTGAGATGACAAATGTATGTTGTTTTAAGTAACTAAGTTTATGGGAACTTTTTATGTAGCAATATAAATGAATACAATATATAAAAACACGGTGTGTTATATTTTAATGTTGAATCAAAATAATTCATTTTGCAGCATTTAAAGAGTATGGGTCAATTTTAAAAGTCTTTAAAATTTCTTAGCTGCATTTCTGACAGTGGTTTTTAACATGTTCTTGTGCTAATTTTCTTGGGTGATTTACCAGTACGTGTATTATAATGTCAATCTATTGAAAAAAACAATAATCATAAATTGTAATTTGCTGCTTCTCTTAAGAGTAGCACAAAACAATCCTGCATTAATTTTTTTTAATAGGGAGGATGAATATGAAAGATATACATCTCACCATGAAAAAAGTGTATAAAGCCAGTATTATTGGTATAAAGTTCACATCAACTGTTCAAAAAAATGATGTCCTTAATTACCTGTGAGTTAATCTTTTTTTAAAAAAAAGAAGAAACTGATGGGAATTCCACTAAGCAACATGTTCAATTTCTAAAGTTCTTAATTAAAACTCAATATCATATACCAAGTATATTCTTAGAAAAATAAATCTGGATTATCACCATTCCGTTTCAAGTTAAGCAGATCAGAGGCTGAGGCCAAGTGTATGAGTCTCCATCCAAAAAGAGACATTGGAGGCTAAAAATGTCAGCATTCTGCACTTTGAGTCAAGCAGGCTTGTCTCCTCAGCAAACCACAGAGCAAATGAACTTGAATGATGCCTGTGGAATCTATAGGTCCCACAGCAAAGGGTGGAGGGCTGAACCAGGAATCCATGTACTGTTCTCAATTTTCAAGCAGGAAGGCATAAATGACCTTTGTAAGCATCAGGGCTTCCCCTAATTTTGCTTCTCTATCATTCAATGGAAGCTTGTATGGACTCAGGTTCCCAGTGGGCAGTGTTCCATTTTTGCACAATTCCACTCAACACAGGAAGGTGATAAGGAGATATACTCAGTGGTTTTCTGTAGGATCAAGGCTGGTAGCACTTCCTTGATGTTTCTCAAAAGTGGGACAAGAAAAGGACCCAAGGATGGGGGTGTCTATTTTTGCATCAGGCACAGGGTTAGTTATCTTTACGTATACTGTATCAATTTCTTTACAAGTCCTAAAGCATGTAAATATGGTACTGATGATAGTTCACAGTTACTGAGTGCTCACAGGGTACCTGTGCTAAGTGCTTTAATCAATACCTTACTTAATCCTTAACATAACTCTGGAACAGGCACTATAACTATACTCATGGTATGGGTAAGGAACTGGAGGCTTCCAGAGGTTAATTGGTAAGTTGAAGTGGAAACACCTCTACTTTTAAATAGACCTTGTGTTTTAGAGCAGTTTTAGATTCACAGCAAAACTGAGAAGGTACACCTCATACACTCTCTCCCCCTACTTATACATAGCCTCCTCCATTATAAACATCCTCCACCAGAGTGGTACATTTGTTAATAATGAACCTACATTGACACATCATTATCACCAAAAGTCCATAGTTTACATTAGGGGTCACTCTTGATGTTGTACATTCTACAGATTTGGATAAATGTATAATGACTTGTATCCACCATATAGTATCATTCAGGGTAGGCTCTTGTCTATTTAAATCAAAGCCCATATTCTTAACCTTAATACTATAAAAGCTCCCAAGGTACCACACTGTCTGGTTAACAAAGGGAAAAATGTAATTGGCATACTAGCATTTTTAGGTACAAACCCATGGTATACATCCTGGTAATGTTTAATCAACGGACATATGTTTTGCATATGCTACAATTAGTAAACTGCTTGTCCATACAGATTCCTTGTACTCATCACCAGAGTCCTATTTAAGGTGCCTGGGCAGTGTAGTATAGTAATCTCATGGAGAATTTGGACTCTGAGGTCAAACAGGCTCAGGTTTACTAGCCCTGAAATTCATCAGTCCCACAGCCTTAGGTAGATTAATTTCGTTTCCTAATCTATGAGATGTGGTAACAATGCATAGATTGTTATCTTGCATAAGATAGGCATGAGGATTATGTGCCTGAGTAGGCATGAGGATTATGTGCCATGAGCCCACCTGCGCGCAGTAAGCACACGCAATAAACGTTTGCCGTCTTGTTTCAGGTACGTTGACACAGAGCTCCTAGGATTTAGAAGAGTGGGCACAGACCACAAGGTAAGGAGTGGGGCCCAGTTTTCTGACTCCGAGGGCTTTCTCTTTACCCCCTGGGCCGTCCCAAAGGTGTAGGATATTGTTTTTCGATACACAAATTCTTCCCCAACCCCCACCTCTGCGTTCAGCCGAAGGTCCATCTTCTACAACCTCGCACCTCAAGGTGGTTTAAGGGTTCAGATAAACTGCCTCAAGCGTTTCCTAACGTGGGCAGCACAAATCCAGCCTCCCGCCCCTCGCCACCTCCCTCAAAAACTGCGTCACAAGCCCCCTGCGAATGTTCACGGGCAACCTCGTTCTGGGCGGAACCCCAACTCCACGCCCAGGGACAACGACCTCAACCCCAATTGGCTGTCTCCCGGGGCAACCAAGGATGCGGTGGGCGCGCAGGGCCCCTGGCCGGTATTTAAAGGCTGCCGCTGCCCACCCCGCCTCAGTCTAGCCAGGACGGCGGCGGTGAAGCACCTGGATTGAGGAGGAGCCGCAAGGTAACGCGCAACCCCTGCCCCTCCCGTCCTCAGCCCGAGCCTCCTGTGAGGCGGGGGTGTGTGGGACCCGGGAGCGGGTCTCACTGCGCGTCGCCCACCAACACCTTCCTCCCCCCCATCCTTACCCAGCCCCAGTCCCACCCAAACTCACCTGGACGAGACAACCCGGGTGCCAAGGGGCAGAGATTACGTGGAAGAACGATCGAGCGAGCAGAGAAGAGGGGTCCTTTTGGAGAGAAAGGCGTGATCCCAACAGCAGGCACGTGGTGCTGCGCAGAGAGAGAGACATGAGACTCTTCAGACCGTCAGATCTGGCCAAACTTGACGGCAGCTTCTAGGACGCTTCCGTTTAGACCTCTCAGAGCTCCCTGAATCATGACCCAGCCCCTCGATAGAAAAGAGGATCCTCTTAACCTGGGCCACGGGGGGGCGTCCTCTGCCCCATTAAGCACCTGGTCTTCCTGCCATCGAAGGCTCAGGGGCGCTCCGGTTTACAGGCAGTGGCATCGCTATGGTCCCAAGGCCGAGTATGAGCCCCCAAGGAAACAGCCGAAGCAACAGCACGGCTCAGGACCTTGGTTCCAGCCACCCAGACGTCCCTCTTGGGCCGTGTATTCTAACTGGGGGCGCTGGGGAGGACCCTGGCACCCACCTCCGGAGGGATTCTGGAAGCCCCCTGGCCGGGTGCAAGTGATCCGGGTGTACGGCCTGCACCCATTCTGCCTTTGCTGCTGCTCCTGCTGGCGCAGCCCCTGGAACCCCGGCTGGGCGAGGCCCCCGGCCCGGAAGAAGCACTGGGGCCGCCGGGGCCGCGGCCTGCGCCGCGACCCTCGCCGCTCCTTCCAGAGGAGCCCTTCAGAGGATCTGAGCACGCTGCTGCGGCCGGTCAATCTGTGCGGGTGGCGGGAACCCGGCCTGCGGGCACCGCGGAACACCACCCAGTTCATCATGAACCAGATCTACGAGGATATGCGGCAGCAGGAGGCACTGCGGGCGCAGCAGGCCCAGGCGGGCGGCACCGCATCCGCGGCCGGCTCCTTCGGAAACGATGCGGCCTCCAGCGGTGGCGAGGAAGACGCGGAGCTGCGGGCAACTTTGTATAGCTTTGGGCAGAATCCCTCTCTAGCCTTCAGTCCGGACCCGGATGAGGAAAACCAGTCTCCAAGCCCACAGCCGGTAGAGGAAGAGGAGAGAAATGAGGAGGAGGAGGAGAAGTGTGGCGAGGAGGAGTGTGACTGCAAGGAGTTGGAGAGCGAGGAGGAGGACGCAGAGGGCGAGGATGAAGAGGAGGCCGAAGAACCTGACTCCGTGGAGGAGGGGGCGGAGGGGGAGGAGCATGAAGAGGAAGGGGAGGGTCTGGAGGAGGAAGAGCAGAGGGAGGAAGAGAACCGTTTGTCTCTGGAAATGCCTTTATCAACCTTAGTGGGGGCTGAAGAAGAGACAGAGAACTTTATAAACTGTACTTATTGAAACCCCAAACAGATAATTCCCAAAGTGCCACAGGAAGCTGACCTCATGGTACAGGACATTAACTGTTAGACATCAGGAAAGGGACTGGGGAATGAGATGGAACTGATGTGAGGCTAAAATGAATTAGCAACTTATTAAAAACTAATTAAAAAATGAGTTCCATTAACAAATATATCTATGTAAACCCCTTCTTTGGCCATTATAAAACGTTTAAAAATTGGTGTGCTTGTGTATGGCTATGACTGGGGGAGGGAGAGCTTTCAAATATAATTTAACTGGAAATAGTTAAAGGCCAAATAGTCATTACTACAGTTTGAATCTTTTCATTTGGTGTTTTCCCCTCTAGATGCTTGAGTTTTTCATTTTTTGTTTTTAAATTCTGGCAGTGCTGAAAATGTTTCTTTTTATAACAGATTTATACATTCCATGCCTAAGAAGCATGTGCCGTGTCTATTGAATGTCCATCAGTGCTCTTAACATGATAGCTGAAACTTTTTTAAAACGCCTATTTTAATATTTTTTTCTTGTAGTTTTTCCACCTTCAGAGTTCATTTTTGAGGGTTGTATCTTGGTAACCCCATTTGCAGTCTCTTGTGGCATTGCTCATTTATATTCCTTGTTCCACAGTGCTACGGATCTTCCTCAGAAGAGCGTGAAGTTGCTTCTGTGGAACTGGTTATCTGCCATGGCCTCAACAATCCATAAATCCATGAATGTAGAGGATTCCCCATGGTCAGAAGTCAACTTGCACACCTAGTTAAAATCCAAGCAAACTGCAAACAGTGGAACATAGCTTAAATTTTGAAGCCTTGTTCCTGGATACATTCCTTGTCATAAGTTCACAGGAATAATAAAAATAGTTTTTGCAGAATAATGGATTTTTTTTTTTTTTTTTTTTTAAAGACGATTGGCCTTGGGCTTCCCTGGTGGCGCACTGGTTGAGAGTCCGCCTGCCGATGCAGGGGACACAGGTTCGTGCCCCGGTCTAGGAAGATCCCACATGCCACAGAGCGGCTGGGCCCGTGAGCCATGGCTGCTGCGCCTGCGCGTCCGGAGCCTGTGCTCCGCAACGGGAGAGGCCGCGGCAGTGAGAGGCCCGCGTACCGCAAAAAAAAAAAAAAAGATATTGCGGGCTTCCCTGGTTGAGCAGTGGTTGAGAGTCTGCCTGCCAATGCGGGGGACACGGGTTCGTGCCCTGGTCTAGGAAGATCCCACATGCCGCGGAGCGGCTGGGCCCGTGAGCCATGGCCGCTGAGCCTGCGCGTCCGGAGCCTGTGCTCCGAAACAGGAGAAGCCACAACAGTGAGAGGCCCACATACCACAAAAAAAAAAAAAAAAAAAAAAAGATGATTGGCCTTTTGGGGGTGGAGTATCTTTTTTTTTTAATTTCTTTCCCAGTTGTCTTCCTTATAAAGGAGAGTAAAACAAATATGTTTAAGTGCAAGGCTGCGTGAGCTAGTTTCTAATGTGTAAACAATTACCTACGGAGAATTCATCACTCGGAATAACAGCTTTTATTCAAACATTTTTAGGAAGTAATACCGTTCTTCTTGGACCCTTAATACTCATAACTTAATAAAGGTTCTAGCCATAGCATATTTTCTTAGATGAAGAATCTGAGCCCCACTTCTCAAAAATTACGTCTTTTGACAAACTATACTTCTAAGTATAGTTTGAACCAGAATTCAGTATTTAGTGAAGAGAAGACTGTAGGGTGATATCTTGCCTGGATGCTGATCTTATTGCAGCTTTCAGGGGTGATAAGCTTAAACTGTTAAAAAATAAATAAGAAAAGTGTTGAATGAAACTACTCTGCATCTCACTTCTTATTTTTTTAAATATCAGACCTCTTATTCAGCAATACTTCAGTGGCCAACAGGATGAACATAAGAAGAAAAACTAACACAAACATTGTGGGATTTTTTAAATCACACCAAACCCTCCAAGCTACAGCAGTGAATAACCAAACATTTATTATACTCTTAAGAAGTCACTATTTTCTACAAGATGCAATTTTTGAGTGACCTATAAAAGTAGTATAAAACTGACCACCCATTATGCATTTCTAATGCACAGAAGAATCCTGCTGCTGATATTGATCAATAAATCCTTACAAGTCATAGTCCCAAAATACTTTACCCATGATCCTCAATCTCTAAGTTCTCATTAAAGAAACACTTTCATTTAGGACTGAATTTCTTCACAATCATATCAGGACAATCCTCAAGTTATTCTTATAAAAGATTCCACTTTTACATTACAAAATTCAGCACACATTAACTGTCTCCACATACGCAAGACATTACCCAGTAGTCATTGGAAGGGATGCAAATATGAGGAGTGCCTCGAGAGTTTCGTTCAGGAACCATTATGTAACAAATAATTAAGGAACTACTAGGGGCCAAGCACAGTGAATAGTGATAAGGATACAGTGGTGAGTAAGCAAAATCCCCACTCTCATGCTGCTTGTAGTTTAGTTGAAAGGACAGACACTAAATGAAGTTGGACAAATTAGTCACTGCAAGAATTCTAAAGGAAACACACTATTATGGAAGTATATATGACAAGGGAACCCAAGAGTGAAGCTGGGGATGTTTACTGTGGACAGAGGGAGCCTTGAGGCTAAAGGCCGCTGACAGCTGGGAGGAACTTGGTGCCTTTGAGGAACTGAGGACAGAAGGACAACAGTGTCCTGAAGGAGTGGCCAATGAGAAGTGACAGCGGTAGGCAGAAACCATATTACCTGCTCGTTTCTACACTATCCATATCTTCTGAATAGACACCAGCAAAAAATTAATGAAAGGAGAAAACAATTAGTCACTGATGATTCTCTACCTGAACTCATTTCTTTTTATTAGCCAGATACTGTGATGGTCCCTTTACTAACCCTGGAGGCTGATGTGAAGTGATTAAATCAAGTCGGGGGATGGGAGGGTTAGACATCCCAGTACACCTATTACACTTTTCAGAGACCTACCCTCCCACTACCATGTAATGACAGGGTCCTAGGCATTGCTGCTCAGCATGATTGGAGCTCCCTGGAGATGCTCCACACCACCTGATGATGATTCAGGAGTATCAGTGTTACTATGGCTCAGAATAAACCCCGTCTTTAGTTTTAGAGGTAAGTATGCTTGAAGAAAATTCACAATTTTTAAAAAATTCTCATTCTCAAAATCATTTCAACCTTGAGTGGACACAATGCTAATGAGGTGCCACTTATCCATGTCTTTCAAGAATGAAAGTATTATTTCCTTTGTCAACTGCCAGAAAAATAACTTAATAAATCATAAATATATTTACAAGGCCTAGGTTTGCTGTCTCTTGTCAGGTGTTTTTACGTGAGAGATTCTGGTATTTTCCTTTCCAGTGACTGACAGCGTTTCTTGATTTATCTTCATTACTTTGTCTCCACAGTAACTTAAAGGGATTTTTTTTTCTGTGAAAATATTAGTCTTCTAAGGATGGTAAATACACTTGACATTTAGAGATCAACTCTGAATTCTGAGTATGGTTTCATAAAATTTTATAACATCTGCATACGAGGACAAGCGTTATTTCAACATATTTAGTTCCATGAAAATAAACACAAGAGGTTAAATAACCCAGCTATACCAAACCCACAGAGTCTGGGAAGAATATGATATGAATATCACCCGTTAGGTGGTCTTGGGGCAAGGGAGTGAGTAGGATGAGAAAATAGCTTCTTCAGTTTAATTTCGATTTTAACAGCATAATAAAATGATATATGTGGCTAAATTGTTTGTATTTTTACAGGTTCAAACTAACTAATCACAATTGAAAATTACTCTTAATATTAATGCTTCTGAATCATTTTGGCCTTGATTATCTGTGTATTTAAAGCAAAATCAGAATGTGGCTGTATCTTAGCTGTTTCAGTATTAACATTTTTCTACATCTATTTAACTTTCAGCCAGTTAATGGAACATAGCTCGACCTCAGGGTCAGCTGATGGAAGAGAAGAGTTTGGGCACCTGTGTGTTGTCACTGCTGCCTGAGAGCGGTGGTGGTAGTCTTGGGTCTCTGTTTCCTCAGGCATAGCTGTCATACCTTATTACCACTCACAACGATTGTGAAGACCAAATAACCAAATATTTAGGAACAACTTCATTATATACTGTTAAATCACTGTTATTGTCCACAAAATTACATTTTATAATCAAAGCCACCATCTCAATTTCTTTTATTTATGTATTTATTTTATTTTTTCCTTTTTTAAATCGTTTTATTTTATATTGGAGTATAGTTGATTAACAATGTTGTGTTAGTTTCAGTTGTACAGCAAAGTGATTCAGTTATACATATACATGTATCTATTCTTTTCCAAATTCTTTTCCCATTTAGGTTGTTACATAATATTGAGTAGAATTCCCTGTTCTATACAGTAGGCCCTTGTTGGTTGTCCATTTTAAATAGAGCAGTGTGTACATTTCAATCCCAAACTCCCTAACTATCTCTCCCCCCCCACCCTTCCCCCCCCCACCCCGGTAGCCATAAATTCGTTCTCTAAGTCTGAGTCTGTTTCTGTTTCGTAAATAAGTTCATTTGTATAACTTTATTTTTCAGATTCCACATATAAGTGATATAAGATATTTCTCTTTCTCTGACTTACTTCACTCAGTATGACAATCTCTAGGTCCATCCATGTTGCTGCAAATGGCATTATTCACAGCAATATTTTTTTCGATCCATCTCCTGGAGTAACGGAAATAAAACTAAACAAATGGGACTCAAAAGCTTTTGTACAGCAAAGGAAACCATAAACAAAATGAAAAGACAACCCACAGAATGGGAGAAAATATTTGCTGGTGATGTGACCGACAAGGGATTAGTCTCCAAAATTTACATCATCTCAATTTCTGAACATTAGGTCAGTCTCGATCCATTAACAAGGCTCAGGAAACCTCATCTCATTGTAGTTTTGTTGGACTGAGATATCTAGGTATTATAGTTGTTACTAACTGAACTAAGCGTGAACCAGCTTGTCCTGGAAATTTGGTTTTGATTTCTGGTAAAAAAAAAAAAAAAAAGTGTGCAAATGCAGTACCCTGGCACCTTGATATTGAAGCTGTGGTCCATGGACCAGCATTAGGGGCACCACCTGACAGCTTGTTAGAAATGCCGATCACTCAGACCTACTGAATTAGAATCTGCTTTGTATAAAGACGTCTAAGTGATGTGCATACACGTGAAAAACCTAGAAGCTCTGTGGGGTTTTGATCCATCGTAGAGCCCTCTTGGGAATTTAATGATTGAGACTGTGGCTTATGGGTTCAAAACTTCTGTTATTTACTACTTGTGTGACCTAAGGCATATTCTTGAAATTTCAGCTTCTCATTTTCCTCGTCTATAGTATCTACCTCATGGTGGTAAGTGAGATTATGATGATTAAATGGGTCAGTGCTTACCACACACTCAGAACAGTGATATATTCAATATCTACCAGTTATAATAATAAGTATTTAATTCATGCACAGATGATACCACTGACATCTGGTATCTAAAAGTCACCTGCTAGTAATTAGAGCAAGTATAAATGTAATATCTAACAAGATAACTAACAAAACAATTCACTAACTGTCTTGTTTTCTCTTGGATAACTGTAGTCAGTTACATTACTTTGAGCTGCATATATTCATTGTGCAGGACTGTGAAAACCACTTAAATCTCTAGAGCTGAACTCATTCCCCAAGTGCACTTTCTGTCCTTTATCTCCTCCCCTTACTACCAGGTCATGATATTTCCTTTCTTTTTATGGCTGACATTAATACTCTGATAGCTAGAGCTAAGAATTATCCACTCAAGTCAAGATCATTCCTTCCCATACAGGCAATGCATCTTTTCAAAATCAAAATGCATGTATCAAAATGCTTAAAGAGGAAGGTTCTGTCTTATGCTATACCTGAAGATAGTGAAAATTTCAATAAATATTAAATACCTACTATAAGCCTCTTATGCAGAACACAAAAGCTATTCAGAACAGAAATCTAAGAATTCAAAAAACATTTAAGCAAATGCAAGATTTTAACACGCATTATCATATACAACCACACTATGAACTAATGCTTTATTTTCCTTTTACAGATCAAGGACCTGCAATTTAAAGAAGTAAATTGTTTCGGGACTTAAAGGCCTCTATTCTGAGTTCAAAGTTGTGGGTCCACTGTACAGTATTATTGGAACATATCTCCTTGTTGTCTTATTTAAAACAACCTTTCTAGGAACAAAATTTCCTTTAATAAGCTTAACCTGAGTTCCAAAGAGGGTAGAAAAAAACATAGTCTCTTCAGTGTGTGCTCGGTAACAACGGTACCTAAGGAAGAAATACTGATATCTCCGTCTCAATTATAATTGTTAGTAGTAGTTTAATAGCTTATATAATTCATATAATGACCATCTAACAAATTGTTGATTAACAATTAAAGTATTAATTGTTGATTAATATTTTTATGTATATGTGTACCAACATACACATATTTGGTGGGAAAAAAATACCTGAGTGGAATAAATTAGCCTAAGATACTGTTGTGGTGCTGTTCATCTATAATTAAAGTAAAATCAAAATTTTACTGTAGGAAAATATTCATAAAATTTGTAGGTAATTTTATAAGTGTATAAGATAACTGGTTAACGTTCATAATATTACCACATTATTGAAGGTTCTGCCTTGTGCTACACCTAAAGATAAACTATTGATATTAGCATCTTCTGATGTTTTCATATGGCATTTGAACTTTTATGATTGATACTCTGTTATCATGAAATATTTGAATATTCTCTCCTATGAATATATTTAGATTTTAGCATGTTACTTTTAGTTCTAGTAATTTAAGACTTTTAACTGATGTTAATTTATCAATTCTCACAAAAATCACTAGTAGATTTGATAATTCATATGGCATTTATCATTAAATAGCACTACCAAATGCAAATGGAATATAGAATGCTGCTATATATAACTGTATTTTTTGTGATTTTCTATTGACTGTAGCATTCCCTTGAACTGAGAGATTATAATATAAAATAACAAGCTGAGGTCAAGACTAAATGGCTGTACATTTTCCCTTGCTCCCAGTGGATTTTCCAAAGTCAAGCTTGATTTTTTTTATTTTTCCTTAAAATAGTTTATGTTTTTCTTTTTCTTAAAAAAAAGTTTTATGAATCCCACACTATTTCCTGCAATAAACCCATGACCTCAAAATATACACTAGCACAAATATTTAGATACAAAACAAAGTTAATAAAACTAACTTTCCTTTCTCTCATTTACTTTCTATTTTGCCTTCTTATGCAGAACATATGCTCACCAACTATTAATACTTAGGTGCCACCTAGTGGCAAAGGTATTGGATTGGCCGAAAAGTTCATTCGGGTTTTTGTAACATCTTACAGAAAAACCTGAACGAACGTTTTGGCCAACCTAATAAAACCTTTAAATAAAAATATTAATGGTCATGGTGTTCCTGTCGTATTTACAGATGCATTTTTGGTGACACATAGTACATTGACACATATAAAAGGAGTATTGCAAATGTGTTGGCACAAAGGGTCATATTAAAATATTTATATTGTTTGTTTGAATGTGTTGCCATACGTTGTGTTGTTTAATAATAGTATCTTTTTGCCCAATGAGACTAAGCCACAAAAATAAACTATCAAAGTTTGTAAAGGAAAGAGGGAAAACATAGACCCACAAGAGGCCTTGGATTTCCATGGATTATTCTTTTTATACTTATAATAAATTTCACTGTTAATAAGAGTTTAAAGGCATTACTCCAAAACTATCTATTCTGGATTCCCTTTGACATTAACTCCACTAATTAACATTAGCAATCTGCAATTATATCTGTCTTGCTTTTAATACTGACAACAGAGAAGACAATGAACAAATCTGGAATTTATACGTTTACATTTTAAATCCAAATTCCTAAACTAAATAAAGCTTAATATCTTAATCCTGATAAATAAAATGAGGGTATATGTCCCTTGGCCTAGTTTTAAATGCAAGACTTGTGAAAGTCAATTACCTCCTAGGACTTGAGCACCATTTAATTTATTAATGATCACAGCCACTTATTAGAGCACAATTTGTTAAGGAAAGAGACAAACCTGTTTATTTGTTGGTCTGGTATAATTTGTATTTGTATTACTGCCCTATTTCCAGCTGCTTAACCACTTCTTTTGGAAGCATAAATCAGTGCTAAGGACTGGCTCTGCCTTAGACAGTTAGTTTCCACATTTACAACTTTCTTAAGAATGCATTCATCAACTGTCCCAGAGTAGGTACTCCTGCTTTGTACTTCCTTCACACTCACTCCGTTAATAATTCCATTATCCTTTTACAATTATAGTTGACTGTGGCTCTTTTCTGCCTAGAAAATCCTAGAGGGCAAGGAACTGATTTTCTACTTCCAGTGCAGAGTCTTGCATATAAGAAGCCCTCAATAAACATTTTTAATATTATGAAAAAATAGGTATAACTAAATCATATGCAATGAACTATGATTATCAGGTAGCTCTAACAGGGAAGCATAGTGACTTATTCATGATGTGTGTACTAAAACCACTTTCAGTAGGAAAGCATAAAGCAGGGTGAGCAAGGAAGGAGCTGTTAGAGTAGCAGGTACCCGACCACATCTCTTGCAGCCTGAATTCTCTGTTATACAACAGACTGGTCCTCATGGACAGACAGATCCTTATAGGAACAGAACACAAAATCCTTTGATGTAATAGGGAAGCTCTTGGCTCTGACTTGCTGGGCCACAGATTCATGAGTATGAACCTCCTTGATAATGCCCACAACAACGATTCTCCTCTTAGGTGCACATTATAATAAACTTTAAATGTAGTCTACAGTTTAAAGTACCTGGCTTGGAAATTGAAAACAGGCAACACATTTTATTCCATGTTTAAACTAGCATTTGCTGAGCGCTTACCCTTTACCAGGGCCTGGGCTAAGCACACGTGCGTAGTTTACCAACGAGAAAGCTGATGCTAACAGCTACTGAGCAACTTACCTAAAGCCACACAGCTAACAGGTGACAGAGGCTGGAAGCCACACAGTCTGTTTCCTTATATCATTAACTCTGCTCTGTGAAATGGATGGAAGTATGATGAAATTTTAAATTCAGTTCAGATTATTCAAGTATATAGTTCTGAGTCAATATTCCAAGTCAAATTTTTGCAGTCATACTGCATATTGTAATACAGTCCTGGAAAAATGCTGAGTCTCAGTAATTGATGTCCAAATGTTCTGTGATAAATTACTTATGAGATGAGAGATTTCAAAGACAGAAAAGAAGCAGAGTGCAAAACTGCTGGAATATTCACATCATTAGAGAGGTTTCCTGGCCCCTTTCCTCTTTCTTCTAAGGTGAAAGTATAAAACTCACTCTTATTGCAGAATTCTTAATTCTCTAAATTAGGAATCAGCTGTCACTAATGGAAGTGGGTGGAAATGAAAAGTTGCTAGCTACTGGCAGGAGAAGAGCCTAAGGGCTGACACATGGCAGTCACAGTTAGGGGAAAAAATTAAATACAGTATAAAAAGTAAAAGCAGTCACCAATATCAGGAAGTCAGTTGAAAGCATCTGGGTCTAATGAAGAATCCAAGTGTAAAAGCTGAGAAAGTTTCGCCATAAGGAAAGTATCAGGAATTAGAGTAAGAATCTAAATAGGAGATGTGGATGAAACATAAAAAGAAATAAGAATTTATCTAGGAATAATGTCATGTAAGGTATTACAAGTCCTACGTCCCTAAGATTACCAACAGACCCAGCCATAAGTATAGGCAAAAGACAGAGTGTTTACATCTCGTTGTACTTTAAAACTCTATTTTATTTAAAATAGTTTCTACTGGTCACTGGCATATTCATATTCTCTCTAGCTTAAACATCTCACCTTAAGCGTCGCCACTCCTTTAGCTTAAGACAAAATTTATCCTTATAAGTCAATTATTAGATTCTGTATATATCAGGAGAGAGTTGGCAATTAATAATTCCTGGTGAATATATTAGTATATTAGTATGGATTTGTTTATTCAGTTTGGTAAAATTGTTGCTTTGAGGGAAAGAGAGACCGTAGGGAGTAGAAGAGAATAAGATCTGATGGGGATTCAAATGTGGTGATGCATTGTTGAAGGATAGGAGGAGAAAGCTGACTGGTCTAGATTACATACACAAGACAGAGCCACAGGATTTGGATAAAATCTTGGAAGTCAAGTATGTTTTAGAATGCAGAATTTTTCAGCATTTAGGGTGTTCGTTACTATTAGCCATTTTTACAAAAAAAAATATAGCACAATAAAGTTTAGACTCATAACACATCTACTCTGCAGACAGAAGTTAATCAGTACTAGATGGATTTAACATATCTTAGGGGTGTTACATGTGAACTGCCAAGTAATTTAAATAATTTTACTAGGCAGTGATCAAATGTCAAGTTTAGTTATCTAGGTAGATAAATTTATAATCCATCTTAATATATTTAAGAATCTTTTCTATTCTATTACCAAAGTTACTACTCATTCCTAAGATTATATTTATTTGTGTATTATATAATTATGTGATTATTTATATATATACATATCATTATATGATTATACATGTTTACATAGAAATACAATTTTGTATGATAAAATAGTTCCCTTTGGTGACCATTATCTTTTGATTACCTATAAAGATGCTTAGTCTAGTGATAACCTAAAAAAGGGATGAGAATAATTTATATTTGCCTTTGCCTTTACAAATGTTAATTATGCCTTCTACAGTAGACTAACTTCTTAATTATGTTCTTCTATTTTTTGTGGGAAAGTGGTACATTCGGTAAACATACACAAAGCAGTGGGTAGGTCCAGTTTTGGAGGCCATTCACTCACCCATTATGCTCTGTATACCTCCTAAATGTCAGGCACTATATACATTCTAAGTGGTATAGATACATGTATGGGTTATATTCAAAATATTCAACCACTGGTATTTACTATGGGTACCAATTAATCAGAACAGACACGGGCTCAATACCACCCTGGAAATGACTGCATACAAAACAGAGTCTCTGCCTCCAAGGATCTTACCATTTAATGGGGAAGATGGAGGAGTTAATAGCCAGTCACTAAACAGTATGACAACTGACCTAATGAGGGTAAACACAGGACAGTAAAACTTCTTCAAATAATCCATAAAGTTGTTTTCTCCCTGTTTATACTTTCGCCTATTCGATAATACTTGATGCATTAAAAATTCACAATCCTGAGGCATCTAATTAACAAAAAATTATCTTCATTACATGTGATTTAATTCGAAATTACTTTTAAGAGGTTTTTTTTTGAGAGAGTTAACTTTTGAAGGTAACTTTTTTTTTTTTTCTTTAAACGGGACATAAATTTCTCACGGCTGCTAAATCATCCATTCAAAACTACCTTGAAGATTTTTTGCTTTCAAGTTCTGTTATTTGAATATAAAGATTATAAAGATTATAAAGATTACCACATGGATCATATTTCATGTTGAATTGCTTTCAGAAAATGCAGTGGTTCAAAAACAGAAATTGAAGCAAAGAAAAATAGCCTATATTTACCTGAATCAACCAACTAAATTATCTCTCAGTCTACTTGTTCTGATTTGGGACTTAGGCAGAAATGCTCAGAAGCAAATGAGTTTAAGGAGAAAATGTTTTTGTTAATTTCTAAGACTAAATTGACATAGAAATATTTGACATGTTAGGCTCAAACATTTTCAGGGTCCTAATTAAAATTCCTCCTCATTTTTAATTTTAAGTTGAAGAATTTGCCCCCAATGTAATCAAATGTTAGGATACCTATTTTCTAAAAGTATTTCTAGATATTGAGGAAAAAATTAGAAGTCAAGCCCTAATGCATAAGCAAACCTATATGCAGTTCTAATGTTACTTACAAATAAACATAAAATTAGACACAAAAAAATATTCTAGGGCCACCAGTTAGTATGGGTTTTGTAGGTGGTTCACCTCATTTACTGAAATATGAGAACATTTTACATGTTTTTATTCTTAAGTATGTCACCAGGTATTATGCAGCATGTGTGGTGCATTGCAGATGTTGCTTTGACTTATAATTTCCCCTAGGTGGCGATCTTTTCAAAGAAGCGTTGCCTGCACCTGCACCTAAAAGAACTGAGCTGGTATCAGCACCTAATATTTATACCCGAATCTAGTTGCTATTTTCATCTCCACCGGGAGAAAAAGAAGATACAATTTGGGGACACAATATGATTTTGAATTTTGTCTCCAAAATCTCAATATATTGAAGAGATGAATGTTATCTACTTTAAATTTTAAATGCATGTTTGAGAAAAGATGTTTCAAAAACATTAGTTTGAATTAAGCTGGGGTTTTAATTAACTAAGGTGGTAACTGAAGCATTTTACTCAAATTTTAGTTTCTGAACTGTCTAAAACTCCTTTTCTAAAATCCTGACATTATTATTTAATGAAATGTTCATCGATCTCTTTAGATTGGTAAATTTATTTTTTTCTTTTACACTGTCCACAGTTGCTCTTTTGTGGGTATACCACTGGTGAGTGAGAGAAGGTGAGTAAGTAGGGCTAAGCCCCCTTGCATTTTAGACTCTTCCATACTACATTGAAAAAGAGAGAGAGAGAGAAAATAACACAGAAAAAGAGAGACTACTTAGATGTAAGAACATGATATGAAGTGAAAAATATTCTAAAATTCACAAAGATACAACCTTTTTTTTCTCTTCCCACATTCTTTTTACCCTGATATATATCTTCTAGGACAGTCACTCATTCACAATTGACATTCATATATATATAAACTTAGTTTTCATCTGATTTGGAACTTACCTTTTGTTTTTGCTTGGTTTGTGTTTAAATTTTTCATTTCGTCATCGAGAGGTTTAACCTTCAAGAGACATAGGGCTGGCAATGATGAAGCATGACTCCAGCATCTCTCTCCTAAATGCTGTTACAGAGTAATTTGAAGTATCCCATACTCCTTCAAAAGAAAAAGAAAAGAATATAGAATTAAAGTACCGATTAATATTTATGTAGCTGTTTGCAAGGCAATTTCACATTTATTAAATACTTTAATGCTTAAACAATCCTGAGCAGTCAGAAAGCAGGAATTATCACTATCCCCATTTTACAGATAAACTTCAAAGAAATTAAGGTCTGTAATCAGAGTTAAAAATTGGGGTTTTTTTTAGCACTCAAAGCCTGTTCTTTTTTCCTCTGTAAGCTCAGTGGTTTGAGTTGTATCCAGTTCTTTACAATGAGACCCAAATTCTGTCCCCACTGCCTCTACCTACCCACTGGCCTCTACCTGCCCACACATACCATGAGTTTACTGTTATATTCCACGAGAGGAGCTGTTTCCAATATGAAGTGCAGTTTCTCTAGCTAAATGACCCCTGGGAAAGGATTTATTGAACGAGCTTGTAAGAACCTCTCAACTTTCTGTTTGGTACCCTGAGCGGAAGCCATCAGCAATAAAACTGAGCATTAGAGTTCAGTCCACTTACACTAGACTTGTCCTAGAGCTCCATTTAGATCTGTGACAGGGTAGCTTCCATGTCTTTCTGTTCCTCAGCCACTGCTCAAAATACAACGTCCACCATCCCCTGTTGTCTCAGCTTATCAATCCATCCTCCTCCTCTCCTAGGGTCTAACTGATGCCTCTTCTCACCAATCCCTCTACTCACTATTGCTCTCCTATCATCTTTCTCGTTACCTTTGGAAACCTCCAGTCAGGACCTGCTACATAATTTGCAGGACCCAGTGCAAATGAAAATGTAGGTCTCCTTGTGCAAAAAAACAAGGGGAAAAAACTTATTTTTTCCTTTCTTTTGTGATGTCTCTCTAAACCCATTCTGGTGGGTTTTATTATTATCATTCTATGTCAAGCTCCCTCAGGCAAGGGGTGAGTATAGACTTGCCCAGGAGCCTGGCACAAGTCTGAGTGTGGGGCTTGCATTGCTAATCCCCATCCCTCCACAAGCCCCTTGCTAGGTCCCCTGGAGGTGGCAGCATCACTGGACAATGGGGTGGGAGCCGGGGGAGCAGGTGGCTGAGGTCTTGCCCAGGGAGGCAAGATAACAGGTGAGCTGAGGTTCTAAGCCCCCTATGCATTCTCCATCATCCCACCAGATCAGATTTCACTTGGAAAACACAAATTCAGGAATAGAATTGAGAAGAATTTCAAGGTGATATCCAGAATGCAGAGTCCCTTTTGAGAGCGAGATCCTGTTTGTGGGCCCTAGGAGCACACATAGGAAGCCCAGTGGACCCCGCCATGGTGAGCAGCTTTCCCAGCATTCCCAGCATTTTCTCAGACAGAGCCTTCTGTCCTCCTGAAATCTGGTGCTCCCTCGAGGAACTTGGCATCTTTTGAAGCTGCCTGAGGGCGCACTGCTTACTCTCACATGCCCATGGGAACTGGGGTTGGGGTGGGAGACACAGCTCCCAGCTCCATGATGCTGCCTCACTCAGAAACCATTACTCTTCCAACCTAATGTAAACGAGGTGCACAGCATGATGGTAGCCACCATACACTTTCTCTTCATCCATCAGCCTCCTGTATGCTGTCCATCTTCCATTGATCATTTACTGCCTCTAGATCACAATCTTCCTTTCCACCCCAAACCCTGCCATCTTCCTAGCCAGGTTAGAAACCATGCACCAGTCCCTATTTCATGGGCTCTTGGCCTCAACCCCATTGTCCTTCAACCCCACCTAGTCACTTAATTTGTTGTCATATCCTCAGACTTGCCGTAATTGAGAGCCACCAGGCCAATGAAATCTTAAATTTTAACCTCCTGTACTTTGGCAACTTTCTTCTCTTATTCTGTTCTCTAACCCCTTATGCTCATAAAGAGTGAGAGGAACGGATTCTTTGGATGCAGTTGATTTTGTCTTGAGGGTTTTAAATTGTCCCATATCAAATTATCCTGTGTCATATATTTGACAACTTTTGTAGTTGATATCATGTACTTTTGATAATGTTATCACATTTCAAACTATTATAGACACACACACACACACACACACACACACACACACACTTCCATTCCAGAAATTAGAGGAAAGGGAACACACTTTCTTCTCCACTCTCCATCCTGCCAACTCTCCATGTAGGCTCACTACACATTTTTCTTTGACTTCTTTGAGACTCTCAGACCCTCCAACACTCATTTTTCTTTCACTCTGCCAAGTCTTTTCTGGCTTCACGTTAATCAGTAATATGTCTAAATTTCACGATCTATTACTTGAACTGCTTTCCTGAAAATATCCTCAAATCCTTTGCTTTTCCATTGAACCAGCCCAGAAAACTGGTTGAACCCAAGGTTAACAATGATCAAAAATAGTACAAAACATCACATGCTTTACATGTATTGTCTTGATTTTATCTAATTTAATCTTCACAATGATTGAATGAGGTGAATATAATTATCCCCAATTTACAGATAAAGAAACTAAGGATCAGTGAGGCTCAGTAACTTATTCATGTTATTTCTAAAGTTAGAATTTGTGGTTCTCAAACTTCAGTATATGAAAATATCATCCGGAGTTCTTGTTAAGTAGGGTTTCTGGGTCCTGCCATGGAAATTCTCATTTGGGAAAGTCTGCACGTGGTATGGGATTTCTGCATGTTTCATAAGCTCCCCCAGTGACTCTGACTGTGACACTCACTTTGGACTTCCATAACTATCTTTCCTGTAGGTGTTTGTTTGGACACTTTTGGTGAAGGGGAGACTTATCCAGAGGGGGATGGCAGCTTGGGGAGCCCTCATTTTTACTTTTGGACCATGGCTGTCCTATTACTATTGCCCTCTTGAGAGCAAAGTGAGATTAGAGTGATCTGTGTCCAAAACCAAATTGACTTTCGAAAAATAAATCATGCAATGAATACCATAAAATATCAACTCTCACTACCAATCATATGAAAAATAATTTTATTTAAATTATTTACTCAACTTGAAATTGCAGTATTATTTATTAGTAAGTATAATGCTTTTTTCCTTTGTTTAAAACTGTTTTTCTCTATTGTGAGTTTAAAAAATTTTTCAACAGTATCCATAAACTGTTGCAGCACTTCTTGTTCTGACCATGAGAAAGTAAAACACGTGGAGATATGCACTGACTTCTCTGTATAATTATTTGCATAGTGCTATGAGTTAGAGAAACGTTATAAATACTATCATAATGAAGTTTTACATAAACATCCTACAGATAAACATGTCGTGATTTTAAATACATCAATAGCAGAAACATCCAGCATTTTGTTTTTGTTTAATAATCTGTGATTTTTTTTGTTGTTGTTAATAATGTATGTGTAATAAACAGTATTGGCTTTGAAAGTCTGGGATTCTATGTGCATTATAGGGAGTTTCAGTCTTCCACAGTCCCTACACTTGCATGTCAACCTGATTTAACTGCATTCACTTTGTTCAAAAGTCTGCAGTGTATCTGAAGAACCCTTGAAATGTTATATTCCATTCCTTTTTTTCCCCTTATGTCAGTGGCTGCTTTATTAGATGTAGACAGCTGGGATAGCATATGTTTCTTTAAAAGAAACCTTTAAAATTAAAATTTGGAGAGCACACTTTTAAAAGCCACCAAAAGTAGGGTGAGTTTTCCTTCTTATGAGACATGAGATGTCTGGAAGGATTCAAACATCAACATGTAAGAAGCTTCACTCTACACTTGAAGGTACACTGTAATAGAAGTTAAGTCCAGAGATATTTTAACTTTTGCTGCAGTTTCATATAAAACATTTAGATTAATGGTATTATATGTCTTCACTTATAAATTAAAGATAATAATGTTTGCCGTGTTACCTTAGAGTACATTTTTAAAGACCGAATGAAGTGATGAAAGTAAAAGCCCATGGATAAAGATAGGATACAAGAGAGGGGAGAAGAAATAGTGTTTATTAGATGTCCATTGTGTTCTAATCATTATGCCAAGCACATCACATATATTTTTTTCACTTAATTCTCACAATCTGCTCACTGGGGTAGACATATTGGCCCATATTTTAAGGAAAGAATACTAAGGCTCTAAGAAATTAAGTAGTTTGCTTAAGGCCAAATAGTAAGTTGTGGAGCCTTGATTAGCAAATTCTTTTAGTTCCACCTTCCAAATGTATCAAGAATCCAACCACCTCTCACCACCTTCACTCTTACCACCGTAGTCCAAGCTATCACCAGTTCTCTTCTGGACAATTGCAATAGCTTAACTCTTATCCTATTTTTGTCTCTGTCTCCCTGCAGTCTGTTCTTAACACATAAGAGGGAGCCTTTTACATTTTGTCAGATCATTCACACCTCTGCTCAAAACCCTCAGCTAACTTCCAAACTCATTCAGAATAAATGCCAAAGTCCTTAATGAGTCACAGAGCTCCTGCATTATGTGGGCTCCAATATCCTATTATTTCTTTGGCTTTGATCTCTTACAATTCTGTTCTTTGTAGGCTGTGACTCGGCCACACTGGCCAGCTCCACGCCCTCCCCTCACCTGGCAATTCCTCAAACATTGCAGTCATGCCCCTACTTGGGGCTTTTGCACAGGACTGTTTTCTCCAACATAAATTCTCTTTCCCCAGCTGTCCTCATGTATCTCCTCCTCGTCTCTTTCCAACCTTTGCTCAAATGTCTCAAAATCTTAATGAAGCTTTACGTAAATTGCCTCATACCCAACTTTCCCCCTTGAACTCCCTCTCCCTTGCTTTACCTTTTTTTTCTTACAGCATATCACCATCTGCCATAGGGAAAAAAATCATTACGTTGACAGTTTCTCCCATTTATCCACTAAATAAGCACCATGAGGGTAGGTAGTCTTACGTATCTTTACACTGTTTGTATCCCAGGCCTCATCCATAAAAGGGATTATAATAGTACCTTTCTCAGAGAATTTTTGTTAGAATTAAATGAGATAAAGCATGTAAACCCCATCCTGGTCCCTGGAACATTTTAAGTTCTTGGTAGCTACTATAGAAATAATTATTACTGTTACTATTTATGCAAGAGATGTAGTCAACTTTCTAAATCAAGAGTCTTTCTTCCCATAGCTTGGTTCAGATCTATTACCAGGTGAGAATATTAAGAAGGAAATAAATGGAGACACTTTTCTTCATCTTCCTTAGGAAAATACGTGTGAGAGTGAAAGTGAGAAATATGAAAATAGTCATGATGGACACAGGTTAAATAGATTAAATAAAACTATAGTCACAGATTTCTAGATCAGAAAAATAATGTAATATACCAGTAAGTATTATAATCCTGTTATAGTGGTTAAAAGGGCAATGAGTCCAGCCCACTGTTCCTAGGCTGGACTTAGTTAAGTCATTCAAAGCGGTGTGTCATCTAAATGATTCTAATAGATAGGTATGAAAGAATATTTCAAGATCTTTTGCTGAAGTTTGTTCCAGTGTTTAATCACTGGATCATCAGATTCTCCTTCAAATAACTTCTCATCTACTTCTAGAATTTTAATCTCTTTTACCCAGTTTTGGCTAGTATACTAATGCAGGACCACTGGTATCTGTCCTTTGAGCCTCAACTTGAGTACTTCAATTAATCAATGAGCTATTTACTGAGCCTTGTGCCAAGTATGGGGCTGAGCTTAACAACAAGTTCTAATTCATGATCCTCTTTGCTGTTCTCTGACCTCCTTGGAGTCCCCAGAGGCCCTTTCGTCTTTTCTAATGGTCTCATTTTCATTTTTGTTGATCTTCTTTGAATGAGCTCCAATTTCTCTACAACTCTCATAAATACTTCAGGAAAGCCTTGATTATTGCCAAATATGGGAGAAAGACTACTACTTGTGATAAGCTTGACATACTCCTATTAAAATATATTCCAGCATAATGTTAGCTTTTTAAATAATTGCTTTATGCTGCTGAGTCATCAACTTGTGTTATATGACGAGGATTAAGCCATCCCCCCACCTCCACAGTACTTGAGCACACAAAGTCTTTCTTAAACCAATTGAGTTTGTTTTTTTTGTTCCTCACTGTACTATCTTTCACTCAAACTGATTAAATTCAGTCCTATTTTTTAAAGTTGTTTTTCTACATATTCAAGTTACATTCTCATCGTTTTTAAAATTAGCTCTTCTTCCCACACCCTTCCTAGTTCAGTTCAATGCAATGCAATATTTGGCACGTATTATGTTCCAGGCATTGTGCTAGATATTAAGGCTACAAAATGGGTAAATGTAAGCCTTATTAAGAAGTTCTCAATATAGAGGAGACAGAAAATGTATTAAATTCCATGTGCCAAGATAGAAGAATGCATACTTTCAGGAGATCACTTAGTAGGCTTCCTGGTGGAGCTATACTAACTTGAGCTGTTAGGATTAAATGGGAATTAAGTAATGAAGAAGATAGTACAGCATTGCAGGCAGAGGGAACTATATAATTAAAAGTTTAGAGGCTTAAAACAGTGAATATATGTGGCAACTATAAACAGCTCCTTACCTTTAGTATAAAATGTGAGCTGAGGAACTGTGAGAAACTTAATAAACATCATTTCAACTTCAGTAAGAACTAAAAAAAGATTATATAATCTTTGGCTGCCTGGTGGTTGAATTGTCCTTAGTACAAATGAACCTCATAATTTGCAGATTCCATATTTGTGAATTCCTCTACATGCTAAAATTTATCTGAAACTCCCATACAACACCTTTTACCTAGACACGTGCAGAGTGATGACAAGTTTAAGTCACCCAACCTGCACATTCCCAGCTGAGGTCAAACAAGGCAACTCCTCCGTCGTCTTCTTTCAGCTCTCATACCGTAAACAAGTATCCTGTTCGAGGTCTACTTAGTGCCATGTGCTTCGTGTTAGTGGTTTCGCTACTTAAAATGGCCCCAAAGCATAGTGCTGAAGTGCTATCTGGAGTTTCTAAAGTGAAAGAAGGATGTGATGTGCTTTATGGTGAAGATATGTGTGTTTGATAAGCTTCACAGTTAATAAGACTTAATTAACAAGAAGTGAGCTCCATCTCCCAACAAAATCATGGCAGTGCCTAAACGTCTGCATTTTATCAATGTGAAGAGTAGCCGTAGCTATCTCATTTCATTATTTAAATGCATTGACATTGTCACCAAAACTTGCTTAACTTTGACCATCACCACCAATGAAATCAGGGAGTAAAATCTGCATTGGGTCTGTGCTGACAGCACTCAGTTCTACCAAACTGGGCATGCCTTGAAATTGCAGACATTCAATGGTTCTTTCTTGATAATGAATATACTGGTGGTGATGTTGATAACCAAAAGCAGAAAGGTGCCTGAGAAAATCTTTCACATTCACCTAAAATGGAACAGCTGTACCCCCATTAGGAAAATACATGCTTTGAGGGTATGTTCAATAAAATTAAATAAATCTGATGCTTAGTGAACTGCTTCTGCATGCATGATTCTGCAGTAGCATCAGTTATGGACAGCATAGCCTCTGCCCACAAGAAGTTTAAAATCTAGTGCATTTTTGAGGGTAAGACAATTATTTACTATAATGTACATTAAAGACGCATAGAAAGAAGGGATTAAAATGCTGTGGAGTTTTAAAAATAGAACTACCACACAACCCAGCAATCCCACTACTGGGCATATACCCTGAGAAAACCATAATTCAAAAAGAGTCATGTACCAAAATGTTCATTGCAGCTCTATTTACAATAGCCAGGACATGGAAGCAACCTAAGTGTCCATCAACAGATGAATGGATAAAGAAGATGGGGCACATATATACAATGGAATATTACTCAGCCATAAAAAGGAACGAAACTGAGTTATCTGTAGTGAGGTGGATGGACCTAGAGACTGTCCTACAGAGTGAAGTAAGTCAGAAAGAGAAAAACAAATACTGTATGCTAACACATATATATGGAATCTAAAAAAAAAGAAAAAAGAGAAAATGGTCAGAAGAACCTAGGGGCAAGACGGGAATAAATATGCAGACCTACTAGAGAATGGACTTGAGGATACGGGGAGGGGGAAGGGTAAGCTGTGACAAAGTGAGAGAGTGGTATGGACATATATACACTACCAAACGTAAAATAGATAGCTAGTGGGAAGCAGCCGCATGGCACAGGGAGATCAGCTCGGTGCTTTGTGACCACCTAGAGGGGTGGGATAGGGAGGGTGGGAGGGAGGGAGACGCAAGAGGGAAGAGATATGGGAACATATGTATATGTATACCTGATTCACTTGGTTATAAAGCAGAAACTGACACACCATTGTAAAGCAATTATACTCTAATAAAGATGTTTAAAACAAAAAAGAAGAACCAAAGATACATTTTATCAAATTAAATAATTTCTCTTAAAAAAGTGCTATGGAGTTTTAATGGTGATCGAGACCATAGTTGGTAATGGGGAAAAAGATATCAGAAAAAAGCTTCATAAGGGAGATGATGTTCCTGGAAAGAACACATTCCAAGTCCGAAAAATATGAGGCATACTAAGACTTTGTGAAGGTAAGAGATAGGAAATGTGACTGAAAACCAGGCTGTGCTTGTAAATGTAATTGGAGGTTTTTGATCAGAGGAATATTATGAGGAGCGTCCACTTTAGGAAGGGTCATCCTACAGCAGTGTGCTGGAGGAAGCCCATGGAGCAGGTCAGTGGATTTGGATATAGTTCCTGAGCAATTTTGAGGCCTATGAAAGGGTGAGAGCAGGAGAAACAGAAAGGAGGACAGGCACGTGAAGCTTTGCAGAGGTTTCACACCTAGAAAGCTAAGCCTTACAGCCTGAGTTACTAAAAAAACATGTGAGCCATTCATGGTCATAGGAAATTCAGGAGAAGCAACCAACTAAATTCCTTTTCCTACCAGATATATGTGCCAACAGACATTTAAGTGGAAATGTAAGAGTGGGAAGTTGGTAAATTGGGTATGGATCATGCAGGAAATTGGAAGAGGGTTGATTACTTGGAAGACATCTTCAAGAAACAATCTTAAGTCCTTTAAAGTAAAAATCCTTGTGCTATAAAGTGAAAGCAATCAATGTATGTTACAAATGTAGAAACATGTTTGCAAAATACATAGCATATGTATGTTGTTAATTATGTGTTCAGATGTGCTGCTTTATTGAATCCTCAGCGTAATTCTGTGGGACAGTTGTTACAGAATGAAAAGGAGGGGGAAAAGTCTTTCATTTAGAAATCGAGAAAAGATATTTTTTAAATGATCCCCCCACGTCCCCCCTACCCACCAGAAAAGAATGAGAAGGATGAAAATGAGGCTGGAGGGTGGTAGAAATGGCTTTTATTTGTCAAAGACCTTTCCTTGCTTTTGTCTTACTCCAGGTGCCTATTACCTCTCATCTGGATTGTTAGGAAAGGATTCTTACTGGGTTTTCCTGCCTTATAATTCATTCATGCTCCCTTCATCTGCCAGGCTAATCTTTAAAATTTCGGCTATAACATTTTCGCCTTCTGCTTAAACACCTCCAGTGGCCCCTTCTTTTTTATTACAACATTAAAGTCCCTCCCGTCTCATTCCCACCATCCTTAGCTCCAAGCTCACTCTGGGGCACTCAGCATTTCCCAGACCCAGCCATGTACGTTCAGATCTGTGACACTTTTCTGGTGTTGCTATTTCTGCCCACAAACCTCCTTCCTCCCAGATACTCCTAGCAAAATCTTACTTAGCCTACAAGTTCCAGATCAAATGTAATACCCTGAGACCATTTTCTGATTTCCATACCCCAAGCAAATGTTTAGTCCCGTGTTGCCCAAGTAGCCAGACCAGGCTGATGTTGGATTAACAACTTGAGCTAAATCTCTGTGCTCATAAAAGCCTGTCAGGACTGAGTCCTTTGAGGGTACCTTATTGCATAAAATTTAGCAAATGGACATGGTATAACTCTAGGTTTGTTTGTTTCTTTGCTTTTAGCAAATGTATTAGGACACTTGCAAATTTGAAGCTATACCTATGTTAATATTATCAGAATAGATTTAATTGAAACTGGCACTGGGTGTATATGAAATCAAAGTGCAACCAGTATTCTTTGCATTTTGTACAACATACACCTGCTCAGACATGAAGAGTGTCATGATAAATGGCAGCTTCAGCAAATATTTTCTGCAAACCAGGGTCTGCTTTAATGTCTGTCTGTTTTGGAAAAGATTGTATGGTCTTTCAGTCAGACTCTCTTCATTACATACACAGTCAGATTATAAACATTGTCCACAAGGTTATATTTGCATTTCGATCACATCTGTAAGGGTATGATTTATAAAATAATAAAAATGTTTAGTTTGATTCCTTTAGGACATGACTCAATAGGCAGGAAGCCCATATTCAACTTCTAAATATTACTCAATAGGTGTGATCCTAAAATCAGTGGTCTAACTGCCTATTAATTGAATTCTCAAAGCAGATAAAAGAATGTTACATTAATGGAGACACAGCAGAAGCAAGAGAAATTTTCAGAGCTCCGAGCCATTAACATTACATTTCACTTTTGCCCTTTTTAGAATGGACAAAATGGTATATGAGCTCCAGCATATACCATGCCACATCAGAGTCAACACAACTTTCTAAGCTCCACTATAAAGCAAGAGTTCTGTGTGCTAGCTAAACTGTAATGCAAATGTGTATTTAAAAAAGTTAATCTACTGAAGATAATTTGCATGTTGCACTTTCTAAGAATTTTTCCAGAGAGTTTTATTGTTGTTGTTGTTACAGAACTGGGAAATATTAAAAAACATTATGATTTGGGGAAATAAACTTTGCAAAAAACAAGTTAATTAAAATACTAGTGAACACTGAAGAAATTTTAATAAGCATTAGGAAAAGGTCACAACTTCGGACCTTAATAGAAATTCTATTTCATCTTTTGTTCATGATTCCTTCAATCCTTATAGTTGACATTTAGATTTATTTTATAGAGTTGAGACTATTTGTCACAAACAATCAACACTAGGGCTTCGGATGCTACTGCGTGAAACTGAAGGACGCTAGGACTGGAAAACAATTACTATACCAGATGATTCTAACACATAATCAGAGAGTATACAAAAGGGAGGATGATTGGCATGCAGTCCATAAAGGCAAAGAGCTTGAGAACTTTCCACTTGAGGAATAAGAGTATAGAGTATTCTAGGCCATCAGCATAAGGAAGGAGGTTTAGGGTGGTAAAACAGATCCTCCTTGAGGGACTTGGTGAATATCTGAAAAGCCGTAACATAGGATCTAAAATATAGGCTGGGAACATGGGAGAGGGACAAAGGAAAAGAGCTCTCACCACTCAGATCCAAAGAAAGTGGGAGCCAGCCTGAGCAGTAGATGTAGAGCCCAGGAGCAAGAATGATCTTGATGCCAAATAATGTCTTATGAGGTCAGGAGCCTAGAGCTAAACCAGTTCTAGGAGGCAGGAGGTAAACTGGATCCACTAAGAGTAGAAATAACCCTATGGTGGGAGGGAATAGGGATGAGGATAAGAATGAAGAAGTGAAGAGAATAAGCCAAACAGCACCTTGGCATAGGTTCTCTCATCCCTCTTCCCTCATGTCTTTGCATCAACATATATTTATATCTTTTTAAAATTTTCTTCAGATTCACAAGAGAAAATTTCTCCAAAGATAGCTATTTAACTAACTGTTTTTTTTTTTTTTTTTTTTTTTTTTGCAGACGGGGCGTTTGATCTTGACAAGTCCATGGAGGATTTCTTGAAATATTTTAATATTCTCTACTTAAAAGCTGTGTTTTACACCAGGACAGACTCATGATTTTAGTTATCCATGCATGGTTAAGGGAAAAAGAAGACAACAAGGAACTTATTATTATATTAACATTTTATTGACCTAGGAGGAGTGAACAATAGTCTCAATTTAGATTCATTGAATAGTTCTTAGCCTATAAATAGCTGTGGTTTCATATGAGTTTCTCTTTTTATTTGTTGTATTTTTAATACTTCACACCATTCACTTGGATTAGAATATGGAAATCACTCTGCAAAACCAGAGAGGCTTATTTGAAGGTTAATTAATAGCAAAAAAAAAAAAGGAACAAAATTATAGGACGTTCCTGAGTCTCTAACAGCTGAGGCCCCCAACAGCCAGTACTTGCAAAATCCATAATAGTCTACTAATAAAAAATAAAGGTCACCATTCCACCTGGATTGTAAAGCAATCTCTTTCTACTTCCTTCTAGAAATGTATTCTTATAGTGCTCTCTCTAGTAGTCTCATATGGGTTCCTGACCTGCCTTCAATTTTCTCCACTCTTTGCCTTATAAAAATTAAATTTTTTTTCTACTTGACTGTATTTTCATTTTAACTCTCTCTTTTCTTTTTCCCGGCAGCTTTTAAGTCAAGCACCTGCCATTGTTAGAACGATATTGAAGAAATTGTACTAAGTCATGTGGACCTCTCTCTTTAATATACAAAAGTCTAGCCAATGATTCTTAAATGTTTTCTTGTAACAAAGTCTTATGATTCTGAAAACATAAGTTTTTAAACAGCTACAGTTTTAGAGAATTTTTAGAACTAAAAACTATAAAAGATAACTTAGTTGAACTCCCCATTTTACAAAGAAGAAATTAATTATTGTTTAGGATATAGTATATGCTTGAATAATATAGTTTTTCTTCACAGATTTATACTTTCCCAATTCATAACATCAATATATTCTAGGTGAAGGACTAAATAGGGATCTGTATATCTTACTTTTAAGAAAATGAAGTACAGCTCTTTAAGTACATATAGTAGAATACCACTGTACAAATATTATACTCTTTTTCAAGGTATCTGGGATTTAATACAGTAACTGTTGCACTAAAGTTCCAGTTTGAGAAATGTGTATATCTTTTGTGCTCATTAATTATGGTAGAGGCTAGTATAAGGTATTTTGACCTATTTACTCACTTTACTGGGTAGAACGGGAGACCAAAGGATGTCATAAAAATATCCAACATGTATACAGTACTTACTATGTGTCAGACACTATCCTAAGCACTATATATACATATATATGTATGTATGTGTGTATATATATATATATATATATATATATATATATATATATTCATTCAGTCCTCACAACAACCCTACAAGATACCTGTTTTTGAGATGAATAACCTAAGGTTCAAAAAGGTTAAGTAAATTTCCCAAGGTATGTGGAAAATTTGGAATTCAAATACAGCAGTGTTTCCCACGATTTTTGCTTCTAAGGATACATTCCTATGTCTCTTCTAAGGATCCTCTGTCTATTTCCCAGCTCTGCTTGTCTCTTCTTAGCTTGATTAACATGCTATCTCCCTTATTCCAAAATGGCCACTGGCAATCGTGATGGAAAGATAGAAACTTTACTCGCAGGTGAAAAGCTCCAGGAGGGAATTTAATCAGTCCAGCTCAGTCACTGTAGCCAAGGAAAATGTGGTACTGTGATTGGCTGGGTTTCAGTCATGGGACAACACTTTAACTGATCAAAATCGATTCTACAAAAACCACTTCAAGATAGATATTAGGATATCCCTATAATTTTAAATATAGCAATCTTTAAAGTAGAATGTGGATTGGGCTAAATGAGAATTGAGGACTCTGAGGAATAAACTCACCTCAATTCACTGGGATTTTTCTTTTTTCTGGTGAATGTAATTCAAATGCAAATTTTAAGAGCCAAAGAGAAACCCAATCACATTCCGTGGGTTCTCAGTTAATTGGGCTGACACAAGATCTTCTGGTCTGGTTATAGAAGTTTTTATGGCCCCAAATCTTTCATGGTCTTCCAGAAAAATATTTGTATATTACATATGCCTCTGAAAGATATTGAAAGGAAAAGAGATGGGAAGAAAAGACTTTTGGTATGCCTTATGAGCATTGTTCACTTTTTGGTGTTTTGAAAAAAGAACTTAGCATAAAGTTGCATTTTTCCCCAATTATTCTAGATATCAGACTAACGTTTCTTTGAATGGAAAATGACAAAAAGAGCCACAGGATGCTTGGGCTTTATACATTTTATTATTTATATATAATTTATAACATTATGTTTGCTCAAGACTACTGTGCCTATTAAATGATGTAATGTATGTAAAGAACATAAGAAAAAATTAGCATAGGTTCTTTCCCTTTCTTATAAGGTTAGAAATGGGGACAGGAAGAATCAGTCACCTGCATTCCTCTTTTTCATTTTCTAACTTGATGTGTGTCACCTCCACATTCTTGTTCCTAAAGTTCTCAAAAATACTAAGTCCAACATGCTGCAAAGGGTGATTGCAGAACGTGGTTTCTCAGATCAGCATTATCAGCATCACCTGGACACTTAGAAATGCAAATACTGGTGCTCCGTCCCAGACTGCTGCGTCAGAAACTCAGGACAAGGGGTCCCAGCAATCTGTGTTTGAACAAGCCTTCCAGGGAATGCTGCTGTACACTGACAAGAACCATGGGCATAGGGACCTTTTCTTTTGCAGGGCCTCCTTACCTGGCCTCGGGGATAAGAGATTGCATTTACTAATTAGTATTAAACAGAAATTTATGCCATATATTTAACACGATCCATCCCATATTATTCTCTTCCCAAACACAGAAGGTAAGCCTAGTTCTTCAACACCAAATTGAGAAAATATTTCTTGTCTTAGCTATTTTGTGCTTGCCAACAACACTCTAATTTGACATGAATACTATGTTCCCCATGTCTTGTTTATGGTACAAGGTGTTTATCCCTTTGGGGAATGTTATGGTCTGCTTCGATGACTGATCCATAAGTTCAAAGGGATTCTTTTTATCCATAAATTCAATGGGATGCAGTTTGATTTCTCACTGGGTGAAGTTCCCAGAGTCTCTTTGCATGGCCCATGTAAACTGCAAACATTCGAACAGTAGAACAGGTTATTGAGAGTCATTTTTAGTGACTACTCTGGACAATTTATCATTTTTCCTACAGTATGTCTCCAGCATATTATTCATAAATATTTGGTTGACTCTCACAGGCTAGACATCTCCTAGTGGATGATATAAGATGATCTAAAGTAGATGCTTTTGTAATAAACAGCTAGATCATCACGCACAATAACTAGCTTACAGTCTTCCATTGACACAGTGTACTCAGCTTAGAATCAATATACAACAAGCCCCCTACCTGGTTTAGGTAGGGTTATCTTGGTTACAACAGTTAAAGTTATACATCACTATGCATTTACTCTCTAGTTTTAAGAATGAATCCATACTTACTCACCTAAGTAGCTTAATAGCTTGACAATTTGCAGGTAAGCTATTCAACAGTATATACTTTTCTGCTGTAAAGGACAAGCGTATGCCTCATATTTGCACTGGGTCTGTACAGAGGTCTACCTACATCCAGCTATTTCAGTTACAAATAATATTTAGTTGAGTGATTTCAAGAAAAATATTTGTTTTAAGTATAACATAGGAATCCATTTTCCAATATCTTAGGTGGGATGCCATACTATTTTTATTGCATTATTCAAATAATTATGCAGAAGTTCCTTTCAACATTCTACTTAGGGTCTAGTCTTCCCTGTTGATGTCACAGTTCATGAAACCAGCTTCTGAGCACTTAATTATGTTCCAGGCATTAATTTCAGAGCTGAAGGCATATTGTGGGGAAGCATCCCATGGGAGAGTTCAGAGGTGGCTTGGGTTTGACATTATTCTAGACACATACTTGGGTGCAGGTGGTTCAAAGCCTGAAAATGCTGAAAATGGATGACTTCTGCATAGATGATCCCCTTCAGGTGAGGCTAGGCAGGCAGTCCTCTAATGAAGACTTTGCTCCCACACAGCTCCTGTCATTCAGACAATTCTTCATTCCCTGGTTAGTACCTTTTGGGTCTCATCTTCACTTATGTTTCCTCTCCAAGCTTGGGCCTCCCGGCATTCAGGCTTTCCTCCTTGCTCTTCCTTTCTTCCCGGATTGCTTTGGCATTTTATACACACTCCTTTTTTACTCCTCCATATAAAAACCAATGGTTCTTTTTGGCCAATAAGATGGATCCTGCTCATCCATTCAAACTTGCACCCCAATTATTAGCAAAGGAACTACTTCTTCCACTGCCACTAGAGGGCAGTGAAAGCTCAATCTTCCTAAAGACAGTTGCCTGGTATCCTTTGGAGAGTGTCAGGCTCTCAGGTGGTTTTAATCAGATGGCTTATTCTAGAAAGAGTTCCAGAAAAGGTGAGGAGGGTGTTTAGGAGTAGGGAATGGATTCAATATAAACTCCTCCTTTGGAGAAATACTTTTTATTCCTAAGATCTAACCAATGGGCTTTTCTACCTTCCATGCCCAGTGTGTGGACAAAGGAAGCCATGGATGGCCTGAGTTCTGAGTGTATTATAGGAAAACATCAGCCAGTGTGCTACACAGACATTGGCTGTAGCACCTTCCCTGACCACACTCACTTCTAAACAAGCCTACCTCTGTGACAACATTGGCTGCTTGAGCTGTCATGTATCTCACAAATGGTCCTTTGACTATAGGCTGGCCAGGCAACAATAAGCCCTATGGACTTGAAAAGATGACTCAGTTCTGTCTAGTTCTTGCTTCTATAAACTTAAATTTGGAATGAGAAACACATGAAATGTTTTCCAGTGAGCAGTGTGAGTTTAAGGTGAAAAGTTATGATATAGACAAAAGGTCCAACAAATTGATATACAAACTAAAATTATGAGGAGCATAAAATAATGAGAAAGCTGATGCGGTGTAGAGAAGCAGATACAACCCGAGGGAGGAGAAAATAGGTGATCGCCATAATGAGCTTTTTATGGCTTTCCGCTTACAGTATATGCATGTCTTTCTTTATATAACAGGATATGTACTCTCAACCAGTTTTGATTTTAAAAACTCAGCTCCTTTTTGATATATTTTAAATAGTCATTGATCCTTTCTGGGTCATTCTCTACCAGGTTCCTCTTGTTCCCAACAGTATTCAGAGTCTTATCAGTTTCCTCATCATGCCAAAGGCCTTCCCTCTATAGTTAGAGCTAAAGCCTTTTAAACCTGCTGTCTTACTGCTGGTAATAGCACCACCTTCCCAGCACTCTGCTGATGACCCTTGTCAAATGGCCTCTTGCTAGAAGTCTGAAAAACTCTTTTCACCACAGAGATGGAGTATTTGGTTGACCTTTCCCAAGATGATCCCCTTAATTGGTGATTTCTCAGCTGGACATCTCTTAGTTCCTTTCCCTCTTTGCTTCTGGCTCCTGGCATGGTCTTCTCTTTAAGACTGTCTTGCTCTGAGGAGCTTGTAAGCAGTCTAAGCCTATCTTCTCAGATCTTTCATGAGCTAGCCTAGAATTATAGACTTTCATTTCTCCCCACTTCTTTCCATAGACTCTACATTCAAGGTCATTCAAGTTGTTGGCCAAATTCAGTTCTTTGTGGTTGTATGGTTGAAGTTGTCATTTATTTGCTGGCTGTCAGCTGGGGGTCGCCCCTAGCTTCCAAAGTCACTTTCTGTTCTCGCATTTTCTTGTAGGAGTCTTGCATGTGGGCTCCCACATCTCAGAGCCAGCACTGAATCCTTATCCCTTGTAGACTCTCTTGGACATTCCCTTTTTCTGTACCTCCCTTTCCTTCCTCTTCTTTCACATCTCTTTGACTCCACCTGAGAATGTTCTCCACTTGAAAAGTCTCTTGTGATTAGATTGGGCCCACCCAGATAATGCAAGACAATCTCCCAATTCTAAGGTGCAGGTCTGTAACCTTAATTACAATGGCAAAGTCCCCTCTGCCATTTAACATAACATATTCACAGGCTCCAGGAATTAGGGTTTGGACATCTTTAGAGGTCCATTCTATCTTTCATGTTTGTCTAGTTCCTGTATATGAATCAGTTTTCAGACCCAATCTTATTGATCTTTCCCAGCAGGAAATATCTTGCAATACTTTGACAAATGAACATGGTAACAATCTTCCCCATTTATTCCCAGAGGTAACTATGGCCATTTATTCTGGTAACTGCACTGGGGAAAGGGTGATGCTTGTACATTTGGAGGACTATTGAACTTACCAATCATGGCCTTCCTGTTTGAGTGTGTAAATATGGGACCAGGTAATAAATGGGGTTCTGGCCAATATAAGACCACAAGGGATCCACTGAGCTTATAGACACAGATGGTGGTTATTTTATCACTCTCTGAACGTATAATTGGAATAGGCATACTTGGTAATTGGGATAACTCTCACATCAAGTCCTGCTCCTGTGAGGTAAGAGCTATCATATTAGGGAAGGCCAAGAAGAACCCTCTGAAAATTTCCCTCTCCAAGATAGTAAAAAAACAATATATCTCTAGTTTATCATCAAACACTTGGTAAACCAGACCAGGTTCCCACATATCATTAACTCAGACCAGGATGATACACTTTACATCAAAGGAGAAGTGGGAGTAGGCTTATAACTATGGGAACTACTAGTTATAGTACATACCAGATCACTCAGAAACTGCAGCCTGATAGACCATTGGTAATACCTGTGAAAGGCACTGCAGAAACCCCAGCTGCTCTGGGTGTAGAGCCTGTGGGATGGCCTAATAATCATCCTGCACCCCAGCTCTATCTTAGTGTCTGCCTCTCAGACAAATCAGCCTGCTACATGCTTACTAGCTATTCAGCCAACATTTGTTGAGATGCACATAGCTAAAGTTTCTTCATAATCCGATGCTAATATACTCAACTCCTCCATATGAATGCCTTCCAGAAATCAGTTTAAACAATGAGGGGTAGTCCACTCAGCTGGCTAGAGGTTAGCCATTTCACTAGTTTCACAATGTATTCTCAATCCAAACCACTTCTGATCATCACCACTATCATCCTTCTCCAAGCCACAATGTTCTTTTCACCTGTACTTCTGTTCTAGTCTCCTATCTCTGATTCTGCACTTGCCCCCCTACAATCGATTCTCTGTGGGCAGAGTGATCCTTTTCACAATGTAAATCACATCACACCACTCTTCTCTTCAAAATCATTCAGTGCCTTCCTATCCCCCTTAGAATAAAATCCAGCATCCTTACCAAGGCCTAGGACCCATTGTGATCTTCCCCCATTGCTAACTTTCTGACCTCACATATTCCTTACATATTCTAGTTTTCTTATCCTGTTCTAGACACTTTACCTTCCACAGTGTTTCTTGAGCTTTGCCAAACTCATTCTTGGCTCAGGGCTCTGGACTTGCTGTTCTCTCTGTATAGAAACAGCTTTTCTCAGATATTCACATGGCTCCCTCCTTCAGTTCACTCAGGTCTCTGCTTAAAAGCCACTTCCTCAGAGACTCTTTCTCTGCCCACCCAAGCCCAAACTCTTCCCCTGGTGTATATCTATTCTTCTTTCTCTATTACACTACCGTGTTTTTGTTCACAGAATTTATAACCTGACATTGTATCTGTTAATTTGTGCATTTTTGGTTTCTCCAACCAGAATATAAATTCCACGGAGGCAAGGGTTTTACTTTTTTTAATGCTGTAGTATTTAAAGATGCCTAGGACAGTGCTTGGTGACATTAGATGGGCTCACTAAGCATTTGTTAAACGAAGAAGCTACTCAGAAATGGGCACGTGGTCTAACTCTGGTCTATGACATGTGAGGGTAAGTGTGTTAAGTGTCTTCTGAGAAGGTTGATTATTTCTTATAATGTCTTCTGAGAAGGTTGATTATTTCTAAGCTAGACCCACAGGAAGAGACAAGAATCTCTCTTCTTCCTCTGGATGTGTTAATGTTGAAAATGTGAGGCCTGGAATTGTAGCAGTCATTTTGGAATCAACCTGAGGAGGAAGCCTATGTAACAATTGAAGGGCATGGAGAGATGGAAAGAACCTGGGTCCTTGATGATATTACTGAGCTGCTGACTCATCTCAGTCTGAGGCATCCCTTCTAGGGGTTTTCAATTGCGAGAGGGAGTAAATGTCTAGCTGTTTATGCCAGTGTTTTGTTTTGTTTTGTTTTGTTTTTGCAGTACGCGGGCCTCTCACTGCTGTGGCCTCTCCAGCAGCGGAGCACAGGCTCTGGACGCGCAGGCTCAGTGGCCATGGCCCAGCCGCTCCGCGGCATGTGGGATCTTCCCGGACCGGGGCACGAACCCGTGTCCCCTGCATCGGCAGGCGGACTCTCAACCACTGCGCCACCAGGGAAGCCCTATGCCAGTGTTTTTAAGGGTAAAATTTCATTCACGGTTTTAGTCCTCACAGCCAAGAACAATCTGGCTGATGCATGTACCTTTTCTAGCTCTTCTCACTACACAATCCCGTACACCTGATTTTTAGATACATCAAGACTCCAGATGTCCAGCTAACTGTTCATCTGTGCTTTAGCTCAGTCCTTCGCTTCTACACATGTAACAATTTACTCATTTCTAACACTTCCTCTTACGTGGACCAGCGTAGAATTTTCCTTCCCTGTCATGCCTCCCCAACAATTCACTACTGCGTTACAATCACTTTCTCTGCTGTAGCCCCATAACTTAGAGTTTATCTTCTTCCTGGTTCCTATTAATTCAGGTTTCATGCTACAGTGGTTCTCCCCCATTCTCACCTTCATTCATTCATGTAATCATTTGTTCATTCATCTGCCAATATTCATTTAACGTTTATTGCCAGGCTTTGTGCATATGTCAATAAACAAAACATATAAAAATTTTTGCTGTAACAGAGTTTATATTCTTGTTGATAGGGTCGGGGTGTCCATTCAATAAACTAATTAAGCAGCACATCAGGGGATAAGTGATTTGAAGAAAGGTAATGCAACAGAGGGGTGAATAAGGAATAGCAGGGTGTGGGAGGGAAGATTGCAGTTTTCAAAGTGGAAGTTCAGGGAGATAGTTCACCTCATTTAGAAGGTGACACAAGAGCAAAGACTTGAGTAATGTGAAGCAGCAAAAGCCATCTATTGGGGGCAGAGTGCTTCAGGTGTAGACAATAGGCCCTAGGGCAGGAGCACCCTCATGAGTTTGAGGAACAGCCATTTTTGCCCGAGCAGAATGAGTACTGTCGTGAAAAAGCACACTGCCCCAAGGACCCAGCACAGTCATTCAGCCACTGAACCTTCCATAAGTGATTGTTTAAAGGGCATCGCATTTTGTATCAAATAGTTGTTTCTATTGACTGGATTTGTGATAATGTACGTCATCCAAGTACTAAAGTATTCCTAATTTAAAAGTTAATAGGCTATATTATGAACCAGATTTGTTTTCTACCATTCAGGGAGCTTTCATAAGAGAATTACAAGTCCCAGTGTTCAGACTCACACTTCAGTCTTAACCCCTCCCGCCTCAACATTAACTCCAGGTCTCAGATTCATTGACCTAAGGCTAACAGATATCGCAATCACACTTAGAGGTAAAATAAGCCACAACTGCAAGATGGATGGTACAACGAGTACTCCATCTGCTAATCCTGTGACCTCCTCTCTTGCCTGTGTGACACACTGCTTCTCATATGAAAGATTCTGTCCTGACTCCACCACTCCAGGCTCATGGTAGCATTAGTCATCAGGTGTGCCCCTTGCAGCAAGACCATCTCAGCTTCTACTGAGTCACCATACCACAGCCATTGCTCCTGCCATTCTGTTCCAGTAGCATCACTCTAGATGTCTGGTCAAGAACTGAGTTATCTTCGTTACTGCCTTAAAGAGCACTATATCATTCCCATTCCCCATTGGGAGGACTGGGGCAGAGCTGTCCATTAAGAAACTTTTCCAGGACAAAGTCCCACCCCACTCAAGATAATCTAGGCCTTGGTGGTTAAGTCTGCACCATAAGTCTAGGTGTCTGTGCTCTCAGGAGAGCCTTGGACATCCTTTCCTGTAGGTCAGGATTATCTCAGAATACCATTGTGCCACAAAGTGTTTGGATCCCATGATGGGACCTAAAGGTTGAAAAGGGTTCAGTCATGAGGATAATTCCAAGAAGAATGATTCCAAAAAAGGGAAGATGCACAACCCAGACTGCAGTTACAGATATCACTGCACCGAGGCAGTTTCAACTATCAAACGTTTCCAAATTCTTTAAGTAAATATATAGAATCAAATTATCTTCCAAGAAAAACATATCCTCAGACTATGATTATAAAATTCTCAATTTTATCACTGTCATTTCCCGTTGTGATCGTGTAGCAGATACTATTTTGGATGTTTGGATGATACGACTCCTGCCCTCCATGGCCTCGTTCCCGGAGGTGGCCATCTGACACAGCTCTGGCCAATAGAATGTCAAAGGGAGCAAATTGAATGGGGCTTCCTAGAAGCTCTGTGCTTTTCTGATAAAGTTTCTTTTACTCATCTGTTCTGTACTCTTTTAGACAGATAACTAAAGCCTCCTGTTCTTTGAGATGAGAAACATGGGAAAAAACCAAGAGGATCATGGAGATTCTGGATATTGCTAAGCTGAGGAACCATCACCAGTAGCTGTCAACCTTCAGATTTCATATTATGCATAAACAAATAAACCTTTATTGAAAGTGTTACTATTGGCATATTCTGTTACTAGCAGCTGAAACATTGCTCACTGATAAAAGAATGTGTGTTCACTTGGTCACTTTGTTGTGACATCTATTCATTCCTCCTTGCTTATGCCCTTACTTCCATTAATTTTTTTCTTCAGTGATGGGGAACTAAAGCTTAGGGGAAAATATTTAGCTTTATGCTTTTCATGTATACTCAGATTTTATGGTTAATACTGTTTCTTTATGAATGATTTTTAAATTGTGTTGTTAAAGTCTTTCCTTCATGTCCATTATTTCTAAAAGAAAAAAAAATAAGAATCATGCTTATTTTAGATATTTTTCCATAGGTGTAGTATTGATTAGCTTAGAACTGAAACATACAATTTTATCATCTTTCAAAATTTGATAGATTATAGAATTGGAGCTGGGAAAAACCTTTCTCCAGAATTCATGAAATAATACTTTACTTTGTGGTTCTCATCTTTCTTGCGATGATTCTGCTTTCACACAAATTGCTGTTCAAGAAGGATGACTGAGTCTAGAAAGGAAAGAGGGAGGTGAGTCATTTTTTTCCATCCCTGCACAGAATAAATAAGTCACTGAATTTAGCATCTTGATTTGGTTTTCCCAAAGCTTGACTTTCTTAGATTTTTCTTGTATTTAAATTTGAAAATAAAACCAAATAACCAATTATATTAACAAATATTTTCATTTCACCTATTACATTATTTAAAAGATTTTGAAAATCTCATTTTTATCAGATTTAATTTTTTTTATATTTCTTCTTTATGGAGATTATTGTTAATAAAGGTTACTAAAACCAATTTTTTTAAAATTTTTATTTATTTTATTTTTGGCTGTGTGGGTCTTTGTTGCTGCATGTGGGCTTTCCTCTGGTTGTGGCGAGCAGGGGCTACTCTTCGTTGCGGTGCGTGGGCTTCTCATTGCAGTGGCTTCTCTTGTTGCGGAGCACGGGCTCTAGGCACACGGACTTCAGTAGTTGTGGTGCGTGGGCTCAGTAGTTGTGGCGCACAGGCTTTGTTGCTCCACGGCATGTGGGATCTTCCTGGCCCAGGGCTCAAACCCGTGTCCCCTGCCTTGGCAGGGGGATTCTTAACCACTGCGCCACCAGGGAACCCAAAACCAAATATTTTGAACATATTTCTGTATTGTATGTTTGTTAGATAAAGTAAGAGGAGACCCAGTGGTTAGAGAATAATGCCTTGGTGATTCAGAAATCTGAAGGTCAGCCTCTTTCTGTATTTTTTTTTTAAATAACCTCAGACAAATGGTTTCACCCTCTGTTTAACTTGTTTTAAATATGGTCATTCGATTTGTCTTCTAGCAGATGTACTCATTCAATAATTTATTTATTTTGAACCTAGAAAAAAATGTTATGCCAGCCTCTGTAGAAGAAAATTTATATATATACATACATATATGTATATATGTATGTATATATATGGTATAGTCACTTATTTTACAATCTAGCTGAGTGAATAAATAAAGTCTATGTGAGATAGTGTATGCTATGTTTCATGAATGGTACTTACCAAAATAACTACAGGAAATCATAAAGATCTCCTTTAGTCAAGTAATAGAGAAAGATTTCACAGAGGGGATATGTTTTGAGCTTTGACCTAGACATTTTTGAAGGCATTAAGAGCATGGATTCTAGAGTAAGACTACTTCTGTTAAACTTCAGCTCATCTAGAATGTATGCCTACTTATTTGTAGACATAATAATACCTATTTTATAGAGCTGATAAAATACTTAAAGAATTTAATATATGGAAAGTCTTAAAACAGTGTCTCTCATGTTATATGAGCTTAAAAATTCTACCTATCATTTTAGTAGGTGGAGAGGTATGGTGAGCATCAAGAGAAACCACAGGAACAGACATCTTCAGGAAGACTTGATTAAGTCTACTGTGTTCGTTTCCTAGGACTGCGACAACTCAGTACCACAAACTGGGTGGCTTAAAACAAGAGACATTTATTCTCTCACAGTTCTAGAGGCCACGAGTCTGAAATCAAGGTGTCAGCAGGGCCACACTCCCTGGGGAGGCTTTAGGGGAGAATTCTTCCTTACTTCTTCCAGCCTCTGATGACTCCTGGTGTTTCTTGGCTTAGATAACTTCAATCTCTCCCTCCATCTTCACATGACCTTCTCCTCTTATGTCTTCTCTCCTTCTCTTCTCTTGTAAGGACACATGTAATTGAATTTAGGGCCCACCCCGATCTAGGATAGCCTCTTCCAAATAAGATCACATTTACAGGTTCCAGGTAGACATATCTTTTAGGGGGCCATCATTTAAACTAATACAACTATTTGTAGGAATTTAAAAGTATATAAAGGGGAGCTTTATAATAGACTTAGAAAAGTAAGAAGAGGCTTTCAATACCTGGGCACAAAGTTAATAATTTATTTTATAGATATTGGTAAACCACTGAAACTTAAAGTCACAAGATGAGATCTGTCATTTAGAATAGTAATCCGATGGTAGAGTCCAGAATTTGCTGAATAGGGAAGAAACAAGGAAAAAGTGGTGGAGAGAGCTATTGTGAGGAGATGATAATTTTTTTGTGGGACATTTGAATTTGTGTTGGGAATTCAGGGCTATATCCTAAAAAAGAATAAGGACCTGAGATATAGGTTTGAGAGACACTTTTATAATTGTGATACATGAAAAAATGAGATTAGGTAATGTTCCTGAGAGTTTATAGCCAAAGGTTTTGAGAGAGAATCTGTTCAGAGATTATCTTTAAAATGCCATATACAGTAATGTTGTTATTTGGCAACCTGGCTAACAAAAGAGGGAACCTATAATTTATCTCTAATTCAACCATTCTGCCAAAATTGATCCATATAAGATAAAATAAATACAACAACTTGCCTCCCTTTCCACTTTTATTAGGCAAATGGCTTAACTTCAACTGGCCTTGTTTCCGAGCTGTAATTACTTCGGTGACTGTGGTATCTGGTCATCTCAGCATAAGCAGCCTGTCAACATTTTGGGTCATTTCAATCCATCATCTTGATAAAGGTCAAGCCTGACTTCCCCCCACCACACACACACACACGCACACACACACACACACACACACCCCAAAATTGTTTTTCTCTTCTCTTGGCCAACATACTTGCTTTCTGTTTCTTTGCCATCCTAATATGGCAGCTGATATCAACTTTAGAACCCCTCTCAGTATTAATAGCATGAGGATATGCTTTTCCAAAAGAGTAACACTTCTTTTAATGAAGAAAATCTACTCTCCTATTGACTACATTGTTGTCAAGAGCTGTATCATCAGAGACAGAAAAAAAATATGTAATCTGTAGAGCAGAAAAACATAAATGACAATTCACAAATAAATGATAAATTACTAACTCAAATAACATCAATGGGTTGGTGAAAGAGGGGAAAGGAAAGTGGGTGGAAGTTTAGCAAAAAGCGGTAGAGGTGCAGAGAAATCTGCACAGAGCCCACATCAGCAGGTGTACAGTCAGAAAGGACCGTCTGCGAGTTAGTGATTCTCAAAGCATGATTCTTGGGCCACCACTACCAAAATGAAATTAAGGGCTTGATAAAAAGGCAGACATCTGGACCCTAACTTTAGGAATTATTTTGTTTCTGAAAAAATATCTGCTCTGTAACTATAAAAATATTACTCTAAAGCCCTTTGGAAGAAGCCAGTGAAGAAGGAACCTCAGCTAGCCAATAGCCAGGAGTGGCCCGAAATAGGCAATTAGAGCAGTTGCAGCCTCTCCCGCCCTCAGGTCATTCTCCACCAAAGAGCAGCTCAGCCTGTTGGGAAGCAGGAACCTCCTTTCAGCCTGCAGTCACCCTCAAAAGAGGTTAAGTGAGCTTTACCTTCAAAGCCAACCAGCTGATCCTAATAGGGCTTTCCAATCCCTCACAGCTCATCTGCAGTCTGAAGCTTGTTTTCAGTAAAGTGGAATTCTTTGACTCTTTCAGATCACAAGGAGACAGGACCTGTTTAAAATAAATATGTCCTGTTTTAGGCAACCAACTGTTGTGAAGTAATTTTAGTCAAAGTATGAATTAGATTGTGTGAAATAAATAGAAATGGGCTTGCATTTTGACAGCGGCAGGGGGCAGTAAAGAGACCTGGAAGGCAATAGATGACTAACACGATATAATGGGGACAAAGTGGACATGAGGATGAGACATGGATTCAACTCTGAAATCTTATGATGTAGAAATGACATTGATTCTTTTGGACCCTCAGTTTCCCAACCTATGAAATGGAGATTGTTACCACCAGCATCAGGATTGCTGCATGGATTAAATGTGACAATATTGTCCTGGGGCACTCCAGGTGCTCAATGAAAACTATTTCTTTTTTCTTTCCTGGATTTGAGGAATATTTTATTCTCAAGAGGAGACAAATGGTTTAGAATGTAGAGAAGAATAAGATGTAATCACACCTTAAAATCTTCACATTTTGCTCAAGATATGCCAGGCAACAGCAATGGAAACGGCAGGTGGGAATGATATGACTGACACTTTAAAAAGAACCTACTCCCAGGCATTAGCAACATGACCTGGTTCTTATGGAACCAGGAAATATGAGATAGGAAATATGAGATAGCCAATTTAGGACAAAGGTCCTGACTCAGTCATTTTTAAAGGCCAGTCTCACCAATCTTTTTTTTTTTTTTTTTACACTCCTGTCCCACTTACTTTTTGATTCCCTGACTTTAATGATCCTCATCTAGGATATCAGCTAAATGACTTTTCCTGTACCCAGATCCATGAACACTTTGTCCCTTTCCCTCGGTTTTAATAACTATTTTATACATTTGTCTCAGTCCACAGTTGCCTCCATAGGTAGGGAAGGTATACTGGTTTCAAATAAAATACTTTACAAATCAAATGTCCAACAATTCTATCAACAAACGGAATCTTGGCAATGCATTCATTGGTTGGTTTTTTTTCTTAGATTTTTAAAGCCTGAAATACATTTCTCACATGATTAATGATTTATTTTTAACAAGGCTGATTTTATGGAGAGAAAGTTTGGATCCAGAGGTGTCTTTGTAAACTGATTGAGATGCTAGCTTTTCCCCTTGAACCCAGCCAAGTGTAGTTGAAATAAAACGTTTTAACCAGTGGAAGTCATTAAATTGAATAAAAGTTTAGAAAGGGTTTAGTTGTTTGTGAATATAATACATAAAGATGTCCAAAATATATTTAAGCGTGTTTTCTCGTGTTGTTCTTGTATGTGGTTAGGCCATAATTTTAAAAGTATTTAATGGTCAACTACTGGACAACTTAGCTATGAAGGAAAAAAAGCACTGTGCTATGAGAGTTTGTAATAGGGATCACTGATTTACTTCTGGAAGTTACACAAGCCTTCTCAAGGAATTGTTGATTGAATGGAAATCTGAAATATGAGTTAACTCAGATACAGAGTTGGGAACTTCCTGCAGGGAAAAAGCATTATGTACATGGTCCTGGTGTGGGAAAGGGCATAGTGCCTACCAAATGACCTGAAAGAAGTTGGGCAGAAGAGTAAAAATTGAGTGTTGATACTGAAAAGATAGGCAAGAAGTACCAGCATATGCAGCCTTGCAAGTCTTATCGTAGATTTTGGTTTTTCTTTTAAGAGCAAAGAAAGTTACTGAAAGGTTTTAAGCAGGAAATTGACACGATCAGACTTGTATTAACAAAAAAAAAATACTACTCTAAGCTACTGCGATTAGAAAGGCAAAAGTAGATAGAGGGAGACCAGGGATGGAGTCCTTGCAGAATTCATGAGTAAGAAGCTAACTTCAAGGGTAGAGGTAAAGGTTGTCCTAAGGGCATTTATAGGGGTAGTGGTAAGAGTCATGCCTTGGATGCAGAGAAGCAAGTAACTTTTAGAAGCATTTTTAATATAATATGACTCAACCATTGATTACATTGGAGGAGTGAGAGAGATATAGAGATTTCAGTTAACATCAAGTTTTGGCTTCTAGCTTGCTCAGCTGATGTGTGGATAAAGCTTTGATTCTGGTATATACACATGAGGATATACAGATAAACTCTAGATAGTTAGATAGGTTTTACATTCTGTGTAGTATTACTCCAAACATACTAACAGAAAGGAACATAGTATGAGCTTATTCAGGAAGACTTTGGGCACCCTAGGATCAGGACTCTTCCCTTCTGGTCATGGGAAGCTGATATTCTTTTCAACAATCCCAAAAGATGTAAAAAATGATAGCACTGTCAAATCACATGTTGCTGCCCACTGTGGTTCTTACCAAACACATATGTATATGAACAGCTGTGTCTTTTACCCATCCATCTCAACCAAATACATTCAAAGCTCAAACCAACAGTTGCACCAATGAGGCAGTGTAAGAAAATAATTAGCATGGGGATTTTAGGACACATATTATTGATATACAAAACCTTGTTTTGATATTAGGATCTTGAATAATTTATATACTCTTTGTATGGTACTTTTCTATAAAAATAAAAAATTATTATAATAAAACTTATTTCATAGAGTTGTTGTGAGAAGTAAATGAGTTAATACACGTAAAGTACTTAGGAAAATGCCTTATGTTAGAATTACTGGTCTGTACTTATCTTTTCAGTGTTGTGGTGACTGTATTGAGTCCTATACATGTCACTAGATCTTGGAAAAGTCTAAATCAAAGATTTTCTTAGAATATATTCCAGCTAAACTAAGCAGGGCTGCAGGAGGATAAAGTTTCAGAACAGAAATCATGACTTCCATTTGTGGTATGTTTATTTTTAGCTGACTATGAGGTATTAAAGTGAATATTTTGAGACATCTGTGAGATATATTGTCTGGCTTTTGGAGGAGGTCTGGGATAGAGATAGAAATTAATGATTGTTAGCATATAGATGAGAAAGGAAACTATTGATATAGATGAAATCACCAATGGAGAGAGCATACAATAATGTTGCACTTTGAGTTTCACAGGCAACAAACTGTGATGTGAATTAGCATGCAGGCAGTTTATTAGAGGGTATTCTTAGGATCAAAAAAATATGAAAAAAAGAAGAGTCAGGATAGGGCAGTGAGAGAAGTTGCACTATGATGCAATATAAAAGGCCTCAGAGAACCTGAAACCAGAACAGAATTTCAGAATTGTTCAAAGTTAAGGGAAGGTTTCAGGACTTTATAGTCCTATGTAGACCAGTCATTGAATGAATCCTCTTCTAACAGACAAGGGCTCTCTGACAGATATTCCCAGAGAATGGGCCCTACCATGCTGAATTTGAGAAGCATCCACCACAAGTGAAAGAAAAGATGCTACAACCAACCCTTGAACACCTCTAACTTTTAAAGTTCCAGGATGTGAAGATAAGCCAGGAAAATAGAATTAGAAGGGGAGGGGAGGCCAGATAATTAAAAAGATAAATGATACGTTGGGTAGGAGACGCTAAGAAAGGGAGTATAGTATAAAGGATGGAGTGTTATGCAGTGTCAAATGTTGCTGGGTTTGGAATTTAAAAATTCATTGTAAAGAACGAACTAAACGTAAAAGAAGAAGACAGAAGAAAATACTAAAGTTTAGAGTAGAGATAAAAAGAATGCAGAAGAGAAAATCTATCAAATCAAATGTATTTCTTTGAAAAAATAATCAATAGAGTTGACAGATTTGAAGCAATACTGACCAATTAAAAACCAGAGAAGACTCAAATAAGTTAAATTGAGAAGGAAAGGGATCCATTACTACTGATCTTATAGAAATAAAAGGGCTTATAAAGAAATACTGTGAACAACTGAGAAATTAGTTGATGTAGATGAAATGAGCAAATTTTTAGAAGGACGCAAACTACCATAACTGACTCGAGAATACATAGAATGTCTAAATGGGCCAATAATAATTAAAAATGTTGAGTTAGTAATTTAAAATTTTTCCCACAAAGAAAAGTTCAGGACCTGATGGTTTAACCAGTGAATTCTACCAAAACTTTAAAGAGGAATTAATATCAATCCTTCCCAAACTCCTTTAAAGCATGGAAGAAAAGAGAAGATATCTCAGCTTATTCTGTGAGGCCAGTATTAATCTGACACTAAAACTGGAAAAATACAACATGAGAAAAGAAAATTATAGACCAATATTCTTTATTAATATCGATACCAATATCCTCAACAAAATACTAGCAAACCAAACCATTAGCATATAACAATGTTTTTATGCCATGACCAAGTGGGATTTTTCTGAGGAATACAAAGTTGATTTAACACCCTAAAATCAATCAATGTTACAATATTAATATAATAAAGGACAAAAGCTTCATGATTAACCCAATAGATTCAAAAAGAGTATTTGACAAAACACGTGATAAAAACACTCAACAAATTAGGAATAAAAGGGTTTTCTTAACCTGAACTTTCTTAACCTGATGAAGAGCATTTATGAAAATGTGGTGAGATCTTAATTCCTTTTGAGTTGGTGTGTTGGGCAGGGGGGAAGGGCATAACTTGTGTATTAAATTAAGATTATAACTTTTAAATGAGGAGGCATAAGCCCCTCACATAGGGCTGGCAGACAGCTCCCTCAGCTTCTGAGCTCTCACTTTTGGGAAGTAAAAACCCCTTGGTCATTTTGATTGAAGGTGCAGTTTCAATACACCCACACAAAAGAAGTCAAGTCACCAGATTTGTTACTTACAGATTCCAGAAAACGGGCTAGGGGCATCCAACGAGCTAGTGGAAGGGCAGTCTTCCATTCCAAGTCACGATCGAGCAGGAGAGAGGGAGCAGGGTAACAAGTACCTATTACTTATAAGATGTTTGGGTGGAGGTCACTAACTTTTTGTGGACTCACCTCTAAGAGGTTATTTTAAAAGGTGCCTCAAGAAAAACAAAAAGGAACTTGTGGTGGGAATCCTAAGCTCAGGTCCTTATTTAACTATCCAAACTCTGGGTAAATCAGGGTTGTCGTACTGTAAAATGCCTAGGCAGCAACTAAAAACAGCTGTTTTCTCATCACATTTCTTGGACATTCAAATGGAGATATTGCCTAGGCAGTTAGATTACTAGTTTGGAGTTCTGGAGAAACATGAGAGATGAAAGTGTACATTTCACAGTCATCTGCATACAGATGGTATTTAAAGCCAGGGGACTGGATATAATGTAAATTGAACATTATAGAATTTACAGAAATGATATACTTGACGGATACCTTATTGGATATATTGTGATTCCAAAAATGGGTAAGGTTTGAAGCATAAGTAGGTTGTGATTATAATAAAACTAAGAAAAACATTGAATTATGTAGGTGGGCACATCTGAAGGATGATTGATGCCTTTGATTTTAGCTAGTTGAATTTTACAAGATATAAAATAAGTTTTGTAGCAATGTATTAGTAGGCAGTTGGGGTAGAGAGAGCAGAATTTGGAAGAGAGAAAAGGGTAAAATATGAAGATGTTGGTGCTCTCAACCAAGATGTGATATCTGAAGTTAAGAGATAGGATATAATGTCATGATATCAGCAAGAAAGACTATGGAGGGATTTTCAGATTCATAACTGATTGCGGCTGAATAATAGCATTACAAAATATATCCATGTCCTAATCTCTGGAACCTGTGAATGTTACCTTATAAGGCAAAAATGACTTTGCAGATAAAATTAAGTTAAGCATCTCAAGATGGAGAAGTTATCCTGGATTACATGTTGGACCACACGTATCCTCAAAAGAAAGGGACGTAATCTGAGAATACAGATTCCTTGAATAGCAATTTTTATATTTAGATCTCTATTAAATATTCTTATTTTTATATTAATGTATATAGTATAAATGTGACAAATTGTATCAATCTGTTATCAATAGTTCCATGAATGTTTATGGGAAGAAATTAAAATTTAATATACATGAGCATTACAGAGATGTACCTGAAATGAACAGCCATATAGGAAAAGAAAACGATAAGAAAACTATAAAGAGAAGCTTGCGAAACAGTGATGATCACAGTAAGGTAGTTATCTGTTTTTGTCTTAAACAGAGATGTAACTGAAATATATTTACTAATGACAAATTAAATCAACAGTCAGCAGACACTATATTTACTGGTTGCCTAATACATACTTACACCTGATGCTTGGAGCTACAACAATGAACAAGACTGTTCCTACCATGAAAAAACACCACACATTAGGGCAATGTTCCTTCAAATGTGGTTATAAGGAACCAGAATCATCAGTAATCCACTTCAGCCCTCTTACATAAGAATCTTTTGGGGAGGTCTCAGAATCTACTTTTTTCCCCTAAAAATGGACTTTATCTTTTAACAGTTGATTCAGGTATACAGAAAAATTGGGAAGATAGTACAGAAAGTCTCTGTATACACCTCACATATTTTTCCCCTATTATTAACATCTTACATTAGTATGATATGTTTGTTACTACTAATGAACCAATGTTGATGCCTTGTTATTAAGTTCATACTTTATTCAGATTTCTTTAGTCTTTCAAACCTCATGTCCTTCATCTGTTCCAGGATCCTATTACATTTAATAGTCACATCTCCTTAGGCTCCTCTTGTCAGTGAATGTTTCTTAGACTTTCTTTATTTTTGATGACCTTCACAAATTTAAGGCATACTGGTAAAGTATTATGTACAGTGTACCAACATTGGCAGTTTGGGGATTTATTTGATGTTGTTCCCATAAGTAGATTAAGGTTATGGGTTTGGGGGAAGAAAATGGAAGAGATAAATTTCCATTTACGTCACAGATCAAGGGTACAAACTATCAACGTGCTTTATGATTGTTGATATTGACCTTGATCACCTGGCTGAGGCAGTGTTTATCAGGTTTATTACGTTACTCTTTTTTCCCGTTTTTCATACTGTACTCTTTGGAAGGAAGTTTCTATACTCACAACACCCTTAAGCCCACAACTCCTTTTAGGGTAGAGTATCTACATAAATTATTTGGAATTGTTATACATGGGAGATTTGTCTGTTCTCTCCGATTTTAATACTTTATTCAACCATTTATTTATATCACTATGTATTCATGAACATTTATTTTATACTTTGGGCTATAATCTTATATGACTTTATTCTGTTTGATCAAATTATTCCAGTGTTGGCCATTGGGAGCTCTTTCAGTTGTCTTCTAAGCCCCTTTGATAGTCTCTATTAAGAAGGATTCGGTTTTAGCACTTTCTTACTTTCTGGCAGTGTGAGATGCTCTTGGGCTCACTTTTCCTGTCCCAAGTGTAGAATCAGACATTTCTCTGAGGTGCCATGTTTTATTTTATTGCAGAATGGCATTAGACACCAAGATCTCTGTGCTAGGTGTGCTCATTACATCTGGGGTCTCACTTTTTATAGGTACTCTCAGCTGACAGAATAAGAAAATATATATGTTTATACTAACCTGTGTACATACACATATCTATAAGTATTTCAGTACGTAACCATCTGTGTTTAAGCTATTAAGCTAACTATATTAAACTAAACATGAGCTTTTCCTGATGTCTTCAACTCGATTCCATCACTACATGAATCATTCTTTTTCTCCTTGCTTACCTGTAAATTCTCACTTCAACAGTGAGAAACCTGAATCTTACCACCCACCATCCATTTATTTAATTGTTCAACTCCAGTGTTCATTTATAGCAGTATCAGAATTGTTAACCTGTACTCCCACACTCTACATTTTTTTAGCAAGCTTTTCCAGTGCTTCACACATCAAAGTGATGATGGGTTAACCACACTGAATAAATAATTTCTGAATCTAATTATCCATACTTTTTTCTTCCTTTATAAGATTAAAAATATGTCTTCTTAAAATCATAATTTTGATTTTTTTGTATTTTAAATATTTAATACTAAGCATTAAAATTAAATGTAATTTAAATTAGCTTTAATTTTGAAATTAATCAGTAATAAAAGGGAAGTAAACAGTCATAGCAACAACCACAATAATTTTTTTGTTTGCTGCATTTCATCTCTGTTTGTTAATAACAGGTAATAGATTTCTCACTTTGAATGTAATTAAGTGATATTGTCTGCTTCTGCAGACTCTACTTATTAATAGAAATAATGTAATTCATTAGGAAATGTAAAAATGTGAGTAGTTCACTGCCTAAGAGATGAAATACTTGAGTTAAGCTTTAGGATTTAGCTATCAGTGACCTATATAAACTAGCTTATGGGGAAAAAAATGCAGAAGTGGTTTAGATTAGGGCTGTCTCATGGGAACTCAAGGGAGGAACTCAGGCAGGCCTCAGAAACATGCTGAAATAAGGGACTGTCATGCCATCTTGACTTTGGTTTCACATCTCTGTTCTTCTCTGTGTACCTTCTTTATTTTTCCCTCTTGGCTTCTCTAGTTCATATGTCTGATAAAATATGGTCATTTTATGCTTCCTGTACTTGTACTTCACTGTGTTAGTTACCCAAAACAACAGTCTCTTCTATGTACATATTCTCAGTCAGACTCTCAGTGGCTTCTGTTTTAATCAATCAAGACTATAAGCAGAAGGGATGTACTGATCTAAATGGGTGCCAAGGTTGGTCATTGTGGAGGAAACAGGATGAAGAAATTGTGGTTGTAACTGGGCAGTATTTCCAAAAGCGTCTGCTACAAAGCTTAATAAGACATTGAACGTGGAGTTCTGTTCACCAATAAAGTAGCACTTCTGCCTGGGTCAAAATGATTGGTTGATTTCTACCTTCTGAAGGTTAGTAGGTATATTACCTAAACCATTTCTCTGGTATGTTATTTTTTCCAATATCTTTTTGTTTAATCCCTGTAACATTATATTCATTCATTCTTGATTAGTCATATCCAGGGCCACCCTCTCCACATTCAGAGAATCGCTACCCCCAACATCTATCTGGCTGTGAGAATTGTTCCTCTCAGAGTTCTCATAGACTAAAAAAATTGCCCGGTGTGATTCCTCATTATGTGTCTTATCCCAAAGGATAAACATCCCTGCTTTTCCATGCTTCTCAAAACTCAAGATGTTCTACTCCTAGACCATTTACTGATCATGAAATAGCCATCATTCTAATACCTTGGAGAGAGCCCAGCTAAACTCAGTGAATATCTAAAAAGAACAAAATAAAAGTCAACACAAACACTGCACAATACCTATGTAAAGACACCTTAAGAATTCCTTTTCTCACTATGTTTTGTGATTGAATCCCGCAAGTGAGAGAAGAATTAGCCTGAGTGGTTTACAAATTAAAGTATCTGCTTCAGGAGTTAATGAAATGTGAGGAACACATACTTTTCCACAGGAAGATTTAAAAAAAACCCAAAACTACTTTGTTCTGGCCCATCAAAAGATAATGGAATCTTATCTTCCTATCTCCCACTTGACTTAAAAAAAAAATCAAGTGCTGTAGAGGTTATATAATGTGTTCTTATATGCCTAAAAAGAGATCTCCTCACTTTTTTTTTTTTCTCCTCACTTTTTACATCTATTCTTTCTTTAATTTCTAGAGTTTACCTGGCTCCAAGTCATGTAAGATGGCATACTTATTAGCAGACAACAGAGCTGTACTGTTAAATCACACATGCTTCTTGACATCAAGCATACAGTCACAGTAATACATTCATAAAGAGCACGTTGGCTTTAAGAGGTTTTGTCATTGAGACTTCCTAAGTTGCTAACATTCCTTCTGAGCCCTTGCATACCATCAAGAATCATCCATTTAATGTCACGTTAATTTATTAATTTTACAATTCATTCTTAGGGACAGGGTTCCCTAAGGCTGATGCTGTCTTGAAATTAATATTAGACTAATACATAAATATATGGTCATCAAAACTGGAACAACTTAAAACCAACCAGGAACTTCCTACAGAGAGAGAGAAAGGGAGAAAGATGAGGGGGATGAGACAATTTCCTTTCTGAAATACAGGAGTTAATACTCTGTATAGCTGCATATGGAATATATTGCTTACATCCATTTTTAAGTCTGAGTACAGTAACTCATAAGGATGGACAATTTTGCTGGTAGCAAATACAGAGAGGCCTTAAGGCAGCAAGTATATGCTAAATATTAGGTCCTAGGGGAACACAGCACTAGTTACATATGGCCACCAGCCTTAAGAATGTTACAGTGCCAAAAGCAATGCCAATTTTTTAATATTAATACTAGTTAAATTGAACATATTTTACAAAATATTTTTTTAATGTGAGAGCCAAAATATTACGCATTCATTGGTATTGGCAACCATGACAAGAGAATATTTTGAAAGAAACATACTAACAAAAAGAAATAAAGATGAAAATGTATTTCTAACTGTGTTTATAGAGTTCCTGAACATGAAAGAAAGGAAAGGTGGTGAAAAGGGGGAAAATCTCTATTTTAGGTATATATGAATACATTATGTAACTACTGCAGCACTGAAATTTTTAAATTTGCATATAGCGTCACTTGCCAGAAGCAGATATTTTATGCATAACCACAGATGGAAGCTGTTAGCTGGGATTTTGTCTTTAGTTTATCATCATCATTAGATATTAATTGGAATGGATTGGTACCTACCTGCAGGCTTTCACAAGAAAAGGAAAAGGGCAAAGTTGATCAGTTTGCAGATCACAGTAATAACATCACAAAAATTTTTATGGGAAATATTTGGCATATATTCTTTAAATTTAAATTGGTGATACTTGATTTATTGCAGAGTGTTTAAAAAGAAAATCTGATACTCCAAGAAGCCAAAGTCAAGAATATGGAAGAAATGAGAGTTCACCATACTCTCCTACTGGTTCCGGCATAATCCCCATGAAAACCACTTACCAAGACAGAGGCAAGAGAGAAAACTGGCCCTAACATTTCAAAAATAAGCTCCCTCCCTCTGAATTTTACCCATCTAAGAACTGTTTGTATTAATGTAATTCACATATATCCTATATTAAGGTATTGTTCACATTACAGTATATAATCCATCTATTCATTTTATTCACATAATGAAGGATATAATGATTTTTTTAAAAAGAAAGCAGCTCTATGCCTCAGCTTTTATCTTCAGAGTGTTTAGTGTCTTCTATTTATTACTTAATATTTAAACAACCTCAGTGTAGTAGAAAGGAAATTTAAGGACTAAAATTAAAAAGAAAGAAAATTAGGATACAAAAAGTAGAGAAATATGTTATTATTATTTATATGTTATTATTATTATATGTTATTATTATTTTCTCATCTTATATTGAATTTAAACCTATAAAATTTACAAATGCAATTTAAACATTTCAAAAATTCACTGAATGGTTCACACACTGAAATAATTACATTTAAATAAATTACTGAAAATAAGTGTGTTTTACTTATTCTTCCAATTGTTTTTGGAGACACTTCTGCTTAGGAAAGTGCATAAGCTTTTACAATGCAGTGAATAAATGGAAACTATTCATTTATATATTTAAAAAATACACAAAGAAAAATAGAATAGTGACTGCAAGATTAATTGGCACGCAAGCTGTTTAGCCTTTGGTCCTGTGCTCTAACAAACTCTTAGTCATCCTTTAAGACCCATCTCAAATGCCCCTCCTATTCAACTGTCAACACATTTTATTAGGAGTCATATTGATGTGTTAGATGTTGAAAAAACTAGATGAAAAGATAAGTTCCCTGACCTTAAGATGCTACTGTTCTATTAAAGAGACAGATATCAAGGAAATAATTAAAATATAATGCAAAAATTGCTTGAGGTTTATGTATCAGTCAGTGGAAAAAGCCACTTTTAATTACCCAAATATGAACACTTAATATAAGGAAATAGAAGCTTAGAAAGTTATTGGGAGGAGTGGTAGACATTCTCTTTCCAAGAAGTTCTGCAGATATTTGGGTGGGCAAACAGCTTCAGGCTGTCATCATTTTAAGGACTGTTTCAGTTTGAGCACCACCCACACCCTCATCCAAGGTCATGCTATTCCTGGAACAGCCACCTCTGATAACTGAGCCAAGAATGGTTATACCTACACAGGAAAACAATTTGAAAAAAACAGATACATGTATATGTATAACTGAATCACTTTGCTGTACACCTGAAACTAACACAACAATGTTAATCAACTGTGCTCCAATATAAAATTAAAATTTTTAAAAAGAGTGGTTATAAAGTTGAACTATTTTAACCCAATGTAGAACAACTTTAATACTCAACAATTCCCCTAGATCTCCCTATCAGATTGGCTAAAACTGTTTCAGGTCTGCATTGAAGTTTGACTTCTTTTATTTTTTCCTATATTGCTTCTTCCCTCTTTCTTGCACAGCAGATCTGTGATATACAGTTCACATCCTAAATATGGTCTCAGTGTTTGATTCTGGAAAATCCCTACCTGTGTAGAAGGACTGGGGGATCTGAAGTCAGAAAATTTGCCACGGAGGATGTCAATGGGCAACACCAAAGCCTGCTTTTCTGTCTTCATCTCCTCATTGACACTGTTCTGATAAAAGTTATTAATGATATCCTTGTTGCTGAAACTAATGAGATTCTTTCCTCCCTGTATTTAACCTGCTGACCATTCCCATTCTCAGAACTGTATCTTCCCTTGCCAGGGTGGTGGATAATGAACTCAGACTCAAGTCCCGTCTCTATTACTGATGAACTGCGAGACCTCAGGCACTTCACTTAGTCTCTCTGTGCCTCGATTTCCAGTCTGTAAAATGGTGATAATCATTGTATCTACTTCATAAGGCTGTTGTAAAGATCAGATGCTTAGAATAGTGCCTGTCACATAATTATCACTATATATCTGTCTTCTATTTATATCCTGTTATACCATTTTATCTGTTTCTCCTTCTTCCTCTCTGACAGCTCCTTCTAAGCTCTGTCCCGTTTTCTTTGTGTCCCAATCACCACCACAAATCTTGATGCTATCTTTCTTTGACTTTCTTATCTTTCTCTAAACCATCTGACAAATGTTTAGTTTAAATCCAGCCTTCTAAGTAGCAGATCCATATTTTCAACTCTGCTGAATATCTACATTTAATGTCCATAGGCTTTGAAACTCAACATAGCTTAATATGGATTAATTTCTCCTCCTCCTTCCCCTCAAAAGCAAACACAAAACAAAACACAGTGAATGGTACCACTGAAGGTACATATACTCAGGTGCCCAAGTCAAAAGTGTAGAAATAATTTCTAGCATTTTTCTCACCCATATTTGCCTTTTCCCTAGAGCATACAGATATATACATACTTAGCATCTTCTGGATTTCTCACCTCCTCTCCAGGTCCATTGCCATTACCATCCCTTAATTTAAGTATTTTTTGTTTATTTGTTTGTTTATGCAGTGTTTACCAACATCATCAGCTCCTAACTTGTCATCCTTAGTCTAATCAATCACTTTCTCCAATCCATTCCCCGTACTGCAGTCTACATGACTTTTTTGAAATGAACATCTCAGCTTGTCACTCTCCTAACTTAAAGCACTTTTTTAATTCACCTATGTCCTTAAGGATGGATACTTACATCTTTTATGTGGTGTATAGTGTCCTTAATAATCAACCCCGTATTAATGATTCCATCATTTTAATTAAGCTTCCAACTTTAGTTAAGCACCAATAAATTTAAAGAACTTATAGTTCTCCAAGTGCCATTCAATCCTTTACACGTATTCTTCTATGCGTCTGAAATACCATCTCCACCACCAAGCTTCCTGCATCAGTTTGCTTCACTATTTATTGGACAACCACAAAATCTGAGTGGTATTTATTTACACATCTGGGATTCAGCTAGGATTTGGCTTATTTAGGCTGGGCTTTTTCCTCTGTGTCTCTCTTCCTCCTCTTGGGGCTTGTGGGCTATCCTGTGGGCACATTCTTTCCATGGTGATGGGAGAGGTGCAAGAGGGAATGTGGAAGCATGTAAGACCCCTTATAGCACAGTCTCAGAACTGGACTACCATAAATTCTGCCTAATAATTGGCCAAAGCAAATAACATGTAGGTATCCAGAGTCAAGAGGAGGGTAAATATACTCTGTCTCTTTTGTGGAAGGAATGGCAAAGTCATATGGCAAAAGGTGTGAACACAGGGAGGAGTGCTGCGGCCAGTAATGCTATCTACAGTACATCACTCCTTGCCTTGCCTACTGGTTCTATAGGTTTCATTTCAGCCGTCGCCTCTTCCAGATACCCTCACTGACTCTAAGTTGGCTTTTGGTGCTCTGAGGTGCTTCCCTAGTTGCCTGTGCATACCTATATTTGTCATCAGGAGCAACTTTAGAATTGTAATTTCCAGTATCTATTTTTTTCTTTCCATTACACTGAAGATTCATTGAGAGTAAGAATTGTGTTTTGATTTTATTTCCACTCACTTATCTAGAACATATGATGTGTATTTAATAATGGTCTGTGGTATTATCGAATACTTGAATACATAAATGACTGAAAGAAAATGTGAATGAATGAACATTGCAAGGAAAAGGAGATAATGGCCTGAACCAGAGCAGTGTCAGTGAGAACAGACAGAAGGAAATTAATTTAAGCCATGTATAGGAGGTAGAATTGTCAGGCCTTGGTGACTGATTATAGGGGAAAGGGTAATAAAGATAAGCAAGATATTTAGGATATCAATTCTCCAACTGTTCAAGCCTAAACTCTATTCTCCACTACCATCTTCCAAGAGATTAATCTGTTACATATTTCCTGCTGTGTGTAAGGCAATTTTGTACAGTTGCTAGAGATTACCAATATCTCTAATTGATTTGCATAATTTATGACCTTTCTAATGTACTCAGTGAAATTCTTCCATCAGCAGTAGTTGTAACACAACTTTTACTATTTTTCTCTTCCCAGTTTTTGTTTGTCCATATGCAGATAATAAAACAAATAGAGCAAAATTTCTGTCTACAGATGATGTAATTTATGCTTTTCTTATTCTGACATAGTCCTTCATTGCACCTGAGCAAAAAAAGGTTATTAAAGTATTAGATGAATGTAAATTAAGGTTAGAGGAAAAGGTAATAAATAGACTTAGAAAATAACAGTTTCACAGAAACTCAAAAAATTAGAAGAAAAAAACCTTACTAAACCCTTAAAAGCAACATTCACTTGCAAAATTTCATCTTGTAACACAGCTAGTTTCTACAGAACTCATGAATAAGCCATCAATTAGCACTATTACTGAAATAATGCATTTGAATATAATTTTATCTTTAGAAAATCACTACCAGGTTAATCTTTGCATAATTATTTCAGTGAAAGGCAGTGTTGCAAACATTCACTTCATGTCACTTTTGACCTTTAGGTTGTGGACTCAATCAAGCCTTGGAATTTCTTTCTTTCCCCCAAACTTGATGGTGCTCCTAAAGTTAAGGTTTTGCTTTCAGTATATATGTAACACTCTCAAGGTAAAACATTATCACCTTGGAAATCATTTTATGATTATTGCATATTTTAGTTCTCAGTTTAGACTGAAGTCTTCCATCTTAATTTAATTTGTGAATTTCAATCGATTGCCAAAATGCTATAGAAGCAGGGAGGGGGAATTGTGGACAATGCCTGGGTTGTGGGATTCCAAGCTGCTGTTTAGTGGTTTCCTATGTTTGATGAAATCAGCTTGCAATACTGCTCATTTTTGGAAGCTGCTTCATCTAAGAAGTGGAGAAATTTAAAGATATTTAGAAATCAATTCTACTTTGTGTACTGAAAAGCAGGTTGCTATTGCTAAAGGGATGCAGTAGCAGGGAGATAACTGAGCCTTTTCATCTTTTGTATCATTTTGGCAGAATCATTCTAGAACCAAATGTTTGCTTCATTCCAGAAGCTGATAACTATAATTCATTTTGCATGCATACACTTAACACTTGAATTTGCTAATGAATATAGTACATTACTTTTCAAGTCAGATTCCATGTCTCTCTTGTTCGAGTGCATAAGACTGCAAACAATTTTTGAATGCCCTTTCAATCATTTTATCTACATTTATACCTCCCTCACCATAGAATCTTTCGAGAATAAAAAGTCCATGAACAAAACAAAACTCATAGAGGCTGTGACCAAACATAACAAAGTGAAATGGAGAGTTGAGAAGTTATTCAATGAGTTCAATCTCTCCAATATACCATTTCTTCACAAAGCAGATAGTCTTCCTGCCCTCTTTTCCTCTGACCTTCCATCTCCCTCCCCCATCTTTGCACCAAATTATCTTGTTGCCATACTCATTCTTCTGATGTAATGATGATGATGATGACGTATCACCATCTACCAAGCTCGTATTATATAAAATCTTCTGTGCAAAAGCACTTGGCATTTTGCAAAAGATGAGACTGACAAGGGGTTAATCTCCAAAACATTAAAATAGCTCATACAGCTCAATAGCAAAAAAACAAACAACCCAATCAAAAAATGGGCAGAAGGCCTAAATAGAAGTTTCTCCAAAGAAGACATACAGATGGCCAACAGGCACATGAAAAGATGCTCAACATCGCTGATTATTAGAGAAATGCAAATCAAAACTACAATGAGGTATCATCTCACACTAGTCAGAATGGCCATCATCATAAAGTCTACAAATAATAAATGCTGGAGAGGGTGTGGAAAAACGGGAACTCTCCTACACTGTTTGTGGGAATGTAAATTGGTGCAGCCACTATGGAAAACAGTAAGGAGGGTCCTTAAAAAACTGAAACAAGAGTTACCATATGATCCAGCAATCCCACTCTTGGGCATATATCTGGAAAAGATAAAAACATTAATTCGAAAAGATACATACACCCCAATGTTTATAGCAGCACTATGTACAAGAACAAAGACATGGAAACAACCTATGTTTCCACTGACAGATGAATGGATAGAGGAGGTGTCATATATATATATATATATATATATATATATATATATATATATATATATACACACACACACAATAATGGAATACTATGAAAAGAATGAACTAATTCCATTGAAAAGAATAAACTAATGCCATTTGCGCCAACATGGATAGACCTAGAGATTACCATACTAAGTGAAGTAAATCAGACAGAGAAGGACAAACATCATATGATATAACTTGTATGTGGAATCTAAAAAAATGATACAAATAAACTTATTTACAAAACAGAAATAGACTCACAGACATAGAAAACAAACTTATGGTTACCAAAGGAGAAAAGGGCGGGGAGGGATAAATTGGGAATTTGGGATTAACATATACACACTACTATATATAAAATAGATACTATACATAAAATAGAACAACAAGGAACTACTGTATAGCACAGGGAACTATATTCAATATCTTGTAATAACCTATAATGGAAAAGGATATGAAAAAGATTATATATATATGTATGTGTAACTGAATCACATTGCTATACACCTGAAACATTGTAAATCAACTGTACTTCAACTTACAAAATAAAGCACTTGGCATATTTTGTCTCTTCTAATCCTTTGAATAACCCTGAAGTTAGGTAGTATTTTACAATTAGGAAAAGAGTTTCAGAGAAACTGAACTATCTGAATTAAAAGCACATGTACTAAATAGCAGAGCTAGGATTCAGCTTAGGTAGGTCTGTCTGCTTCAGCATCTCTGAAGACTCAGGACTCAAAGGACCTAAAAAATTAGACAAAATATCCAACTTAAAATTTCACACCCTATAAGAATGCAGTTTTCTTCTATTCAAAGCATTTTTTTATATCAGTCTGAGTGTGGTTAATTGTAGCCCTATTTGTATGCATGACATTGATGATTTTACTACAATTTTTAAGTACAAAAATAGTCTTATTGTACAATTATATTACATTAGATAGCAAGAAAAATCTTTATTAGTTAGCTTTGGGATATAGTGCATTTTCTCTCTTTCAAGTTTCTCTCTTCAAACTTCATCACATTTCTAAAATATATAATAAAGTTTATACTGAGAAAAAACTTAAATATCTCAAGATTCATGTGTGTGTGTGTGAGTACATATATTTTCACACATACATATTGCATGCATATAAATAACGTACATACACGTTTACAAACCTACCTATTGCATATATGTAGTATCATATTTTCTTTAAGGAACATTTTTTAAATGCAAAAAAGCATTAAATATTATAAAAATTAGAAAATCAATATTCTTTAGTACAGTCCTAGGTATTAAAATAGAGTAAAATAAATTCTAAAAAATGAAATTGAAAGAAAGATGCTAAAACCATGAATTTAAAGTGAACATAATTTGTCCCTAACTGCTGATATCGAGTGATATTTATTTGTTTTTACAGTGAAGCAGAATAATTATCACAACTCTCTTAATTGTATACAGTAAAGGAAATGTTGGTTGTAAAAAATCATCTGATTTTATATTTGACTTTCACAATCTCATGGTGTTTTAACCTTGATTATCAATCTGGATTTTTACCTTAAAAAAGAAAAGAAGAAAAAAGAAAAGATCTTAGCACCTCAGAGTAAATTACAGGAAAGTGACTTGTTTTTTCTTGTTTGCCTTGAAGAAGTATTGTGCTCTATAAGGTTTTCATGTAAACAGGACCAACTGACTCTTTCCTCCCTCTCACCCTCTCTCCATTCATCCCCTCGTTCTTCCTTCTTTTCAATAGTACTAACTTGTTTATTGTGAACCAATACTGTCCACAGTAACCGCCATGGTCTGTGCAGCAGGAAGTTGTGGAGTGAATAAGCACACACGATGTCTAACTTCTCACTCCTTCTCAGTACCATTGATTCCAGAGCTCTGGGACCATCTTTTAGCTGGAAACTGAATTGATTAAATACTGATCATAGATTTCTTCTTCTGTAGCAAAGATTTTTGTTTGTTTGATTTTGTTTTTGTTTTTTAAGACAAATGATGGTAAAGCTCCTAAATGCTGATGATTCATTTTTGGACATTTGGGCATTAACTTGTAAAACTAAGTTCATCAAGTCTCTCATTGTGCCAAAGGAGCTGCAGCATCCTCCCCATTAAGGACCACAGTTTGTTATGGAAAAGAATCAAATAATGTCAGATAATTTAAAATGTATTCTTTGGGGCTTCCCTGGTGGTGCAGGGGTTGAGAGTCCGCCTGCCGGTGCAGGGGACACAGGTTCGTGCCCTGGTCCGGGAAGATCCCACATGCCGCGGAGCGGCTGGGCCCGTGAGTCATGGCCGCTGAGCCTGCACTTCCGGAGCCTGTGCTCCGCAACGGGAGAGGCCACAACAGTGAGGCCCACGTACCGCAAAATAAATAAATTAAAAAAATAAAATAAAATGTATTCTTTGTAATACATTCAGCGTTGGGAGGGAGGACTTTTTCAGGAGCAATTCTGTAGGAAAAATCAGGAAGCTTTGCTAGGAGGAAGGCAATGCAGGAGGTGACTGCACTTGCTTTTCGGTATGAAACTTCAGAGTCATTTCTGTACATTTTAGAAACATTAAAACAATTGGCAGTCCTTTTGAAGAAAATGCCAGGGCTCCAGTAAGAGGAGGCTTGCTGAAAAGAATTAAGGTGCAATAGACAGAGATGCGGCAGCTCTTGCAGAACTTTGTTCTATGACTCATCTGCAACATTTTGCAAAATTTGATGTGGCAAAAGTACTGCATTATTATGATGTACCATGTGGTATCCTGATTTGTCATCTTCACTTGACATATCTTTTATTGAGGGGTACAAGAAGAAACCCCACATTGGCTGAGGAAAATTTTTCTACTTACATCCCACACGGAGATTTAAAAATATATTCCTAGAATTTGGCATTTACAGGAACATGTTTCACTTTTGTAGTTCTGGAAGAAGAGAGCATTTTTACCCTTTGAGTGTAAGAATCTATAATCCTAATATATCACCACTAGAGGGCCAATGGAATGCACCTTAATTTGGTAAATGGTGGTGGTGAAGGAGCAGTAAACAAACATCTGAATTTACTTTGCATCTTTTTTTTTAAAATAGATCACCAGTTTATTATTAAAAGATATAACTCAAGAAGAGCCAGATGGAAGAGAAGAAGAGGGTAAGGTATAGGGAAAGGGCACAGAGCTTCTATCTCTCTCTTTACTTTGCATCTTTATCTTTTTCAGTTGACTGGTTTATTATTTAAAATTATATATATATTTTTTGCCTTGTCACTTTGTTTATTGAGTTGAACAATATGTTCATTTTCTTCATGCACTGAGCCAGGTCCAATTTAAAAATTTTTCTTCCACAGATAAAACTATTGCCTTAGAAGACTCTACCATCTCAAGCCCCATAATTTTTCCATATAGTTATTTAAATTATTATGCAACATAGTTGTTACAATGGCACTTGATGTGTGAAGGTAAAGAGAAAAAATATTAAAACCTACTCAGTGTAACAGCGATTGAAAAAAGGCATTCCTTTCATTGTAAGGAATGGAGTAACTTCCATGGTACAACTTTATGGATGAGAATGCCTTGTAATAAAGTTCTTTGACATATTCAGAAATTAAACTTTATAGAGACAAATATAAACATCTCAAACATAATGCTACTAAAAGCACTCAGTAGAAAATGTTCTCATACATTTATTACTATACTATGTCTAATTCTAGGTAACAAGTCGACTTTAAGAAACTTAAGACAATGACATTTCTGCTTTCATGGACTAATTCTTATTAATAATACTGTATAGAGATAAGATAAATGATGATAATTTTCTAATATAAACTTTGCAGTTAAATTCAGTGTTTTAACCTTAAGGAATATTATTCATCTTTCTAAGTGTAACAAATATGTCAGAGATAACCCCAATATGAAAGACCCAGATTAATTTCTGGGTTGTATCAAATTTCATTTGGTTTGATTTCTAACTAAACACCTGGGTCAAGTAAAGTAATTATTACATATATTTTATAATGTATATTATGTATGTATTATATGTACATAATATAAAATATTTATAATATACATAATAATTATTTTACTTAACAATGTGATGGCCTGACTTGCAAGTACACTTAAAATGAATAAATAAAGAAGCAAAGAAATGACTTTCACTATAATATTTTCCTTGCAGTTTTTCTTCTTTGATTTCTGGAAGAATTAATCAATTATATACTATCTCATCATCCTTTATACCTATTTTAATGTAATTGCAGCATTGCTTTAGATTGTTTATATGATGGTTTCCCGTATGGACACATGAGCTTCTTGAGGGAACAGACATTAATCTCTGAATCTCCATACCCATTTGTGGTGTGGCCCTATTGACGGAAATGACCAATAACTAGTCTATAATAAGAATAGAAGAGAATGTTATTCTAGCTAAACTGAGGACTATGGCCTGGGAGACAGCCCCTCATATAGCTCTGAGGAACTGTTCCAAAGAAGCATGGTTTTCAGCACTGTTTTATATCTTGTCAGAACAAAGAACATCAAACATGACAGGTATATTCCCTTAAGGTTTCAAAAAAGTCAGATCAACATGTACAAAGAGAGTATAGTATGGCCTCCCACTTGGGCACCTGGGAAGGGAGCCTCATCTTCAAAGGAATACTAGCACTTACATCCCAGGAAGGGAGACATTTATCTCTATCTTCAAAATGAACATTTTTTTACTTCTGGGCAATGTATGGTTTTCTTTAATAGTTTAAAGCAGATGTACAATGTATGCTTAATAGGCCTCAAAACAGGCTGTCCTAGTTAGCATAAAGTTTAAGTTAAATCATGTATAAGGTAGAATGACTTCCCCATACTTCAATATATGAAAATGTCTTCCATCAGCCCTTAACTTAGTAAAGTTAATTGGACTTCTTTTAATGATGGTAAATTTAAGACTAGTGGTATAGACTTAATCTTTTTCCCTCAGTGTCCTTGAAGGATGCCTGTTTTCCAGTCACCTAGAAAGTCACACTCTCACATAGAGAGCAGGTCATTTATCCATCACATGCTGGCAATGTGCCCCAGTAATGCCACATCAGGGCTGCTTTCCACTGAGCAGCAGGCATGTCTTTCATGCTGTCTTTCTTCATCCTACTTACTAAAGAAAGCTTAAAAAGCTTAAAGAGTCTTACATTTTACTCAGAAGCTTCCACTTGTGTACAGATGTTTATTATTCTTTGGAGATAGTTTATAACCTAAATACAAAAGCACTGCTAATTTATAATGACCCTATGATGTATAAGATGCTCTTGTGTCTGACAGAACATGTTCTAATTTTTCTTCACTACTTTATAGTAACAGTGATGTTAACAACAGCTAACACTTACTGAGCAGTTACTGCAAGTCAGGAGCTCCTGGAAACACCTTCTACATGCTTTAACTCATTCAATGCCTTGCTAAAATTGGGCAAAATGCCCATTCTTCATTTGTAAACTTGAGGTTTGTCCTTGTCTGGCATTAATGACATGCTGAGTATAAACACCTGTCACAATTGAGTTTCCTACTGATAATAGTTTCCCTCCCCTCTTTCCATTAATAAAGCTCTTCTTGTTCAGTGATGGTCATGAATCCATCATTCACTGCTCTACCACTGCTTGAGCACTTGCACTGAGCCAGGAATGCCACGAGATGTTTTATGTAAAGTACCTTATTTCATTTTTACAGTAACCATAGGTGGTAGCTAGCATTTTCTCCACTCAATATTCTAGGAAAGTGAGGCAGAGAAAGATTATGTAACTTGCCTATTGAAAATAAACATGTTGGAATTCAGAGTAACAATCTGATACAGAAGACTGGTGTGTGCCTACCCTCTACATTATCTGTTTCCTAAATCCACAAATACTCAGTTTATCACTGATCAAAACTTCTCATTTTTGGTATACTTCAATAAATAAGTTCTGGACCAGATTTTTACACTGATAATTTTCTACTTAGATTATAGTATTATTTTATCATCGAATCATTATTTTGTCACTGGTCTTTGGCAATACTACTTTCATATGAAATTGTTAGAATCACTTGGATTATTAATTAGAAGGGCATGAACAAATTAAATTTCCTCCCTCTGCCTCAGTTTCTGCATCTTTCACGTATAGTTGATCATATTCTCTCCTCTCATAGGGCTATGAGAATAAAACGGGAAAAAAACAGTTGAGAAGAAAATAACTTCAAATAATTATGATCATTTATATTACATTAAAATGAAGAGATTTAGAATATCTTTAAATCTTAATTCACAGAAAAGTTACACAGTCTTTTACCATGTTAGGTCACAATAGTTCTAATGAAGGGCTGCTGTCTTAAAACAACAACAAAAAAATCCTGTTAAAGATCTAAGAATTAAGATAGATTTCATATGATAACACTTTTTAATAAAGAAAGTTTCTTTGACGAATTAATAAGACCTGTATGAACTTCATTGATTTCTAAGCAGTTCTTTGAAAAATGTGGGCTTTTCTGGAATCATTCATAAATAGGTGATTAATCATTATAAGATATTACACACAATTTAAATTAGAATAGCCCCTTAATTTAGTTTATAAAACAATTTACTTTTGCACGTATATATTAGGTCATGTATATTTGTTATGGTCATATGGTCATAATCATTATTTATGAGCCTTTGAATACTGGCCTTTACTATGTTATGTAAAATAATCTACAATGAAGTATGGATAAGAAAGCTCACTTTTTGTGTTCAATTTTGGTTATCTTGGAATGTTACAGGATTATATTGTGAAATATAATTTGTTTAATCATAGGCAAATGCCTGCTTAGTTGTGGGCCACATACAGCCAGAAAAAAGTAAAAGCAATAAAGCTTCACGGTTAAAAGTTAGGATTCTGGTCTCAAAATCCAGGTGGTTCAAATCCCAGCTCTATCATTTAATAATCATCTCACAATGAGCAAGTTACTTAAACTCATTCTACCTCAATTGCCTTATTTAAAAATGGGAATAATAATTATACCCATCTCATAGTTTTTTTTAATTAAACTTTAAAAAAAAATTTGAGATAATTATAGATTCACATGTAGTAGTAAGAAATAATACAGAGTAACCCCATGTACTCTAATCAGTTTCTCTCAAAGATAATGTCTTGCAAAACATAGCACTCTATCACAACCAGGATATTGATATTGATACAGTCAAGATACGGAACATTTTCGAGGAGTCAGGACCCCTCGTGTTACACTTTTATAGCCACATTCATTTCCCTCTTACTTCCACACCTTCTTTAATCCCTATCACTAATCAGTTCTTAATTTCTATAATTCTGTCATTTCAAGGATGATACATACATGAAATCATACAGTATGTAAACTTTTTGCATTGAATTTTTTCACTCAGCATAATTCTCTGGAGACTGAGTTAGGTAGTTGACTATCAATAGCTTGCTGCTTTTCATTGCTTATTAGTATTCTATCGTATAGGTGTACTACAGTTTTAAACATTTGCCCATTACAGAAGAATGGATAAAGAAGATGTGGTACATATATACAATGGAATATTACTCAGCCATACAAAGGAATGAAATTGGGTCATTTGTAGAGATGTGGATGGACCTAGAGAGTGTCAGACAGATTGAAGTAAGTCAGAAAGAGAAAAACAAATATTGTATATTAACGCATATATGTGGAATCTAGAAAAATGGTATAGATGACCTTAATTGCCAAGCAAAAACAGAGACACAGACGTAGAGAGCAAACGTATGGATACCAAGGGGGAATGGGGTGCAGTGGGAGGAACTGGGAGATTGGGATTGACACATATATATTATTGATACTATGTATAAAATAGACAACTGTTGGAAACATACTGTATAGCACAGGGAACTCTACTTAATGCACTGTAGTGTCCTAAATGGAGGGGATATACGTATATGTATGGCTGATTCATTTTGCTGTGCAGTAGAAGCTAGCACAACATTGTAAGGCAACAATACTCCAATAAAAATTAATTAAAAAATAAAAGATATTTGCATTTTTTTTCCAGTTCAGGACTATTACTAACAAAACTGCTATAAACATTTGTAAACAGGTTTTTGTATGAATATATGTTTTCATTTCTCTGGAATAAATGCCCGGAAGGCAACGTCTAGGTCATATGGTACTTGCTCATTTATTTTTTTAGAAGAAATTGCCAGGGCTTCCCTGGTGGCGCAGTGGTTGAGAGTCCGCCTGCCGATACAGGGGCACAGGTTCGTGCCCCGGTCCGGGAAGATCCTACATACTGTGGAGCGGCTAGGCCCGTGAGCCATGGCCGCTGAGTCTGCGCGTCCGGAGCCTGTGCTCCACAACGGGAGAGGCCACAACAGTGAGAGGCCCGCGTACCGCAAAAAAAAAAAAAAAAAAAAAAAAAAAAGGCATTGCCAAACCGTTCTCCAGACTGGCCATTACATTTCCACCAGCAATGTATAAGAGATTCACCTTTTTAACATCTTCACCAGCATTTAATGTTGTCAGTATTTTTTGTTTTGTTTAGTCATTCAGATAGGTGTGTCATAGTATCTCATTGGGTTTTAATTTGCATTCGCCTGATGGTTAATAATGTTTAACATCTTTTTATGTGCTAATTTGCTATCTGTGTATATCATTTGGTGAAATGTGTCTTCATATCTTTGCCTATTTTCTAATTGGATTTTTTTTTTTTTACTGTTGAGTTTTGAGAATTCTTTATATTTTTTTAAATACTAGTCCTTTGTCATATACGTGGTCTGCAAATATGTTCTCCAAGTTGATAGCTCATCTTTTCATACTTTTAACAGACTGTTTCACATAACAAAACTTTTAAATTGTGATGAGGTCCAGTTTATGAAATTTCTCTGTGAGGGGTCGTGCTTTTAGCATCAAGTCTAATAATTTTTTGTCTAGTCCCACACTGCAAAGATTTTTACTCATGTTTAAAAGTTTTATAGTTTTACATTTTATAGTTAAGTTTATAATCCATTTTGAGATCCACATGTTTTTTGTTGTTGCTTTTTTTTAACTTCCCTTGAAACTTCCTCTTTGATCCATGGATTATTTAGAAATGTATTGCTTAGTTTCAAAGAATTTAGAGATTTAAAAATTTTCTTTCTGTTATTAATTTTAATTTGATTCCATTGTGTTTGGAAGACACACTCTGTATGATTTCGATTTTTTTATTTGTTGAAGATTGTTCTATGACCCAGTGTATGGTCTATCTTGATATATTACACAGGCACTTGACTGGCTCCCAAGTTCCCTACACTGTTCTTTTTGTAAGCCCAACTCTCAACACAATGAATACGAACATAAATATATTTTATCAGAATCTCTGTTTATTTTATTTCTTCTGTTTTTGGTGGTTTTATGGTAGAAAAAGAATTAATTAAAAATCCTGGGACTTCCCTGGTGGCACAGTGGTTAAGAAGCCTCCTGCCAATGCAGGGGACACGGGTGCGAGCCCTGGTCTGGGAAGATCCCACATGCCTCAGAGCAACTAAGCCTGTGTGCTGCAACTACTGAGCCTGCAATCTAGAGCCCGCAAGCCACAACTACTGAAGCCCACGCACCTAGAGCCTGTGCTCCACAACAAGAGAAGCCACCGCAATGAGAAGCCCATGCACCACAATGAAGACTAGCCCCTGCTCGCCGCAACTAGAGAAAGCCCACGCACAGCAACGAAGACCCAACGCAGCCAAAACTAAATAATAAATTAACTAATTAATTTTTTTAAAATCCTAATATTGCTGTTAGCTAAGATATTCAAGTCACAAACTCACTTTATTCACCCATTCAACAACTATTTCTAAAGTGCCTACTACTAGGCCTTGAGGATACCACTGTGAGCCAAAATCTACCACTTTGGTGAGTGGGACAGGCATCAATCAAAGGTCATGGTAGGGAATGTAAAAACCTGAGACATATCCTCAGATGGACAGGAACTTAGTTCCAAGACAGCATATAACAAAGAAGGCTCTCCTGGTCAGTAAAGCTCTGCTGAGCAATACCTGAAGAATAAGCAGGAGATACATTCTGGTGTAACTAAATTTCAGAGCAGAAATTTGCTTAACTTAAGAGTAGTGGTTCTCAAAATGGGCTCAAGATGGTAAGTTATCATCTGGGATGGTAGGATGACTTTGATGGGAGATGAAGAGACTATTTTGATAATACAGTATTAAATATCTCTTTGGGGTTTGTTTCAGCTGGTGCTGGCCAGATGTCCTCACACAAATCTCAGATAAGCACTTCCTTCCTGTTTCTCCCACTTGGGCAAGAGTTAGCTCACATCCTTATGAAGTGTCTTTTTTTCTGCAGAGATCTCTTCAGGAGGTTTCAGGTCTCATGAATATTTCCTCTATATTCCATCTTTTTATTAGTTCCTTCCATCTGAAATTGAAAAAGGTTGAGTGTTTCTAAGGAACCTATGTGATTTTTTTTTCTGGTTTTGTCCATGTGTGTATAATGGAGTGATACTTATCACACAAGACAAAGCAACCTTATTATATATGATAGGTTTAGTGGAAGGGGATAGGAAATATGATGAGAAGTTATAATCAGTAGAGAAGAAAAATAAGCACAAATACAGATCATTAAATTCAACCTCTTCTTTTATATTTCTTTTTTCACAATATGTTCTCACAATCTTTTCTTGCCAAGGGTGTATTAGATATATTCACAAGTCTTCCTCAAGCAGTGTTTTCCTGAAATGTTCTTCCTTTCAAAAACCAAAAAGATTTATTTCAGTCTAGGACCTTTGATGTCAAAATGCAGAAGCTTTCCTTTAAAGGTGAAAGGAATTTCCATTTCAACTTCCATCTTTACTTGTTACAACATCCCAAGAAATTTGTTTGGATTTGAAATTTTACAGCCTTAGTCTTAATGAGAGATGTTATTTTTTATTTGTTCCACTTTCTGTTCCACTTTCTGGCCACCATTTCTCCCCCCAACACCCCCATTTTAGAAAGAGTAAATTAAATTAGCTCAGTTATTTTTGAGTTATGAGACAGCAAAAAAAATTTTTTTCCTCCCCTTAAAAATTGCTTGAAGCTTTATTTGAACTGGTTTAACACAAAAGTAGATTTAAACTTCACACTTGGCAGTATTATAAGAGGGGGGAAAATCTAGCCAAATTTTTTAAAAGTTTATACATTCTAAAGCTTAAAACATAAGTATTTTGTCCTGAATTTTTGTTATCCAAATACATTATGTAAAAGTACAGGTGCACAAAGAGAATATTATAATTTTGTTTACTTGAATTAAATAAAATAATCATTGACTACATGCTCTAAAGGAAGGGCCCAAAACCAGGAGAAAAAATAGAGATGAGTAAGATTTCCTCCCTGCCACCAAAAGAGTCTAAAATTGAAGTACAGGATTATTATAGCACAAAGCAGGGGTATAAACAAAATTTTATGAGTTCAGAGAAGAAATAGATCTCAGTCAGCCTGAAATTCTACCACAACCATCCTATTCCAAGCAGCTATCAATTACTGTTTGGACCAAAGCGATAGCCTCCTGACTCATCACTCTGATTTCACCCCTATTTTCCTTTAATCCCTTCTTTCCAAGTACCCAGATTGACTTTTGTCATGTAAATATAATTATATCACTGCTTTGCTTAAAACTCTCTCCTTGTTTCTCATTGCACTGAAAATGCAGTCCAGATTCCTCACTACACCCCACAAGCTCCCAGCCCTGCCACCTTCTCTTTCAGACCCTTAAACATGCTAAGCTCCTTTCTGCCTTTGATGTTTTGCCCTTGCTGATCCTTGAGTTTAGAAGCTTTTCTCCAAAATTCTGCTTTGACTTGCTCCTTCACATACTTCGTGTCACACATCAAATATGCATATAAAGTGCTGAGAATAGTGCCTGGCACACAGTGAGCATTGTAGAAGTGTTCGCTAATAACATTTGCACCAAAAAATTTTTTAATAAGACATCATTTGGTGTTTTGGTCTCAACACTTCACAATGTATAACCCATGGGTTTTTAATTATTATTATTATTTGTCTGCTGGTTTATGATCTACCTCCCCTTACTACTTTCTAAGCTGCATGGGTCAATGACTTTGTCAGTTTTGCTTTCAGTTGGATTTCCAGGACCTAGAAGTGTGTCTGTTACATTGTGGTTACTTAATAAAAATACGCCACAAGAACTTTTTGAATAAAATATTAAAAGTTTAATCATTTCAGCTTGTTTTAAAATGAGAAGTCCTCTTTAGACAAAGAGCTATGCATGTTACTTGTTTTGGCTCAGAAACTGTGTTTGTGTTAGGAGTGGGAATGGATGGTAGAGATTTATTTTAGGGTATAGATGATTGCAATGATCACTGGGAAGATCTCCCCTGACTCATAATTTTCCATCAGAATGCCCTTTCCCCCTCCCACAGTCTGCTAGTAGAATTGTATGTCTCTGAGACCTGAAGGTTTGGATTCTACTTCTCCTCCCCCCAGCTTTATTGAGGAATAATGGACAAACAAAAATTGTATATATTTAAGGTGTACAGTGTTTTGATGTTGGTATACCTTGTGTAATGATTAGCATGACCAAACTAACATATCCAACACTTCACATATTTACAATTTTTTGTGGTGAGAACACAATTCACTTTCTTAGCAAATTTCAAGTATACAATGCATTTTTAGTAACTATAATTATGCATTTGTACATATGTACATTTGATCTCTAAACTTATTCATCTTATACTTGAGAGTTTGTGCCCTTTGACCAACATCTCCCCATTTCCCCCACTCTCCAGCTCCTAGCAACTACTCTTCTACTGTTTATCTAAGTTCAACTTTTTCAGATTTCGCATATAATATGCGATATTATGCAATATTTGTCTTTCTGTGTCTGGCTTATTCACTCAGCATTATATCCTCTAAATTCATCCACATTGTCACGAATGTCATAATTTCTTTCTCTTTTAAGTCTGTAAAAAATTCCATTGTATACCTATACATATAAAGATATATCATCCTTTTTTATCCATTCATCCACTGATGGACCCTGAGCTTGTTTCCATATCTTGGCTATTGTGAATAATGCTGCAGTGAACACAGGAGTTCAGAGATCTTTTTGAGATAGACTTCATTTCCTTTGGATATATACTCAGAAATGGCATTGCTGGATCATATGGTAGTTGTATTTTTAATTTTTTAAGAAAATCATCCTGTTTTCCATGATGGCTGTACGAATTTACATTCCTTCAAACAGTGCATGAGGGTTCCCATTTCTCCACATCTTCACCAATAATTTTGTCTTTTTAATAAAAGCCATTCTAACAGGTGTGAGATAAATATCTCATTGCGGTTTCCATTTGCATTTCCATGATCATTCATTAGTGATAACCTTTTCATGTAACTTTTGACCATCTGTATGTCTTCTTTTGAGAGATGTCTATTTACTTCCTTTGCCCATTTTTAAATTGATTCATTTGCTTTTTTGCTATTGAATTATTTGAGTTTTTATATACTTTGGATATTAATTATCAGATACATGATTTGCAAATATTTTTTCCCATTCTGTAGATTATCTTTTCATTTTGTTGATGGTTTGCTTTGCTCTGCAGAAGCTTTTTAGTTTTATATAGTTCCACTTGTTGATGGTTGCTTTCATCGCCTGTGCTTTTTGGCGGTTTTTGGTCCAGAAAAATCTTTGCCAATACCAATGTCAAAGAGATTATTTCCTATATTTTATTCTAGGAGTTTTACAGTTTCAGGTCTAACATTTAAATCTTTAATTCAGTTTAGCTGATTTTTGTGTAGGGTGAAAGATAAGGGGCCAATTTCTTTCTTTGGCATCTGGATATCCATTTTCCCCAACAACATTTATTGAAAATACTATCTTTTCTCCAGTGTGTATTCTTGGCATCATTGCCAAAGACTAATTGAACGCATCTGTGGGAGGTTGTTTCTGGGCTGCCTATTCTGTTCCATTGGTCTATGAGTCAATTTTTATGGCAGTACCAGGTTGTTTTGATTACATACCTTTGTTTAAAATCAGGAAGTGTGATGCTTCCAGATTTATTGTTCTTTCTCAATATTGCTTTAGCCACTCAAGGTCTTTTGTGGTTCCATACAAATTTTAGGATTTTTCCATTTCTGTAAAAAATGCCATTGGAATTTTGATAGGAATCGCATTGTGTTGCTTTGGGTTGTATGGACATTTTAACAATATTAGCTCTTCCACTCTATGAACGTGGAATGCCTTTACATTTATTTGTTTCTTCTTTCATTTCTTTCATCATTGTCTTATAATTTTCAGTGTACAGGTCTTTCACCTCCTTGACCTAACATATTCCTAAGAGTTTTATTTTTTTTTTATGCTATTGTAAATGGGATTGTTTTCTTAATTTCCCTTTCTGATAGTGTATAGAAAAAACTGACTTTTGCATGTTTATTTTGTATCCTGCAACTTTACTGAATTTGTTTATTAGCTGAAACCATTTTTTGATAGAGTCTTTAGGATTTCTCTCTGTATAAAAATATGTCATTTGCAAACTGAGACCATTTAAATTCTTCCTTTCCAGTTTGGATTCCTTTTACTTCTTTTCCTTGCCTAACTGCTCTGGCTAGGACTTCCAAGTACCATGTTGTTGAATAGAAGCTGCCAGAGTGGACATCCTTGTCTTTTTCCTGATCTTAGAGGAAAAGCTTTTAGCTTTTCACTGTTGAATACAATGTTAGCTATGGGTGTGTCATATATAGCCTTTATTGTGCTCAGTACATTTCTTCTATTCTAATCTGTTGAGAGTTTTTATCATGGAAGGATGCTTAATTTTATCAAGTGCCTTTTCTGCATTTATTGAGATGAGATGACCGTACGAGTTTTATCTTTCATTCAGTTAATGTGGTGTAACAAGTGTATTGATTTGTGTATGTTGTGTAACAAGTGTATTGATTTGTGTATGTTGAACCATCCTTGCATCCCAGAGATAAATTTTGCATGATCACGGTATGATCTTTTTAATGTGCTCTTGAATTTGGTTTGCCAATATTTTGTTGAGGATTTTTGCATTTCTGTTTATCATGTATATTGACCTGTAATTGTCTTTTCTGGTAATATCTTTATGATTTTTGTATCAGGGTAATTCTGATCTCCTAAAATAAGTTTGGAAGTGTTCCTTCCTCTTTGATTTTTTGGAAGAGTTTTAGAAGGATTGGCATTAATTTTTCTTTAAGTGTTTGGTAGAATTCACCAGCAAAGCCATCTGATCTGGGCATTTGTTTGTTGGGACTTTTTTTATTACTGATTCAAACTTCTTGCTCATTATTGGTCTGTTCAATTTTCTTTTTTTTATTTCTTCATGATTCAGTCTAGAATCATAAGTTGCATATTTGTAGGATTTATCCATTTCTCCTAGGTTATTCAATTTATTGGTGTATAAATGTTCATAGTAGGCTCTCCTGACTGTATTTTGGTGGTGAAAGTTGTAATGTTATTTCCAGTCTCCAGAACCGAAAGAAAATAATTTTCTGTTGTTTAAAACATGCAGTATGTGGCATTTTGTTATGACAGCTTGAGCGGACTAATATAATTCTAAAGGGTATTTTGCCGGATATAGATTTCTGGGTAGAAAGTTTTTTTTTTTTTCTCTCTCTTTTATTTTCAGCCCCTTAAACATATCCTACTGTTTCTTGGCCTCTGTAGTTTTATAGTTTCTGGTGAAGAATTAGCAGTCCTTTAAATTGCTGCTCTCCTGTATGTAATGCAACAATGATGAAAGTCTACCTTAAAGTTTTTCTCTGTTTCTTTGCTAATTAGCATTTTGACTATGATATGGATAGATGTGGTTTTCTTTGTATCTATTCTATTTGGGAAATCTTCTTTAATTTGTAAATTTATGCCTCACATTAGTTTTAGGAAGTTTTAGGCTATTATTTCCTCAATTATTTAGTCTGCCCCATTATCTCTTCTCTTCCCAGAACTCCAAATAAGTGTATATTGGACAATTTGATATTATTTCTCAAGTCCATGAGTATTTATTCTTTCCATTTTTCTCTGTTCTTTAAATTGGATCATTTTTATTTATCAGTGTTCAAGTTCATAGATATTTTCTTCTTTTATTTCCTTAGGTGTATTCAGTGTTGTTTTTTTTTTTTTTTTGGTTTTTGTTTTTGGTATTGTTAAGTTATAGAATTTTCATTTGATTCTCTTTTATCGTTTCTACTTCTCGGCCAAAATCTCCTACCTTTTCATTCATTATGAGAATATTTAACTTTACCTGATTAAGCATAGTTATAATATCTTTAAAAATCCTTGCATATTCACTAAAACATCTGGATTATTTCAGGGTTGACATCTGTTGATTATCTTCTCTCTTGAGAATGTGTCAGATTTTCCCGATTCTTTGTGTTGGTTAATTTTAGATTGCAGGTATTATGCTGTGGATTCTGTTATATTTTTGCAAAGAGCACTGACTTTTGTTTGTTTGGTTTTTTTGTTGTTGTTGTTTTAACAGGCAATTAGCTTGACTGCACTGAAACTGTAAACTGTTTTTGAAGAGGCAGCTCAAATTTTAGTTTCTTTAAAATATTAAGCTGGAATTTGTCCTTATATTTGTTAAGCATCAGCTAGAGGTTTTGGCAGTTTGTTTACATAATTTGGGGCTTCCTCTTCTTAACGTTTTAATTTTCAAAGTTCTACCTCTTTACCTCTTTACCCCCTACTTTCTAACAGGTCTGGTTGTCCAAACTCTGTACTGCAATCCAGAAAGTCTATGATTTTCTATTGAAGTTTTAGCTGCCTCATGTGGCACTGATTTCATGAAGCCTGACTGACCTACACCACTAAATCAAGAAATTTACCCTTCTTCCAAGACTTGACTCTCTTCTAGAATCTCATGTTAGATTTTTAATCAAAAAAAAATTTTTTTTGGTTGGTTGGTTTATTTTTATTTTGTCCAGAATTTATAGTTATCTTTGGAACCACTGGTTTAGAAGATGCTTACTCTGCCATACCAGAAACATAATTTCTCTTTGTTCCAGATCTTAAATGACCCATTAATCCAAAGAATCCAGGTTCCTTTAAGTGCAGAATGGTATTTAGCAACAAATATATGGTGCTAGGTGTGCTCATAGCTTTTGAAGTATCACTGATTCCATGTCCTTTCAATGAACAACGTCATATATATATATATGAGAGAAAGAGAGAGAGAGAGAGAGAGAGGATGAGTTTACATTGACACCTGATAGCTGTTGTGTGCTGAAGAAGTGTGTCTCCCTCAGTTTCGTATGTTGAAGTCCTAATCCCTAGTCTCTCAGAATGGCACTGTATTTGGAGATCAGGACCTTAAAGAGGTAATGAAGAAAAAAGTTGTCATATAGATGAGCCCTAATCCAATTTGACTGGTGTCCTTAGAAGAGATTAGGACACAAACAGCCCACAGACTGAGGAGTGACCATGCTGTGAGGACACAGTGACAAAGCAGCCATCTGCAAGCTGAGGAGAGAGACCTCAGAAGACTTCAAACCTGCCTACACCTCAATCTTGAGGTACATTTCTATTGTTTAAGTCACCTGCTACACTATTTTTGTTATGGCAGCCCTAGGAGATTATTACAATACCATGAATTCTAAACCCAAACCACAGGGAGTATTCTAGTTTACTCCCTATCTACACCTGTAACTTACTTCTCTGACCATAAGTAACATGGCTCTCATCATCCTTAATATATTTATTTATTTGATCAATCTATCTATATGTAATTTACATTTCCACTTCCACTTCCTCTCTCACATAGATGACCTCCTGTCTCAGCTTGAGCTCTAACATCTTGCACTGACCCACAGCCCCATGTAGACACAGTCATCCCCTGTTCAGGCGATGACTCTCTGCTTCACATGGATACCTCCTCACTCTGCACAGACTCTCACACTCCATGTCAAGCAGCCCTCCTACGTAGAAGAATCCTCAAGTCACTTGGGCTTTGACACCCCATTCAAGACTACTATAACTCTCCCCTCCACACCCTTTCCATCACCAGCTTGGACACCTACTTTGCTATACCCTACCTAAGTCTGAAGACATAATTTTTTCTAGACAGAAACAGAACAGGGTAGGAAAGGAAAAGAAGTAAGGAAATTGATACATTCTCCTTTATATTATAGTCAACTGAACTGCTTTTTATTAGCATTTACAGCTCCAAACAAACTTAAACATTTAGTACAAAGAAAAGGTAGCCCGGAATTTTGTGATGAAAAGAAAACAATTGCAGTTTTATTAAATTAAAAGGTAGCAAAAGCCTAGAAAAATATTACTAAGCAGATGGCAGTCAGGGGTTAGAAAATAACATTCAGAGTCATACTTGTCAGATTGTGGAAAGGGTTGTATACATATTTCCAGATAGTATCTTGGAATAGTGATGCTTAGCTTTTCCTCATTTTCTTGTATAAAACCTTTCCCTTATCCAGTTAGCAATATCCACATTGCTTGGCAGAGAGGTAGAATTATTATAGTAGGAATGAAAATATAAAGAAACAGCCAATACTCTTTGATGTCTAAAATAGGCTTTTGAGACACAGAAGAGATGGCCTGAGGAAAGAAGAGCATACATTCTACATTATAACTGTAACAGTGGACAGAGATGAGAAAGAAGCTGTAACTACCTCAGTTCTTACTCCTGGAAGATGGTGACCAGGACTGGAGAGCTGGGGATTGGAGTGGGCCACAGGGGTGAGACATGATGTTAGACAAGGTCAGAGCAGGGGACCACATAGAGAGGAACCAAATTAACATCAATGACTGCTCAGCACTGGGGCAGGCTGTGCCAGCAAACTTGGAGGAGCTAAGCCAGTGCCTGTAGATCATTTGTTAACCAACTTAGGGACCAGAATAAGTCATCTGGCTGTTGGGCTCCTCCTGTCTTCTCTCTGGATGTGGGTCTTCTACTGAAAGCTGTCTTGGGGAATGTCCACCAGATGAACACCTCCTTATGCCCTGAGACTATGTCAAACCTCTTCTACCTGCCCCATAAAAAACTATCTACTACATTTTCAATGAACAAAGGCACTCAAAAACTTCTAAAATTTGTGGTTTGGGTTCTTGATGCAGAGAGCTGTTGGGGATATAGAAAGCAAAGCCTCCAGGATCTGCACTCTATTTGGACTGTAGAATGTTAAAACCCACCTCTAATGTACCCTCAATATCTTATATCCAGGTAGAAGTCCAGAATCTGTTACTTTGAATAGCTCTATCTATTTACCTTTAAACAAGTCACTTTAACCTTCCCGAGTCACAGTTTCCTTATTTATATAACAAAGGTAATAATACCTAACTTTTAGGGTTATTGTTAGGAATAAATGAGATAGCCTGTTGTAACAAACCTGGCACATAGCAGACCTTTAGTAAAAATTATGACTTCTATCATGAAAAAAACTAATAATTGCTTCATTCTGTCGCAAAAGTGACCCTGTTCAAAGGACAATCAATAGCTAGTGAAAGACTTTCCCACTACTATTGTTAAAACATTCATGTTGAATTCATTCATTCATCAGATATTTATTATTACTGTGTGCCAGATACCTTAATAAGTATTTGGGACACAGTAGAATCAAGTCAAACATGATCCTTGTTCTATGGACCTTATAATACAGCAGGAGAACAGACATTAAACAATTAATCAGCAATAATTTAATTACAGTTGTTAGAAGTGTTGCAAAAGAGATAGACAAGGCTTTCAGCTTCCTACGTACAGCCCTTGGAACATTCCCCCTTTGGAGTCTTTAACTTCTCTGGAAGAAGTTTGACTCCCTGATTGGAGAGTGCAGATGGAGAGATTCTGAGACCACATGGAAAGACAGAAGGACCCAACTGAACCCGGTTTTCTGCTTTTCTCCAGCAAGGTGCCAAGCATTTCAGTAAAAACATCATGGCGCTGCAGACCAGACCACACATTCACTGCACACATATCTTCAATCAATATCATGTGGCAGCAAATCACCCAGCCAGGTCTAATTGAATTCCCCATCCAAAGTAGTAATATCTGATAAAATGGTGGTAGTGGTTGTTTTATCACTAAGGTCTGGCCTAGTGTGTTATGCAACAAAATATAAGATAGATTTTGAATTCTACTAATGGTAAGAATTGTGTTCAATTCATAAAAATTTTAAATTACAGGCCATATTTATAGACATGATAAGAAAAATAAACAAATACATAAACAATTAAGAAAATTTACATTAGTCAGAGGTTTGCTTTATTGGAAAGAGTTGGGGAAATACAGTCTGTGTGGGACTGGGACCACTGTTGTAACTTTTTCTGAGATGAGTCTAATGTCGAGTTTCCTATCATTGAACAAGTCCTGTTGTATATCTGGCAGAGGTCACTTTCAAGTAAATACTGTCAAACAGAAAGTCTAGAGAGCAGGCTTGTTGAGACAGGGCAGGTTTTCTTCCACTGGCTCTGTGCAGTGCTGAACTGCTGACTTCAGAAAACATTCTTGCTGATAGGCATGTAGAGGAACCATATGATGACACACAAGAACAGTGTCAATAGCCTCACTATCCAACACTTATGCAATAAAATTCTAATCTTCACAATTTGGTTATTGGATTCTCTGTTGATCACAGTGCTCCATGTTCAGACAGTGTGTAGCTTGCTCCATGTTCTACATTGGTAGGTTTTATAGAAAGGGACTCAGCGTAGTAGCAAAGAAACAAGGGCATCAGGAGTCAGAACTAAACCTGTGATACAGCTCTGCTACTTCCTAGCTGTGTGGCTTTGGAAAAGTTACTGCAACTCAACTCTATCTATGGGTAACAGGCATTTTCTTTTTCAATATCCCAAAGATTTTTCCCTTCAGTCTTGCCTGTAATCTTGTAGCAGAGCTTTCAGAAAGTCAGTCTAAAATATAATTGTGTTTTAATAAATAGCAATTTTGTAATAATGTTTCCCTTTGCTTCTGAATGCTCATCTTGAGGGTTTAGCTTGCTTTTCAGTTGTATGAGTGTCTATTAAAGTGAAGGAAAAGCATTTTGCTTTTGAAAATAAAAGAGCCTCAGTTTTTTTCCCAAAGCTATTCAGCCGTTTAAAAACCCATTTAAATATTCACTAAGTAAAGTAACAAGAATCAAATGTTCATGGCACTTCATGAAGGTACAGTAGTCCCACCTTATCTGTGGTTTCACTTTCCAGGGTTCCAGTTACCAGCAGTAAACCATGGCACAAAAATATTAAATGGAAAATTCCAGAGACAAACAGTTTGTGAGCTTAAAATTGCACAGTGTTCTCAGTAGAGTGATGACATCTCATGCTGTCTAGTTCCATCTTGCCTGGGATGTGAACCAGCCCTTCGTCCAGCATGTCCTACCTGATAGTCACTTAGTAGGCACCTCCGTTATCTGATTACCTATGGTAGTATGGCAGTGCTTGTGTTCAAGTACCCTTATTTTACTTAAAAGTTGCCCCAGTCACAAGAGGAGAGAGGCTAGCGATTTGAATATGCCAAAGAGAAGCTGTAAAGTGCTTCCTTTAAGTGAAAAGGTGAAAGTTCTGGACTTAATAAAAAAAGAAAACAACCATATGCTGAAGTTGCTAACATCTATGGTAAGAACAAATCCTCTATCCATGAAATTGTGAAGAAACAGAAATCCATGCTACTTTTGCCATTGTACCTCAAACTGCAAAAGTTATGACCACAGTGCATAATAACTGCTTGGGTAAGATGGAAAAGGCATTAAATTTGTACAAGATATTTTGAGGGAGAGAGAGACCACATTCACATAACTTATTACGGTATATTGTTATAATTGTTCTATTTTATTATTATTGTTGTTAATCTCTCACTATGCCTAATTCATAAATTAAACTTCATCATAAGTATGTATGTATAGGTAAAAACATTATATATAGAGATAAAATAATGTTTTTATATGTGTTTTTAAATATATATGACAGTACTATCCATGGTTTTAGGCATCCACCGGGGGTCTTGGAACGTATTCCCCACAGATAAGGGGGGACTACTATACTTCCGAATTAAGCTCACAGAATCATAGCTGGTTCATAGCCATTTTCGCACTGAGGTTTTAATACAGATTTTAGATTCTAAATGGCAGAAAAATTGACAGCTTGGGGAAGTATTTATTAATTATCATTTATTTCTAGCAGAAAATTTGGGTTATTTGTCTATAAAATACATAACATGAACTACTTGGTTTACTGCTACCCTAAAATGAAATCCTTAATGTATAATAATTTCATAAGACTTAAAAGAGTTGAAGTTATACAGTTAATTTTCTTAAACTACTATTTTATGAAGTGAAATCTGTGGTGAAATTTTACTATGATTTGATTTAAAGTATCAATGATTTTGCCTGTCCTGGGTTAAGGTAATTTTTTTTAAAGACAGTAATTCAATTATTTTAGATTATTTTTGTTATAGTTTAAAAAATAAAGTGTCTGGTAGTTGATGTTAATACTTTTTTATTGTACTCTGGAAATAGAAATATAACTGTTCCTTCAAATAATACATTTTATACCCACTGAGAATAAGGGTATATGTGGTATTTAAGTAAAATTTGCAAGCAATCAGTAACGAAGTGTTCTTAAAAATGAAGGCAATAATAAAGATTGCTAGATGTTATATTCAAGTTCTTTTGATAGAAAAATAAAATTTCAATCATAAGACTTTGATACATACTATTTTAATATTAAAGAAAAGAGAACAAAGAGACAAATGTCAAAAATACTTCGGATATTCAGATAAGGTTTATAAAGTGATCATATCTGTTTGTAAAAGGCTCTTATTAATATTTGTCTTGTGCAATGATAAGTGAACAGGGTGTTCTGACACAATTGTTAAATCATTCTAGGAATATTTATATTAAGAATTTTACACATTTTGTCCATTTATTGTGCTGTGCTCGTCGATGCTTATATTCCTTGCTCAGGAGAGGTTAAGGGGATAGAGTTCCAAAAGATTTGAATTAGAAGTAATCCAGGGGCTAAAGTTGGGACAAAAAGTTACTTGGGACATTAGGAAGAATCATTACCATGAATAAATTATCTCTGACCTATGTATCAAGTTCAATTCCTGTGATGAAACAAATGGTTTTTCCACTTTGCCACATGCTTCTTCCTTCTTATTTCTTTTTGGATCCAAGAATGTATTTGATTTGTGGAAAATCTAGTGGCAAAGACATTTATACAAAATTGTTTGCAGTACCTTAGTTGCTAAAAGGTCTGACAGGAACCATTTTGTTAGAGAAGAAAACAATCTCCAGGTAATCTTGTTTTTTTGCTTCCCTCTCCAACTTCTATGGACTGTGTAAAGTATTCAAAAAGAGCAAGAAAAAAAAGACAACTATACATGGCAGGTACCACAATATACTCTATATTTCATTTCAACTAACATCTGTAGTCTGATATGTGGATTTTCTTCTATCCCATATTCCCCATTGAACATAAAATATTGCCGTACCAAGATTAAGAATAGAGAATGTTGGGCTCTTGTCCTAAAATTATTATTTGTCTATACACAGTTAAGTATAAATTTAAACCGGATAATAACAGGTCTTCTATGGCTCAAGTAATTTAAAAAATCAATTTATGAAAAAAAGTGCGTACCTACCCTTTACAAGATACAGTAATTTAGTTAATGAAGTATGATGACCTTAAAAGGAAAGCATCTTTCCCCAGGAAGTATGAGTCTATTCAAGAAGACCAGACATGAATACAAGCAGAATTTAAAATAATATAATAGGCAAAACATATAGAGCACAAAGTAGTGTGTGGTTGAATTGATAATTACTCTGACTCCAGTGAGCAGCCCCAGACTCCTGAGTATTTCCATCAGTTTTGAGTATTTAACCCTGTCTAGAGAGCAAAACTAAGTGCCTCTATCACATTCCCATATACAGTAGTCAAAACAAGAGATCCTTATCTTCTTAGTCCAAATTACCCCATACTCTGATGTACCTCTTCTGATCTGAACTCAACCTCTCAAAAAGAAAAGGAAAAGTCCTTCTCTTAAAACCCCACCACTTTGCCCTTTTGAACTCTAAATCCATAATCAGTGAGCTTATTTAAATTCTTAGTCTCTTCTCTGATTGTTCCCTTCACATCTGTGTTTTTATTGAAACTGAGCTGTCCCCTGAGGAAACTGCTTCTCTTCAAATGGAATCAAAGCTGTTTTTCTTTTCTCTCTCATCTCATATTCCTCAGGGCCAGGAGGAGAAGGGGACATCCTCCTTGCTCTACATTGATGGCTTCCAAAGATAACAACCTCTTCCTTCTGCCAACACCTTGCTCATCTGAAGCATGTGCTATCAGGTTACACCGCCCACTCCCTCACCTCATTGCTTTACCCACCAATCGCTTGTTAAACCCTCCATTCATTCAAAGATTTAGCTCTGCTTTATTTGCTCAAGAGTCCTTAGAATAATTATTTTTTGTTCTCACCAAAATCTCTAATCCACTACTTTCTTATTATTCACCAGTTCTCACCTGTCTTCACTTCCTGCATTGTGTAACAGAGATGTTATAAGCCATAGTAAGTAATACGATGGTATCGAAGTTAACATTTATTGAGTACTTTCTCAGTGCCAGGCATACTACTCAGTGTTTTACACTCAACTCACTACAACCTTATGAGAAACAGTCTATTATTATTCCCATTTCACAAGGTCAGTCGTTTAAATCACTTTTTATTTATTACTTTTTGCAAATGATTCTCAGTACCCATACCTGCTTCCTTTTCACCATTGTTCTACCCTGAATGGCCCTGACATTGGGGGAACCCAGGCATATGTCTTCTCCCTATGGCACCCAAACAGGCAAACATCGTGGGAATAAACAGTGCAACTATTTAGACTGATTTCACTTTCAATTAGTTTATGTTCTCAAGTGGGCAACTCTGGACTGCTGACCAGGGCTAACTTCCCACTCTTCAAGACAACTATTTCATCTCCCACACCTCCCTTTCCTCACTTCTCTCTCACCTGATGACTTCCCTTCAAACATCATTTAGAAGTAAGATGCCATCCAGAAAGGAAACTCCCTTATTTTCACACACATAAATTTGTGACCATAACTGCCCCTGAAGCTTTCTGACCTCCCTCTCCCCCGCACAGTGACAGACTCTTTCTTCTTCCAATAAAAAACTGGGCCTTGTGCTTCTGAACTAAATCCCAGCCCCATCTCAGCCTTTCAAAGATTTTAGTCCCTTCCTCCTTTGGAATTATTAACATTTCATCAAATCTATTAATAAAAACAGCATAAATTGTAGGTTGCATCATTATTTTGTGTACTTTATATTGTTTTCTTTAATTGTAGTAAAGCATACATAAATAAAATTTACCATTTTAACACTTACCATTTTTGAATGTACAATTCAGTGGCATTAAGTACATTCACATTGTTGTGCAACCATTACCACCATCACCTACAGAACTTTTATCATCCTTCCAAATTGAAACAATAACTCCTCACTCTCTGCCCCTACCCCAATCCTGGCCTTGGCAACCACTATTTTACTGTCTGTCTCTATAAATCTGACTGCTCTAGGTACCGTCTATAAGTGAAATCATACAATATTTGTCCTTTTGTGACTGGATTATTTCACCTAGCATAATGTCTTCTAGGGTCATCCATGTTGTAGCATGGGTCAGAATTTGCTTCCTTTCTTAAGACTGAATAACATTCCATTGCATGAAAATACCACATTTTGTTTATCTGTTCACCTACTGGTGGACATGATTCCACTTTTTGACTATTGTGAATAATGCTGCTATAAACATGGGTGAACAAATATCTATTCAACTCTCTGCTTTCAACTTTTTCAGTAACATACTTGGAAGTGGAATTGCTGGATCATATTCTATGTTTAATCTTTTAAGGAACCACCATACCACTTTCCATAGCACATGCAGAATTTCACCTATCCATCAGCAATGCACAAGTATTCTAATTTCTCCACATTCTTGTCAACACTTGTTCTTTTCTTTCTTTTCTTTTCTTCCTTTCTCTTTTCTTTTTTTGTAATAGCCTTTATGTACAATTTTAAGGAAAAAACTATATATGCTTAGACAGGAAATCTTATCAGAAAACTCCCAAACACTGGGACAACAAAGGCCTGCATCCTCAGTATAAGGATATGTGAAGACAAAAGTCCATTAGGCAGAAAGAGACAGCAATAGAATCAGTCAATCTCAACCTTGACACAGAATGTAAAGAAGAGAAAAAAAATTGGCCCAAGAATTGAACACAAGCCAGTCTTCAAGCAAGTTGCCAGTCTAAATTCATGCTACCACTGATATTTAAAGACCTCAAGTAAAAAATTTAACCTAAAGAGGAGTTTGGTGAATATGGACACGAGGTAACTCGTAGAAGCAAATGCAAATATTCTATACTTCAATTAATGGGTTATGAGACATGTTCACGAAATCATTAAAATGTGATCCTAGAATTGAAGAAATATGGTGTTTCTATTTAGCCAAATCATTTACAATGAAAATATAAACATGTTCTATGTCCTTCATCTTAAGAAAATACTGAATCTGAACCTCTCAAGTGTAAACCAAATTCTTTGATCCCCTTTGTTGATAAAATTTCTCCAAAAGTAATATCTACAAGGCTATATTCACTTAGGAGGTTGGGATTAACATATACACACTACTGTATACAAAATAGATAACCAACGAGGAGCTATTGTATAGCACAGGGAACTATACTCAATATTTTGTAATAACCTATAAGGGAAGAGAATCTGATATGCATATATATATATATATATATATATATATATATATATATATATATACACAAACACATATCTGAATTTCTGGGCTGTATACCTGAAACTAACACAATATTGTAAATCAACTATACTTCAATTAAAAACAAAGTAAAAAAAAAGAAAATTAGAAAAAGTACACATGTAGGGACCTTTAAACTCCCAGTTATTTATCTTACTGTTGCAGAAATGTCCTTTAAATTTTCCAAAATGACCAATTTGGGGATTACAGAGTAGGAAGAAAGCTCCAAGATTAGTCTTGGCACCAGCAATAAGACAGAGAAGGAAAGACACAGAATTGAAAAGAGAAATCATGCAGGCTGCTTCCTGTGATGCATGAAGGTGGTAATAGGGAGCCATGGCTTAGCAGGAGTCAGCTTATGAAGTCACACTGACAGGAAGTCCAGACCTTCCACACACAACCACACTCCTAAATTCTTTTGAGCCTTTTGAACAAACAACTCTGCTTGAGTAGATGTCTACTTCTACTGTATTGCTTTTTTATGTGCAGAACATTTTTCTATTATGAAAAAGTTGCCAGAATACTTTAAAAGGTCACTTTCATGGTAGGGGTTGAGAGGTGGAGATGGAAAGGGTTTCAGTCATCAGTGGAAACTTAGACAAGTAGGCAGAGAAGGTGGGTCAAGCACAGAGGGCTTGATTGTTCACAGGGTTCAGAGCCTTCTACAGGAACTTAGAGGGAGGTCTAACAGAAGACTCTGAAGCATATCCTGTCTACTGAAGGATGTTGGAACTGCTGATAAAAAGCAAATGGGCTCCAGTGATGATGGTGCCTGCCACATGATCGCAAGTGAGACTGGACCCAGATGCTGGACCCAGATGCTGAAGAGAATAGGTAAAGAAATGAAGTCTCATCTAAAGAAAGGATCATCCTTATCTTAGCTAATGACTATGCTTCAGACAAATTCAACAGGTCCAAGACACACAGACATAAATGAGTTTCAGGGCCTAATCCCTTAAGCCCTTAAGACAGGCATAAGAAGTTATTGATATATCAGTACTGGAAGGTTATATTTCTAATCTAGAGATAGACGACTACCATGCAGGTAAATACCTCTCCCACTAATGATACTCTAACCTATTTACCTTTTGACAGTTTTTCCCAAGCCGTAGATACTAGCTGGTAACCTGACCACTCAGACCCAAGTTTCTGACACCCATATCTGATATATTATGTCACTCATTGAATTGACTCCCCCCCTTTCCCATCCCATTTGTCCTACCTGTAAATATAGGTCCCATGACTGAGTCATAATTGTGAGTACTGTATATTGGAAAATCCATTTGCCTTTTTTGCATGTAGCTAGTATCTAAGCATCATCAATCATGATTTTAAAAAGCTCCATGAAGGTAGGGATGACACCTGTTTTGTTAGCCACATTATTCCCACCTGCAACATATTAATTCTCAGTGAACAGCTGAATGAACGAACAAATGAATGAATCAGGCTGACAGCAGACACGATGCATATCTGATTACCTTTTCGACAGACATATTGACATAAGTCATGGATTCAATATTATTTGTATATTACGTACATCAGAAACACTCTTAATTAAATAGGACTCTATGGCCTTACCTGAGAACACAGCTGACAAGTAAAACATTGTTTCTACAGAGAATGTGTTCCTAACAGCTGGTCTGCAAATGAACTTTTAGGACACAAATTATCTGTCTGTTGGAGATGCCTGTCTCTAAATGTATTTATTGAATAATTTTTTCCTCATCTCAAAATTTTTCCCTCACAGGATGTGTCTTAATATGTTGCTCTGAGCTTTTTTCTTTCCTTTTGTTCCTTTTTTTCCTTTAAAAATGAATTCTCTGAAGGTCTTGGCCACATGCCAGTGCTGTATTCACAAGGATTAAGGATCAGCAGGGCTGCTGTGCAGCAATTCAGAAACTGAGTACATCCTGTGGATTGGCAGCACATAGCCTGCTATTGTGCAGGAGGCACCGGTGTTCCAGTAAAGGCACGTTAAATTTAGCAGCTGTCTTGTATTTGTCACTGGGGATAGGGTGGAGGCAGTTGGCTGTAATCTACATCCATTTGGGAGTTTTACTTGAAAGTTTACTTTAAAGGATTCATCTGAAAGGGGAACATGTTTCACATATTCTTTTTTTCTGTAAATTGTAACAACTTTGTGATAAAAACACACACACACACTCATACAACATGTACTGCACACTGGTACTCTTTATGGTTAACATTTCCTTTGTTGTAAGGATTCTTTGTAATTCCATATAAACACTCAGGCCACTCAAAGGGAACCTATGGAGGCCATCACTCTGGTTATTTTTATTCATAATCTAAGTCTGTTTATAAAACAGAAATAAATCACTTTGGAAGGAAGTGGGAGAGGTCAACAAAGGAATTAACAGTGAATCATTTGTTTTGATGACATGCAGGGGGTTGTTCTTTTTCTAATAAACATTCATGCAGGTGGGTAATGACAGTTAAACTCGTTAATTTTATATTCCTTCCTTATCCCATCTATAGTCTAATTATGCTAACTGTGATAGAATCAAGGAAACTTCATGATGGAAGGAGCCTCGGAAATCATCTATCTAGATCAAGCCCCTATTCTTACAACAAAGGAAAGCTGAGCTACGAAGAAAGGAGGAACAAACTAGAACAAAACAGTGATGGTATAAATGAGAACAGGACATTTGACTTCCAGTCCGGTGCTTATTTTACTGCTTACAATAATTTCTCACCACACGGGTATACTATAAAGCCCTTCTCTACACCCAGGTCTGAGACTGGGTTCTCTCTGTATTCTTGAAACTTGCAGATGCACGGGGAGTATTTCCAGAATCCTTTCTTATAGTTCCTTGCCAAGATTCCCAAAGGGATAGAAAAACATACCAACCCATAATGTCATCCTCCTGGAGCTCAAACCCTTGGCATTAAACCCTATATACAGAGTGAGGAGAGACAAGTGCCAAGGTAGAGGGAAATCAAACCCCTAACCCTAACAAACAGCCCAAGTGTTAAACCTGTATTCTACTCTATGTATCACATAGTGAAAAGGTATTTATGAAACATAACAGTTTAGACACTTCTGCTTTACTCTAATTCTCAGGTTTTTAAATAGGGGTGAGCAGGCCTTCTACAAAAGGAGTATAATGAGAATGACTTCTGTCTTCAGGTGTGCAGAGGAATGAATGGGCAAAGCTGGTGGTGGTGGTGGAAACAGTCAACACCTTCCACACACTTAGATATCACATATTTATTTTATCTACTAATTAAAATCATTCAGAATCATAAGCTTCTGTTTTAGAACACATCTATTCCTGAAAAACAATTTTCATAGGATAAATACCTCAGTCTTTGGGGTAAATTTTTTGTCACATAATCTAACTTCAATGAGATAAATATTCAGTCTTCAAAGAAATTCAATAAGCTTGTGCTAATTATGAAGCCCCAGGGATCCAAAGATGAATAAGGCACATCCCTTGTCCTTATGAGGCATGATTTTCCTGACTCATCTGTAGTTTCTGTAGTATTACTTACTTTGGGTTTTTCTTTGAATCCAATCAATTTTTAACTTAGTTTTACCCTAAGTAGTAATGCCTGTAAAGTCAAGGGTTTCAAGTGAATCTTTTACTTTTCGTATCCTACATTAAAATACACACACAGCTATTAACATGAAATAGAATGCTCATTAATGCCTCATCTAGAACCACTCGTATACCACTAGTGTTACAGAAATAATATTTAGGTAAACATATTTCTTTTATTCCATAATACCATTGAAAGAAACACAACTGACACAGTAACGTCATTTAGGGGAGCAAAACAAAACGTTGCTATGTCAATTATACACATCAAATATAAGATGTAAATTCAGAAGCTACTAAATGAAAAAAATATGCATGTTAGAATCAATGAGATAGGATGATAGAAAAATGCATAGACCAGGTTTAGCAATACCACCAAAGAGTGAAAGAATTATTACAAAAACTAGCATTTCAATTTTAAGGGGAAGTAGAAAGAAGAAACATTAATGGGAATATGTAGTGCAAAGAAATCCTAGATGATACCTTACCCTAGGGACTTTGAAAAGGCAAGAGGGAAGACAGAGAGTACTGGGTACAGATAAGCGTGCTCTAGAATGTTGGGAAGGTGAAAAGAAAGTTTTATCTAAGACCTTGTAGGCCTGAATTCAAGAGTCAGTGATAAAGGTCATTCACTGTGTCCTTACTGACACTAGTCCTGTAGAATTGCTGAAGTTTCCTTATTATTTATTAAGCCAGGGATTTTGTGGGCTCCAACTACATTTTCAGTAAAGGGAGAATAAACTGTTTTTCTTGCTCTTAAAATGTGTTTTTAGCAGCTGATTTCATTTTTTTCTTAGTTAGAATATTTGCGTCAATGGTATGGAAGTTAGGTAGGGCAGTTAGGCCTGAATATAGTCCCAGATTATGAAATATCTAAGGAAAAATAGTCTAGAGATGATCCATCAACCTTAAGTTTCTACTCAAACCTTTGGCTAAATCACCCATCTAATAATAAGTCTTTTTTTGTTGTTGCTTTGTTTTGGTTTTGCTCTTCCATTTTAAGGTTTTCATTTAAAAAATAATATAGATGGCGAAAAACTGAAAAATCCAGTGTGTTTTCCTCAGCTGAAAATGCTAGTAATCTTTAAGCAGGAAGACATTAGAAAAATCAAGCACCTTTAAATTTACTTTTGGAGTGAAAATTGAATGCATCTAAATAAAACAGAAATTCAAAGATCATAGCTTAAAGGACAGATTCTCATTTTTGTCTTAAACCTGAGCCAAGCCATTATCATAAGTTCCAAAGTCCAATAAATTTATTTAAAGCTCTAATTTATTTTACAGAATTTCAATTTGGAATCATCATTACTTCCATTTAGAGAAATACTTAGAAATCATTTTGAAAGGAAAATGTGATATGCTGAAATTCAGTAACCATATGGTTCATGATGAAAGTCATTCTGACTTTCAAAGGCTGAATGGCCTACCTATCTTTCATGTTGCTCTGTCCAGTAGTGTGTATGTGATTCCAGTAGTATGTGGTTCTTGAAGACACTGAAAAACATTTGCTTATCTGATACTTGCCGTAGATGACAGCAATAGGTTGTTTTTTAACAAAAACCTGGACTATGTTTCCATCACTATAATGCATACTAAGCCAGCTAGGGTAGGACTTGACTTGTTTGCAAGAAGATAATCAAAGATATACACTATTTAGACTCTTAAAGCAAAAATATGAAATACTAAGTGAAATGTAATCAATTTGAAACCTTTTCTTATAAAAATAATTTAGAATAATCTTAAAGTCAATGTAACAAACCATAGGAAGGAAATGAATTAAGAGAAGGTTATTTAAGGATGATTTTTTAAATCAAAATTTATAAAAAATTGTTTCTCTGACTCAGAAGGATCAATCCAAGGTTAAAGTCCATGAATTATAAAAGAAACCATTAAAAGAACATTTGGGTTTCAACTACCTAGGTATTAAATATAAAAGATCAAGGGCTTCCCCGGTGGCGCAGTGGTTGAGAGGCCGCCTGCCGAGGGGTTAGTGCCCCGGTCCCGGGACGGCAGCCCGTGAGCCATGGCCACTGAGCCTGCGCGTCCGGAGCCTGTGCTCCGCAACGGGAGAGGCCACAACAGTGAGAGGCCCGTGTACCGCAAAAATAAATAAATAAATAAATAAATAAATAAATAAATAAATAAATAAATAAATAAAAGATCAAGACTAAATAGTTCCTTAAGTAGCCCAAAATAACACACTGGTAAATCTCAGATCTATCTCCTGCCTAAGCAGACCTCTGACCCACAGCATGATGGTCCTCTTCCGATCTGCAGCAGTGGAGGAAGGGGTGCCGCGGGAAAGAGGATGCAGAGATGCTGAGTTCACCTGCCCCCCTACCAACCCCTCCACTCCTTCTGGCAGAGTCTGGGGCAAGACAGTCTCTGTGTGTGTGAAAGGAACTCAAAGACATCTCTAGACAGCACCCTCTGGAATCACCATGGTTGGTGAGCAGACCTAAAGTCTGGGTGTCCCCAGTAGTGTGCTCCCTTCCCTGCCTCCAGCATATCTTGAACCCAGTTCATAGGTGGGATTTCTGCCCTGCCTCTGCCCCATGGTCGCAGTTCTGCTCCTGTTTCACTGGACCAAAATCAAGGTGTGGGCCAGGCTGCACTCCCTTTGGAAGCTCTAGGGGATAATCTGTTCCTGACCTTGTCTAGCTTCTGGTGGCTGCTGGTATTCTTTGATTTGAAGCCACACCTGTGCCTTCTGCTCTGTCTGTGTAAAATCTCCCTTTGTCTTCCTCTTACTGAGGATACATGCGATTGTATTTAGGGTCCACCTGATAATCCAGGATAATCTCCCCATCTCAAGATCCTTAATTTAATCACATCTGCAAAGGAGCCCCCCCCCCCCCACACACACACACTTTGCCACATAAAGTAACATTCACAGGCTCCAGGGATTAGGATGTAGGGGTCATTTTCCCACCTACCACAGTAGGTGATCAACAAAAAGGAATTTCCTTCTCACTCCTGCTGGAAATCATTCTCTGGCAATGTGCGGGCTAAGAAGAATTTTGTACAGCTGGAGATTACCCTGGGCCCTATCGGAAGAAGTAGGATGCGTGCTTGTTGAACATGGGCTGTGCATGGGCACCATAACGTATCGCCTGGTTAGGAAGTACCTGTTAATATTTACATTTGACAGAAGGGAAACTGAGACCCAAAGAGCGAGTGGTCAATGAAGGAAAAGCAGGGCAGTTGGAAGCAAATGAAACTGATGGTTCAAACTTTGGTTTCTGATAAACTTTTTTTACCTTATCAAGTTGCTATCAAAGACTAGGGTAACTACTCGGTGGATGGGCGCCACCTGGTGTCCATGAAGAGTAACTCTTCTGGGAACCGGCCTGCTCTGCGTTGTGGGACTGGCTTCTTCACTGCTTTCCTACTGTGGGACAGGGTATTGGGAGTGTTGTGGACATTGAGGCTTTCTGGCCCTGGAGATCTAGGTTTGAAGTTCAGCTCTGCCACTGACTGAATGACCTAGGGTAAGTCACTTCTCCTCTTCTGAACTTTAACTCTAAAATGAAAATGACATCTCTGAGAGTTATGGAGAGATCTTGGGAAAATACTTTGTAAATGGAATAACTGGAGGCAATGAAAAGCAGCATTATCTGCAATAAAACAGGTCTGGATTCATTTAGAAAAATACTTATTGTGCACCTTCTGTATGCAAGGCACTGTTCTGGATGTGGGAAGGTAAGAACAAATAAAACAGACAAAATTCATGTTTAAAAAAAAAGACTAAATAGTTCTTACTTAGCTTTTTGTTTGGTTACTGGCAAAGATTTTGTTTTTTTTGGTTACATTTTGGTCAACTTGGACTTCATCTTTATAATGCATCAGAGTTACGTCATTTTGACTACCTAGTCTTAAAAAAATGACATTGATTTTGTACATTTCACAGTCATAAGAAGACCCCACCCTCCACCTTCCTAATGGATTCATGTCCACTGATGCATTTTTTTAGTTTGTGATCTGTTTTCCTCTTCCTCACTTGTGGCATGGACTAATGGATTATATCTCTAACATGTATTTACAATATTGTGGATGATTTTCACTCATATGCAAAAGGCAATATAAATGGAGCTAAATAGGGCTGGAAAGCAATAGGATGTTGAAAGCAAGTAGTCAAAAGAATTTGTATGCAAGGCTGTTTCATTTATCCCCATCAATTTTCAGTGCAAATAAGAATATGCAGTCCAGTTAACTACACCATGAATATTCACGCTGCATTATCTGTATTTAGAATCCAAAGAGCTATGAGCATATTTTCACATATTGTTGCATTAACATATATTTGTTTATATAATTTTGTTTTTCTTTCAATAAAAATAAATAAGTGAATACATTACAAGACTGGCAAGATGGGAAGGGTAATGGGGCCTTAGCAGAGGGTCTACAGTTCTCAAACCTAACTGATGATCAGAAACATCCTCAAAGACATTAAGAAGTCCCACTTGTACCATTGAGGAATAACTACAGGACACTAGTGATTTCTCCTCTCTGCTCTGGCCACCTCTTCCCCAAATGTGTAAAATAGTTCCCAAATACTGAAAAGGTACATAAGGATTCCTTTCCTCCAACAGTAAGACTGTTTTCAGATTGTCAGAATCCCACCATCTTTGTTGTATTTATCTTGACTGTTAAGTAACAGTGTCATGGTAGCATTGTCCTGACATGTCGTACACAGATAGCAGGTAAATAGAAGAACATGCAGTAATGAAGAATACTGGTGTCTTACAGGTTTACAATGTTAATGCGTGAACATTCTATATATTTTGTATTTGAAATAAAAGGTATACTTTTGCTTTATATAAACCGTACACTTTTAATTCCATCTAAGTTCTTTAACTTAGCTTTATTAAGATGTTCCAAGTTACTAAGATAAAATAACTGTCCAGAGGCATTTATCAGAAAATAATACAGATTAAGTATCAGGACCCTTGGAAGTCAGGGGGAACAGCTGACATAATATGATTCAACTGAATGGGAAGATGTATTTCTTGTCTAACAGTCTTTCCTTTGTTTCATTTTTACTTTTTTTTTGCATTGCACTTTTGTTCTGTGCTTTCTCTTTTACCACGTTCAATTTATTCATATGAACTAATAAAAAATAGTCAAAACATGAAAGAACTCACATTATCCGATTTTAAGATATACTATAAAGCTATAGTGATCAAAATAGTGTTGTACTGGTGAGAGGCTATTCATGTAGATCAATAAATCTAAAGAGAGCATCCAGAAATAAGGGCCACCCCGCTACACAATGATCACTTGATTTTCAATAAAGATGTCATGGTAATGGAGAGAGAGTAGTCTTTTCAAAAAATGATGCTGGAAAAATTGGATATCTATATGCCAAAACAAAGGTAATTTGAAATATATCACAAAGCTACACTAATACAATAAAACTTTTAGAAGAAAACATAATCATATATTAGAGAACAAAAATCATGAACTGCCAAAAATTTTTTTGATAAATTTAACTTCACAAAACTAAAAAAAAAAAAAATTCTCCTTGAAAGATACTATTAAGAAAGTAAAAAAGTTACACCATATACTAAGATAAAATACTTGCCATACATATTTGATACAAATACTTGTATTTAGTATAAAAACTTTTAAAACTCTAAACTCAGAAAAAAATCTCAACTAAAGAAGGGACAAAAGTTTTGAAAAGTCACTTCACCAAAGATGAGATAGATGTCATATAAACTCATGAAAATATGCCCAACATCACTTATCATTAGGGGAATGCAAATTAAAACCAAAGTTTACTACAGATCTACTGGAATGGCTAAAGTTAAAACCAGAAAAACAAATCATACAAGTGTTGGTGAAGGTGATGAGAGACTGGAGCTCATTTATATCGCTGGTAGGAATGCAAAGTGGTACAGATACTTTGGAAAACAGTTTGACAGCTTTTTATAAAGTTAAGCATACACTTACCAGATAATCCTACAATATCACTCATAGCTATTTTTGAACGAGAAAGAAATATATGTCTACACAAACACCTATACATGAATGTTTATAGCAACTTCATTCATAACATCAAAAACCGGAAATAAACCGTGTCCATCAGTAAAGGAATATTACTCAGAAGTTTAAAAAAAAAAACTACCACTAAACCCAATAATACAAACAAATCTCCAAAGCATTATGGTAAGTGAAAGAAATTAGACTCAAAAATTAGACTTCATATTTTATTTGTGTAACATCTGAAAAAAGTAAAAGTATAGTAGCTAAAATCAGATCACTAGTTTCCAAGAGGTGGAGGTAAAGCAGAGGTTTGACAATTAAGGGTTATAAGAGGATGTAGGGGGAGATGATGGAAATATTCTACATTTGATTGTTGTGGTGGTTAGATTATTACATGCATTTGTCAAAACTAATTAGAGGCCACACAAAGAAAGGTGAATTTTAGTACAATTTTATGTATGTAAATTCTATCTGGGTAAACCTCACTAAAACAATGAAAACAGTGACTCAGAGAAGGAAAAAAGTGTGCATCACTGTGGAACTAAATTCAGACACAACTTTAAAATTCTCTGTTACCCAGTGCATTCAAAGAGATGACCAGGGACTTCCCTGTGGCACAGTGGTTAAGAATCCTCCTAACAATGCAGGTGACATGGGTTTGAGCCCTGGTCCGGGAAGACCCCACATGCCGTGGAGCAACTAAGCCCGTGCACCACAACTACCAAGACTGTGCTCTAGAGCCCGTGAGCCACAACTACTGAAGCCCGCTCACCTAGAGCCCATGCTCCACAACAAGAGAAGCCACGACAATGAGAAGCCCGTGCACCACAACAAAGAGTAGCCCCCACTCCCCGCAACTAGAGAAAGCCCGTGCGCAGCAACGAAGACCCTACGCAGTCAAAAATAAATAAATAAGTTAATTAATTAATTTTAAAAAAAGACAGATGACCAGCAAGAATATAAATCTGCAGCCTGGTTGGGAATTGGAGGTGATTCCATTGCAGTAGTATAGCACAAGATCAAGTACAGTCTTGAACAAAACTTCATCTGGAGGACTGTGGTGAGAATAGAGTTGTTGGCTTGCATTCTAGAATAATTCATGGAGAGGTATGAAACTTAACTACTGTTCTTGACGCTCACCCAGTCAGATCTGCCATTTCACTGATCTCCTGCTATCCCATATTAAAATGAAATATACAGGAGTAGTAATGAGTGCAGGGAATTTGAGTAAACATTTTGCATGTTACATATTTGTTGTATAAATTGGAGTCGAGCCCTTCACCACTTCTAAGACTAGATATTTTTCATCTATAAAATTAAGGTACTAAAGTCCACCTCACAGAGTTATCTAATAAATAGAATAATGCACCTGGAAACATTTTGTAAACCACACAGCCCTATTTAAATACCACTAGTAGTAGCAGTCTGAAAGTTGCCCTTACAGAGTTCTAGAATCATTCTACTGTATTCTACATTAGTAACAATCAGATTATTGTGTCAGTTTTCAATAGCTTTAAGATGATGAAAAGAATCTGGTGGATAATAAAAATGAGTCAAGGGATGGAGAAGCACTCTGAAGAAAGGTTAAAGTGGTGGGAGAGAGTTAATCTGAAAGAAGAAAATGATTGGAATTGGTTCCATCATTGTTTTGACATGGAGAATGGAGGTCACTTGTTAGTCATTACTGAGTCATAAATAAAACAGAATAGGCACACATTGACAAATCATAGAAAATACAATAGAGTTCACATAAGCATGAAAACTTCTTGAATACAATGACAATTATATACTGGAACAGCTTTCGAGAGGAAGCTTTACTTTCCTGGAAACCATCAGTAAAATAATCTAGAATTCATATACACAGTGAGTGGGTAGGCCAGGGTCAATTGGTGAGGTGATGTCTACCTGTCTGTTTTGACAGTGAGCACAAATATGTTCCTTTACACAGGGCAATTATGCAGAGCTGCCTGAGAGCTCAAGTTTGGCCCCATTTTCAAGATTATTTCTCCTGGTCTGGTCTGTGGACTACTTCAATCAGAATCATTACTTTCTTGTTAACAATAGCAGATTTCTGGATGCCACCACATCAGCAATACTTAGATTCTCTGAGAGTTGAACACAAAGTTTAAATTTAATAAGTACTGGGCTTCCCTGGTGGCACAGTGGTTGAGAGTCCGACTGCCGATGCAGGGGACACGGGTTCGTGCCCCGGTCCGGGAAGATCCCACATGCCGCGGAGCAGCTGGGCCCGTGAGCCATGGTCACTGAGTCTGCGTGTCTGGAGCCTGTGCTCCGCAACACAGGGAGAGGCCACAACAGTGAGAGGCCCATGTACCGCAAAAAAAAAAAAAAAGTACCTAACGTGATTTTGATGCACAATAAAGATAGAGAACTGCTGTTTTAAACATATAACCTAATAACCTGAGTCACTGCTCTATTCCTATAAAATTATGTTAAACTTGCATAGTATTTCCCAGATGTCATTTCTAGCTTCTACCTGGCTTAGTGAACCTCCATGATACTTTATTCGTAGTTAATACTTTCATACTTGTATGAGCAGTTAATAAGTTTTGCTTATTTTTCATTTGGCTCTTTAATTGTCCAGTTGTAAGAGAGCAAACAAACAAACACTCTCTCCCCACACTCCACCAGGTGACACACATACTCTTTTCTATATATATCATATCTGGTTGGCTTTTCCAGAGGCAGTCGGAAGAAGGGTGTTGGTAAAAGCAAATATTTAATAACTGCCTGAAAAACTTATTAAAAGGATATACAGATTTTTTTCCTTAAGTAAGACAATAGGAGGGGACATAGGAAATTTTTATGGCAGTGAAAATATTCTATATTGTACCCTAATGGTGGATATATAACATCATATGTTTGTTAAAACCCATAGAATGTATTACACAAAGAGTGAACCCTAACATAAACTATGAACTTTTGTTGATAATCATGTGCCAATATTTGCTCATCAATTGTAAAAAATGTACCACACTAATCAAGATGATAGAACTAAGAGGAACTGGGTGAGGAGAGAGGATATATATATATATATATATATATATATATATATATATATATATATATATATATATATATGTATAGTTTGCCTGTGTTCTCTCCTCTCATATAGATCCAAGAAGAGTTGTTGATTTTTCAGTCTGTTCAGTTTTTTCCTTGCTGTTAGGATGGAGTGGCAACTTCCAAAATCCTTACATATGGAGCTGGAAACCAGAAGTTTGAGTTGCATAGTTTTGCTAACGTAATTTTAAAACTCCAATTTGCAAAAATAATTGAAATTAAAAACTAGCTGTCCTATGAGTTTATGACAAACAAGCATGACTCATTTTTCTAAAATTTTTTAAATGTTTAATATGCCTCAGTTTATATATATTTTTAATTTATTTATTTTATTTATTTATTTTTGGCTGTGTTGGGTCTTCATTGCTGCACGCAGACTCTCTCTAGTTGTGGTGAGAGGGGGCTACTTTTCATTGCGGTGTGTGGGCTTCTCATTGCGGTGGTTTCTCTTTGTTGTGGAGCATGGGCTCTAGGCAAGTGGGCTTCAGTACTTGTGGTGCATGGGCTTAGTGGCTCGGCGGCATGTGGAATCCTCTTGGACCAGGGATCGAACCTGTGTCCCGTGCATTGGCAGGTGGACTCCCAACCCCTGCACCACCAGGGAAGTCCTGACTCTTAGTTTTATATTTTTATTTTTTGCGGTACGCGGGCCTCTCACTGTTGTGGCCTCTCCCGTTGCGGAGCACAGGCTCCGGACGCGCAGGCTCAGCGGCCATGGCTCACGGGCCCGGCCACTCCGCGGCATGTGGTATCTTCCCAGACCGGGGCACGAACCCGTGTCCCCTGCATCGGCAGGCGGACTCTCAACCACTGCACCACCAGGGAAGCCCATCGACTCTTATTTTTAAATTAACTATATTGTCTTGCTTAAAAATATTCTCTGCATTCATAAATAAGTTTTATTTCATATTGAAAAGCCAATAATCAAAATAATATGGGGTTGAAAGAAACATCTCAGGCTTAAATGAATTTGTATTCCTAGAAGAGGTAAAGCATTAAGTCAAAAGGAATGAGACCATCCTCTTCTCTGAGTCTTATGAGAAAATAAAACTTGATAGGTTTTTACTTCTGATTTCATATATTTGGGAAAAGGAGACCAATGAAAATGCTGGTTGATGGAAGGCATGATAGAAACGCTGAGCTCTGTTGACAGACCAGTGCTGCAGTTGTTATATTCTGTCCATTTGATTGGCTCTCTGAAATTCATTCTTTAGTATTCAGGCTCAGGCTTTTTCAGAGTTTCCCCCAATTCTTTGGGTTATATTAGTTGTTTTTCTATCATATTCTATCCTTACACCCACGCATAGTGTCTGCTTCTGTGTCAGTCTCCTCGAAATCCCTGCCCTTATGAAGCTTATTTTCTGGTGGAGGTCATAAAATAAAATCAAAGTGGAGAGGAAATATAGACTATATAACATAGGCAAATGGTATTAAATGCAATGGAATAAAAGCCAAGGAAAAGGTATATGTAGTATGTATGAGGGGTCAATCAATTTTGAAAGGGGACAGGTAATGCCTTATTTAAATGTGACATTTGAGAAATAACCTGAAAGATATGAGGAAGCAAGACCTGTGGATCTGTGTGGAGAGAGAATTCCAGACTGAAGAAAGATCAGGTGCAAAGACCTTGAGACTGTGGTTTGATGGGCGTGTTCCAGTAAGAGCTGAAGTGGAGTCAGCCAAGGGCAGAGTGGTAGGACATGAAATAAGAGAGATGGTAAGGGAGGTTTAGTGAGGGGGCAGGCAGTCTGCAGCAGAGTTTATCAACAGGTAAGGATTATAACGAAAACTGAAAACATTAGAAGTAAAGAAGAAGGAAAATATATGGTATTTATTGCACACTTCCAGATAAAAGAAATATTTGTGGGCACATCTTCTTTCCCTATTGGATCTTGAGTATGGGTACCTAGTCCAACACACATTTAATTCTTATAACAATTGGGATACTTACCTGCAAAGAATAAGCACTCAGAGTAAATTCTGTTGAATAAATGAATAAACTGAGTGAATGAAATGTAAATAAATAAATACTCAAAGACACTGTCTTAAGCAGAGTGGGAATCCATTGGCTTTTTCATTGGGAATCCCAAAATCTGAGTTGGCCTCTTGACACTGCAAGAGAACCAGGGCCTGATTTCTCTCCCTCTCCTATCAACTCTGCTCTCTTTTCTGTGTTGGCTTCATTCTCAGACTTCATGTAGTGAAATGACATGGGGAATAGCTCCAGTGTATGCACTTTTGGATTCAAGACGACAGAAAGAAATTGAGAGAGAGAGGTTGAGACAGAGGAAAGAAACTGATTCTCTCCTTCAGTTAAGAGGGTCTTGGGCCTGGTTCCTATTGGCCCAAACTGAGTGAACTAATAGAGCCAAGGAGAAGGAATATGATAATTGACTAATTAGGCAATCAGAGCCCACTTCTAGAGCTAGTTGCCCAAGAAAATTCAATTCATATTTTATGACAAGAAAAAATAGATCCAGACCAATAAAATAATAGCAGATGTTCACTTAAAAGAGGAATTTGTACTACCTTAAATCTGTAGATCTTAATTTTATCTCCTGTGCAAGGCCAGATACTGTGAAATCACAAAGGACATGCTGGTCTTCCAAACTAATTCTAACATGAGCTCTATTCATATACCAGCATGTTCCAGTGGTTAACAGAAAGTGATTATTATCATTAATGACATAATAATATGCATAAAGATGAAAGTTTAAAACATTACGTAAAATCCTTTTCTCCAATTTCAGGAACAAGTAAATAATCAATTAAAGAATTTAGTTGTTGAGGCTTGACTATAGTCTTACCTCCTTTGCATTTATCCACCCATTTTATGTCATCAGTTTTTGGACTTCTGTGTAATGTTTCATTAAGATCTTAATTTATTATTAAGATCTTGTGAGGATGGAATATGCCCTATGTATTAGTTTTCCATTGTTGCATAAAAAATTACCCCCAAACTTAGTGGCTTAAGTAACAAACATTTATTATCTCACAGTATCTGTCTGTCAAGTATCTGAATTTGGCTTTGCTGGGTGCCTCTGGCTCAGCTCAGGTTTTCTCATGGCTCAGTCTCTCATGAGGCTGCAGTCTCCAAACTGTCAGCTGGGGCTGGAGTCATTGGTCATATCAAGCCTCGATTATAGGAAGATTTGCATCCAAACTTATACCCAGGGCTGTTGCCAGGTCTCATGTAATCACTGATTGACCACACACATCAGTTTCTTGACAATTGGGCCTTTCCATAGGGCAGCTTGCAACATGGCAGCTGTCTTCCTCAGAGTGAGGGCTCTGAGAAAAACTGAGTAAGAGATGATGCCAAAGATGGAAGCCAGAGTCTTTGTAATTTAATCTTGGAAGTGACAACCCAAGGTTTCTTCACTATTCTATTTGTGAGAAGAAAGTCACTAGGTCCCACTTATATTTGAGAGGAAGGGATTACACAGGGATACAGACACCAGGAAGCAGGAATCATTGGGGACCAACTTAAGGTTTCCTACCACAATCTGGACATCTCATCTATCTACAAAGTAATGAACAGAAGGAAGTCTCAATAAATACTTGTAAATTGACAAGTACTTCTTTAAAATTAATGATATCTCTATAAAGAAATGAAATATTTTATCAGAGTTTAACCTAACAATCTAATTTTAGAAAAAGTCATACTTATCTTCAGAAAGTTTTGTATTATTTAGTATATTAGTGGCATTAACATATTTTGACACGTCTATAAGGAGTTAAATATAATTTGGATGTATGATAAGCAAAATTAGGTGATACTTCATTTTAACAAGATTATGCTAATAGGTTTTTGTCCTTCCTAACTGAATACTTTGATTTGAAATTCTTTAAGATATTTGTTCTTTTCTTAGGTTTATTTTATCCTTAAATTTTCTAACACTTGTAAAGCTTATACAAATAACATTGGCATTTACTTTGAGATTCTCTAGAATTCCTGTAAAATATACTCAATTTTTGTTTCATATTAGAAGTATAATCTGTAGAGTTTACAAAATTAGAGCTAGTCTATGAGTATATTTTCAAACCATAAATTTCTCAATTTGCTAGATAATGGAAAAGGTCATAAGACAGAAATATTTCTATTTTTTCTGATTTGTTTTCCTGCCTCAGTATTCACTTTCTAAGCAGAATGACTGAGAAGAAAGAACATAAGCTATGGAGTAAGAAGTTGATCAATCCTGATTTTAACACCTACTAAATGTGATTTTGGGCAATAACTCTGAGTCCCTATATGTAAATCAGAAGTAGATACAGCTCACATAGTTGTAAAACCTGGATAAGATGAGGCATATGAAGTGCTTTGTAAATTGCCAAGTGATATAAAAATAGAGTTTATGACTACTAGGTTACTGAAAAGGCACAAAAACATAGATGGGCAAGGTTCTCTAATGCCTTGATACTTGCTTTAATAAATTAGGATTTCTGAATTGTAATAATACCTATTTTTACCGTTTATTAAATGCTTTCTCTGGATCAGCTTTTGCAACAGGAAATATGAAGATGAAAAACACACAAACCTTTCCTTCATGTCACTGAAAGTTTATGGATAAAATTGTAGTACAACTAGACATTTAATAAAATTGAGGAAAGTTTCAAAGGTCTAATATCAGATCATCTCATTAAGTCTTTTTTTTTTTTTTTTTTTTTTGTGGTACGCAGGCCTCTCAGTGTTGTGGCCTCTCCCGTTGCGGAGCACAGGCTCCAGATGCGCAGGCTCAGCGGCCATGGCTCACGGGCCTAGCTGCTCCGCGGCATGTGGGATCTTCCCGGACCGGACCGGGGCACGAACCCGTGTCCCCTGCATTGGCAGGCGGACTCTCAACCACTACGCCACCAGGGAAGCCCTCATTAAGTCTTTAGTTAATAATTATAACTAAATCTTGTCATAAGCAAATATAAACTCTTCCCAAATCAATTCTGAGGGAAATGACCAGGAAAAGAATACCTTTAAATTGCATCATTCTGCAGATTTCATTTCAGGATGTAATAATGTTTTTCAGATGCAGCAGTAATTTTACTTGAAACTCTTTGGGAATTTTTATAAATATATTATTTATGGTAATAAACGTAGATACTTAGGATGTTGACATTTTAAGACTCAATAATGAATTAAGAAAATTATTTCTTCCCAACTGTGATAATGAATGACACTGTTTTGTCATCCATTAAAAACCAAACTTTTGCAGTTGTTCAGGTGGATGCTTCTCAAGGAGAAAATAACCATCTACTTAAATAATAATATTATATTCATTTTAACAGTTGATCATTATAACAACCTGTATTAGTCAGCTTTGGCTGGATAACAAACAACCCAATAAATCAAAGTGGTTTACATAAGCAAATACCTATTTCTTTCTCACATTTCATGAAGCTTGCAGTTTGTCTCTTGTCTCTGCTATAGGTCTATGGGTTTAACTGAAGGTATGCTCCACTTGACATTTCATTCTATGATGCAGGCTAAAGGAACAGCTTCTATCTGGGATATTCTATTCTTGTGGCAGAGGGCAAAAGCACAAGACAGACCAAGCTGAATTTGCATTAAAGCTTTTGTTCATTTGTGGTATGCTGTCATATCCACTCAAAAGCCATTAATCAAAGTACATCACAAGACAAACCTGCTACCATTGGGGTGGAAAGGAAGGATACATTTTCACACAATTAAAATCTACAACAAAATTCTATGAGTGGATACAGTAGAAATTATGTCCTCATTTTAAAGATGTACAAATTGAAATATACAACTTAAGGGTCAGTATGGCTTAGTAGTTGAGAACATGAATGTGCATCAGACAGATGTGAAGCTGATTCCTGACTCTGCCACTTACTAGCTTTTTGATCTTTAGCCATGACCTCTTTATCTGTAAACTGATGGGAATAATCCATATTTCAGGATATTTATTAATATTTAATCAAATAAAAAACACAAAGAACCCAGCAGTGTCTAGAACATAGCAATTACCTCCTAAATGTCAACTTTACTTTCATTGAAATAAACTTCCTAAGTCACTTGGTGAGTGAGTGGGAAGAGCTATAATGGAACTCAGAACTGGCACTTCAGTCTTATGTTCTTTCAGAATGCTTATTTGTCTCCATGTTAAATGGTCCTTCTCAGATAATAGTTAACTAATAAGTCAGTCAAATAGATACTACACGGAGATATCAAAAACATTATACAGAATGGTTCCAAGGAAGTATGAAAAGTTTGAACTGGGGTGTATCTTGTTTATTTTTTTATTTTATTATTATACGTGTTATTATTATAACAAGTTATTATATACTTTTTATTATTATACTTGTTATACTTGTTATTTTATTATTTATAAACTATGAATAAACAAGAATGTTATGTTACAGATTTTTTTTTTTTTTTTCTCCAGTATGCGGGCCTCTCGCTGTGTGGCCTCTCCCGTTGTGGAGCAGAGGCTCCGGACACGCAGGCTCAGTGGCCATGGCTCACGGGCCTAGCCGCTCCGTGGCATGTGGGATCTTCCTGGACCGGGGCACGAACCCGTGTCTCCTGCATCGGCAGGCGGACTCTCAACAACTGCGCCACCAGGGAAGCCCTGTTACAGATTTTTTTTTTTTAAGTAATCATATATCCCACAACATCGTGAAGCACTTGGTAAATTGCCATATTCTTTTTTTTTCAAATTATTTTAAAATAAATATCACTTGACAGCTTTTCCCTCTTACTAACTAGTAGGCATTTTATTAACATTTTAATCAACTCTCTTGAAACTTGCATTTAGCACATGAGATATTTTCCTTTTTGAATTTAAACGTCAAATACATTTGTTCTTTATCTTGAATTTCATTAAATTTGTTTTTTTAAAAACTAAAAGGTATTTTTAAATAACCTAGTCATGTTCCTCTGAACAATAATTTTGTTATATAAATCATACAAATCAATTACCTAGTGTCAAATTGTTCTTTTTATATATAGCAGTGGATAAAAATAATGTTACAGGCAAATCCAATAGAACAAGTCGTATTACAAAGCTGTAATTTGAGTCCAACCGGTTGTTAGAAAACCTCGTATGGATAATGTTTACTAAGATGAAAGAGCTCTGCCATGTTACAAAATTATTTTGGAAATTGATTTTCTTTCTGATTTATGATGAATATCTAAAATGCCAAAGGAATCAAGTAAAGAATAATGTAATGTTGAAACTTTTATTTTTCAGTTAAATGAACTAATTCACTAATGCGATAATAGCTCATCATTTTCTTTCCCTGCATTCTCAACATCAAAATGCCAGTATTTGGCTGAACAATTAAAGTTGAGACACACTTTGGACAAATTGATGTAGAGAACTAAAAAAGAAAGTGGAAAGCATCACTTGGCTTTGTATGGGAAAACTGATGACCAAACAAGCCATTTAAAAACAGAAAACCAAACAGTCAAACAACAACACAAAAAGATGATATATAAAAATGGCTAAGTCTGTTGTTTCTGACAAAAAAGAGTTGTTACTATAGTCAGGATGACTAAAAGTGTTTTTCCAGTCCACTTGCTTAGGTCATTGTCTCCTTATATACTGTTAACACAGTTTTAAAAAATAATAATTCCTCATAAAACCACAGAATTCAACCAATATCAGAACAACCAGATGCTGAAATTAGAAATTCTGAAGCAACTTCACAAAGAGTCATCCTCAGCATCATTTCAGTTGTATGAGAAGTAGAAATATTTGGCAAATGGCATTTAATGACAAAAAACTCATACAATTACTTCATGCTTTAAGAGAATTGGGAACCAAGTTGGTTGGGTTGAATCTTTCACGAAGAGAACTATCTCATGAGATGATTAGATAGGATCCTTGACAAAAAGAATATTGATTTATATGAGTCCAGTTAACATTTGCTAAATGTAAATGCAAATTATAGATGTCTGGAATACAGGTTTACCCTGCTACCCCAAAGTAGAGCATTTCTATGAAAACTTTTGTAAGCTGAAATGTCTGTAAAGCAAAGAAGCAAGTACCTTAAAACATATCTTGCTAATGGATGCACAAAACAAATTGAGGTAAAACACAGATGGTCACAGACACTTTCCAAACCTATGGCAGCTTGATATTGAGATGCTAACTGTAGATCCCAAGGAAGGTGCTTGGTGCTGCCTCTATAAAGGCTTGCTGCTGAACGTTATTTTTGCTTTTTGACTTTTTTTTTTTTTTTTTGGTAAAACCTAACCCCCCCTTTGGATTTCTTTCAGCTAGCAAAAAAGGTACTAAGGCAGGTCTTTTGCAAAAGACAAGTGGCATAAAGTGAACTTTCCAAAAGTGAAGATACCTATATAGGCAAATGTCAAATCATTCTATTTTTTACCCCACAATATATCTTATTAGGAAAAAGAACTTAGAGTACTGAAATGTGAATTTTAAATTTTTTAAACTCAGAGTCTCTTTATCCATCAATAAACAAATTGATGAAAACTCTGAACACTGAAATTGTTAGTATCTAACTTCTAACCATTTATTTTACAATGAATTATTACTCTAATATATCTGGTTTATAATTTTAATACTTGGCATGGCTAATTATAACCACCACCACCACCATCACCATTCCCTTCCACTAGCATAATACACTACTGACCCTGTCACTTTATTCTATTATTAAAATATGTTATTTTGGCACAATTACTTGGACATTTGAATAAAGGTAGAAAATTAGTATTTGATCCCACTGGAGACATCAGCACTATATATTGCTAAGAAACAATGTAATAATAATTACTCAAAAGATTCTTAAGCATACAAAAAATAACATTTCCGTAATTCTCCTATTATTAAAAAATTAAACATTTTTGCAAAAGTAGAACTTTGTGCACTTCCTCTTTGTTTCATGAATTGTCACTACTAGAAAAAGAGCATAAAAATTCAAGGATGTGGGCTTCCCTGGTGGCGCAGTGGTTGAGAATCCGCCTGCCGATGCAGAGGACACGGGTTCATGCCCTGGTCCGGGAAGATCCCACATGCCGCGGAGCAGCTAGGCCCGTGAGCCATGGCTACTGGGCCTGCATGTCCGGAGCCTGTGCTCCGCAACGGGAGAGGCCACAACAGTGAGAGGCCCGTGTATCGCAAAAAAAAAAAAAAAAAAAATTCAAGGATGTTTCATCAATAGTCATGCCAACAGAAATGTTCAAGATATTCTTATTTAGTAATAAATTTTGCTTGTAGAATCAATAAACCTTCCATTTTCTAAAAACATTTTAGGGATTTGCCAAGATATGTAATGGTATCTGGAGGCTACATAAACACATGGTCCATAATGGAACAGGTAGTCTCTTTAAAAATTATGCTGGAATAAACATGCAAACCAAGCTACCTTGTTGAAAGTTAGCATTTCCTAAGACAAGCTTCTTTAATTGATTATAAATGTCAGGTTTGTACTCTACCTTAACCTTTACACAAAAGCTGACTCTATTGTTAGTTACAGTTAATGAAAAGCCCACATAATTCCCACATGTTTCTCATACGTCTCTAATAGGGTAGTCCCTTATGCTCTCTAATTAGGTAATTCCTTGATTTTTTATCACTAAAGGCATTCCTTTGGATTGAGGCCATGTTTGAACTCTTCTGTAAACCAACAAAAGTTCAATCAAATTCCAGGCAGCTTTTAGAAACTTGAAAGCTAATGCAAAAATATATATGGAAAGCAAACAAGTTAGAACAGATAATACAATATTTTTAAAAGATAAATGAAGTTGGAGGATTCATCTGATTTCAAGACTTAATCTGAGGCTACAGAAATCAAGACAGTGTTGTGTTGGCAAACAGATCCAATGTAGCACAAAATAGAGTACAGAATTTATATGGTCAATAGAAAGTTATTCACAATTTGATAGTCAATTGTTCCTCTTGGAAATTCATATGCAGAAAAGTAAAACCTTAAACTTTATAATACATAAAATGAAACTCAAAACATATCACAGGTTTAAAGATAGAAGATGAAACTTTTATAAAACTTTAAGAAGGAAACAGTAAAAAAAATCCCAAACATTTGTGACATTGGGTAGGCAAAGATTTCTTAAATAAGAAATAAAGACCACAAACGTAAAGGAAAAAAAAGATAAATGTGATTTCATTAAAATTAAATCTTCTGCTCTTGGAACACACTGCTAAGAGGATGAAAAGGCAAGGCACAGACTAGAAGAAAATATTGGCAAAAAATTCTTCTATATATAATAAAAAAACATGAATCTAGAATACTTAAAGACTTTTAAATTTTAACAAGAAGAACACAAAAAGTACAACTTAAAAATGGGTAGAAATATCTCAACAGGAAATTCCTCAGAGAAGATATATGGATAATAAATAAGAAACGATGCTCAACATCACTAGTCATTAGTAAAATAAATATTAAAACTGCACAAAGGTATTCCTGTATAAACACTAGAAAGGCTGAAACAAACAAACAGGCAAACAAACTGATAACACCAAGTATTGGTAAGGATGTGGAGCAACTAAAACACACATCGATGGAGGAAATGTAAAATGATATAGCCACTTTGGAGAGCAGTTTGACGGTGTCTTTTAACATTATAAATACACTTAAAGTAAACCCAGCTGAGGTATTTATCCAAGATAAATTGGATATCCAAGTACATATGCTAATGTTCACAGCAAGTTTGTTTTTATAATAGACAAACACAAGAAGAGACACCAAATTCCATCAACTAGTGAATGGATAAACTGTGGCACATCCATACAATGGTGTACCACTCAACAATGGAAAGGAATGAATACTGAGGTATTCAACAAAATGGATGAATGTTAAAAGCATTATGCTAAGTGAAAGAAGTCAAACACAAAATTTTATATACTATGATTCCATGTATGTGATGTTTGAGAAAAGATGAAAGTATAGGGATAAAAGCAGATTAATGATTGCCAGAGGCTAAAATGGGGAGAGAAGATTAACTGCAAAGGGACCCATGGAAACTTTTCAGGGCCATTGGATATTTTATATTTTGATTTTGGTAGTAGTTGCACAACTATGTACAATTGTCAAAATTCATCCAACTGTACACTTTAAAAGGATGACCTTTATCATATGTATAATATAACTTAATAAACCTGATTTTAAAAAGAGAAAATAGAAATCTTCCCATTTGATTCCATTTCACACCAAAATATTACTTCCTAAAGTATACATTGGGGATTAATTGGATTGGTGTTTCTTAGAGCAACAGAAGTAGACCCAACCTGAAGTACAGTGTAGAACACAATAGAAAAGGAAAATGAAATATTCAATGTAATAAAATAATCTTTAATAGGTAGATCAAACACCTTAAGTAAATATTATTCCCAAGATGTGATAACGGGTCAGGAGCCACCAATCCTAAGATAAGATGGGAAAATGTTCAATGCCAGGTGGGGAACATAAATAAAGCTAGGGTACTCAGGCAATCATTAACCAGTATGTATTGATTACATGATAAAATTGCAGTTGATAAGATTGCAGGTGTGCTGGCAAAGATTAAACTGGTAGTTAAAAAACAAAAAAACAGTATAACAGTGTTAAGTAGTAGACACAAACATTCAATCATTGTTTGCTTTTTTTTTTTTTTACTTACTACCTATCAGCAAGCTGGGATCAAGTGCTGGGAGAGAGTAAATCACACAATAAATATGATTTGATGTAAAGAGTGAGTCAAGAAATATCTAGAGCAAGGGACTTGGCCTTGGGAGCTACACTGGCTTAAAGGAGGTCCATGAGAGACAAGGTGAGGACTAAAGATGCTTGTGCTGGGAGGAAGTACAAATATATGAAGGAAAATATGGGGAAAGGGACTCATTAACTTTATGGTTTCATGCCTTATGTTTTCATTATAAAGACATTAAAATTTTAAAATAATAATTGTAGAACACATTAATTTAGATGCACTATGTTTATCTCTCTCTCTATAGCTATCTATCTTACTGGAAAGTGATGTATATGCCAAATTTTAATATATTATTAAAACCCTATATTTTTAGAGTTTTTATTCTGTACTGTGAAAAGTTTGATGCTTCGTTTGCAAATATTTTCTCCCATTCTGTGAGTTATCTTTTTGTTTTGTCTATGGTTTCCTGTGCTGCACAAAAGCTTTTAAGTTTAATTAGCTCCCATTTGTTAATTTTGTTTTTATTTTCATGACTATAGGAGGTGAATCAAAAAAGACCTTGCTGGGATTTATGTCAGAGAGTGTTCTGCTTATGTTTTCCTCTAAGAGTTTTATAGTATATGGTCTTAAATTTAGGTCTTTAATCCATTTTGAGTTTATTTTTGTGTATGGTGTTAGAGAATTTTCTAATTTCATTCTTTTACATGTAGCTGTCCAGTTTTCCCAGAACCACTTATTAAAGAGACAGTCTTTTCTCCATTGTACATTCTTGCCTCCTTTGTCATAGATTAGGTGACCATAGGTGCTTGGGTTTATCTCTGGACTCTCTGTCCTGTTCCTTTGATCTATCTTTCCGTTTTTTGTGCCAGTACCATACTGTTTTGATGACTGTAGCTTTGTAGTTTAGTCTGAAGTCAGGGAGCCTGATTCCTCTAGCTCTGTTTTTCTTTCTCAAGATTGCTTTGGCTATTCAGGGTCTATTGTGTTTCCACACAAAATGTAAAATTTTTTCTTCTAATTCTGTGAAAAATTCTATTAGCAATTTGATAGGAATTGCATTAAATCTGTAGATTACTTTGGGTAGTATAATCATTTTGACAATATAGGTTCTTCCAATCCAAGAACATGGTATATCTCCCCATCTGTTTGTGTCATCTTTGATTTCTTTCATCCGTGTTTTATAGTTTTCTCAGTACAGGTCTTTTGTCTCCTTAGGTAGGTTTAATCCTAGGTATTGTATTCTTTTTGATGCGATGGTAAATGCAAGCTCATGCAGCTCAATATGAAAAAAACAAACAACCCAAACAAAAAGTTGGGCAGAAGATCTAAATAGACACGTCTCCAGAGAAGACATACAGATGGCCACAGTGCACATGAAAAGATGCTCAACATCACTAATTATTAGATAAATGCAAATCAAAACTACAATGAGGTATTATCTCACACTAATTAGAATGAACATCCTAAAAAAATCTACAAATTGGGATCTTCAAGACGGTGGAGGAGTAATACATGGAGATCACCTTCCTCCCCACAAACACATTAAAAATACATCCACATGTGGAACAACTCCTACAGAACACCTACCAAATGCTGGCAGAACACCTCAGACTTCCCAAAAGGCAAGAAAATCCCGACGTACCTGGGTAGGGCAAAAGAAAAAACAGAGACAAAAGAATAGGGATGGGACCTGCACTTCTGGGAGGGAGCTGCGAAGGAGGAAAAGTTTCCACGCACTAGCAAGCCCCTTCACTGGCAGAGATGGGGAGTGGGCAGGGTGGAGGAAGATTCAGAGCCACGGAGGAGAGTGCAGCAATAGGGATGCAGAGGGCAAAGCGGAGAGTTTACTGAACAAAGGATCGGTGCCGACCAGCACTCACAAGCCTGAGAGGCTTGTCTGCTCACCCGCCGGGGCGGGTGAGGGCTGGGAGCTGAGGCTCGGGCTTGGGAGGTCAGATCCCAGGGAGAGGACTGGGGTTGGCTGCGTGAACACAGCTTGAATGGAGCTAGTGCACTACAGCTAGCTGGGAGGGAGTCCGAGAGAAAGTCTGGACCTGCGTAAGAGGCAAGAGACCATTGTTTCGGGGTGCACGAAGAGAAGGGATTCCTTCTCTGTCTGCCCACAGAAGGCAGAGTACTGCCTAAACGAGCTCCAGATACGGGGATGAGCTGCGGCTATCAGCTTGGACACCAGAGACGGGCATGAAATACTAATGCTGCTGCTGCAGCCACCAAGAATCCTGTGTGGAAGCAGAGGTCACGATCCACACCCACCTCCAGAGCCTGTACAGCCCGCCACTGGCAGGGTCCCGTGATCCAGGGACAACTTCCCTGGGAGAACACGCAGCGCACCTCAGGCTGTTGCAACGTCACATGGGCCTCTGCCACCACAAGCTTGCCCCACATTCCAATTATAACTACCATACCCCTCCCTCCCCTGGCATAAATGATCCAGAGCCACCTAATCAGCCACTGCTTTAACCGCATCCTGTCCGGGTGGGAACAGAAGCCTGAGGGCAACCTACATGCAGAGGGGGATTAAATCCAAGGCTGAAACCCTAGAGCAGTGTGAACAAAGAAGAGAAAGGGAAATTTCTCCATGCAGCCTCAGGAGCAGCGGATTAAATCCCTACAGTCAACTTGAGGTACCCTGCATCTGTGGAATACCTGAATAGACAATGAATCAACCTAAAATTGAGGTGGTGGACTTTGGGAAAAACTGTAGACTTGGGGTTTGCTGTCTGCGAATGACTTGCTCCTGATTTATGTTTACCTTAGTATAGTTTTTAGCGCTTGTTACCACTGGTGGATTTGTTTATTGGTTGGGTTGCTCCCTTCTTTTTTTTAATTACTTTTTTATTTTTGTATTTTAATAATTCTTAAAAATTTTTTTATTTTAATTATTTTTTTAATCGTTTTTTCTTCATTTTTTTTCTCCCTTTCTGAGCCATGTGGCTGACAGGGTCTTAGTGCTCCAGCCAGGTGTCAAGCCTGAGCATCTTAGGTGGAAGAGCCGAGTTCACGACATTGGACCACCAGAGATTTCCTGGGCCCACATAATATCAATCAGTGAGAGCTCTCCCAGAGATCTCCATCTCAGCGCTAAGACCCAGCTACACACAATGGTCAGCAAGCTCCAGAGATGGATGCCCCATGCCAAACAACTAGCAAGAAAGGAACACAAGCCCACCCATTAGCAGAGAGGGTGCCTAAAATCATAGTAAGTACACAGGCAGCCCAAAACACACCACTGGACTCAGTCCTGCCCACCATAAAGACAACATCCAGCCTCATTCACCAGAACACAGGCACCAGGCCCCTCCACCAGGGCCTACACAAGCCACTGAACCAACCTTACTCACTAGGGGCAGACACCAAAAACTTCGGGAACTATGAACCTTCAGACTGCAAAAAGGGGACCCCAAACACAGTAAGTGAAGCAAAATGAGAAGACAGAGAAACACAAAGCAGATGAAGAAGCAAGGTAAAAACCCACCAGACCAAACATATGAAGAGGAAATAGGCAGTCTACCTGAAAAGAATTCAGAGTAATGATAGTAAAGATGATCCAAAATCTTGGAAACAGAATGGAGAATATACAAGATAGGTTTAACAAGGACCTAAAAGAACTAAAGAGCAAATAAACAATGATGAACAACACAATAAAGGAAATTGAAAATTCTCTAGAAGGAATCAATAGCAGAATAAATAAGGCAGAAGAATGGAGAAGTGACCTGGAAGATAAAATAATGGAAATAACTACCACAGGGAAGAATAAAGAAAAAGGAAAGAAAAGAATTGAGGACAGACTCAGAGACCTCTGAGACAACATTAAATGGAAAAATGTTCAAATTATAGGAGTCCCAGAAGAAGAGAAAAATAAAGGCACTGAGAAAATATATGAAGAGATTATAGTTGAAAACTTCCCTAATATGGGAAAGGAAATAGTCAATCAAGTCCAGGAAGTACAGAGAGTCACATACAGGATAAATCCAAGGAGAAACATGCCAAGACACATATTAATCAAACTACAAAAATTAAATACAAAGAAAAAATACTGAAAGCAGCAAAGGAAAAGCAACAAATAACATACACAGGAATCCCCATAAGGTTAACAGCTGATCTTTCAGCAGAAATTCTGTAAGCCAGAAGGGACTGGCAGGACATATTTAAAGTGATGAAGCAGAAAAACCTACAACCAAGATTACTCTACCCAGCAAGGATCTCATTCAGATTTGACGGAGAAATTAAAACCTTTACAGACAAGCAAAACTTAAAAGAATTCAGCACCACCAAGCTAGATTTAATTTTTGTAACACAATATCTATGAACGAAAAGAGAAATTGGAAACTTGCTTAAATAAAAAAGTCATGATGAACCTTGTTATTAATATTTTTGGCTAAAGATATTTAGAAAAATAAATGAGGTAAGGGAAAGCATAGAGAGTCCTCTTATTTATTAAAAAAATATTACTGAGTTAGAGTGAGTACATAACCATGAAACATAGGTAACAGTATCTCTGAATGTGTTTGTATTTTTTAAATTAACATACATTAAAATTTATTTTTTGTTGTTTTTGACATGAAATTTTATGAGCTTTAACATATGCATAGCTTCATATAACTACTATCACAATCACAGGGTATGCAATTGTTTTATTACTCCATGCTATATATTAGATCCCCAGAACTTATTCCTCTTATAACTGAAGTTTGTACCCTTTGACCAAAATCTCCTCATCACCAGCCCTCACCCCGCCCCTGGAATTCACCAATCTACTCCATTTCTATAAGTTCAGCTTTTTTAAATTCCACATATTAGTGAGATACTACAGTATTTGTCTTCCTTTGTCTGATTTGTCTTCCTCTATAATGCCCTCAAGTTTCAACCATGTCTTTGCAAATGGTATAAGTTTCTTTTTGTTTCTACTGTGCTGAGTTTTTTGTTTTTATAAATGGATATTGAATTTTGGCAAATGCTTTCCTTGTATCAGTTGATATGATCCTATGGGGTTTTTTTTGTTGTTGTTGTTAGTCTGCAAGTACAATTGATTACATTGAATAATTTTCAAATATTTAACCAATCTTGTATTTCCAGGATAAATTGCACTTGGTTGTGGTGTTATTCCTTTTACATGTTTCTGAATTTGATGCACACTAGTATTAGGCTGAAAATTATTTGAATCTATGTTCACAAAGAGTATTTGTCTGTAGTTCTCTTTTCTTGTGCTATCTTTGTGGGGTTTTGACAGCAAGATAATTCTGACCTCATAAAATGAATTGTCAAGTATTCTCTCCTATTATCTGGGAGAGATTGTGTAGCCTTGGTGTCATATCTTACTTAAAATGTTTTATGAAATTTTCCAGTAAAACTATTTGGGAATACAAACCATCTTGTTTAGAAGGTTTTGAACTACAAATTAAAATTTCTTGGGACTTCCCTGGTGGCGCAGTGGTTAAGAATCCACCTGCCAATGCAGGGGACAGGGGTTCGAGCCCTGGTCTGGAAAGATCCCACATGCTGCGGAGCAACTATGCCTGTGCTCCACAACTACTGAGCCCGTGCTCTAGAGCCCGCAAGCCACAACTACTGAAGCCCGCGTTCCTAAAGCCCATGCTCCGTAACAAGAGAAGCCACTGCGATGAGAAGTCCGTGCACTGCAACAAATGGTAGCCCCTGCTCGCTGCAACTAGAGAAAGCCTGTGCACAGCAACAAATAAATAAATAATTTTATTTAAAATTTCTTTAATTATTACTATTCAGTTTACATATTTCTTCATGTGTGAATTTTCATACCTTGGGACTTTCAAAGAAATGCTTTATTTTGTGTAAGTTTTTGGATTTATGTGTTTAAGTTCTTCATATTATTCCCCTATTTTTCATTATCTGTAGGGTCTGTGGTGCTATACCTCTTTAACTTCTGATATTGGTGGTTTTTATCTTTTCTTTTTTTTCTTTGTCAGTCTAATTAAAGTTTTATCAATTTTATCCATATTTGAAAATATAAATGTATAGAATATATATTGCAAAGAATATAAACTTTTCTAAATAATTTGAGGGTGAGTATATATGTTCATGATATACATGTTTAGATAGATAGATAGATGATAGATAGGCAGACATGCAGATTGATAGATATGATTGGGGCAAAACATAAATAGTTGGTGAATAATAATAATTTCTACTAGTTCCCAAGCATCCTTTACAAGTATTTCTTTAATAACTGATTTAAGGGACTACACTATATTTACCAAATTCCATTAAGACATTTAATTTTTTAAGACTCATTAACATGATTCCTGTATAACACAATCCAATGTATTTAATGCTGAGCCTTTTGAGGAACTCAGAAATGGCCTTAAGTACTATTTTATATTGATTATCAGTCTATGTATACTGGTATGCATAAAAAGTTAAATGAATAATGATTGATTTTAATTACTAAATATTAAGTTCAAGTTAGAGAGAATGGAAAGGTTCACAGTCACACACTAAGATACAATAACAGATTTAATGTTAAAAATACTAAAAATAACATGGGCCCTGTCTTTGTTTATAACTATGGCTGGAGATTTAGTCTTGAATGTCATCAAGGTTGCCAGGATATAGAAAGTACAAGAAGAATTCTAAATAACTCATTTTTTAAAATCTCATTTGAAACTTTTATTCAGAATAAATGCATGTGTGTCTTGTCAAAAAGCAGACTAATTACTTTTGAAATACTGCTTTAAAGAGACCAGGCATTCTTTCAAGGACAAGGAAAGTGATGGTGAAATTTTATCTTACATGTCATTAAGCAAATAAATATATTATGATGGCTAGAATTAATGACTTCTCATCAATGAAGCTTAGAAAATTAACCATTTCTATCTGGAAAGGAATAAAGGGGAATGTTTAGGTAAGTTACTCTGTATCTCACATAGGAAAGCCCTTTATTTGTAGAACAAGTAATCCCTTCCAGAAGTTCATTTATATGTTTAGGAAGCATTGAAATATGCCCTTTAAAAATATTGCTTGCTTCAAGTCTATCAAGCTTAATGATAATGACACTTTACAAACTGAAGAATAAACAAAATACCTCAGCAGAATTTTTTCCCTCTTAATATTGTATAAATAGCTTTTTCACTTGTTAAAAATTGTTTTGCCCTCCTAAAGTTTACTTGTCAGAAATGATAATAAAAAACGGATTTTATACTTTAAATTATGCTAGCCTTAGGTAAAATATCTTTTAAAGCCCACTAATTTCTTCTTTTCTAGTATTAAAGGTTACTGGTAATGTGGAGATACATTAAAAAATCACTTTTATAATATTGTATAAATGGGGGTAAAAGATTCATAAAATAGTAATGCATATATCAAATAGAATTTATAAATCAAGGGAGGTGTTGTTTATTTTTTCTCATAATGTCAAAACTAAAGTACATGCAAGCTTTAAATAAAATAATTTTATTTAGGTCATCAACAGGATATTGACTTATAATTTTCTTCTCAGTATAAATTTAAACAGAAATTATATGAAAAATAAATTGTCAATTAGAATTATAATAATACTGGAAAAAAAGGTCCCATCTGGAATTATTATTGTGAGCTTTATTTATTATCACATCCAATCTTCTTAAAGACCATTTGGGAGTAATTTATGGGAATAGTAACCAATGAGTTATAAGAAATGGTCATTTTTGGAAAGTATGGTACCATTTTTGGGAATACAGTACATTAGCAACATTGAAAAGTTAATACATATGAACAAACATCTGTATTTGGTGGTAATTTAAATAGATTACTGTATTTATGAGAATATACAAATACAATAATATTTTACTTTTTCTTATCATTAGCTTAATGTTTAATAACACAATGATAATTAACATAATTTCTCTTAGTATAATTAAAATGAAATATTTGTCTTATGAAAATATTTTTTTCTGAAAACATCTTTTACATTTGAATAGTAACAGTATTTCTATAAGTACATGTTTTCCCAATTTTTTTTTACAGGCTTTATTAATGTCTAGAATTTAAAATCTAAGCATGCTAATGAATCATGATCATATTTGGCTTTATAATCCTATAATTTGATAATAAACTGACAGGACTCAGCAAACTTACAATTTGCTTGACATATCAGAGGAAAGACAGCAGGTACCCTGAGAACTCGTTCAAAAGTGAAGGCCTCCGAGGAAAGCTAAAAGTCACTTAGCTCTGGAGAAAATGCTGTGTGCTTTACACAGGACAGCAGTAGAGAGGGAACAGTGGAGAGAATGGAGGAATATACTGGATGGAAGATAGATAGCAACTGTGAGTAAAGGAAAGATCCTTAAGATGATATTCCTTTTTCCAGCAAAATTTAAAATGTGTTCAGGTTATGATTTTTAGGTTTCTATATAATGAAAGAAGTCAACACACAGTTGAAAATTCCTACTGACCTCCCAGTGGCTTTGACAGCTTAGCTATAATTATTTCATTCTCTGTTTTCTGGTGAGAATAGGAAGTAAGGTAAGTTGAATGAGGTTAAGCTCATTATGTATAAAAGAAGCCAGTGTAGAAGATATGTGCTACCCAGAAGTACAGGTGCTATTGGCATTAAGAAAGTACATGATATCAAGAGTGAAGCTGGGTAGAGAATGAATATATAATATTGATAGAACAAAAAAAAAATCCAGTAAAATTGTAAGAAAATAAAGGTGCCTTAGACAGATACAAGGATCTGGAATGCAAAGCCAAAGTGTTGGCTACATCAAACAGACAAATAGGAGGATAGCTTCAGATATCCAAGAATTTCAACTGCTCTTAAAAGCTCCATGAACTTTAATGCTTGGGCTTGTCAACTATGATAAAAGAGCCAGGAAAGATGTGGATAACACCAAACTTCTTTAACCTCCTCAGGCCTGAGAACTTCATATGTACTGGAATGTTTTGAAGTGGGAACTTTCTCCAGGTTTAGTTCTTTCCCAGTGCACAAAGCACCAGAAGTGACTATCATGTCAGTATGAATCTTAAAGCACTTTATGGATGTTCTCAAGCTCCTTATTCATAATTATGGAGACTGAACACTGGTTTTATGGATGGAGGGTGAGGTCATTGTACACTGCCATAGTATTTGTTCTGATTCTCCTCTTGAGGGACTGACTGAGGGCTGAAAGTTTTGGAAACATATTGAAGAATAATCCCAAGGTTGAGAAATAAGGCATTCTGGATGGGGGGTTTCAGTGAGCTTTTTCCCCCTTTTAATTCAAATTTAGCCTTGATCGAGTAGATGGAGTAGTTGTATTAACTATGGAAGGCATAGGAAATGAGGTACACATGGACAAACATTACACCAGGTAGAGTTTATAAGAGTAAACTGTAAGAGTTCTTAGTTATTCACATATTCTGGTATTTAGATGCAACATGCCTTTTGGCCATTGATCTGTGGGTGTCCAGTGGTATATTTAGATATGAAAAGTTCTCAGTGTTATCTTCTAAATCAAATACAAATTGAGAATATTGGTTGTGTTTTAAGTGCTTGGCTTGGCAGAGAGGAACATTCTTTTAAAAAGAAGAACATCTTTACAGGAGAAAATGAGAATTTGATGACAGTAATTCCATCACTTCACTGAAAACATTTGTTTACTAAGAGTATGGTAGAGCTGTAAGAAGATATTCTAATGAAATATATACTGGTTGGCTCTGGGGTGTTTGGGTTTACGATTAAATGTAGTAGTACTTCAGTCTACTGAGAAGTCTTTGCCCTGGGAGTGTGTATCACAGGTGTGTATACTATCAGCCAATAAATATCATTAATATCTGGTCTAAACAGTGGTCTAACATTGTGTATATAACAGTGAACTAGTCAATGTCCATTCTCTTCAGAAAGTTGAAACTCGCAGGTCTGATATAGGGCTATTAATAGTCAATGTAAACTATGTTTAAAATTTAGAACACAGCCTAGTGTCCTGCCAGGGTGGCATTACTACCAGCATGCTAGTCAGTAGAACAGCTCTCTGCTCTCTCCCCATCATGGGGTTATCTCTGAATGGCTCTGGATCTTGCTCAGTTGTATCACAGAGGACTCTTCTTACTACTGGTCTTAGATCATCATATTTAATTCTAGATGTGGTTATATAGTCATAAAGTTCTCAGATTGGAGAATTTTGTAGACTGGGTCAGCCTCTCTTATTCCAAAATTAGATCTGGGATAAGCTATCTACTCTTTGAGTTAGCTCTTAATGTATATGTTATGAACCTGAATTACTGAATTTCTTAAAGAAAGTAGACTAAATTCTCTGGCAAGAATTACCTGCCTGGCTCTACGTTTGCTGCTCCAGGATATGGTAGTCCAAATGTAATATTGAGTGTCCTAAGGACTACCCAAAATAGCACCTGATGTTTCAGTCATAATTGTAAATAACACTCAATACCATATGGGTTAATTTACCTTAACCAGAACTAATTACCTGCAAAAGCACACGCAGAGATTTAGGAAGCTGATGCCTGGATCATACTATGGAAAAGAGCCTTTCCCATTGTTTGGAAAAATCTGTTTTGATGGTTTAAAACCAAGGATCAGGGAAAGCCATTATTGGGGGCAGAAGTGAAAGGGATGTGGTGGATACAAGACTAGGAATTGACAAAAGGCCTGACATTTCACTTATCTTTTCTGATACAGTTATTGAGGAGCATGGGACAGAAAAATGGAGTATGAGAGGGGGTGACAATAACCATGGAACCTCAGGAAGCTCTGAATAGCATTGAATGTGCAGGGCTCTCCAGATGGGACTACCAATATCATGTTGATGCCTTGGTTAAGCAGGAATTTCTCCTATTAACTATCAGTACCCAATAATACACATTTTCTGGAGCTAAGCTGGAGATGGTGCTATTGCAAAACACCTACCCAGATCAGGAATTAATAGAGATCTGTCAAGTACATTCCAATGAAACTTCCATTCAGGAGATCATGTGAATCCAATCATTAACTACTTTTATGTCTGAATTTTATGAAAAAGTTTCTTCAAAGGGACACTCATAATCTCTCAAAGGATGCCTTAGGGAATGCTTATACAATGTTAATAATTGAATTTTTATGAGAAACAAAGTGACTACCTATTGATATAACATATATTTTTAATCCTTAAGGACACCTTATTGGAATAAGGAGCATAAAGAAATAATTTTATATCCCTTTTAACATCTTGCAATGTATCCGTTTTAATGAAGTTTAAAGTTACAGTCCAGTATGTTCTAATTTTGTAGTTAAAGAAGCCATATGTGTGGTATTTTGAGAAGTTAGATTGTAAACGTGGTATACTGGTGTTTATGGGATCATATAGTATATAAGAAACCTCCATTAGTGCATTACCTTCATTGTCCCCTAATTATCCATTTAAATGTTTACACATTCCCTACACTTCAACAACTATAAGTCATCTTGCAGTGAGGGAACGAATTTTAATCTTAATCATTTTATGGACTAACATCAGCCTGGATCTATCCTATTCATGTTAGTAACTGGACAATCCATACATTTCATGCATCAGCTTATGACTCAGGCAAATTTACTGGTATACTATCTAGTGAAACACCACATGGTGGTAGCTCACTCAAGTTGTAGACAAAATACTCAGGTGTAAATAAACAGGCTTTTCATTATTACATTTGAAAAGGCAAACCTATAAAATGAAGGCAAATTTTATATGTAGTTATGCCTTTAAATGTTTAATAAATGACACAGATGGAAAGGAATTATTAACAGGAGTTACACACTGCAAGCCAAATGAGGTGCAGAGGTGTTAAGGTCAAGCTTGACTACAACATAATGAAATGTACATGATTTATGGGGATATAGTTAAATATATAAATGAAGAGAAGTAATGAGATGTTTCAAAAGAGAGGCAATTGGAGAACCATATATAAGAATGATAATGAGGTGCCTAAGCCTTAGAAAAGTTAGATTTTAAGAAAGAAGAACTGCAGTCAAGCATAAGGAAGCACATTTTGATCCTTGTTATTTTATATAACCACTAGGAAAAGCTCTTTCCACCCTCACAACTCCAGCATGCTCCTTGCTTTGCCCCCAGCAAATCACTTTATGATCTTTGTGCTTTGGAAAATTATTTACATTTCTGTAATATCACCTCCTAGTAGGGTAAGGTGATTTGGTCAAGAGGTGGCTAATAAAATTGAATTAATTAAAGCTGTGCTTTAACTAAGGTAATTCTGTGTGAATTTTTTTTTGCATTTAAATAGCAAATGGATCCAAATGTCACAGCCAATAATGGAAAACAAAATAAAAACAGCAAGCTATTTCTACTGAGTCAAATTAAGAAGAAAAATCTTACCTTAACAAAAAATATTTTAAAAGATTCCAATAGCAAAACTTATAATCATGAGACACAAATTAGGCTAATAGAGTAGTTAAATCTAAGTTATGCACTTTGTTTATAACTTATTTTAAGTCTGGGAAATAATATTTACAGAGAGTAAACATCACTTTGAATTCTTTTTCAGCTAGCTTAAGTAAAGAAAAATAACCTATCTTTACATGTGTAATATATGCTTATTACTACACAGAGGAGACAAAACTACCTCTACCCATCTTAGGTTTTCAGCTCGAATTCTTATACAAAAAAGATTAACAAGAGAAAAACAAGTAATTTTTAATGCATGCAGAACACATCACAGAATACATTACTAAATGATTGGGCAAAATGTCCAAAAGGCAGAATATTTTGTGACATGTAAAAGTTATAGGAAACTCAGCATTCATAGAGTAAGTTTTATGGTAACACAGTCGTACACATTTGTTTACTTATTGTCCATGGCTCAGGAAAAACCTAAACCAAAAGTTATTCAAAACGATGACTTAGAATTCCAGCTTCTATAGTATCTTTAACAAAGAACAATATGTTTGTAGAGAAGTGACAGGACAGAGGAAAGCCATTTTAAGCTCCCAAGGGCAGCAAGCTGTGGGAAGGTAAATATATGGGAGGAAACTAAGGGAGTAAGTTTTGTTTACAGGTTCCTTCGGTGCCATTTCTGTGTTGATATGAGTCTGTCTCCAGTTAAATGAAATTTGTATCCTGCCTTTGAGCAAAAAAGGGGGAGCTTTTGCTGGGTTGGCTGTTTCTTAATTGCCTTCAGCTCAAATGATTTTTATGTCAAAGAGGCATATTTTAGGGTCACATATTCTAGTTTCTTTCAACTAGAAAAAGAAAAGAATATACAGATAACCAAAAAGAGGAAAATGAAAATCACATTCCATTTCAACCAAGAAAACTGCTGTTAAAACTTTGGCATATATTTTCATCTAGATACAAGTTTATTTCCTGAATATTTGTAAATTAACTTCATTGTACTGCTCTATTAAATAAATCACACCCTTCAAAATGTTGGTAGCAAGGACTGTGGTGTCAGAAGGAAGTTTAAATTTTGAAGTAGTTATGTAACTTTAGATTATTACTTGGTTCTGTGGTTGTTGTCATTTGCTTACTTGTTTATTTTCTGTGAAAGAGATCAAAATGCATGTTTTTATTATAAATTTGATTTGATATTGTACTTTTTCATTTAAAAATTTCCATCTGACACTTTTACTACACTTTCTATTTCTCAACCAAGATTTTCTGTCTTTTCACTCATTATGAGTATATTTTTTAATCTAATTGAGCTTAGTTACAATAGATGCACCTTATTTTTAAAGGTGCATCTTTCAAGTCCTTGTCTGATCATTTCAACATCTGTATCAACTTTGTGTTGTCTCCACTGATTATCTTACCTTGAGAATGATTTACATTTTCCTGTTTTTTTTTTTTTTTTTTTTGCCGTACACGGGCCTCTCACTGTGTGGCCTCTCCCGTTACGGAGCACAGGCTCCGGACGCGCAGGCTCCGGACGCGCAGGCTCAGCGGCCATGGCTCACGGGCCCAGCCTCTCCGCGGCATGTGGGATCTTCCCGGACCGGGGCACGAACCCGTGTCCCCTGCATCGGCAGGCGGACTCTCAACCACTGCACCACCAGGGAAGCCCTTCCTGGTTGTTTTTATATTGAGTAATTTTGCATTGATAACTAGACATTTTGAATGTCATATCGTGGAGACTCTGGATCCTGTTATACTACTCTGAAGGATACTGATATTTTTTCAAGCAGGCAATTAATTTGATTGAATTCAAGTTGTGAACTCTAACTGTTTGGTGACAGCTTAAACATTCAGTCCCTCTCCCCAGCCCTTAGCTGGGCTTTTTTTCAATCCGCCTCATGCTTATGTAGTTCAGGGTTCAACCAAAGTGTTGGAAAGAATTTAAAACACAGGGGCACCTCCTCTCTGGATTTCTTTTTTCCCTCACTTTCTAATAGATGTGATTGTTCTGGAATCGTTTTGTTCTTCAATCCAGAAAGACTGTGGCTTACCAGTTTTAGCCACATCTGAGACTCCATGACCTCCTTCCCTTAGGCTAAAATTAGAAGAAGAAAAGAAAAAAAATTTCACACCTTGTGCTCTTTGTGTTTCCTTCTTCCAAATTTCAGCTCTCCTCGGGAATCTGCCTGGTTTTGTTCACTCTCCAGAGGCTCTAAGTATTTATTTTTTAGGTTTTTTAAGAATTTATGCTGTTATCTGTGGTATTATCAAGTTGGTTAAGAACATGCTTGAGCACATAGAAAGTAAAAAATGTATATACATGGAGAGAGAGAGAGAGACTGTTAAGATGTAGTATAGTGAGTGATCAAAGTTTGGTTTATGCATCTGGCTCCTGGGGCACCGGAACATGAACTACTCTAGGAACTCTGCTGATACCCTGCCCAAACTAGGGACAATGTTATAAACTGCAACTAGCTGCCATGATAGATATCCGGGTAGTCAAGCCTCTCCTTAACTGCTTTCAGCCTTTATGGTGGATCAGTAATTCCATGCAATTTCACAATGCTTCCCAGTTGTATAGACTGTGGAGTGGGCTATCAGACCCCACTCTAGTCTAACTCCCATTGGAGGAGTCCCTAATGTGGTTTCATCCTCTTAGAGGCAACAGCCTAGGGGAAACAGCAGACCCAGGCCCAGTCTGGCTAATCCAATACGGGAGGGAATCAGTGAAGCTTTGCTCTGGCTACTCTAAATTTTTGAATATCTTAGAGAATAGCCTTAGTCTCTATTCCCTTCTCTTTTACGTTTTCTTCCTAGATGATCTCATCCATTCCCAGAACCCTAATTACCATCTATATGCTAATGACTGCCAAATTTATATCAGCAACCCACTTCTCTCCATTGAGTTCAAAATTGGAACACCCAACTGCCTAATTTACATCTACTTTGAATGTCTCACAGATATCTCAAATTTAATATGTCAAAAATCAAACTCTTAATTTCTATCTCCCTTTTCCCTAAACCTTCATGTTCCCCAAACTTTCTCTGCTGAGTTGTTTAAGTCAAAGACCTGGGTTAGTCTCACTCGAATTTTAAACACTCCTAGAAATCTATGTGGAAAAAAACCACAAATAACCCATTTCAAAATTAGGCAAAGAATATGATAGTACATTGGGCAAATGTATGAAAAGATACAAAAATTTACTTATATTAAGAGGAATGCACTTATTCTAAAATATCAATGGACAAATTATACAAAAATTTGAAAATTACTATATCTGTGAGGCCAGCACATAAACAGTGGAATAGCTCCTCTGAAGGAAGTAAATATCGAGCAATATCTACCAAAATTACAGATGCATTTACCCTTTGACCTAAGAATCCCATCTCATGTCATCTAAGTAACAATTGGAGTATTCTAATATATATACAATGTTGTTAAGTGTGGCATTCTTTAGAATAACAAATTGGAAACATTTAAGTATCCAGCAATAAGCAACTAAAGAAACTATCTTCTTTACTGCAAAGAGATACAGTTAAAAAAAAAATCAGAAAATTTCTAAGTACAAATAGGGAGAGATTTTGAGAATATTTCTGTAAAGAGAAGGAAAAAATTAAGATGCATTACTGTGTATATTTTATGCTACCATTTGTAAGATAGGGAGGTGATAAGTATAAACAAGTTTTTACTTACATAAAAAATGAATAAGAAACTAATAAAAATGGTGAAAAGAGTTGGTGGGACAAAGATGGGAGTGAGGTTTCTCAGTATAAATTTTTTAAAGTTTTGTCTTTGAATCACATAAATATAGTAACCAATCATAAACTTTACATATATTAAATTAATAAAATTCAACAGAATAACAGAAAAAAGTAGCAATAGATTGTAGCCAAGAAAAGCTCATCTAGGAATCATTTAACATTAGAAAATATGCTAATGTAATTCACAGGGTAACATTTTAAAGTAGAAAATTTGTATCATTATTGTCAAAGTTTCAAAAATAAAGAAGGGTGTATTAGAACATGATACTCATTTTTAAAACACAGCTGTTATCATTTTCTTTCTTCTCTGTGTTTCCTCAAGAATTCATACAGTATGGTTTTCCAACTCTAGTAAATTAACAGTCAAGCATCCAGTACTTGAGTGAAAACTACACATTAATTTAGCAAAGTTAATACTGGAGAGTTCGTAACTATAGATAAGAATTTCTGAATATTCCCTGAATGCACATTTTCTGAAGGTATTAATTATTTTAAGAGATGTAAAAACGTCTGACCACGTGTAAGAAATCTTAGAAATCATAGAACAAACACTAAAGAAACAGAAGACATGTCTTACAAAATATTGATCTAAAGCAAAGAAACTGCCAGTTTTTTCTCCACCAAAAAATGGGTTTATTCAGATCAACAAAGAATTGCAATTTGGGTTAGTCTTGTGAAAGTACCTATACAACAAGGAAATAAGGACTTTTAAAACTGGGAGGGCTATAGTAAACAAAGAGTCCATTGGAGGAATTGAGAGTTTAAAGCATAGTGGCTTTTCATTGGCTGAATTGTGACAGTCTCTCACTAGCTGAGCTCTTGCAGGCAAGAAGAGGAAGTCTTTCTTCTTCCTGTTGGGCTCTACTATCATCAAGGACGTGAATTCTCCCCCAGCTGGTCTCCCAACTCTATTTTAATTTGAAGTTTCTGTTTTGTTTTGTTTTTACAAAAACAATGACCATGTATAAGAATAAATAGGAGGGCTTGTTAAAACATGGATCCTTGACTTCACCCTCAAAAATTCTGATTAAGTAGGTCTGGAGTGTGGCCAGAGATTTGTGTTTCTAACAGTCTACCAAGCAGTGCTGATAATGCCTGTCAAGAGAATAATATTTTGAGTTGGACTGAACTAGACCACAGCACTAAGATAAAACCACAAAGATGTACAGAGGAAACTTGTAAAAGAGAAAATTAATTACAAACAATAAAGAGAGAGAAATTTATCAATTGGATGAATATACATCAGACTTCATGGCCTATATTACAGTAATACAAAAGTACTTGGAGATCTCTGAAATTATCATACTTTTTAAAACTTTCTACATCCTTGCACATCATATACTTTTATGTTTATTTTTCTGCCCTCCTTTATCTGTCAAAATTGTAAAAAGTAGTAAAGAATGTGAATGTGTCAGATTTATTCCATGGTGAGTAGAGAATCTTGAAGAATTAAAAGTAGGAAAATGGCATATGTAGGGGAGGAACTCTTCCCACTGCCTTCCTAGGTCTGAACCTAAGAATTAAACTAACGTAAGAGATTAACAGGAAAAAACATACAAATTTTACTTAATATTTTTAAGTGTACGTGGGAGTCTTCAAAACGAAAATGAAGAAAAACAAAAACCCAAAGAAGCTGTTATGCCCCAAAACTTAAATACCCTTTTAAACAAAGAAGGACAAATTGTAGGGATGTTACAAAACGAAAGGGCTTGGGGCAGTAAATTGTGAGCAGGGACTAGGAAATATATGGAGAACAGGGAGTGTGACTAATGGATAATAAGAATATTTTAGTGAGTTTGTTTGCACAGGTCCATTCTGGTGTTGGCTCCCAGTCTCTGAAAATGTTCTCCCCTTCTTGGTACAGGAAGGGCACCTTTCTCGAGGGAAATTTTATGACCTGCTTTTAGCTAGAAAAGGGGAAGTCAGAGAGCTCTTCCTGTATCTGCTATTTCTCAAGTACCTTCAGTTCAAAATAATCAACATGCCAAAATAAAATATTTTGGGTGTCACTTTCTGAAACCCTTCATATGATAATACTGTCTTTTATTTGGATAAGTGTGACAGAATGGATTGCTAAGGTCAAGTCAGAAAAGGCACTTAAAAATTACAAACCATACTTACGTTGCCAATTAATTTTTGACAAATGTGCCAAGGAAATTCATTAGGAAAAAGATTGTCATCTCAACTAATGGGGCTAGAACAATTGGCTATCTTTATAAAAAAAAAATGAACTTAGACCCTTACTTAACACTACACACAAAAACTAACTTAAAATACGTCATAGGCCTAACATAAGACCCCAAACTATTAAATTTCTAAAAGAAAACATGGTAGAAAATATTTGTGCTATTGAGTAAGGCACAAATTTCTTAAACGGGACATTAAAAGAACACAAAATGTGACAGAAAACATTTGATAAAATGGTCTTCATTAAAATTAAAAACGTATACTCTTCAAAAGATACAGTTAAGAAAATGAAAATGCATGCCAGGTATTATAAGAAAATAAATAATGTAAAATACATATTTGACAGTTTGCATCCAGAATATATTTACAAAAATCAAAAACAAAACCAAAACGTTTGGGGCTTCCCTGGTGGCGCAGTGGTTGAGAGTCCGCCTGCCGGTGCAGGGGACACGGGTTCGTGCCCCGATCTGGGAAGATCCCACATGCAGCGGAGCGGCTGGGCCCGTGAGCCATGGCCGCTGAGCCTGTGCGTCCGGAGCCTGTGCTCCGCAACGGGAGAGGCCGCAACAGTGAGAGGCCCGCGTACCGCAAAAAAAAAAAAAAAAAAAAAAAAAACAACCAAAAAGTTTATACAACTCAATAATAAAACAAACAACACATTTTGAAAAGGGCAAATTATCTGAATAGGCACTTTACAAAAGAAGATCTCTGAATAGCCAATAAGCTTATGAAAATATACTCAATATCACTAGTCATCAGGGAAATGCAAATAGAAATCTTAATAAGATCTCACTTCTCACTTACAAGAATTGTTAAAGTTGAAACAAAACCAAAAACAAAACTGACAATGGCATGTGCTGGAAACAATGTAGAACACTTAAAACCTGCATTCTTGCTGAAATACAAAGCATACAGCCACTTCGGGAAAAGATGTGGCAGTTTCTTTTAAAGTTAAACATATACCTTCCATATGATTCAGGCACACTCTCAGTATTTTCCCACTAGAAATGGAAACATATGCTCACATAAAGATTTATATGTAAATGTTAACAGCAGGATTGTGAATAATAGCCGAAACTGGAAACAAATCAAAAGTCTGTCAACTGGTTAATGAATAAAATGTGATAATATCTATAATATTCAGTACTTTGTAATTTTAGGAGGTTTAAAGGATTTGGGAGTTGATCAAGGTAAAAAATCTGACAGTAAATATATGACCACAACAATCTTTATTGGGTAGCTCTTTAAAAGGTTTGTCTGTGAGAAATCCTTCCCAGCACGAGACTGTCCTGAGGCATGCAGCGATGGGTCTACCATCCAGAAGGGGAGGAGGGCAAGGAACTGCGAGGGGACAGGGGATCAGAGACAGGTCTCCCCCAACTAGGTGACGTCTCTCAGCAGCACAGTGAGCAGTCTCTGGATCAGTGACCAGTGACCTCTGAATGACAATAGGGTCTTGGGTTCTTATAAACATAGGCTCTATCTTATTAATGGTCAGCAGATGCTGGGTGTAGTTTCCCAGGGTATATAATACAAGCAGACTCTTTAAATGGCTAAAAACCTGCTAGCATGGTTGTTTTTAAAACAATTGAATGTGTGAAAATTTGAGTTTGCTGCCAGTGGGCTTTTGAGCTAATAGATTTCAGAATGTTGTGAAGAAACAAACAATTTAGGAGCCAATACACAGGGTCTGTCTTTGGTTCATTTATATAACAGTAATGAAAAAGGGAAAAATATTGATACTTACAACAACATGCATAACTCTCAAAAGCATTGCTGTAAGTAAAGTAAATGCAAAAGAGAATATACTGTTTGATTTTGTTTATAAGGAATACTAGAAAAGACAAAATTATAATGGCAGAAAGCACATTGGTGGCGCCCAAGGCCAGCAGCTGAGAACAGACAGCAAAAGAGGAAGCGGAAATTTGGGGGGAGATAGAAATGTTATGTATATTGATTGTGGTAGTGGTTACACAATTGTACACAATCACCAAAACTCATAAAACTGTACATCTAAATGGGAGAGTTTTATTGTTTGTAAATGAATAAAGCTTAAAAATTAATAATGAAATCTATTGTAATTAAGAATTATAATTCTACAATGTAGGGAATATAGTCAATAACTATGTAACATCTTTGTATGTTGACACATCTTAACTAGACTTACCATGATGATCAGTTTGAAACTACAGAAATATCAAACCACTCTATTGTGTAATAAGAAGTAACATAGTGCTGTAGGTTAATTGTACTTCAAAAACAAACAGACTCATAGAAAAAGAGATCAGGGCTTCCCTGGTGGCGCAGTGGTTGAGAGTCTGCCTGCCAATGCAGGGGACACGGGTTCGTGCCCCGGTCCGGGAAGATCCCACATGCCACGGAGCGGCTAGGCCCGTGAGCCATGGCCGCTGAGCCTGTGCGTCCGGAGCCTGTGCTCCGCAACGGGAGAGGCCACAACAGTGAGAGGCCCGCGTACCACAAAAAAAAAAAAAAAAAAAAGAGATCAGATTTGTGGTTACCAGAGGTGGGGCAGTGGGTGTCGGGGTGCGGAGAGGAAGAATTGGATGAAGATGTGTCAAAAGGTACAAACTTCTAGTTATAAGATAAATAAGTACTAGGATGTCACATACAACATGATCAATGTAATTAAAATTGCTGTACGTTATATATGAAAGTTGCTAAGAGAATAAATCCTGAGTTTTCACAAGAAAGCAAATGTTTTTTCTATTTTTAAAATTTTGTACCTAAATGAGATGATGGATGTTCACTAAACTTATTGTGATAATCACTTCATAATGCATGTAAACCAAATAATTACACTGTATGCCTTAAACTTATCCAGTGGTGTATGTCAATAGCATCTCAATAAAACTGGAAGAAAAAAAAAAGGAATTGTATCTCTAGTGAAAATATCAATTCAAATTCATTCTTAATCATTTTCATATTTTAATCCTTTCCAGTAGTAAGAATTGTTAGCCCTTAAGACAGTGATAGAAATATGTTTATTGATTAGGTAAGTGCCAGAAAAGAAAGCATGCTCTTTGAAATGGGATATGGGCCACATAGCTTTCAAAAACTTAGACAGCAAAGTAGGACTATATACAGAAAAGCTTACCTTCTTCAGGCAAGATAACAGTTTACACTGGGCAACCAGTGAGAGCCAGGCATTTCTGGGGGACACACATTAATGCTTTGATTGACGGATTGAGCAGTTAAACAATAAATTAAGTGGGATTGGACAGAAAATTAATTGGGAAGTTAATTGGAAAGTTCTAGTTTCCTTCTAGAACACCAGAAGGAAACTTCTTAGTGTATAACCCCCCACCTGACCTTTGCTGTATTGCAGTTTACTTGTTATTATTTCCCAGTGTATTATGATACAGCTGGAAGAGTTGATGGTGTAGCTCACTGATATTCTAAAAATCCTTTCCATTATTTTTGGAATTCAACATTCAATGCAATTTGCTTATTTAGGAAATTTGGATCTACTAAAATTAAAAAAATCAAGAACGGGACTTTCCTGGTGGTCCAGCGGGTAAGACTCTGCGTTCCATCCCTGGTCGGGGACTAGATCCCACATGCATGCTGCAGCTAAGAGTTCACAGGCCACAACTAAGAAGTCTGCATGTCACAACTAAGAAGTCCACAGGCTGCAATTTAAGATCCTGCATGCCACAACTAAGACCTGGCACAGCCAGAAAAAAAAAAATCAAGAACAACAGCTATCAATTGTTGTTATCCTGAAACCTTATCCATTCTTCCTTATAGCCCATTCTATGAACTCTCAGCTCTAGTTTAGCACAGATTTATCCTGACTTAAGTCTTCCAACATTTATCTGGAGCAGGGACTTGTTAAATTCTGTGGTTTCAAGGAAGATCATCAGAGATAAACAAAATAAGGCTTAATATGGAGATATGAACATAACTAATAATTATGTTTATAGATTTAATGTCTTACTTCTATTCCAATTTAGAAAGAATTCTGAAACACCAGGTAATTGTGTAGGATGAAGCAAATATGGATTAAAATGATTTTATCATTTTAATGATTTTCTGAAGATATGTTGCCCACAGATAACAGACTGTTCAAAAAAGTTTAAAATTTATTCTCTTCAAAGTTCACTGTTATATTTACAATTTGAGTCTAACCTGCAGGGATATATTCCATATTATTTTGTATTTCTTCTTTCTCTACTGTGAATTCAAGATGGATAATTCACCTTATTTCATAGTAGACCTCTCAATTTCTCCTCATCCATATGTGATAGATAGCATAAAATGTAAGGTCACTTTATATATTTTTTTTTCTTTTTTTTTTTTTTTTGCGGTAAGCGGGCCTTTCACTGTTGTAGCTTCTCCCGTTGCGGAGCACAGGCTCCGGACATGCAGGCTCAGCGGCCATGGCTCACGGGCCCAGCTGCTCCACGGCATGTGGGATCTTCCCGAACCGGGGCACGAACCCGTGTCCCCTGCATCGGCAGGCGGACTCCCAACCACTGCGCCACCAGGGAAGCCCTCACTTTATATTTTGTTATTCATGAAGTCAGGAAACCTGAGTTCTGGTCTAGTTTTATATCAGAGAAGTTAGTATCTTTTTGCTCTTAAATGCAATGCCCTCATCTCTAAAATAAGACAAATAATATCAGGTCTGTCTGCTCCATAGTGAGGTTATGAATACCAAGTGATTTTGAAAGAGCTTTAAACAGTGTAAGGCCATCTGTAAACAGAAGATGTGCTCAGCTCCAAAGTGGAATAATAGTAAATATAACATACAAGGTCATTTTTATTCATTCACGTAGTCAATAATTCAACCTCTTTTTTTCCTTACTAAACAAATAATAAGTGTCTCCTGTATGCCAGGGATTATTCTATGTGCTAGAGATGAAGAGATTAAAGGACACAGAGTTTATCCTCAGGCACTCAAAGTCTATCTAGGTTGGGAGACAGAAATGTAAGCAACTAATTAAAATACAAAGTCATAATGGCCATAATAGACATAATAACCAAATGCTGAAGAAACAGAAGAGTCTAATAACTCTGTGCAAGAGAAAGGCTTCATAGCAAAGGCAATAAGAGGTGAGTTTTGGTAGTTTATTGTAATCAGAAGTTTGATTTGGGGTAAGACAATAGGGGTGAAGGTCAATATTTTAGTTGAGTTCTGGGGATGGAAGGCTTGGTAGACTATTATTTTGCACTGAGGTTTTGCATGAAGAATTTGCACCTTAGGCAAGATTGCTACACAGGCTCTAAGCTGGGTAAACCAGTAACAGTCATCAATAACAGACCTCTGAATGGCTCAGAGTAATGAATTCAATCACATAATTTTATGCTTTTAGAAGATGACTGACATCCAGCCTCACTGTAGAGAGCATAGGAACCAACAGTCTAGGGCTACCGGAATATACATGTATATGCTGTCTTCAAGAGGGATTTTCATGCTAAATTGCAACGTCTTATGAAAATTTCAACCCAATCTGAGAGGAACTGATAGGGAGACATGGAGGCAAGGTATGCATATACAACTTCCCGAAGGTGCTGGAGAAACAGCAAATGCATAAAGGGCTCTCTGACCTCCCCCTTTCTATCTAAAAGCAGTTATAAATTTTCCCATGAGAAAGACGCCCTTTCTCTGCTAGGAAGAGAAGAACATTCCTATCATCAGAGACTGGGAGTTGACACCAGAATGAACCTGTGTGAGCAAACTTGCTAAAATAACCCTTATCATCCATTAGTACCAACTCCCCTGACACAATATATTTCCTGGTCACTGTCCCACAGATTACCACCCCTCATTCGAGACCTTTTATCTTGTAACATCCCTGCAATTCACTGTTCTTTGTGTAAAAAGGTGTACAAACATTGGCCCTAACAACTTTTTTGGATCTTTATTTTCCCTCTGAAGACCCCTGTGTGCACATTAAATAATTAAATAAAATGTGTATTTTTTCTCCTATTAATTTGTCTTATGTCAGTTGAATTCTTAGGCCCACTGTAGAACCTAAGAAGATAGAAGGAAGTTTTCCTCCCTTACAGAGGGGAATGAAATAGTCTACAGACTTCTTTAAGTTATTTGGTTGACTCCAGAAGTGCTTTGCAGCTTACTCCTTCTTCCAGACATAGACCAAATGGGAAAATAGTTGTTGTTGTTGTTTCTGAGATATTAGCATTTTTGGACTCAACTGCTAACATTTTCATTAAATTTGAGAAATCTTAACCAGGAAAACTGATCTGAGCATTAATATTTGATAAAAATCTTGGATTTTACCTTATAGGCAATGAGGATATTTTCAGAAAAAAATATGACAGTTAAATTAGTTTTTGCAAATAACTATTCTGACTGCATCAAGGTCAACAGATAGAAAAGAGGATGGGGCTGCAGTCGACAGGTGAAAGGGAGAACAGTTAAGAATAATATACTGACTTAGAAGTAAGATCATCCATGGGGGGGTTGGTGGTAGTAAAACTGTTCTTAGAAATACTTCTAAAGTAATATTGACGTATGTGATTAAGACCAGTGTGGAGAGGAATGAGGAGGAGCTAAAAATTCTGGTTTTGGAAACTGTGTAATTAACTGTACCATTAACTAAAATATGTCTTATAAGTGGGATGGGTATGGCAGGGAAGATAATGAGTGAAATTTGGATATGTTCATCTTCAAGGTATTTGTGGGATATCCAAGGATAGATGCCAACATAACAGTTATAAATATGATTCAGGTGCTCAAGAGGAAGATCTAGACTGTAAATAAATATGTGAAATCATCAACTTGGTTCAAGTCATAGAAGAAGACAAAATGTTTTTTAAAAGATTTTAATTTAAAAGATGGCAACATTAGCAGAGAGCCTGAAGATGAGACACCAACAAAGGATTCTGAGGAAGAAAGTCACAGAGTACAGGAAAGTAGTGCAATAATTAATGAAAAGAGAGTTTCAAGAAAAAGAAGAGGGAAAGTGGGTGCAGACAAGAGAGCCAAATTCTCCAGTGATATTGGTAGATGAGAAAAATGAAAAAGATTCTCAAAGAAAACTGAAGGACACTGTTAACCTTAATACAATATTCTGGCATGTGGTTGAAGAAAAATTCAAGTTTTTATGCATTAAGTAATAAATAGATGTTGAGGAAGAACACAGAAAATGTACTTCCATGTTTCAGAAGGTTTGTCTAAAAATATAATAGAATAAAAAATATAGTAGCTTGAAAAGGAGTTGGTGTAAAGGGAAAGGGATTTTTGTAATTGATTTATCAATTATGAGTTGATTTTGTTTTATGGAGGGAGGTATATTGTTAATAAAAGAGGATATCAGGACTGTATTCTGGATCCAGTTTTTCTATTGTCAAGGAGACAGTGTATAATAATGGTTAAGGGTGTGATTTTGGAGTTAGGCATCTTGTGTTCAAATATCACTTAACCAGTCGGCACCTCAATTCATTTACATATAAAGTTGAAGGAAATGATTATTCCTATCTCACTTGTTTGTTACATCTGGCACATAATAAATATTCAATGTGTGTTAATTATTTTATTATGAGATTATTATTGCATATTTCTTTCTATATAAGCATAGAGTATTTTTTAAGCAAATATATATATATATTTATTAGCTAAGAATTTGGCTCCAAATCAATTGCTGATTAAGATTTTATGCCAATGCAAATGCTGTTCTCTCCCTACATGAGAGGATTACATTTTCCAGCATAAGTGGAACCTGTTAGAGCATGGAGTTGTCAATCGGGACTTTAACTCCACAGTAAGTTCTATTCATGTTAATACCAAAATATCACTAGAGATCAAGATCTTTTCTCAATGTTAAAGACATGCTCTGAGTGTAGGGTACTAGTATTCAATAAATACAACTGTTCTTTTAGTTTGAGGTTTCTGCATTTGCTGAAATACCTAGCTCAGCAAATTTGCTCAAATACCTAGTTCCCTGGATGTATTTTTTTTTTTTTTTTTTTTTTTTTTGTGGTACGCGGGCCTCTCACTGTTGTGGCCTCTCCCATTGCGGAGCACAGGCTCCGGATGCGCAGGCTCAGCGGCCATGGCTCACGGGCCCAGCCTCTCCGCGGCATGTGGGATCTTCCCGGACCGGGGCACAAACCCGTGTCCCCTGCATCGGCAGGCGGACTCTCAACCACTGCGCCACCAGGGAAGCCCCCCTGGATATATTTTTATTTTAAATGGCAAAAGCACACTAGATGCTCAATTAAAAAAAGAAAGAAAGAAAGAAAAGAAAGCGAATAAAGATGGCCAGAATCTCAACATCCTTAATTAGGTGCTCAGAGAGTATAGCATAGTAGTTAATCATGGGGGTTATGGAATCAAACTTATTAGCTCAGACTTGGCTCTAAACATGCATGGAAACTGAGTGTGATAATAAGAGAGTTGAGTAATAGATTTTTTCCTCTACAGGTTTAAGGAATCTGATCCATATCCCCTTTCCCAGAGGCCCACCCTGATCCTACTTGACAACTTTTTAAAGACAAGTATATAATTTCAATTAGGAAAAGACACCAGACATGTTTTACCATGTCAGTTGAAGGCAAGGTAAAACAGATGATAAGGTGATCTAGAAAAGACTGACTTCAAGTAACAGAGAGAAGATATAGAAAATGGAGAAGAACACAGAGAGAACGAAGCACTGATAACCAAAAGAGGAGTTTGGACAATTTAAGCTGAAGGTAAAAGGTAAAAAAATAGAGATTAAAATAGGAAAAATATGATATTTATGGAATAATCCTGGAGAAAGAAGGAGACTCCCACTATAGCTAAGAGAAGAAGGAGTGTTGATGAAAATATGTGTCTTGAAAAAGTGGAGGAACTATAGACCTAATCTTCCCATGGCCTCAGACTCTGTGAAAATGTGCGGGAAACTTATCTAATCGGAGTGAGAGGGCTTGAGGAGATTTATAAGTATCTGCAACAAACCATGGAGAATCCGAGGGTCAGGGTTGTCAGGGAAGAAAAATAATTTTTCCTCTACCCTTCTAGGTTCTTGGCTGAGAACAACCTGTAATCAAAGACTGATTAACAGGAGAAAAACAAAACAGAAGTTTAATAACTTATATACCTCCTTTATACATGGGAGATACCCAGGAAAACTAACTCCTGGAAACGGCCGAAGCCATCACCTTAAATACTATCTCCAGCTAAAGACAAAAGAAATATGTTGGGGGTGGGGAGAGTCAGTTATGGGAGGTTATCAGGCAAAGCACAGTAAACAAGGATATGGTTGTCATGTAGATTTAAGTCCATGCCTTCTTTGTTAAGTTTCTAGAGATTGTCTTCCTCCTCTTTTTGGCACAGAGAGGAAATACCCTTACAAACAGTGATTTTCGTTATACATGTAAATGTCTCCTACAAAAAGTAACGTGTTCCATTTTCATGACTGCTCTTTTTTAAAAAATACCCAGTTCAAAATAATCCTTATGCCAAAGAGGCATATTGTGGGGAAGCATATTCTACTCCCCTTCAGGAATCAACATTTCCAATCTAGTTTAAGAACATAACACCCTCAAATAGGATTTATCAGGCTAATCAGAAATTAAACAGAATGATTCCCTATGCATAGCAATATTTTGAGAGAAACGGTCTATCTTGCTAAAGCATCTTTCTTTTTGATTTGGTACACAAGAGACAAATTAAAAGCTTCCTCTGACACTTCTGACTATTCAATATCTGTGCTAGTAATATAAACTAAATAAAAATAAGGAAATTCTGTTTTGTGTTCCATAGTCATGTAACACCAATTGAAATATCTATCACTCTAAAATATTTGAAGTCTATTGTAAAAATTGTTAGAAAATTATATCAGTTTTCTTTTCCTGGTGAAATAAACAAGCTCAAGGAATGTACCTTTTGGGCTTCCCTGGTGGCGCAGTGGTTGAGAGTCCGCCTACCGATGCAGGGGACACGGGTTCGTGCCCCGGTCTGGGAAGATCCCACATGCCGCGGAGCGGCTGGGCCTGTGAGCCATGGCCGCTGGGCCTGCGTGTCCGGAGCCTGTGCTCCGCAACAGGAGAGGCCACAACAGTGAGAGGCCCGCGTACCCCCCAAAAAATAAATAAATAAATAAAAAAAAAAAGGAATGTACCTTTTGAAGTGAGTTTATGTTAAATTAATTTTATTTGGTTTAGCACATAAGCAGATGTGCTATCTATTGGGAGACTTTGGTTCTTCCTATAAAAGAGGTAACACAAAAAAGTAAAGAGTGCACACACTTTGGTGTTGGGATACTTGGGTTCCAGACTGAACTCTAGGTGATGCCTAAATGTTCCATAAAGATTTTAATATCTACCCTACTGTAAGCAGATAAGGTAGGGAGTCCCCGGAGGAAAAGAACGAAGCATAGCTTTTTGACATAAGAGAAGCCATTTTAAGTCTAAGCCATTTTGTGATCTAAGCCTGGCCACAATGCTTGCCTTTGAACAGGTCTCAGCAATAACATCTTAAAGGAACAGAAGAACAGACAACTGTTATCAGGCAAGAGAAGTAACAATAGCAAAGATGATGAATCAGTTATAAAGACTCCCGGTTCTGTTAACAGAATTATTTAACTTAAAGCACTTTCTTGAGTTGTTTTGCAGAATTTAAACCCCCTCAAGCACTAAACCACCAGATCAACTGGAACTTGATGATGATGTTGACTTTTTCTGATCGTTGAGACTTCAATCACCTAAAGCTTGGACTCTGTCAACCTTTGATCCAATTCTCTGCTGAATTCTTCTCCGCCCAAGCCCCTTTAGGAATATGCACGTACCCTTAGCTTAAAATTTCCCCAATTTTGCTATTCGGGTAGACTGCTTTGGGAAAGATCCCCTGTGTTCTCCTACTTGCTGCAAGTAATAAATTCTTCCTCCTCCTGCTCTTTGGCTTGGCTGTGTCTTTTGGCTTGACACTCATCAAGAGGCAAACCCAGTTTTTGGGTAATGCTAACTCCCCACAAGACATGATAAACTTTATAATTGAGTCAAGAATTCCGATGAGCACTCTAATGATCAGGAAGTTAAAAGTCCATTGGGGTATGAAAGCAGCAGTGACAATTCTGAAGGACATGAGCTAATTTCAACCTAAGCCAGAAGTTGAAGGAAATAAAATGTAAGAACAAATTTTCTGTCACTTTGCAAATCTCTTATGCCTAAGCCCTCTGTTTCTTGTTCATAGAGTCTCTATGAACAAGAGTCTCTAGCTTGTAGGCATTGATACATTCATGTATAATCATGGCTGCTTTCCTTCTGTACAGTATGCCTGCTTTGAGATGTATTCTTAGGAATGAATCCCTAATGTTTTATGAGATGTGAAATGGTTCAAAATAGTAACAGTAAAACCGAGCAGGACCCTGTGAGGCTCCGGGGCATGAAAGTCTTTCTATGGCCCCCATTTCTTGTTTATAGGGAATAGGCTTCAGTCTCCATTACCTTCTCTGAGTTCCAAAGGGCAGGTTCAAATCGTTGCCAATCAGGGGAGGGAGGGGATGCAGAGACAGTGGGAGGAGCAGTCAAGAAACAATAGTGCAGGGCTTCCCTGGTGGCGCAGTGGTTGAGAGTCCGCCTGCCGATGCAGGGGGCGCGGGTTCGTGCCCCGGTCCGGGAAGATCCCACATGCCGCGGAGCGGCTGGGCCCGTGAGCCATGGCCGCTGAGCCTGCGCATCCGGAGCCTGTGCTCCGCAACGGGAGAGGCCACAACAGCGAGAGGCCCGCATACCGCAAAAAAAACAAAAACAAAACAAAACAAAACAATAGTGCAGCCTTGGGGCAGGGTCCTGGTGCCCCCTCAAGAGATACACATAACAATATCTTTGGGCTCTTCTATAGAACTAAAACCCCCAACAAATGGAAGATGTTTACTACTTGATGAAGCATTCTTCATTCCAGAGAGGTTACAGTTTGATAACCTTGAGAACCACAGAAGCTCATCAGGAGGCCACCTAAGGCCAGATTAAAGGAATAGAGGCCCTGCACACACACTGATCCTTATCAGCAAACCCGCCCTTGAACCATCGCTATAAAATTCCTTATTAAATCCCCCCAGGTTGGGACACACGGTTTTGCTTTTTTTTAAATTGGAGTATAGTTGCTTTACAATATTGCGTTAGTTTATACTGTACAGCAAAGTGAATCAGCTATACGTATACATTTATCCCCTCTTTCTTGTATTTCCTTCTCATTTAGGTCACCACGTAGCTTTGAGTAGAGTTCCCTGTGCTATACAGTAGGTTTTCATTAGTTATCTATTTTATACATAGTATCAATAGTGTATATATGTCAATCCCAATTTCCCAATTCATCCCATCCCCCATTTCCCCCTTGGTATCCATATGTTTATTCTCTATGTCTGGGACACACAGTTTTGAGGGCAGGAACACATGTATCTCCCTTTGCCTGGCAAAGCAATAAAGCTATTCTTTTCTACTTTACCCAAAACTCTGTCTCTGAGATTTGATTTGGCACCGATGCACAGAGGCCAAGTTTTCAGCTGACAAGAATTTTCAATTTAAGCCTGTCTTCACTAAGGAGTGATTAACTCAAAAATCAAGTTATATTTATGTCCATACATATACTGAAAACATATGCACAGTAAAATGACTTAGAAAAAGTAAATAAGCCAAAATATTGGTAAGTGCTGTGATTCGTGCATTTTAATTTTCTTATTTATGCCTTTCTATGTTTTCCAGATTTTCTATAAGTATTGTAGGGGTTCAGAACAGGCCTCCAGAAGATATGCCATTTGGGCATGTGGATTATTTTGAGCTAAAGACAATGGAGATCCTGTTGGCTCAAGAGAAAATACTGTTCCCCACTCCCTTGACTACCTAGAACAATTTAAATTGGGAATTTTTCCTCAGAAAAAAAATTACTACTGGAGATAAATTTTATCTGTGTCTCCATCTATATGGCAGGGCAAATATCTAACTACCAAACATCTTCACTTCTTCTTGTCCTGTGAATGACCCTCCTGTCCTTGGAAGCCCCAGGCCCCTATACCATTCCTTAGCTCAGGATGGCATATATACCTCATTTTACCTTTCTGTCTTTAAACCTCTCATATAAGCGGGGTTTCTAACTTGCTCATGCATGTGGGGTTCCTGTACATATGTCATTAAATTTGATTTCCTGTTGTTAATCTGTCTATGTCAATTTAATTCTTAGACCAGCCAGAGGAATTTTGAAGGGTAGAGGAAACTTTTCTTCCTTCCTGGCAATATCACTTTTACAAGTAGTAAAGACATGTGCTAGACTGGAACCTGATTACAGCAGAAAAGAGTCTGGGTGTTTCTGTTGGAATGTTTTGATAAGTTGGTAGGCCAAAAAAGGCCGCTGAAAGTTTATTTCTTCTCCATTCCTGATTTCAAAAAGATAAATTTTATAAAGTTCAAGATAGGAAAATTCTTTCAAGTATGGATAAAAATTATTTCTTTATAAGCACATAATAAAAAATTTGGGTGACTAGTAAACAAGTTTCTGCTTCTATGATTTTATTTAGAATATAGTTTTGCTTTTAGGAAATCTAATATTAGTATATTCATATGGTGATGTTAGGGAACCATTGACTGAAACCTCCTGCCTTGGCTAGGCACAATGATAACTGCTTGCCTGAGTTGTCTCACAACAGGAAGTCCTGATAAAGAACACCATGCTGCTGTCAAAACTAACTGGGAAGATTCAGGAAGGGCTGAAAGGAGGGAGGACATGCCAGCCCATAGTATGTCTTGTAAAGCTAAGCTAGAAGAATTTGGGAGGGGTCAAAAGGAAGAGGGAGGAGATGATATGTCCTGCCAACCTCCCAGAAACCCTCACGCTGGAATCCATCCTGGCTGAGAGATGCACACGACACCACAGAAGACCCTGGGTCAGATGAAATATGGACCAAGCCAGATGATTGGCCAGAGACAACCTGGAAACTAACCCCATTACCATAAACCTGAGATTATGAGCCACATGGCAGAGCAGTCCTCTTGGGTTCCCTTACCCTGCTGCTGTCTGCCTGGGCACCCCTTCCCAATAAAGTCTTTTTTTTGTCTGTACGTGTGTCTCCTCGGACAATTCATTTCTGAGTGTTAGACAAGAGCCCACTCTCAGGACCTGGAAGGGGTCCCACTTCCTGCAACAGTAATATTTGTTTGCTTATTCATTTTTATGATTTTCTCGAATTCAGCTTTTTTCTGTATAACTTCTTTTAAAAATAGAAAATTACATTAATGTACTTTCAAAACAATGTTAGTTTAAAAGCACTAATGGGCTAACTTTCTCTCTAAAGTACACAGTGACTAACTCTTTCGCTGTCTGGGGTTTGATATAGTCCTTGGGATTACGCAAAATGTTTCATTCACCATCCAAGGATTCACTGTAAGTGGATTCTTTTTTTTTTTTTTTTTTTTGCGGTACGCGGGCCTCTCACTGTTGTGGCCTCTCCCGTTGCGGAGCAACAGGCTCCAGACGCGCAGGCTCAGCGGCCATGGCTCACGGGCCCAGCCGCTCCGCGGCATGTGGGATCTTCCCGGACCGGGGCACGAACCCACATCCCCTGCATCGTCAGGTGGACTCTCAACCACTGCGCCACCAGGGAAGCCCTGTAAGTGGATTCTTTAATTTCTTTTTTCAGATGGTGAGATGTGGCTCTTGGACAAACACAAAGATCAAATGTGTAAAAAATAACACAAGCTAGATTTTAGATCCAAGTATGCCAATTAATTTAAACTTCCAATAAAATTAATCAATAAAAATTTTAAAGCATATATTAGACAACTGGTTTTTGATTAGGAGCCCCATCCTTCCTCCCTCCCTTCCTTCCTTCCTTCCTCCCTCCCTCCCTCCCTCCCTCCCTCCCTTCCTTCCTCCCTCCCTCCCTCCCTCTCTCCCTCTCTCTCTCTTCCTCTCTTTCTCTCTTTCTCTTTCTTCCCCTCTCTCTCTAACTTCATAACAAGCAAACAAATATTTGAAGCAGCTATAGCTTGAGGTGTAAAAGAAGGAAGTAGACTTGCTTGGGTTGAAATGGGGGCTGCCTGTTTGTCTCTTGGTTCCTGCTCTTTCTACCCAAGCTGGAAAAAAACGTTCTTCAGAAACATTAGGACTTCTCAAAGCCCAATTAGAAAATTCTTCTTATAGACTAAGATTTATGACAGTTTCCTAATGTTATACTGTAAGGGAATAAAACTTGCCACCCCAAAATGTCTCTTTGGCAGGAGGATTAATTTAGGTTGATTATTTTTAAGGCCCAAAAAACTCTGGAAGAACCTTTGAATTTCCCTCTAACTGCCTAAAGAATATAGATAGAGGGCTTCCCTGGTGGCGCAGTGGTTGAGAGTCCGCCTGCCGATGCAGGGGACGCGGGTTCGTTCCCCAGTCCGGGAAGATACCACATGCCGCGGAGAGGCTGGGCCCGTGGGCCATGGCCGCTGAGCCTGCGCGTCCGGAGCCTGTGCTCCGCAGCGGGAGAAGCCACGGCAGTGAGAGGCCCGCGTACCGAAAATAATAATAATACTAATAAAAATAAAAGAATATAGATAGAAGACCTGTTCCAGGAAGGGAGCTATCACCACAGATAACTATAGTATGAACACAGTGTGGTAGACAGGGAGGAACTTAGCAAAGTCTGTTAAAATCCTTCTCTGTGTCCCATTGTCTCTGCCTGCCCAACAAACATTTGTTTACCAAACATTTGCTTTTCCATCTTCATGTGAATTGTTTTCCTTCCCTTCAAAGTCCCAAACCACCACTCAAAACATCCTCTTACGTCTTTAGCTGAAGATGGTATATAAAGTGAGGGTTTCAGTCATTTTGGCAAGTTACTCAGTTTTCCTGGGTCTCTCCCATATATACACGTTATTAAACTTTGTTTGATTTTCTCCTGCTAATCTGTCTCACGTTAATTCTTAGATTAGCCAGAGAATCTAGAAGGGTAGAGGAAATTTTCTTCCTCCCCAACAATACATATAATTTTGGTTATTTTTTGGTTATTTGCATGATTGGGAGGCAATGACTGAAAAAGGGAAGCAGCTAGTCAGGCTGTAACATCTACTTTTGTCCCAATTCTTAGCTATTCTCCATATCATTCTAATAGACCTCAAAAATGCTACTTGGTAAATTACTAGCACCTGATAGAATGGGAAACATCAGCTAAATTTCATCCCATTACTCTTGCAGCAAATAGACAAACTAATAAACAGATAAGTTAATTTAAGTGCAAGTTCCCATTTCAGGGACAGGATTTTGGAGCTCTCAGTTAATCTGGCAGTTAACAAGCTGGGCAGACTATGACTTTTGGCTGAAATTCACAGGCATTGAAGTACATTTGTCAAAAAATGCAAAAGGCATTGGAACTAGTTTTTACCCTGTGGAAGAAAACTGAATTTACGGGTGGGATATGTTCAAGTATCACTGAATTAAATATTGTCATAATTTGAAATTTGGTCCCAAAGTAGAATCTTTTTAGAGCTGCCACATGAGTGGGTGCTCAACAAAAATGACAATAATCATAACCACAAACACAATCATAAAAAAACATTTTTTGGCTAAAATTTACGAGACTATTATTTTTCTTGGTCCCATTTGTTCTCATTCTCTACTAAAGCCTGAGCTGGTAGAATTACACTGAGTATCCGGAATGATCACGGACTTCATTTAGAAATAAGGCTTTTATCGCATTGTAAAATATTAAATATTTAAATGACATATAAGCCCTATAAAAGGCTCTGGGAAGTCTCTGTGATCTATAGCATTTGTGTAAATGACAATAGCTCTTAACAACCACCGTTCCTTACTATTCCACCCTAAGCAACAGATAATAGCAGCACATTCTCATTTCTTGGACAACAAATATATATTTCTTTCTGTATATTTTCTAAGATTTGGGTGGTTGAAGGACATTTTTCTCATTTGTAAGGATAACACTGAGAAGAAGCTGTATTAAAAGTGACTTTAATATAAGTACTACTGGGAAAAAAATGATTGATGATCTTTGAACACCTGTTTTACAAATGAGAAAAAAAGATTCCATTTAATGGTATTGTAATATAAGCTTAATTATCCAAGCCCCCAAACTCCAAATACAAGCCCAACATTACAGTAAGTAGTTAAAATTTCTCTTTTTGTATTTTACATCGAATAATCAGTATGCATATATTCAGAGAATATTGCAATAAATGATAAATGTCCACATTGTATTTATGACCTTTTTTCAATGAGTGTTGATCCTATTTCTAGTTTTGACTGGTTACACGGGCCTGGTCATTTTTTATATTGATAGTAGACTCTTACTGATAAAAATTTTAAATCAGCCTTTATTCACATGCAGTTTTATTTGCTTCATAAAACCAGTATTGCCATCACTTAGCAACATGTTCAACATTTTTCACATGAAAAAGTGAGTTTACTAGTTTACATCCATGTGCTTATCATTTAGAGAAATAATCTCAGCAATTTCTCTTGAGATTTTATTCACTGAAAAAAGGGACTTTTTAAAAAGCTCTGGACTTTGAGGCAAAACAATCAGCATTGTCTATTATGCCTGGATAAATGTTTGTACTTTATAGCAGTTTCCTACCATTCTCTTTTTAAACAATGCCTGTCTCAAAATCAACATTGCACTCAATGATGTTTCTATTTTTGTTTTCCTTGATCAGTACCAGGGGAAGAAGAATATAATGGGCCCTTCAGAAAGCCTGTTCAGAGTAACATGGAACTCAAGGGAAAGCTAATCATCGAAAGATTTCAAGGCAGTTTAAATTCTCTCTACCCAGTTCACTTCTGTAAACAATCGGTGCTTGATGAGTGCCCGAAGGGCTAAAACACTGACTGCACATTTCTGCTACATTTATGGGAATAAAGCAGTACACATGTACGAAGCATGTGAGACAAGAACTACCCTGTGCTTGTGCCAGAGCTCAGCTCAGAAAACAAGACCAAATGAAACAGGATACAAAACAGGTTAAAAGTATATGTGCTAGTTTGAGATTTTTAATATGAGATATCCAAAAGAAAATACACAATTGTGTTGAGTAAGAACATATTTTGAAATTGAAATATATATAAAAAACAGAATGGGGATTTGGAATTGTTAAATATTTAATTTGAAGGAAATATATATTAAAGTAACACAATTTTTACAAAACCAAGTTTGTACAGGGAAAATCCCAAAGATTGAATAGGAAAGCATGGGAAATGAAATACATTTTTACTTAAAAAGCATAGTGACTTGGAGGCTGAAAACTCTTCAAACAAAAAAGTTTTTTATGCAATATGTTTTCTTACCTAAACTTTTTTAATGTTTAAAACCTGCATTTGTTGGTTTTTCAGTGTTATCACGGTGTTTCCAAAGAGAATGGCCAGTTTCATAGATTCCTTTTCCTTGAACCAAAATGAAATCCTTTAACAAAACGTAATTTTAGTTAATCACTTACTGAATCACTAGCAGTGAATAGCTCAAGGCCTTGTTTAAAGAACCTCAATAATACCAAAAAGCAGAAGAGAATATGAAAAGAAAGAAAATCTGGACTAAGTATGATCTGAAAAATTAATTTAAGACATTCTTTTTTCCCCTTGCTTCTTCCAACAAAGTAATAACAGTTGGGAGTCTTTCACATACAATTGGCCTCAAGCAGTCCATGAAATACAGAGAATGTAGAGACAGAGAGTTGAAGCTGAAATTGTTTCAAAGACCTCAATCTACACTATCCTTCAATATGCAAATAAAATACATTAAAGGTATAATTAGGAAAGCCTGGTTGTAGGGGAAGAGAAATGGAATCCCATGTAAATATTCAGACTCACAACTGAAAACATACTATAGATTATATGATCTAAAATACTTCACCTTATATTCTAAGGGAAACATATCACAGTGGCAAAAATCAGATATCATTAATGGAATCTCTAGTAAAGAAACCATGGATAATGCATTTTTTTTAATTATAATTTTTAAGTTTTACCATTAATCTACACAAAAAAATTATATTAAAAGATTGTACTTCATATAATACTAAAAGCTAAATACCTTATATATAAATAGACACATATGGATTATAAATAAACATACAATATATTCATACTCAAAATCATATCCTCCCACACCACACTCACAATTTGTATGTGTGTGTATATATATACATATACTATGCATTATGCATATATGTGCATAAATATACACATATTATATATTGTTACATGTGTACATATATGTTATATAAGTCTATAAAATATACATATATAATACATGTATATTTTACTAACAGATGCCAATTTCTTACACTTTAAGACACACAAAAACGATTTCTTCATATAATGGCATGAAATATAAAACAGAAAGAACTAAGATAGTCATGAAAATTCATTAACCTGAATAGTCAGAAATCAAGATAAAAATTAAGATGTTAAGAGTCCCAAGCTTAGAATACATATATATAATTTTTTGTAAAGTGAGTTCAGGATCTGTTATACCCCACAATTTTGTTTGAGGATCTACTTGTTTTACTTTGCTTATAAAAAAATAAGAAGAGGAAGTAAAAGTTTAAGACAGGGTTAGGATTATATTATTAAATAATTAAATGTAAAATAATTTTTGAAGTCCTCTGAATACTCAATATCTCCAAAATTCTCAGTAATAATAATAGCAAACAGAAGACATTTGTCATATGGTCAGTCTATGTTCTAAAAACTTATATTAAGTTATTACTAGGCCTGTAAAGTTTTGCAGTTGACATTAATAATAGTTTCCTCTCCTTCCAACCTAGATTGGTGCCTGTTTAGAGGCAGTATATTATGGTACAGAGTTTATCACTATTGAGCAATGTTCTGCTCTCTTCCCACAGAAAACAATTCTCAGATACTCATTCATATTGACTTAATTTTCTTTAATTGTAATTTTAAGTAAATATGGTCAAACTAGGTATAAACTCTTTGTTTACAGATCTAATAAAACTGTAAAACCAGATTTTCAAATTAAAAATGAACAAATCTATAAAATTATCAAAGCTGTATTGTGCTTGTTGTACAATGGATAATTTTTAAATATAATAATTGCTATTTTGAAAAGTCCATCAATCTAATAGTGTGCCCCATAATGTAACCCAGGAAGATTTTAAAGTTATTACCTAATGAAAATTTCTTCCTTGAAGCAAATAAAAATTCACACACAAAATGTGTCTGTGATAACAAATCACATTTTTGTTTTATTAGATAAATTAAGAAATGAATATGTTACACTACATAAATGTCTTTCTATCAGGCTTGGAAGCCACCACTCAACTGAAACTGCTTGTTGAGGTTAACAGTGACCCCCAAATTGCGAATCTAGTGGTCAGTTGTTAACCTTGATCGTATTTAATAACCAGCAACATCTACCACAGTTGACTGCCTTTCTTGAAACATACTTGCTACTTGGCTTTCCATATACCATACTCTTCTTGTTTTTCCTCCCAACTCTCTTGCAGCTCCTTTTCACTTTCTTTTGTTGATTTACCTAATTTCCCTGACCTCTAAAATTAGAGCTCTAGGGATCAGTCATCTCTATACTCTTTCCTATCTATAACCACTATTCAGAATTTCAGTCTCTTCTTCCACAGTCATGCTGTCACATATGGCATGACTGCCTATCTCTTACTTAGATTGTTGCAATAGCCTCCTAACTGACCATTGTTCTTATTCTGGACCTTCACTGTTTTTGACAGTGCAAGTAGTGATTTTTTTCCCCCAGATATCTCACATCTCTTTAATCCTCTACTCAGAGCCCATGTGGTTCCCATCATATTCAAAATAAATCTAAATCTATACGGTGGCCTCCTTATTTCTACCTAATCTGGTTCTATGCCTTTTCTGTCCTACTACTTTCCCCTTGCTCAGTCTGTGTGCCCCAGCACACTGACCATTTTGTTGGTCCTTGAGTACAGCAGGTACCCTGCAGCTCAGGCTCTCTACTTAGACTGACTCTTCCCGGATTGTTCTTTTCCCAGATAATTTCAGGGATTACTCTATTCTATTTGATTATGCCAATCAATTCTAGGATTAACTATTACCTTCTCAATGATGCCTTTACTTACCACCCACTTTTAAATTGTAACTCTATAACCTCAGAGATTGCCTCATCTCCTCCCTATGCACTGCTTTATTTTGTTCACTATCACTTATCACCATTTTACATTCTATGCATTTTTATTTATTCATTATTAATTATCTGTCTTTCCTCACCAAAATGCACACTTCAAGCGCAGGCATTTTTGTGTGCTAAATTTCTCCTCTATCCTCAGTTCCCCACAGAGTGACTAGCATATTCTGATCAATCAATATCTTGGAGAATAGTAAAAGTAAAATAATTCATCTTTACTACAATGTCAGATGGGGGCCAGTTGCTGCTTTATTCACTAGAAAATACTGAACTAATGGCAGCCATACAAGCTTACTCAGATAGAATTCTCAGACTCATGAGAATATACTTGCAAACTTTTAAGTAGCAGAAACACTGGCATACAGCTTAATTTCATGGCCTTTGGATGTTGAAGACTTGGTTTAAATCCTGGTTCTGATACTTTCTAGCCCCATAACAGCTGGCAGTTAACTTCTCTAAGCCTCAATTTCTACATCTGCAAAATGGGTATGAAATTTTCATACGATTACTATGAGGATTAAATGAAGCAAATGATTTGCCTATAATAATTATTTATTATTTAATTATATTATAATTTTATTTTTAGTTTTAACATTATTATTATAAGACCTCAACGACGGGGATCTTGGCTTCCTAGGTAGGGATGGAGACTGTGATTACTTAATTTAAAGCAAACCTGGTTGATTCAAGAGAAACTCAAAACTGTGACAGTGTCAGTGTCATCCCACTTCTAACCATTTGAACAAACATCCTCTATTGGAAAAAGATGTTACACACTTATTTTAATTCTGTTCCTGCTAAGAGACTATGAGATAAAAGAAGGCTTTCAGAAATAAAGGATCATTTCAGTTTCATAATTAGATGTTCATTTAGTGTGGTGACTTTGTAAATAAATGTTTCTGAAAATATGTTATACTCTAACAGAGCCCCATGGATCCAGAGTCTTAATTCATATTAATGTATAAGTACTTAATTACCATATAAAAACTGTAAAAGTATAAAGTGGACATTTGTTTGTTTTTCCTTTGTAATTGCTTTGTTTGTACCACTGAGTGACATATTTCTGAGGTTTATCAAGTAGATCATGGGATTCTGTGAGGTTTTTTTAAGCTTTATTGAGATATAATTGACAAATAAATTGTAAGATATTTAAAGCATACAACATAATGATTTGATATATATATACATTGTGAAAGGATTCTCCCCATCAAGTTAATTAATACATCCATCACTTCCCATATTTACCTTTTGTGTGTGTGTGTGTGTGTGTGTGTGTGTGTGTGTGTGTGAACATTTAATTCTACTGTCTTAGCAAATTTCAATTATACAATACGGTGTTATGAACTACAGTTACTGTGTTGTAAATTAGATTCTCACCTTACTCATCTTATAACAAAGTTTGTACCCTTTTGTTAGAGGAGGTCATTGAGAGGACAGGACCTGCGTGCTGGTAGACCTGAGAGCTGGACCCAGGCAGTCAAAGGCACCTCACCCCTCCCCTGTCCTTGGAATGTGTACATGTCGTTCCCACAGTGGGAGCCGTTTTCAGGGACATAGCCTTGAGAGAGCAATGTGTGTTGAGGTTATCTGGATGGTATACATGACTGAACCCAGTTAAGACCTCTATATAAACTTTTAAGATTCTGGCAGGTAGGTGCAGAGATCTGTTTATCTTGCAGCTGCCCAAGATAAGCCTCATATATAAGTTCCCTTGCTTATTAAACCCGCGACCTACCAATCTGGAGTGGTCTGCTCTCTCTTTGGTCTCCCCTTGCTCTCTGTGCATTGGAGCCTGTTTTAGATTTCACCAGGGAACTCCTGAGGTTATGAATCAACATCATTTTCCAGCCTCTCCCTATTTCCTGTACCCCGAATTGAACTTTTGTTTTTTTCTTTCTTTCTTTTTTTTTTTTTTTTGGTTCCACATGTAAGTGATACCATGCAGAGTTTGTCTTTCTCTGGCTTATTTCACTTAGTATAATGCCCTTCAGTCACATCCATGTTGTTGCACATGGCAGGATTTCCTTTTTTTTAAGGTTAAATAATATTGCATTGTGTGTATACATATATACATAATCACATTTCTTCATCCATTCATCTGTTCATAAACACTTAAGGTTGTTTCCATACTTTGGCTATTGTGAATAATGCTGCAATGAATATGGGAATGCAGATGTCTCTTTGAGATAATGGTTTCAACTGGGGTTCTCTTAAACTAAGACTTCCTTACCTTTGTCTATGCTGCAAAATATTAACCTTAAACTAAGTAGGACAACATTTATCAATTTATTTAATCATGAATATTTGGAAAGAATCAAATATTTCTCTAGCTTATAGACTCAAGTGTATTACAAAAAGGCAATATATTTTCAGTTTAAATTATTTTCTTCTGAAAATATCAATAATTGAAAAGTTGAACATAAAAAATTATACAACAAAATCTTATATTGACTTGGAAACTTCCTTGAACTACCTGTAGAGCCTGAGACATGGTTCCATTAAAGCTGGAAGATCTCCTTTCACTCTAACTTGATTTTATTAGTGAATCATGCCTGATACAGTCAGAATTTATGACTCAAAATTAAACTATGATGACTAAATAATACATCATCACCCAGCTATGGAAGAACTCAAGGTAAAAAATTTTACCAGAATATTTTACAATATAGAAATCCTTAACTAATTTATTGCTTTAGAATTCATGAATTAATTCACTTACTTTTATCTTCCAAATAAAATGGGCTTTTTAATTCCAACTTTGCTTCTAAAGCAAGATATGGCTACCTTAATACATTATTTCTTTCATCTCAGTTCAAAATGAGATGGTCATACTAATGAAAGTACACTTACCTGTCCTTTTTCACCATTGGATTATACTTTAATGCAAGAGTTTATGTACTGAGGCCCTCATTTACTTATTGTAGTCTATGAATAAGTATTTCCAACACTTAATTGCCCTTCTATTCTATTTTCAGAAATAGAATTCCTGAGTTAGTTCAGATCTACTATAAACCATTTATTGAACACTTATGTGCTAGGCACTCTTCTACATACAGAGTCAGCAAAAAGGAAAATTCATAAATTCTATATGAACATTTATAGCATCTTCATTGCCCATAGGATCTGAGATATGTCACAAAATTCATATATAATACAAAGAATAATTCTTTTGAAGTAATCTAAATTCAAAAATGATTTTAAAATTGGAATAAAAGTAACAGAAAGATACAGTTAAAAGTTATAATGCCCTTAATATTTTTAAGGATTACAGCTTTTCTAGATATTGGGGCCAAAACCATGAAAAAATTCTTTTGGTTATCTGTTTTGATCAGAAAATAAAATTTAATATACACATCTTTCCCAAGTACTTATTTCACATTTAGAATTTTCATACGTACTAGACATTTGAGAGTTATGGTTTATTTTTAGGGTGAGTGTCTGGAAGGTTAATATTCTGTATTTCTAATTAAAGACATATCCATGAGCTTTAGCAGATGATTAGACATTAGGTTAGATTAAAGATGTTTTATGAAATGAAGCTATGATTGGTGGCCTCACTCATATCTCCATGGAGGTGGGACTGCAAAGATAAATAGGCCAATAGTGAAATGAAAGAATAATGTAATTCAGTACAATAGTACCTCAATACAAACATATCTGAAAAGGATACTTCCAAACTGGATTTATTTATTGAACAGCCATTATTAAAACCTCCTATGTACCAGGCACAGAGGATGCAAAGATGAAGTAAAACAGTACCTGCCTCCAACAAGTACAGCATTATGCTCCCTTTTGACAGCCTCTGCTCCCAACAGCTGTCCTAGGAATAACAGAGCAGAGAATTATGACTCATAATGACTCCCACAAGAGGTGATCTTTCTCCTGCAACTTCTATAAAGAAAAGCAAAATCAAGGATCATGTGGACTGCTTTACTCTCATTTAATTAAGAAAAAAACCTTCATAAACAATTCTTTTAAATCATTACTGCTTGTCTGCAATAATATTTACACTATATAAATAGATCTCCTAATCATTAAAGTACATTGCTGGCTCATGAAATCTGAAATTAGAGTGAACAAATAAAGACTTGGAATGTCACACCCAAAGGTCACTGACTATTGATTTAATTGTTAAATGTTAAAAGCAGTATGTACTTTTATGAAAAAAAATGAAAAAAAAAAAGGTAAGCATCTGGAGCAAATGCTTTGATAAATGAATCATTTCTTTTTTCTTATGAACAAAGACTACTTTCCTCTGTAAGGAAAAATCTCATTAGTATTTCAAAGATAATAAACCAGTAACTTAATCAAACTGTCCCCGGAAGATAAAGTGTCCAATATATAAATGCTATTCATCTGTGAACACCTTTTTCTCCCTTTGAAAAAACAGAGATTCTCATCATTTTCTCTGACAGGGGATAAAAATAGAACTCTGAGGAAAGCACCATTCTTTTAATGAAGTTTTTCTCATTGGAAATCCCAATGTCTCAGCGTACTGCTGACATTTGTGCCATTTGATTTTAATAGTGCAGCTTTGTCTTTTGGGCAGCTTGCTCTGACAGAGAACCAATTTATATTTGCCTAATTAGAATTCAGAAGGCAATGAGAGGTTGGAGATCTTTTAAACTGTTTGCCAAAATCTCCCTTTCATGGCTATAATTCAAATTCTTTAATTCAATGAAAATTTTATTTAAAATTACCCAAATCAGACAAATCATGACAAGGCAACTAAGAACACACCACTTTGAAACTCAAATTGTAGCCAAATACATACGTATATATATATACACACACACATATATATATTAAATAATATAATCTATATGTATTATGTATATATAATATTTTACAATGTAAAATTGGCTTGAGGATAAAAATTTCAAGTAGATGTTCGCCTGAACCTCTTGTAGAGGATAACTGAAGAATCATTAAAGATAAAAATTGCTCACTCTTTTAAAATAATTTGTAATAACAGGTACATCTAAATCAGTGTATTCAGGGTCCCTGTTGGATGTCACTTTGTCTAAGGATTTTATTTTTCTCACTCTCCCCCCTCATTGGTGTTGTTCCTGGATCACACCCAAGACATCTGCTCAGCTGAGCTCTAGTCTTTAAATATGATGATGCTGCGATTAGTGGCATACAATGTTAGTGCTGGGACTGGGTTGTATAATACAGACCACTGTTACTTACCCTGCCCCTCCTGCTCATTTGCTAAGCAGATGGTCAGGGTTAGGGGCACATCTGTGGCCATGAAAGAAATGTGTTTTCAGTGCAACCCCAACTGGTCTAAACAGGGAAGGAACTCCTGGTCTTTGCCTTGTTTAGCCCTTACTCTAACACAACAAGATAACCAGTGTAGGTGCTAAGTCAATAAACTAAGGAAACACTAGTTTATGCCCAAGAAGAAAATAATCAGGTTCATGATGATATTTTGCTATGGCAATATTTATTCAGGCCAAAATCCCAGAAAGAAAACACTAAAGATTCCAAAATACAGGACAAAATACAAGTCAGGTCCTACAAGAAATACTTAATGAAGAATAGCTGAAATGCTGTAGGCAGTTTACATGAAATGGCAAAGAGAAGGGGGACACAGCTTGGAAGTCTAGAAGAAGCTCCACTTTGAAATATAAAAACCAGATAGTTACCACGGCCATAATGTTGAGCATTATACTAAGCACCTTACACACATTACTTAACTTAATTCTCAAGATATTCCTCCAGAGTAGATGTGTCTATTCACATTTTACAGGCCGAGGGATCTGGGATTCAGAGAAGTTAAGTAAGTGACTCTTTCAAGGTAAATATCTTCTAAGGTCAATATTCTTAAGAATTGACAAGAAGATAAAATAAAGAGAGAAAAAGTCAGCAATTTAAAAATAATAGTGTTAATAAAGTGCCTACATTTTAAAAGAATTAAAGAAAAAAGGTGGGAATGTATTGGAATATATTATAAAAGAAGAAGCTGCAGAAGATATGAGGTGGGATTGGGACCTACCAGAATAGGTGGGCCTGTTCTGCCAAACTGTTACATTTATTTACGAATCGACACAAATGAGTCACATCTTGGTTTTTATAACTGTGGGTGAAATTGTGCAGGGCACTTTCTGAATAAGCAACATATGCTAAAGCAGCTGGTTTTAAAATAAATGACAATAAGGGTAGCAATTTAGCTGGGTAATAATGATATAAGGAACAGGAGACAATGCCTTGAGACCTTGGATAAGAATAACCTGATTAAGATTCAAGCTAGGGCTTCCCTGGTGGCGCAGTGGTAAGAGTCCGCCTGCCGGTGCAGGGGACACGGGTTCATGCCCCGGTCCGGGAGGATCCCACGTGCCGCAGAGCATGAGCCATGGCCGCTGGGCCTGCGCGTCCGGAGCTTGTGCTCCGCAACGGGAGAGGCCACGGCAGTGAGAGGCCCGCGTACCGCGCAAAAAAAAAAAAAAAAAAAGATTCAGGCTATTGTCGAGGTTTGCGTATTAAATATTTCAATTTGAGTAAAAGGTAGAAATGGATATTTATACTGAAAGTATTTATACAGAGATAAAGGTAAAGATTCACAGTTTAGACTAAATTAATGTCATGTATGTCTATATAAATAATGCACATACCCATACAGAAGATAACATTATTTTATCTATTATGTTACATATATGATACATTATAGCTATATATACAATTACCCATGTACATATAAAATTAATTTATCTATCACATATCACTTATGTATAATTATTAACTGTATTATAGCTATTTATGTATATAAATCACTTTAGATCTTAAATATCATATGTGCAATTTATGACATGATTAGCCATTGTAGTTAACAGTTCATATGTTTTTATCATCTTTTCAGGAGATCAAAAAAGAAAATTTTGATATCCCTTCCTTTAATTATTCAATGTAAATAGGACTATATTATTAAGCCATTAATATTTGTCTTTCCTACAAGACAGGTCCATGAGGTTTGGAATTCTATGTATTTTTATGTACTATTGATCTCTTGCACATAGAACTAAGGCACAAATATTATGAAATCTATTTTTTAAAAGAAGGCCAAACCATAAAATACACAGAACTAAAAAACTGGAAAAGCAAAGTAACAAAATCATGCCAATTCTTAGTTAACAGTTATTGAGAGCTAGTACACCAAAACTTTATTGTAAGAAACCTAATGTCAATGAAGAAAACAATTAAGAGCTTAGAAAGAAAATTGAAAGTTTGAAATAAAATTTAAAATAGGAGTCACTTTGATTAAAATTACAGCATCACTTTATAGATGTAGAACTTCTGTGTAAGACAAATGTCATAGTAAGACTTTTTTGAAATGAAGATCTATATCATATAGTTTTGTCCAGGGGATGACTGGGAATATTTTACCATTCCTCTTCTTTTTGAAAAGTTGATTTGTTGAGAACTACCAGAGAGCAACAGTTTCATATTTGGAAGTCTCTATCCTGTAAATAGATTTTATGTGGGAAGCTTAACTGACAAGGGTACAGTTAGACACCAATATGAAAACCTTAGATACTGGATATACTTAGCTATTTATGACCTAATTTGACACGGCTAACACAAATACAATGTGTTTCTTTACTATCTCCTTCTTGGATCATTTGCACTGCTTGCTTTGTTCACTTGCCATAATCTAAGGAGATGCAAAACACTATAGCTTTAGTCCACTATGTATACATGATACAAAATAGTTCCTTGCTCATTATCTTAATGGTGGAAAAACATTTAGTTTTTCTTTTACTGTTTACTTCATGAATCTTCCACAAGAGCAACTCTGATCTGATATCTTCAATTCTGTCACTTTCCATTGACCTACCTGTATCAGAAGACTCAGTAGTTTACTTCCACAGGAAGATTTAACTTCTCTGTGTATAGCACAGGGAATTATATTCAATATCTTGTAATAACCTATAATGGAATATAATCTGAAAAAATAACTGAATCACAATGCTGTACACCTGAAACTAACACAACATTGTAAATCAACTATAGTTCAATTTAAAAAAAGATTTAAGTTCTTGGACATGAATTCAGCATTTTTTCTCATCATCAACTCAACAACTTTTTTTCTTTACCTATCCCCTCTCTTTCCCCATTAGGCTCTAGGAAAAAGAAAATTCTCTCTAGAGCTAGTGCTTCATTTCATATATTTATTCCATTTCTTTCTGATTTTCTGTGGATCTGAGTACCATTCATAAATCCCCTTCCTAGCACCATTTTTCTTCTACTAAATCCAAATTTTGTTGGTCTTTTTTTCTCTTTAAACTCAATTTTCTGAGAAGCATACCATTTATCTGTTCTTATCTCTAAGTCTCTAAAAGTCTTGTCTATTACTGTGTAAGGATTGGCTCCAGTACAGAAGGATATAAAGAATTTACTAGATGGAGAAGTTTAGCATAATACCACTTTGGGGGGATCCCTCTACTTGTTGTCCAGATTCTTGCTGGAACCTTTGGTCTTTACATCACCTTTAACCTCAATCTCTGACATTCCTTGTGCAATAATACTCTGATATATCAATACTTGGTTCAAGATCCCAGGTCTATGTCAAATATGACTCCTGCCATTTCTATGGCCCTTTCCCACTCTGTTCTCTAATTTTTTTCTGCATTCCTAGCCTTTAACCAGTTTCTTCATCTTGAACTCTCACATTCAAATACATTTCATTTCAACAGATGCTTTTGGTATTTCCACTAAATGCCAGGGAATGTGATAAGCCCTTCGAACACAAACCTGAAAAATTATCCACTTTTCTCCAAGGATTGATGCCTTTGTTTCCTCTCCACTTTCTACTGTCATAGCCTTCTGCCAGCTGGCTTCCATCATCACTGCTCTACTGGAATTGTTCTCTCAATGGTTGCCAGTGGTTTCCTTGTTCCAAAATTAAATAGTTGTTTTAAAATTTTTAATATTCTCTTTCTCCTTGACTTTCCTCTTACTTTTGGTTCTTTTGAGCATGCCCTTGCAACTCTGCCACCTTGCCTTGTTTATTATAATGTACTGATTGTACTCCAGCCTTTACAACTGCTTCATTTTATTTTCCTTGGTGTTATTTGACTGACTCACCTAGCTAAGTTGCCTAATATTTGATCTAGATCTCCTATCCTCACTTTTCAGTGTCTTCCAAAATCAAAACAAACAAACAACAATAAGAAAAACATCCAACTTCAAGACAAATTCACACAGAACTATATTTCATTCATCTTGTTTTATTTATTCACGAAGCCTCTTTTCTTATCTCTTAAGTCTGCTCTTTTACCTAAGTTTTGTACCTATGAAGTGAGACGGTAGATTAAATCTTTAAGTAATCATGACCTTTAAAAATTCTATGGCAGTGGAATAACAAATCCAACTTGTCTTTCAAGTTCCACATTTAAATTTATAGTTGCTTGCTTACTTTAGCATTTCTATCTCTACTAAAATGTTCTAGCATAAAATGCTCTTAGTGTTAACACATCCATAGTTTAATGAATTGTTTTCCTTCTCTAATCCAGCCTGTCTTTCACATATCCACATTTTTTATTACAAATACCTTGAACATAAACCTGAATTCAAGGGCAAGCAAAGTCTATTTGGGAAATAAATGATAAGTCCAGTTATTCTGTTATTTTTAAAAAAATATTTCCATTGTTCCAATCATTCAGACCTAGAATCCTGGAATAAGTTTTGGGTTTCTTCCTCACCTTCCAGATAAAAGAAGTTTTCAAATACTCCAGACTTAGCTTAGTAAAAAAAAAAGCAATAGTAAATAACACCTGACTTTGGAATATGGCTTAGAAGTTTATAATGCTTCCTCCCACACATTATCTCATTAAATGGAGAGGAGGGCTTCCCTGGTGGCGCAGTGGTTGAGAGTCCGCCTGCCGATGCAGAGGACGCGGGTTTGTGCCCCGGTCCGGGAGGATCCCACATGCCGCGGAGCGGCTGGGCCTGTGAGCCATGGCTGCTGAGCCTGCGCGTCCGGAGCCTGTGCTCCGCAACGGGAGAGGCCACAGCAGTGAGAGGCCCACGTACCGCAAAAAAAAAAAAAAAAAAAAAATGGAGAGGAAATGGATATGTAAATAAGATGCAGTATTACCTCATCATAATCCTGTGAGTTTGGTCGCATTTAACAGATGGATATGCCAAGGCTAAGTTAAATGATTTATAATTCAGAATTTATGCTAACCCTTTTATTCCATATGACACTATTTCATGATATACAGTGACTCTCAAAGTTGTTTTTTTCTTCCTATGTCTACTATTTATATAGTTTAGATCTTATTATCTCCAACTTAAATTAGTAGATTGATTTATTTTGTATCACTACATATTTGCTATTTCTTTATACTATTCATTCTGCTCATTGTCATTATTCTCTGTTTTACTACATTTCATCTTAGTTTTTTTTCTGATTATAAAATGGATAAAGAGATTCCCAAATGCCTGAAGATATTTTATTTGTTGTGTTTTGGTATTTATTATTTTGGAAGAAAAATCTGAGGCCCTTTTAAATTTTGGTTTTTGAAGATGTCTTTTTGTTTTCTTAATTGGGTGTTTGTAGAAATTCATCTATGTTTGCACAAGTCTATGTCTAATTATTGAACTGTTTTGGAATACTATGTTTTAAGTTTCTTGTGTCTGTTTAATATTTTTTCTCTCCTTCCAAAATTCTTATAACAAGTAAATTTTAGCTTCTGTCTTTATTTTTATTGTGCTAAAAATATTAATTTGTGAAAAGGGGAAAAAAGAATGAGGCAACATTTTCTGAAAATTAATGAAGTAAAATTTACTTTAAAAAGTTAGAAAAATCACAATACACATAAAATAAATGACATAATAAAGTTTTGAACAGACTTTATGATACAGAAAGCAAGTAGAATAGAGATTTTTAACAAAGTCAAAAGTTGGCTCACTAAAAAGACAAATAAGATCAATAAACTTTTGGCAAGAATAATAAAGACTTAAAATCACCCTAAATTTTAAGAAACAGATACACCTTTGGGGAGTAATTTAAATACTGCATTGGGCTTTACTAGCTAATGTCTATATTCTTTCAATTCTTAATATGGAAACATTTAACAACTGTTTCTGCTCAATAAAATGTAAACATATCATGGGGTCTAGATATAGTCTGCATTTAAAGACATAATTGAGACTAACAATATGGAAGCTAAATTTTATAGAATAAAATTTGCCCCCCCAAAAAGAAAAATTATCTTTAGATTTCTGCTCCTTAGACCTCTTAAGTTTAAAACTGTCTAGAGGAAAATGCATTAGCTTGATTTATTTGGGAGATAAAAAATTTCAGCTCAATAAACCTTTTCTGAGTGTGCCAGTTATAGTGAAATGCTTGAAAGCTCTTTCTCTCAAGTTCCTAAGGAGAGGTCCCTTGTCAAACTTCAAGAAAGATGTGAAGCCCTCAGATTTTTTTCCATATGAGAATTCTATGAGTCAAAAAATGTAAGAACTACAGCAAGAAAAAGATGAAGATGTTGCTCTGTGTGTGTATGTGTGTGCGCGTGTGTGTGTGTGCGTGTGTGTGTATTTATATATGTGTAGAGTATCAGGATAAAACAAAGATTATGCCATGCCATATATTAGTACATGCAAAGGATGATACTGACGTTTGTGAATTCTCAAGTCTAAGGTTTTTTTTTAAAAGTTTAAAAAAGTGTGCATGTGTGGTTACATATATGGTTATTTCTTCTTCTCACCAACTATATGTATATATATCACTAGTTGCTCCTTTCTTCTGTAATGTCTTTGGCATACTTTCTTTTTCTTTTTCATTTTTCTTACTTATTTTGTTTATTCATTAAGGGTTCGATAAAGAGATGTCAAAAGCATACTTCTGTGTGTTAAACAGCATAACTGGACATATAAACAAAGCACAGATAATGGGTTAGACATAACTGGTGGGAAATGGGTCTGGGGGGGACTTGCCATACTTTCTAATGAATTGCATTTAATTAAATTTGGAACTTTCATGGGGAAAGCTTTCTAATAAATCTCTTAATTTTACCTTTGATAGTAGCAAACATAGTCATTCGCATGCTTAATGATATATGAAATTCATCACGATCGCATTCATCACGATATATGAAATTTAGCATTTGCATGCACCATTAAAGAAGAGAGGTGAAAAATGTCTCACAGTTTATGAGCACTGAAGTCACAATTTTCAATTATCCTTCCACTAATGAAATTTGTGGGCTTTAAGCAGTACACTCTTCTGTACTGGGGAGTGGGGGGGAAATCACTTATATGAAGACTCCTGCCTTACAAAAACCACATAACATGTTTATTTTATTGAGATTTTAGTTTTTCTTCTCTACCATCAAAAAATGAAGAACATATTAGATATTAAGTAAGTAGACTGACTTTTGTAAAAGCTGATAGGCACATTGTGTGTGTGTGTGTGTGTGTGAGAGAGACAGACAGAGAGAGATTCAAAGAGAAATGGTTGTAAAATATGTGACCCTTAGCTCATTAAGATTTCAGAGCATGTGATGAATTCAAAATGATATTTCAATGTTATTGAAGAATTATCTCCTTTACTGCTAGCTTTTTTAAAAAGTCAAACCTTTTCACATTGAGTCAGAAATAGCTAGATTCTATGAAGAAGAAAGAAGGAAAAATAAAAGAAGTCTTGAGATGGTATATTCAAGGAATCCTAAAAATATGATGATCCATTATTCCCTTCAGTCGTGAACCATATGTTCCACTTTCCTGTCTAGGGGAGATATAGCACAGATGACATCTGGAAGGCTTTTCCTCCCCTTAATTTTTTAAAAATTCCTGCTTTAAATAAAGCTGAAATATTAGAAGTGATATATCAATAGAAATGTATAAGTATGCTTTGTGACTAGCAGCAGTACTAAAATTTCAATATAAAGCACATTGGTTTTATATTTGATATTCAATTAATTCAGCATAAATGAGATTTGGAGTCTCAAATGTATTAAGGAGAGCTCAACTAAATAAGCTAAAAAAATCGACATCCATTTCTTAAATCAAGATATTTCTCATTTGTAAAAAACAAAATAAAGGCGAACACTCTTTTTAATCCCCCAAATCAGAAGTGAAAGATGACATATAAATTCGGAAACAAAAACATGTTTGATAGCTAAATTTGGCATAAATCTCACTTACTTGTCTAATGAACACAGTTATTTCAATCAGAAAGTGCACTAGATGTCATGACATAACCATGACCCAGATATGTGAGGCTGACTTTCAAATACCACCTGCTGTCCCTAATTAATACACGTCTCTCACCTTAAAATCTGAAAATAAATTTAATATCAGAGGGTGTCATCAGTATTAAGAAATTTAAACATAGCATCATATATAGTATCTGAGGAAAATCTAGTCTAAATGGCATATACCTTAAAAAGTTAGAAAAATCAAATAGTTCTGTATGTTTCGTTTCATCAGAAAGAAATGTCATATATGAGGAAAATCATAGAAGTTGTTACAATAAATCTGCCATACCATAAATTAAGGTTCTTAAAGTTAGCTTCTTCCATAAATAAAAAGATTTTTACGTAGCTAACCAATGCTCTAACGTCAATTTTATAATTAAAGTCAAGTTTAAGACAACTTAGATCCAAAATTTGCTTTAAATACTGTGTTGGAACTTTTTTAACAACAAACTTTAAAAATATCCTGTTTCATATTTAATATGAGTCTTCAACTAGTAAATAAAATAGGCTTCTGCATAGGAGCATATAGCATATTCCACAGCTTCCAAAAGAGCTGTGCTAGTTTGGTAGCCACTAATCTCATGTGGATATTTATATTTCAATTAATTAAAATTACATAAAATTTAAAAATTCAGTCCCTCAGTTCCTCACATTTCATGTACTCCTTACGCACATATGGCTAATGGTTGCTGCATTGGACAGCACAGATTTAGAACATTTCCATGTGGCAGAAAGTTCTATTGGACAAGACTGTAAATCAAGAGTCCTGGAAAGGATTTCAGGGGTAGGCATTCAGAATTTCAAGAAGTGTTAAAAATGGCAGAATTATTTAGCCTGGAAAGAAGAAAGAGACCTGGCCTCATGATGGTCTTGAATGACAGAAAGGATTCAAAGAGAGGCAACCAGCTGTTTTTCATCACATACTGGGTAGAGACAGGAGGAACTGATTTAAAATACAATGGAGGGATTTAGGTTAAACAGAAAAAGTGGGGATTATTAAAAAAGTGAATCACTTATGGAAAGCATCCCCTTCATGACTTTCCATGAGAAAGTCACGTACCTAGTGAAATCTGTGAATATGTATCATTGATAATTAAGCTAAACACTTAGGTCTCTTTTCTAAACTGAGAGAAATGCAGTTATTCAATCAGTCAACCAATTAATCAATATTTATTAGGTGGGTACTGTGTATCAGGCACTGTATTAGAGACAGGATATACAACAGAAACACTGAACTCAATTTACACTGAACACAATTTACCTAATTCCTCCTCTTACAATATCACATTCCAGGAATGAAAGAGATAATAAATGCATAAACAAATAAATAGTTTCAAGTAATAAAAGTGGTAATGAAGAAGATAAAATAGCATAATATTGAGGAAGTGATGGTGGGTAGTACATGAATTGGGGAAGTCAAGGAAGTCCCATAAGAAAAGTTGATATCTGTGTTAAGATTTCTGCAGAGAGAGGAAGCACCCTTGAGAGAATCAGATAATCTTGGGGAGGATTGTTTTAAGTAGAAGACACAGGAAGTGCTAAACCCTCAGACTTCACATATGAAGGGGAAAACAAAAGCCACTGTGTGTGGAGAATAATGAAGAAGGGGAAGAGTGGCTTGAGGTAAGTTTGAGACACATGCAGGGGCCAGTGGGCCGTGATATGGAGTTATATGTTTTTCTGGTCACATGAGAGCCAATGGAGGATTTAATAAGATCTTTCTGTCTCTTCTTTGACAACCGGGATGTGAAGTTATGAGGGGATGAGGGAGGCAAAAAGGGCAGTCAGTGAAAGATATCATGGTTGGACTATAGATTTATCCATAGAAATGTTCATAAATTGTCATATTTAATAATGTTTGGAGGTAGAACATGGTTGGAAGTAGTGTGTAAGAAAAAAAAGAAGTAAAGAAAATTATTCTTAGTGTTTGACTTGAGCAAAGGACAAATGGATGAATAGTGTTAAAACTTACTGAAATAGTGGAGGCTTGGTGAGGGACATATTTGAGCAGTTTCCTGTTGAGTCTAAAATATACTTTAAACAATGAAGTTAATATGTGTAACAGTCATTTGGATATAGGAATCTATGAATCGGGAAAGTTTACTAGAAAAAATAAGTACCAGTATTGAAAATTTGAACATCACTGTCAAACATCTTGATCTAATGACATTATTAGAACACTAAGTCAACAAGTACAAACTATATAAACTTTACATGTGCATGTGAAAGATTCCCTAAGATAAACCATCTGCTCAGCCATAAAATAAATTTAATTCAAAGATTAAAATCTTACAGATTCTGATCTGAAAACAACCATAGGATTAAATTAAACATCAATAAAAATAAAATATCTAGGAAATACGGAAATATTTAGAAATTAAGTAATACACTTGTATGTAAACCATGCATCAAAAAAACCCACCCAAAAGTAGTATTATTTTCACTGAACAATGACGAAAACATAAAACATTATGATTTAGTGGATATAGCTAAAGCATTTCTTAGAAATTTATACTTTTAAATGCCTGTATTGAAGGCAAGAAAGGACTAAATCAATGATCTAAGTTTTTAATTTAAGAAGCCAGGAAAAGAAGAGCAAATTAATCCCAGAGTAAATATAGAAGGTAATAAATAATAAAATAAGAGCAAAAATCAATGAAATAGAAAGCATAAAAACAGTAGACAAAATGTTTAAAAGCCAAAATTTAGTTCTTTTTAAAAATCAATGTTTTCCATAGTTACCTACAGAAAAGGAGAGAAGATACAAATTACCATACTAGGATATAGATTGAAATGAATGAATGAAAAATGTCTTTATTCATAGTTGATAATAATTGTTTCCAAAGAAACTCCTGGGAAATCTATAAAAATAATGCTAGACCTCATAAGAAAAAATATATAAATACTACCACAATTTCTTAAGCCAATCATCTGTTGATGGGCACTTGGATTGTTTCCATGTCTTGGCTATTGTAAGTAGTGTTGCTATGAATATTGGGGTGTATGTATCTTTTCAAATTAGAGTTTTTGTTTTTTCTAGATATATACACAGAAATGGGATTTCTGGATCATATGGTAGCTCTGTTTTTAGTTTTGTATCGAAACTTCATACTGTTTCCCTTAGTGGTGACATCAATTTACATTCTCGCCAACAGTGTAAGAGGGTTCCCTTTTCTCCACACCCTCTCCAGCATTTATTACTTATAGATTTTTTGATGAGAGGCATTCTGACCAATATGAGGTGACACCTCATTGTGGGTTTGATTTGCATTTCTCTAATAATTAGCAATGTTAAGCAACTTTTCATGTGCTTTTTGGCCATCTGTATGTCTTCTTTTGAAAAATGTCCATTTAGATCTTTTGCTCACTTTTTGATTGGGTTATTTTTCTTTTTTATTTATATTAAGCTCTATGAGCTGTTTGTGTATTTTGGATATTAACCCCTTGTTGGTTGCATCACTTGCAAATATTTTCTCCCATTCCATAGGTAGTCTTTTCATTTTGTTGATGATTTCTTTTGCTGTGCAAAAGCTTTTAAGTTTGATTTGATCCCATTTGTTCATTTTTGTTTTATTTCTTTTGCCTTGGGACACTGATCTAAGAAAATATTGCTACAATTTATGTCAGAGAACATTTTGCCTATGTTCTCTCCCAGGAGTTTTATGGTGTCATATCTTATATTTAGGTCTTTAAACCATTTTGAGTTTATTTTTGTATATGATGTGAGGGAGTGTTCTAATTTCATTGACTTACATGTAGCTGTCCAGTTTTCCCAACACCACTCGTTGAAGAGACTGTCTTTTCTCCATTGTGTATTCTTATGTCCTTTGTTGTAGATTAATTGATAACAGGTGTGTGGGTTTATTTCTGGGCTTTCTGTTCTTTTCCAATGATCTAAGTGTTTGTTTCTGTGCCAATACCACACTGTTTTGATTACTGTAGCTTTATAGTATAGTCTGAAGTCTGGAAAGGTTATGCCTCCAGCTTTGTTCTTTTTCCTCAGAATTGTTTTGGCAATTCTGGGCCTTTTGTGGTTCCATACAAATTTTAAGATTATTTGTTCTAGTTCTGTGAAAAACGTCATGGGTATTTTGATAGGGATTGCATTAAATCTGTAGATTGCCTTGGGTAGTATGGCCATTTTAACAATATTAATTCTTCCAATCCAAGAGCATGGGATACCTTTCCATTTCTTTGACTCATCCTCAATTTCCTTTATCAATTTTTCATAGTCTTCAGCATACAGGTCTTTCACCTCCTTGGTCAAGGTTATTCCTAAGTATATTTTTTTTGGCATGATTTTAAACAGGATTTTTTAAAAATTTTCTCTCTCTGATATTTCATTATAAGTATAAAGAAATGCAACAGGTTTCTGTATATTAATCTTGTATCTTGCTACATTGCTAAATTAGTTCAATAGTTCTAATAGTTTTTGTGTGGAGAGTTTCAGGTTCTCTATACACAGTATCATGTCATCTGCAAATAGTGACAGTTTTACCTCTTCTCTTCTAATTTATACACCTTTTATTTCTTTTTCTTGCTTGATTGCTGTGGCTAGGACTTCCAATGCTATGCTGAATAGAAGTGGTGAGAGTGAGCATCTTTGTCCCATTCCTGAATTTAGTGTGAAGGCTTTCAGCTTTTCACTGTTGAATATTATGTTGGCTGTAGGTTTGTCATAAATGGCTTTTATTATGTTGAGACGTGTTCCCTCTATACCAACTTTGGTGAGAGTTTGTATCATGAATGGATGTTGAATTTTGTCAAATGCTTTTTCTGCATCTATTGAGATGATCATGTAGTTTTTGTCTTTCCTTTTGTTTATGGGGTGTATCACATTGGTTGATTTGTGTATGCTGAACCATCCTTGTGACCTTAGAATGAATCCAACTTGATCATTGTGTACGATCCTTTATATGTGTTGCTGGATTCAGTTTGCTAATTTTTTTGAAGATTTTTGCATCTATATTCATCAAACATATTGGCCTGTAGTTTTCTTCCCTTTTTTGTAGTGTCTTTGTCTTGTTTTGATATCAGGGTGATGGTGGCTTCATGGAGTGAATTTGGGAGTGTTTCCTCCTCTTTAATTTTTTGGAATAGTTTGAGCAGGATAGATATATGTTCTTCTTTGCATGTTTGATAGAATTGTGAAGCTGTCCATTCCTGGACTTTTGTTTGAAGGGAATATTTTTTAAATTGTAGATTCTATTTCACTTCTAGTGTTTGGTCTGTTCAAATTGTGTTTCTTCTTGACTACTTTTTGGCAGGCTGTATGTTTCCAGAAACTTGTCCATTTCTTATAGGTCATCCAATTTGTTGGTATATAACTGTTCATAGTATTATTCTAGGATTTTTTAATTGTATTTCTGTGGTATCAGTTGTTATTTCTCCTCTTTCATTATTTATTGATTCTTTTTTTTGTGGAGTCCTCTCTCTTTTCTTCTTGGTTAGCCTGGCTAGTCACTTGGTTACTATATACCTGAGGACAGCTATTCTGTCCTGTGATGGAGATGCTGACACCTGAGCAAGCAGCAACTGAAGATCTCAGTGGGCAAATCCTGAAGAGCCAGGCATTGGTTTTACAGTTGGAACAGGAGTGTTGGTTTTACAGTTGTGGCAGCCAGGAGCAAGTATAAATAGAAGACTGATGATGAAATCTTGGGAAAGAATGGATGAATCAATATTTCATTACTTACTCACATGAAAGTTCATTTCTCTAGCAAACATTTGGTGTTGAATTCTAAGGTCTTACATAAGTCAATCTAATTCTGTCATTTTTAAAAAAGATTCATTTGTAACTTTGAGCAAATTGTTTCCTTTTTAATACTGTTAGCACATGCTTCTGCTATCAGTCTTCTGTATGTATAAATTAATAACTTAGAACCATACAAATGAAGTTGACTATAAATTTAAACAGATGTGGTCTAGATTTAAATGATGACCTGTTCAGTGATGATCTTTGAAAGTTTTCTATAAAACTCTACAACATATCTTAATAATTATGTTTTGCTTGTTCTTATAGTTGCATAAAAGAAATGCATTGAATCATTTATTTTTCACAAATACATTAGAAAATATCATTAGAAATATATTTCACTCATTTAGCATTTATTCAGCTCACAAACATTTGCTGAGTATTATATGTCAGGCACTGTGCAAAGTGCTGAAATAATCAGAAGCTAGTAGAACCTAGTAGAGATTTGTTATTCGATGAAAGCTATGTTATGCTCAAAACAATTTAGAATAGTGAAAATTCAAATAAATATAATGCATCATTGTGTAGTTATAAGCCTTTCTGGTTTACTTATGGTCTGTTTATTTCGTCTCCAGAACTTCAGGGCTCCTGTTAATCCTTAGGTAGTCAGTGCAGAAATAATCAAAATACCATCTTTAAACTGATCAAGAAACTGGAGCTTAATAATGGACAGAACACATTCTGTCAAGGAATGTTGCAGTCATTTTTCAATGAATAATTTAATTTCTGCATTTTGTAGGGAAGACAGGGAGTGAAACTCGCTATAAGCAAGTCCCTTATATGCTCTAAAATTGACCTAGTAATTTAGCATAATTATGTAATGTAATCTTCACAACAATTCCAGATACTTTATCCCTGTTTTCACAGGAAACTGAGATTTAAGCATATTGAAGTTTGTCAGATTTTATCTAGCTACTGCAAAGCCTTGTCTATCTCCTCTAGGAGACCGTGTACTTTTCATTTTATCACATTCAGAATCATTCTGAAGACAATGTTAGAATGATTCAAACAGAAAGGATTACAGCATCTTAAGGTATATATATATATATATATATATATATATATATATATATATATATATATATAATTTTTGTTTTTGTTTTGTTTTGTTTTTTTGCGGTACGCGGGCCTCTTACTGTTGTAGCCTCTCCCATTGCGGAGCACAGGCTCCGGACGCGCAGGCTCAGTGGCCATGGCTCACGTGCTCAGCCACTCCGCGGAATGTGGGATCTTCCCGGACCGGGGCACAAACCCGTGTCCCCTGCATCGGCAGGCGGACTCTCAACCACTGCGCCACCAGCGAAGCCCCTTAAGGTATATTTTGCGTTAGAATTTGTAAAGTGTTTTCATCTATACATATTATGTGATCCTTAAAATAACTCTTGTTCTTGATATTCACATTGATAAAAGTGTTTTGTAAAAAAAATGATGCACTAGAAGGCATTGAGAAGGCATTTGATGCCTTCTCAATGGAAGTGAGTGTAATGTAATTAGGTTTATTTTGAGGCAGAAAAATAAAACTAGGCCTAAGAGCTTAGTTAAAGAAACATCATCGTCCTACACTCTCCAAATATTTCAGTGAGATATTCTGGACTACCTGGTTATTTTCTAGAACTAAAGACAACAACATATTACTCACATAGTTTTCAGGTATACCATATTTTACCTACCTCCATCTCAGTTAATTACAGTATTGATTGGGGGGTGGCTCTAATGAGAGACATGTGTTGAAAATCATGAATATTACAGTGATCCATGACCTTATTTCTTAACATGTAGACTAAGTCATCCTAAGGGTAAAATATTCCAGTTTCAAGTGTAGGGCCCCTTATTAATATTGAATACAAAAACTTTCTATTCTGAAATAATTTTAAACTCTTCATGGAAGTTGAAAAATAGTACAGACTTCCATGTACACTTCACCAATCTTTCCTCAATGATAACATCTTATATGATCATAATACAATAATCAGAATTGGGAGATTGGTACAATACTATTAACTAAATGACAGACTATATTCATATTTTAACTCTTTAGTCTTTAATTTTATTTATATTAATTTATTCTTCCATTTAATTATTTATTGATGCTTCCTTAGGAGAAGTTTTAACATGTTTCTGTGTAGTTGTCAATAGGTGTCAATCTTTATGTTTATAGTCACAAATTAGGAGTGGAATAGAAGACTTTTTTCTGGGGAGTAAAAGAAAATTCTATGAGTTATTCCATGGGAAGAAAAAAAAGACATCCTATCTTCCTTTTTGTGAACATATCTAATACAGAAACTGCCATTTTTAGGCTGGCTCACTCTAGTCAAAAGAATAGAAAGAAGAATAAAATTACAATCCACACTGAATAGAATCTAGTTTACAAAACAATAAAATATATTAAAATATAAAATATATCCTCATTTAAAAAATCATCAGAAGACAAGCAAGAATTCCTTATGGAAACTGAAATACATAAAAGCTGCTGATAGAGGCGCTGCTCAGATTAGTCAATGAGGCCCGGTTATTCATTTATTTTAAGAGAACTTCACGATGTGCTTTTGGGAAGGCCAGCTTCTCTTGGCTGTTCTCTGGTTGGAACACCTGGGGCAAAAAACTCTTAACTGGTGCCAGGAGTTTATATTATTGCAATTTAAATGTCCAGAATTAACTGTAAAATCACCAATAATATCATAATTTGCTTTTAAAATCCCCATTCCTGAACTTTAAACTTTCATTCGATTATGTTGTTGATCATTTCTCTTTTGTAGTTTTCAAAATTGAAAACTATTTAACCTGCAATATTGGAAGTATGCTATTATAAAACAATCATTCAGATTGAAGCTATTCAGTTCACATCAGTATAATCAATAAATGGCAGAACTTTCTGTATATTAAACATTTTTGTATATTTCCTGATTTGGGTACATAGCCAAACATGGTTTAATTCTGGAAAGATAAGGTCTGAATTTTGTCAAAAATCAATATTTTGACATTACAGGCCTTGAACCAAGCAATGATAATTTTCAGTAGAAAACCATTTAAATATATTAGAAGTGTTGAGGTTAGCTCTATACAACTGGTTTGTTCATTGAAAAAATCTGAATTAATTTCCAATTTGATTTAGTCAGCATTATTTAAAATTTTATCCCAACTTGGAGAAGGCTATTTATGTTTCTAAACTAGAGAAAAATAACCCTTTAAAGTACATACTACATAACGGAAATTATTCTAAGCATTTTACATAAACAACTCAATCATTCTAAAATAATCTAAGTAGGTATTATTATATTTTCTTCATTTTTTCAGATGACTAAACTAAGGCAAAAAGGGATTGAAGAGAAGATTCCTCACATTGCTTGGAAGATTGGATTGGGTGAATCTGTAATCTCTTTCAGCTCTAAGATTCTGCAGTGTTACTAAAAGATATGTCTTAACAACAATGAAGAAAGAAGGATGGGAGGAATACTAAGTATCACCATACACTTATCCTGTTAGAAACAGGTAATCAATTACACTTGCCAATTTACTCACAAGAATTTGAAATTAGCTCTGTTCTCACTTTTTGGGAATGAGATTTTTAGTAAAGTAGTCTCTAACATCTACAATTAAGGCATAGGGATCTGGCCTCAAACTATTTCTCATAAATAATAATTCAAAAAATATTAAGAGTATAGAGTAGAAAGAGTGAAGTTAGAATGTCCATACTTCCCAAAGTCATCTATAGACTCAACACAATCCCTATCAAAATCTCAATGGCATTTTTCACAGATATGAAAAAAAAATAAAATTCATATGAAACCACAAAAGACCTCAAATGGCCAAAGCAATCCTGAGAAAGAACAAAGCTGGATGCATCACACTTCCTAATTTCAAACTACACTACAAAGCTATAGTAATCAAAACAGCATTGTACTAGCATTAAAAATAGACACATAGATCAACAGAATAGAATCAAGGGTCAAGAAAGAAACCCTCACATATGTAGTCAACTAATATTTGACAAGAGAATCAAGAATATGCCATGGGGAAGAGGTAGTCTCCTCAATAAATGTGATGGGAAAATTGGATAATCATAGGGAGAAAAATGAAATTGGACCCCTATCTTATATCACTCACAAAAATTAATTTGAAATGAATTAAAGACTTAAACATAAGACTTAAAACTCCTACAGGAAAACATAGGGAAAACTTTTGACATTGATCTTGATAATGATTTTTTGGATATGACATCAAAAGAAAAAGCAAAAATCAGTAAGTTGGACTATATCAAACTAAAATGCTTCTGCACAGCAAAAGAAACAATCAACAATATTAAGAAGCAACCTATGGAATGTTAGAAAATATTTGCAAACCATATATCTGATAAGGGGTTAATATTCAAAATATATAAAGTACTTATATAGCTCAATAACAAATAAGCAAACAATCTGATTAAAAAATGGATGGTGGAATTAGACATTTTTCCAAAGAAGACATACAAATGGCAACAGGATACATGAAAAGGTGCTCAGATGCTCAACATTACTAATTATCAGGGAAATACAAATTATAACCACAAGGAGATCTCACATCACACCTGTCGGAATGGCTGTCATCAAGATGACAAGAGGTAACAAGTGTTGGTGAGGATATGGAGAAAGGGGAATGCTTGTGCATAGTGAATTGGTACAGCCACAATGGAGAATAGTATGGAGGTTTCTCAAAAACTTGAAAATAGAATTACCATATGATCTAGCAATCCCACTTCTGGGTATATACCTAAATGAAATGAAAACAGGATCTTAAAGAGATATCTGCATTCCCATGTTCCTTGCAGTACTATTTATAATAGTTAAGATAAGCAAACAACCTAACAGTCTGTCAATAGATGAATGGATAAAGAAGATATGGTATGTATATACAATAGAATATCATTCAGCCAGAAGGAAGAAGAAAATCCTGCCATTTGAGATAAATGGATGGATTGAAGGTATTAAGCTACGTGAAATAAGTTAGAGAAAGGCAAATATTGTATGATCTCACTTATATGTGGAATCCAAAAGAGCCAGACTCATAGAAATAGAGTAGAATTGTGGCAACATGGAGCTAGAGATAGGAAAAATGTGGAAAGGTTGGTCCAAGTGTACAAACTTCCAGTTAGAAGATGAGTAAGTTCTGGGAATCTAATATACAGCATTGGGAATATAGTTAACAACACCATACAATATACTTGAAAGTTGCTAAGAGAGTAGATCTTAAGTGTTCTCACCTCAAAATGAAATCGAATTATGTGACACTGTGGAGGTGTTAGCTAAAGCTCTGATGGTAATCATATTGGACTATATAAATGTATCAGATCAACAGGTTGTACACCTTAAACTTACACAATGTTATATGTCAATTATATCTCAATAAAATGACTGAAAAAAGAAAATACACATGTTATAAATACTAGATTGCTTTTTAACTATACTGAAAATACTTAAATGAACATTTGTTAAATTAATGTCCATATGAAATAAATTACAATTTAAATAGCTCATAAAAAAAGAATCAAAACAACAGAACTGGGTATCATCCCAACTCTGTTCTGCAAATATTAATAATTCACTTATCACTCAGCTTTGATTTCCTCCTTTATAAAATATAAATAATGATACAAATCTCATAGGACTGTTCTGAGGATGAAAATTAAATAAATGTAAAAAACATGCCTGACAATTAGTAGAGAATGCAATTCCTAATCATTATTACTTGTTAAAAGAATGTCATTATAATGGAAACACGTTAGTGTTGGATTAAGAAGATTTACAAGCAACTGCATAGCACAGGGAGATCAGCTCGCTGCTTTGTGACCACCTAGAGGGGTGGGATAGGGAGAGTGGGAGGGAGGGAGACGCAAGAGGGAAGAGATATGGGGATATATGTATATCTATAACTGATTCACTTTGTTATACAGCAGAAACTAATGCACCACTGTAAAGCAATTGTACTCCAATAAAGATGTTAAAAAAAAAAAAGACTTACAAATTCACATGTTTAGAGAGGAACCACTTGCCCAAAGTAACATGAAAAATGAATAAAACTTGTTCCCCTGAGTTTCAACTTATGATTTCAACTGTGAGACCTCAAAATTTTGGTATTTCTGTTGTGTTTTAAGGTGCTTTATTGTATTTATTCCCATTTCTCAACAAGCTTTAGAGTTCGTCTGGAACAAAACACACACATTTCTAATCATACTAGCAGATTAAAATTGGCATTTAATCACCATAAAACTGGATATATTTTTTGAATTCAGCTTTAAATCCAGAAACTTAGAGAAGTGGAGGGCATTCTATGTTTTGTAATATGTTCTTCACACATTCTTCCCTCTTATGATTGACTCTGTATTATTCTTTTTAGATCTTAAATATTTTAACTTGGTTCATGATTTATTTTTTTAATGAAATATTATGGAGAGAGGTACATTTTAAGAAAATGATGTCTTGTTTATGGAAGGGCATTCTATATAGGAAAAACTGAGGCGATCTTGCACGAAGAAATACCCCATGGAAACTTTACCATGTGTGTTATAATTGATAGAATTTTCTAAAATATTTCTTTTTTTAATTTAGGGAAAGTTTTAATCTAGTAGACTCTATAAATCAGCTTGAAGAGAATTTATCTCCAAGTTGCATGAAAAATAAAAAGACTGCATGCTGTGTCCTACATAATACTCAATATTCTAATAAGTAGTTTCAAAGCAGTAGTTCAAAACTGGATTTTAGGCAAAAAGAGCTTCATGTCAGGGTGCTGTCAATGCCTTTGGGATTTTAAGAAAAAAGTTCTTAGGTTGGCTGCATAATATTTTCTATTTTATTTTTTCTCTTTCGTCCAAAAGAATTTCCTTAATGTGTCCTTTTTCAGTCCATTGACATTTCTAATTTCAATCTTGAAGTTCATTTATTCTCTTTTCATTTTTTTCCCAGTCATTACCATGTTGGGGATGCATGCAGTGCATAGCTCTAGAATACAAAACTTGAATGAATTCTTATAAAAGCCAACATTTTTATTTCTATGTTAGAGAAGAAGAGATGGTCATAAATAATTTTGACTGAACTTGATTGAACTTGATTGCTGGATAAACCAGTGAGAGGATGAAAATAAAAATCCAAACAGTATTTTCAAGACAGTGTTGTTGGATAGACTGATTGCTTAAGTAGGAAGCTGTATGCAGGAATTTTACAAAGACAATACAAACTCAGAAGAAGGTGCAACTGGGAAACACATGGGACTGTAAGTTTAGTGAAACAAGTTTTATTCCTGGTTACACTACTTGTGACCTTAGCCAAGCCACTTAATTATCCTGGGTTTGTATTATGCCATATATGAAAGGATGGAGTTGGATTCATAGAACTTTAAAAACATTTACAACACTAAAATTTATAATACTCTGGTTTAATGCCTCAGTAATAGAAATTTAAATCATGTAGTGTTTTTGCACATGAAAGGAAAGAAAGGAAATTGAATGAGGACTTTTGCTATATATTGCTTCATTTGTTTTATCCTCATTTTCAGATAGGGAATATTTAGAAAAGAACATCTTGTAACTTGTTCAGGATCACACAACTAGTAAATTGAGGGACTGCGATGCAAAGTCAGGAATTGCTTCCCAACACCAATCTCCTTCCATTATACAGCAGTTACTCTCAAAAGTCAATGACTGTGCTTGTTTACCAAAAGAAACTCAAATTTGCTTCAATGCTTTCACCTATGTTACAGGGGTGTGTTTGAGTAGTCAGGAGTTAAAAGTCTTTAGCTCCTCTTTGCATATTACGTTTCTTAAAGATTAAGAAAGTATATGGTTATTAATTAATAAATTTAAATTGTCTTAAATGGTTTAAACTAGGCTGGCATTAAGACTTTGACTACACATTTCACTTAGAATAACTATCTTTACCTTTTGAAGACAGTTTAAGAATAGAAATTGCTTACAAGTCTTGTTATAGTGGAGTTGCACAGCAGAATTTCCTAGTATTATTTGATAACAAGTTCAGATAATATGGAAAATTCAATAACTAGGTCTGCTTTATAGTAATACAAAGTTTTTTCAAATTTTGGCAAATTATATATTTGATTCGAGCCTGAAAAAGTAGATATAGATTAAATATAGGGTATAAGGAGAATATTATTTTCTTATATTTTGTTCTCAGATAAAAAGGAATTTATTATAATTCTAGATGTGAGGTTTTTACATCATACAAGGGAAGACTCCTTCAGAAATGTTTCTGATTAAGGTTACTTTATTTACATTGTCTCCTTCTTTGTTTCTGTACTTGAATCTTGTTAGGAAATTCCTTTGGGGCATGCCTCATGTCCTGAGGCATTTAACATTCCTAACCTATTTTCTTAGAACTTGCTTTTCATTTCCTGTGCTGAGCAAGCCAGTGAATTTGACCTTTGATATATAAAGAATGTACTTCAAGAAAGATCGAGCAAGGGAAATTATGGTGCCTTGTCATCTTTTATACATTGAAAAAAGATTTTTAGAAACATTGTGAGCATGCATACAATTGAACAAAATATATATTTAGGTTCATAGCACATCTTCTTCCCAGCAGATTTATTTATGGATAGATTACAGTCAATGCCTTATGTAATTTTTAGATTACTACAAAGATAAATAGCATGATTTTTCATTCTTATTGTTTTTATATATTCTTCTGGTCATCTTAATTATTATTCAGAAGATAAGAATAATTAAACAAGTAACTTTGTTGCTATGTACTTCTAATATATTTAGTTTATTCCTCAGGCTGAATATAGAAGCATTCCATGTATGCATTTAAATCTCCTAATTGAAAATAACTTCAAGTTGTAAGGCCAACTGGCCCGAGGCAGGGGAACACAATCAGATTCACAGGTTGCATCAGAACGAAATTCTCCGGACCACCCAGTTCCAGGAACTGACCTGGGGACTTTGAACACAGCCCAGCCTTCCCGCCTTTCGAGGGGCGGGGCTCACGGTCCCCCAGGATACCCAAAAAGACCACCAAATAAGGAATACCCTGCGCCCTCCCAGATTCACCACACCCCTTTCCCTTCTTCCCCTATAAAATCTTGCCCAACCCTCGCCCGGGTGCGACTTCTCTGGCCCCTTTCTCTCGAACCAGTGGACCTCGCCCGGGAGCGCTCCCTAATAAAGCTCACTTGAAGCTTTCCTCTGTTTCGTGGTGCCGTTTGTTAAGATCCGACCTTACACAAGTCATTTTTGATAATAAATATGTTTTGTTCATTTGAAATATCCTAAGAAAGCATCCATTCGATATACCCAAATATAACAAAATTTCTGCTCACTTATCTTTGCCTCATATATTCAATATAAACAACCAAAAAACTGAAGGAAAGCATACTTAAGTAGCAACATTTACTAGTTTTATTTTACTGTATAAGAGTAACATTCAAATTTTTCATTTGCATTTGGTACAAAATTACTCACTTTACTTGGATTGCACTTGGTACTCATTCTAAAGTAGAACTTGTAAAAACTGCTTTTACAAATAAAGACTTTAATATTTCATTCATTCACCACATTTATTGTGCAGTTATTAATGCTGAACATTATGCTAGATGTTGGAGACACAATATGAATAAGACGTGGCATGGTCCTGTCCTCAAGACAATATATAAGTAAAAAGGCAGTTAATTGAGACCGATGATTTCTGTGATGGGAGTAAGCACAGAAGGCTATAGGAGCACATAGGAGGAACATCAATCTCATTTGGAAGTAACAGAGGAGGCAAAGGGGAGGACATAGTATTTTAGCTAAGACCTGGAGGTTGAGAAAGAATTAGTCAGTTAAAGAGGAATTATATTGGGTGGAAAGAGCACTCTAAGACTTTAAGAGTTTCTTCAGTTATACATCAATTTCTTATTCAGACCTCAGTTGATAAATGTCAATCTGGAATGTACCTTGGAGAGCGTAGTCAACACCTCATTTTATGGTTGAGACTCAGTCTTGACATGACTTACCTCAAATGATAGAATAAATTAACTGCATAATCAGAACGTTGACCCAAGGCTCTTGTGACCATCTATTCCCCTGAAGTTTCCCAGTAAATCCCTACTGCATGACTCCTCCACCAATTCCTATAGAAACCTTAAGCAACTTACATGTTGAAAAAGCATACTAAAACTTTATTTAAAATATATGTTTAAAGCAGTAATTTAAAAATACTTGGCCCTAGTTAGTTTTCTAGGTTGCTGGAAAAAATAATAATTAACTGATTTTGTGAATTATTTTCCCCATCTTAATAGCTAGACTTCACTGAACAAGCCAAATGATTATGTGATGATCAGCCAATATTATTGCCATTTTACAATACAAAATGCTCAATTATTCACAGTTTAATTCGCACATGTTATAATGACAGCCGTGAAATAAAAATCATTTTGAAAAATAAAGGTAGACACAGGATATGTATTGGTTTAAGTGCTTAAATTAAATTTCAGTAGGGAACATATATGGAGGGGACCAGGCTGAGGAAATGAGAGTAATAAGCAATGGCTGTCTGAAAATGTAAAAACTGTCTTAATATATTTTGAAGAGTTGTCTAGTTTGGGAATCAGGTTTGTTCTTTCTACAGAAGACAATATAAGACTATGATTTTTGTTTATTTGTAATATTTTAGAATACTATAGGGCATTTTTTATTGGTCTCAAAACCACTGCTGAGAAAAAGGCTTTTATTACTAATAAGATTGTTGAGGTCACAGGGGAAAAATCATAACTGATAGTTGAGCCATTCTATTAGAAGACAATTACCTTTGCCACATGTCTATTTTACTATACAGACAGTCAGATTAAGTAAGATGTCAACAGGTGGTTGGTTATGCTGACCCTACAAATCAAAGGTACAAGAGACATAGTCAGGATATTACACTATAGAATTTCCCTAAGGAACATAAGTCTGTATAACTGAACACCAAGTATTAAATCAATGGAAAAGCTACCAGATCCAAGTGGAGACCAAAGAATCATTGAATTATCCATGAAAGCAGTCTGGAGAACCATTTATCAATTTTAATAGAATAAAGCAATATGGCATCTATCATCCAATAGAAAAAAAGTATTATAAGTTCATTAGCCTTCTAATTATCCTACCACCCACTTAGAATTTTTGGCTGACTTTAAGATTGATCTGCATATGTTTCTTCAGGGACTGCTATTTATCTTTTCAAGTGTCTTATTTTCTTTCACTTTCATATTGAGTAGAACTGTGAAACAGTAAAAATTTGCTACAATGGCTAAAAAACGAGATTGATAGAGACCATTGGGATACATTTTGGTGTATAAAGGCTCTTATCAAGAAAATTTCATTCTTTAAGAAATGACTATGTGTATTCCAACATAAGAACTTTAAAGAGATCTTAACTTGATATTTGGTGTTCCAGGATCCCATGCACTTTAGCATCTGTCCCAGAGTTTTTATTTTTCAATGAAATATTATTATTAGTTGTTGTATTAAGATAAGACAGGATGTGTTGTATAGATCAACAATACGTATCTGCAGCTTTGGTCATGGTCTGAGTTAGTGGCATGAGATACATGTACAGTGAACAGTTTTTATTTTAACTAGGTAAACCTGAAAGATGACCAGAGAAACTTTTCTAAGTTAGGGAAAAGTGAAGTAGCTAACATCTCCTTTTTAAGAACAGTGTTTAGGGTGCAAGCTGATAAATGAAGTGCTCTCAAAATTAAGCAGCCAGATAAAACTAATTCCTTCCAGTCTAGGTAGGATTAGGAATCCTTGACTCCATTGCCCCTGCTGTATACAAACCAGTTTAGCTGTGGCTTCTGTTGTACCCTATGAGATTCACTAAGTCACTTGGTCACTAGTCAGTGAAGCCAATGGGAAATGCGGGAAAACTATACTTTTGAATTGTATATTGAATATATGTAGAGGTTAGAGGTTGAGCAGTCCTGTCCTACAGTCTATAGAGAAAAAGCTTGATGCCCTTGCTGCAGTGATTTTCTCAATTTTTCTTAATTTACAAATACTTATTCATTTTTGGTTTGGCAACACTCATATCTTTATTTTACAGTAAACTCTTTTGGCAACAATGAATGTGAAGCAAACAAAAGTCAATGTGTAGTGAAATGTCTACTGCATTTTAATTTTCCAGAAAGTTGATAATAAAAATGTAACTTTCACAAAATGTTTGCTGATGTTGACCAATTACTATGGGACCCACAGTGATATTGCTGAACATATGAAGACCAGAAACTGCTGCAAAGCCTCAGCATTCTACTTCAAAAGTTAGGAGTTATTTTAAAAACCCAGACAACTTCAGCAAGTATGTTTACAATTTATTTTGTGAAGGTTGATTTTGAATTTAGGTCAAATTTCTTGCTTTCAATTCCAAGTTTTCTTGTGCACATATGGAAACTGAAGCAATAGCTGTTATTATGTTAGTTCCAGTAACAGAATTTCACAAACACTCAAAAAATATAATTTTTATGTGTCATCAGATACTTCAAACAGAATGTCAAAAAAATTAATTCTGATAAATGTGATATTGTTTCACACAATTCATGTAATCTAAGTAAAGTTTTAGGGTATTCATTAGTTCAAAGGTAAAATATGACATTATTTTGAATGCTAACATAAACTCAATTAATGCTCGAAATCAAAAATGATTTTTTTCTTTTTGAGGTGACAGTGTGGATACAATTTTGGGTGGAGTACATTGTAAAGCAAAACCAGGTTCTTATTAATTAAGAAAAATCTAAAAATTAGGAATGCAGTTAAAATTGATGTTGATGAACACCTAATTTGTAATTGTGTAGAAACTATCTGTAATATACCAATCCAAAAAGAAGTTGAAGTGACAAAATATACAACAATTTTTATCTATACAGAGTGAAAGTAACTTTGTTGAAGTGAAATTGATGTTGAACACAAAAGAATACTTCAGCTTTATGTTGTATGCTTTCTGACTTAAATTCCTTTCATCAATTTGGTTTTAAACATATATGAGCTTTTGAAATTGACTTTGTAAATCAACCTACATGTACTGCAATAATTTTTAATTTTCTTGGTATATCAGGCCTCTACATTGTGTATAAAAGTTCTTTGAAATCTTTAATCAAAATATTTAACAAATAGAGCACCAAATAACTTTGGCTTTTAAAGCTTTTATTCAATCAAAACTTTATTTAAAATAAAACAGGCAAACATTAAAATGTATATCCAAAATATCAAGGGAGAAACTGAACAAATTAGATGATGAGAGCTTACATGGTGCTTAAGATTTAATTTCAGAATTGTACTTTAGAATAGTTCCACTTGTACAAGTCTCTTTTGATTGCATTCCTATTTTTAATTTGATAAATTTATATACTGTAAAGGGAGGAACTGAAATTAAGAAGTCTTACAATTTCACAGCACCTAAATTTGGCAAACTAATTAAAATAAACATAATAGAGATATTATCTGATGAACTTTATCTTGCAAAATTATTTGTCTAAGAAAGGCACTCAGTGAGTCAAAAATACAGTACCTATGAAAACTCATGAGCTAGAATGTTCACCCATTCAATTGAAAAGAAAACAATTAAGAATTGAAAAGAACTTTCATTTCACAGAATTTGTTCTGATATTGCTAGTTATCTCAGCACCTATAGAGGAAGTAATTTTGTCAATTAAAATATTATAATCATCAGAAAGGAGTCAATTGAAGATGCCAATTTTGTTTAGGATGTCAACCAGTCCTAGTTTAGATGATCTGGTCATCCTACTCTGAACAGGCTAGACATTTAGAAGTCTGGAGCCCTTCAGTTTTTCCACAGGCAATAATGCATATTACACTGGTGGGTGTTTCAGTGGGAAGCATTAATAACCCTATACTGCCTTTTTCATGTTGAAGTACTTTTTATTATGCACATATAGAAAAATGCACAAATTATAAGTGTAGCTATGTGAATTTTTACAAAGTGGACAGATCTATGTAACCCAGATTATAAACAAAACATAAGCAACAACCTGGAAGCCCTCTCCTGTCCCCTGTCAGCTACTACATTCTTACCCTCAGGGTAACGGGTAACCTCTGGTGTAACTTCTAAGAACACAGATTTTCTAAATGCATGTTATCATGTGCAGGTTTCTGAGCTTTATATAAATCACACATGCTTTTTGCAACCTATTTATTTCATTAAATCTTATTTTCATGAGATTTATTCACATTGTTTTGAGTATTAGTAGTTTTTAATATTCTCAATCCTGTATGTATTCCATTATAAAAATAAACTACAATTCACTTATCTATACTACTCTTTTTTAAATTGTTGTAAATTTCAAAACTCCATTTTTTGGTTTTTGTTTGTTTTGCATATATATGTTTTTTGGAGTATAATTGCTTTACAATGACATGTTAGTCTCTGCTGTACAATGAAGTGAATCAGCTATATGTATACCTATAACCCCTCCTTCTTGGACCTCCCTCCCAACCCCACATCCCACTGGTTTACGTCATCACAGAATACTGAGCTGAGCTTCCTGTGCTTTATAGCATGTTCCCACTAGCTAGCTATTTTACACACAGTAGTGTATATATGTCAATCCTGATCCCCCAATTTGTCCCACCCTCCCCTTCCCCACCCCCATGTCCACATGTCCATTCTCTACATCTACATCTCTATTCCTGCCCTGCAAATAGGTTCATGTGTACCATTTTTCTAGATTCCACATATATGTGTTAATATATGATATTTGCTTCTCTCTTTCTGGCTTACTTCACTCTGTATGACAGATTCTAGGTCCATCTACATCTCTGCAAATGACCCAGTTTCGTTCCTTTTTATGGCTGAGTAATATTACATTGTATACACTTACCACTTCTTCTTTATCCATTCATCTGTTGTTGGACATTTAGGTTGTTTCCATGTCCTGGCTATTGTAAATAGTGCTGCAGTGAACACGGTGGTACATGTGTCCTTTTGAATTATGGTTTTCTCAGGGTATATGTTCAGTAGTGGGATTGCTGGGTCATATGGTAGTTCTATTTTAGTTTTTTAAGGAACCTCCATACTGCTCTCCACAGTGGCTGTATCAATTTACATTCTCACCAACAGTGCAAGAGGGTTCCCTGTTCTTCACACCCTCTCCAGCATTTATTGTTTGTAGATTTTTTGATGATGGCCATTCTGACTGGTGTGAGGTGATACCTCACTGTAGTTTTGATTTGCATTTCTCTAATAATTAGTGATGTTGAGCATCTTTTCATGTGCCTCTTAGCCATCTGTATGTCTTCTTCGGTGAAATGTCTATTTAGGTCTTCCATCCATTTTTTAATTGGGTTGTTTGTTTTTTTGATATTGAGCTCCATGAGCTGTTTGTATATTTTGGAGATTAATCCTTTGCCTATTGCTTCATTTGCAAATATTTTCTCCCAGTCTGAGGGTGGTCTTTTCGCCTTGTTTATAGTTTCCTTTGCTGTGCAAAAGATTTTAAGTTTAATTTAGTGCCCATTTGTTTCTTTTTCTTTTCATTACTCTAGGAGGTGGGTCAAAAAAGATCTTGCTGTGGTTTATGTTAAAGTATGTGTTTCCTACGTTTTCCTCTAAGAGTTTTATAGTGTCTGGTCTTACATTTAGGTCTTTAATCCATTCTGAGTTTATTTTTGTGTATGGTGTTAGGTAGTGTTCTAACTTCATTCTTTTACATGTAGCTGTCCAGTTTTCCCAGGAACACTTATTGAAGATGCTGTCTTTTCTCCATTGTATGTGCTTGCCTCCTTTGTCATAAATTTGGTGACCATATGTGCATGGGTTTATCTCTGGGCTTTCTACCCTGTTCCATTGATCTATATTTCTGTTTTTATGTTATTAACATACTGTCTTGATTACTGTAGCTTTGTACTGTAGTCTGAAGTTGGGGAGCCTGATTCCTCCAGCTCCGTTTTTCTTTCTCAAGATTTCTTTGGCTATTCAGGGTCTTTTGCATTTCTATACAAATTGTAAAGTTTTTTGTTCTAATTCTATGAAGAATGCCATTGGTAATTTGATAGGGATTGCACTGAATCTGTAGATTGCTTTGGGTAGTATAGCCATTTTCACAATGTTGATTCTTCTAATCCAAGAACATGGTATATCTTTCCACATGTTTGTGTCATCTTTGATTTCTTTCATCAGTGTTTTATAGTTTTCTGAGTACAGGTTTTTGCCTCCTTCGGTAGGTTTATTCATAGGTATTTTATTCTTTTTATTGCAATGGTAAATGGGATTGTTTCCTTAATCTCTCTTTCTAATCTTTTGTTATTAGTGTATAGGAATGCAAGAGATTTCTGTGCATTAATTTTGTATCCTGCAACCTTACCAAATTCATTGATTAGTTCTAATAGTTTTCTGGTGGCATCTTTAGGATTTTCTATGTATAGCATCATGTCATCTGCAAACGGTGATAGTTTTACTTCTTTATTTCCAATTTGTATTCCTTTTATTTCTTTTCCTTCTCTGATTGCCGTGGCTAGGACTTCCAACACTATGTTGAATAAAAACAGAAAGTGTGGACATCCTTGTCTTGTTCCTGATCTTAGTGGAAATGCTTTCAGTTTTCACCATTGAGAATGATGTTTGCTGAGGGTTTGTCATATATGCCCCTTATTATGTTGAGGTAGGTTCCCTCTATGTCCATTTTCTGGAGAGCTTTTATCATAAATGGGTGTTGAATTTTGTCCAAAGCCTTTTCTGCATCTATTGAGATAATCATATGTTTCTTATTCCTTAATCTGTTAATATGGTGTACCACATTGATTGATTTGCATATATTGAAGAATCCTTGCATTCCTGGGATAAATCCCACTTGATCATGGTGTATAATCCTTTTAATGTGTTGTTGGATTCTGTTTCCTATTTTTTTGTTGAGAAGTTTTACATCTATGTTCATCAGTGATATTGGTCTATAATTTTCTTTTCTTGTGATATCTTTATCTAGTTTTGGTATCAGAGTGATGGTGCCCTCATAGAATGAATTTGGGAGCATTCCTCCCTCTGCAATTTTTTGGAAGTTTGAGAAGGATAAGTGTTAGCTCTTCTCTAAATGTTTGATAGAATTTGCCCGTGAAGCCATCTGGTCCTGGACTTTTGCTTTTTGGAAGATTTTCAGTTACAGTTTCAATTTCATTACTTGTGATATGTCTGCTTATATTTTCTAATTCGTCCTGGTTCAATCTTGGAAAATTGTACCTTTCCAAGAATTTGTCCATTTCTTTGAGGTTGTCCATTTTATTGGCATATAGTTGTTTGCAGTAGTCTCTTATAATCCTTTGTATTTCTGCAGTGTCAGTTGTGACTTCTCCTTTTTCATTTGTAATTTTATTGATTTACATCCTCTCCTTTTTTTTCTTGATGAGTCTGGCTAAATGCATTAAATGCCCCAACCAAAAGACACAGACTGGCTGAATGGATATAAAAACAAGACCCATATATATGCTGTCTGCAAGAGACCCACTTCAGACCTAGGGATACATACAGACTGAAAGTGAGGGGATGGAAAAAGATATTCCATGCAAATGGAAATCGAAAGAAAGCTGGAGTAGCAATACTCGTACCAGATAAAATAGACTTTAAAATAAAGACTGTTACAAGAGATAAGGAAGGACACTACATAATGATCAAGGTATCAATCCAAGAAGATGATGTAACAATTATAAATATTTGTGCACTCAACATAGGAGCACCTCAATACATAAGGCAAATGCTAACAACCATAAAAGGGGAAATTGACAGCAACACAATAATAGTAGGGGACTTTAACACCCCACTTACACCAATGGACAGATCATCCAAACAGAAAATAAATAAGGAAACATAAGCTTTAAATGACACAATAGACCAGATAGATTTAATTGATATTATAGGAGATTCCACCTCAAAGTGGCAGATACACTTTCTTCTCAAGTGCACACAGAACATTCTCCAGGATACATCATGTCTTCAGTCACAAATCAAGCCTCAGAAAATTTAAGAAAATTGAAATCGTACCAAGCATCTTTTTAACCACAATGCTATGAGATTCGAAATCAATTACAGGAAAAAAACTGTAAAAAACACAAATACATGGAGGCTAAACAGTGTGCAACTAAATAGCCAACAGAACACTGAAGAAAACAAAGAGGAAATAAAAAAAATACCTAGAAACAAAGGACAGTGAAAACACAAAGACTCAAAACCTATGTGACGCAGCAAAAGCAGTTCTAAGACGGAAGTTTATGGCAATTCATTCTCACCTCAAGAAACAAGAAAAATCTCAAATAAACAATCTAACCTTACATCTAAAGCAACTAGAGAAAGAAGAAGAAAGAAAACCCAAAGTCAGTAGAAGGAAAGAAATCATAAAGATCAGGGCAGAAATAAGTGAAATAGAAATGAAGAAAACAATAGCAAAGGTCAATAAAACTAAAACCTGGTTCTTTGAGAAGATAAACAAAATTGATAAACCTTTAGCCAAACTCATCAAGAAAAAAAGGGAGAGGACGCAAATCACAACCCCATTCTTTAAAACACTACTCTTGATGACATTAGGCTGTTTCTAGTTTGGGGCCATTGTGTGTAAGATTATGAAAAATTTTGTACCTGTCTTTTAGGAATTTGTGCATTTTCCTAATGTAGACTTTCAAAACCTCATTTTATTTTAAAAAGTTATTTTAAATAAATTAAGTCCTTTTAAAAGGAACTTCTTTTCCCCACCAGATTAAACAGGGCAGTTTAATGCCTTGAGTATACTGATAAACATTTTACACTTTTTACTGTAGCCTCTTCTACCATGAATTTGTTTTTACACACATCCATGTATTCACTTATTTTATTTTCTGCTCATATATACATGGTATCAATTGGCAGTCACCTGATAGTTGAGAGGCCATTTCAGGAGCACCCTCAATCTTCAATTGATTCTCAGTCAATCTTTAATTTATTGTTTTCATAGTTTTGTAGAAAAAAGCCCTATCTATCAGTGTAAATCTCAGCGATAGTATTTTGGTTCCACCTAATTATAGACTTTGCTCTTTTGGAACAAGGTGACTTATAAATAAATAAATTAGTCATACAAACAGGCTGTCTGAAAAATGTTGATTATACTTTTTCTGCAAGGCCTACAATAATTTAGGTGGAACAACTAAATCGTAGTTTCTAACCCTTTATAGAGCATCTTCAGGAAAAAAGTAGGTACTCTTACACAAAATAGATTGGATATTGGACACCTGAGATTAATTCATGATTCAGAGATTGTTTCTTTCATCTTTTGAGCAGCAGGGATTTTTATTTGGAATGGGATCAGTTGTTTTGATATTACACTTTATCATTATTTTAGCATACTCATCTCTTTAAAATATGAAATTACTTGCTTGAAATCACATGAAGTTTTTGGAAAATCAAGTCCTGGAAATTAAGTCTGCATCTTCAAGATATTTCTGTGTCTAAGAGTCATGTTAGAAATATAATGGAGATTAGGAAGAAACTACCAGTAATTGATTAAGTATAGGGAAAATTCAGCCAACTTAATATTGCTTAACTGTCATTTTACATGCCTGAATCACTCTATATTCAGTAATATTGTTTCTATATATATATATATATATATATATATTTTTTTTTTTTTTGCGGTACGTGGGCCTCTCACTGTTGTGGCCTCTCCTGTTGCGGAGCACAGGCTCCGGACACGCAGGCTCAGTGGCCATGGCTCACGGGCCCAGCTGCTCCGCGGCATGTGGCATCTTCCCAGACCGGGTCACGAACCCGTGTCCCCTGCATCGGCAGGTGGACTCTCAACCACTGTGCCACCAGGGAAGCCCTGTTTCTACATTTTTAGTAAACTAATTTCAACCTCTATATTATTGAATTTCAGGTAAATAAAGACATATTTGGCCATTCTGACATAAATACAAGTTATGAAGTAAAATGGCATTATATAAAATACTAGTTTCTTGGTATTTGAACAAAAAAATCATGGAGTTTATGCAAATATTTTTTAGAATAAAATAGAAAAACTGTACCAAATCAAATCAAGTAGATTTGCATCTGGCACAGAATAATAATAAAAATAATAAAAATAAAAAGAATAATAATTCACAATGTTTATTGGGGGATTATATCTATGTGCTGGGCCTGATGCTAGCCCTGCTTGCTTTTACATTGACTCATTTTATCCCAGCAAAAACTGAGATTCAGGGAAGCTAAGTACTTGGACAGTGATACATAGCTGGTAAATGGGACACCTACAACTGGAGCCAAGATTATCTAATTTCGACATCTATTCTTTTTTTTTTAAATTTTTATTTTATATTGGAGTATAGTTGATTTACAATGTTGTGTTAGTTTTAGGTGTACAACATAGTGATTCAATTATACATATACATATATCAATTCTTTTTCAAATTCTTTTCCCATATAGGTCAGTGTCTATTCTTTTAACCACTCTAATCATTATCATCAGAATCAAGAGGGAGCTTTAATAAGAAACAATAGAAGGAAGAGAGTTTTTTTCTCTAGCATGGTTTTTTAGTCTTTATCAAATAATTCTACATTTCATAAAGTGCCCATCATGGAAGGAGAGGTCCATGAACTCATTGCCCTAAATTACAATGGCAGACAAATTCTTCATGCCTGCTATGAGGTCAACGGGTGTGCAGTACTTCTCACAGAGCTGGGAACAATGACTAGTGCCGTTTCCTCATGTGTTTGACATTCCTGGGTCTTTTAAAACTCAGTTTTCTTCCAAGTACCTCTTATTTTTAATTCCCATAACACATTTCACTGCCTACTCCTCACCACCCACATCAAGGTCGAGTATCTCTCTTTCCCACTGCTGTGCTTTTGCTCCTGCCTGTGTCATTTCACTCATTCCTCCCACATGCTTTTCTAATGTCTCCCTTCATTTTAAACAAGTGCATCTTCCACCTACCTCCATGAAGATTTGAAAATTCCCTTAGAGAATTCTAACTACTAGTACATAAATAGATATATTTTTTCCCAGGCCAACTTACTCTGAAAAGTGGTAAGTTTGCTTTTCCAGTCAAGTATAAGACCAATATTCTATATATATTCTTCTAAATGCAAGTAATAAATGAATACACTTCCTAATTGAGTGTTAATAAATCATGAAACTCTTCTTATCATTTAATATAATGATGATTTGTTAGTTTAATCTTCATCCTTTATAATTAAGAATAAAAATTCTACTACCGTATTTTTGTATTAGTAGCTTTAGGATAGTTCACGATTTTTGCATTACCCCCTTATTAGCTAGCAATGAAAAATCCTTAAATTTTACTCATTGATATGTCATTCTATATTATTTTTGAATTTCTAAAACTTTTTTTTTTTTTTTGCGGTACGCGGGCCTCTCACTGCTGTGGCCTCTCCCGCTGCAGAGCACAGGCTCTGGATGCGCAGGTCCAGCGGCCAGGGCCCACGGGCCCAGCTGCTCTGCGGCACGTGGGATCCTCCCGGACCGGGGCACGAACCCGTGTCCCCTGCATTGGCAGGCAGACTCTCAACCACTGCGTCACCAGGGAAGCCCTAAAACAGTTTTAATGCAAATTAAAGGACATTTTGTATAAAGTGGATTTTATACTCTGGTCAATTCAGTCATTAATTTATTCAACAAGCATTTTTTGGCACCTACTAAGTGCCAGGCAACATTGTTTGTGCAAGAAATACAATGGTATGAGAGACTGAAAGTCCTTGCTTTTATGAAGCCTATAGTCTAGTAGGGTACACAGTAAAAACAGTTAACAAAAACACGAAATAAAATATTTAGTATATTAGAGATACTACATTTTTTTCAGTTAGTGATAAGTGGCCCAAGGAGATAAGTAGAAGGAGAGGGATGGAGTATAACAGTGGTGGGATCAGGTACAAGTAGTTTTGTTACTTAATTTAATAGGTAATACTTGCAATATTTAGATTCCTTTAAGGACCTAATAAAGCACTGCTATATGTGATGTTGTCCAACAGTATTTCAATGTATAGCCCTTCCTGTACCTACTGTGTGACTTTCTTCAGAGACTGTGTTTTGGCCTTTCAGCACTGGAATAAGGGTAGGGAGAGTACGTTTCCCTTCTCACCTAACTTACATAGACAAATCCATAGGATGTAAAAAGTGTTTTTTATCCACAAAATGAGGGATTTGGTCTTGTCAGGGTTTTTAACCAGGGTACCATAGAATCCTACAGAGTCTTCAGGAAAATTTCATGGAAATTATGAAATTAAATGAGAAAAATTATCTTTATTTTCCAAAACCTCTAATTGAATTTTAGCTTTTCCTTCAATTGTGAATAAACTGATAATCATATCAGCACTACCTCTGAGTTTTTCACCAATAAAAATCACAGGTATTTTTGTATTATATAGTAGTTGTTATGGATATTTCAAGCTGTCATTTACTCCCAAGCAATTATGATAATTATTAGATCCATAGCAAGATCATTCCATTAAACACATTAATAAAGAATCACATATATTACTCCATCAACATTTCTTTTAAATACCATAATAAAATCATTTTGATATACTTAGTTTCCTTTATAATCCCATGTCTTTCATTCTGTGAAATCAAAGAATAAAATGAAAGAGAATGGTTATATGAAATGAAAATATATCAATATAAAGGAATATATATATATATTATTTTTAAAATGTCAGCCAGAGAGGGGCTGTGCAGGAAGTGGATATTTGAACTGAGAGCTATAGAATGAAGAGCAATGAGTAGTATAAAAAAGTGAGGGAAGAGATGCCAGGTCAAGGGAATAGGACAAAGATCCCAAAACAGTAAGAAAATACGGTGAAAGTTATGGGCAGTAGAGAAAGACAATGAGTGTGGCAAGGTCGAGAGTTGTGTGTTAGTCTCTGGCCATGCTCAGCTGCATGGGTGTACCAGGAGAATTGTGGATAGGTGAACTTTAACCAGAGTTGTGACTTAGCCAGAAGTTTGTCACATCAGGAGAAGAGGATATACGCTTTGGGTTAGTAACAGGATCACCATTGAAATTAAGCAAACTAAGAACTATGAATAATGGAGGTACAGAGGTAAAAGAGGAATAGTGAGAGGACGGTAAGATTAATGAGTTGTAAGTTCTAGTGAGATCTGAAGATTGTTGGAGGGAATATGTAGGAAGGCTACTTTAGTACTATTGGTGAGAGATGACAACGGCTATTGTCTTAATCAGCTCGGGCTGTTATAACAAATACCATAGAAAGGGTGACTTAACAGAAATTTATTTCCCAGAGTTCTGGAGACTAGAAGCCCAAGATCTGGGTGCCAGCAAGGTTAATTTTTGGTGAGAGCGCTCTTCCTGGTTGGTAGATGGATGACTTTTTGCTTTTTCTTCATGAGGCAATAAAAGAGATCATGTCTGTCTGTCTGTCTCTTCTTACAAGGTCACTAATCCCATTCACGATGGCTCTACCCTCATGATATAATTACCTTGCAAAAGCCCCCACCTCTAAATACTATCACTTTGGGGGTTAGGGGCTCATTATATGAATTTGGGAGGGAGGGACACAAACATTAAGCCCATAGCAGCTATAGAGATGCAGAGAAGTATATAATTCAAGATACTTTTGCATTATTATTGCTAGGATACTGGAAAGTAAGCTCAAATGAGGTAAGGAGTTTTTCCTTTACCCACTTTACTCCCAGCTCTTAGATTGTGCCTGACACACAAGAGAAGGTACTTAATCAATGTTAACAAATTAAGTGAACTGATACACGTGTAAGCAAGATGTAGAATGATTAACAGGTTTCTGAGTGGATGCAATTTTTAAATTAGGGAGGAGTGGATGAGGAAAAGGTTTGTGGTTATATCTTAAACACTGATAAGAAATCATACATATTACTATCATCATCTTCTTATCAATAACACTCTTTGGAGCACCTATTCCAACACAAATACCATGATAGGCACCATTAAGAAAAAATGTATGAGCTATATAATTCCTTCTTTCCTAGAGGTAAGAATATGTGGGGGGATTTAATTAATATTTAGGCAGGTATGGGAGAAAAGGGCAACAGATTTCTCTCCAGTAAAACTGAACACTTAAAGAAAATGCAGAAATACATTCAGTGTCTTCACTGAAACTGCTTTGAATCTTGAATTCCATTCCCAGCTATACTATCAAGTTTGAGCAAAATAACAACAGTTTTAGAATTTGAAGAATAAGAAAGTCTGCACACTTCTAAAAATTGTTATTTGAAGAAACACTTTAGCAAAGCCAAAAATAACTCAAGTGATCAATAAATTTTGGAAAGGTCTCAAAACTGCAATTAAAGAAAATTTCTGGATTATAGACTTACTGAAGCCTAATAAGTCTTCCTATTATTGTCCTTTTAAACAAATATATTATTAAGCAATGGGTCAACTTAGTGATTTATTGAAGGTAGTTATTTCTTATTCTATAAACAATCAGGAAACAAAAGAAAACCAAGGGGAATTAGTAATTCCAGGAAAAATAAACAACTATTTTAGAAAGTCATGATCCAAATAAGAAGTAAAAAAAAGTATCATTATTTTTAGCAAATTGATTAAATATAGGAAAATATAATGCATTTGGTTTTAATAACTAAAGTATCTCATTTAAGTGACATAGATATATCAAGGGAGATTTCTCTTCTCTTCAAATGCACTCCACTAGTTGTGCAGAAGTTCAATATTGGATATACCCGATATTGCAAAAACTATTTTCATACTTAATAGTTAACTTATCCCCAAGTGAGGAAGACTTACCCCACCAAATTGGAAGTTCTTGGAGGACAGAAAGTCTCTTTCACTGCTCTGTGGATATCACCAAGAGCAGTGCCTGCCCTGACAAACAATAGGCACTCAATAAATATTTCTTGATATAATCATAGGACAGAACATGTCTGTTTTTCACTTTGATAGAAGAATAAGGCAAGGGAGATGGAGAAAAATGTAGGAAATAACCTTTTGCAAGTATTCCTTGGTAAAATGACAACAATTACAACAAGAATATCTATTTTAAAAGTTAAACAGAACATGGACCCTATCCTTATGCAACTCACAGCCCAACTAGAGACATATATTAATAATTGAAAAAATAAAATATGATAAGTTCTATGATGCTGGCATTAACAAATTATAATAGCCAAAAATAAAAGGAAAGGTTAATTCACTTGAGAGAGGCTGAGTTGGCTGAGGAAGAGAGACCCATGTAATAAAACTTGAAAATAAGACTTGAAAAAGACTCCCCAAGGAGGTTGAGGATGGAATGTGGCAAAGAAAACAGCATATCAAGAGGAACATCACAGGTAAACAGCACAGTATATAAGTAATTCGTGTAGAGGAAGGGCTGGACACAAAATTGGGGAGGGGGTTAAATGAGGACTAAGCCAGCACACAGAAGAAGTTTAAACCTTATGCTTTGTCCCTCTGCACAAATATAGTTCTTTCTAAAAACCTCTGAACTTATAAAAAAAAAAAAAAAAAGATTGTGGAAGATATTCCCAAAGAACAGCAACTTGGCAAATTAAGTTAAAGCTCTCATTGAAATAAAAGTAAGAATAGAAGAAAGACATTTAGACAGATGATCATGATAAGAGGGATCACCTTCCTCAAAATAGTGACTCTAAATGATCCTTCATAAAGACATACTCCTGTATAAAGAACAGCTTCTCTCCTTCCAACAAAACACAAGCAAACAAAACACCATACACATATAACAAATTCAGAGTATTTAAGAAAGTTTCTCCTGGACCCAGTGGTTCTTGAAACTCAATTTTATTATATGTGTTTTTCTTAAAATACTCTATGAATTTAGGATTGTAGCACATCCGTGTCTAATATATATCCCCTCTAACTGCCCTTGTACTACAAAAGTACAAGCCATCACTAAAGTAAAAGAAGTAAAGAAGGAAGAAAGAGAGGGGGGAAGAAAAAGAAAGAATAAAAGACACAACAAAAGAAGAAAAATCAAATTGATTAACGTACCAGGAATTCCTGCATATTGCTATACTTAAGCATTTATTGGCAGAAAGGCAAATATTCATCTTGCTTGCTTTCATTTTCCCAAAGCACAACTTAATTAATGCTGTCATATAGCTCCTGGTAACAGACTCATACCGCAACAGTCCTCCCACGCCACAAGATCAATGGAACCCTGGGAGCTACAACAGAAAGAAATTAGAATGTGCATCAAATTTGTGAAGCTCATAAAGAAAACACATTTGCCCTTCATGTATTTTTAAAGAGGTTCTTGCTTCATTATATCCTGTAAATGGTTTCTCTGTTCAGTACAGCAGATAGAATTGAACTTTGGTGGTGTCCTATTTTTCAGAAGAACAGAATGACATTCAATTTTAATAAAAATTTTAGTGGTGATGTTATTATGCTTAGGTGCCCAGTTATTCAATAGAGGCTTTGCAATGTCTGAGAAAGAACTTGGCATATGAGCTCATTTATATGCCTCATTTCCTTCTTTCCTTGCTCTTTAGCACTCAAGAATCAAGTCTTATTTCTAACTTTAAGAGTAACTTTTTGATCAGCTATACTTCATGCTTCATTTTCAGTAGCATATTGGATTGTATAACAGGAAAAATAAAACTGATAATTTAGAACAGTACTCAGGAATACGTATTCACTTAAATCAGTTTGCCTTTTAGATGAAAATACTGGTTTTAGAGCCATGACATTTAAGTAATTAATTTAACACCAGGACCAAACTCTCAGTACTGATAGAATACATTGTATTTTAAAATACTGTTTCATGCAAACAAAAAAAATTGCATCTCTCTCATTCCATGTGTAGTTATTTATTGCATCAGCACATTCCTTTTTCCACATTAGGTATTTAACATTTGCTTTTCCCACACTGAGTCATTCCTAAATGGTATGATTAGTTGAAAACCAAATAATTAGTTGGAAAATTCTATTTTTAATCAGGTTATTTTAATATTTTATATTATTGTCAGCAAACATTATGTGAGAAAAACAGATTTAACTTATGCTTTATATTTTTGAAATTGTTGAAAAAATGTTGGGCTTAATATTCTTAGATTTACTGAAAAAGGTTTTTTTGATTAAAAATGTTTAAAACAGTATATGATTTGATATATAAAAATTGTTTATAGTTACAACAACTATTCTAAAGAGATATGATATGCCTACTACATCTATTGATGTGAGATTTCTTGAATTGGTTGGATGATCTAGCATTAGGTCAAGGTCCCTCCACACACATTTTACTATTTTGGAGCACTAATAACAATTGCATTATATGCTCATCTTTGTTGTTTTTGACCACTGCCAGATTTGTAAACCCTGGTTTCCTTATTCAATGACTAATTTTAATGAGCTATAGGATTTTTAATAATAGATTTTATGAGTTTGTATCTACATATTCTGCACAGACTATTAAACTAATTTTAATTCATACTATCAGCATAATTTAGAAAAGAAAAGAGGTTCATTAACTTTCTTACTACCAATTTAAGATTAGGTTTCCTTATTTCCCTTCTACTCTAAGTAGTGATGCACAACTTCAAGAAATGTAGTTTGCTAAAGCTGTTTCAGTTATTTTGGAGAAAGAATTTAAGAATTTTAAGAGCCATTCATTTATAATATTTCTAGCATCTCTAAAACATTGATGAAAATATTGACATTCTTTCTGTAGTTAAAAGAATCACCATTAAAAATGATCAGAAAATGTATGTGCTCTTGATTAATACCAGCTACTGTTAATTTAATATATGAAATCAATATTTTGTCAGAGCAATGAAATTCAAGTTTTTATAGTTAAGTGTGAATAGGAAAAATGACGTCAATAATGTAATGAAAAATTACATTAAGACATTGCACAATTGCATTATTGTATTACTTCATTACTGCATGCAATGAAAAATTAATGCTCAAATATCCCAATGGCTGCATTGCTCTCTTTTCTGAGATTGTGTGAATACAATAGATAAAATTGTCATTTTTCTGAGATAATAATAAAGCACATGAAGAAAATTAATTTTTTCAGCTATGTTTTTTTCACAATCTTTATGTATAGATATTGTATACATAATATATATAAATATAATTTTATACATAGAAAACAGCTCTTAATTCTCTGAAATTATTTAATAGTTACATTTAAGAAAGGTAATTGTCAAAACTTAACAAATATAAGAGCCCATTTTATATGTTCCTATTTTTCACCAATCTGTTCATTTGATATCCTAACATTTGACTAAAAAATGGACCAGTTTTAGGGGTAGCCTAGAAGAACTAGATGTATAGCATATAGCTGAAGCCGTGGAGTAAAGATTGGATTATTTGGGGGGATATTAGTAGGATACTAAAAATCTTAATTTTAGGTTAAAATTTTAGCAGGCAAACTCTTTACCTGTTTAACCAGTACAATTTAGGTGGAGTACACTTATAGTATTGATAGCATGACCCATTTTTACTGCACACGAGCCATCTGCTATTATTTTCTGTCAACTTAATTTATTTTTTTGTTAAAAGTGTTTTCCAAGCAGTGTGTATGTGTGTATACATACCTGTATGTGTGCACGTGCAGCTGTGTGTGTGTGTGTGTGCGTGCTTTACCTACAAGCGTCAAGGATTTAGGTTGGGGTTTAGGTGTTCCCAAGTATTTCATGTATACCAAAACAGGTTGCCATAACTTTGACTTTTCATGGCAGATATAGTTAAAATGGAAGTTCCATAAAATAGAGGAGGGTGGTTTATAATACCACATAAAATGATATCTATAATGGATTCATGTCTGGTCTCAAATGGAAATTCAGAGAAAAGTTTTTCCTATGAAAGCTTGAATAAAAAAAGATGAAGGAAAGGCTAGAGATGGTATGGAAACAAATTGGGAAATGTTGAACCTAGCGGTCTATATTTATTTTACTAATGGAGGAAGCACTTACTAATACCACTTAATAAGTAAACACATACTATATACCAGGTACTTTAATAAACTCCTCACATGTATTATGTCATTTAATCCTCACAACAAACTCATAAGATAAAGTATTATTATTACACCCATTTTACAGTTGACAATACCGAGACACAGAACACGTAAGCATCAGTTATTTACAATGCCTGGAAGTGACATTCACATTCCTAAGAATACAATATTCAATAGAATGTAAATTTTATCCTCTGGTATTACATAAGCAGCCTTACCAGATGACAGCTAGTAAGAGAAAGAAGCTGGAGTTGAATCTGTGTAATCGAAGTTTTGAGTCTGTGTTCTTAAATACTTTACCCATCCTAGAAAATATTGCTATTCTAGAAATTCAATTTTATTTTTTCACTTTATTTTTATTTAAAATTTTATTGGTCATATGCAATATATCATATAAATTTACTATATATCTGTATAAGTATACTAATGTTGGTAAAAAAATTACTATAGTTTCTTCTTTCCTATTGCAACCACTGTGATTACTGAATTGAAGGGTATCATGGTCTGTCAGTTTGAACATCAGTTCATCAGATTTATTCTAGCAAACTATAGCTCATCCTCCATACTATTTTGGGCATCTCTTTCATGAAACAATTTTAAATATTGGGAGAAATGACTGTTTCCCAGAATTTAGAAATCTTCCTACAAAACACTGTGTGGATCCATAATTCATAGTTCATCATATATCATTTTATAATCAGTTTTATAATCAGTTTTATAATTTTGTGCATCAAGCCACAACTTTTATTATGTCTAAAATCAAGAGGTTAATCTAAACAATATATTTTTAACTGAGAGGATGGAATGTCAAAATTTCTAGATTGTAGTTTTATATTGTATGTTCAATATTATGTTCTCACAGTTCCAAAGATAAATTATGTGTATTAAAACTTGACTACCTCTACAGTAGTTTAAATAGGAAAATATATTCCAGTAATTATCAATATAAAGCAGGAAATATCCCATTGAAGAGTTATCATACTCTGTGAGAGAATATCACATTTTCAAATTCATCAAAAGAAGACAAAGCTTATAGTACACTGAACCATTATTCTAACTGATTTTTTTTTTTTTTTTGGCTGCACCTCACGGCATGAGGGACCTAACCAGGGATTGAACCCGTGCCCCCTGCAGTGGAAGTGCGGAGTCTTCCCTGCAGCGGGACTTCCAGAGAAGTCCCCTATTCTAACTGATTTTTAAGGAACTTTTAAAGTTCTATAGTTTTGTAATTAATGATCATGATCAGTATCACAATGTAGTTGGTGATGGAGTTGGAAAATTCTTGATTTCAAGCTCAAAGTTCTTTTCTCTGCCTAGTATATTTATGTATTTATTTATAATAATATAAGGCTTTATTTATAGTTGGATTCAGAACATAACGTGATTATGTGAAAATTTGGAAATCATTCCTTGAAAATTTAAATAAGGAATTTCTCTAATTCTCATTGTCTTTTAACTTTTATAGAGAAGGAATGGTATATTTTTGTTTAAGAACTTAGAAGTAGACTAGTATAAAAGTTGCGACCTGGATTCTTTATAGCTATGACCTTGCATTTCTCTATGAAAGTGCTTCTTTTATGTGTTTTTCAATATACTCTCAAATTTTTACAGCCCAATCTAATAACTGTCACAGAAAGCTTAGAGGAAATATGGGCATATATAACCAGCAAACTGTAATAGTGGCTTTGATTTCAGATGAGCTTCAAATGCTCTTTTGTTCACATGTAAACATTATGTAGTGCATGATGAGCCTTCTCGCAACTTCAGAGTAAATATTTGTGAAAATATACAAAAAGACTAAAATGTCAAGAACTGAAAACAGCAGAGTAAACTAAATGTAAAAGAAAACAATTTGGCAAAGTCGAGGGATCTATTCCTATTTAGTGCATATCAATGGTTATGTGTTGAGAAAAATATCCTTGGAATACTCACCACACCACCATCCCCTGAAATAGAACACAACAGAGAAGCACCTCTCTTCTCACCCCAACCCGTCTCCCCAAACCTAAAAAGAGAGAGACTGAAAAAGATATTGATCTCAGCACAATTTGCTGATATTTGCCTGTTGACCCCTCTAGTTCTATGACACACAAAATTGTTCATACTCCCAAACAGGAGGGGACAAACTGTCGATCTAAAGAAAAATACAAAACCTAAGTGCTGTGATTTTATTTTATTCAGGGTCTTACGGAGGACAATAGCCAGTGAGACAGCTCTGAGGAACTGCTCTGAAGAGGTAGGGGAGGAGCCAGTATACATACGAATTTTGAGGGATAGGAAATACATGTAGTCAAGCACACATTTTGGCAAAAGATTACAGCTAATCACAAAGAACACATATTTCAAGTTAATGATTTTAGTGCTTTTCTACGTATGGGAAGATGCAAGAATCTGAGATCATTGAAATTCTTCCTGAGATATGCATCTAACTATCTAGGGATGTTTTATACAAAGCACAGAGTACCTCCTCTTGTTTTTTTCCTCCTGAATTCTCCTTTAGGTACACTGTTGTGGGCAACTGCAGTAGGTTGCAACTTAACCCTTGTAGAACTGAATAATGAGCAACCCTCTTTGTTCCTTTTTTGTTCACATATCTTTGCAGACAGAGCCAGTCACTTTCATCCATTTCTATTAGCCGTTTTCTGCCTGGACTCCTTCAATGATATAACAGCTAGTAGGGTGACATGATGGGAATTAGGATATAAGACATAGAAACACATCGTAACATGTGATACTTAATTGCCAAAGAAGTAACTGTTGTCAGGAAAGACAGATAGGAAGAGCATCAGAAGCACTGCAACGGCTTGGGGTATAGTGTTTTCATATCTTTATTCTTGTAGTGTATGCTCTAACAGTTGTTTTGTTTTCATAAAAGTGCCTAACTTAAGCTTTAATTACTAAGGCATCCACTTCAAAGAGGCATCCACTTCAGAAATGTCTATCTTGAATAAATACATTGCCAGCCGCATGTCTAGATAAAGAGTCAGCCACAATCCCACACCACCCCCTACAAGCACCTTTATTTGAGAGATCTTTGTTGATTTCAATAGCTGACCATTTGGACCACTTGTTGTTTCTCTTCTTGCACTTTAAATTCCCGTTCTTATGTTTTAAATTCATCAACAAAGAGTGAGCCGTTGAAAACCTAGGCCCTCATCCTTGACTCTAATAAACGCAGAACCCCAGGCCCATAGGCACACTTTCTCACTCTCTCTCCCCACAATCTCACTATGTGGCCCCAGGTGTACCATGTAATTTCAGGACTTGTAAGCAATAAAGCTTGTCTCTTTCAAAGTTTCCTAATGGCTATCACTGAGGGCATCTTGCAATCATAGTAAGAATCACAAGGGCTGGTTCAGCCACAACATTAGCTATAGACAGGCTGAGACCAGCACAAAATAATTCAATAGAAAAGAACAGGAAATCTCCCAGGTCAGAAAAACCAGCATGAGATTGAACCTCAGTCTACCGGCACCACTTTCAATAAATCTCTACTGGATATCACAAAATGAGTTAGGATCCTTCTGCATCAACCTGGCCTCCTGGTCTAGATCTGAGTGGGGACATTTGTAGTACCCTAGAGCAGAATAAGTACACAGTGAAGGGGCTGAAATTCTCAGCTCCCCCAAATTCTAGATCCAAACTCATCACAACCCATCCAAGGGTTTCTAAATATTCAACAAACAAGCAAAAAAAACCAAGCACACAAATGAAATGAGGCCCTAGAAAAGGCAAGAACTCTCATGAATAATTAGAGTAAGAGCATAATTTTGAAAATTGTTTTCTGAAAGGAAAAGGACATTTAGAATGACAATTTAGAATATCAATTGCATGGGAAAGATTGGCATCTATAGAAAAGAAACATAAGTCAACCAGTGGAGACAGGGCTGAAAGTTGAATAAATATTCAACAAATATTTATTGTGATGTAGGAGATACACACACACACAACTTGATTCCAAAAATTTCAGAGTTATTTCCAAAAATAATATAAGAAATTAAAATATGTAATTGTTGCTAAAGGGCACAATTGATGCTGCAGAGAGTCAATTCCAAGGAAGTATAAAGGGAAAGGACAAAAATATAAAAGCAAGGAAAGAGAATGGAAACTAATAGCAATCTTAATTCAAATATTTGCAAAGTATAATCAGAAAACAAACATAAATCCTTAGATGAAACAGAAAAAAAAAGAAAAACTACTTCTGTAGGGAAAAAAGAGAAAAAAAAAGTCTATACACAGTAACTATAATTCCTAAAAACAGAAACAAGGCTCACATATCCTGATAACTTTCTTTCTTAATTTTAAGGCTACTGAAAAATATTCTGTATTTACACACAATAGGATTCTCTAATTGAATTGGCTTCTAATCTAGAAGTTGCATCTCAGCATCCCATTGCCTTGTTCTCATGAGTGAAAGCATAGTCATGGTTTGCTTTCTTTATTTTACGAAGAGTGGAACAGAGGGCATACCTAAATGACAAGTTTAAATAGTCAATTAGAAGCAGAGCAGAGATTATATGTCTGGTCCAAATGAATGTTCGTTCATAAATTTTTCCACAGTATGCAATCCTTTCTTACTTGTTTATTCCAAATCTGTTCAACAAACAATTTTGGATATGAAATCTACTTTAACCCAGCTGATTTTCCCAAAATAAAAAATATAAATGAAGAAGAAGGAGAACTGCATTTAGTAGGCGGTTGATAAAGAACAAAAAGACGAACTTTTCCCACCTTGGTGGCTTTTATTCAGTGATAGTTTTACATACCGGAAAATTTAACGTTGTTCTTACGTCTACTGTAAATACTCAGAAATTTGTAAATGACATGTCTAATTCATTATAACACTTGAATCATAAGAACTGTTGATTGAAAAACTGTATTGGCCAGTGTACTTACTTCCAACTAACAAAGTCAAAATATGTACTATAAGATTTCTGTTTTCTCTTTGAGAGAATTACTTTAAAATGAATATTTCTATACACCACTCTCTGAGCAACAGTGAATTATTTGAAATATTATACAGAATATTAAGTACCCACCACAGTTTCTGGTATGTAGTCAATGATCAATAATTGTTTGTTTAATTATCACTTGTGTTTTAGTAGACGAAATATCTTGTGACATAGTCAATTCATTTTTGAAAACTGCCCTCATATGGGGGAAATCTGGGTGTTATTGAGAAGTCTTTGAGGGATTACTCTATTCAGATCTTCTAATAGAATGTCTTCAACTCATTCATTGTTTTCCAGATGGAGTGACATAATGCACCATATTGTTCCTGTCTTAAATGTGCAAATAGTAACACATTGTAACTACTGTTAATTTACTCCTTTTTCATCTCTCCTGTCTAATGAAAATCATGCTGCCCCTACATAGGTGATTTGCCATAGAGTTTGTGAAACCAAATGATGTTAGAATCTTAGAAAAAACATTACTTTTATCTCTGGTAAGAATGAGCGGAAACAGCTGTTTCGTTGTTTTTTTTTTTCATGAAACTTTCTGCTCTATTCAAAGCTTACTTCCTCATTCTAATAAGAGAGAATCAGCATGCACTGATATGAACTAATAGAAATTGGAAGAAATAAGAACAATTTGACATTTTTCCCATTTGGCTCCTACTCCCTTATCCTTGTTTTTTTTTTTTTTTCCTTTGGTTTCTCAATTTTACAAAGGGAATTTTTGCTAAATAGAAAAGAACAAGTGTTACTTTAAAAATTCACAGCTAATATTTTCACTGTACTGTGTATATGTCTATTTTTAAAGTTCATCATGATATTCTGTTTTAATAATGCTGGAAAGTCAAACATTTGAAAATAAAACATCTTTAATCTTCAGAGTAAAGATGATACAAAAAAATTGTTCCATAATGAATTCATTTTTAAAAAAGCAGATTTTGGATGATTAGGTACAGCATGATCTCATTTTATGAAATAAAAACCACCTCCCATGTAGACACACACATATGCATATATAAAACTATATATATTTGATTACACATATATGATCTATATAATTATAGGATCAATTCCTTAAATCACTTTTTACTCTTAACTTACAGGCTACCATATTCACCTAGTATTGTTCTTAAATCTCTGGTTGCTATTCTTGTTTTCCTTTCTTAGTTTCTCTACTCCTTCCAGTTATCTAAACTTCAAAGTCTGTCCTTAAATCAATTCTCATGTCATCTACAATCACTTCCTTGGTGACTGAGTCCACTCTCTATCTTTAAATACCATCTAAATTCTTATGACACCCAGACCTGTAGCTCCATTCTGAATCTCTTCTTCCCTGACTCAAAACTCATATCCAACTGCTTACTTACATCCTCACTTGAACAACAATAATCATCTCAAAGTTAATATGTCTAAAATTGAATTTCTGATGCTTAAACCATCCCAACCTTGCTCTAACAGTCTTCCCATCTCATTTTATGACAACTCTGTCTTTCCAGTTCTTTAGACTCAAAAATTTGGGGGCATCCTTGAATCCCCTATTTGTTCCATACCCCACATCTAAACTATTAACAAATCCTGCTGGCTTTACCTTCAAATTTCCATCACAACAAACAGAATAAAATACCAAGGAATAAACCTACCTAAGGAGGTGAAAGACTTGTACTCAGAAAACTATAAAACACTGATAAAAGAAATTTAAAAATGATATAAATAGATGGAGAAATATACCATGTCCTTGGATTGGAAGAATCAATATTGTGCAAATGACTATACTACACAAAGCATCTACAGATTCAATGCAATCCCTATCAAACTACCAATGGCATTCTTCACAGAATTAGAACAAAAAATTTTACAATTCGTACAGAAACACAAAGACCCCAAATAGCCAAAGCAATCTTGAGAAAGAAAAATGGAGTTGGAAGAATCAGGCTCCCTGACTTCAGACTACATGCTACAAAGTATACTTAAATGTGCAAATACTACAAAGCTACAGTAATCAAGACAGTATGTTACTAACACAAAAATAGAAATATAGATCAATGGAACAGGGTAGAAAACCCAGAGATAAACCCACGCACATAAGGTCACTGAATTTATGACAAAGGAGGCAAGAACATACAATGGAGAAAAGACAGCATCTTCAATAAGTGGTACTGGGAAAACTGGACAGCTACATGTAAAACAATGAAAGTAGAACACTCCCTAACAGCATACACAAAAATAAACTCAAAATGGATTAAAGACCTAAATGTAAGACCAGACACTATAAAACTCTTAGAGGAAAACATAGGAAAACACTGTATAACATAAACCACAGCAAGATCTTTTTTGACCTACCTCCTAGAGTAATGAAAGTAAAAACAAAATTAAACAAATGGGACCTAATTAAACTTAAAAGCTTTTGCACAAAAAAGGAAACCATAAACAAGATGAAAAGACAATCCTCAGAATGGGAGAAAATATTTGCAAATGAAACAACAGACAAAGGATTAATCTCCAATATATACGAACAGCTCATGGAGCTCAATATCAAAAAAACAAACAACCCAATTAAAAAATGGATGGAAGACCTAAATAGACTTTTATCCAAAGAACACATACAGATGGCCAAGAGGCACGTGAAAAGATGATTAGCATCACTAATTATTAGAGAAATGCAAATCAAAACTACAGTGAGGTATCACCTCACACCTGTCAGAATGGCCATCATCAAAAACTCTACAAACAATGAATTCTGGAAAGGATGTGATGAAAAGGGAACCCTCTTGCATTGTTGATGGGAATGTAAATTGATACAACCACTATGGAGAACAGTATGGAGGTTCCTTAAAAAACTAAAATAGAACTACCATATGACCCAGCAATCCCACTACTGGGCATATACCCTGAGAAAACCATAATTCAAAAAGAGATATGGGGCTTCCCTGGTGGTGCAGTGGTTGGGAGTCCGCCTGTCGATGCAAGGGACGCGGGTTTGTGCCCCGGTCCAGGAGGATCCCACGTGCTGCGGGGTGGCTGGGCCTGTTAGCCATGGCTGCTGAGCCTGTGCGTCCGGAGCCTGTGCTCCACAACGGGAGAGGCCACAGTGGTGAGAGGCCCGCGCACCGCAAAAAAAAAAAAAAAAAAAAGAGTCATGTACCACAATGTTCATTGCAGCACTATTTGTAATAGCCAGGACATGGAAGTAACCTAAATGTCCATCGACAGATGAAAGGATAAAGACGACGAGGCACATAGGAATATTACTCAACCATAAAAAGAAATGAAATTGAGTTATTTGTAAGGAGTTGGATGGACCTAGAGTCTGTCATACAGAGTGAAGTAAGTCAGAAAGAGAAAAATACTGTATGCTAACACATATATACGGAATCTAAAAAAAAAAAAAAAAAAAAAGAAAGAAAAATGGTACTGATGAACCTAGTGGCAGGGCAGGAATAAAGGCATAGACATAGAGAATGGACTTGAGGACATGGGGGGGCAAGAGGGGGAAGCTGGGGTGAAGTGAGAGTAGCATTGACATATATACACTACCAAATGTAAAATAGTTAGCTAGTGGGAAGCAGCATATAGCACAGGGAGATCACCTCGGTGCTTTGCGATGACCTAGAGGGGTGGGATAGGGAGGGAAGGAGGGAGGCTGAAGAGGGAGGGGATATGGGGATATATGTATGCATATGGCTGACTCACTTTATTGTACAACAGAAACTAACACAGATTGTGAAGCAATTATACTCCAATAAAGATCTATTAAAAAATAAATTCAGTGAGTAGGATTCCTAGGACTACACTAGTCTGAACCCATTTCTGGCCTTAATTACTGTAAATTTTTGTTGTCTCTCTCATTCACCCTTTGCCTCATTTAGTATTTTTTCAACACAGCCATCATGACCCTTTAAAACTAGACTGAGATTATGTCACTCTTTTTTCAAAGTCTTCCAAAATATCTTTCACCAGCCTCAGATAAAACTCAAAAGTACTTTGACATATATCCTTTGTCCTCCCCCACCCCACTCCCACCTGCTTATAATAACATTTCTGTTTTACCTTTACCCTCCACTCCATCCACACAGGTCTTCTTGCTGTCCTCAAAAATTAAAGTCACACTCTCAACTCAAAGCCTTCATTCTTGCTACTTCATCTGCCTGGAATGTTCTTTTCCAGAGGTTTGCATGGTTTTACATATCAATTCCTCTGTCAAATTTTCCCAGCTACACAATCTAAAATTTCAGTATGTACTTCCCTAACACTTCCTATACTCCATCCTAACGTTATTTTTCTTCTTACCACTTGTCATTATTTTTTTCACTTTTTTTATTTTTTTTTTTCCCAATCAAAATATAAGCTTCATGAAGAGGCAGTGTTTTTGTTGTTTGTTTTTTTACTTCTATATCTTCAGGGCTTATAACTGTTCCTAGCACATGATAGGTGCTTGATAAATACTAACAATCACTTTCTCCAGGCAATAGCCAATAGTAGAGGGAAAAACTTTCAGTTCTTTTTCACACCATTTTAAAGAAGGAGATCATGGATGAATTTTATTTTCCTTTCTTTTTTTGTTTCAAAAATAGTATGACGCAAAACTTCTCTGTGGTAAAATCAGAAGTTCTAATAACATTTTCCTCAGTGTTGTTAATTTCAAAATTTAGGGTCTTGTTTATTATTTATTAATTTATTATTCTTGTTAGATCATGTTCTCATAGATCCAAAAATGGAAAGCATTGTTAATTGCTTCAGTAGGTGAAACCAATGTTACAGCTCAGGACAACTTGGCAGATGTGATGATTTATTTATACCAAGCTGTGGAAGTTTTAAGCTGGTTTTCATGTCAGGCCTATCTATAAGTGGAGATGTATAGGAAGGAGTTCCAAAAACAGCCACAGGATGGAAAAGGCAGGTATGTAATATTCAGAATTCTAGGTAGATAAGATAAATATTAGAAGGAAGAAACTGATGACCATGGATAACAGGGCCTTGCTTTGAATTGGAATTTAAGTGATGGGCTTCTATACACAGTTATAGGAATTTGAAAATGCTACTCCTGTCCCCAATTACAACTGGGACATGGTGGAAGCTGGCAACTTACTGAAATCAGAATTTATAGCAGTGACCAAGGCAGAAATCTGAATCTGAGTGATGCTCATAATAATAGGAAGATAGAAGACTCGGGCTCTGAAATAAGGCATTAGAGGGAATTATCAGCAAAAGAGGCTAAGCTTTGGTTAATGCAGAAACCTAGTAGTCAGCACAGGGATTAAATGCCCCTACTCAATGACTGGGGATCCAATGTAGGAATGCAGTGGTCACTCATGGACGTAGTGCCTTGGGCTGTCGAGATTTTGAGGTAGAGACTGCATTGGTACATCCATTCTGCCTTATAACTGCACTGGCTTACATCCTCACAGGGTAGAGATGACATGGGATCAAAGGAAGCTAGCGAAGTATTTTATCCTTTTTTTTTAAAAAACACTTTTTTTTCACTGTAGCAAATTATCTGCATTCATTCATTCAACCAATAGTTATTTGATTGCTGCTTACATGTTGCTCTGAGCCAGGTACTGGAAAGAGAGCAATAAATAAGACAGACTTAGTCCTTGCCCTTTCTCTGTAATGTATTTTCCTATATGGAATAAAAGTTTAAAATACTCCTTTTAGGTTGATGCTTGTTCTATCTTGAAACATTTTTATATTTCAATCTGACATGAAATGCCTTTAGAGGGATTTCACAATGGACTGAGAAATTGCCCAATGGTCAGAGGGCTCTTTACTTCTGTTAATAGTCTGGGGTCATTCCCAACACTAAGTGGTCATAGACATTCATATTTGGAAAGGATGTTAAATATTTTCTAGATGAACCTCCTCATTCTATATGTCTTAGGCCCAGAGAAGATATAACACATGCCAGAATTTATGTAAAAAAATAGTCAGCTCAGCTGGGATTAGAATGGAAATCTCCGATATCACAGATGAAAGCATTTTCCTCCATGATGCTGCCTAATAGACTTTATACTAAAAGCCACATCTTAGAGTAGGTTCTCTGTTTGTCAATTACATGAGTACATACCCTAACATTCTCTTTAAATTAGAGCCTTCCTGTTATGTCTCTGGGGGAAAAGTTGCCTTTCATTTATCTGGCTGTATTTCTATGTAACACATAAAAGGGATTGCTGAAAAAAAATGAGACCACTGAAAGCTATTAAAAATAAAGAAAAAAGTTATGCTATACATTTCAACTGGAGACATCAAAGTTTGTAGTTAGTCTTTGTATATTAGAAAAGTTGGCACTGTGAAACGGGATTTTTTTAAATCAAAAGACTTTGTATAGAAAAGGTGTTTGAGTGAAAGATCAATTGTGTTCACAGGTGCATCCCTCATCATCTTCCCTCTCTGTTTTCACTAGTCAGAAACATTTCTATTGAAGAGCAGAAGAATCTGAGGAAAATCAATGTGGGGAGAGGCAGGCATCTCTTTGCTTAACTGGCCATTGGTATAGTTCTCTGTTGATTGTTGGTGTTACTGCTGGTAACCGTGATTGGCCATGGGTAGCTCTACGCAGCAGGTGAATGGTCACTGGCTCCTGTAAGCACTTGTGAGGGTCACTCCCTTGAGATGACCCTCAGTCTTTATCACTACTTCATCTATCTACCCTTGTCTTCTTTCCCCTCACATTTCCACACAGGAGAAATCAGTTCATATTGCCGCTAAAGGACAGCATGGAAGGTAAAGGAGGCACCAAAATGATAATATACACTTATTACTGCCTCACATATGGTTTGAGCTTTACGTTTTATACAGCATCTTGGTTGGTCCTTTTTCAGAAAGCTTCACTGTCAATTATTCTGAGGAGGGAGCTTCTTGGTACAACTCTCCCTTCAATCACCTGAGCAGAGTTGTCTTCAAGGCTCATTTACCCCTGATCACAATACTGTTTTAGCATTGGAGGCCTTTCACTGTTGACTCCACTGGAAAGAAGCATCCTCAGTGCTAGTCAGTTATTCAAATGTTTATCCTAAGAACTCTTGGGCAGAAGAACTTCTCTGAAAAACCTCTTTTAGGACTTTGAGTGGACTGCTGTATAGATTAATCATACCAGGTGTCTGAATACTTGATTTTCAGCCTGAATATGCCTATAACATCAAAGTTAGCTTCTTCCTCTATTCTTTTCATTTCATTATTCTCAACTACCACCCAAAATGCAGAGTCCCACAGTCATCTGTACTCTATTAAAGATACTGTTGTAAGCATTGTGGATACAGAGATAACACACGAGTACGTGGATCATACACATTAAACTAATAAGCTGTAACTAGTGTATTAAAAATATCAAATGTATGGTATAAAAATATGAATATTTTTCTTATCTGCTTTCTGCTGAATTTGTTTTTTGTAAATTAATCCTTTCTTGGGAAGATTCCATATTTCTCCGGTAAATATTGTTTATTAAATGTTAGCTTTTTCCAGTTTAAAACCTCAGTCTCATATCTGATTCATAGCCTTACAGTTCTCCTTTCCTTCTATAGGTAGGTTCATACTTTTTTCTCTCTTGAGAACTTTGACATCTGATTCACAATTCCCCTCTCCACTTTATTGCCATTACTATGGGTGTGACTTCAACACTGAAGGGGACAAAACTACAAACATCATAGTCTCATTATTCCTAAATAATTTGGACTCTTACAATGGTAAGCTCTACTTCACTTTACATTTTCTCTCTAATGACTACAACTTGCATTCATTCAACAAATAGTCATTGTGTGCAAATAATGAATCATCCTCCTGGAAAATGCTGAGGCTGTACAAAGATGATTAATAACTGCTCTCTGCCCTCCAGGAGTTTTTGGTCTTGAGGAAGAAAGAGACAAGCAAAAAAACTTTACTATACAATAAAGTTATTATTTTTATTCATTTACTTACTGAAGAAATATTAAACAATAATAGCTAACACTGTTGAGTGTTATCATTGCTCTATATGTTTGACATGTATTAATTCTTTTTAATCCTCACAAACACACTGTTATGTAGGACTTATCATTATCCCTGTTTTACAGTTGAAAAAAGCTGAGTTATTAAGAGATCAAATAAGTTGTCCAAGGTTGTTCAAGGTCACACACAACTTACAAGTGTCAGAATTAGAACTTGACCTTAAGCAGTTTGGCTCCAGAGTCATTCAATCACTACACCATACTGCCTTTTCTGTAAGTAGAGTTACGTCACAAATCTAACTTATCACCCTTGAAATGATACCTATATGCCTAATGTTGGCTAGCTTAAAGAAATGGCAACTGTGCCTCCTGGTCCTGCCAGCCTAGGGTCCAAAGCAGCCACCCTTCCTGCCACTAGCCTGACGATTTGGCAGACATCCATGCCCTGCCAATAATACCAGAGAGACAAAAGGAGGTTTGGCCATCATGAGGTTAGGATTTTGGTAAAGACATCAGAATACCATGTGATAAAATTGGCTGGAGCTTTAATGAATCCACCACATTCTCAAGAAGAGCTCTCCTTTATTATCACGGGCAAGGCAGGACTTACCCCAAGAGTGTGAATGGACCTGAGTCTAAGGGTAAAGGGAGCAGGAAAACCAGGGTGAAAAAGCAGAGGAATGGAGCTGACCATTCCTGGTAATGGGGGCAACCTCAGGATACTTCCCTTATTTGCCTCTAAATTAAAATGGATCCCATTTCTCTTCAAGGAAAACTCCTTCTCTGGCTCTATACTGCTTGTATTCAGCAGTAGCACTTGAATTTAAAGTTAAATTTGGAAGCTCTAAAAAAAAAAAATTGGACACAGGCCAAGGGCAGTCAGAAAGTGAATGAAAATCTTTTTGAAAATTTTGTTGATGATGGAAAATCTGGCACAGGAAATACGTCTGGCAGCAAATCTATCTTTTATAACAAGGAATCAAATGTGCATGACAACATTCTTTGTTTTATAATGGATTATTTATGTCTTTGCTATTAATGCTTTCAGAAAATATATTTATTGAGAGATAATCACCTTTGTATCTCTATACTAGGCACTATGGGAATACAAATGAGATCTGAGGTATGCATTTGAGGTGAAAGAGCTATGGAGGAGGAGGCATGTGATTCATGCCTTGAAAGAGGAGGGATGCTTGGCTAAGTGACAAAGTACACACTTTAAGAGAGGAAACAGCATAAACTAAGGCATTGAGAAAAGAATAAGGCAATACTAAGTACGTGGAAGAGTCTGGTCTGATTCATTTAGAGCAAGTACAGAAGAGGTTTTGAGGAGTGTTGGAATATTGTGAAGTTTGTAGCATAGTGAAAGGTTAAGAACAATGCTTCTGAATCACACAACCTCAGATTTCACTCAACTTTGGAACACAGAAACAGTAAGACTCAAACCAAGTTTAAGTTACCTCTCACAGCCTGAGTTTGCTCATATATTTTATCCTCTATGAATTAAATGAGATAATGTGGCACATTTTTAGCACAATACCTAGGAAAAATATTAGCTTTTATTTTTGTCACCATCATCCTTACTATTCTAAAAGTAGCAAGGGCTAATATGTGAAGGCCTTCGGAAATGTTTGAGGTTGGATTTGATATTGTAGACAGTGCTAAATTCTTCAGCTAAGTGATAAATTCTGAATACAGTGATAAGATTTCATCTGATAGTACACTGAAGCTAAATTGAAAAAGAATAATAAGAATATATGACTTTGATATCTTGCCAGGATGTGAATCTTCATAAAGACAGACTCCTTAATTAGAAGTTGCAGAAAAACCACCTCTTGGTTTTTCAGAAATACTTTATTTAAAATTTCCAATTTTTCAATTACTTATGCACTTAAACTGCTCCCCTTTTTTCTTTTTGGGGCCATTTTATTAAGTATACACACCTTCAAAGGCACAGAATAGGGGCTTAGAATGGAGGTATAAAACAAATTAGATTTTTCTACTTGCCTGGAGAAGTATAACACTTTTGACCAAGACTTCTTTGTGGTTCTCATTGTTTCTTAATATTACCTTTTCCCTGAATGTAATTTATGGATTACTCTCACATGCTTTGGAGAAAGGGATAGTGAAGAAAATGACCACAAAATGGACAATTATGCAATTTCAGAGCACTACATTCTGGTACATATTAAGTGTTTTGAATTTAATTAGTATCTTAATAGATCAAATTGCATATTATTCCAATTATGCAAAGCTGTATTGAAAATAAATGATGCGTATATCTCATTCTTTTTATAACACTGCTAATTACTACATAATGGTTTAATGATTTGCAACTGGGTTAACCACACACATGGCATATTGTAATATACCAGTTTTATATAAATCCCAGGCAGTAAACAATCAAACATATTCTTCAACTGCATACATTTAATACAGAACCATGATATCCACTAGTTGGAAAACAGGCTTATCAGATTACACTCACATTTAGTTAAAAAAAAAAAAATCCTATTACTACCAGAGTAACTAAATTTTGCTTTAGCCAATTCAAATTTTCTTTGTATATTCTGGGGTTTATTTTTGACTTAAATGTTGACTCCCTATTTGCAAAATTTGAGAAAAAAATCATATCATGAAATGATTTGAGAGTAGAAACTTAATATGTGTTTCTGATGATAGTTGTGAAAAAATTAATTAAGCCTCTAGCCTAACTTAAATGAATTTGTCCTTGCATTGCTATAATGGCATATCAATCAGACAGGATAGCAGCTTAATTGTTTTCTTAGTTCATTTATTTGTGCAAAATTTATATTCAAATCCACGCTGTTGGAGTCAGAGTCATTGTCAGATTTATGGAAGACTTCTTTAAATAGTCCTTGCAATCTTATTGGGTCACATTTTGAGTCCACATTCCAGCTCTATCGTTCAAAAATTTTATTGCATTTTGATTTGCACAGATGTAACAAAAATAAGTAACTAAGATACTGGTTGAAAAATAAAACATTTCTGTCTCTTCAAAAAAAATGTTAAAAGATTAGAAGATATAAAGACCTGTAATGATTTTTCTTACCTTTCTCAGCAGTGTGACATTAGGCATTTACACTCCTAGATGGTATCAGTATAGAATGCAAGCATCTCTTTGAAATCAGGTATTTCTGTGGCTTGTCAGAATCTAGGAAGTTTGAAAAAAAAGAGCTGGCTGGGTAGAATGAACGTGCTGAAGAATTATGGGAAATGTAGTAGGAAATAGTAATTCAATACCAGAAATAAAAGAAAAAAGGAAGGGACAATAACATGTGAAATGTAGAGATCCTAGTATCTAAACTGATTTGGCTGTGCCATTGTTGTGCTCACTCAGGAGAGTCAAATACAGGAAACAAAGTGGAAGATTATAAAATTATTTTATATAAGCTATTGTCACCATGCTTCTGGACTCACCACCTTGGGAACCGGATTTGAATATGCTTATGTGTTAGCCTGGACTGCTGAGACAGCCTGGCATGTAACTAAACTTCCTAAAATACTTTTGGAGATTTGTCAATCCTGCAAAGAGCACTTAGAGGGCATTAAAACTCTGGTGGTCTCTGTTTCACATTCACAGAGTGTGTTTGGTTTGGCTCACACTTTATCTTTTAAAAAAAAAAAAGCCAACATGTTAATACTGTGATATGTCATATAATAGTAAATATAAACACTTAATTTCTGGCTTTTCTTATAAATTGGTACATCTAGAAATACTGAACCCAGATTTCCTTGTTGCCACAATAGGTTGGAAATGAGAGAGACATATTCTTGATCCAGGGAATGCATTCCCACAGTACACATTATTCCCTCTTGTGTCCCTGATACTGGGACCAACTATTGATTGGGGTTTGTCATCAACCTTATAGTTTATCTTGTAGCACTTTTTAATACTAGAAAAAAATTTCTTTTCTTTTTTAAAATTTGTAACACTTTTGTCACCTTCTTGGGAACCTACTAGGAATCTGAATTTGTGACACCTGCTTTTTTGGCTTCCCATTATTCACAGTCCATGATTAAATTACTCAGCCTGACATGCGTTTAATGTCCTCTGATTGTGTCTCAGTCATTCATTTAGTGTCTGTTTTATTGAATGCCAGTCATGGTGCTACAAACTGCAATAGTGGTGGTGGCACCAGTAAAGGTGATAAAAGGGTGAAAAAAGCACAGTTCCTACTCTCAAGGATCCCAGAATCTCTGAAGACAGATTTCACAGAATTTTAATTCAGTGAAGTGATAAGTGTTCTAAAGCAGCATGTTCCTAAAATATTATTGTTATAGAGATACACAGGAGATCAATGTCAATTCATACTCAGGTTGGGAGATTTAGGGCCCTTTGACAGAGGAGATGACACCTGGACTACACTCTGAAGAATTTTATGAAGCCTTATAAGTAAGTATTTAATGTCTGTAAAAATAATAACAATGTTCACAGTTTTCTGATGCTTCCTTTTTTTGAAACTACTCCTTCCCTTTGTTATGGAAGCAACCAGACACTCTGGGGCCTCCCCATCCTCTTTCCCTCCTCTTCAGGATAAAATTTCTGGAGGTTCAGCACTGCTTCCATCTTTCTTCCATTTCCCAAGAACTCACAGAGCTCAAAGTGGCTCTATGGCTCTCAACTAATTCTTGTTTAGTTATTGTATGGATAAAATGATCTTGTGTTGGGCAGTCTAGAACGATTTGCATGAGTATATGTCTTCTGAGTTCTGACTAACAGCCTTGAATAATTTAGGGTGTGTTTGTGTGTGTGTGTGTGGGGGTTGTGTGTGTTTAGAGGGTACAAAAATAAACATGATGGAACATTTTCTAAATTCTTAGGGGAATTTGAGATTTAAAAACACTGACATTGACAAATTATTTCCTAATACTCGGAGTTATCATTAAGCAAGATCTTTTCCTGTAGAATCAAACAGTATGTTTTTTCTTATATTCTATTTTTCTGAGTTAATTCAAGAATGATTATTTACCTTTGGTAGTTTATAATGTACAAGACAGAATTAATGAATCTTGGGTTATTTTGGTTTTAAATGATTTGTTTATAAATCCCGGAAGAGACAGTATTTATAAAAATAATTGACAGATTAATGGCCAATGTTAGAATCTGTAGCAGAACTGACCAAAGTGTGATGCATAGCCTGGGAAATGGATTTGTTGGTCTTTGATATGAAGCACATACCATTTGTTTGCCCCAGTGTAGAGTTATTTATTATATCTTAACAAATATTGAATTATTAAATTCATAATTTGAAAAAGAAAAGTATAATTATATCCATATGTATTCTTAAATAATCAAATAGGATTAAGAAAAAATATTTTTCAAGTCTCCAAAGACATATATGAAGTAGTATAGGTATAATATATATCAAATATCTGTATAATATCATATATATTATATATATGTATGTACATATATACACATTCTTTTGTTTTATTTTGTTGTCTATTATGAAAAATACCTCAGCTGAACTGTATAAACATTCCTTTAAAAGTGAATCATGAAGTAAATAATATTTTCCCAAAATATTCCTAAATTTAGATATTTTAATAATTTCTATCCATTCTTTACATATCAGAAAAGGTATCAAATTTACTTCAAATTCAAGAATTCTAGATACTTAACCTCTAAACAGTATTTATTTAAACATATGGACATTTTAAGCCATGTACTTGTGTTCCTTTTTTCCAATAATTCAAGTTAATTCAATGGCATTAATTAATGAAAAATGATGTACTATTTATGAGGTACAAGTACTACTAATGTACTTGGTCCTGAATCATAATTTGAAAGCTATCAATCAAGGTACTGGAGGAAGCAGCCTTGGCACTACCATTTTGAAATGAGACTAAAACTTAATGGAGGAAGATTGAGTGGAGAGCACTTTCCACTCAGTTTTGTCTTTGTAAAATACAATTCACAATTGGTGCCAATGATTTTAGAATTCAGAGAAGAAAAGGAAATTCCACTTAGATTGCTGCCCACATTCTTCTGTTTCTCCAATTGAATTGCTTTGTATTGTTTTGCACTATTATCATAGTTACACTCTTGATCCCACTGTGTAATAGAAATGCACATCTTTTAAGTGTCTATCGTTAGAATATGAAACAGCCTTGGTTGTGAGACATCATTTGTTACTTGAATGAGCAGAGTGGTTGCTGGGGTTACAAGCAGGAATCTATTGTTCAAGATAATTATGGGCTAAAAGAAGTGATTTGGTTTGAGGGACCAATTCCAAATAGGTTGATGGGCTTCCCTCAGCTTATAACATATTGCCCAAGTGTCATATGTTTATGTAGTGCCAGGATATCCAATAATATGAGCAGGGTACAAGAGTGGGGAATTTAATAGAGTGATAATTATTATCTTGTATCATCTGGTCATACAAAACCAAACTCCAGTCAGCAGCCTAGGGAAGGTCTGGAACTAGTCTTATGCAAGTGAATGGCAAGACGTAAGTAGGGTTCAAGGGATACAGGAAAAGGAACTGAGTTTCAAGGTAAGTCTCTCTTACTTCAACGCAAGCAGTTTGTTCATTTGAGACATATTTATAGATGATTACTATTAGCCAAGTATCTGCTAGATCTGGGAATGAAAAGTCAGACACAGCCCCTGTTCTCAAGTATCTCATAGTTTAATGAATTATTTAGGCACTTGCACAGATGGTTGTGTATAATCGAGTACATTATTGATTGATAAAGGTACCAGGATTATGCAGGTTTTGATGAGAGGCAGCTAATTAATCCTGAGGGATTATGGAGTAGGGAGGTGAAAGGTGTTCCAGATTAGAAAGTAGAATGAGCAAAGACACTAAATAGAGCGCTCAGCGTACAAGAAATGTTTCAGTCTTGGCCAAGTGTAAAGTAAAAGTCAATGAGTATCCGGAGTTGAAGCTGGTGAAATAGGCAGATTCCAAGTCAGGAGGACATTATTTTTCTATTCAATGATATTTCTACTCTGTACATAATGGGAAGTCACTAAGGGGATTTAATCAGGGGAGTTTTATAGGTAAAATTTTCATTTTACTTGATTATTCCTGTAGCTGTGTAGATGATACATAGGAAGGGTTCAACCAGAAGGCAGTTTGAAGGCTACTGCAGTACTTTTGAGAAATGATGAGGTCAGACCCATGAGAATGGGTTTAGTTGGGTTAAAGATAGAGGTGGTAGCAGACTTGAAATTTATTCAAGAAGTAAAGGAGGAAAAAAAAAAAATTTGGCAGGCAGCCATTATGGCAGAGAAGATGCTGTGTGTTCAGCACACCCCTTTATTTTTCCTCCTAGGCTTATGGACAGACTACATTTTCCAGCCCTTACTGCAGTTAAGGTGGCCTTATGACTTGGTACTGACTAGTGGACTATAGCTAGAATTGCTATTTGCTACTTCTGGTCCTGGCTCATCCAAACCTTTTGTAATCTTGCTGTTATTTCTCTCACTCTTTTGGATGCATAGGTTTCTGAGAAAGTATTCCAAGACCCCAGCACTTGATAGAAGGAGACTGCATCCCTGAATTACCCTAAGAAGCAAAGCTTCACTACTGACCTGTATTGAACTTTATTATGTTTAATTAGTTGTTTGTTTTTAATAACAGTAATTAACTTACATAACTTACATAAGTGAAAAAATGAACCACAATGAACATATTTAGATGGAAAAGGATCATTTCAGTTTGACATGGTGAATTTTAAATAATTATGAAGTGATTATCAAAAAGGTAAAAATTGTAAGAGTAGATAAGGTCATTCAGGAAAGTGGTTGACTAAGGAAAATAGGAAATAAAGGATGAAATTCTTGGAGCACCAAAAGTTAGGAGTCAGAAATATAAGAAAAACAAGGAGCTGAAGCTGGAGAGAGAGTCAAAGTAAAATCCAGAGGGACTTGACTTTTACCTTTTAAGGTATAAGAATTTTACTCTTTAGGTGATGGGAAGTCTCTGATTGATTTAATCAGGGGAGTGATTTGGTAAGCTTTGCATTTCAGTTAGATTACTCCTGTAGCTCAGGAGATGACATGTATGGGCCTTAAAAATTAGAGAAGAGTTGAGAGGCTACTACAGCAGTGTTTATGGTTAATACAAAGTTGTCTTGGAAACAAAGTAAAGTTTCAAGGACAGAAAATACAGTTAATGGAGAGAATGAGCAAGGTTGCCAAATACAAGAGAGAGCTTCATTTTCATAATATGGAGTTTGGCAATATGACAATCAATAGGGACTTCAGCCATACCGCGGGTGGAGGGGGGGCGTTAAGCATGATGAGAAGTGAGGAAACAGAGACTGCAAAAGTAGACAAGATTTCTGATCATGTAATGAAAAAAGAAAAATACCTGGATCTTAGCCAGAGGTATTTATTTAGGGTTAAGTGATTTTTATTGTTGATTTTTGTTAGGATGAAAAAGGTGGTTCAAGTGCCAAAGGGAAAAAGTCAGAAGAGAAAAAAAGGGAGCTTAAAGATTCTGCAGGAGGAAGAGATAACTGACATAGCAAAGTCTGAGGAGTAGGAGAGGAGTGGAATCAACATCCAAATTGGTGGTGGGTTAACTTGAATAGGACATGAAGGAAACATTATCATCAGAGACTGGAGGAAAGGAAGTAGGGAGCTCCAGCATCAATGTCTGTATGCACGGATAGCAGAAAGGTGAGATAGTTCATACCCAATTTCCTCTATCTTCTCTAGAAGAAACAAACAAAGATACTGAACAAGGTGCTGGAAAATGCATGTATAGAATGGTCATTGAGGGCACCAAAACACTGTAATCAAGGACAAATAAAAAGATCTATACAGAGTACTGAAAATTATCTATTTTTACCTAAAAGCCAAGGACAATAATTGGTATGAACTTTCCAAATTATAATGATTAATTCAAGTGTTAGATTTCAGTTTCTAAAATCAATTATTTGGCAGTGCTTTTGGGGTTTAAATATGATGATATTTTATGATGAACACTGTCATCACTGAGCTACCTTTTCCATTGACCATATATATAAACATATTTACCTTATAATTAAAAAAAAATGCTTGAACTGTATAGTCACTTACATGGGGCCCTCCCCTGTCTTCATCTGTTAAGCCCATCTGGGAACACAGGTAGACAGGTATTCATTCTGTTAGTAATTCCACCTCTCAATTCTCGTTTCTCACATATCATCCTAAAGCATGAACATAGGACAAGAAAAATATCCTCCGGAAAGCGCATTCAAAGGATATCAGCTCTTTGTTTACGGAAGAATTTCATGAAATGAGATTGCCTATAAAATAAGCCTCAGGTGGTGTTGATGTCAAAATCAATACCATTAAGGAATTGTCAAACACTACTTCTCAGAGACTTTTCCTGAAACACTCAGGTTAAGTTGGAAGCTTCTCCTCAGCGCCCTTTTATCAAACAAAACATGCCTCTGACGTGGCACTCTATGTGATAGAATTAGGTCCCCTTATCTGCCTAATAAACTCAGTCTCCTGAGAACTGGGGCTGTAAATTGTTCATTTATATTTCTAGCACTTTGAAGGCTGCTTGGTACTTGTAGGCAATCACTAACTGGTAATTGAATAAAATATTGGAAATAAGTGAATTATTGAATAAATAAGTGGATGAATATTCTCATATTCAGTGAAGATATAGATTCATTTGATTTCATGCCAGACCACACAAAAATGAAACAAAAAAAGAAACTAAATGAATAAATAAACCTTTCCATTGTTGGCATCAAGAATATTCAGAACATATATCCCATTTATGCGTACAATAGCTGCTATGATATTCTTTCTTATTTGTTTAGAAATGCTAAAGAAAAAAATAGGAGAAACGCCAAGGAGTAAAACGTGTACTATTGCATTCAAGAGCAACTCTGCATCACACAATACAATTGGCAAAAGACATCTTTCCAGTCTACTATTCTATAGCTCAGGAAGAGAAACTTCAATTAACAGTTAAAGTCATTGCACTGCAGTATGAATGTAAATCACAGAGTAGATAGTGCTCATATCGGTTTTCTGGGTTTCCTAAGCAAAGAAGAAACAGAAAAGTTTTCTGCAGATTCTCTACGGTTACCAAATCTTAGTGTCCATTTTTTAAGTCTATATTTTGAATTTAATTCATTTTGTGAGAAAAGATGAAAAAAAGTTAAGTGAATACTTAGTTTATAGCAAAGCCATTAGACCTAGAAAAAATTAATTTCATAAAATATATTGCTTTATAATATTAATAAAGAAAATACTACTTCCACTAATTGTCATGATTAGACACACTTGAACTCTTATTAAAATGAGTTCACGGGCTTCCCTGGTGGCGCAGTTGTTAAGAATCCACCTGCTAACGCAGGGGACACGGGTTCAAGCCCTGGTCAACTAAGCCCGTGAGCCCCAACTACTGAGCCTGCGCTCTAGAGCCGGCAAGCCACAACTACTGAAGTCCTCGTGCCTACAGCCCATGCTCCTCAACAAGAGAAGCCACTGCAGTGAGAAGCCCGCACACTGCAACAAAGAGTAGAAGAGTAGCCCCCGCTCGCCACAACTAGAGAAAGCCCACGCACAGCAACCAAGACCCAACACAGCCATAAATAAATAAATTAATTAATTTAAAAAAAATGAGTTCACACTGAATAATTTTTTATAGGATCAAATATTCAGAAGCTATGTTAAAATTTGAAAGCTGTAGATTTTCTAAAAATGGTAGTTTTAGTCCAATTTAAATATGATTGATAATTTTAATACATTAGTCAATGCACGGATACTAATTTTGAATTGTTTTAGAATTATTTCCTCTCTTCTCAAGTGAGTTCATAGTGTTAGTATGGCTAAATTTGACCTGTCACAAAAAGATGTTATAAGTGCAAAGAACATTAGACATGTAAATATTAAGGGAGCTACACCACTCTGTGATCTCAGGCCAAACTACTCTGAGCTTCATTTTTTTTTCCATCTGTGAAATTACTGTCCTATGAACAGTCCTGTATCCTTTGGAGAGTTTTCAGGATAATCAAAGGATCAACTTAAAACACTATCTACAGGGAAATTATTTTTAAATACCAGATGATTACATTTTCCCATATTTTTAAAGTAATTTGGAACTACTGACCAATTGTTTGCATGTTAGCTACAATTTGTTTGCTTTCATTATGTTTCATTATGTTTTTGTGATTTTTGTGGAGCTAGACTAGAACATTCCTGATCTCTTATTAGTTCTAAGAGTGGGAACTAAAATTTGTCTTTGAAATAGACTCTTTATTTTATCCTCGTGGAGGCTGAATTATTAAGCCTAAAAATATACCACCTGGGCTTCCCTGGTGGCGCAGTGGTTGAGAGTCCGCCTGCCGATGCAGGGGACATGGGTTCGTGCCCCGGTCCGGGAAGATCCCACATGCCGCGGAGCGGCTGGGCCCATGAGCCATGGCCGCTGAGCCTGCGCGTCCGGAGCCTGTGCTCCGTAACGGGAGAGGCCACAACAGTGAGAGGCCCACGTAACCCAAAAAAAAATAATAATAATACCACCTCATTACTCATTACTTGAAGAAGACCTGAGTCAGTAAAATAATACACGTATGGCTTTTTCAGATTAGTAAATCCATCATTCTACATGATGATGTTAATAGCTCACTTCACTGGTAAAATGGTATCTCTTTGAAGAGATTACTATCATGCAAACTTGTTTTTTCTGGGGGGTGCAGTTTGATAATGTGAGTAATCAATGAGGTAATGTTGAACTGCAGGAATAGAAGTTAGAGACTATACCAGAAGAGCACAGACCCATTTTACATCCTTCAAATACATGTTGATCTTCTATTGTTGGGTAGAACAGGGTCCTGGAAACATAATTTCAACATATAGACTAAAGAGAAAAATTGCCAATAATAACTGCCCTGTGAATGGACACATCTACTGGCCATTTAGTGGAGCTGTATCTGAAGTTATGTTTTAAGTCTTTTTTGCTTTATAGTTAGACTTCACTATCTTCAACCCACAGTAAAGTTAAAGAAAAAAATCTCTGTATTAGTTTCCTGTGGCTGCTGTATCAAATTACTGCACCTGGGTGGCTTAAAACAACAGAAATGCATTCTTTCACAGTTCTGGAGGCCAGATATCCCATATCAGTATAACTGGGTCAAAATCAAAGTATCAGCAGGAACACAGTCCCTCCAGAGGCTCTAAGGGAAGAATCTATTCCTTACTCTTCCAGCTTCTGGTGGCTGGTGGCATTCCTTGGATTGTGACATTCCCTGGACTCCAGTCTTCCAGGCCAACATCCTGAAATTTCTTTTGGCTTTATTTTCACATCACCTTCTCCTCTATGTGGACCTGATATCTTTGAGGGAGCATTATTTTGCCTGTCACACTCTTCCTCTTTACATCTTGATGGTAGCCAAAGTAATACTGACCATTTAATTCAAATCTTCCAACAACTCCTTAAAAACATGAGGAAGAAGAAGAAATGAAGCAAAGCCCACACCCACAGCATAACTAAGAGAAAGAGAACACCGAATTTTCAAATTATGCATGAAACCCTCTCCCACATGGAGAGGCAGTGCAGCTTAGGGAAAAAAAGCATAGAAGAGAGAAAAGGAGACTTAGCCTAAGATTGATCTAAAACAGCTACCAACAATGAAAGCCTACCTTAAGTGAAAAAAATACCGAAAAGGAGTCATAGATTAGAACACTTATTTTGAAAAGGGATATATATCCTATATGTCTACACACACACACACACAGAAAAACCTTGTACATGAATGTTAATAGTAGCTTTATTTATAATGTTAAAAATTGAAAGTATCATAAATGTCTATCAACAGATGAATGGATAATCAAATTATGGTATATCCATACAATGGCATATTCAGCAATAAAAAGAAATTCCCTTCACTTAAATATAGTTCTGCTTCTTCTAATTTTAAGCTCACATGTACCAACCTGCCTTATGCCGTCCCTCCACACACACAAAAGAAAGTGGGCAAAGAGAAAGCGAACCTATCGTAGCATCAGAATTTACCTTCATATCTACTGCTCAATTATGCTATTTGAGCTTTGCCAATGCAGAGCTTTAGAATTTACTTATATTTTAAATTAGCTATCTTTAGCGACATCATCTATTGTCACCCATACCTTAATGATTTAACTACCTAGCCATTACATCTGTGTGCTTCCCTGGAATCACCTAATAACAGTTCCTATAGACTTCTCCTAAGGAGCTATAATTTGAGTGTTGTCATTCTTGATGTCATAGTATCCAAAAACCAACCACTCCTTACCATCTACGCTGCTATAAGTCTGATCCAAACCACTATGGGCTCTCACCTGCAATATTCTTTTCCTGCTTCTGTATTTGCTCCTCTACAATCAATCTATTATTCATTTTAAAATTCAAGTTATATTACATTATGCCATTGTTTAAAACTGTCCAGTGATCACATCTCATTCAGAGAAAGAGTAGTAGTCTGCTATAAGGTCCTTAGATAATTGTCAAATCAGACTCATGTGAATAAAAGTTCTTAGTACCAAGCTTTACTAATAATTTCAAGGATAAAAGTAATCATGAGGGACAGGCAAAGAAAAGAGTGGGTGGTTTAGGATACAATGCCCTGCATCAGGATTTGATCTGGTACAGATTAACGTATGAAATCTGTAAGTACTATAAGTAGCTATAATATAATATTTACTCAAACGCTTATGTTTTTGGTAATGAAATATCTCTTCTTTATTCTCAAGTTCATGACATTTTCCCCAGACCTCTGTCCTATAAACCCATCAATTCTGAATTTATCATATGCAATCCTAAGTAGACCAGTTATATCCTGCTGAAGGATTCCATAAACAAAGACTGTCCCATCAGCTAATACAGATAGTTTCTTTGCCAGAAAGTTTGTTATTGGCAGGTTTACAATCATATTTGATTGGTTCATCTTTTTTATTCCCCACAGGTGCTCCCTGATAAAAGGAGAGAATGGATAACAAGCCTGCCTCTTATCCAATTTTTCCCAGGCTTTTACAGGATTTGTCTTTCATTTTTCTGATAGCTTCATCTCCCCCTTATCTTTTCCAAGTTTATTCCACCTCAGTCAGCCCAGACTCCTTTCCTGTCCTCAAAGATACCAAACTTCTGTTTCAGGACTTTTGCACTTACTAAACTTTTACCTGGTAAGTCTTCCCAAATAGCTGTACAGCTAGCTTTCTCTTTTTTATTCAGGTTTGTTCACAAGTGTCCTCTCTGAAGCCTTTCCTAAACATCTTATTTATATTAGAATCACCTTTCCAATACTCCCTATCTACTTCTTCTACTTTATTTCTCTCCATATCATCTATCATCACCTAACATACCAATATTTTCCTTACACATGTTTTTATTGTGCATCTCTCCCTGCTAGAATTAAAACCATGAGACATTCTCTTTTTTTGCTATTTTGTCCACTGTTATATCCCTCACATTTTGAATAGTATCTGGGACAAAGTAGTCCTTCAATTAAATGTTTATTGAATGAATGAATGAACAAAATAATCATTCAGAAATTATATTATAAACCACATTATCTATAACTCTCTATCTAATTCTTCCTTTATATCCTATATATGAGATCATTTCAAATCCATTTCCACACAGTAATTGTACTAAACAATATCATCTCATTTGGTATGCATTCACTTGGACATTATTTTTCCTGAATGCCTCTTCCATCTGGTTAGCAGACTGTTTCTCCTTGCAGGACAGTTGGTCCTACCCAAAATGTCCATAATATATTTGGTTCATGCTAAAAGAAACTGGAAGTATTGAACTGGACCAAATGTCTGCTAACCAGATTTTTTTGTTTTAATCATGAGAATTGCACACTTTCTCTGCTTTCCCTTATTTATAGTTCCTTCATTCTGAGACAACACTTTATTTATTTTTATTGAGGTATAGTTGACTTATATTAGTTTCAGGTGCACAACATAATGGTTCAAATTTTTTATAGATTATACTCTATTTATAGTTGTAAAATATTGGCTATATTTCCTATGATGTACAATATATCATTGTAGCTAATGTATTTTATACATAGTAGTTTGTACCTGTTAATTCCTTACCCTTATCTTACCCACTCCCTCCCCTCTTCCCACTTGTAACCACTAGTTTGTTCTCTATATCTGTGAGTCTGCTTCTTTTTTGTTATATTCACCCGTTTGTTTTATTTTTTAGATTCCACATATAAGTGATACCATACAGTACAGTATTTGTCTTTGTCTGACTTTTTTCACTAAGCATAAGACCCTCCAGACCCATCCATGTTGTTGCAAATGGAAAAATTTCATTCTTTGATTTTTATATATATATATATATATATATATATATATATATATATATATATATATATATATATGCCACATCTTATTTACCCATTCATCTGATGATGGACAAGTAGGTTGCTTCCATATCTTGGCTATTGCAAATAATGCTGCTAGGAATAGTGGGGTTTATGTATCTTTTCAAATTAGTGTTTTCATTTTCTTTGGATATATACCCAGGAGTGGAATTGCTGGATCATATTTTAGTTCTATTTTTAGTTTCTTAGGGAACCTCCACAGTTTTCCACAGTGGCTGCATCAATTTACAGTCCTTCCAACAGTGTGCAAGGGTTCTTTTTATCCACATCTTTCTGATTTTTGTTATTTGTGATCTTTTTGATAATAGCAATTCTGACAGGTGTGAACTGATACCTTATTGTAGTTTCAATTTGTATTTCTCTGATGATTAATGATGTTGAGAATCTTTTCATGTGCTTGTTGGCCATCTCTATGTCTTCTTTGGAAAAATGCCTGCTCAGGTCCTGTCCAATTTTTTTTTTTTTGCGGTACACGGGCCTCACACTGTTGTGGCCTCTCCCGTTGCGGAGCACAGGCTCCGGACATGCAGGCTCAGCGGCCATGGCTCACAGGCCCAGCCGCTTCGCGGCAAATGGGATCTTCCCGGACCGGGGCACGAACCCACGTCCCCTGCATCGGCAGGAGGACTCTCAACCACTGGGCCACCAGGGAAGCCCCCTGCCCATTTTTTTACTCTTTTTTTATATATATATATTGAGTTGTACAAACTGTTTATATAGTTTGGATATAAACCCCTTATTGGTCATATCATTTACAAATATTTTCTGTAATTCAGTAGGTTGTCTTTTTGTGATACCTCCAGCTCTGCTCTTCTTTCTGACGACTGTTTTGGCTATTCGGGGTGTTTCCATACAAATTTTAAAATTATTTGTTCTAGTTCTGTGAAAAATGCCATTGGTATTTTGATAGGGATTGAATTGAATCTGTAGAGTGCTTTGGGTAGTATGGTCATTTTTACAATATTAATTCTTCCAATCCATGAACACAGTATACCTTCCATCTCTAACATCTTTAATTTACTAGCATTGTCTGTGGTTGATTTATCACCTTTACTGTATATTTGCCTTTACTAATAAGATTTTTCCTTTCATAAATTTCATGTTTCCAGTTGTGGCCTTTTCTTTTTTCCTTAGAGAAGTCCTTTTAACTTTTCTTGTAAAGCTGGTTTGATGGTGCTGAACTCTTTTAGCTTTTGCTTATCTGTAAAGCTTTTGATTTCTCTATCAAATCTGAATGAGAGCCTTGCCAGGTAGAGCACTCTTGGTTGTAGGTTATTCCCTTTCGTCACTTTAAATATATCATGCCACTTCCTTTTGGCCTGCAGAGTTTCTGCTGAAAAGTCAGCTGATAGACTTATGGGAGTTTCCTTGCATGTAACTTGTTGCTTTTCCTTTGCTGCTTTTAATATTCTCTCTGTATCTTTAATTTTTGACATTTTAATTACAATGTGTCTTGTGTGGTCCTCTTTGGGTTGATCATGTTTGGATCTCTCTGCACCTCCTGGACTTAGATGTCTGTTTCCTTTCCCAAGTTAGGGAGGTTTTCAATGATTATGTCTTCAAATCTGTTCTCTGTCCCTTTCTCTCTCTCTTTTCCTTCTGGGACTTTTAAAAGGCAAATGTTAGTATGGTTGATGCTGTCTCAGAGGTCTCTTAAACTGTCCTCATTTCTTTTTATTCCTTTTTCCTTTTTTATGTTCAGCTTCAGTGATTTCCACTACTCTTCCAGCTCCCTTATACATTCCTCTATATCATTTAGTCTACTATTGATTTCTTCTGGTGTATTTTTTATTTCCATTATTGTATTCATCTCTGTTTGGTTATTCTTTATATTTTTTAACTCTTTGTTGAAAACTTCTAACTTCTCACTCTGTTCATTTATTTTTTTCCCAAGTTCTTTGATCATCTTTATTATCATTACCTTGAACACTTTCTTGGGTAGATTGCTTATCTCCACTTCACTTAGTTCTTCTTCTGGAATTTTATCTTATTCCTTTGGAATATGTTCCTCTGTTTCTTCATTTTGCCTAACTTGTTGTTTTTATTTCTATGTATCTGGTAGGTAGGTTTCATTTCCCACCCTTGGAGAAGTGGCCTTTTGTAGGAGACATACTGTGCATCCCAGCAGCATACTCCCCTCTGGTCACCAGAACTATAAGCTTTAGTGGTGCCCCCAGTGCTCTAGTAGTGCCCCAATGTGGGCTGTGTGGGTCCTTCTGTTGTGGCAGGCTGATTACTGTGGGCAGTCCAGTAGGCATGACTCATCCGTGGTCCAGTTTGTTGCGAGGCTCTGCCTTGTGTGGAGGCTGCTGGCTGCTGGTTGGTGGGGCAGGTCATAAGGTGACTGGCTGTGGAACCCTGTGAGGGGGCAGTGTCCCAGGGCTACTTCTGGCTCACTGGTGTGAAGTCAGTGTCCAGCAGATCCTGAGGTTGATGCCCACTCACCAGTGGGTCAAGCCAGGTCATGAGGCTAATGCTGGCCCACTGGTGGGCAAAGCCTGGTCCTGGGGCCTGGCTGCAGGGCCCAGGGGTCCCAGAGCTGGCACTGGACTTTTGGTGGGTGGGGCTGGCCAAGCCAGTCATAGGGCTGGTGCTGGACTACTGGTGGGTGGACTGGGTCCTGCCATGGCTACAGTTGTCCTGGGGCTGCTGTCTGCTGGCCAGTGGGTGAAAGCTGGTCTCAAGGCTAGAGTAGGCTTGCTGATGGAGAGAGCTGGGTCCCAGGGTCTCTGGCTGCAGGGCCTTGGGAGTTCCAAGTTCAGTACCCATACACTGGTGTGTAGGGCCAAGTCCTGGGCCCCCTGGTGGACCAGACTGTGTCCAAGGGCAGCTGTGAGCTCAGGGATTCTTAAGGCAGCCTGTCTACTGGTAGGTGGAGCTGTATCCCTGCCCAGTTAGTGGTTTGGCCTGAGGCATTCCAGTACTGGTTCTTACAGGCTGGTGGGTGGGGGCAGAGCTGGGTCCTGAGGCTAATAAGCTAGAAGGAGGACTCCAAAATGGCATTTTCCAGCACCAGTGTTCACGCAGTAGACTGAGTTTCTCAAAATGGTTGCTGCCAGTATTATGTCCCCAGATTGAGCTCCAGTTGCCTTCTGCCTCTCCAAGAGACTCTCCAAGATCAGCCAGTAGGTCTGATCCAGGCTCCTTTCAAATTACTGCTTCTTCCCATGGTCCAAGAGCATGTGAGATTTTGTGTGTACCCTTTAAAAGTGGAGCCCCTTTTTCTCCCAGCCTTCTGCAACTCCCAAAAGTAAGCTCCACTGGCCTTCAAAGCCAAATGTTCTGGGATCTCATATTCCTGGTGCAGGACCCCCAGGTGGGGAGTCCCATGTGGAGCTCAGACCCCTCATTTCTTGGGAAGAACCTCTGCAATTGTAATTATTCTCCCATTTGTGGGTCATCCACCTGGGTATATGGGTCTTGAATATATAGCGACTCCCTTCCTACCCATCTCATTGTGGTTCTTTCTTTATATCATTAGTTGTAGAAGATCTTTTCTGGTAGGCTCCAGTCTTTTTCATCCACAGTTGTTCTGTAAATATTTGTAATTTTGGTGTGGTCTTGAGAAGAGGTGAACTCAGGGTCGTTCTACTCTGTCATCTTGGGAACTCCTATCTAAAATTTGCTTTAATTTCTATTGCCTAAAATGTACCCAGGTTGTTTCTTGACCTTACTGGAACACTTTGTAAACACTAAAGCTTGCATTAAGTTTACCCACTAAGAGTCTCATCAGCTTATCCAGTCTTAGTTTTTGATAATATAGTATAAAAACCTTAAATATCCAATAGGGACATCATGGAGAATGTCAGTTTCTTTCTCTTATTTTGCTTCTCAACAATATATTTACCCCAGAGGTTGTCATTCATTAATTTATTGAGCTGAATGTATATAGGCAACACTACAGAGAATCTGATACATACAAGGCCTTTTACCGTATTCTGGAATTTACAGCTGGAAAAAGTATGGTACTTCCCATTATTCTTTTTACATGATACCAGACTCATAAATAAACCACTGCAATTCAGTTTAATTGCTATATTTGTAATATATAGAGAATTGCTATGGGAGCTCAAAGGAAGAAGAACTTATTTGGCTTGGGTCAACTTTCCCTATTTAGTCATTTAGTCCAAATTAGAAATAGTAAGTAAAGTCCCTCTTACATCTTGCTTCATTTTGTTATCTCCATGTGAGCATAGAACAATGGACATATATTCCATAGTTATTCTATGATATAAGTGGGGTTTATAGCTTATCTAGCATGATTTATGTCATGAAAGAAATGACCCATATTCAATTTTCTCTTCTATAAAATTGAAAGAAATGTGCAATTGCCAGAGTTGTGAGCATTGAATAAGATAATATGATTGAAATGTGGAGTACAGTCTCTGGCCAGGAAAAGTTGCTTGCAAAACCTATATAGCATTGTGAGTAACTGCCTAGGCTCTGGAATCAGGTATACTTAGTTCAAATTCATGCTCTACCACTTACTATCTGTGCAATCTTGAACAAGTGGTTTAATCTCTCTGATCCTAAATTTCTTTTTCTATGAAATTAGTATAATAATAGCACCCAGTTCATAGGGATTTTTGAAGATTGTGTGGTAACTGCATGTAAATCACCAAGAAAAGTGTTTGACACGTAATAACTAAGATAATATCACCCTTTATTATTCATTGCTTTCTTTACTTATTTTAAGGAGTATTATGAAAATAATGATCAAAGACAATGCCACCTAAAAATACAGTGTGAATAGGTTGCTACTATGTACAAATATTCTGTTCCTGTTCTGTTTTTGGCTTATAAACACCTTTACTCTGACTAATGCTTAATCTTCCCACCTCATACATATGTGTTTGTCTTTTTATTTTCATTTCACCTCTTGCCATGTAATTTAACTCAACATTAAACCCATTCTTCTGTAATCTTTTAATGCTTTCCTGTATGCTTATTGGGCTGTCTGTTAAGAAATACCAATTAGAACTTCCAAATATCTCTTTATAAATGCAAACATTGAAATTGTGTAAAAAGCTGAAAAATGACTCAAATAAAGAGCATAATACTGCAACATATTTTCATTAAGACAAATACATTTTACTTGAAAATTTATTTATAGCATTAAATCATTATTGTTTTGTACTTTGTTCTACTTCTGTTATCTTCTCAACAACTATATAAGCATAATGCATTTCTGACATTACCTAATCTTGTCTCCTTCTCAGTATTACTGACCTAGCTTAATAGGAACTCAGGAAAAAAACCAATGGCATCCTAATGTTTGTTAGATAAATAAAAGATGGGCTTTGGGATTTTTAAATATTTCCACAGTTTTATTGAGGCATGAAATTAAAATGGAAATAGTTTTTTGGGCCAGTGCTAAATGTTCAGTCTGGCTAGAAAAAGTCCACCTCATAGTTATTTAGAATGATCTCACAGGAAAATCCTTGTCTTTCCAAAGCATATGCTAAGTGCCTTATATTAATTGTATTTTCTGGTTTGCCCTGGTTATCAGGAATCTCAAAACCAAAAATACAGGGGAGTGTGTTAGCTACAACAAAATATATTCACATCTATGCACTACCTCTGATTTTTAGCATAATTTCTACTTAAACTAACCTTATTGTTATACTTTGTTATAAACTGACTCAATGCTTTGGAGAGGGGAAAATATTAATACATTCAGTAAATTAATGACAATTTCAAGACCTGGAGAACTTAGTGAGTGAAGACATTTAAGTCTCTTTCCACATCAATAAACTAATAGCTCCTGTTGACACCAGTGAAAATTACAGGTAAGACAATGAAACAAGAAATATACCACAAATAATATAAAATTTCTTCATAGTTCCATATTAAGCTGTCAATTGTTAATTGCATTTTGAAAGAATTAGTTTGAAGTCTAATTTATAGAACAAATTACTCTGGTATTCATGCCCTCAGAATGCAAAAAAAATGTATACTAATAATGCTTTCCTCTTGACATACATGAAAATTTCTGTGAGTTTCTTTATCATGTCAGTTATTCATTTCAAGAGGAGCCCACTACACATTAGTAGACTACACTACTAATGAAGTTTGAATTGGTGTCATTCATTAATATTACAAAGCTTTATTGTGCTCAGTAATGTAGGCCAGAGTTGGACTAAACCACTGAAGCGTATATATAGCTGAAGTCCAAGCGATAAAAAAATCACCTAAAATATTCATAGTAAATATTCTTTCTCAATATTGCACTTCCACACATTCATCACCATAAATAAAGCAAAACAATAAACTAGGAGATAATATGTGCACCTCTTAAGGCAATCAAACTGTGTTACTATCAATAATACACCTACACATCCACCAAATTATAAGAAAAAAATCCAATGTAAAAATGAAAACAGTGAGACAAAAAAGACCCCGAATAGCCAAAGCAGTCTCGAGGGAAAAAAACGGAGCTGGAGGAATCAGACTGCCTGACTTCAGACTATACTACAAAGCTACAGTAATCAAGACAATATGGTACTGGCACAAAAAAAGAAACATAGATCAATGGAACAAGATAGAAAGCCCAGAGATAAACCCACACACCTAAGGTCAACTAATCTATGACAAAGGAGGCAAAGATATACAATGGAGAAAAGACAGTCTCTTCAATAAGTGGTGCTGGGAAAACTGGACAGCTTCATGTAAAAGAATGAAAGTAGAACACTCCCTAACACCATACACAAAAATAAACTCAAAATGGATTCGAGACCTAATGTAAGACCAGACACTATAAAACTCTTAGAGGAAAACATAGGAAGAACACTCTGACATAAATCACAGCAAGATCTTTTCTGATCCACCTCCTAGAGTAATGGAAATAAAAACAAAAATAAACAAATGGGACCTAATGAAACTTCAAAGCTTCTGCACAGCAAAGGAAACCATGAACAAGACGAAAAGACAACCCTCAGAATGGGAGAAAATATTTGCAAACGAATCAATGGACAAAAGATTAATCTCCAAAATATATAAACAGCTCATGCAGCTCAATATTAAAGAAACAAACAACCCAATCCAAAAATGGGCAGAAGACCTAAATAGACATTTTTCCGAAGAAGACATACAGATGGCCAAGAAGCACATGAAAAGCTGCTCAACATCACAAATTATTAGAGAAATGGAAATCAAAACTTCAATGAGGAATCACCTCACACCAGTTAGAATGGGCATCATCAGAAAATCTACAAACAACAAATGCTGGAGAGGGTGTGGAGAAAAGGGAACGCTCTTGTACTGTGGGTGGGAATGTAAATTGATACAGCCACTATGGAGAACAGTATGCAGGTCCCTTAAAAAACTAAAAATAGAATTACCATATGATCCAGCAATCCCACTACTGGGCATATACCCTGAGAAAACCATAATTCAAAAAGTCACATGCACCCCAATGTTCATTGCAGCACTATTTACAATAGCCAGGTCATGGAAGCAACCTAAATGCCCATTGACAGATGAATGGATAAAGAAGATGTGGTACATATATACAATGGAATATTACTCAGCCATAAAAAGGAACAAAATTGAGTCATTTGTTGAGACGTGGATGGATCTAGAGACTGTCATACAGTGTGAAGTAAGTCAGAAAGAGAAAACAAATATCGTATATTAACGCATACATACGGAACCTAGAAAAATGGTACAAATGAACCGGTTTGCAGGGCAGAAATTCAGATACAGATGTAGAGAACAAATGTATGGACACCAAGGGGGGAAAACCACGGTGGGGTGGGGATGCTGGTGTGCTGAATTGGGCGATTGGGATTGACATGTATACACTGATGTGTATAAAATTGATGACTAATAAGAACCTGCAGTATAAACAAACAAACAAACAACAAACAACTAATACTAAACTTTCTTTGGGTTATTTGTATGGAAATATGTTGATATAAATGTTTCAGACATTACGTGAAATTTCTAAAAATCTTACATGTTCTGCTATAATGTTATAAGTCATAATTCTAGTTATTACTTTAAAATGTGTATCTCAGAAATAAAAAAAAAATACTGAAAACAGTATCTAGGCAGAATCTTTACAGAGGAGAAATGGTAAATACAGAAGAAATGTGAATAGCCAATAAACTATGGTCAACATCATGTATAAATTTTAAAAATGAGGTGCCTATAGTCTTTATTTAGATTAGTAAAATTTGAAATATCACAAAGATTTAGAACATTCTCATACATTGTTTATGGGGTATGAATTCCTGTATTTTGGGGAAGAAACTTGGCATTACGTCTTTAGAAACAGAAAAATAACGTATTTTGACCTCACAATACTAAATTTGGGGATCAATCATGCAATATAAGAGTACCAATACATTGTATAAATGAACAAGAATGCACATTGCACTGTTGTTTGTATAACAAAGAATAGAAATAAAAGACTGGTGGTCATTTGAACACCAGTGCCTTTCACCAATCGTTTTACTTGCTCGTTGACCTGGGAGGCTGATGTGTACAAATTGCATCAGGAATTCCCTTGCATTCTGAGAGAAGTTTCTAGTTGGGTTTAGATAGTGAGGGGAAGGAAAAGAGGAGCATAAACCCAGAATATTTATTCACAGATTCATTCCCCACTAGATTGCCATGGATTGGTTAGTTCCCTTGACCAAAGGCCACAGGTCCAGTGATTCCTGTCAAGAATCACTCTTCCTCCTGCTATTTCTCTGAATTCTAATATCTGCTCCCTTTTCTTGTCCATTCAAGCTCTCTGGTGTCAGTGGTTCCCTGGTGTTTCTAGCTCCCTGTTGCTACTAGCACCCTATTTTTTTTTCTTAACACCTTTAAAAATAGCCCCTTTATTAAATTATCTTCAGCTTGAGTGTGTGCCATCTACTTCCAGCTGGGATCTTGACTGATACATCTATCAATAAGAAAATGGTTCAATAAATTTTAACATAGCTGTACCCATAAAGTGCACTAGATCTGTATATTTTAGCTTAAAGAAATGTGTGTAATATAATGAAGAATAAGAGACCAAATGTAATAGCAAAATATGAGAAAAGAGAACCACCAACAAAGAAAATCACCAACAAAGACAAAAGACAGCACACTAAGAAAAGATATGTATAACACAAATAACTGAATACACATTAGTATCCAAATTATATGAGATCTTTACAAATCAATTAGAAAAACACAAAAACCCTAGTTTTTAAAATATATGACAAATAATATGAGCTAATTATTCACATAAGAGAAAGCATCAATAAACTAATATGTGACATACATGTATGACAAATACATAAGAGAATGCTCTATTTTACTTATAACCAGGGATATGTACATTAAAAGGAATGCCATTTCACACACACATCAAAGTGGTAATTTTTAGGGCTTCCCTGGTGGCGCAGTGGTTGAGAGTCCGCCTGCCGATGCAGGGGACACGGGTTCGTGCCCCGGTCCGGGAAGATCCCACATGCCGTGGAGCGGCTGGGCCTGTGAGCCATGGCCGCTGAGCCTGCGCGTCCGGAGCCTGTGCTCCTCAAAGGGAGAGGCCACAACAGTGAGAGGCCCACATACCGAAAAAAAAAAAAGTGGTAATTTTTAAAATATGAAAACACTAGTGTTAGAGATGATATGGAGCAAAAGAGGCTCTCATATATAACTGGTTAGAGTGTAAATATGTAATATCGATAAGTAAAGAACTACAGAATATATATTTAATAAAATGAGTAAGTACGCATGCTTGATGAAGTAACTTCATACCTAGATATATTCTCCCAAGCAGGAGTCAGCAAACTTTAGCCTGCATCGGAATCAATTCAAGGGCTTACTAAAACACAGATTGTTGTCTCTACCACCTGTGTTTCTAGTTCAGTAAGGCTGGGGTTAGCTCCAAGAATTTCCATTTCTAAAAAGTTCCCAGGTGTTACTGATGCTGCTGGTCCAGGGCCCACACTTTGAGAAGCACTGCTCTAGAGAAACTCTTACCTATGTACAAATGAGATATGTGAAAGACTGTTTACTGCAGCACTATTTACAATAGTGAAAAATTGGAAACAAACTTAAAGGTCATTTCTAGAATAGGTACACAACTTGTAGTGTACTTATACAAATAAATACTATAGACTGATTAAAATAAGTGAACAAAATCCACCTGTATAAGTATCAGTAAAACTCATCAACATAATAGTGAATTTTAAAAAAATTATTTTCAAAAGAATAAATTATATTATTTATATATGTTTTGTAACAGGTAAAATAACACAAATAGTTATTTGTGAAGAAACATGTGTACAATTATTTTTAAAAATGTGGGAATGGCATACTCTAAATTTAAAATAGTGATCAACTCTGAGACAGGTTAAAATAGGAGGAGTACACCTTGAAATTCAGCTGAATCTGTAATATATTTTATCTTGAGCTGAATTGAGGGGTTACACCAGTGTTTGTCACATTAGTCTCCATAATTTTTTATGCGAGGCATACTTCATGAAGTAAAAAGAAATTACAGAGTAATATGCATTTTCTCACATTTATGCCACTGCCCTCCGTTGGCATACAGGAATGTAGTTATTTAGGTATACAGGAACATAATTGACTTTTATATATTGAACTTGTATCCTGTAACCTTGCTACATTTACTTATTAATCCTGGGAGTTTTTTGTAGATTCTTTGGGATTTTCTACATAGACATACATGTCATCTGTGAACAGAAATAGTTTTATTTCTTAATACCTAAAACAGGAGAAAGAACTGATCCTTATGATGATGTTCTACTCATGTCTATAAGGGAGAAATGTTGATGAGAAATGTAAAAAGGAGTTGACTGCTTGTGCATTAACACAAATCTTTGCACAGAGATCTAAAATATTATCAGATTAGCAAGGGAAGTGTATTGCATACTACAATCTTCCTATACCCTTTGTCTGTTCATCTAAATTAATCCAAGTCTGACTTAAAGAGTTCAGAACCATAAGAACTGAAATGCAAAAAAAAGAAAAGAGAAAGAAAAAATGTGATGAGGTAATTAACAAACAGAAAAATAATGTGCTTGTTACCTGCTAAATATATAAATAATTTATCAGTGTTTTAATGAAAACTAAGGAAGGCATATTCTGAAATTTTCTAATTAAAGAAGAGATAATGACATTTCTTAGCCAAATATACATGGATATACTAAGTTAGAAATGTAAGATTAGAACAAGAAGCTAGGAAAAATTTCCTATTCCTATCAGTCATTTTGTATTTGTTATTGGTAGGATCTGAGTGTTTAGGGAGATAAAAACAGTCATCAGTCAGGATGAAAACTGAATATTAATTTAAAAACAATAATAACAAACATTTCAATAAAAGTTCATCATTTTTTCAGTCATGGCTATGTGGGGATTGGATGAAGTTAAGCACATGAAAGAACTGGGTATAATGTAACCTGCTATAAAAATGTAAGGGATTGTTATTTAAAAAAAATATCTGTTGTACTAAAAAGCTACTTATACTATTGGAATGAAAAGATGTGCACAAAGCGAAATGCATGACATAAATTAAAGGAGGTCCTCAATAATCTACAAATGAGAAAAATTTTTCCAAAATTATTGCCTACTAATGAACTATATGTGTTTCTTTTATTTAATTACTCCTGAGGCTTTTCTTCCGTTTAGTTTTAGGGTTTTTTCCCTCCTTCTGTTGCTTCCTTCATTGTTTTCTGTTGAATTTATTTCAGTTAGCAATTTCTCCATTTCAGTGTATTACGTGTTTTGAATCCTACTAATAAAACAGAGAACACCAGCTTTCTGCCTCAAATTGTATCAACTTTTAATTTTGTTTAATGAATAATTCTTAATAACATGTCTCCATGAAATGCAAAGCATTTAGTAAAAAACAAAACAAAAAAAAAATTGATGGGTTAACAGTTGTCTTGTGTTTTATTTTTTGATGCAATGTACCATCATAGACAATCATCTTGCAATATGCCTTCAAGAATTGTTTTATGATTTAATGATTCCCATCCAGATTTACACAGAATTTAGAGAGACTTAAGCCAAATACCAGATCCTAATATAAGAAAGAAAGCAAGCTCTTTAGGTGCTGAAGGATTTTGGTTTTTCATTAGTGAAATATCGAAGCACTTTATAATAATTTTTAAGATGCACAAGACATCTAGAAAACACTGAGTACAAAAAACAATGTCTCTTTGAAGAACACTTGGTTCCAAATTCAATGTTGTGAAGAAAATTTACCTAGAATGGATACTAGGCAAATGTAGTAAGTTTCAAAAGTACAAAGATCTTCCTACTGAGTTTTTTTTTTTATCCCATATTCGTTTTATTTTTTCCAAACATCTTTATTGGAGTATAATTGTTTTACATTGTTGTGTTAGTTTCTGCTGTATAACAAAGTGAATCAGCTATACCTATACATATATCCCCATATCCCCTCCCTCTTGTGTCTTCCACCCTCCCTATCCCACCCCTCTAGGTGGTCACAAAACACCGAGCTGATCTCCCTGTGCTATGCGGCTGCTTCCCACTAGCTATCTATTTTACTGTCATACAGAGTGAAGGAAGTCAGAAAGAGAAAAACAAATACCATATACTAACATATATATATGGAATCTAAAAAAAAAAAAAAATGGTTCTGAAGAACCCAGGGGCAGGACAGGAATAAAGATACAGATGTAGAGGATAGACTTGAGGACACGGGGGTGGGAGGGGGAAGGGTAAGCTGGAAAGAAGTGAGAGAGTGGGATGGACATATATACCCTACTGAGTTTTATCTCATCCAAGTTAAGAAGACCACCTTGTTCATTTTGCTTGTAGATGTCTGAAAAGAAAATTTAGAATTTCCTTGCAAACACGACCCTGGAGTACTATTTTCTCAAGCTGGCCTTAGAAAAATATACAGATTTTTTTTCTATTTCAAAGCAGGTGATGCTTAGAGGGAAGGTCTTTAGCCTTTCTTATCTTAACAGTCTTGTTCTAATTTTGTCTGACAATTATCGAACACATAGCAGGTTCAAATTCCACTATAGAAATGTTTGTCTTCAGTTGTGAGGAATGCAGATATTTCAGGAGACTTCTTTAAAATAATGATATTGGGTATTTAGTGCAGTTAGTTCTACATAAATTTGGCTTTAATTAATGTAATTATATAAATCATAGCAGAGCATATTAGAGCTCCTTGGATTAACAAGCTAATTGTAATGTATTACTTCTCAAGAGTTTATTTCCTGGCAACCACGCCAAACAATACACCTTACAATGAACATTCAACAGTTCTTTGTTCAATATAGTTCAGTTGTTCATTTTTATTTTAAATGTTCTCAACTCTATGGCAATGGCCTTTCCCGTTTTGATTTGAATAGAAGATTAACGATAATTACTTTTAAGTGAGAGGTAGTGTGTCTCACTACACTTAGCACATAATAAGACAGTATATTCCTGAGCCACTGATTAAAAGTGATTAGTACATCATCATGAAAAACACGACTAAATTCACCAGATTGTATGAAATGCCCATTAACTATACGAATGACATGTTCTACCAAATGTCCCCAGAAGAGGGTAATTATTGAACCAAAAATAATTTGAATCCAATACTTAAATATCCATGATAATCAGTCCTGTACAGAACTTTCTGACTCAACGACAGATGAAAGCCTTTTATTAAAAAAGAAAACGTACCTACAATACCAATATTTTTGAGATAGTCAAGAAAAAAATAACCACGTGCAAGAGGGAGTATATAAGTTTGCACACACCTAACAAAGTTTGGTATTTGCCTTTGTAAATTCTTTGATGGCATGTCTATCTCACTTTTCATAGCATAAATTTGTATTTATACCCAGAGAAATACACCCGGGGTTTGGTCCAAAGTATATTTTAGCAAAAAATAAAGAACAGAGTTGTATTGCTCCCTAGTTGCATTGCTCCCTAATAATTGTTATCATTATTATTTTTGGTTTATATCATCAGGCATCCTTGTAATGTCAATCAATGTTAAAAATGGCAACAGCTTGCTACTCAGTCCAATGGAAAGCTGACATCATTACATCTCCCTACCAATAGCAGGGACATTACAGCATCTGCCTGGAGTGACCAATATATAGTAGCTAGGAGAAGCTTTCCATTTACACAGAAATAACTTTCAAAACAAGAAAAAGAAAATTAGCAAATGAAAAAATAGCTGGATCACTAAGACCCTATGTTGCTCTGTCTGTCATGTCAACTAATCTTCAGAGATTTAGCCATTTTTGTTCTTTTACTTAAGATGGCTGTTCCCCATCTATAACTATACTGCAATATCAAAAAGGGACACTGTTGACAGACAATAAGAGATTAGGCATGTTAACAAAAGGCTGAGGACCTTTGATTACTAATATATTCCTGTTGTTACAAGTGTTTTTGTTAGAAGTCATACAATATCTCTTGCCAAGATTAAAGACAGATAAAGGTGTTCCTGATTAGAGCAAGGTCTTCTGTATACTATTCAGAAATAGGTACCTTCCATATTGTGGGTCTGCCTTCCTTTAGGGTCCCCATAGTCCTCTGCATTCAGCCCATGAGACAGCCATCATTCTCAAACTAGTGTTAATCAGGATCATTCAGAGGGTATGTTAAAACAAAATCACTCAGTCTACCCTGAGAGTTTCTGATTCCACAGATCTGGGGTGAAGTCCAAGAATTTGCATTTCCAACAATGTCCCGGTGATACTGTTGCTCAGCTGGGGACCAGATTTGAGAACCACTGAAGTGGAGGTTAAACATGGTGATCACACTTGAAAGGATTTTATGGCCCAGTCCTGGAAATAGCACATAATACTTTTACTTATCTCATTAAACATCACTCAGGCAAGAGGTCTATCTTCCTGCAAGGAGGGCTGGAAAATACAGTTTAATTTTATGTCCTGTAAGAAGAATAAATGTTTTTTGTTTTGTTTTGTTTTTTTTTGGTACGTGGACCTCTCACTGTTGTGGCCTCTCCCGTTGCGGAGCACAGGCTCCGGATGTGCAAGCTCAGTGGCCATGGCTCACGGGCCCAGCCACTCCGTGGCATGTAGGATCTTCCCAGACCGGGGCACAAACCTGTGTCCCCTGCATCGGCAGGTGGACTCTCAACCACTGCACCACCAGGAAAGCCCATAAATCAGTTTTTATAAGTAGCTGATGACCTCTTCCATAGGTAACAGTTCATGTTGTTATTTTTGCCTTCCACAGGCTCTTGAGTGGAATAATGAACCTATTTATCCATCTATCTATCTACCTAACTATCGTCAATCTACTTATTTGGACTCAATTCCTTTTTATCCAAGCCATCAAGAAAAAGAAGTATAACATTTAAGAGGAAATGTTACAACAAACAAAAACAGGTTATCTTAAACAGGTTATCTTAAATACCTTTGAAATGTATTCTAAATTTCTAATAAAACCCAGCAAATTCCAGAAATTTGAAAGAATGTCATACTAAAGATATTGGAAAAATATAAAACAATGTGTGTTCAGGGTTAATTAATACAGCACTATTTATAGATGCTGAAGTCTGAAAACAAACCAAAGCCTAACAGTAAGGGAACTGATTGAATATCCTATGATAAATAAGGAAATATAGGTAAAAAATTTATTCTGAAATTCTCTATTGGGATAAGTCTTTCTTACAAACTCCTAGAAGCTTTTAATTAAATATGCTCTACAGAAGTTGAAAAGGAGGCAGTGAGGAGTAACTGGCTGGTCACACAATAGCATAATGGTGAGACATGTACCTTAGCTACTTGTACTTCCCTGTGCAGATTCATAAATGTTGTTTAACTACTTTCCATGGTAGATTTAAGTTGGAGAGACTGATTTACAGTCATTAAAACTGAAGTGTGTAACCAAAATTCCCATTAAGTATTTTACAAAAATGTAATTTTTTTAAGGAGACCAGATGTTTGCATCAGCCCAACTATGACATTTTCCTCGAGAGCAAAAGAATATTGGGATTTTTCTGAATTAAAACGTATGAAAGCAGTGGTTTATACCATTATTTATTTTTGCCTATTTATATGATGCAATATCTTCCAGCTTTACAATTTTTTTGTTCAGTTCTTGTATTTCCACTAATTATGGTTTATATGATTCAAAGACATGTTCTTTACACTGGAAAAGTCTCTGGCAATTATTTCCCTGTTGTGATTTTTACTGTCTATTATTACAAAATATTAATCACAATCATCTTTATTTTTTGCCTTGACTACATTTTGCTTAGTATAACTATTGTAATCATTGTCTGATTCTATTTTGTTTACATTTGCCTTAAATCATTTTGCATGATGTTTTATATTTATAATTTTTGTTCTTCCTATGATTTTGTTTAGTTATGCTTTGTAATTATAGCTAAGAGACTTTAGTTTAATTGGAAAAGCTTATTATTAGTATTTTTATTATAATCAGCATAAAGTGTTTAAGTTAATGTCCATCATCTTGTTCTATAATAGAGAGGGAGGCTGTATCAAAATATGAACTGTCTAGATTTGAATCCTATCTACAACACTTACTAGTGTATGATCTCAGGTAAGTAAATGAAACTGTACATTTTACCATTTGTAAAATGAGGTAACAACACCTACATCATACAGATATTGTGAGATTTAAATGAATTATTATATGTAAAGCACTTAGAACAGAATAAATATCATTTAACAGTTATTATGATTTTTGTTTTTTATTTTATTCTTATTTACAATGTTTACACCTTTTTCTATATGGTTCGCTTTATCTGATTTTATATTACTCGGTATTTAATATGCATATGTCTTATTTTTCATTCAACCAGCGAATACTGTTAAGATTTTCAATATTATATTTACTTTCTGAAATCTTATTCTCAGAATTATGGGAGGGAAAATCTTCTACTGAGTCTTACCTGAGATAAGGAATCAGAGCATTCTGTCCTCCTCCATCACCATCCTTACTACAATTAATGTTCTGTTAATAATTCTAGAATCTTATGTTTATAGAATTATTATTATATTATCAATTATTTCATGGTATTGCTCTGCTTTTATAAAGATTTATGTTTCATTGAATTTTATAACCATATTATTCTAAGACACTTACATTGATTAATCTTAGTGCTCAATGTCACTAATAATTTTGAGAGGATTATATCTTTATATTTTATTACACTTTTAATTTTGATATAATTGTAGATTTGCATACAGATCTAAGAAATTTTACGGAGAAATCCTGTATACACTTATCTAGTCTCCTTACGTGGTAGCATCTTAAAAAATTATAGTCCAATATCACAACTAGGATATTGATATTGGTATAGTTATGATACAGAAATTCCCATCACTACAAGGATCCCTCATACTGCCCTTTTATGGCCACACCCACTTCCCTCCCCCCCCAATCCCTGGCAACCACTAATCTATCTTCAATTTCTATATTTGTTATGTCAATAACATAATATAAATATAATAAAACACTATGTAATCTTTTGGGATTGACTTTTTCCACTCAGCATAATCCTTTCAAGGTTAATCCAGGTTGTCACATGGTTATGGGTATTTTTACTTGTTGAAGGACATCTGGGTTGTATTGTTTGTGGCTATCATGTATAAAGCTGCTATAAATATTTGTGTACAGGTTTTTGTGTGAACGTAAGTTTTCAGTTCTCTGGGATAAATGCCTAGGAGTACAATTCCTGGGTCACATGGTGGTTGAATGTTTAGCTTTTTAAGAAGCTGCCTAAGTGTTTTCTAGAGTACCTCTGGCATTTACATCCCACTGTAAATCCTGTATATCCAGCAATGTATGAGCAATCTGGTTTCTACACATCCTGGCTAACATTTGGTGTTGTCGCTGTGTTCTTTTCCTTTTAGTTATTGTAGTAACTGTGTAGTGATACCTTATTACAGTTTTAATGTGCATTTTTCTAATAGCTAATAATGCTGAATATATTTTTATGTGCTTATCTGTATATTCTCTTATCTGTATATGAAATCTGTATATTCTCTTTGGTAAAATGTTTCTTCATGTCTTTTGTACATTTCTTAGTGAGATTTAAAAAAAAATTGACTGCTGAGTTTTGAGAGATTTTACATATTCTAGATACTAGGTGTTGTTTGATATGTGGTTTGCAAATATTTTCTCTCACTTTGTAGCTTGTCTTTTTTTATACTACTAACAGGATCTTTCATAGAACAAAATTTTTAATTTTGATTAAGTTTAAATTATCAATTTTTCCTATTGTGGATTGTGCTGCTGGTGTTGTCTGAGAGCCAAGCATACTTTCCTAGCCCTAGATCCTAATGACTTTCTCTTCTGATTTTTTCCAAAAGCTTTATAGTTTTACATTTTATATTTAAGGGTGTGATCCCTTTTGAGGTAATCATCTTATAAAGTGTGAGACTTAAGTTTTGGCCCATTTTTGCCTATGGATGTCTAACTGATCCACAACATTTATGAAAGGACTATCCTTCCTTCACTGTATTGCTTTAGCACGTTTGCCTTCAATAAGAAGTTAGGCTCATTTGTGTGGTATATTTCTGCTTCTATATCCTTTTCTATTGATTTATGTTTCTATCCCCATGCTAATAATTTGATACTATAGCTATATAACAAATAGGCCTTGAAATCAGTAGGCTGATTCCTTGAACTTTATTCTTTTTCAGAATTGCTTTGCCTTTCCGTATAAAGTTGATAATAATCTTTTCTTTGTCTACAAAAAAAAAAAAAAGAAAGAAAAACTTCCTGGATTGCGATAGGAATCACGTTAAACCTGTGTATTAATTGGGGGATAATTGACATCTTTACTATGTTAAATCTTCCACGAACACAATATGACTATTTTTTTAGGTCTTATTTGATTTTTTCATCAATTATATAGTTTTCTGCATCAATGCACTATATATATTTTGTTAGACTTACATCTAAGCCTTTTTCCCCCTTCCTTCCTCCCGTCCTTCCTTCCCTCCTTCCTCTCCCTCTTCCTTTTCCTTTCTTTCCCTCTCCCTCTCCCTTCCTCTCTCTCACTCTCTCTCATCTTTCAGTGGTTGTAAATGGTATTGCATTTTAAACTGGGGTTTCTGGACTTCCCTGGTGGTGCAGTGGTTAAGAATCCACCTGCCAATGCAGGGGACACGGGTTCAAGCCCTGGTCCGGGAAGATCCCACATGCTGCGGAGTAACTAAGCCCGTTTGCCACAACTACTGAGCCTATGCTCTAGAGCCCGCAAGCTACAACTACTGAGCCCACACACCTAGAGAAACCGTGCTCTGCAACAAGAGAAATCACCACAGTGAAAAGCCCACACACTGCAATGAAGAGTAGCCAGTGCTCCCCGCAACTAGAGAAAGCCCACGCACACAGCAATGAAGACCCAACGCAGTCATAAATAAATTAATTAATTAAATAAATTTGAGTTCCCTGTGTTTATGGCTAGTTTATAGATACAACTGATTTTTGTATGTTTACCTTTTATCCTGTGACCTTGTTAAATTCATTTACTAATTCTAAGTACATTTTTGTAGATGCTTTGGGATTTTCTCTGTGAATTATTGTCTCCTGCAAATAGGGAGAATTTTATTTCTTCTTTTTTATCTTTGTAGCTTTTATTTCCTTTTCTTGCCTGATTGCACTGGCCAGAATTGCCAGAGTTATGTTGAATAAGTGGTGAGAGTGGGCATCCTTGTTTTGTTCCTGATCTAAAAGGGAAAGAATTTAGTCTTTTACTACTAAATATAGTGTTACCTGTAGACTTTTTGTAAATGTTTTTTTAAATCAAGAATGGAGGTTATCTACTATTTCTATTTTTTTCTGAGAGTTTTTTTTTTTTTTTTTTTTTTGCTGTACGCGGGCCTCTCACTGTTGTGGCCTCTCCCGTTGCAGAGCACAGGCTCCGGACATGCAGCCTCAGCAGCCATGGCTCACAGGACCAGCCGCTTCGCGGCATGTGGGATCTTCCCGGACCGGGGCACGAACCCATGTCCCCTGCATTAGCAGGTGGACACTCAACCACTGCGCCACCAGGGAAGCCTCTGAGAGTTTTTATCATGAATTGGTGTTAAATTTTATCAAATACCTTTTCTGCATTAAGTGTTGTAATTTTTCTTTTTTGGTCTGTTAATACAGTAGGTTGTATTGATTAATTTTCAAATATTGAGCCAGCTATGTTTGTGTCACTGGAATAAACCCCACTTGGTCATGATGTATAAGTCTTTTTATATATTGCCGAATTCTATTTGCTATTTTCTTAAAGATTTTTTGTGTATATATTCATGAGAAATATTGGTCTGTAATTTATTTGCTTTAGTGCTAGTTTTGGTATGAGGGTAATACCTGCTTCACAGAATGAATTGGGAAGGATTTCTCCCAATAGATATTCTACAAGAGTTTACGTAAAACTGGTGTTAATTATGTTTTAAACCTTTAGTGGAATTCTGCACTGAAATCATCTGAACCTGGATATTTTCCCTTTTGTTTTTGAGTTCATAAATTATAAATTCAATGACCTTAATTATTATGGTATTCAAATTATTCATTTCAGTTCAATGAGTTGTGTTGCTTTGGTCCATTTCCTCTATGTTGTTAAATTTATATGTGTAGAGTTTATAATAACTCCTGATTATTCTTCTGATGTCTGCAGTGTGTATAGATATTCTCTGTTTTATTACTGATATTAGTAATTTGTGTCCTCTATTGTTCTCCATCAATGTTGATAAAAGTTTGTCAATTTTATTAATCGTTTCAAAGAACAAGCTATTTGTTTTAGTGATTTTTACTTTGTATATCTCTTTTTGACTCCATTGTTTTCAACTCTTATATTTATTATTTTCTTCCTTTTCCTTGGGAGGGTTTATTTTGAGCTTCTTTTTCTAGGTTTTTGCAGTGGGAGTTGAGATTACTGACTTGAGACTTCCCTTTTTTCTAGTGTATGCATTTAGTTCTATAAATTTCCTTCTAAGTAGTCTTAACTGTGTCACACAAACTTTGTTATGATGTATTTCCTTTTAAATTTTGCTTCAATTTAATGTATCATTTTTTAATTACCCATGAGTCTTCCTCTTTGACCCATGGATTATTTAGAAGTGAGCTGTTCAGTTTCTAAGAGTTTTATTTATTTATTTAATAAATGGATGCTGACTTTTTCTGCTTTTATTGAGATGAACATATGTATTTTCTGGTCTTTTCAAAGAAGTTGAAATTTATCAATTTTAAATTTATACCTTTTAAATTTATCAATCAACTTTATTTTGTCTTAATTTCTGATTTCAACTTTATGTTTTTCACTGATAATCTCACATGTGCTAACACTTTTATTGTATTGCTCCAGTTATTTATGTCAAAATATAGTTTTTTTCAATTATTTTAATAATTATATTTAGAATTCTGTATTTGTCTGATTAACTCTTTGACTACAACCTGCAGACTTTTTAAGAAATATTTCTTTCATTATAATTAAATTACTAAAACATCATTTTTCAGTAACCAAAGAGTTATCTAGATTTTTAAAAAATTATCAATTACATAAATTAATTCTATTTTTTGAGGTTTGTTTCTAATTTTATTGCATTTTGATTAATGAATGCCACTTTCTTGAAGCTTATTTATTTGTGAGAATTATTTACACATTCTTGATACTTGACTTTTGTCAGTTTCTTCTGATGAAAACTTCTTAGATTTAATGATGATAAATGTCATCTTTTCCTGTGTGTTTGGAAAGCACATATCAGCTATATAGTAGGATATTAGTAAATTTTATAACTTATGACATTAGCATAGTCAGGATAATTGCTTGTTGCAACACCTCACCAGCAAGTACACAACTGCACATGATAATGTTTGAATGACTTAGAGTAACTCCAGACCTTCAGAAGCATAAATCTCTGCCTCCAAGCCAGGTAAAGTAAAAGTAGTCCTGTACTTAGTCTAGCCTAGATATTTACCAGAGACCACCTCACATTGGTCAAGAGTACTTGATGGTGTGCCCTTGTACACAACGTATACAGCAAGATAGGAGACAAAATAAAACCAGGAAAGAACCAAGCTAGGACAATTCAGTGTGGGTACATTCCTAAATTTCACAGGTGTCTCCAGAATTCCTACTAACAAAACCTTTGACCAGATAAAGTGTTTACCCTAAACGTGTTCAGGGAAGCATGGTCAAAGAAGGCTTTTTCATCATAGCAATGTTTTAATTTTTTAAAGGAAAAGACATAATTTAATTTAAAATGCATAATACAAAGGTAAAATAATATCTATTATTTAGCAGCTCTCTTGCAATTTAATAACTTTTATTTAATAATTATATCATTTTATCACCCTCAAATAAAGTTACTATAAAATTCTGTATATCTTCATAAGGCTGATCAATATAATGAAGTAATTAAAGAGTTTGAATTCTGGAAATAGACTGCCCCCTTTGAATTAAAGCTTCCCTCTGTAATAACTGTGTGATTTTAGGCAAAAATTAAACTGTAAAGTGGCAAACATAATAGTACCTACTTCACTAGGTAATTTTGTATATCAAGTAAAATTTTGTACATTAAGTCTTTAGCATATATGCTGGCATAAGGAAGCACTCAGTAAAGGTTAGGATTATTAGATAATAGATATGGGAAGAGAAATCAGGCAAAAATTAAAAACAAAATTTAATGTCATAATTATTCATGTCCAACAATGGCAAATTTATTTTTATGTCTAGTCCTGTTTGATCCATTGGGAAACTTTTCATTTATGTGTCAGAATTATGTTTTTATTTTAAATTGTTTTAGTTGTAAAGATTATAACTGGCCAAGACTTCACTTAATTTGGTAGTTTAAGAAAAACTGAATGTCTCTTAGCAACCGGGGCTGATGACATCTCTGAGAAGAAGCATTTTATCTGTTCTCTTCTCAAATCTCCTTTCTCATTACTGAAACAATATATATATAATTAAGGCTGTTGCCTGGGATTCAAAATGATATAAGAAAATAAAATGACTGCAAATTGTCCTTAGATGGGGTGACTTGCTCTTAGTGAGCACACTGTCTATACATTTGAGCACAGACATGCGAGTCTGGTTTTTTTTTCCCTATAACCTGGTATATTAAGGGCTGAAGATTTGTAGAACTTGTTTCTGTGCTTGGTTCTTTAAGTACTGATAAAAGGAAAATGACTCTGAAGTTTTCTTGGAGGAGGCTTAGTTAGGCATATAAAGCAAAACTTTTTTCTCAGAATACTTGATCCTTAAAAAAAAAAAAAAGATTGGGGGAGTCAGAATATAAGAGTGCAATTTTCTGGGACTACAAAAATCACCTGTTAAATAAATCAATGAAATTGAATTGAAATGCTCCTCTTTAATTCAGTGCAAAAACTCATTATGAGAAAGGAAAGCTAATATTCCAAAAACAATAATGGCTCAGTTTTGCAATAAAAAGAATCATGTTCATCCATCTCATTCACTGTATGCTTTTTGAAATAGTTGATGAGGAAATGAAAACTAGGATGCTTTTTGTTCTTTTCATTTGAAAATTCCAAGCAGGCACTCATCAAATAAACCTATATTTATTTTACTTCCAGTATCCATTAAAATATGTGAGGAGCCTGGTATTACAATGGGAACTAAAGGAAGCAGTTACTACAGTAGGCTTTTGAGTAAGTGCCAGCTGAGCACTCTGTCTTTTCTAAGTGAAACCACTCTTTGAATTAAATTATTTCCATGGTAATTTAGCAGCATGAGCATCTAGAAAGAATGGTCCCTAAAATAACTGTTATTATGTACATCTATAGAAATGGTGAGTCAAGATAAGGAGACAAGATTCTACTGAAGTTTGAGGTTTGAAGTATTGATTAAGGTTCAGAAGAATCATAGAGAAAATAACAAACTCAGAGTACAGAAAGGCCTTCTTTTTTTCTGGCTGATTTTCCCATTGGTAATGCCAAACAATCTTGAGCCTGTGGAATTCCATTAATTTCTATAAATATTTTTGACAGCAATATCCTCAAACTTGGAAAAAATACCAATGGGATTCTTACTGTTTTTTTCTCTTAGCTTCTGTCTATAATGGAAAATGCAACAGATATTTTTTCTACTCAAATCCTTTTTCTCTTTAAATATTTGTTGAGAGTACACCTTAGTTCCCTGATTCTTGGTAAAATATTGTCATTTAGATATTATACTAGATATCTTGGTTTAGATATTCTTCACGGATATCTTTCTCATCTTTAAAAATTCAGATCTAAGATAATACCAAATATCTTATGAAGATCATGGAGCTCTGACAAAAGCTATTACTAGGCTTCAGATGATTTTAAATATCACTAAGTTTTGGGAAATTGATGACAGGAGGCCCTGAAGTATTCAAATATTCTGATCTGCATCACTTGTCACTTTGATTTTCAACAAATAGATCAAACACAATTAATTTAATTGGAAAAACTTGTACAACACTAAAAAAATTTTAACAAATAAATGTGTGTATACATAAGAATAGAGATAGATAAGCTGGTGATCATATGATTTTACAATATTATCTTTTCCCCTTCTAATTATTTTTCAATATTTCCCTATTTCTTTCAATGGAACTACTATTTTTTCACATGTCAAGTCTCCCCAAATGTCTGTTAATTTTAGCTTCATGGAATTTTTTCAGCCATTGCTTCACAATATTGTACATGATATTCCCACCCTCATTTAGAAATCTTTAGAAATTCCTTGATTTTCATTATTCATAAAATATTCCCTGAATGCCTAGTATGTACTAGTTACAAATCCAGAGAGTGAAAATATAATAGTGAACAAAAGAGACAAAATTCTATTTCCATTGAGCTTACGTTTTAATGGAGATATAACAAATTTTAAAAATATATAAAAATATTAAATCAGTCCAATATATAGAATATTAGTGATAAGGCTAATGGAGCATGAGAGAAAATGTTGTAAGAGGTTTGAACCCTCGGGTAGAATGACCAGGGAAGGAGATATTGAGAAAGTGATTCTTGAGTAAAAACTGGAAAAAAAGAAAGTTAATGATACTAAAGGCTAAGCAAGTGAAAAGGCCATAAGGCAGAAGCATGCTTAATGTTCCTGGAACAGCAAGAAAGACAGTGTGGGTGGCTACTGTACAGAAAATGAGGGGAAAGATTTTATAAAATAACTCCTTAGCCTGGCATTTAAAGGTAGCCTTAGTCTAATCACCCTCTACAAACACTCTGTCAATTAACACTGCTCATGCCAAAAGATTCCATAGCACTCTCATCTTCAAGATTTTATTCTTTTCATTCTCCTTGTCTATTTCATACTCTTTTCTTCACCTAGGTTACCAATCTGTACATTGCCAAGTAAAATACTATCCCTGAGGAAACATGCAATTTTCCCAACCTACAATGAATTCTCTTTTCTTTGAACCTCTTAGAGCACCATTTCTCTCTCTCTCTCTCTCTCTCTCTCACTCTCTCTCTCTCACACACACACACACACACACACACATGCCTTTATATGAACATAATGTATTTATATTTTTCTGTCTCCAGATCTAAAATTATAAGCTGAGAAATGGGGAACTCTTAATAGCTTTCTGTATCCTATAGCAACCAGAGTGCCTTGCAGTAAGTCAATTTTTAAAATGAATTTAGTCATATTTGTCTGTAGGATTGAAAGCTCAGTAAAGGGAGTGATTTAGTCTTTCATTTGACAAACACATATTGAATCCTTACTAAATATTGCCCTGAGGATAGAGAAAAAAAAGGCCCAATCTCCAGCGACAAAAAGATGACAGTCTAGTGCAGAAGACCAACTGGTAAATGTGCAAGTGCCATACAGCCTAATGGGTGCCTAGTTAGAGATATACACAGGGGCGTGGATGTGTTACTCTGGGTCCTCCAAGAAGCAGATGCTAAGACAAGATTAAATGTGCAAAGATTTCCCTAAGGGGAATGCCTGTGAGAGAACACAAGGAGAAAGCAGAGAAATTTGAGAAGCAGTCAGATTATGATGCAAGTCTGACCCTGAGCGAAGGAGAGAGGAAGGGACAAGTGGGTGAAAGTTTCCTGGACTTCTGTGTGGTCCAAGGACGGTCCAACAAGGCACAAGAGTCATTGAGGCAAAGCCAGAATCTGAAGGGTCCTGTGTCTGCCAGGATGGGTCTGCCTTCATCTTACCTTGCTCAGTCATTGACTGGAAATGGCCTACGAGAGGTGTGGCCTTGGCACAGATGCAGCTATGAATTATAGAGCACAGCAGCTGGATTCTAAGTCAAGGATGCTCCCTGCAGTGGAAGGTCTGCCAGACACAGCCTCAGGGCTGCCACCCAGTAGGAGCACACTGGATCCAGAGTTGAACTGAAACAAGGGAGGACTCTCCAGAGTAACTCACACTTGAGTTGTGTCATGAATCTGTATCGAGCTAGTTCCATGAAGAAGAAAGGGAAGACATAAACTGGGAAGGCACTGAGGCATGGGGTGCACCGTAGGTTCAGGGAACCATGTAGAGTAGGTGGCTTGAGTGTAACATATAAAGGAAGTGTGGTGAGTAAGGGAAGTGAGAACAGAAATGTGGCAAATAGAGGGCACGTCATTAAGAGCCCCAAGAACGGTGTATGGGTTTGATCTTGAAGGAGAATTGTCAGAGAAGGATTTTCAGCCAGGGTAATTGCATGACTGCCTGCTCTAATACTATTAAAGAACAGAAAGTAATCCTGCTACCATTTCAGCACTTGCCAGGTTTTCAACTTACACTGAACAACAGGTTCTGAAGAAGGTAAACTGATTTTTTAAAAATAATCTTTTTAGTTTTTTATGGGTTTTAAATTATTTTGAAAGAATTAATATCCAATCCCTGTAAGAATCTAGACTTTAAAATTCAAGACTCCTAAAGGAAAGCATTTAGAATTAGGAAGTTGAATAGAATAAACTCTTCTATTACAGGTTGTTTTGTTAAAAAAAAAAAATTACAAAAATATCTCAAGAGTTTTTGGAGGGTATAGAGAAGCTGATATGCTTGGACATGGGCATGCTTGGATACAAGCTGAAGTATTTGTGAACCTGTTGGGCATCCTTTGCCATTTTGTTAAAGGACTTTCAACACCTTCAGTCTTTCTATTACAGAAATATCACAGAGTGTGATACTCACCATCACTAAACACAGTAGGATATGTTTGGTCCTACCATAGTCTGGGATTCCCTAAGAAAGAGTTTCCTGTATTTCTGGCAACTACCATTAGATGGTAATATAAATGGTTCTGGGAATGCTACTCAGGGATTATTTACTGAATTTAGTTATTTGAGACGCAAGAGATTATTCACACAATTGAAAATCTTAATTTGTTCTTGCTAATGGAATGCTTTATTAAAATAAAGATGGTACTACGATCCCCATCACTACCTATGAACTGATATTCTTAGTAACTAGCCAGACAAGTCAATGAAAAAGACACAGAGAATTTTGAGTAAACCAAAGGCAAAATGCTTTCTACTGGCTACATACATACAAGCATCCATAAAATGAAGCCATGCAAAGAATAGTTTTGCACTGCATTTGAGTGGTTACAGAGCAGTGGTTCTGAACTGAGGGGGAGGAGAGATTTTATACCTACCTCTAGGGACATTTGGCCATGTCTGGAGACATTTTAGATTGTCACATTAAAGGGGGTTGCTACTTACATCTAGTTAGTAAAGGCAGGTATGCTGCTAAATAATGTACAGAGCAGCCTCCCCTTCCCCCAAGAAAGAATTATCTAACCCAAAATGTCAATAGTTTACAAACTGAGGTATCCTGTTGTGAGGTGTTCAACCAATGTGATCCTAACTATACGTCATCAAGTCCTGATCTGAGAAACAAACATGCACCAGCCCAAGTTGGTACACAGAAGACTGAGACAAGCACAGTCTTCTGGATGGAAGAAGATCCTACCTTCACTTCACATAATACACAGATATTTTTCACCTAATACGTATCTCTATGACTAGTAAAACAGCTGACTGCTGTTTTTAGCTTCAGTGACAGAAAGAATAGGGACAGTGTGGATAAAGTTCACTTGTATTTCTGTGGAGAAAATTACTGCATAGGAAATCCCATCATCCCAAGTGGCCAATAGACTAAGTAGTCCCACTATGTATCAAACAATTGATGGACCTTATTTTATTATTTACTACAATCCTTTAATATGCATTTGTACAAATTATATGTATATTAAATACCCACCTTAATATATATAAGTATATATACATATGTATATATACTAATTTTACTGAGGAGGAAACTGAGGAAGAGTGGTTTGTTAGTTTGCTCAAGTTCTTATAGCTCATAAGCAGAATGATTTAACTTGTATGTCATCCAAGCACTATAATTTTAGAAGTTTTCCACCCTTGTAACTACTGTTGCAGTTTTTAAATTTTGAAGCCATTTTTTTCCCTATACATCTCTATTTCAATGCACCCATTCCTCCCTCCAATAATATCCCCAATTATCTTCTAGTCACCAAATCTGATTACCTTTATCTCAGTTTTCGTCTTCTCTGAGATTTCTGATTCATTACTCCTGAGACTATCCCCAGTTACACTATAGTTGGCTCATTTTATTAGTGTCACCATCTGACTCATCAGCCTTTATTCCCTTTCCTTCTTGTTTGTTATGGCTATTTTTATCTTCCTATTCTCCAAATTTGGCTTCCCTCCAGGATTTTGTTTTTGAAGCTCTTTACTTCTCTATAATCATATTATCGACATCTTAACCTCATCTCTCTCTTCAATGCAGATAACACAGAAATCAACTTTAATATAGCAGATATGTAATTATACAAGCAGTTGCTGATTAAAGGGTTACATATACAAATGATTTCTAAATAAAAGGTAAATATTATTTAGGTAACAAAGAGAACTAAAGAGTAAAAACTAGAAAAGACTTACTCTGATGGGTGGGCAAAAGCATATTTATTGAGGGAGTCTGTGATGGTTACTGTTTTGTATCAACTTAGCTAGGCTATGACCCAGATATTTGGTCAAACACCAATCAAATATCTCTGTAAAGATATTTTTTAAGATGAGATTAACACTTAAATTACTAGACTTTGAATAAAGCAGATTATCCCCCATAATATGGGTGGGCCTTATCCAATCAGTTGAAGGTCTTAAGAGAAACCAGATTGAGGTTTCCTGAGGACAAGGGAATTCTACCTCCAGATTGCCTTCAGACTCAAGCTACAACACACACACACACACACACACACACACACACACACACACACACACACTGCACAGACACATATCCTAATGTTTTTGATTTTCTAGAGAACCCTAATACAGAGTCTAATAAAAATGGCTAAAAAAGGTAGTAACAAACCCAGAAGAGATTACCTTCCAGGTCATTGATGGAGTTTCAAGACGTATTAGATGTTCAACAATGTCAAATGCTACAGAAAGCCCTACATTTTGCAACAGAGAAGAGACCAGTGAATAATAATCTTTCATCAATGGTAACTTAAGTAAGAGGAGTTCCAGTGGCATGCTGGAACAAAACTATAAAGGGTTAAAGAGTGGGTGATTATGAGGATTGGAGATATTACCTTAGAAAACACTTTCAATACATTTGATAATGTCAGATATTATTGTATGTGTATCTGCTTTCCATTCTCACTGTCAATCCCCAAGTTAAAGCTCTTCTCCCATTTTGTAGTCTACCACCCTCTGTTTTGTTTTAAATAACAGCGTTATTCATATATAATTCACATACCATAAAATTCACTCTTTTATTTATATATTTATTTTTACCTGTGCAGTTCTGTTTTATGGGGTTTTTTTTACCCCCCATTGTATCAGGGGTTAAAATAAGATTTTTACCTTTCTTTTAATTTTAAACTAATTTTAAACTTACAGAAAAATTACAAGACTAGCACACAGAACTTTTTTTGTCCTGAGCTATTTAAGAGTAGGTTGCCAGCAATATGCCCTGTCACCTATACAAATACTTTATGGTGTGTATTTCCTACAAACCACAATATTCTCTTGCAAGAAGTACAACACAACCATCAGAACAAGGACATTGACAATGACACTTCACTACAATCTAACCTACAGAGCCCATTCAAGTTTTGACAATTGTCGTCCCAACATTGTCCTTGCAAAAGAATCCAACCCAGGATTATACCTTGCTTTTGATTTTTTATCCCTCTTTAGTTACCTTTACCCTGGAACATACCCTCAGTCTTTCCTTGACCTTCATGACCACTTTTGATGATAACAGGCCAGTTATTTAGTAGAATGTCCCTTGATCTGGGTTTATCTTATGTCTAGATTCAAGTGATGCACTTCCTTGTTTTGTTTTGATCTGTTTTTGTTTATTTTAACATCTTTATAGGAGTATAATTGCTTTACAATGGTGTGTTAGTTTCTGCTGTAAAACAAAGTGAACCAGCTATACGTATACATATATCCCCATATCCCCTACCACTTGCATCTCCCTCCCACCCACCCTATCCCACCCCGCTAAGTGGTCACAAAGCACCGAGCTGATCTCCCTGTGCTATGTGGCTGCTTCCCACTAGCTATCTATTTTACATTTGGTAGTGTATATGTGTCCAAGCCATTCTCTCACTTCATCCCAGCTTACCCTTCTCCCTCCATGTGTCCTCAAGTCAATTCTCTACGTCTACATTTTTACTGCAGTCCTGCCCCTAGGTTCTTCAGAACCAATTTTTTTTTTTAGATTCCATAAATATGTGTTAGCATACGGTAATCGTTTTTCTTGTTCTGACCTAGTTCACTCTGTATGACAGACTCTAGGTTCATCAACCTCACTACAAATAACTCAATTTCGTTTCTCTTTATGGCTTAGTAATATCCCATTGTATATATGTGCCACATCTTCTTTATCCATTCTTCTGTCAATGGACACTTAGGTTGCTTCCATGCCCTGGCTACTGTACATAGTGATGCAATGAACATTGTGGTACACGACTCTTTTTGAATTATGGTTTTCTCAGGGTATATGCCCAGTAGTGGAATTTCTGAGGAATATGGTAGTTCTATTTTTAGTTTTTTAAGGAAGCTCCATACTGTTCTCCATAGTGGCTGTATCAATTTACATTCCCACCAACAGTGCAAGAGGGTCCCCTTTTCTTCACACCCTCTCCAGCATTTACTGTTTGTAGATTTTTTGATGATGGCCATTCTGACCAGTGTGAGGTGATACCTCACTATAGTTTTGATTTGCATTTATCTAATGATTAGTGATGTTGATCCTTTCATGTGTTTGTTGGAAATCTGTATATCTTTTTCAAGAAATTTCTATTTAGGTCTTCTGCCCATTTTTGGATTGGGTTTTTTGTTTTTTTTGATACTGAGCTGCATGAGCTATGAGCTGCTTGTATAGTTTGGAGACTAATCCTTTGTCAGTTGCTTTGTTTGCAAATATTTTCTCTCATTCTGAGAGTTGTCTTTTCGTCTTGTTTATAGTTTCGTTTGCTGTGCAAAAGCTTTTAAGTTTCATTAGATCCCATTTGTTTATTTTGTGTTTTTTTCCCTTCTCTAGGGGGTGGGTCACAAAGGATCTTGCTGTGATTCATGTCATAGACTGTTCTGCCTATATTTTCCTCTAAGCGTTTTATAGTGTCTGGCCTTACATTTAGGTCTTTAATCCATTTTGAGTTTATTTTTGTGCATGGTGTTAGGGAGTGATCTAATCTCATACTTTTACATGTACCTGTCCAGTTTTCCCAGCACCATTTATTGAAGAGGCTTCCTTCCTCCACTGTATATTCCTGCCTCCTTTGTCAAAGATAAGGTGACCATAAGTGTGTGGGTTTACCTCTGTGCTTTCTATCCTGTTCCATTGATCTATATTTCTGTTTTTGTGCCGGTACCATACTGTCTTGATTACTGTAGCTTTGTAGTATAGTCTGAAGGAGCCTGATTCTTCCAGCTCAATTTTCTTTCTCAGTGTTGCTTTGGCTATTCAAGGTCTTCTGTGTTTCATTACAAATTGTGAAATTTTTTGTTCTAGTTCTGTGAAAAAGCCATTGGTAGTTTCATAGGGATTGCATTGAATCTGTAGATTGCTTTGGGGAGTATAGTCATTTCCACAATGTTGATTCTTCCAATTCAAGAACATGGTATATCTCTCCATCTGTTTGTATCATCTTTAATTTCTTTAATCAGTGTCTTATAGTTTTCCGCATACAGTTTTTTTGTCTCCTTAGGTAGTTTTATTCCTAGGTATTTTATCCTTTTTGTTGCAGTGGTAAATGCGAGTGTTTCCTTAATTTCTCTTTCAGATTTTTCATCATTATTGTATAGGAATGTGAGAGATTACTGTGCATTAATTTTGTATCCTGCTACTTAACCAAATTCATTGATTAGCTCCAGTAGTTTTCTGGTAGCATCTTTAGGATACTCTATATATAGCATCATGTCATGTACAAACAGTGACAGCTTTACCTTTTTTCTGTTTCAGATTCCTTTTGTTTCTTTTTCTTCTCTGATTGCTGTGGCTAAAACATCCATACCTATGTTGAATAACAGTGGTGAGAGTGGGCAACCTTGTCTTGTTCCTGATATTAGTGGAAATGGTTTCAGTTTTTCACCATAGAGAACAATGTTGGCTGTGGGTTTGTCATATATGGTTTTTATTATGTGGAGGTAAGTTCCCTCTGTGCCTACTTTCTGGAGGGTTTTTATCATAAATGGGTGTTGAGTTTTGTTGCAAAGCTTTTTCTGCATCTATTGAGATTATCGTATGGTTTTTATCCTTCAATTTGTTAATATGGTGTATCACATTGATTGATTTGCATATATTGAACAATCCTTGCATTCCTGGGATAAACCCCACTCAATCGTGGTGTATGAACCTTTTAATGTGCTGTTCGATTCTGTTTGCTAGTATTTTGTTGAGGATTTTTGCATCTATGTTCATCAGTGATATTGGCCTGTAGTTTTCTTTTTTTGTGACATCTTTGTCTGGTTTTGGCATCAGGATGATGGTGGCCTCATACAATGAGTTTGGGAGTGTTCTTTCCTCTGCTATATTATGGAAGAGTTTGAGAAGGATAGGTGTTAGCTCTTCTGTAAATGTCTGATAGAATTCGACTGTGAAGCCATCTGGTCCTGGGCTTTTGATTGTTGGAAGATTTTTTCATCAAAATGTCAATTTTAGTGCTTGTGATTGGTCTGTTCATATTATTTATTTCTCCCTGGTTCAGGCTTGGAAGGTTGTGCTTTTCTAAGAATTTGTCCATTTCTTCCAGGTTGTCCATTTTATTGGCATATAATTGCTTGTAGTAATCTCTCATGATCATTTGTATTTCTGCAGTGTCAGTTGTTACCTCTCCTTCTTCCATTCTAATTCTGTTGATTTGAGTCTTCTCCCTTTTTTTCTTGATGAGTCTGGCTAATAGTTTATCAATTTTGTTTATCTTCTCAAAGAACCAGCTTTTAGTTTTCTTGATCTTTGCTATAATTTCCTTCATTTTTTTTCATTTATTTCTGATTTGATCTTCATGATTCCTTGCTAACTTGGGGTTTTTTTTTGTTGTTGTTCTTTCCTTAATTGCTTTAGGTGTATGGGTAGGTTGTTTATTTGAGATGTATCTTGTTTCTTAAGGTAGGGTTGTCTTGCTATATGTTTGTCTCTTAGAATTGCTTTTGCTGCATCCATAGGTTTTGGGTTGTCGTGTTTTCTTTGTCATTTGTTTCTGGGTAATTTTTGATTTCCTCTTTGATTTCTTCAGTGATCTTGGTTATTTAGTAGTATATTGGTTAGCCTCCATGTGTTTGTATTTTTTACAGATTTTTTCCTGTAATTGATATCTAGTCTCATAGCACATTGTGGTCAGAAAGATACTTGATATGATTTCAATTTTCTTTAATTTACCAAGGCTTGATTTGTGACCCAAGATATGCTCTATCCTGGAGAATGTTCCATGAGCACTTGAGAAGAAAGTGTATTCTGTTGTTTTTGGATGGAATGTCCTATAAATAGCAATTAAGTCCATCTTATTTAATGTGTCATTTAAAGCTTGTTTTTCCTTATTTATTTTCATTTTGGATGATCTGTCCATTGGGGAAAGTGGGGTGTTAAAATCCCCTACTATGATTGTGTTAATGTTGATTTCCCCATTTCTGGCTGTTAGGATTTGCCTTATGTATTGAGGTGCTCCTATGTTGGGTGCATAAATATTTACAATTATTATATCTTCTTCTTGGATTGATCCCTTGATCATTATGTAGTGTCCTTCATTATCTTGTCATAGTCTTTATTTTAAAGTCTATTTTGTCTGATATGAGGATTGCTACTCCACCTTTCTTTTGATTTCCATTTGCATGGAATATCTTTTTCCATCACTCACTTTTAGTCTGTATGTGTCCCTAGGTCTGAAGTGGGTCTCTTGTGGACAGCATATATATGGGTCTTGTTTTGGTATTCATTCAGCCACTCTATGTGTTTTGTTTGGAGCATTTAATCCATTTACATTTAAAGTAATTATTTATGTGTGTGTTTCTATTACCATTTTCTTAATTGTTTTGGGTTTGTTACTCTAGGTCTTTTCCTTCTCTTGTGTTTCCTGCCTAGAAAAGTTCCTTTAGCATTTGTTGTAAAGCTGGTTTAGTGGTGCTGAATTCTCTTAGCTTTTGCTTGCCTCTAAAGGTTTTAATTTCTCCGTCAAATCTGAATGAGATCCTTGCTGGGTAGAGTAATCTTGGTTGTAGATTTTCCCCTTTCATCACTTTATATACATCCTGCCACACCGTTCTGGCTTGCAAAGTTTCTGCTGAAAGATCAGCTGTTAACCTTATGAGGATTCCCTTGTATATTATTTGTTGCTTTTCTCTTGCTGCTTTTAATATTTTTTCTTTGTTATTTACATTTTTATAGTTTGATTAACATGTGTCTTGGCGTGTTTCTCCTTGGATTTATCCTGTATGGGAATCTGTGTGCTTCCTGGACGTGGTTGTCTATTTCCTTTCCCACATTAGGGAAGTTTTCCACTACAATCTCTTCAAATATTTTCTCAGTCCCTTTCTTTTTCTATTCTTCTTCTGGGACCCCTACAATTCGAATGTTGGTGCATTTAATGTCCCAGAGCTCTGAGTCTTTCCTCAATTCTTTTCATTCTTTTTTCTTTATTCTGCTCTGTGGTAGTTATTTCCACTATTTTATCTTCCAGGTCATTGATCCGTTCTTCTGCCTCAGTTATTTTGCTATTGATTCCTTCTAGAGAATTTTTATTTTCATTTATTGTGTTGTTCATCATTCTTTTTTTGCTCTTTAGTTCTTCTAGGTCCTTGTTAAACATTTCTTATATCTTCTCCATTCTTTTCCAAGATTTTGGATCATCTTTACTATCATTACTCTCAATTCTTTTTTGGGTAGACTGCCTATTTCCTCTTCATTTTTTTGCACTGGTGGGTTTTTACCTTGCTCTTTCATCTGCTGTGTATTTCTCTGTCTTCTCATTTTGCCTACCTTACTGTGTTTGGGGGTCTCCTTTTCGCAGGCTGCAGGTTCATAGTTCCCGTTGTTTTTGGTGTTTGCCCCCAGAGGGTAAGTTTGGTTCAGTGGGTTGTTTTGGCTTCTTGGTGGAGGGGACTGGTGCCTGTGTTCTGGTGGTTGAGGATGGATCTTGTTTTTCTGGTGGGCAGGACCACGTCTTGTGGTGTGTTTTGGGGTGTCTGTGAACTTATTATGATTTTAGGCAGCCTCTCTGCTAATGGGTGTGGCTGTGTTTCTGTCTTGCTAGTTGTTTGGCATGTGGTGTCCAGCACTGGAGCATGCTGGTCATTGAGTGGAGCTAGGTCTTAGTATTGAGATGGAGATCTCTGGGAGAGCTCTCGCCGATTGATATTACATTGGGCCAGGAGGTCTCTGGTGGGCCAATGTCATGAACTTGGCTCTCCCACCTCAGAAGCTCAGGCCTGATACCCGCCCATAACACCAAGACCCTGTCAGCCACATGGCTCTATAACTTTGTCCAGTGCAGTTTTTGCTTTGATAATTCCTATCCACATGGAAAATGAATTTTGTCCCACAGGATTCTACTGGAGGTGCCACTCGTGCAAGTCACAGGTCTCAAGTGATGCACTTTGTCAGGAATATCACGCAATGATGCTGTGTTCTTCCTACTGCATCCTATCAGGGCATGCACAATTTCAATTTGTTGCATTCCTTGTGATGTTAACTTTGTTTACTTGATTCATTTGATGAAGATGGTCTCTGCTAGATTTCTTAGCACTCAGAATCTAAGATCCGGTTGCTAAGTGGGCTCCTTGCTTTAGCATGTTGCCACCCCCAGTCCCTCTCAGTGGATAAACCTGAGATGATGGTGGCTTGGACAAGGGTGGCAGAGGTGGTAAGAAGTGGGGGACTCTGGGGAATTCCCTGATGGTTCAGTGTTTAAGAATCTGAGCTTTCAGTCCCAAGGGAGCAGGTTTGATCCCTGGTCAGGGAACTAAGATCTCACAAGCCACGTAGCGCCAACTGGAGGCTCTTGGGAAGAACCTGCTTCTAAACTCACTCAGATTGTTGGCAGAATCCAGTTTCTTATGGCTATGGCTCCGAGGTCCTCTTTCCAGGCTGGCTGGGAGCTGGGAGCTGTTCTCTTTTCCTACAGGCTGCCTGGACTCCTTTTCATGTGCCCCCAAACTCTTCACAGAATTCACTCTTTTAATGTATACAAGTCAGTGGACTTAGTATATTCACCTAGTTGTGCAACCATCCCACATCTGTTTGTCACATTTCTGCTGAGTCTCCCTTTCTACATCCATCCACTCGTGAGTTCCATATTTACCTACTTAAAGCATGGAATAATTAGGTCTCTCCTGATCCGAAAACCTGTTAACAGCCTCTGCTTACTCAATCATCTATTATTTTTCAGTCTGGGTTCAAGGCCCTCCAGACCCTGGCCCTCTTCACATCTCCACTCCCATAAAGCTAGATGATTTTTATTTCTTAAAATTCCTGAAAAGCCACTTTGCTCTCTAGCACATGCTCTCTCCTTAATCCGAAACACAACACACTCTCCTGCCAGCAATTTAGCATCATATATAATTCCTACCCATCATTCATTCTTATCTCATATGTCATCATCCTCAAAATGTCTCTCCTTTACATCATAATTTATTATCTAAAGGTCAGTTTGGCTGTGCCTAACAGAAATCATAGAAACAGTGCTTTACAAAGATAAAAGTTTAAACCTTTCTCGTAATAAGTCTAGATCTGAGCAGTCTCTAGGGTGGGAATGATGACTTTCTAGCTTCATGTTTCACTAAAACTAGGGTGTGACCCAGGTCCCCATAGACCAAAATAGACTCACGTACAGAAGGAGCATCCTAAACAGTAAGATGGAGAAAAGAGGAAAGACAAAAGACACATTCTGGTTCTCTTTTAAACAAATTACCTGAAAGATCCACATAATACTGCAACTTCCAACTCATTGATTAGTATGTATTTAGGCAAATGACACCACCTGGCCGAAAGGATGTCGGGAAATGTAAACTTCCTTCTTGACAGTCAACATTCCGAAAGGGAAGATTGGAAACTGGAGCAGGCAACTTGCAGTCTCTGTAACAACCTATATTCTCTGCTTTTAGACATTTTTGTCCTGATATTGCAGCTATTTGGGTAATAACTGTGGATAAAAATTTTATCCCTATTTAGATCACAGACTCTGAGAAGGCACATATTGAATTAACCTTTGTATACACTTCAGTGTTTAACTTTTTTTTCACATCAAAGTGTGTTGATGTTTAGATGACAAATCATAACTTACTCTCTTCTGAATTCAGAACCAATTATGATAGAAACACAGGAGTAATATAATAACTTGGAAAGCTGGACTGGAGTATGAAAACCCAGCTTGGACCGAAGGCCCAATTACTTCATAATTTTACCTCAGGCAAAGAAATCACACGACTACAGCTTTACACAATTAGATCTTGCTTGGTTGCTTTTTGCATGGAGTATAGGAATAGAGAGGGCTTATGTTCTTTAAGGAAGACTAGTTCAAGAGATGGGTTCAGAGAATGAAAGAGAGACATTGAGAGTAAGAGAGATGAGACTTTATTAATTCTACCAGCTAGATAATTTACTGATTTGTCTGTGGTATGGTCAAGTAAGGGCTGGAAGAAAGACCCAGAGGTGTTTTTTTAATATTTTTATACCTGGGCAATGCACTGAAACTCTATTGAGGCAGAAGTGGGTAATTAGTGCTTCTCTTAACAAAGTGTGTAGTATGTACACATTTACTGCAGTCACTGACCTGGGAATTTCAATAACTTTGTCTAAAGACTTCTCACATGCTGTGCAGTAATTACAATAAGAGCTTAGCATCATATGGATAATCAACTCTCCCACTTCGGGTCTGATGATCATTTTTAGTGACTTCTCAAAGAAATAAGGAAAGGGGAGGGTTAACTGCTTTTATTTAAAAGTGTGTTATAACTTATTGACAACTTGCCAAAGAAAATCAAACAAGTAATATTTGCATAGCAAACCGACTTTTTTCTTTTGAATTCCATTGTTACTGACTAATAAGGGAGTCTTTGATCATGAATGACCAAATCACAAAATGGAAATTTATAGAAGGTGTAGTAGGACTGTGGAGCATTAGATAACAGAATCAGTTCTTTCTTAACACTTTTTAACCTTCTATTTTAGTTTTTATCTGATTATCTTATTGTTTACTCTTTACAATTCTGTTTCACTGACCAGGCTGTGAGTTCTTTGATTAAAGAAAGTGGATTTTAATTAATGTTGGGATTCTCAGAACATATCACTCTTCCCAGAACAAAGCATATTACTTAATATAAGACTAATGAATTCTCCATTTGCGTGTGTGTGAGTGATGAAGAAAATAATATATCTCCAGTACAGAAAGCTCATAGTTTCTATCTATCTAATCCTCTATTTATTTGTGAACAAGAATGACAAATACAGAAAAGAGAAAATAATTGTTTCCAAATATACTTTAAGTTTTAAATTTATTTATGCCTTAGAGCACGTAAGTAAGAGAAGGAGTGAAGAAGTCTGAATGAAAAACAAAGTTTTAACGCCTTGAGAAATACTATTTATAGGGATAAAGAAAGAAATTTTAAGTACTATACTAAAGGCATGGGGGCTAGGAGAGGTGGATATCTATGCATACCCAAGAGAGTGCTGCAACCATAAATTTTAACGTAGATACTTGCATTTGATGAATGCCTAGAAGTCCCATTACTCTAAGTCATCCTAAGCATGTAATGGGATATTGTTGGTTCAACACATCTTGCTTGAGGCTTTTTTCTGAACCAGTTCTTGGTTTTGAGTATCCAGCTGAAAAAGACAGCCTTTCGTGGAGATCGTGCTTAGTGATGGCAGTGAGATGCACAAATACAGAAAGTTACTGAGACTTGATAGATACTAAACAAAACAAAACAAACAAACCAAAAAAACACACAAAAAAGAAACTGATACTTTATAACAAAGCTTTTTTCCCTACAGAATCTATTTTTTTTTTAATTTTTATTTTATATTGGAGTATAGTTGATTTACAATTTTGTGTTAGTTTCAGGTGTATAGCAAAGTGATTCAGTTACACACATACATATATCTATTCCTTTTCAGATTCTTTTCCTATATCAGTTATTACAGAACATTGAATAGAGTTCAGAATCTATTTTTTACAGCAGAGTTTAAATGAAAACTTTGGAAAATTATCTCACAATTCATTAACTCCTAACAAACCCACATATGCATTGCCTATAAAATAGATTTAGCTGTTTTATAAATCATCATGTTCCCACTCCTAATGAGATATCACAAGAGTAGATGGGATATTTTTATTGATTTTTCCCCCTGACTTCCTAGGTTCATCATAGTTAGAATTGCTCAAATCAGCCCTTACCCAATTAGTCTTTCTTAATTCTTAAGTTAATTCTGAGCAAGACAAAACGAAATTAGCAACCTCTGTTAGAGGATATAGTCTAGGATTATTAGTCTTTCTTCAATGAGGCCAATATCTTAGGTAAATTCTTGTTACCTATGAGCTTCTTATTTAGCTTTGCAAATATTACCAGAACTTCTCTTTCTCTTCTTCTCTCCCCTTCCTTCCCTCACCAACTGGGTGGACATATCTATACGACTATTACTTTTTCTTCCGTGTTTCTACCTGATCCTTTAATGATATGCTAGGAATAGAACTCTGTCCTAAAACCATGTAACCAGAAGAAACTGTCACTCCCAGGAACTGAGGCCTATTTCCATTATCCAATGCCTGACTAGGGTCCTCCTTGAAAAAGTCACCACTGACTTTGAGTGTTAGCCATAATCTGAAAAGCCAACTTTAATTGGTTAATAGATCTTTCTCTCATGCACCAAAACCTGCCTAGACTAGGTCTGAACTTTCATCCCTTTGTACATGGCTCACTGTCATAACAACCTGCCCTTAAACAAGCCAGCTAAGGGAGGACACATTTATTTTAGATACTGTACAAACCCACTAATCTCTCTCTCCCACCCCACTGCTCATGTTACTGAGAACTCGGCATATCTAAACATGCTCACATTATGATCATATCTAAAGAAATCCTGTATTTTACATTGCATATCCCCCCAAAAATATAGAATTAATGTACACAAAGAAGGATAAAAATAGTCATGCTTGTACAAAATATGTTTACTGACACCGACTGGCAAAGAACAAGACTCAGAGTTGTTATTCTTCTCATACACACTGCATGAGTTAAGCAAATTTCAACTAGCTCTACAGCATTAGTCAGACCTCCAAGCTTAAGATGTTGCATTGTTTAATATTTTCCACTACTGTGAAGGTAAACACAGTCATTAATCCAACATCTTGGCAACAGCAATGTTTTGCTGTGGAAAAGCTGATCACCAAGACTGTGGTAAATACATGGGTGTATAGGACATTTTGATATATAGTGTTTGGGAGAATGGATAAATAATGTTCTTGAAACATATTTGACTGGATGTTTATTTTGTAAATCACCATAACCATTTAAATAAGAAGCTTAGAATGATGTTAAAATATTTTTGAAATAGTCCAAAATATCTTCACATATAATTCAAATTTATTTTCCAGCAATCATAAGAATCAAATCATTTTCTCCAATAAAATGGTATTTTATCCAGCAAAGAAAATAAAGTAGTATAATACAGTCATTTTTTTTAAGAGGGACATATTTGAGTATAAGCCAAATATCTAAGCCAACCCTTGTTTTTAAAAGTAAAAGAAAGCAAAAAAAAGTAAGTTTGGGTGCTTTCTTATAAACTTAAGTTTTATAAGCTGTGTACTCTCGTAAGAGTAATTATTAATAATTCTTTAAGTGATTTTATGTGGCATAAGCTTAATTCATAATATAATTATTTGCACTTTTAATAATTCCTAGGGTTTATCAGAGAAGAAAAAGTAAAATCTAATGATCCATAATTCCATAAACTGAATTTTCTATTATTGACATTTTAATATATGGTTTAGAGGAAACACACACACATATCACATGTTATATATATATATATATATATATATATATATATATATATATATATATATGTACTTCATTTCCTTTTTTGTTGCTGTGTTGCAAAGATTTATCCAGGATTACCACTAAAGTGAGCCAGTGGAGGATTGGCTGATGAACAGAGAAAGAAGAAACAATTTCAGGATAACTATTTAATGTGTCAGTTCGGCTCCATAAACTGAAGAATGAAAAAAGGTTCTTGGTCCCACGTTTTAAAAAATGTTGAATCTTCCTTATGGAAACTTATGTGGCTAATTTCCTTCTGATGAGACTGAACTGGCACATGTATGACTAAAATTCTTTAATATGAAGCAAAGCATTTTCTCAAACCATGTCTTTCCCCATTTTTATTATCTTGTTAATAAATATCAGAGATAGACTAGAGAACCAATTGTTTACAATATGCTGGAGAAATTGTGGCTTAAGCCTGAGTCATCTAAGTTTCCTGGCTTTTTGCTATAACTTAGATTATATTTTCCATTTTGAAAGATAATGAATTCAGGGAAGCTCTTAACAATATTCACTCAGGATAACTTGTATTTATATGGAAAGGATTTGAGGAAATAAAATTTGCTATAGTTATTCCATAAAATTCACTTGGTTCTTTGATGTACTATGTATATAAGGAGTGGCTATCATGATGCCATGCTCCCCATCAATTAAAACTATGATAAATATTGATAATTGAAGACAAGGAACAAACAGAAGGGAGTAATAAAGAACCACTCTCCTTTCCTCATTGGTTGATTTCTGGTTTGTGTCTTTGTAGTCTGGACCCAGCTAGGAGGTAGTAGACTGCGAGGCCATGTGTAAATAACTTCTTCATTCTGAACTCCTCCTGGTCCTAGTTATAAAGGGAGGACTATGTCTATGTAGCTTCTGAGATCCTTTCCAATGTAACACTGAATTACTATGTTATATTCTTGTGGTATCCAAAGAAATATAATGCCTATAGAATTATCAGAAGCAAAGAAGATTGATTTTTCAAACATGTGAAAAATTAACACTTTAAAAGAAAAGAATAACTCTTGGCAAAATTTTGCTAGAATTAAAACATACTGAAAAGAGTAGGAGCAAATATAAAGGGAGATATCCCTAATAAAGCAATTAGAACAAACAGAATATAAAGCATAGAAGGAGCTATTTGCTGCAAAGCAAATCTTGGTTATGTGGATGGAGAGTTTATCATATGTAAAAAAAAAACAAGAAAGAAATACAGAACCCCTGAGAATAAGACATAAGCTGGTATATGTTCTAAACGTAAAATAATATGCAGTTATCATTTTGCACCCAGACTGTTCCAGCACATTAAAGTACTTAGAACAAAGATCACTATCTAATTAATGTTCAGGGGAAATATTTTAAATATGTTCTAAACAAGGGCAGCATTCACATAAAAAGAAAATAAAAAGACATTTTTAAATATAAATGAATTTAATATATATAGCATTTTTTGAAAAGTCTATATGAAAATGCAATGCAGTCAAATACATAATGAATCAAAATTAAAAACAATAAATCAACAAGTCAAAGAATGAAAGGATTAGAAGAGAATTCTGAATCCATGTAAGCATACCATTAAATCTTAAAAATTATAAAAACTAGTTGCAAAACGGAATGTGTTTTAATTATAGAAATAAAAGTTAATACATTGAAAAATAATAGGCAAAAATATCCCAGAGTGTGCCAAAAATTGGGAGAGTTGGCCAGACAGGGAAGGGTATAATAGTCCTTAATTTTCCACAGCAGGGAGTCAAAGGATATCGTTTACTCTCTGTAGCTGATAACTAGAAAAGTTTAGGCAATGTAATTTAAAGATATGGAGATACTCACATTTAGAAAAGAACAATTGAATACACTATATTCCTTCCAAATTAGCAAAGATAGAAGGGAAAGAATAGCAAAACCAATTAAAATAAAGGATACACACATTAAATCACACACACACATAAAATGTTTAGACTTAGATACTCGAAGCAGAACAAAACATCTGATAAGAATGCAAATGAAAACTTCACCAAACTGAGATAGAGTCTATCCTGAAAACTTCTAAAGGAAATACAATAAGCTATAAAGAATAATAATCAGATCAACTTCATATTTTTCATCAGTAAAAATAGATGCCAAAAAAGTGAAACACCTTCAAAAATTATAGGGAAATAGTTTGTAATCTAGAATTCTATACTCTTGTGGTAGATTGTATAGTGACTGAAAAATATTCACTCTCTCCTCGTAATAGGATTATACATCCCTATCAATCGACCTGTGATTTTTCTGAGCATATGTTGCCATGGCACTGACCACAGATTTTGACCAGGTAGATGTGCTTTGGCAACTGAGATGTGAATGGACATGGTATTTGCCAGATCTGAGTTGGAAGCTTTAAATGTTACTGTGTGATTTGGTTTGACATCACCCTTGCATCCCTGCCCTCTGCTGTGAGAATGCACATCCTAAACAGGGGATACTCTATCAGGCTGAGGCTCTGAATGATAAGATTTGAGCTGCTGAGCCATGTTGAGCCACGCTGAGTCAAGCAGAGCTGAAGTTGATCCACAGCCCTCATACGATGTGAGACAGAAATAAATATATGCTGTTGTAAGTCACTGAGATTTTGACTGTTTATTACCATAGCAAAACTGAAAATACATAAAAAGGACTTTTACCCCATGAGGAGGAAATTTATTGTAATCTCAGCATTCACTTCCGCTTTGTTCTATTATTAGCAAAGAGATTTTCATCTGGGAACTACTCTTTTTCCAAGCTCCATTCAAATAGTTTGGGTGATTCTATGCACAAGTCCCAACTCCATGAGGTGGGGCTAATGTTCTTTGCCCATACTGATTCGATCAGCAGTGGGTACATGACCACCTTCAGCCATGAGACATATTTAGTAGCTTTTACATATTCACATGGTTGCTACTGAGAAAAGCTTTCTCTGGACTTAAGCCTGGACAGCTATAAGTCTAGATCTTTCAGTGGCCATCATGAGAAGACAGACTGTTTTAAAAAGGCCAAACTTGAAAGTGAAATTGAGACTGAGCCATATGAAATTATTAAAACCTTGGACACAAATATGGTCTTCCTGGACTTTTCTTGAACTAATACATAACTCTCCTTTATGCTTTAGACAATTTGAGTTAAATTAACGTTTACTCATAGCCAAAGTAACGTGTATTACTGTAGCTCCCATTCACCTTTTTTTTTCATTTGATGAGGTACTCAAGTAAAATGAGTAAATCAAGAAAGAGCAAAAGCTTGAATTAAAAAAAAAAAGCATAAAACTCTATGAAACAGTGAAGTTCAAGGAAACAGATGTGTATTTTGTGAAGTAACTGGTCACATGGTGGGAAAAAAATTGCCTTCAAGAATCTAAGAAGGATTTCTTCAAAAATGTGTCCCAAGCAACAGAAAAATGATTAAGAAACTGGAAGACATTAGTAACAGAGTAAAGAATGTGCATGCTTTATTTTCCTTTTATTCTCCCAGTAAGATAAAAGAAAGGCAGTAAGAAATATCCAACTCTACCACAAATAATTATACAAGAAAGTCATCACTTTTAGCTGATGCAAACTAGAAAAGACATTACTTGAGGAAGTTGGTGGAATATAGGAGAGGAGGATTCATTTGCCAATTTTGCCAGAAGCTAAATGTGTTACTGATATTAACACAAATTTTTGGTAAAATTGACAAAAGTCTAGAGATGGAAAATTCTTCATTTGGGAAATATTTATAAATAAGAACTTAAGAAATCAAGAAATAGAAATTTAATTGTATTGTAACTATAACCATGTCAAATAAAAGGTACTTAATTGTCAATATTGTGAATGTGTTTTGAAAGTTAGCTAAATTCTCAACTAGCACAACAGAAAGTGGATAGATAAGATCAAAAGCAAAGATAAGTCAATAAAAATAAAGCTTCATCTAAATCCTCTATACGTGTGGACCCCTCATTACAACTAAAGTCATAAATGGTTAAAGGGATTGCCTCTTACAAAAAAGGCCTGAGAATGCAGAGGGTTAGGAAGGACAGGGGAAATTGGCTTTCATCACAAGTACTTTTGTACAAACTTGTACAACTGGATTTCCTACTTGCTTTTTGTGTATTATTTTTATTTTTTATAAGAAAATGAACTAAGCTCAGCTATTGAAAGAAGAAAGTTTTAATTAAACTAAAATAAAATTTGAACTACATGATGCATGCAAGAATTCACAATGTAAAGCAACGTACCTAACTAACATAAAAATACAGGAACAAAAAAATAAGACTCTGAACTCTAAAAACATATTAATAAGAAAACAAATACCCAGTTTAAAAAAATATACCAAAGATCTGAAAAGAAATTTAACCAAAGATATAAAGATAATAAGTAAGCACATGAAAAAATGCTCATCACCATTACTCATTAGGAAAATTCAAATTAAAGCCACAGTGAGATACTACTAGACTCACCATGCCAAGTATGGAAGACACTGTGAGGCAGCTAGCACACTTAATCTCTTCAGATGAGAATGTAAAATATTGCAGACACCTTAAATAGTTTGATAGTCTCTTAAAAAGTTAAACACAGACCTGCCTTACAATCTGACTATAACCCAGTCATTCCACTCTTAGATATTTGCCCAAGGTGAAGAAAAAGCATATGCCCAAACAAAAGACTTGTACAATAATTTCTTATAGCTTTCTATGTAATAGTCAAAAACTGGAAACAGGACTTCCAGAATGACAGCTTTGTGAACCTGTTCCTCAACGAAACATCTGTAATGGTAAAAATTATAAAAGCCAAAAAACCCCAATCTTTTAAACTCACTGGAAACTGTCTTAAGGATATACAGAAACTAAATAAATATTTATTTAATAAAATCTAAATGTCAGTAAGAACAATGAGCATTGGTGGCACTTGAGTCATGCCCTGTTTCCTCTTTCTCCAATCCCAGCTCAGCATAACAGAAACTCCATTCTGGTCAGGTGTGGCCAAGATGATGGGGCTTTATCTTGCTCCAGATCTTTATCAGAAACTACAGTATCTCCCCTGGAGGAGAAGTCAGCAAGCATTTCTCATCCTTCCAAGTTCTGTCTTGCAGAAGCTGAATTCTGAACAAATGCAGCCAAGAGGTAGAGGGCTCTGTTCCCCCATTCAGCTCTCGCTCATAGGGTGGAGGCCCTACCCAGGCAAGGCAGATTAAGAATAATGGGACCCCATATGTTAATACTGTAAATATAAGTCCTTGCCCCAGCTTGCTCATGGGGCAGAGATTCCATGCTGGTAGAGGAAAGCTGAGAAAAACAGAGGCTACCATCCTCACTGAGCATCCTGCTCATAAAGTAGAAGAGTCACCCCAAGAGAAGTGGTTCATTGTCCTCTCCCCCAGTTCTGGGACAATGACTCAGAGTTTGCCCATGGGGAGAGGCAAGCCATAAGACCAGAAGGCTCCAAAGCTCCCTTCAGGTGAACTGACTTTATTGGGAGTAGAGTATGAGAAAGTTCAAGCCTAATTACACTCTTAAAATCAATGGGGATTTGGAGTTCTAGCATATAAAAGGAGGCTGGAGGCTCTAAGGGAGCAATCTGGTAAAACATAGGCCAGTTATTTATCAGGGAAAGAAACAGCTAAAATGATTTCTTCTAGTTTCAGAACAAACCTCCAAATTGCCTTTAAAAACTACTCCTGAAAAGGGACCTGCTTTTAATTGGATCAGACCATGGAGCAATTTATACTGTAAGGCATTGCCAAAAATTTAGAGCAATCAGTGGGCAATTAGGGAGCCTAACCACTGGGTGTAATATCAAAAGAGGCAGATAGCTTAACACAGAGAACTGGAGAAGAGTCAAAGAGAGCTCTGCTAAGACGCTGTCATTTTTGACTGTACATATCCAAGCCTGCACTCTCTGAGATGTGATATCAGAGGTATCACATTGCAGGGAAACGGACTTCATTAAAATCATCCAGCCAAAACACTAATCAAATGAACAAGCAAGCAGGGCAACAAGAAGTCCTGAACAAGGGAGATCAGCATCCAGAGTTACTACAACATGATATCTGAACAGCCAGTTTTCAACAAAAAATTATGAGGCGCACGAAGAAGTGGGAAATGTGACCCATACATAGGAGAAAAACAAGCAAGTAACAGAAAGAGCATGTGAGAGGGCCAGATGTCTGATTTAGGAGACAGCCTTCAAGGCAACTATAAATATGTTCAAAAAACCAAAGGAAACCATGCTTTAAGCAGTGAAGGAAAGAGCTCCATTTCTGGTTGACAGTGTGAGGAGCTCCGATGACGTATTTCCCAGTGAAACCGGTGAAAATTATGAAATGACAATCACTTAAAGTGATTATGCTGAATGAAAAATGACAGACAAAATTAAGTACATGTTATAACAGGAGATGTAAACATGATAGTGACAGAGTCAGAGCAGTGGTTGCCCGGCTATGCGGAGAGGAAGAGGGAAGGGTGTTGAAACTTTTCGGGTGATTGATATATAAATTCTTTGGATGGTGGTGATCCTTTCATTAAGTTTTATATATGTATATATGTATCTAAGTTAACACTTTAAATATATATACTGTTTTTAGTGTAAATTCATAATAAAGCTCTCTAAAAAAGGTTGGACAAAAATACAATAGGAAAAAGCTAACAAAAAGAATGCGGGGATCACAATTCCATGGAGTTTTATCATAAGAGCATTTAACTCAGGAGACACCTTTAGATGCTAACTTCCCATAAGATGTACTCCAATGTCTCATTAAAAAAAACTGTTAATTTTTAAAAAAATATTTATATAGGATTAACACTGAAACAGCATAAAATTCACCCTGCAGGCACACAGAAACATTTTGAAGTCCTCCACCCATCCTCATACTCCTTTGCAATTTGAAGGTTATTCTGAATGCAGAATGGTTTGATTACTTGAACATCTGCAAGGAGATAATTTGTTCCTTTCTCAGATTACTGTTTATCAAACTTCAGTGTGCATAAGAATTACTGTGCTTACTTTATATACAAAATAAAATTATGTACATGAAATACATGGACAATTTAGGGGGGTTGCAAGTGTAATTTGGTGAAGGTGTGATTTCTGCCTTACAAGCATGAATGCAATCAAAATCAAAGCCAAATGCATGAAATCAAAGTTACTGTATCACAATGGATATATCATCAGAATTACAAGAGTATATAGTAAAGGAATTTTACTCCCTCAATAAGTTATCATCATTTACATGAAAAAAATTAGCAGGAAATACAAAGAAGTAGCAGAAAAACACAGAAGTGGAAGACTTTTTCAGTCCTTCATGACTATTTAAATCTTGAAGAGTGGTCAGAGAAATCCAACTGTAAATATGTGATATAAGCCCTATTTTCAAAAAGCTCATTTTTGTTTGTAGTACCATTTTATTTTTTGGGGGGAAATGTTTATTTTTTTTATTTTATATTTTTAACATCTTTATTGGAGTATAATTGCATTAAGATGTTGTCATAGTTTCTTCTGTATAACAAAGTGAATCAGCTATATGTATACATACATCCCCTAATCCCCTCCCTCTTGAGCCTCCCTCCCACCCTCCCTATGCCACCATCCTAGGTGGACACAAAGCACCGAGCTGATCTCCCTGTGCTATGTGGCTGCTCCCCACTAGCTATCTATTTTACATTTGGTAGTGTATATATGTCAATGCCACTCTCTCACTTCGTCCCAGCTTACACTTCCCCCTCCATGTGTCCTCAAGTCCATTTTCTACATCTGCGTCTTTATTCCTGTCCTGTACCTAGGTTCTTCAGACCATTTTTTATTTTTAGATTCCATATATATGTGTTAGCATACAGTATTTGTTTTCCTCTTTCTGACTTACTTCACTCTGTATGACAGTCTCTAGGTCCATCCACCTCACTACAAATAACTCAGTTTTGTTTCTTTCTATCCCTCAGTAATATTCCATTGTATATATGTGCCACAGCTTCTTTATCCATTCATCTGTCGATGGACACTTAGGTTGCTTCCATGTCCTGGCTATTGTAAATAGTGCTCCAATGACCATGGTGGTACATGACTCTTTTTGAACTATGGCTTTCTCAGGGTATATGCCCAGTAGTGGGATTACTGGGTCATATGGTAGTTCAATTTTTAGTTTTTTAAGGAACCTCCATACTGTTCTCCATAGTGGCTGTATCAATTTATATTCCCACCAACAATGCAAGAGGGCACCCTTTTCTCCACACCCGCTCCAGCATTTATTGTTTGTAGATTTTTTGATGATGGCCATTCTGACTGGTGTGAGGTGATACCTCACTGTAGTTTTCTTTTTGTGGTACGTGGGCCTCTCACTGCTGTGGCCTCTCCCGTTGCAGAGCACAGGCTCCGGACGTGCAGGCTCAGCGGCCATGGCTCACGGGCCCAGCCACTCCGCGGCATGTGGGATCCTCCTGAACCGGGGCACGAACCCGCGTCCCCTGCATCGGCAGGCGGACTCTCAACCACTGTGCCACCAGGGAAGCCCCTCATTGTAGTTTTGATTTGCATTTCTCTAATGATTAGTGATGTTGAGCATCCTTTCATGTGTTTGTTGCCAATCTGTATATCTTCTTTGGAGAATGTCTATTTAGGTCATCTCCCCATTTTTGGGCAGTTAAATCCATCTTGTTTAATGTATCATTTAAAGCTTGTGTTTCCTTATTTATTTTCATTTTGGATGATCTGTCCATTGGTGAAAGTGGGGTGTTAAAGTCCCCTACTATTATTGTGTTACTGTCGATTTCCCCTTTTATGGCTGTTAGCATTTGCCTTATGTATTGAGTTGGGTGCATAAATATTTACAGTTGTTGTATCTTCTTCTTGGATTCATCCCTGGATGATTATGTAGTGTCTTTCTTTGTCTCTTGTAATAGTCTTTAATTTAAAGTCTATTTTGTCTGATATGAGAATTGCTACTCCAGCTTTCTTTTGATTTCCATTTACATGGAATATCTTTTTCCATCCCCTCACTTTCAGTCTATATGTGTCCCTAGGTCTGAAGTGGGTCTCTTGTGGACAGCACATATATGGATCTTCTTTTTATATCCATTCAGCCAGTCTATGTCTTTTGGTTGGAGCATTTAATCCATTTACATTTAAGGTAATTATTGATATATATGTTCCTATTACCATTTTCTTAAGTGTTTTGGGTTTGTTATTGTAGGTCTTTTTCTTCTCTTGTGTCTCCTGCCTAGAGAAGTTCCTTTAGCATTTGTTGTAAAGCTGGTTTGGTGGTGCTGAATTCTCTTAGCTTTTGCTTGCCTCTAAAGGTTTTAATTTCTCCGTCAAATCTGAATGAGATCCTTGCTGGGTAGAGTAATCTTGGTTGTAGGTTTTCCCCTTTCATCACTTTAAATATGTCCTGCCACTCCCTTCTGGCTTGCAGAGTGTCTGCTGAAAGATCAGCTGTTAACCTTATGGGGATTCCCTAGTATGTTATTTGTTGCTTTTCCCTTGCTGCTTTTAATATTTTTTCTTTGCATTTACTTTTGATAGTTTGATTAATATGTGTCTTGGCATGTTTCTCCTTGGATTTATCCTGTATGGGAATCTCTGTGCTTCCTGGACTTAGTTGACTATTTCCTTTCCCATATTAGAGAAGTTTTCCAATATACTCTCTTCAAATATTTTCTCTCCCTTTCATTTTCTCTTCTTCTTCTGGTACCCTATAATTCGAATGTTGGTATGTTTAATGTTGTCCAAGAGGTCTCTGAGTCTGTTCTCAATTATTTTTCATTCTTTTTTCTTTATTCTGCTCTGTGGTAGTTATTTCCACTATTTTATTTTCTAGGTCACTTATCTGTTCTTCTGCCTCAGTTATTCTGTTATTGATTCCTTCTAGAGAATTTTTAATTTCATTTATTGTGTTGTTCACCATTGTTTGTTTGCTCTTTAGTTCTTCTAGGTCCTTGATAAATGTTTCTTGTATATTCTCCATTCTATTTCCAAGATGTTGGACTATCTTTACTATAATTATTCTCAATTCTTTTTCAGGTAGACTATTTCCTCTTTATTTGTTTGGTCTGGTGGGTTTTTATCTTGTTCCTTCATTTGCTGCGTTTTTCTCTGTCTTCTCATTTTGCTTATCTTACTACATTTGGGGTCTCCTTTTCACAGCACTCACCAGCCTGAGAGGCTTGTCTGCTCACCTGCCGGGGCACGTGGGGGCTGGGAGCTGAGGCTCAGCTTCGGGAAGTCAGATCCCAGGGAGAGGACTGGGGTTGGCTGCGTGAACACAGCCTAAAGGAGGCTAGTGTGCCACAGCTAGCCAGGAGAGAGTCCAGGGAAAAGCCTGGAACTGCCTAAGAGGCAAGAGACCATTGTTTCGGGGTGCACCAGGAGAGGGGATTCAGAACACCACCTAAATGAGATCCTGAGATGGGCACGAGCCACGGCTATCAGCTCAGACACCAGAGATGGGCGTGAAATGCTAAGGCTGCTGCTGCAGCCACCAAGAATCTTGTGTGCAAACACAGGTCACTATCCACACCTCCCCTCCTGGAAGCCTATGCAGCCCGCCACTGCCAGGGTCCTGTGATCCAGGGACAACTTCCCCGGCACGCCTCAGGCTGTTGCAGCCTCATGCAGGCCTCTGCCGCCACGGGGACACCCAACATTCCATACCCCTCCCTTCCCCTGGACTGAGTGAGCCAGAGCCCCTATTCAGCCACTCCTTTAACCCCCTCCTGTCTGGGTGAACAACAGATGCCAGAGGGCGACCTACATGCAGAGGCAGGGCCAAATCCAAAGCTGAACTCCAGGAGCTATGCAAACAAAGAGAAAGGGAAATCTCTCCATGCACCCTCAGGAGCAGCGGATTAAATCTCCACAGTCAACTTGATGGCCCCTGCATCTGGGAAATATGTCAGTAGACAACAAATCATCCCAAAACTGAGGCAGTGAACTTTGGGAGCAACTGTAGACTTGGGGTTTGCTGTATGCAACTGACTAGTTTCTGATTTATATGTTTATCTTAGTTTAGTATTTAGACCTTATTATCATTGGTAGATTTGGTTACTGATTTGGTGGCTTTCATCCTTTTTCTAATATATATACACAAATATTCTTTTTTCCTTTTTCTCTTTTTGTCAGTGTATATGTGTATGCTTCTTTGTGTGATATTGTCTGTATAGGTTTGCTTTCACCATTTGTCCTAGGTTTCCGTCTGTACATTTTTTTTACTATAGTGTTTAGCACTTGTTATCATTGGTGGATTTGTTTCCTGGTTTGGTTGCTCTCTTCCTTTTTCCTTTTTTAAAATTACTTTTATTTTTTTATTTTAATAATTCTTTTTAAATTTTTTATTTTAATAACTTTATTTTATTTATTTTTCTTTTCTCCATTTCCTTCTGAGCCGTGTGGTTGACAGGGTCTTGGTGCTCTGGCCAGATGTCAGGCCTGAGCCTCTGAGGTGGGAGAGCTGAGTCCAGGACTGGTCCACCAGAGACCTCGTGGCCCCTCATAATATCAATCGGAGAGAGCTCCCCCAGAGATCTCCAACGCAAAACTAAGACACAGCTCAACTCAACGACCAGCAAGCTCCAGTACTGGACACCCCATGCCAAACAATTAGCAAGACAGGAACACAACCACACCCCTGAGCAGTCATAAGTTCACAGACACCCCAAAACACACCACCAGATGCAGTCCTGCCCACCAGAAAGACAAGATCCATCCTCATCCATCAGACACAGGCACCAGTCCCCTCCACCAGGAAGCCTACACAACCCACTGAACCAACGTTACCCGCTGGGGGCAGACACTAAAAATAACAGGAACTATGAATCTCAGCCTGCAAAAAGGAGACCCCAAACACAGTAAGGCAAGCAAAATGAGAACACAGAGAAATACACAGCAGATGAAGGAGCAAGGTAAAAACCCACCCGACCAAACAAATGAAGAGGAAATAAGCAGTATACCTGAAAAAGAATTCAGAGTAATTATAGTAAAGAGGATCCTAAGTCTTGGAATAGAATGGAAAAAATACAAGAAACGTTTATCAAGGACCTAGAAGAATGAAAGAGCAAACAAACAATGATGAACAACACAAAAATGAAATTAAAAATTCTCTAGAAGGAATCAGTTGCAGAAAATGACTGAGGCAGAAGAACAGATAAGTGACCTGGAAGATAAAATAGTGGAAACAACTTCCACAGAGCAGAATAAAGAAAAAAGAGTAAAAAGAATTGAGGATACAGTCAGTGAACTCTGGGACGTCATTAAACACACCGACATTCGAACTACAGAGGTCCCAGAAGAAGAATAGAAAAAGAAAGGGACTGAGAAAATAATTTGAAGAGATTATATTGGAAAACTTCTCTAATATGGGAAAGGAAATAGTCAATCAAGACCAGGAAGCGCAGAGAGTCCCATACAAGATAAATCCAAGGTGAAACATGCCAGCACATATTAATCAAACTATCAAAACTTAAATACAAAGAAAAAATATTAAAGGCAGCAAGAGAAAAGCAACACATAATATACAAGGGAATCCTCATAAGGTTAACAGCTGATATTTCAGCAGAGACTCTGCAAGCCAGAAGGGAGTGGCCCAATATATCTAAAGTGATGAAAGGGAAAAGCCAACAACCAAGATTACTCTACCCAGCAAAGATTTCATTCTGATTCAACGGGGATATTAAAACCTTTAGAGGCAAGCAAAAGCTAAGAGAATTCAGCACCACGAAACCAGCTTTACTACAAATGCTAAAGGAACTTTTCCAGGCAGGAAACACAAGAGAAGGAAAAGACCTACAATAACAAACCCAAAACACTTAAGAAAATGGTAATAGGAACATATATATCAATAATTACCTTAAATGTAAATGGATTAAATGCTCCAAACAAGACATAGAATGGCTAAATGGATACCAAAATAAGACTCATATATATGCTGTCCACAAGAGACCACTTCAGACCTAGGGACACATACAGACTGAAATGACGGGATGGAAAAAGATATTCCATTCAAATGGAAATCAAAAAAAGCTGGAGTAGCAATTCTCATATCAGACAAAAGAGACTTTAAAATAAAGTCGCTTAAAAGCGACAAAGAAGGACACTATATAATGTTCAAGGGATCAATCAAGAAGAAGGTATAACAATTGTAAATATTTATGCACCCAACATAGGAGCACCTCAATACATAGGGCAAATGCTAACAGCAATAAAAGGGGAAAACAACAGTTACACAATCATAGTGGGGGACTTTATCACCCCACTTTCACAAGTGGACAGATTACCCAAATGAAAATAAAAAAGGAAACACAAACTTTAAATGACACATTAAACAGGATGGACTGAATGATATTCATAAGACATTCCATGCAAAATCAACAGAATACACTTTCTTCTCAAGTACTCATGGAACATTCTCCAGGATAGATCATATCTTGAGTCAAAAATCAAGCCTTGGTAAATTTAAGAAAATTGAAATCATATCAAGTATCTTTTCCAACCACAATGCTATGAGACTAGATATCAATTATAGGAATATCTGTAAAAATACAAACACACGGAGGCTAAACAATATACTACTAGATAATCAAGACATCACTGAAGAAATCAAAGAGGAAATCAAAAAATACTTAGAAACAATGAAAATGAAAACATGATGACATAAAACCTATGGGATGCAGCAAAAGTAGTTCTAAGAGAAAAGTTTCTAGCAATATAATCCTACCTCAAGAAACAAGAAACATCTCAAATAAACAACCTAACCTTACACTTAAGCAATAAGAAAAAGAACAAAAATAACCCAAAGTTAGCAGAATGAAAGAAATCATAAAAATCATAAGAAAAGAAAGAAATGAAAAAGAAATGAAGGAAATGATAGCAAAGATCAATAAAACTAAAAGCTTGTTCATTGAGAAGATGAAGGAAATTGATTAACCGTTAGCCAGACTCATCAAGAAAAAAAGGGAGAAGACTGAAATCAACAGAATTAGAAATGAAAAAGGAGAGGTAACAACTGACACTGCAGAAATACAAATGATCATGAGAGATTACTACAAGCAACTATATGCCAATAAAATGGACACCCTGGAAGAAATGGACAAATTCTTAGAAAAGTACAACCTTCCAAGCCTGAACCAGGGAGAAACAAATCATATGAACAGACCAATCAGAAACACTAAAATTGACACTGTGATTAAACATCTTTCAACAAACAAAAGCCCAGGACCAGATGGCTCCACAGTCGAATTCTATCAAACCTTTACAGAAGAACTAACACCTATCCTTCTCAAACTCTTCCAAAATATAGCAGGGGAAGGAACACTCCCAAACTCACTGTATGAGGCCACCACCATCCTGATACCAAAACCAGACAGAGATGTCAAAAAAAAGAAAACTACAGGCCAATATCACTGATGAACATAGATGCAAAAATCCTCAACAAAGTACCAGCAAACAGAATCCAACAGCACATTAAAAGGATCATACAACATGATCAAGTGGGGTTTATCCCAGGAATACAAGGATTCTTCAATATTTGGAAATCAATCAATGTGATACATCATATTAGCAAACTGAAGGATAAAAACCATACGATAATCTCAATAGATGCAGAAAAAGCTTTTGACAATATTCAACACCAATTTATGATAAAAACCCTCCAGAAAGTAGGCATAGAGGGAACTTACCTCCACATAATAAAAGCCATATATGACAAACCCACAGCCAACATCGTTCTCCATGGTGAAAAACTGAAACCATTTCCACTAAGATCAGGGACAAGACAGCGTTGTCCACTCACACAAATATTTTCCAACATAGTTCTGAAAGTTTTAGCCACAGCAGTCAGAGATGAAAAAGAAATAAAAGGAATCCAGATTGGAAAAGTAGAAATAAAACTGTCACTGTTTGCAGATGACTTGATACTACACATAGAGAATCCTAAATATCCTATCAGAAAACTACCAGAGCTAATCAATGAATCTGGTACAGTAGCAGCATAAAAAATTAATGTACAGAAATCTCTTGCATTCCTATACAATAATGATGAAAAATCTGAAAGGGAAATTAAGGAAACACTCCCATTTACCACTGGAACAAAAAATAAAACACCTAGGAATAAACCTACCTAAGGAGGCAAAAGACCTGGATGCAGAAACATATAAGACACTGATGAAAGAAATTAAAGATGATACAAACAGATGGAGAGATATACCACATTCTTGGATTGGAAGAATCAACATTGTGAAAATGACTATACTCCCCAAAGCAATCTACAAATTCAATGCAACCCCTATCAAACTACTAACGGCATTTTTTACAGAATTAGAAGAAAAAATTTTCACAATTTATATGGAAACACAAAAGACCTGGAGGAGCCAAAGCAACCTTGAGAAAGAAAAACAGAACTGCAGTAACCAGGCTCCCTACTTCAGACTATACTACAACGCTACAGTAATCAAGACAATATGGTACTGGCACAAAAACAGAAATATAGATCAATGGAACAGGATAGAAAGCCCAGAGATAAACCCACACACATACGGTCACCTTATCTTTGATAAAGGAAGCAAGGATATACAATGGAGAAAAGACAGCTTCTTCAAAATGTGGTCCTGGGAAAACTGGACAGCTATATTAGCTGTAAAAGAATGAAATTAGAATACACTCTAACACCAAACACAAAAATAAACTCAAAATGGATTAAAGACCTAAATGCAAGGCCAGACACTATAAAACTCTTAGAGGAAAACATAGGCAAAATACTCTATGACATAAATCACTGCAAGATCCTTTTGACCCACCCCCTAGAGAAATGGAAAGAAAAAAAACATAGACGGGACCCAATGGAACTTAAAACCTTTGCACACCAAAGGAAACCATAAACAAGATGAAAAGATGACCCTCAGAATGGGAGAAAATATTTGCAAACAAAGCAGCTGACAAAGGATTAATCTCCAAAATATATAAGTACCTCATGCAGCTCAATATCAAAAAAACAAACAACCCAATCCAAAAATGGGCAGAAGACCTAAACAGACATTTCTCCAAAGAAGATATATAGACTGCCAACAAACACATGAAAGGATGCTCAGCATCACTAACCATTAGAGAAATGCATATCAAAACTACAGTGAGGTATCACCTCACACCAGTCAGAATGGCCATCATCAAAAGATCTACAAATAATAAATGATGGAGAGGGTGTGAAGAAAAGGGGACCCTCTTGCACTGTTGGTGGGAATGTAAATTGATACAGCCACTATGGAGAACAGTATGGAGGTTCCTTAAAAAACTAAAAATAGGGGTTTCCCTGGTGGTTCAGTTGTTGAGAGTCCGCCTGCCGATGCAGGGGACACGGGTTCGTGCCCTGGTTCGGGAGGATCCCACATGCCGCGGAGCGGCTGGGCCCGTGAGCCATGGTCACTGGGTCTGCGCATCCGGAGCTGCAACGGGAGAGGCCATAGCAGTGAGAGGCCCACGTACCACAAAAAACAACACAACAACAAAAAAAACTAAAAATAGAACTACCATACGACCCAGCCATCCCACTACTCAGCATATACCCTGAGAAAATCATAATTCAAAAATTCATGTACCACAATGTTCACTGCAGCACTATTTACAATAGCCAAGACATGGAAGCAACCTAAATGTCCACTGACAGATGAATGGATAAAGAAGATGTGGCACATACATACAATGGAATATTACTCAGCCATAAAAAGAAAAGAAAGTGAGTTATTTGTAGTGAGGTGGATGGACCTAGAGTCAGTCATACACAGTGAAGTAAGTCAGAAAGAGAAAAACAAATATCGTTTGCTAACACATATATATATGGAATCCAAAAAAAAAAAAAAAGGTTCTGAAGAACCTAGGGGCAGGACAGGGATAAAGATGCAGCAGTAGAGAATGGACTAGAGGACATGGGGAGGGAGAAGGGTAAGCTGAGACGAAGTGAGAGGGTGGCATGGACATATATACACTACCAAATGTAAAATAGTTAGTGGGAAGCAACTGCATAGCACAGGGAGATCAGCTCGGTGCTTTGTGACCACATAGATGGGTGTGATAGGGAGGGTGGGAGGGAGATGCAAGAGGGAGGAGATATGGGGATATATGTATACGTAAAGCTGATTCACTTTGTGATACAGCAGAAACTAACACACCATTGTAAAGCAATTATACTCCAATAAAGATGTTTAAAAAAAAGGCAAAAAGAAAAATGTCGGTAGCACTACCAGTTGTGTTAACTTATTAGCATTTGCATTTGCAGTCATTGCACTGATTTCTGGGATGAAGATCACATCAGACTATTAACTATCAATTAGTACTCTGTAACAAACCCCTCCAATCCTGAGTTGCATACCAAAAAAAAAAAAAAAAGGCACTTTATTATTTTGCAGTGATATGTAAATTGGCTGGTGGCTCCTTTGATATTTCACCCAGGCTCTCTTAAGCAACTGCATTCAGGTGGACGGTTAGCTGTGGCTAGAATATGCAAGATGGCCTAACTTAATTTTTAGGCAGTCAGAGCTGACTTTTGGTTGGGTCATTTTAGTTCTTCTCCATGTAGCCTTCCATCCTACAGTATTTTTGACTGGCTTCTAAATGGTGATTCTCATGGCAGCTGAGAGTGGCAGCCGCAAACACTCTTAAGGCCCAGGCCTTGGAATCATTTTCTATTGGCCAAAGCAAGTCAGAAGGTTAGCCCATTGTTCAAGGGTCTGAAACTGCTGAGATACAATGCCCTCAAGATCCTTAGAAACACTTTTGGCAGACTGAGAAGGTAAATGAGGCACCGATTTAAATCTCTCAGAGGTCTTAAAAATCTTATAGGCACAGCCATGGTGACATCTTTGTCCCTTGGGCTCATTTTATGTTGAGGATTTTTTACTGCTAGGCAGAATGGAAGCAGCTACTTCCAACCCAGCACACTCTGTGGGACTTCTATATTGTTTCTAAATTTTAATTGCAAATCATTTCCTCCCTCAGCTCTTTTTGTCTTTCAATATCTTATGCACTCTAAACCAATCTGCATTCTCAACTTTCTGTCTGTATTTGTCCTCTATCGTTTTCTGTTTATTATGTATATATTCTACCTTCAGTTCCTGTAGTCAATATTTTTGTTAATTGTTCTTCCACAACATCACATTGGATTACCCTTTCTCTAGCCTCCAACAGTACCTTTTCCAGCCATCTTCCCTGTCTTTGCTTACAGATTTCTCACTGCTTTTCCAAGTTCTCCTGTCACCCAGTCCTAAAATCAATGGCACAATTATTTCAAGATTTTGTTATAGTAGCTCCCAACTTCTAGGTACTAGTTTCTATAACTATTAACTATTGGTACAAAAGAAACCACACCAAAACTCAGTGAGTGGCATAAACCACAAATATTTATCATTTCTCATCAACCTGTGGGTTGGCAGGTGATCTCCCTGCTGATTTACCTGGCTGACCTCAATGGATACTGGAGGATAAACTGGGCTCTGTAAGGGAGAAAAAATAATTTTCCACCTACCCTTCTAGTTATTACTGAGTCCCTGTAATAAAAGACAGATTAAAAAGGGAAAAATGAATATAAGGTTATGAAAATGTATACATCATGAATACCTGGGAGATACCCAGAAAAAATAAATAATTCAAAAAGGTAGCTCAGAATTTAGACTTAAATGTCATTTTAAGAGAGAAAGGAAAGGAAATATGTAGGCCTCTTAGGGGAGAGTAAATGACTTTTTGGAAACATAAATGGACCCTTAGAAGAACAGATGGAAGACATGATAGTTTGTGACAGTTTTTCTGGGTGTGGTGTAGACTTCTAGTCTCCTCTGGTGTGATAAGAAGCAATCTTTTCTGGTTGATTAAACTCCCAGGGAGGGAATTTAAGAAAACTGAGCTCCTTTTAAAACATATGTCTTTAGACAGGGGAGTTCATAGTAAGGCTATCTCTGCATTTGCTGTTTTTCAAGTGCCTGTAGTTCAAAATAATCAATACGCCAAAGTGGCATATTTGGGGGTGGTGTATTCTGCTACCCTTCAGCTATAAGGTACAAGATGGCTTCACTCACCTAATCCAAAAGTTGGTGCTGTCTCTCCTCTGTGACAACTTGGTTCTCCCAGTTGTCTCTTGTCTTTCTTTGGGCTAGACCAGCTTCCTTATACAATGGTCTTAGAGCAGTAATTTAATAGAGCAAAGGCAAATACTGTAAATCCTCTTGAGGTCATAGCTACTGAACTCACACAACATAATTTCCAGCATATTTTATTGGTTAAAGGGTGTCACAAGGCCAGCCAATATTCAAGGCATGAGGAATTAGACTTTATCTCTTGATGCTAGTTGCTACAAAGAATTTGTGGTCTTATTTAATCTATCATAAAGATGAATAAAATCATGAAAGTGTCTGGAAGCATAGTATTCTCATTAAGTTTAATTTTTAAAATGTAAATACTAAAAGAGAAGAGATAATCATAATTTTTATATTGAGTTTTTGCAGAAATAAAAATGGGTAGTTAACTTCTGAAAAAAGGAAAACAGTTTCTCCACATTAATAATGTTTTTCTTTATTTTTACTGTGAATTACTTGACAATATTTTGGTTTTAATTTTCTTGAACAATTTAGGCATTCCAAAGATGAAAATTGTAATAAAAAGTTTCCTGGCTTGGAGACTTCTGCTTTTCACAACAAACCTGAGAGAGAACCAAAAAAAAAAAAAAATATAGCTTTGATGGGATTCTTCATAAAACAGCTCCCATTAGTGCTGCCAAAAACATAGTACGGATGAGTTGGAGGCGTCACAAAAAATTATTTGGCTTATGTCCATATAATTAAATGTATAAGGAGATTTAAAGTCCATCTGACATTCTGTTATATATACTGCTGAAAAGTATTTTCATTTTCTTCTCTGCATGTAAAGTCATTACCATTTTTACATATTTTTTTCTTAATGTGAACTTTTTTGCAATTTAGTTTTGTTTATTCAGGATTATGTTTGTGAAGTTTGTACAAATTGATGTCACATGGGTGACATTAATTTCTGTAACTATTTTAAAGCGTCCCATCTTGTATAATATATTTTAAATGGTTTATGCATTCTTTTATTCATATTGTTTCAAAATTTGCTGTTATAAGCAACTCTGTTATAAATATTTTTTTATATCGCCTATGTACTCATGCAAAATTTTGTCTAGCCGTGGAAATGCAGTTATAAGATAGGAACATATTCAAGTATTCTAGACATTGCCAAATTGTTCTCCAAAATCATTGTGACAAGTTACTTTCCACTCATCCAAAGAGTACAGCTGTCCCATGGGGTCCACATTATCTCCCAACAATTGACATTGCTGGATATTTTGACTTTTAATTTAAATGTGTGAACTGATATCTCATTGTAATTTTTTTTTTTTTTTTTGCGGTACTTGGGCCTCTCACTGCCGTACCCTCTCCCGTTGCGGAGCACAGGCTCCAGACGTGCAGGCTCAGCGGCCATGGCCCACAGGCCCAGTCGCTCTTGGGATCCTCCCGGACCGGGGCACGAACCCGTGTCCCCTGCATCAGCAGGCGGACTCTCAACCACTGCGCCACCAGGGAAGCCCTCATTGTGATGTTTTAATGTGTAATTTCTCTTATTACCATTGGTCTTAAGATGATTGCCTTTTTCTTGTTGATTTGTAATTCTTTATATGTTCTGTTATATATAACATAATTATATATATATATATAATTTTACAGTGTATTAAATGGTATGGCTCAATGGGAATTGTACTTCTAAGCCACGAAAGTCAGTAATATTTGTCTAGGTACTGAAAAGTCTTCCCTATTTTCAAGGCATCCTTAGTGTAAATAAAAATAATTGATTTTAAACTCATTCACTTATTGAACAAACATTGATGCAGGCTTCTGCATGCCTGACACTGCTTATGACTGAGAATAAAGAATGAAAAAGATACTCTAATTGCTGACAGTCTAGGAAAAACAACCCTAAAATATGAATAACTTGAGTATAATTTGAGGAATACAAATGCTGTTTAGTGAATACATGATAGGACCACATAAGTAAACAGATGAGGTCAACTAGTATTGTTAATGGAGATGGCACCTAAGTCAAACCATAAACAGTAAGGTGATATTAATTGGTCAAGTGTTTCAAAATCACCCTGATTATCTCAATCCCCTGTGATTCTGTTGTAAATATGAGATTTTCAGTTCCCACTAGAGATCTACTGAATCCAAATCTTTGAGGTTGGGTACCTGTAATGTATTTTTTAAATCTCCCATGTGATTTTTGAAGACGAGCTGTGTTGTTGAAACACTGAACTAGAAAGATGAGAGGTAAAGGGCATTCTTGGCATGGAAATAGGATAGGGAAGATGCGGAAGTGTGACTAGGCTGAGCCTGTTCTGGGAGTTGCAAGCAGGTCAGGATGGCCGTCATAAAGAGTGTAAGAGGGAACATGGCAGCATAAAAGCCTAAAAGCTAACTAGAAAGCAGATGGGCAATACAACTAGTAAAGAGTATGACATATAATAGTTGCTCAATGAATACTTGTTGAGTGATGGCTAAATCAATGAATGAATGAGTCATTACACCTTTATATGCTGTGGTTAGAGTTTATGTCTATCTTGAAGTTTATGAGGAACCAATGACAGATTTCAAGCCAGGGGGTGGAAATTTGAGATTAAATTAACACAAATGAAATATTATTCTAAAATGACAAAGAAGCCCATACATTTTGTGAGTTTCTTGAAGACTTTCTGGAGCTGTGACAGTGCACTCATAAGTGACAGTTTTCCTAATTCTTATTAATCTTTTATTCAGCGTGCTTAAAATCAGCGCAACTGCTTATAAAATTTCACTAAACCCATTAAGAGAAGAAACAATTCAGGCCTGACACAGAAAGGACTGACTGTCTTATTTTCCACTTGTTGTGAGAAACATGACATGCACCACAGGAAGAAAATAATCATCTTAATTTTCTGTCATTGTAATGAATAATTTAAACATATAAATGATACTCTGAATATTTTATTTTATAATGGAGCATATCATCTCTTTCGGTTTTGGCAGCATGCTCTTTTTTTTTTTTTCCAATTCAATTTTTGAAACGCTGTACCTTGGAAGAGCACTCAGCTGATTACAAAAATAGAGTAAAAACCCTTCTAGTCCTCCATGAATAGTAGGTAGATAGAAAATATGAAGAAAAATAGAGAAAGAGAAGGAAGAAATGAGTGGGAATCACAGTCACCTTGAACCTTAATTTATCTAATTTTCAATGTGCCTCCAGGGCTTTGGTGGGAAAAAGCAACTTAGAGGCCAAGATATCTGATTCAGTTATTTGGAGTGCTCCCCTCCCGTGGGATGGATGCCACTTTAAGGATGAATCACTTGAAGGATGCCAGAGAAAAGAAGCCCAAGAGAGCACATGCTCAGGGGGAGTATGAAATTAACTCAGGATCTACAAGTAAATGAAGGACTAGGGGAACTTGGTCCTGCAAACCAAATAGGATTGGATCCAGAGCAGTAGACATTGTCATCATCAAACCCTTGATTATCTTCAAGCTAGCTGTTACCTGGGAAGATATGAGTTACCACTTGTATCTATTTTAAAGATAAGTTCCAAATTTCTTATTGTGGTGTAAAAGGCCTTTCTTAATCTGGCTTCAGACTCTCTCCTTCAGACTTCATCTCATTTTTTGCCTCTCTTTCTCATAAAACTTTATTATGTGCTCTTCTGCAACATTATCTGCCTCTAGCTGCTACATCTTTTCATGTGTTCTTCCCTTTGCCTGGGGAACATTTTTCTCTTTATTTTCTTTTTCACTGGGATAACAGTTACTTGCTTCTCAAAATATATCTCAGTCTTAATTTACACCAAGATCGCTAGGATGCCCTTCTGCATGTTCCCACAGTACCCAGTGCTCTGTGCAGACCAATTTATTCAATTTGTTTAATTAAACAAAGAGTCCAAAAATAAAGACTCTCCAATATATTCTAAACTGGGAATAATCAGTTCATTGCCTTTAGGGGGACAAGAAGGGGATACAACTAGTAGAAGTTCAGGTGTAGTAAACAGGAAATGGTGGAGAGCTATGGACTTAGACATGGCACATCCTTCAGGGAAAACTCTGATACTCAGTTTTTCTTATAGCTTTCCTTGACAAACAAAATATATTTGTAAGTCAAATGAGTTTGTTTTACAACAACTACAGCCTTGGGATCACATATCATATTTTACTTTGAGTTAATTTTATAACACAGAACTGGCACATAAGAGGGCTTTATAAATACTGACTGACTGAAAAAAAAAAATGACTGACTAGATGAATGAGATTATTCCTGATCTCCAGTAGTCCCAGCTTTCTGGTTCTTCCCATAGACATTTCAGCTATTAGTTGACACACTAGGAGGTGCTACAGAAGATGAAGAAAGCAAATGAGGGATGACTTTTAAGTATTCAGTACCAGATAGGTATAAATTTAGGACCTTGGATATACAAGTTACAAATCTTGAAGTTTTTAACTAGAACGAGACTTTAAAAAATATTCATTTCTAGCCTGAAAAAATAATATAAGATAGGATTTCTAGCTAAGAAATAATTAGTATTGGTTAAGGTAGCTTCTATTTTTTATTATCTTTCCAGTGAAGTCAGGATACTATTCATATTTCACATCCTCAAAAGTCAGCATTTTGGAAGAGTCAATATAGTCTTGACTTATTATCCAGTTCCTCTGTATCCAACTTATTTATTTTGAAGATTGTGTATAGTCAGTAAAATAAATAGAAAACTGTAACTAAAATAATTATTTTTTGAAGCATTAAATTCTAACTGGATGCTGTTGCCTGAAGGAGATTCTGAGCTGAGGTCTCTCATTATTATAAAGGACAATTAGAAAATATTAAATAAAGAGGTATTAACTATATATTCCCAAAATATAAAAAATACACGGTCTACTTATTAGGTCAACCAAAGGATTAAGAGAATAGAAAATTGAATATTCCTCACTATGTGAGTCAACGTTATTTAATGCCATGTCTTTTGTTGTCAATTTCAGATACAACCAAGAATACGCATCCCACATTTAAAAAATACGAGGGCTAGGTGAAAATCACTGACCTGATCTAGCATAACTAAATTAGGTTCCTGGATCCAACTCCAATGTGTGTGCATGTGCATGTGTGGAGGTTTCCCCATACCAACATGCAATTCTCAAACACAAGTTGCATATCCTACAACTCAAGTCAAATCTGACACTGTCTCTCGGAGTTAGCAGCTGGTTCTACAGGTTAAGGGTTCAGTTCTGCAAGACTGCCCCCCCCCCCCACCGCCCCGCACTTCAGATGCCAGTTGCAAGCCCATGTTGTTACCTGTACTTCTGACCACTGGCTATAAATCAGAGGTTCCCATGCCCCCTTCCTCGGGTTTGACTAATTTGCTAGAGTGGCTCACAACTCAAAGAGACATTGTACTTACTAGATCACCAGTTTATAATAAAAAGATATTACTCAGGAACAATTAGATGGAAGAGAGGCACAGGGCAAGGCACTGGAAAAAGACACGGAGATTCCATGCCCTCTCCAGGAGCCACTGTCCCAGAACCTCTAAATGTTCACCAACCCAGAAGCTCCCCAAACTCTGTCCTCTTGGGTTTTTACAGAGGCTTTATTACATAGTTATGACTGATTAAACCATTGCCTATTGGCAAGTGATTCAACCTCCAGGCCCTCTCCCTTCCCTGGCTATCTGGGGCTGGAACTGAAAGTTGGTTCTGGCAACCAGCCCCCATCCATAGGTGCTTTTCAAAAGTCACCTGGCTAACATAAAGTGCTGCAGACAAATGTGACAAAGACACCTTTATCACTTTTGACACCTAGGATATTCAAAGGTTTTTGGGAGCTAAGAAGAATGAACTGTGGATGAAGACCAAATAGATATTTCTTATAAATGATATTACAATGCCATTTACCCTTTTGTAGTTTCATTATCTTGGCTCTTATTCCCCTTTCCTGAGAAAGGAATATCACTGCTAAGAAAGACTATATTATCTAGTGTATGTGGGTGTGTTTTCCTTATTCCTTTCTAAGGAGTGTCCATATGCACACAAGAGTTGGACAGGTTTAAGTAACTGTGTCAGTGGAAGGAGGGGGAAGCTCTAGTAAAGAGGATTTATACCTCCCTTATCCTTTTTCAATTATTTCATAATGTGGCTACAAGTTAAAGTTTTTTCTTATTATTTTAACTATTTTCTTTTGAAGCTATATAGGTAGTCTTCTTTAAGTGAACATTTTGCTGAAAGCATGTTATGCCTGTCCACCAGTCCATGGTCAACTGAAGCCATTTCCAGGGCCAGGAAATTGAATTAACTCAAGGACTTAATGAAATAAATGAAGCCAGTAGTTAGCTCTACTGTTAGTAGTACTAGGTAGTTCTACTAGGATGCATGGTTTATGACGGTAATCAAGTCCAAGGGAATGAGGTTGTTTTACCCAGAAAACACTTCCCTCAGGCTACTTACTGCCTTTTGGTTATTGGATTGAAGTTGGCTATTCACATTTATTTTAACCAGGTTTCGGAGGTAAGAAAATATTGGGGGTAGACGGAAAATGGTGTAAATAGGATTAAGCTTGAAGAAAAACTTGATAGACACAGGGTTTTGTAAGTCCCATGAGAGAGAGAAATGCAGTCACCAAGATGTGGCTTTAATTTATTTACTCAAAGCAATTTGCCATTAGCTGACAACATCCAGTTTTTCGTTTCTAGATGTTTGATAGACACAGAGGGTTTGAGCAGATTTTAGCTTTGTCATTTAGCCCTTACTCATATAGCCACCATAAATGCATTGCTATGACTTCAGCAAGCACTTAATATCATAGGTTTTTTTTCTTACAAAGCTCTGTACACAATGGATTTTCAATAAAGATGTATCTTTAGTAACTCAGACTTCTTAGACAAGTGTTGTGAATTCAGGTCCGGAGGCAGATACCTCAACACTGTCATCTACTAATTCTCTCACTATTCTCATAAAATAAACATTTTAGGATTTTCACATATATCATAAAAGATGTCATTTGTTTACCACAATTTATTATGTCATTCTCAAAAGGCTTTTTGATGTTTCCCTCAAGTTATTTCAATGATAAAGTGATTAAGTATTCTTGTAGTACTCAGAGAGCCTTAATGCACTATTACCTGAAAATTTGGGTTAAAGTTCAGGGAGAAGTTTCAAACTTGAGTTATAAAATACAACCTAACCTTAAATAATTGAAAAGGAAATAACTGGGATAAAATGTTTCCTTAAAAGTTTATTTCCTAAATATAAGCCCACATCACTCTTTCTTTTAAAAAAGATGGTTTCATAATTTTCTTCAAAGTAATTCCTCACTTTTGTTACATATAGGATATTCAGTCTAAAGCTATTTTTTTGGATAAGAGTAATTTTCTACACAAGGCTAAAATAATTTTATAAATTATACAAGAAATAATATCAAAGATGCAACTCATTAAGACAGCTAACTGATAAAACCTACCTGATGCAAAAGTCTTTTTCTTCAAGTCTTTACATTCAAGTTTAAGACATTTTAGGTCTTTTAAGTCTTTACTACAGAAGTTCGAGAGGCCTAAGATTACACCTTGAATGCTAAAATGTTAAGGCCATGTCTTACATCTCTATAATTTAAATTACATTAAAGGAGCTCAAAATATTATATTTGCCCACAATAACTGTTTTAGTACACACTCAAATCCCTCAAAAGTTACCTAATGATACTTTTTAGTACAATGTATCATGTCTGCATGGTAGAGACACACTAAAGTCAGAGACCAAGAATATTTTTATCAAATTATATCTTTTCTCTCTCTTTATAGATAAAAGCATGTCCAGCTGAATTGCAGTTAGAAATATATGTGTCTGTGTGTGTGTGTGCGTTTCCATGTGTGTATTTGAGTACACGTATGCATCTGTTTTGTTGTTTCCAAAGGGGAAACATCTCCTTTCTGGGATTTTTGGTTGTAGGTGTATAAAGTATTTTCAGGAGTTCTGGCTTCACTAATTTTTACATCCTCTTTTCTCAACTCTTGGGAAATGAGGTTTGGTGTTAGGACTCTTAGCCATACTGGAAAATATGGCAAAGTGAAATGATTTTTGCAGTAACTGATTACTAGGTCAGGTAAAACAAACATGGATGAAAGCTAATGTTATTTAGGGCACTGAAAGTATTTTCCTATTTCTTTTAAATGTTTTAATATATGTTAAATAAGTATTTAATAAATGGATGCTCAAAGTCCTTCAGGAAGCATTATGGCTTTCATTATCAAAGGCAATGATGTAACTCAGTATTGCTAAGCCTCTTTCCTAAAAGTAACTTTCAGGCAATAGGTGGCTTCTCCTTCTGAATAGATTCTTCAAAAACTAATAGATTCTTCAAAAACAATATGTCCTAAAAACAATCTCTAAAAATAATTCTAAAATCCAATCTCTCCATATTTTTAATGTTTCTATTTCACATTGGATTTCAGCAGTGAGAATAACTGGAAAATGTCTACTCAAAAAAAAAGATAAAAAGCTCACTTATCAACCTCAAAAATTTATAGTTTAATATTAATAAAATGATACAGATGTTTACAATGAGTTATTACCAAATAAATTAATAGGGTCAATTTTTACCCAACATTTCAAGAAAGTTCAAATTATGTGACTCCACAGACTGGATCAATATAATGGTTTTGCTTTCAGTGTTCAAGTTTTGTCCTTGAAGATTGATTTGCCACTATAATTACTGCCAACTTTCTGTTCATCATTGTGTCTTTTCTAGATTTGGCAGCCCTATCTTGCATAGGGTTTAAATAAGGTAAGAGTCACTGTTGAACATGGATTCCTGGCCTCAAAATGATGAATGTGTATAATGGAAGTAAGAAATGAAGTACTTCAGAGATAGAATAACACAACTGACAGTTTAATAGCATGTTATCTATATATTTTAGAGGTAATCTAACATACAACCCCTTTATTTTATTAGTGAGAGCAAAGGATCCATAAAAGCTATCTGACCTGCTCAAGATCACAAAGCACATTCTGTCAGGCAGTGTTAAAAACTGGGTGTCTTTGCTAATAGGAATCCTTTCCATTGAAACTGTAAGATGACCATCTGTTTACTGTTATGATCTACCAAAAATTAGCCATGTTTAAATCAATTTATCCATGTAATCAGTCATCCAGTGGACATTTATCTGAACCCCTTTTACTCGAGGTTATGTCAGATAAATAAAAATGTACAAGATTTTTGGTTGGTCCCAGGGAGAGTTTACAAGACTATGAAATTTCAGGCAGAATGTGTTATTCACACAGAAGAAGGGTTAAATTCATCCAGGAGTTTGAAAATAAACAAATCTCCAAAGAAAAACAACAATTTTGAGTCAATCAAATAATAATTTCTTCCGTTTAAAGTCATATTCACTTCAAATGGACTCAGTTTTCTTTTATAAAGTATATTTGTGTTTTCCTAAATGAAATGATATGATGTCTTAGATTTGCTTCAAAATAATATAATATGGGTTATGTGGGGAGAGTGTGGGGATGTAGAGGAAGGAAGATTGGTGATGGATATACGTGAATTTATTATAACATTCTCTTTTATAACAATTCAAATGTTTTCATAATAATGAGTTAAAATATATAGTTTTCCGTGTATTTTAATGTCATCTGGGCTATTTCTAACCAAACATTAGAGATCTGTGGGGAATTATCTTAAGTTAAACATAATTCAATTGTTGAGCTCACAACACATCTCCCTGACTTTCTTCCCCCATAATGGACCCTTCTGCATTCATCTCTTAAAAATGCTACCTAACATAGAAAAAACATAAACGTCTTCTTATTATTGTTTTTCATTTTTCTGTATTTTTTCAGGCTTTCCAACTCTAGGGAGAATAAATCAGAAATGTTCTACCCACTCTCAAGGCGTCTACAAGATTTGAGAGGTACTGGCGATGAAAGCACTTTGCAATCTGTGAAGAGTTAAAAAAATGTTACTCATCATTATGATAAAGATGAGCATAATGATGAAGATGCTGGTAATTGCTCTAATTGGTTTTCTTTCTGTTTTATCTCATGCAGCCACATATGCAATTAAAGCTCTTCTTAAATCAGTGTAGATGTTAATCAGTTGCTTATAGCAATGTACTAAATCAGTGGAATTCTGATTATAACTTTCATTTAAGCTATATGAACACTGGTAAGTTCCAAATCTGCATTTGAACAATTTTTGTTACACCTAGACTAAAATTAAAAGAAAACACCATTTTATTAGATCTCAAGATAGAGTGTGATTCATTTTAACTCTGAAAGATTTTTTATTTAGTCCTTGAATGTTTTTGGCTAATTGGAAGTTTGGAGGCTTTCTATTAAAGATCATCATTTATATGAATGAAAAAGCTAACATTTGTATTAATTTTATTTTCTATTATAATTTTTGTCCTCAAAAGGTCAGGTACCAATTTTTAATGTGTTTTTCATACTTTAAGAGAATTTTCTAAACTACCTGAAGTCTATTCTAAAGGAAAGAAATTGAAAAACATTTCATGGATTTTCCAAGTTTTTTCCTAAATAACCATAATGCCTTTATGGAATCTAACTGAAATAAGAGCTATTCTACAATGATGCAGTGATATAATTGTGACAATCCACTTTTATCACCCTCAGTACCATCTTAGTTGATATAACTTAACATGAAAAAGAGCCCTAATATGTATATTTCACAGTGAAATAATTTATTTCTAAATTTAAAAATACTAAGACAATTAGTATTAAAATTCATATTTAAAATTTATAAATTTACATGAAGTAACAAATATAACCCTATTAAGAGAGATGAAGTGGAGTCAAAATAGTAAGACAGTGTGAAAGTTAGATTATTCAACTCACAATTAGCTCCAAAAAGTGAGTAGGATTTTTTAAACCTAAATTAAGTAACTGAGTGATTCAGTTCACATATAATAGTTACTGCCTGAAAGTTTTTAAGAAGTTAATAGAACTTGTTAATATTTGTAATCTTATAATTCATTTTTAAAATATATTTTTAAAATCTTACTTAAAATATTTAAATATACAAAAAATATAACAGACAAAATGTTAATATATTTCATACTTGCATCTCATCTTTAAAAACTAAATACAGCTAACAACAAAAGCTTCTCCCAGCACTCCATTCTTTTGCCTTGTCAGAGGGAACTATAGTCTGATATCAGCATGTACCTTTTCTGTGGATTTTTTTGATGCTGTTACCACATATATCTATACCATTCATAATCACGTTGTGTTGTATGTGCTTTAAATTAGTAACTTTATATCATACACAGCACTTCACTTCCTCAGTTCTCCAAAATCATAAGTAAAATCACAATAAAGTTAGATGACAAGGTTAGCTAGGCCTATTCATAGAGTACATTTAGAGAAAAGCTCCCTTTTTGTCACCTTTTCATTAAAAAGATATTTGAGAACATGAAACAAGAAAGGTTAATATAAACATTCACAATTTGTGTTAGTTACCTGTAGCCAAACTTGTAGCTTTCATGATCTAGTAAGCAATTACTCACTCCTTGGCTCTGTCTCTTCTTAAGCAATATGAAGGTGATAAAGAAATGCATTAGTGTGAGAAATTATTAGGATCCGATAGGACACATGTAACTAAGTCAGTGCCTTTGCATCATTAAATTCATTTCTTTATTTATTCTCTGAACTGGTAAAAATGAGTGTTTGGGGAGATGCGGATCTGACATCTGTTTCATTCAATTTCATTATATAACTGAAAAAAGGAAAGCAGGGAAATGAGCTTACCAATTACAAATTGGTACAATGCAAATGTTCTTTGGAAGTCAGTTATTTGGAATTTGACAGATATGTTTCCACAGACACAATGTTATATGCAATGGTTATTACCCATTCAGCACAGGAAAGTCTATTAAATTCATATCTTGGGTCCAAAGTTTAGACCTCTGTTCAAATTATGAAAGTGCTACCAGAAAATCAATGCCATATGATATCAATTTTAGTTTTGGGGCACACTTAAACACACCTGCAGCAATGGGTCAAGAACTTCTGTCCACAGCCTCTGTCTCTATCAAGCACCAGGGGAAAGATATCTCCAGTTACAGATTCTGGTAGTGACTGACAACACCTGGGGTTAAGAATCCAGCAAGTAACTTAAGAATTAGCAGCTTGAGTGGTCAACCCTTTGATGAAAGAGGACCTAAGGAAAACATCAAAGAAGAAGGCTATAGGAGAAAAGGCCTAAGGAATTATGAGTCTCAGGGACCCCTGACACCATGTGTCTACATCTTGAAATAGTTTAGCAGTCATCTCCTTTCTCTTATTTCACTTGCTTTAGGCATTGGCCTGATGTTCCCTATTTCATTCTTTCACTCTTCCTTCTGACAAATGTTTCTCATTCTCTCTTTCAATGGAGGAAAGAAATCAATCTGATTATATAGCCCATTTTCAGAGTCAAATTCAAGGGCCATTTGGCCAAGTCTCCATGAATGAAAGACCTCAAATTTTGACTTCTACTTTTATCATCAAATAAGTTTATGCATACAGTCATGAGAACACATTGAAAGGACTGAAAGATGGCACTCAGAAACCTTTGTTAAATTTAAACATTTAAAATATCATCATATTTTTAATATTGTCTTGTACTTCCTTGGTTTTTAATATACTTGGATCTCAAAAGTATGCCTGAGGACTGATTTTTTCTTAACTCTGAGAAGGCATGACCATACCCCACCACTCCTAAAAACAAGAAGAATTGCTCCTTTTAACTTTCTTTTTGTAGTAATAATGTTCATCCTCCTCATTTTATTTTTTTGAAAGACAAACTCCTGCATGAATGCCACTGCTTCTCCTCCTGCAACTGGGAAAGACATCCCTAATTGATGAGGATGCTCTTTCTTGTGCACTGGTGTCAAGCCTTTCTAAACATAGCATTCCAAGGAGTCACTAATGATTTCTCAGGTAGCAAGTGAGGTGAACTATACTTGCGACCTCCAACATAGATCCTATGGGAAAAATCAAATCAAGAAATTCACGAAAATGAGTTTTCGAGTATACCAAGGACTGAAGATTTAATTAACTCTAAGAAGAAGAAGAAAAACAGAGGCTCTGTCTTCCTAAGGCATCAAATGAGCCAAATATGAGGGAATGCAGAATGTAGAAAAATGTTGAGGGAGTATGAGTGAACTGAGAAAAAATAGTATAGGGAATTGAAGATGCTACCCTGAGAACTTGGAGGTGGGGAGGAGAGGCGCTGAGAATACATTTTTTAAGTTTATTTTTATTCTCCCCTATACACTCTCTTCCAAGTCATTCCTGTTCTTTCCAAAGTAACATCCTTCTTGACCAGCCCTGTGTAATATTAGGATATTAGAGTTGATATAAATGTAGGGGCTACTTAGAAGTAGTAGGTAGAGGAGAAGGGAAAGAAATACCAAAGAGCAATGGTGAAGAGAGGAATGTAATCACTGTGGTCTTAGGATCAACTTTTCATGAATAGTCGTTCATAGATAAATGATACATAGATGATGATGAGTGCTGGAAGTGGCTTGGAACCCAAACAAGTATAGTATCCTTTATGAATTTTAATAAATTTCCTAAATATAATCTACTATGTGTATTTTTCTTGTTCTTTCTAAAAGTTGAAGGAGAGATGCACTGGGATCATGCAGCATGGTGCCCGGTGGCACATGATCATCTTTAAAGGACAGGACAATCCCTTGACACAGAGGGTTCTTATTGTTGCTGCAGGAATCTGGAAAGTGCTCATTGTATCTCATGAACATTGCAATTCCTGGCAGTTTCCACAATTGATAAATTAGGACAATATCACAATAGATAAGTAAAGAGAAAAAAAAAATCTTTCAAATGTGACTGTTATTTTAAAAAGAAAACTAAAATAATTGAACAGCAAACATAGGGTACTAACTGCTATAATAGGTAAACCCCAAATCACAGATGCCAAAATGAAGTTTATTGGTGGATAGCCTTCTACATGAGCATTCAGGAACCCTGGTTTGTCCATTTTGTGGAATTCCCATGATCAACATTCAGATTCCAATGTCACTTTGTAGGTCATCTTATTTAGTTTTCCAGAGGGGAAACAATCACTATAGGTTCACTGTGGAGGTCTTTATGGTCTAAATCTGGAAGTGGTTCACATTTCTTTTGCTGCATTCCTTTTGCTTGGACTTAGTCACATGAACACAACTAACCACAAGATGTGCTGAGAAATGCAAGCTAGTTGCATGTCCAGAAATAAGAGGCAATGGATTTTGGTCTCTTCCACAGCCTACTGTAGGCCTACTGTGTGCTATGAACTGTGCTAGACAGAATCTGTGTGTTTCTTATATAGTCCTTACAACTTAAAATGGACATAATCTCCATTTTATAGATGTAGAAGTTCAAGATTATTTGGATTTGATCAGGATCATTCAGCTAAAAACATCAGAACTAAAATTTGAGGCTGATTTCAAAATTCAGTCAATGGATCCCAAAGGTCAGTCCATGGACAGCTTCAATAAAATTATTTAGAGAGCATGTTTAAATATAACTTGATGGGAATAACCCCTGGAGATTCTTATTCAGTAGCTTTGGGTTAAAGCCCAGTAAAATATATTTTTAAAATCTCCCTAGGTGGTTCCAGATACGGGCCAGAATTGGGACCAGCTGCTCTAAGTTTTCCTGAAATCAACCACTGAATGGACACTACAGGGGCATGAAAATTAGCAATAATCAGTTGCTCTCATGGGGCATAAATAATAACATCAGAAACCCTCTTTCTTTCAATCTTTCATTAAACATGAAGAGAACACTGAAGTATTCAATAGCTTCTCAGGACAAACTGGTAACATGATGATGATGTTTGAATGGTGGCATTTGTCCATATGGGAGTGAACAGAAGGATATAGTAATTTCAAGTGACATTATTCACAGAGCAGCCCTGAAATAATAAGTTTGGTAACAACAACCAGATCATTACTCAGCTGGGTGGCATTTGAATTAGTATCCTAAAAAGTTCCCACTGTTTTGTTTCCAAAGCTGAGTCTTGTTCTTAAAACACCGTGAAAATTAGTGTGACTGGAATGATAATGGTTAGACAACATTTTCCTAATTTCTCCAACCTAAAAGTATATGGTATACTTAGTCATCTTACCCTAGATTTGGGCCATTCTCTTAAAAGTACTGGAGAAATGTAGAAACTTTGTTAAAGGACATTTTCTGTTTTGGGCTCTTTGATATTAGTGTAATCTCCCACTGTTAATCTTCAGAGTACATCTGAACTCTTAATCTAACATTGTTCTGTAGCAATTCAAATATCAAATAATCCTTCAGGACCAATTCTGTTAGTCTTTGTGAGACTATTTTACAGCTCTAGAAGTAAAAAATAAAAAGTGCATCCTATCGTTTGAAGTTAGGGATTTTACTAATGTGTGTGTGTGTCTGTGTGTGTGTGTGTGTGTGTGTGTATGTAATGTATATGCATATATGTATGTATATATGGATTCTAAATTGCCAAACACAAATATACTATTGGAGCATGCACACACCTTGAGATTACCAGCTGTTACTTAAGTGTAAATTTATTGAGCTATAAAAATACCAGAATAAGAATAATTTATACAGTTCTCTCCATTTAATTTCAAAAGGGTTCAGGAAATTTTGAGGCTTGTTAAAACACTCACTCAGCACACACATATGTGTGTGCACATTTGGACAATACTTAATATATCCCATTATTTGAAATTACAGATAGCTCAGTTAATAAAAATGCAAAGTCTGCTGCTCTCTTTGTCTTTTAAAAATTATTTCCATGTGTTGTAATTTAGCATGGTGCAATTTGTTGGGAAAATTAAAGTAATAAAACCTTAGTTTGTTGTGTGCCTGAATGGTGGCAATGATTGTCTCAGTGGGTGGCTGCAAATGTAGGGAGAAGTCATTGTCAAGATACGCAGACAGAATAAATACTATTTACTAAGGGCTAATGTTTAAGAACTAATAATAGACATACTGTTGCATGAAAAAATTACCTCCCTAGGAGAACTTGAACAGTTAGCTTCAGTGCAGTTAGCATGCATATGTTTTCCTTCTAAACCACTAAAATAAGCTTCTGGAGAAGAAAAGAATCCAGAGCAGTCTTCTCTTTGTCATCTTTCTGTGTTGCATTATCTGGGGTTATGTGGTAGACTATGAAGTTAGTAGTAATTAATGATGATTATAATCGTTGGATTATTAATATTTTAGAAGAATGAAAAAATGATTATTGTAATCATCTGAAGCACCATGAACATATGTAATTGTGTTAATGCTGGCTGTTATTTTAGTAATTTAGAAAATTAGTGCATAAAAAGCGACCAGTGAGGGACGATTCATAACGAGTGTGTGAATACACATGTAAGAGAAAAATTATTAAAGGGCAAAGCTAATCAGCTGGACAAGAAACTTTCCAGAACTGTTTGTTCTTAAACCTTCTTCTGCAGGGAGTTTAGAATTTTCACAATGTACAATCCCTTAAAAAGAACAATATTTTTGAAAAATCCCTTGGATCTATAAAGTTCTAGTTACCAAGGCACAGAAACTAGATCTTCTGTCAAGTTCTAATGTACTGAGATTTTAAAGTATCAGCATGGATCAAAGACAAAGATGTATTGCTCTAAGTGGATCCCATAAATTTTTCTTCTGTAACGAATTCTTTCAAAACTACAAATGAGCTTGTCTTTTCTTTAAAAGAACTTGGTCAAGACTGGTAATCTTGATCCTATTGAATGGCTGATATGTGAAAGTGTCAGGGTCCTCTAATAAGAAATTTATGTTGAATTTTTCAATTAATACCACAATAACCCTATGAGATCAGTAATATCACTAAATCCATTTTACTGAAGGAGAGCGACAAAGAGACATTAAGTAGCTTGTCCAAGGATGCACAGTTTACAGGTAGCACAGTTGCTATCAAACTCAGGCTGACTCCAGAATTCAAACCCAAGGCACTTCTTTATATTACTGTACATGGAATTTAAGAACTACATGGTCAGGGAAGCATAGTGTGAATTTTATAGTTTTCTTTTGGGGGGGGGCATTTTTTTATTTATTTATTTATTTTTGGTCATGCCACATGGCAGTCTGGATCTCAGTTCCCTGACCAGGGATCAAACCAGTGCCCCTTGCAGTGGAAGCATGGAGTCTTAACCACTGGACTGCCAGGGAAACCCCAATTTTATAATTTCCTGATACTTCTTCTGCAAAGGACAGAGAAAAATAGCGGCCCAGATTATAAGGCTGGATCAGAGTGAGGTGTATCATGAAAATGACATTAGAGTAAGATTAAAAATATGATACTGGAAGATAATTAAGGATCAGTAGCATGATATTTTAACATATACAAAATCTGAGAGGTTAAAAATAAGAATCCAAGATAGAAGTCAAGAGCTAGAAGAACATAGGTATGTGTGAGCAAGATGCACGGTGAGAACAGGTGAGGGGGTTCAGAATGGTAAGTATCAGAAGGGTTAGTGTGAACAAGGAGCATAGTTATAAGGTATTCTCTTTAGGTGATACATAGGTAGATTATTAACAGTGTATAGTAAAATAACAGGTAATTAAATACATCATTAAAAATTGGAATTTGTTTCTCATTGTTGATTTGTTTTCAATATTTATCCCTGATATTCTATACTTCAAAATATATCAGATGCTTAAATTGAAAGCATAAAACCTATGATTGTATAATTAATGAATAATCATAGAACTTAGCAGTGAATTCATCTGTTATCAATGGACAGCTCATACAAATCTGCAAAACCATAAATAAATCAGAAAAATAATTTTTTCACTTTAATTTTATTTTTTTACCACTAGTGTACTTTTTATTTATTTTGAATTTATTTATTTATTTTGCGGTACCTAGGCCTCTCACTGTCGTGGCCTCTCCCACCGCGGAGCACAGGCTCCGGACGCGCAGGCCCAGCAGCCACGGCTCACGGGCCAAGCCGCTCCACGGCACACGGGATCCTCCCGTACTGGGGCACAAACCCACGCCCCCTGCATCAGCTGGCAGACTCCCAACCACTGCGCCACCAGGGAAGCCCTATTTTATTTATTTTTATACAGCAGGTTTTATTAGTTATCTGTTTTATATACATCAGTGTATATATATCAATCCCAGTCTCCCAGTTCATCCCACCACTGCCTGCACTTTAGCCCCCTGGTGTCCATACATTTGTTCTCTACATCTGTGTCTCTATTTCTGCCTTGCAAACTAGTTCACCTGTACCATTTTTCTAGATTCCACATATATGCATTAATATACAATATTTGTTTTTCTCCTTCTGACTTACTTCACTCTGTATGACAGTCTCTAGGTCCATCACATCTCTACAAATGGTCCAATTTCATTCCTTTTTATGGCTGAGTAATATTCCATTGTATATATGTGCCACATCTTCTTTATCCATTCATCTGTTAATGGGCATTTAGGTTGCATGCATGACCTGGTTATTGTAAATAGTGCTGCAATGAACATTAGCGTGCATGTGTCTTTTTGAATTATGGTTTTCTCTGGGTATATGCCCAGTAGTGGGATTGCCTGGTCGTATGGCAGCTCTACTTCTAGTTTTTTAAAGAACCTCCATACTGTTCTCCATAGTGGCTGTGTCAATTTACCTTCCAACCCACAGTGCAAGAGGTTTCCTTTTTTTTTTTTTAATGTCTTTATTGGACTATAATCGCTTTACATTGTTGTGTTAGTTTCTTCTGTATAACAAAGTGAATCAGCTATATGTATACATATACCCCCATATCCCCTCCAAGAGGGTTCCCTTTTCTCCACACCTTCTCCAGCATTTGTTTGTAGATTTTCAGATGATGCCCATACTAACTGGTGTGAGGTAATACCTCATTGTAGTTTTGACTTGCATTTCTCTAATAATTAGTGATGTTGAGCATCTTTTCACATGCCTCTTGGTCATCTGTATGTCTTCTTTGGAGAAATGTCTATTTAGGGCTTCTTCTGCCCAGTTTTTGATTGCATAGTTTTTTCAATAGTGAGCTGCATGAGCTGTTTATATATTTTGGAGATTAATCCATTGTCCATTGATTCGTTTGAAAGTATTTTCTCACATTCTCAGGGTTGCCTTTTCATCTTGTTTATAGTTTCCTTTGCTGTGCAAAAGCTTTTAAGTTTAATTATGTCCCATTTGTTTATTTTTGTTTTTATTCCCATTATTCTAGGAGGTGGGTCAAAAAAGATCTTTCTGTGATTTATGTCAAAGAGTGTTCGGCCTATGTTTTCCTCTAAGAGTTTTATGGTGTCTGGGCTTATATTTTGGTCTGAAATCCATTTTGAGTTTATTTTTGTGTATGGTGTTAGGGAGTGTTCTAATTTCATTCTTTTACATGTAGCTGTCCAGTTTTCCCAGCACCACTTATTGAAGAGACTGTCTTTTCTCCACTGTATATTTTTGCCTCCTTTAAAATAGATTAGTTGAACATAGGTGCATGGGTTTATCTCTGAGCTTTCTATGCTGTTCCATTGATCTATATTTCTGTTTTTGAGCCAGTACCATATTCTCTTGATTACTGTAGCTCTGTAGTATAGTCAGGGAGGCTGATTCCTCCAGCTTCATTTTTTTCCCTCAAGATTGCTTTGGCTATTCAGGATTTTTGTGTCTCCATACAAATTTTAAGATTTTTCTCCTAGTTCTGTAAAAAAAATGCCATTGGTAATTTGATAGGGATTGCATTGAATCTGTAGATTGCTTTGGGTAGTATAGTCATTTTCACAATGTTGATTCTTCCAATCCAAGAACACGGTATATCTCTCCATCTGTTTGTGTCATCTTTGATTTCTTTCATCAGTGTCTTTTAGTTTTCTGAGAAGAGGTTTTTACCTCATTAGGTAGGCTCATTCCTAGGTATTTTATTTTTTTGTTGCAATGGTAAATGGGATTGTTTCCTGAATTTCTCTTTCTGATTTTCATTGTTAGTGTAGAGGAATGCAAGAGATTTCTTTGCATTAATTTTGTATCCTACAGTTTTACCAAATTCATTGATTAGCTCTAGTAGTTTTCTGGTGTCATGTTTAGGATTTTCTATGTATAGCATCATGTCATCTGCAAACAGTGACAGTTTTACTTCTTCATTTCCAACTTGTATTCCTTTTATTTCTTTTTCTTCTCTGATTGCCATGGCTAGGACTTCCAAAACTATGTTGAATAATAGTGGTGAGAGTGGACATCCTTGTCTTGTTCCTGATCATAGAGGAAATGCTTTCAGCTTTTCACCACTGAGAATGATGTTTTCTGTGGGTTTGTCGTATATGCCCTTTATTATGTTGAGGTAGGTCTCCACTATGCCCACTTTCTGGAGAGGTTTTTATCATAAATGGGTGTTGAATTTTGTCAAAAGATTATTCTGCATCTATTGAGAGGATCATATGGTTTTTATTCTTAGATCTGTTAATATGGTGTATCACATTGATTGATTTGCATATATTGAAGAATCATTGCATCCTGGGATAAATCCCACTTGATCATGGTGTATGATCCTATTAATGTGCTGTTGGATTCTGTTTGCTAGTATTTTGTTGAGGATTTTTGCATCTATATTCATCAGTGATATTGGTCTGTAGTATCTTTGTCTGGTTTTGATGTCAGGGTGATGGTGGCCTTGTAGAATGAGTTTGGGAGTGTTCCTTCCTCTGTAATTATTTGGAAGAGTTTGAGAAGGATGGGTGTTAGCTATTCTCTAAATGTTTGATAGAATTCACCTGTGAAGCCATCTAGTCCTGTACTTTTGTTTGTTTGAAGATTTTTAATCACAGTTTCAATTTTATTACTTATGTTGGTCTGTCCATATTTTCTATTTCTTCCTGCTTCAGTCTTGTAAGGTTACACCTTTCTAAGAATTTGTCCATTTCTTCCAGGTTGTCCATTTTATTGGCATACAGTTGCTTACAGTAGTCTCATTTGATCCTTTGTATTTCTGCAGTGTCTGTTGTAACTTCTCCTATTTCATTTCTAATTCTATTGATTTGAGTCCTCTCCCTCTTTTTCTTGATGACTCTGGCTAAGGTTTATCAATTTTATCTTCTCAAAGAACCAGCTTTTAGTTTTATTGATCTTTGCTATTGTTTTCTTTGTTTCTATTTCATTTATTTCTGCTCTGATCTTTATGATTTTCTTCCTTGTTCTATCTCCTTCTCTAGTTGCTTTACATGTAAATTTAGGTTGTTTATTTGAGATTTTTCTTGTTTCTTGAGGTAGGATTGTATTGCTATTAACTTCCCTGTTAGAACTGCTTTTGCCACATCTCATAGGTTTGGGGTCGTCGTGTTTTCATTGTCTTTTGTCTCTAGGCATTTTCTGATTTCCTCTTTGATTTCTACAGTGATCTCTTGGTTATTTAGTAATGTATTGTGTAGCCATGTCCATGTGTTTGTGTTTTTTACATTTTTTTCCCTGTAATTGATTTCTAATCTCACAGAATTTTGGTCAGAAAAGATTCTTGATATGATTTCAATTTTCTTAAATTTACCGAGGCTTTATATGTGACCCAAGATGTGATATATTCTGGAGAATGTTCCATGAGCACTTGAGAAGAAAGTGTAACCTGCTGTTTCCAGATGGAATGTCCTATTAATATCAATTAAATCTCTCCGGTATATTGTGTCATTTAAGCTTTTGTTTCCTTATTAATTTTCTGTCTGGATGATCTGTCCATTGTTGTAAGTGAGGTGTTAAAGTCCCCCACTATTACTGTGTTACTGTCTATTTCCTCTTTTATAGCTATTAGCATTTGCCTTATGTATTGAGGTGCTCCTATGTTGGGTGCATATATATTTGTAATTGTTATATCTTCTTGGACTGATCCTTTGATCATTATGCAGTGTTCTTCCTTGTCTCTTGTAACATTCTTTATTTTAAAGTCTATTTTATCTGAAATCAGTATTGCTACTCCAGCTTTCTTTTGATTTCCATTTGCATGGAATATCTTTTTCCATCCTCTCACTTTCAGTCTGTATGTGTCCCTATGTCTAACGTGGGTCTCTTGTAGACAGCATATTTATGGGTCTTGTTTTTGTATCCCTTCAGAGAGCTTGTGTCTTTTGGCTGGAGCATTTAATCCATTCACATTTAAGGTAATTATCGATATGTATGTTCCTATTACCATTTTATTAATTGTTGTGGGTTTGTTTTTGTAGACCTTTTTCTTTTCTGTGTTTCCCACTTAGAGAAATTCCTTTAGCATTTATTGTAGAGCTGGTTTTTTGGTGCTGAATTCTCTTAGCTTTTGCTTGTCTGTAAAGCTTTTGATTTCTCCATGGAATCTGAATGAGATCCTTGCTGGGTAGAGTCATCTTAGTTGTAGGTTCTTCCCTTTCATCACTTTAAATATATCGTGTCACTCCCTTCTGGTTTGTAGAGTTCTGCTGAGAAATCAGCTGTTTACCTTATGCAAGTTCCCTTGTATGTTATTTGTGATTTTTCCCTTTTGCTTTTAACAAGTCTTCTGTGCCTTTAATTTTCGTAAATTTGATTACTATGTGTCTTGGTGTGTTTCTCCTTGGGTTTATCCTGCCTGGGACTCTCTGCGCTTTCTGGACTTGGATGGCTATTTCCTTTACCATGTTAGGGACGTTTTCATCTATAATCTCTTCAAATATTTTTTTGGGTTCTTTCTCTCTTCTCCTTCTGGGACCCCTATAATGTGAATGTTGTTGCATTTAATGTTGTCCCAGAGGTCTCTTAGGCTGTGTTCATTTATTTTCATTCTTTTTTCTTCATTCTGTTCTGCAGCAGTGATTTCCACCATTCTATCTTCCAGGTCACTTATCCGTTCTTCTGCCTCAGTTATTCTGCTACTGATTACTTCTAGTGTAGTTTTCATTTCATTTATTGCATTGTTCATCTCTGTTCCTGAATTCTTCTAGGTGTTTTTCCTTTAATTCTTCTAGGTCTTTGTTAAACATTTAACAAAGAAGATGTTAAGCATCTTCTCCATCTTTGCCTCCATTCTTTTTCCGATGTCCTGGTTCATCTTCACTATCGTTATTCTGAGTTCTTTTTCTGGAAGGTTGCCTACCACACATCATTTAGTTGTTTTTCTGGGGTTTCATCTTTTTCCTTCATCTGGTACATAGTCCTCTGCCTTTTCATTTTGTCTACCTTTCTGTGAATGTCGTTTTCACTCCATAGGCTGCAGGATTGTAGTTCTTCTTGCCTCTGCTGTCTGCCCTCTGGTGAATGAGGCTTCCTAAGAGGCTTATGCAAGCTGCCTGATGGGAGGGACTGGTGGTCAGTAGAGCTGGGTGTTGCTCTGGTGGGCAGATATCAGTAAAACTTTAATCTGCTTGTCTGCTGATGGGTGGGGCTGAGTTCCCACCCTGTTGGTTTTTTGGCCTGAGGCAACCTAGCACTGGTGGCTACAGGTGGGGCTAATGGCAGACTCTGGGAGGGCTCATGCCAAGGAGTACTTTCCAGAACTTCTGCTGCCAGTGTCCTTGTCCCCACAATGAGCCACAGCCACCTCCTGCCTCTGCAGGAGACCCTCCAACACTAGCAGGTAAGTCTAGTTCAGTCTCCTATAGGGTCACTGCTCTCTGGGAATTCCTTCTCCCATTGCCAGACCCCCAGATTGGGAAGCCTGACCTGGGGCTCAGAACCTTCACTCCAGTGGGTGAACTTCTGTGGTATAATTGTTTTCCAGTTTGTAAGTCATCCACCCAGCGGTTATGGGATTTTATTTTATTGTGATTGCGCCCCTCCTACCATCTCATTGTGGCTTCTCCTTTGTCTTTGGATGTGCGGTATCTTTTTTGGTGAGTTCCAGTGTCTTCCTGTCAATGATTGTTCAGCAGTTAGTTGTGATTCTGGTGCTCTCGCAAGAGGGAGTGAGCACACCTCCTTGTAGTCCACCATCTTGAACCAGTCCCTCTAGTGTACTTTTTTTATGTTATAGAAAAAACTGTATACTCTTCTTTTAGATAAACCATTTATCTTCTGCACCCTTGCTTATGACTCTTTCCTTCAATGAATGTTATCTTCCTTCCTCACAGAATATCTTTGTCCCTGTTTTTTCCAGTTTTGGATCAAGTTAATGCTTTTCAGGAGAAATTTTCCTTGACTATCCCAATGCAGACTAATCACTCTTTTGTGTGAATTTTAAAAGTAACACCAAACTTTCAACTTAGGAAAAGAAGTTTTTATATGATCTATCTCCTCAACTAAATGGTAAACCTTTGAGGATTAGAAATGGTTAGATCTGGGGGCAGAGTTAAGATGGTGCAATAGGAGGACATAGAGTTCACATCTCCTCACAAGTACACTGAGAATGTATCGGAGCAATTCCCACAGAGCACCTACTGAACACTAGTGGAGGTCCTCAGACACCTCAGGGGACAAGAAAAATCCCCATGCAACTGGGTACGATGAAAGAAAGAAGGAACGGGGGAAGAAAAGTGGAAATGGGATGGGACCAGCACCCCTGAGGGGGAGCTAAAGGAGAGCAGAGGTTCCCACATTCTGAAAAGCCCACTTACGGCGGGGGGGCATCAGTGGAGACAGAAAAGGACCTTCAGGAGATCAGGGGATCAGAGGGGAATGCAGCAACTGGTCTGTAGAAGGCAGGACAGAATAATACCTATGTGCATAGTCCGTGTTGCAGCCCTGTGCACCCCAGCCTGAACTGTGTGTCTCCTGGTGCAGAGGAGGGCTGGGTGCTGGAGAGTGGGGTTTGGAGAGTGGACCCAGGAAGGGGGCAGCTGTTGGCGGTGAGGAGACAGCCTGAGGCAGCAGGAGGGAAGGCCTCCACAGCCAGGAAGTTTGTGGAGGAAGCCCAGGCTACCATGGAGCTGAGGCCCCATTGTTGAGTGGCTTGAAAAGGGCAGAGCCACCACTGCAATGCCCTACCCCAACTGCAGGCCCAGCCTCCTTGGTAAGGCTTGCCCACACCTCAAGCCAGGTTCTTCCCAACCCACTCAGCCCCTGGCAAGCCTGCAGGGGTCCTGGGCCTATGTTCTGCTCCCAGCAAAGCCTCCTCTGGCTGCCCCGGGCCCTGTGGCCACACCTAAGGAGCCCCAGATGGCCTGCTGAGCCCCAGCTGGCCTATGTGGGCATGTGTGCTCTGGGCCAGCTTCAGGAGCAGATGATGGTGAGAGGAACACAAGAAAAGGTGGGGCTGACAAAGTGGGTCCAGGGAGCTACCCAGGGGTCTTGGAGGGCCTCCTGGGGAGACGGGAGCTGGCTGTAGATTACCGTGGGGGCAAGGACATTGATAGTGGAGGCACTAGGGAGTTTTTCTTTATTTTATTTTTAATTTATTTTAATTTATTTACTTTTGCTGTTGTTCTGCTTTGTTGTTTCATTTTTATTTTTGCTAATATATTTTTTCTTTTTCTACTTTTATTTTTTTTATTTCTTGTTATTGTTCTGTTCTTTTTTGTTTGTTGTCTGTTTTTGTTTTTGGTTTGTTCTTTTGACATTTTTGCTTTGTTTTGTGTCTTTTTGTTTTTATCTTCTTTTTATATTTTTAATTTTTGTTTTTCTTTTTGTCATTTTTATGTGTTGGGCTTTTGTGCACTTAGCTTTACTTTTAGTTTTTTTTTTAATTTTCGTTTTGTTTTCTGTTTAAGTTCATTTCGTTTCTATTATTGGTTTTGGCTTTTACGCTCTCTTGTTTGTTTGGGTGTCTTTTTGATTTTTGCTTTCCTTGTTGGTTTTTGTTGTTGTTTGCTTGCTGGTTTGCTTGGATTTGTTTTTTTTATTTGTCTTGGGTTTTTTTTTTCCGTTTATTTTCATTTCTTTTTTTTTTGGTCTGTTTGTTCGGTTTTGTTTTTATTATTTGCCTTGGGCTTTGTTTCTCTTTTGTTTGTTTGTTTGTTTTTTGCCATGCGGGCCATGTGGCCTGAGTCCCTGTGGTGGGAGCACCAAGTGCGAGCCACTGGACTACCAGAGAACTTCATGGGAATACTAATCAGTGTGAGATCTCCTGGAGGTCCTCATCTCGGCACCAAACCCAAGCACCCAACTGCCTGCTAGCTCCAGTACTGGATGCCTCAGGCCAAGCAACCAGCAAGACAGGAACACAGTCCCACCCATCAAGAAAGATGAGAAGACAGAGAAATATGTTACAGATGAAAGAGCAACGTAAAAACCTACAAGACCAAATAAATGAGGAGGAAATAGACAATCTGAAAAATAACTCAGAGTAATGATAGTAAAGATGATCCGAAAGCTTGAAAACAGAATGGAGGCTTGGATTGAGAAAATACAAGAAATGCTTAATAAGGACTTAGAAGAACTAAACAACAAACAAACAGCTATAAACAACACTATAACTGAAGTGAAAAATACACTAGAGGGAATCAACAGGAGAATAACTGAGGCAGAAGAACGGATAAGTGACCTGGAAGACAGAATGGTGGAACTCTCTGCCACAGAACAGAATGAAGAAAAAAGAATGAAAAGAAATGAAGACAACCTAAGAGCCTTTGGGGACAACATTAAATGCAACAACATTCGCATTATAGGGGTCCCAGAAGGAAAAGAGAGAGAGAAAGAATCTGAGAAAATATTTGAAAAGATTATACTTGAAAACTTCCCAAACAGGGAAAAAGAAATAGCCACCGAAGTCCAGGAAGCACAGAGAGTCTCAAACAGGGTAAACCCAAGGAGAAACATGCCAAGACTCATATTATCAAGCTAACAAAAATTAAATTCAAAGAAAAAATAAAAGCAGCAAGGGAACACCAACAAATAACATACAAGGGAATTCCCATGAGGTTATCAGCTGAGTTTTCAGCAGAAACACTGCAGGCCAAAAGGGAGCAGCAGGATACATTTAAAGTGATGAAAGGGAAAAGCCTACAACCAAGATTACTCTGCCCAGCAAGGATCTCATTCAGATTCAGTGGAGAAATTAAAGGCTTTACAGACAAGCAAAAGCTAAGGGAATTCAGCACCAATAATTCATCTTTATAACCAATGCTAAAGGAACTTCTCTACATGGGAAACACAAGAGAAGAAAAAGACTTACAAAAACAAACCCGAAACAATTAAGAGAATGGCAATAGGAACATTCGGTAATTAGCTTAAATGTAAGTGGATTAAATGCTCCAACCAAAAGACACAGACTGGCTGAATGGATGCAAAAACAAGACCTGTATATATGCTGTCTACAAGAGACCCACTTCAGACCTAGGGACACATACAGACTGAAAGTGCGGGGGTGGAAAAAGATATTCCATGCAAATGGATATCAAAAGAAAGCTGGAGTAGCAATACTCATGTCAGACAAAATAGACTTTAAAATAAAGAACGTTACAAGAGACAAGGAAGGACACTACATAGTGCTCAAGGGATCAATCCAAGAAGATGTAAGAATTGTAAATATTTACACACCTAAAATAGAAGCACCTCAATACATAAGGCAAATGCTAACAGCCATAAATGGGGAAATCAACAGTAACACAATAATAGTGGGAGACTTTAACACCCAACTTACAGCAATGGACAGATCATCCAGACAGAAACTTAATAAAGAAACACAAGCTTTAAATGACACATCAGACCAGATAGACTTAATCGATATTTATAGGACATTACATCCAAAAGGAGCAGAATAAAATTTCTTCTCAAGTTAACAAGGAACATTCTCCAGGATAGATCACATTTTAGGTCACAAATCAAGCCTTGGTAAATTAAAGAGAATTGAAATCATATCGGGCATCATTTCTGACAACAATGCTCTGAGATTAGAAATCAATTACTAATTGATTTAGGAATTGAAAAAAAAATTGAATTGAAAAAAAATGTAAAAAACAAACACATGGAGACTAAACAATATGCTACTAAATAAACATGAGATCACTGAAGAAATCAAAGAGGAAATCAAAAAATACCTAGAAACAAATGACAACGAAAACAAGATAACCCAAAACCTATAGGATGCAGCAAACACAGTTCTAACAGGCAAGTTTATAGCAATACAATCCTATTTCAGGAAGCAAGAAAAATCTCAAATAAACACCTTGCACAAAAAGCAACTAGAGAAAGAAGAACAAACAAAACCAAAAGCTAGTATAAGGACAGAAATCATAAAAATCAGAGCTGAAATAAATGAAATAGAAATGCAAAAAACAATTGTTAAGATCAAAGAAACTCAAAGCTGCTTCTTTGAGAAGATAAACAAAATCAATAAATCTTTAGCCAGACTCACCAAGTAAAAAAGGGAGAGAATTCAATTCAATAAAAGTAGAAATCAAAAAGGAGAAGTTACAACTGACACTGCAGAAATACAAAGGATCATAAGAGACTAAGCAATTGTATGCCAATAAAATGGACAAACTGGAAGAAATGAACAAATTCTTAGGAAGGTACAACCTTCCAAGACTGAACCTGGAATAAACAGAAAATATGAACAGACCAATCAGAAGTAATGAAATTGAAACTGTGATTAAAAATTGTCCAACAAACAAAAGTCCAGGACCAGGGGGCTTCAGAGGCAAAATCTATCAAATATTTAGAGAAGAACTAACACCCATCCTTCTCAAGCCTTTCCAAAAAATTTCAGAGGGAGGAACACTCCCAAGCTCATTCTATAAGGCCACCATCACCCTGATACTGAAACCAGACAAAGATATCACAGAGAAAGAATATTACAGATCAATATCACTGATGAACATACACACAAAAATCCTCAACAAAATGCTGGCAAACAGAATCTAACAGCACATTAAAAGGATTGTACACCATGATCAAGTGGGATTTATCCCAGGGATGCAGGCATTCTTCAATATATGCAAATCAATCAATGTGATAAACCACATTAACAAATTGAAGAATAAAAACCATATGATCATCTCAATAGATTCAGAAAAAGCTTTTGACAAAATTCAACACTCATTTATTATAAAAAGCTCTCCAAAAAGTGGGCATAGAGGGAACCTACCTCTACATAATAAAGGACACATATGACAAACCCACAGCAAACATTATTCTCAATGATGAAAAACTGAAAGCATTTCCTCTAAGATAAGGAAGAAGACAAGGATGTCCACTCTCACCACTATTGTTCGACATAGTTTTGGAAGTCCTAGTCATGGCGATTAGAGAAGGAAAAGAAATAAAAGGAATATAAATTGGAAAAGAAGTAAAACTATCACTGTTTGCAGATGACATGATACTATATGTAGAAAGTCCTAAAGATGCCACCAGAAAATTACTAGAGCTCATCAATGAATTTAGTAAAGTTTCAGGATACAAAATGAATACACAGAAATCTCTTGCATTCCTATACACTAACAATGAAAGATCAGAAAAAGAAGTTAAGGAAACAATCTCATTTACCATTGCATCCAAAAGAATAAAATACCTAGGAATAAACCTACCTAAAGAGGTAAAAGAGCTGTACTCAGAAAACTCTGATACTGAAAAAGGAAATCAAGATGACACAAACAGATGGAAAGACATACCATGTTCTTGGATTGGAAGAATCAATATTGTGAAAATGACTATACTACTCAAAGCAATCTACAGATTCAATGCAATCCCCATCAAATTATCAACGGTATTTTTCACAGAATTAGAACAAAACAGTTTACAATTTGTATGGAAATACAGAAGACCCTGAATAGCCAAAGCAATCTTGAGAAAGAAAAATGGAGCTGGAGGAATGAGGCTCCCTAACTTCAGACTATACTACAAAGCTACAGTAATCAAGACAGTAGGTTACTGGCACAAAAACAGAAATATAGATCAATGGAACAGGATAGAAAGCCCAGAGATAAACCCACACACCTATGGTCAACTAATCTATGACAAAGGAGGCAAGAATATACAATGGAGAAAAGACAGTCTCTTCAGTAAGTGGTGCTGAGAAAACTGGACAGCTACATGTAAAAGAATGAAATTAGAACACTCTCTAACACCATACACAAAAATAAACTCAAAATGGATTTAAGACCAAAATGTAAGGGTGGACACTATAAAACTCCTAGAGGAAAACATAGGCAGAATACTCTTTGACATAAATCACAGCAAGATCTTTTTTGATCCCCCTCCTAGAGTAATGAAAATAAAAATAAAAATAAATAAATGGGATCTAATGAAACTTAAAAGCTTTTGCATAGCAAAGGAAACCATAAACAAGATGAAAAGACAACCCTCAGAATGGGAGAAAATATTTACAAATGAATCAACTAACAAAGGATTAATCTCCAAAATATACAAGCAGCTCATGCAGCTCAATGCCACAAAAACAAACAACCCAATCCATACATTTGGTATTACAAAACAATTTTACTTCTCATAGAATAGCATAATCTCATGCTTCCTTTAAAGCACAGTCCTCCTGCCTCCTTCTATTTTATCTCATTTAGTTACATGCTCTGTTAATTTAGAAGTGATTTTTTAAAATACCTTTTTTTCCTAATATCTTATGAAGTTATTTTGCTTAGAAATGTTGAAGAAGTATTTTTATCAGATTTATCTCATTTTTTCCTCAATACTTTTTAAATGAAATAAAATTTATTTTATATTTTATTAAAACAATGTAGGTATATGGCATATGTATATAACTTGGAAAATTAAAATGTGCAGAAGAATATATAATGCCTAGTTTGATGGCTCAAATACTTGTTGCAAATAATATTTTTATGCCTTGTTGCAAATAATATTTTAATGTGTTGTTTTTACATATGTTTTAAAATTTTGCAATCTTAGTCATTCATGTAACATTTTATCAGAAATGGTTTACATATAAAATTTAAACAGAAAAAAATCTTACCTTTAAATTTTCAAAATAAATTTATTTTAGGGGGCCTTAAAATAAGTTTGCATATTGTAAAATGAAGATATTTGTGTATTGAAATATTTAAGCACACTGTCACCTTGAAAATGAAAAATTATTGTGACATATTTTTTTCTACCAAAGATTAAATTCCTCTTGATTGAAAAATGAATCTGCATTCCTTTGAGTCTTGATTAGAAAACTGTTTGTTCTCCACAACCCCTGGCATGAAGAATATAAACATATTACATAGGTTTTGTCAGTTGAATGCTCCACCCCAAACTTCAGTTCTAAACAGAAGTCATAAGAAGAAGGAAAGTTTAAGGTTTATTCCAGTGGAGAAATCTAGTATATTTGGTCTAGCAGTGATGGTAGGTAGTGGAACTGGGAGTCTAGCCACAAGGATAAAAGTGTCCGATGGTAGTGAAACCAGAGAAACAGTCTAACTATCACTGACACTCTCCTGGGGTAATAAGTCTATGTTCTTGGCTATCTGGGGTCATTTTCTTCCAAGGCCATTTTCTTAGCTCTGTTATATGGCTATTTTTATTAAATCTGTGAGCCCAGTTATAAATATTTTTATATTGAATCTAATCAGCTTTAGTTTCTGTTTTTGTAACCAGGAACCCCAACTGGTAAAGAATTACAGGGCACTAAAATTAGATTCTATGACTATCAAGTGCAACCTCAAACTGACAAAACAAATGAACCATCTTCAACTGGAAATAGTTATTCTCTGGCAACTAAATGTCTTATTTCCTTTTAAAAATCATAAAATCATCTCTAGGATGGTTTCAATCTGTGTTTTAATATGTTTAAATGACACAATGTGGGTAGGGAAATGATTATATTTGATATAATAATAAAGATAAGCTTCATTCCTCCTCATACCTCCTAAGTTACTAACTGCAACTATTATATGTGGAGTTTCCCAAACCATTTTAACTGTACTAATGATTAAACTATATACCTCTTAATTAATTTCACCAGTGTCTTTATTAAATTAACCTGATATATATATATATATATACACACACACACACACACACACACACACACACACAACCTTTATCTAACTATGTTTTACAAATTAAGAGTCTCATGTGTTTTGAATCTTATAAAGTTTATTATTGTTGTCCTTTATTTGTGGCTTATTGTGATATAAGACCATTGCTAGTGGTCTTTCAATTGGATTTTTGACATTGAGAAAAGCATTTTTCTCTCTGCTTATTTTATCAAAGTAAAATCATGATGAAACTTTTTTTTTTTTTTTTTTTTCCGGTACGCGGGCCTCTCACTGTTGTGGCCTCTCCCGTTGCGGAGCACAGGCTCCGGACGCACAGGCTCAGCGGCCACAGGCTCACGGGCCCAGCCGCTCCACGGCATGTGGGATCTTCCCGGACCGGGGCATGAACCCATCCGTGTCCCCTGCATCGGCAGGCGGACTCTCAACCACTGCACCACCAGGGAAGCCCCATGATGATGCTTTTAATCTACTTCATTAGGAATTTGTCTATCATATAAATGGTACTTAGATCTATAAGGAAAGAAAAGGTAAGTAGTATTTACCCTAGATACTCAAAAGACTTAGAAGAAGAGATGGTCAAAGCTAAGAAGCAAGGCATAAGAATAATTTTTTATAGTGGTCCTAAATAAGGCAAGCTTCCTAGAGGAAGTGTTACTTGAGATGGCCTTCAAAGGGTGAGATTCAAATAGGTTGACATAGAAACAGGGTACTCTTAGAATTGGGAATTGCATTTAAAAGGTAGAGGTAAGAAGAGAAAAGTTTTTATGAGCTATATAGTTTTTGTAAAAGGATATAACAAATATAGTTTAGAGAAGTTTGAAAGGAGATAAAAAATAACACGATATTTCACCAACCAAATATATCCACTGTTAACACTTAAAATTCTTCATCTCTCAGAGCATCAATATATGTGTAATTATATATGCTCTTTTACATAATTTGAATTACATGATACCTAGTATTTATTAATTTTTTTTTTTGCTCAGCAATATATCAGGGATTTTTAAAACATCAATATAGGTCTGTTATCTAAACTTTAATGGCTGCATAGTTTTCAATTTTAAGTGTGGATGATAATAGTTTACCAATCCTATACTGAATTTGGTTTGTTTCCAATTAATTAATATTAAAATGCTACAATGATGAAATCTTTTATCTTTATAAATACTAATTCCTAAGTTTAATTAGAACTTGGAATGCTACAATATATATAGTATACATTTTATTTTATACTACCAAATTGTCTAATAACAAAGGCCTTTAAAGTGGATAATTTCACCAAAAATGAATGAAAGAATATCTTGAAGGGCAGTTGATACTTGGAAGAAGGAACTGACATCTGGTAAGTACCATGTTTTGTAAGCTTTGGCCTGAGGACAAGTTATGGTTGTCAAGGTGACTGAAATTCCAAAGAAATTCTGCTGTCTTTCTGGCCTGAGAAACCATAGGACAAAGAACAGGGTAGCCACAGTTACCAGAAAGTGAGGGTCAATCCTAGGTATAAAACAGCCAGAATAGGAGCTTCAGCATAAAGTCAGCCAACTCTCTAGTTGAATCCTGAACTAGACATACTCAGAACATAATCAAAAGGATTCTGCTAAAGATAAAAGACCTAAACCAGTTTGGAGCAGATTCTCTAAAGACTAGTTTTGCAGTTTGTATTTATTCAAATTAATTACCTACTAAAACAAAAATATAAGCAAGCTTCAGAAAAATAGAGTGTGATACAAAGTTCTCACAATTTTACCTTCATAATCAAAAGTTTCTTCAAATATGAAGAAGGAAAATGTGACTTATTCTAAATATCAAATATAATCAACAGAAGGAGACACCAAGGTGACCCACATGTTGGATAAAGTCCTTATCAGACAAGGACTTTAAAAGAGCTTTTATAACTAAGGAAAGGAAAATAAGCTTGAAATGAATGCAAAAACAGTAAATTTGAGCAGAAAAATAAGAGATTCATCAGATGGACTTGAAAGCAGAATGGAAATGACAGAAAAAAATCAATGTAATTTTAAAAATCAATAGAAACTGTCCAATTTGAATAACAGAGAAAAACATTAGAACATAAACAGTATTTCAGAAACTTGAAACACAATATCAAAAGGTCTAATATAAGTACAATGGAGTCAAAGATGGATTGGACCAAAAAAAAGAACAAATACTAGAAAAATTCATGCTCAAAAATTTCTCAAATTTGGTGACAAAAATAAATTTACCTTTTCAAGTAACACACCAAATTGCAAACAGGAAAAATACAGAGAAAACCAAGCTTATTGTGTGGTTCAATTAAAATATAAAAAGAAAATACTTATGATAAAGTACAAGAGAAATGGTAAATAGACGTAAATAGATACAAAATGCTCACATTTCTATTTCTATTTCTATAGTTAATTTTCTATCCAAAATTAACTCTGAGTAGATTGTGAAAAGTTTAAGATGCATACTCTAACCTCTAGAGTAGGCACTATAGTAAATAATGCAAAGAGATGTATGTAAAAAGCCAACAGATTAAAATGAAATCCTTAAAATGTACTGTGGTTAACTGCAATGTGTTAGTACATTGGGTAAAATATAATGAGTTAAACATACACATCAAGAACCATAAATACCGACTTGAGGACACGGGGAGGGGGAAGGGTAAGCTGGGACGAAGTGAGAGAGTGGCATGGAGTTATATATACAACCAAATGTAAAACAGATAGCTAGTGGGAAGCAGCCACATAGCAGGGAGATCAGCTCGGTGCTTTGTGTTCACCTAGAGGGGTGAGATAGGGATAGTGGGAGGGAGACACAAGAGGGAGGAAGATATGGGGATATATGTATACATACAGCTGATTCACTTTGTTATAAAGCAGAAAATAACACACCATTGTAAAGCAATTATACTCCAATAAAGATGTTAAAAAAAAAAAAGAACCATAAATACCAATTCTTAGTTACAGATATAGGAGTAACAGGTTAATAAGTCATATAAAAAATATTCCTAATTCCTGTCATTTTCATTTATTAGTCAACACATATATAGGGAGACAACTCAGAGAAATTAGATTTAGAGAGTTAAAATAAAACATACACTACCATGGTATCAAGAGTGGTAAGGAAATTGACTTTTCATAATTTTTCATTCTTTTTGGAAATTCATACATGTAAGTTTATATTTACATGTATAGATTTCTATATATATTCTTTCAAAAATTAAGATAAGTGAATAAATGTAGCTCAAAATACCAAGTAATAATTACACAATGAAATACATAGCAATGAGAATTAATTGATTAATTGCTGAGTCATACATTTAAAAAATAGGATTAAATTGATTAAAGACCTAAATGTAAGACCAGAAACAATAAAATTCCTATGAGAAAACATAGGCAGAGAACTCTCTGACATAAATCGTAGCAATATATTTTTTTGGAATCAAAGGAAATAAAAATAAAAATAAACAAACAGGACCTAATTAAACTTAAAAGATTTTGCACAACAAAGGAAACCATTGACAAAATGAAAAGACAACCTACTGAATGGCAGAAAATATTCACAAATTATATGATCAAGAAGGGGTTAATATCCAAAATATATAGACAGCTCATACAACTCAACATCAAAAAACAAACAACCTGGTTTAAAAAATGGGCAGAAGAACTGAATAGACATTTTTCCAAAGAGGACATGCAGATGGCCAACAGGCACATGGAAAGATGCTCAACATAGCTAATCATCAGGGAAATGCAAATCAAAACCACAATGAGTTATCACTTCACACCTGTCAGAATCACTATCATCATAAAGAACACACTAACAAATGTTGGCAAGGATATGGAGAAAAGGGAACCCCCCTACACTGTTGTTGGGAATGTAAATTGGTGTAGCCACTGTGGAGAACAGTACAGAGGTTTCTCAACAAACTAAAAATAGACTTACCATATGAGCCAGCAATTTCACTCCTGGGTATATATTTGAAAACAAAATGAAAACAGTAATTTGAAAAGATACATGCACCCAATACTCATAGAAGCATTATTTACAATTGCCAAGATATGAAAGCAACCTAAGCGTCCAGCAACAGATGAATGGATAAAGAAGATTTGTATACACACACACACACACACACACACACACACACACACACACACAGGAATACTACTGAGCCTTAAAAAAAGAATGAACTTTTGCCATTTGCAGCAATGTGGATAGACCTAGACGTAGAAAGGTATTATGCTAACTGAAATAAGTCAAACAGAAAGACAAACACTGTATGATATCACTTATATGTGGAATCTAAAAAATACAACAAACTAGTGAATATAACAAAAACAACAAAACAGACTCACAGACTCTTTGAACTAAGACTCTCTGAAGGCACATATATTATTAACAGGATTGGAAGCTAGAACTTCCAGACAAAACGAGGTCCAACTGAATTCTTCTAGAGCAGGAATACCCACAGATATTTAAGAAAATTGGCATCTTACACTGTACTTTAAATTATTCAGTAATTTCTATCACTGTCTATTATACCTCAAGAAATTGCTGCCCCAGGGAAAGAGATTGTTCTCATGTTTTTGTTATCAAAAGAGAACTAAGAGATGGGAGAATTGTATGGTATATGAATCACATCACAAAAGAGCTATTAAAAAAAAAAGATGAAAGAGAACCAAGATATCTGGAACAACCTGGTTCCAATTACATGGCAGTCTGAAATAAATAAGGATGAAGAAGCAACATATAATAGGTAAACTGTAAGAGCAAATTCTCCCTGGTATCCATGGAAATATCGGGAAGGATGGTGGACTTCCCACAATTTTAAATGGGAGACTTCACAAGTTATTTTATCCAAATAATAAAAGGAAGGATAGCTCTAGAATACTAGAAGACTGAAGATAAAACAATTATGCTTGGATGACCACAAAAAGTTAACTTTTTATAGTATTTAAATGTTATAATGCCACTTGATTGATAAACTTCCCTTGGGACACAGTACATATTTTGGCTCATGGGTTTTTAGAGGAGAAAACAGCTCATAAAAAGGGATAACAGTTGTGTTAATATTAACACTGAGTAAATAAATAAGCAAAAAATATATTAATTAAATTCTGGTTTTTACTTTCTGTATATTCACCTAAATATGTTAGCAGAATATGAACTGACAAAGTTGTTAAGTGATTACTAAAATTTCTTTTAGGTTGAAATCTTTTTTGAGTTTGAAGAGAAAGTATCACAGGTATCAGATCATGAGTAAAGATAACAAAAAACAGAGAAAAATCAGCAGTCTTAAATACTTTACATAACTCTGTGGAGAATGAATGAATGAATGAATGAATGATTAAATTAAATTATTAAATTTTAAGTATGTAATATGTTGTCTTGTGTGACATTTCTGTTCTACTTTATCAACTGCAGCTTAGGTTATAAATTCAGGATTTCTCTATGACTAAAAAAGAGGAAATATTTGTAAGTCACTCTTTCAAAAGAGAGAAAAAATGCCATAAGTTCTATATATTTGAATAAGGTAGAAAATTGTCATCTTTTTGCTAGAGAAACAAATATTTGTTTAGTGGCCATGCCCTCTTTTTAGTTTCAATTATGTTGGGCCATTGTCATGCTCTGATAGAAAGAGCAAATTTTCTTATTTCCCTTCCTTTGTTTCATCACTTTGAATACCACTACTTACTGAAAATTTCCATAGAGAAATTATTTTTAACACATTTATTTTTTCCTACACATTACCTCCAGCTCTGTAAGTTCTACCTCTGAATAGAGACTGAAACAAGTCTAAAAAAGGAATGAGTATTAAGAGAAATTTATGTGTGACGTTAAATAAATTGACCCCATATCATGGCAGATCTAGTATTCTGATGTATATTAATTTAAGGCCCTATTGTGAAATTGATCTTTTCTAAGATATAAGCAGAAGAGTTTATTAGCAGAGAGCATTACTTCACTTAAGAATTGCTAATATTTAGAGAATGTCATAGCAAGATTTTAATTAATACCAATATTTGTTATTCTAAAGGTGCCAAAAACACATACCTGATTTTTAAAAGTCTTTTGTATTAAAGCAAATAGAGCTTGTTCTCCTTTCCATAAGATGTTAATGAGATGTTAACAAATGCTTGGTATTTTTAACACAATTAACAGTAGGTTATTTTGACTCTTTAAAGCTATTTTGCAATATGCCTTTTGTTTTTTAATCTCCTCATAACTAGACATAATAGAACAGTTTAAAAACATGAATAAAAATAAAAGCTGTTGAATTTTGATGGATTTTTAAGATATCCTATTGTCCAATGCCATAACTCTCCCAGCAAATTTAGAATGTCATGATCATACAGAAGTGACAAAGTTCTGTGGTTGCAAAATCTAAATAAGGCATCTGAAGACAATGACTTTAATCAACTAAAGTTAGAGAATATAATCAGAATATGAAAAAAATTCAAAGTAGACCAAACTATTAAATAGCTAATTTAAAACTGGGGGCCTTGTCAGTAATTTACACACATAACTTGACCAAGTAGGACGAGAAAACCACTGATTACAGGGTCAGGATCCCTGGAGTCTTAGCCTATTCCCTACCTTTATGACCTCAGTTTCCATATCTATAGAAAGAGGGTATTAAAATCCTCAATGACCCTTTCCCCCTAGATTTTATGGTTCATTATTACAACCAAAATATACATTCTCTCTAGAGATTTTCATTTCCCTACATTACAACAATTACATAGCTCTTGGATAGTCATGTTATTGGAATCCTGACACTTGTTCCAACTTACTTTTAACCAGAAACCTCTGGAGAATATTGGAATTACACAACCATTGTCTTCTAATCCAATGTGATAAATGTTTTTCAAATATTTATACACTGAAAAAGGATTGCAATGGTAGAAATATGAAAACAACATTTCAGACTAATATTGGGAGATAAAGTATTACATAGATCAAGTGTCATTCATGTTGCTATGTGTTGTATTGGCTATAAAACAACTGCAGAAGGAGCACTCTCTTTTGTCTCAGGGGGAGTTAAGGGAAGATGTGCAGAATATGGCTTTGTGGCGAGACTTAGATTCTTTAAATTCCAAGAGAAAAGATTTTTGAGGGGTATAGAGGAAGCAACAGACTTACAGATGAATGATTGTAAAATTGCGAACAGAGCTCAGATTATGGTGAATTGTAAATCATACAGATTACATTACAAATCTATCTGCTGGCTTTTCCCAATCTAGAGTCTCACTTTCAATGGAAGGTACTTTCTCTTGCTTTCCTTTATGACTGGTGGTCATTGATCCAGCCACATTCTTCTTAGGGCCCACTGTAACCAACAATTATGCATTTCAAGGGAGGAAAAGGGATGTGTCTTCAATGATTAAAGAATTATTTATATCACAATTAATTGCACTTATAGGACTCCCCCTTGGTGCATCTACCTCCTGTGACATTCTATTGTAACTGCTTGTATTTCTTAGAGAGAATCAAGGTTTTTTTTTTTTTTACCTTTGGTTCTCTATTTGTTTATTCACTTAATAAATATTCAAAGAGTAGGGTAACAACTACGTCAGACTTTTTTAAGCAATAGACGTACATTGATGTACAGAGCACAAAGCAGAGGCCTCTCTTGTCTGGATCAATGGATGATGCTGACAGCAGTGAACAAAATAAGTCTTACTGAACAGAGCTTTTATTCTAGTGGTAGAGACTAGCACTCAATTTACACTGTCATGACTAGTATAGTTTAGGACCCAGAAAAATGCTTCTCTATACCTCTTGCTCTATATCTTTGAGAAAAAGGCAACTGCATCCCAGGACTGTGACAATGTGTGGATTGGGTTTCTTCCTTCATCAGTAATAGACATTGCTTTGGAATGTGGGGAAATTTGAGTGATGAAAATCTTTGGGTAGAGATTGATTAATTAACTCATAATTAATCAGATTAATTAACTCAAAATTCTTCCTCTCAGATTACATGAATGCAATACATTTTGCATAAAATGAAGTATCATTTTATAGTAGTGTTGACTATTTTTCTTTCTCTTCTAATTTACAATTTTAGGAGTACTCAAAAATTAATGTGATACTTTCAATAGGTGCACATGGTACCTGAGGAATATTTTATAATATTAAACAATTCATATTTCTCTTAAAATAGAATATGTGTTGTTCCAGAGGCAATATGCATGAAACATGATACCTGTACTTTACATTGGTTTTTAGATCTCGGTGTTGCTTTACCAGGCAGTAAAAATTGTTAAATAAATGGTAGTAGTTTATGTGATAAGATTAACATTTTGCAACATATGCTCTGATGAAAATAATTTATGCAACCTCATTTTAATGTTTAAAAACAGTATGTAAAAGTCCTGGTTCATTTCCAAGTTTTATTTGAGAATTTATTCATCTCTAGTGGTCCAAAGTTTCTCTAAATTTTTTTTTTGGCCATGCTGCACAGCATGTGGGATCTTAGTTCCCGAGCCAGGGATCGAACCCGCACCCCTTGCAGCGGAAGCATGGAGTTTTAACCACTAGACTGCCAGGGAAGTCTCAAAGTTTCTCTAAATTTAAATTAAGTTTTAAAAATTATCAAAGAATTACAAAGTCAAGGAAGATTAATTTGACATTATTATCAATAGAACACAGATTATGTGACAATCTTGATAATAAAAATATGATTGATTTTGTTATAATGGAGGCAAGAAAATTAATGTCATAGAATAAATATATAATAATTTACTAATTACGTATTCATAAATCAAACATCCCTGGCTCAACCATGCAACACCAAGATATATATAATAATAAAATAATCCAGCATATAGTACATATAGTAAGCATTCATTAAATTTCTATTGAATGAGCAAATAAATTTTCACATTTGAGTTTATCAATATCAGTAGTTTCTTATGTGTAGTATATGCTTTTGACACATGATCTTTTCAAGTTTAATAGATTTCAACATTCACTACCAGTCCTTTTCTTCCACAACTTGCCTAATAGAAACTTTTAATTTTTCAGAAAAGATAACTTTGTAGCTAGAGAATTATTGGGTTAAAATATTTTCCCCCTTAAAACTCTATAGACATTGTTTCTCTGTCTTATGAAATTTGTTTTACTGAAGTCTTTTCTAACCTGATTTTAGTTCTTGGTGGGTAATTTATTTTTCTTGCTTGGATGCATTCAGAATTATTTCCTTACTTTTGACATTTAAAAATTTCAGATGTGTTTCAAGATAGATACTCCTTTTATTCATTTGTCCTAGAAACAAGTTAAGCCTTTTAGTTTCTAGACATAGAAACTTTTTCTTTTCGTTTTTGTTGTTGTTATTTTTCCCTAATGTTCTGGGACAGATTTCTTCTGGCAAAAAAAAAAAAAAAAAGAAGTTTGCTTATTGCCTATATTTTCTTTGCTCTGTTTTCTTCTAAAGAAATATTTAATAATGTATAATAATTTATTTATGGCGAAAGATGCAATGAAAATTATTTGAGGAGAGAAATAATCATTTTATATCTTCACTGGATTCCACACCCAAGACATATTCTAGTAGTATTATATTTATAGGTTAAAAATAATATTATAGTCACACTCAGAAGGAAATAAAATGAACTGTATACCAGAAAGCTTGAGGGAGGATATATTTACCTGTTCAGACTTACGTTAATCATCAGCCTTGACAAATTGTCCTAGTCTCTGGTCCAGATTACCCAATAGGGCATCATGTGACTCTTTCCTGTCCATCATCACACACCTTTCTGTCTGTATTTCCCATGTATCCTCAACAGACCCTCCCCCCCCACTAGAGTGGAGAGGCTATGGCCCCACAGCAACACACATTCTTTTCTATATTAAATGCACTTTCCCTTAAATCTTTTGATGTGATAAAATTTACCTTAAGTACCTGTTGCTGTTTGAAAACTTTTCTCATTACTGAAGTTACAAAGATCATTCCCTCTTTAGTCTTCTGTACAACAGGTTGTTTCATTATCAGGCCCTGATAAGCATGTATGGCCATAAAAGTAGTGAGCCCAGGAAACAACTGGGTTACAAGTGTTTATATTAATTTAAATGTTTTACTTACTTGCAAAAAGTAAACATATTCTACTTTTCTTCTTCATCATTAGATGTGATGCTGTAGCTTCCAGTGCATTCATTCTGGAGAAAGAAAAAGACTTAACTGAAGAATGCTGATATGGCCTACCAAGTCCATTATCCAGGAATTTCTTATCTTTGCTTTAATTTTACAATATTTTGTGAAACCAGAGCCTTATAAATACGGCATTAAGTGAAACATTATAATTTTTCAAGTTTGTCAGAGCACCTACCAAGGAGAGATGTCCAGAATGATGCTAATACAGTGGTTTGACACAATATTGCTTATATAGTATAATAAGTTAAAAATGTCTCTGATCCACTGATCAGTTTGATTTTCTCTCTCAGGGACATTTTTAGTGATGAAGGTGGATTGATGATTTTTACTCTATCATGGGTGCTTTAATTATCATCACACATAAAGAGTTTAGGTAACTCATAGGCTTGAAGACCATAGCAGTATATCCAACTATCCAACTTTATTTCATTATCATAATTTTGTCAAGTACAAAAATTTCACATTGTGCCTTGTAGCTGTTGATAGAGGATGATCAAAAATGAAAGAAAATTTACTAAATTAACTGCTCATGTCATTAAGATAAACAATGAGTTAATTCACATAACCAGTTGTTTACCATTTGTTTTGAAGAATTTTTTCTTCATTTAAGAAAATTGACAATGTAACTCTGAATTTGAAAGCTATGACCGGTACCTTTTCCAACAAAGTAAGCATATATTCGTGTGTTGTGAAGTAAGCCAAGTTTTTAAATTCCTGCTCCATTTCTTTACAAATTTGCTTAGAAGATATATATATTCATACAATTTCTTTTATGAAACTTATTATTTTGTCATCTCATGGATACCTTGAGAAAATCAAGAGGCAGACCTTTGGAGAAGAGATATCTCAGGGAATGATGAAGTAACTTGCAGTGCCTCTAACACTGCCAGGTAAGAGGTTGGACACACTAGCAGTTTCTCCACTGTGACTGTCATATATTTAGCCCCATATAACCATTTATCCACAAATTTTTTTTCTACTTTATACCAGGCACATTGATAAATTCATAGGCTGTTGAAAATATCTTTCAATGGTAATGAGAGCTACAATTTTAACATTTTTTATCTGTGAGCCATTGTACCTAACATTTCACCTGCTTTATTTCATTTATACTCTCCCCCTACATACACCAAGACATAAAAACAAATAATAATAATAATAAACACATTAAAATCTAACATTGGACATCAGACTTTTTTCTATTTACCACAAAGTGGTTAAGTAACATTCCCATCTCTTCTCTGCTAATAAGTGCATAGCTGGGATTTGAAGCCACAAGTTTAACTGCAGAGATTCCCTCTGACACATTACTCATTTGGCGATCAAGGGACTGAATAATAGGTTTATCTTCATAGAAAATATCTTTAAAAATACTGCAATTGATGAACAAGAATGCTGCAAAAGCCCTATTTTCTTCTTCTAACTCTTACAAAGAAGATGTTCGAAACCTTGGGAGTTTCCCTGGTGAAATCTGAAATTGGCCCTTGTACACAGAGGGCAAGGAGAGACTGAAGACAGAAGCAGATGACTCCAGACTGACAGGTGGCAAGTTTAATAAGCAAGAGGATTTATATACACAGCTTGTCTTGGGTGGCTACAAAACATGCAGATCTCGACACCTGCCTGCCAGAATCTTTAAAATCCATGTAGAGGCCTTGACTGGGTTCAGTCATTAGACTGTCCAGATGGTCTCAACAACACATTGCTCTCTCGAGGGTGGGAATGATGGGCAGAGCAGGGGAGGGAGGTGAGGAGCCTCCCACTGCCTGAGCCCAGCTCTCAGGTCAACCGGCGGTCAAGTCCTCTCAATGATCTCCTCCAACAAAAGGCATAGACCAAATTGTAACTACTAACGTATTGTAAAATATATTATTTATATCTTAAATAGAGCCCATTATTTGCACATCAGTTGATAGAAGAATATTTTACATTTGGCTTCTTCTTTTTAACCTTAAACATAATTGATCCTTTATGCCCATCTCTTCTAATTATATGAGTGTCATTTTCTAAGGTAACCCTTAAAGAGAATTTGGAGGATGTTTCTGGCGACACTTACTACTTTTTTATACATATATATTTTATGCGTTCCTTGCCCAGAGTGTTATGCAGTTTTAAGGTGAAAACACTCTGGTTGTTTTTCTTAAATATTTCTATAACTGATTTTTGATCATGTCATTCAATTATCAAGAAAGAAAAAACAATGTTTGGGCCCAAACATATTTTAAGGAGCAATCTCAGAGCTGCCTGTGCTTTCACAGACTGATGGCAGCAGCTTACTTCTAATTGGCCAGTTGTGGTGCTGTCCTCATTGTGGACAATGTCATATCTTTAATAACTACAAATGATTTGGGGTTATTACAAATATCCCTCATTATCTCGAACAGTTTCATCAGGTTGTAGGCAAATAGTTCAAATTACTGTCTTTTATTAATTAATCCATATTCTCAATTAAAAATACAATCTTTAAAAGCTAACACTTGAAAGGTATACAGGCAGATTGTCATTTTAGTGGATGGGTATTAATTATTAGCATCTGCCATCAATTCCCTGTTCCTCAGTGAAGCCTAATTTCCTTTGGGGACAATCCAGGCACCTTCCCTCCCACTAGGAGGCCTGACGATTATGATCACTGCCTCATCTTTTCCTTTCCTCTCTGTCCCTCAGAGCAAGCCCATGAACTAAGCTTGTAATCAGGATGCAAAAAGACAAATATCTCAAAGATTTAAACTGAAAGCCTTAGCCAGATTCTGAGGATCTCTACAAACTGCCCTCATGGTTTCTCTATAAATATACATCCAGCTAAGCTTCCTACATAATCTTCCAGCCTAACAAGTTCAAAGTTCTTATTTTCTTTTGTAAATATCTCATTCATTTCTATTTCCACGTTTTGTCTGTACCTCTTACTACTGCCGGATTTTTACTTAAAATATGTCTTCTTTCTCCATCAATATGTATCCTTACAAAATTAATTCTCCTTCTAACCTCCAAATTTTCTCCCTGATTTCTCCATCCCATGCTAATCTCTTATGTCTTTGATCTTCTATAGAATTTATATTTGTAGTTTGGGGTACTAGATCATTATTATTATTATAGATTAGTGCCTTTGGGCACTATATTATACACTGTTTTGTAAGGAGTGTATTTTCTGAGTCCACATTTCTCAATGAATTTATAGACTCCATAAAGACAAAGGCTTCTTTCAGCAACCATATTACGTTACATATAAAATAACTGTTCAGAGGCTTCCCTGGTGGCGCAGTGGTTGAGAGTCCGCCTGCCGATGCAGGGGACACGGGTTTGTGCCCCGGTCCAGGAAGATCGCACATGCCGCGGAGCGGTTGGGCCCGTGAGCCATGGCCGCTGAGCCTGCGCGTCCGGAGCCTGTGCTCCACAGTGGGAGAGGCCGCGACAGTGAGAGGCCCGCGTACCGAAAAAAAATAAAAAATAAAAAATAACTGTTCAAATATATTTGTCAAATTGAATATTACCATATGTTTTTGGTCATTTCTGAAAATCTGTAGAGAGGTATTTTAATTCCTTAGCTTTTATAGTTTAATGACTTTTGTGAGTTTAATATGCCCAGTTTTTCTGGTCCAGAACAAAGACTGAGGTGCCAAAAAGTGTTTGAACTCCGTACCTAAATGCATTTAAATCAAAGTCTATGTGTCTTAATTTCTTAACCTGAAAATGTACAAATATCTAACTCAACTCACGAACATTGTTCATCTTATGAGAAAGAAGGCAGTATTATTCGACTCAAAAGGAAAGTCAAGATTATTCTGTAAGTCTTTTGATTCCATTAACTAGACTTTTGATGTGTGGCCATATAGGTCATGACAATTACAATTTAAGTGGTCTAACAAATATTTATTGAACATTTGCTCTGTGCAAGCCTCTATGAAAAGTGCCAGAATAAGATGCAATTACTGCATGGAGAAGCTGACAGTACGTGAGAAAAACTATCTCATAAAGATATAATTAAACATAAGAAGTACAATAAGAGATGTATGCATAGAGTACTGTGATGACATGGACCAGAGTATATTGTGTAAATGTTATATTTAAATGAACCTACCTTTTCACCTATATTTACAGCCATCTACTAACGTGCATTTTGACCATTATACTTTGAAGAGAAGATACTAATGGTGTTAGGAAGTCAGTAGAATAGTAGAAATTACACAAAATTTAGATTCATAATATCTGGATTTGAGTACCAACTTCACCACCTATTGTATGACCTTAAGAAAGCTGTAAAGTAATTTATGTCACTTATTTGTTATATTGTTTTTAAAAAAGTAGTAACATCTACTCAAGTTATCATACTAAGATATTGATAATAATTTATAGATAAAATTACCTACAGTCTGTTTCTTGCTACTTAATTCTGGTTAGGATGAAGTGAAGGAAATATTATGTTTATGCCCTGGGTTTTTTCCTTTAAACAAACTTATTAAATTCATTCTCCCCCTTCATGTCCCTGCCCAAGTCTTGAAAATGGGAGTCATAATGATATTAACGTGCTGGATTCAAAGAGTATGTTGTGTCTTCAAGGGCACAATGAAGAGCAGACCATTCTGTATTAGTTTTCATGAGCTGTCTAGAGAAATATTTGGTTTTTAGTAATGTCAAATCTAACGTCCTGAAGTGAGACTGCAAAGATAAATATCTCCCACTCTTATTCCCCTAAGAGTAGCCTTACTCTGATGGAGACCGGTAGGAAGAATGTGGCAGGGACAGCTTATGGGGGGGAGGCTAATGTTCCTAACCATAAGGGATGCTAAATTATCTCTAGGGAATTTAAATGATGTTACTGGAACTGCTATGAGCCAGCAACTGAAAATGGGGGGTCCATATGCAGCCAAGAATAGATAGGTCCAACAGAATTGTCAACATTGAGTCCATTGTTAACCTTATTTATCCCAGATAGAAAGGCTCAGATCTTGAGATTCTTCCACTTCAGAATAACAGGTGGGAGATTACAAATGGGAACACTGGATACCTTAGCATCTTTTCTGTTTGTCTACTACTTTTTTAATCCCTTGAGCTAAGTGTATATTTCTTTGTTAAAAACTGTAAATATCCTGGGAAACAGTGAAATGTGAAAGACTGAAATTGGGTGACTCTAAATTCCTGATGTTAGTGAGGAACCCATTCTGCATGTGAGATTATATATATATATATATATATAAAAATTATAACTGTTACTCATTTTAATGGTAGAAATTATTTTAAAAGTATTGATTTATTAAACATTAGTAAATGTTCACTTCCAGTTTCTGATCTGGCATTTAAGGAACTTAGAATTTGCCACTATATTCTAACAATAAGCGAAAAGCTGAAAAAACTGAAAAATGAACAACACTTCTTAGATCTGTCAGAGAAGTGAAGCCACAAGTCAAATCACTACCCCCAAAACTGGAGAGATAAATAAGCAAACACAGAGAACCATAACTTACTGTAGCAGAAACCCACAAGCAGAAACCTCCACAACCAGTTCCAGGGTAAGAAAGCCTGCATTGTAACTGACAAATTGCCAGAGGCTCAGTGTGGACAATTCTGAGAATTTAAAGCTCCAGGGAGATCCCAGTCACAGGGGTGAGGAGTGACTTACACTGTTGTGAGTTTTATCTCCAGGAACTCTACCTGTTCTCACAGTGAAGACAGAGGGAAAAGCTCCTCATGCTTCTGGGGGGAGGAGAGGAAATATAACCATTTTGAAATACACCAGAGCATTCTGTGTTTTTTACTATACCTGCCCGTGGGAGAAAATAACCTGCTGGAGTTTTATCAGAACCTACGAGACCTGAGGGAAGGGAAACACCCAGCTCTATTTAGCCTTCCACTTGGGAAAAGAGAAATATCCAACTCGAGCCCCCTCTAGCCATCCTTTCCCACCTAATGGGAGGAGGGACACACTGAGAAGCACCAGTGAAGTTCACAGAACAGGGTCACAGGCTCATCAGAAGATTACACACTTAATCATAGATTAAGATTACACACTTAATCTCCGCGGCATGTGGGATCTTCCCGGATGGGGGCACTCCCCTTCCCCACACCTTACCACTACATCACAAAAGTTCTATTTACCACAGTTCCCTTTACACAATATATGAAGTTCACCTTTCAGCAAAAAATTACAAGGCATACTAAAAGGCAAAAAACCCTACAATTTTAAGAGACAGAGAAAGCACATCAGAGCCAGACCCAGATAAGGCAGGAATGATGACACTATCAAACCATGATGTATTAACAGCAATACTGCTGATGTATTAATAGCAAATAAACATTAGATGATTTCATGATCTGAATTAGTCTCTTCAATATATTTAACTTGTTTCTCAATTAACAGAACCCAATAATAAGTGGTTACATATATGGTTCCAAATAAATTTATTTTAGGTTTAAAAGTTACCTGGGGAAGTTAATTTTTATTAGGATATGTACTTTTTTTAAAAAAGAATTGAATATTGTTTGGAAATAGGTTGTTTCAGAGGTATAGACTCAAAATGTTGAGAGGACATGCATGAAGCAGTTGTAATGAAAATGGAATGAAAAAGGTTCATTTCTTAGTTGTGAACTTCACTATTCATGTCAACTTGGAAGGACCCTTCATTTTCTTAGATTCAATTTCTTCATCTATATAAGGTTCATCTGGCATCCTTAATATAATAATTACTGTGATAATTAAAAGTGCATCTTTACTGAGAGAGCAGGAGAGGGAGAGGGGAGCCAAGCCCAGTGACTGATAAATAGTATTCAGCAATGGTTATTCTATATTGAGCTCAATATGTGTCAGGCACCGGTAAATATTTTGTGAATTTTAATCACAACACCAGTATGATATTGATGTTATTATCCCAATGCAGATTTGAAAAATTTAAACAATTTCTCCAAGGTCACATGGCTAGAAACCAGCATAGTACTCAAAATCATGTCAGTCTGATTAATCAGCATATAGGCCCTCCCAGGATTGATTGATGGATGGGAATTTGTTTATATTGACAAGCAGAAAAATAATATTACCTAGATCTCTCCATTAGAGTCTAAATGACTTGGCAGAAACTGAGTGAAAATCAAGATGAAATGGCCTGTGGGATGTGCTGGGAATCTGAGGTGAATAACAAGAGAAATATCTAGAAATGAATTTATCTAGGCAAGGGGAAAGGAACAGAAATAAAAACCATGAGGTTCTGCCCATAGCTTCCTCCTTTTTAAATTTTTCTGGACTTTTTTTTTTTTTTGCCAATATGCATTAAATAATGAGAAAGAGCTGAAAAGCATTAAACATTTTTAAGCATAAATTACTGAGGAAAGTGGTTGCCTAGGAGCAAAAATATACTGTTTTGACATTATAATGAGGATTGATGAAACATTAAAATAGTTCATTTTAGAAGCTTAGGGTTGCTTTGGAAATGTAAGGCCATCTGGGTTTTTTTTAGTTTTTTTTAAAGAGGCTTTGTATTAGTTTTTTATGCTATGTAACAAATTACTAAAAACTTAGCAACTTAAAACAACACTCATTTTATTATCTCACAGTGTCTGTAGGTCAGAAGTCTGGGCACAGCTTAGCAGGGTCCCTTGTCAGGGTCTCTCAAAGTGTCAGCTGGAGTATGTTCTTATTAGGAGTCTGGACTAGGAACAGATCAGTTTCCAAGCTCTCTCAGTTTGGGCCAGAATTCATTTCCTTGAGACTATGAAATTCCTGGCTGCTTACTTCTTCAAAACCATAAAAAGAGAAGGTATCTCTCATTTGGCATCTCTGCCTTTAGGAAAAGCCTAGGTCCTCTTTTTAAGACTCACCTGATTAGGTGAGCCCCACTTAGAATAATCTATTTGATTACCTCAAAATCAACTTTTATATCTAAAAAAATCCCTTTACCTTGGCATTACAACTTGTCACAATTACAGGAGTGATAGCCAGTCACCCTTGTCATAGTCTACTGGTTAGAAGCAGATCACAGTTTCTGCCAAATCTCAAGGGTGGATACTAGGTTTCAAAAATCATGGAGACCACCCTAGGGTATGTCCACCACAGGCATGAACTGATAGCTCCATTCTTATCTTCCTTACCACAGCTGAGACAATGAGATTAAAGATCAACATTAAAATTATTTCACATGGTCAGCATTCTTTTACTAGACAAGTTATCTTTATAGCACTTTAAAAAATGATTATTGATGAATTGCACAGAAATAATTTCTTAATCCTTAAAGTACATCTCTCAGTGCATTACCTCCATAAATAGGAAATAAGCAATGATTCTTAAAAAACAGATATAAGGAAGTTTTAAAAACTCAACGGATAGGGTAAAGCTCTTTTACTAATTTTAATACAAGTTTTACTTCTAATCTATTAGAAAAGTTTTATTTTATTAGATTTTCCAGTATCTTTTTTGGGGTTGGATATGAACAGAATTAACGTATAAGAAGAAACTAGTGGGGCTTCCCTGGTGGCGCAGTGGTTGAGAGTCCGCCTGCTGATGCAGGGGACACGGGTTCATGCCCCGGTCCGGGAAGATCCCACATGCCGCGGAGCTGCTGGGCCTGTGAGCCATGGCCACTGAGCCTGCGCGTCCGGAGCCTGTGCTCCGCAACAGGAGAGGCCACGACAGTGAGACGCCCGCGTACCGCAAAAAAAAAAAAAAAAAAAAAAGAAGAAACTAGTAACATATTATTTATACCATAAAAAACTATCAACTTTGATGGCTATCTAAATTATTTTTATTAAATGAAAGTATGTCGATCTTACCAAAATTATTTTATAACACACCACATTAATGCTTTTCATCTCTCATTAATTTTGGTATACAAACTAGTTGAATAACTTTGACATTTTGTATTTCTTTCTTGAGCAGAACTAATACATAATTCTGTGTAGATTCTTTCCTATAGGTGAATCTTAGATAGTTTGGTAAGTTACGTTCATCTGAATCTACCAGATACCAGTGTCAAAAAATAATTCTCCCTCTAATTTTAAATGGAGTCAAAAACACAAGAAAAAAAATCACAGAATCTGGTTGAATCAGTCTAATTGCATTACTTAAATTTGTTTTTAATTCACCATACAGCGTCTGCTTTTCACCATGTTTCTGGTTGCTAGATATTTTGGCTTTAAGTTTTAAAAAATTAATAATGAAACATATAATTAGACTTTGAACTTTTCATGAATCACTTGAATCGATTTTTTTTTTAAATCATCTAACTTGGATGACTTCTGTTCATTGAAATCCTGACATATGTTGATTATAGAAAAGTACTACTATAAGCAAGTCCAACCTGAGTCCTATAGCTTTTTGAAATTGCCTTTCTTTTGATAAATAAAATGAGTTGATTTCTCATTCCATATGGGAAGTCAATATCATCATCAACATTTTGAGGATGGCAAAGAATAGTTCTTACTTTTTCTTAGTTTTCACTTGCCACCTCTTGTTCTGATTTCCTACTTCACCCCTCAATTCTCATTTCACTGGCTCTCTCTCCTTTAAAAATTTTTATTTGTAATTTTATCAGTTATTTATGCATATAGTTTAATTAGACAAATACTTTTACAAGACATTTATATAAAAAAATAGTAACCCCTGTACACTCAAACCCAATTATTGCTCCCCTGTGACAACTTCAAGTGTTCTGGCTTATATTTTTGATATTTATTTATATATCAGTTGAAGGCAACAGTCCTATATAGAAAGCACTGTATTCCCACAAACAGACATCCTAGAGGGCAGACCATAAGCATACAATTAAATAGTAATAGGTAAGGAAAGTGTTAATTCTTTTACTTAAACATCAACTTACTGTTGGCTACCAGAAATTGATTTCTTTGTATCTGTTTTCACTACCTATTGACCAGAGCTCTATTATAGAATTGTTGCATTGCGTTCTAATCATTTTTATCAACTTTCTTCTCATTTAGACCATGAAGTCCTTAAATATTCTTAATATTCATATTTAAAGCTGTACATATTTTCTAAGCAAACATCTGCCACATAGTAAGTTCCTAACAAATATTTAACTAAATCAAATTTTAATAATTTTAGATGTTATCTGTTTTATGTTATGTACTCACTTGCTATTGTACTAGACTCTTTGAGGACCTATAATTCTTTCAGGTTTCAGAGGCATGAAGCCCACACAGAGAGTCACTACACTAACCTTTACAGTCTTATTGCTGGAACCCTGGGATCCTAAAAGTAGTTCAGGTTTGTATACTGCAAAGGGAAATATACAAAATAAAATCATTGTCTTCTTTTCTCATAAAATCCCTTAGTAGCAGCATAAAACTGAGAGAAAGACAAGCCATCCAAGAGGAGAAGGGTTATTGAGGAAAACTAGGTAGAGCTATTGCCATTTGCTTCTCTACAAGTATTTTAATGCCAAGTTTAATGGATCATGGAATGTCTAGCAACCAACAATTTATTTTACCGCTGGTAATTTTAGGATAGACATCCAGACAGAACTCTAGTCTAGCTTTAATCTTTTCCACAAAGTAGACATTCTAAAATATGAATAATTACCACAGTAAGGAAGAATATCTACTATGTGAAAAACATTTTAAATAGATTATCTCTAATCCTTTTAAAAGCTGACACAGAGAATATGTTAGTTATGACTGGCTGCAAGTAATAGAAAGCAACTCGATCTAGGTTAAGAAAACTAGAGTAGTTATTGTAAGGATACAGAAGTGGCTAATGTAGGCCAAAGACAGGCATATAACTAGAACTAAGAAAAACTGAAACCAGACACTGGTTATTTGTCAGAAATTCTGTGTTTCTTCTTTTATTTTCCCTGTATACTTCCTGGCTTCTATTTATAACTCCAGCCCACACTAAGGAACTAGGGGTGTTGGCACAGGTCAGTTTAGGAATTCTCCAGTGTAAGCTGGCAACGCACATATTAGAATAATATATATTAAACTGACCATAAAATTATATTGGCCTTGACATCCAAACAAAAGTCAGAAAAAATGATTTATATAGCAATACAGGAGATTCTCAGTGTTGCAATTTAGAGCACTGTTTAATAATTAGTACAGCTTCATTTCAGAGAGAAACATTTCTTATTGTTATTATTATACCCAACATGACTGTACGTATTCAGCCAAATTCAATCATGGTTTTAATTTTTTTTCCAGTAGCTAAAATAGTAGATTATAGCCATTGTAAAATTAATCTAAATCTTGCATTTGGTTTGTCTCCTGAAGGCCTAAATTTTTTAAAAGTCTATCTTCAATGCCATTTCTTACTGTTTTTTGTTTTTGTTTGTTGGTTTTTGTTTTTGTTTTTTTTTTGCGGTACGCGGGCCTCTCACTGTTGTGGCCTCTCCCGTTGCGCAGCAACAGCCTCCGGACGCGCAGGCTCAGCGGCCATGGCTCACAGGCCCAGCCGCTCCGCTGCATGTGGGATCTTCCCAGACTGGGGCACGAACCCGTGTCCCCTGCATCGGCAGGCGGACTCTCAACCACTGCGCCACCAGGGAAGCCCTTTAATGCCATTTCTTGAGGTTTGTGATGTTTTCGCTCTTTCTGATTTACAGAACAATCATATTTATTTTTACTTTTATAATTCCACTTATGTTGGAGCACAGAGAATCCTCTGCACACTATTCTTTGTAATTTGAAAAGTATATTGCATTATGTTAGAGACTATTTTAAACTGTATTAATTATGAAGTCAAGCAATATACATTTCATGAAATCAAATAAATTTTTATAGAATATCATTGTGGGGACAATGTTTTTCAGAAAATATTATGCAGATGAATTTAACAATATATTTTTTGAAAGTTTTGGAAGATTTTAGAGTTGACATTAACAGAACAAATAAACGTAATGTTGAAAGCATATTTAGTATCCTAAATCTTTGCAACTCATAAAGGTGTTTGTAATTCATTAAAAACTACATGGTAAAGTGATTTAATATAAATGAATTTAGAATCAATAAAATGTTTGACTACCTTCATCTTGGCATGTATCAATATGTATTAATATTTTGATTGGACAAATTATTAGTGATATTGTTCATTTTTAAATTGAGCAATAATTTATTAAATATCTGCTATGTGTCTCATATAATGAAAAGTTAAACAAGTGTGAGATACAGATTTTCTTCACAAGGTATCTCATGAAGTCAGACAAATAACTGGCTTTAAAATACACATGTTGGGGTTTCCCTGGTGGCGCAGTGGTTGAGAGTCTGCCTGCCGATGCAGGGGATACGGGTTCGTGCCCCGGTCCGGGAAGATCTCACATGCTGTGGAGTGGCTGGGCCCGTGAGTCATGGCCGCTGAGCCTGCACGTCCGGAGCCTGTGCTCCACAACAGGAGAGGCCACAACAGTGAGAGGCCCACATACCGCAAAAAAAAAAAAAAAAGAAAAAAGAAAAAAATTACACATGTAACAAAAACTTTAGGAGAGATATTGAATAAAATACCTTAGAGACAGAAGGGATTGATTTTTTTCTCTTTGGAGCACATCAGAGAAGAAAAGTGAAATTACCATTTATTTTTCATAACTGTTTTTGTATTTAAGTATCCATTTTACATGTGAGGAAACTGGGTTTCATATTGCAGAAAAAAGCTTCTAAGATTCAGTCACATAGGTACAGAGTTTGAAATGTCATATGATTTTTGCTTCACTATTCCTGTCATTTGTTGCTCTAAAGAACTCTTCAATGAGGAAATACCATTAAACAAAGCATTAAGGAATAAGGAGTTTGTATTAGGAACAAAGTTAAGGGGAGAAAGAACAGTTCTGGAAGAATGAAGAGGATCTGAGAATAAAAGAAAAGTTTGAGCTAAAATGTAGAATGTAAAATTTGCAGGAGAGCGAGGAGGGTGAAAAGATATTTAAATTATGATTAGTCTTTAAATCATTCCAGTTATGAGTATCATGCTGAATTGTGGGCAAGACAAGGGAAAATACTGAACAGATATATGTCTTAGTAAAATAATTTCAAGATCATTAAGGAGAAATAAATGAGATGCAGAGATCAGATAATCTGTTCTTGTTTTGAGTCCAGATTAGAAGCAAAACAAGCCAGAATAGGGAAGGCAGGGGATGGATGAAATAAAGAAATAATAAAGATTGAATACTCCCAGTGGGTAAGTGTAGGGAGGAGATACATAAAAGGTGAAAAGGAAGGTATGAAGTCGGTAACTAGTTTTGTTTATTTATAAAATATTAAATTGATAGATTATTTTATACTAGCATATCTGTGTTTGGCATTAAGGGTGCTGGAACATTAAGATTTTAAATGTTAGAAAACGTCTATTATAGCCTTATGGGGTAAACAGTGCATCAGCTGCTTCAGATTATTTTTGTGAAGAACAGCACAAAGACATTATTAATTTAAAAAGTGAAAATATTCTCTTTCACTCATTTACCTCACCTACAAAAATTGGGGGAGGGCGGCATTTATTTCATATTAAGCTGTATGCTAGTCAATGTATGTAAAATAGTAAGCACAGTAGACGTAGTGCTTGTCTCAGAGCTTAGTGGGTGAAACAGATTCCACCCAAACAATTAAATAAGCAAAGAAGGAATTGCTAAGAAAAAGAAAATGGCTCCATTGATATTTTGTTAGGGGCAGTTAAGCTCCCAAATAAGTGTAAACCTTCAGAATTAGACTCATGATGAGAAACCTGAAGATGATAAGGATTTACCTGGGTGAAATAAGAAGTAAAGAGCACTCCAGGCAAAATACATTTCTTCTCTTACTTCCAATAGTTGCATAACACTATTGCAATGGTGAACTGAGAATACTATTGGTGACGAGCACCCTCTATGCTTAGATAATTTGGCATATCCCTGCAAATGTCTTGGTCATTTTGACTTGAGTTTACTATTAATAAAAAATAAAGAATAAAAGAAAAAAAAACTAAATAATTTATAATTACTTTTTAAAGCCCTGTTTAAAATACACACATGTACATGCAAAAACACACACACAGATACAATTCCAGAACAATGAAGCTATAAATATGAATAGTAATTTTTACTTAGTACACTTTGCATTTTTTATTTTAAATTATGATAGATGTTAATCAGATGTTAAATATGTATTTTCCTATATGTAATTGTAAGTATGATTAATCAGATATAACCCTATTATTTATACTGAGTTCTTTTGGAAACTGGGACAATCTTATGAATTTGAAAATAGCAGGTATTTTTTTCCCATTTCTTAGGTAAAGTTTTAATTCACTGAAACTAGGCTAAAATCTTTTTTTTTTAATGTAAAGTGTGAATCATCTAGTGAATTTCAAAATTGACTTGAAAAACTTTTCTAGATAGAATAAAAGTGATAGAAAATACATAATATTCCTTCTTTCTTTAAAACAGACCTACTCAGGTGGAATCATCAAATTTTACACCTGAAAGAGAACAGAGATCATTTGATCAAATCTCCACATTTTACAGATGTGACCATTCTATTTTTAAAGTTCTGTTTTTTTCTTCCCCCATTCTTTCATAGGCTTTAGTCTCTATCAGTGGACTAATGAATGGTGTTGAAGAAATTTATATTTACCTTTTATTTTATAGAAACAGGTTATTATTGCTATGACATTCAAAATAGTCTAAAAAATCTAATAGGACAAGGAAGAACATTCCAGTACACTTGCAAATACCCTCTCATTTTATACTTTCAATTATCCTTTTAGCCAAGTGAGTGGGAGAGAGGAAAGTGGAATCAGAAAGTCATCCAAAAAGTTCTCACTTTTTTCTTATTAAAAGATGAAAATCAACAACTGAAGCCAAAAATGGATTCAGATGGGTGGATTAGACAAGATGAGTCACTCTACTGAGGAAGCATGGCAAAAGTCACCTTAGTCACATGTTTAGTTCATAAAATTCCCTATTTCATGGGTCTATACCCACTCCAAATACTCTTTAGTAACGGTTCTGCAATAAACTCTGAACTTCTAACCATGCGCTTTGAGTGCCTTCACCAATTTTTTTTCTCAACTTACCTAATTATTCTCCTTTCTGACTTGTAACTGACTGCTCACAGCCCAGAAAAACTGGCTTGAGGATGCAGAAAGAAACACACATGGAGATAATAATTTCCTTAACTTAATAAAACTCATGGCATTTTACAAAAAATAGTCTGTGTGTAATTACTATTACCTGAAGCCTTAATGACATTCATCTGCCCTTAGATATGTATATAAGGAACAATATTGCAGGCATCTTATTTGTGTGTATGTGTGCTTCTTTTGCCTATCCAGCATTTATTCCCAATATTCCTTCCCCCAAATCTCCAGCTTTATTCAGATATCTACTCTTGTGTTGGCCATAACCCTTGGAGAAAGCCTACTTCATCTACAACCAAAGTATGTCTTATTAGTCTAAAGGCAATCTCATTCTCCTTGCCAGCTCTAGATTCACAAAAGAACATGGTACCCAATTGCCACCAGTGAGATCTGAGGAAAAATTTGCTGGGGTAGAGGGGATGCTAAGAAAAATTTTCTTCACTACTAAGAGAGATGTACAACCGGTGATGGAGTCTTCTTTTTCTGGGCATTATCATAGAATGAACTGCTGTAGCCATCTTGCTACCAGTCTAAAGAAGGAAGATAGCAGATGTGAGAGAGGAAAGAAAAGATTTTACAACATCATTGAATTTCTTCTTTAAACAACCTATCTCTGAATTTCTGTTATGTGAGATAAACACATTTCCCTGTTGTTTATGCAAGTTTCAGCAAAGTTTTCATTTCTTTAAGAAGACACTGTTCCAAGTGATACAGATCGGAAAATTATTATTTAGCTGAAAGTTAAAGAATTTTACTTAATATATATACATCTTCCATATGAATTGGCCTCAAGCAAATTATTTCTTTATATGAAGAAATAAATTTGTATTAATAACATGTATTGTTGTACATGGTGATTTCAAGAAATATATAGCATAGGACTGCATCCATTTCACTGTATTGATTTATCTGACTATGCACCTGGTGTGTGGCAAAAAATTTTAACTCAAAAAATCGGTTCTTCAAACCTGACTGTATTATTTGCAGAAGAGACAGCTGTTTGTAAAGTTCTTTTTCAACAATATTTTGGTGAGATATGAAGTAAAAACATATGGATTAAATTTACCATAAATTAGTGTTTAAACTAATAAAAGTGATTAGAAAATATTGTTTTAATAAAAAAAGAGATATCCAAAAATGTTACTGAAGATATCCACAACTGTTTTCTAATCTCAGTCAATTCCCTATTAAATTTAAGAAGTTTAAGAAGGAGCTATAAATAGCTAAAATCAAGGTCACAAATGTGTATGAAAAATCTTGGCAGGTCACATCAAAATATAGAGTGAGCCTGGGTAAAGAGCCATACTTCTCCTCATACTCAGAATTAAAAGTAAGCAAATTTATGATCACCCTCTGACTCATAAATTTGGAATGTAGCTGTTTTGAGATGTTTGTACAAAAAGAAAGACTAATTGTTTTAACTTTTAAATGTTAAAGTACATGCCTTATTTCTCTTGGGACACATTCCAGCAGAACAATAGGTAGAGAAAATATATTGCTCTCAGGATATCCTCAAAGTGTAGGCTGGCATTTTGCAGTTCACAGCCCACACATGACAGTATAAACAAGATGAAATATAGCTATCTTTAGAATTGCCAAAAAGACATGTTTTCTATTTTCATGCCTATAATTTTAAAATGTTTCATTAAAACTTTCTTGTGCTTCTTTCTTTTCTTAAAGACATGTTGGAAATCACTCACCTCTAGGTTTCTTACTTAGAATTTAAAAAAAATAACTTGATTTATTAGTGTGGTTAATCCAAATAGATCAGAATTTCAATTATTTATTTATTGAATCATTCAACTTGAATTCTGTAAGCACTTAACATATGACAGGTACTGAAGTCATGCAGATTGCATGATGTGGAGCAAGACAGACACTATGACTGCCCTCATTATACATTCTGTCATTGAGAAAGACAGAAAACTATGTCTAGGGCTGTAATATGGGAAGTACAAGTTCCAACAGGATCATAGAGCAGGAGCATCAAGCTAGCTTAAAGGTTCAAGGAAGACGTCTTATTTTTGTGTATGGTGTTAAAGAATGTTCTAATTTCATTTTTTTTTTAACATGTAGCTGTCCAGTTTTCCCAGCACCATTTATTGAAGAGACTGTCTTTCCTTCATTGTAGAGTCTTGCCTCCTTTGTCATAGATTAATTGACCATAGGTGTGTGGGTTTATTTCTGTACTTCTGTCCTGTTCCATCAATCTATGTTTCTGTTTTTGTGCCAGTACCATAATGTTTTGATTACTATAGCTTTGTAGTATACTCTGAAGTCAGGAAGCCTGATTCCTCCAGCTCCGTTTTTCTTTCTCAAGATTGCTTTGGCTATTCGGGGTCTTTTGTGTCTCCACACAAATTTTAAGATTTTTGGTTCTACATCTGTAAAAAATGCCATTGGTAATTTGACAGAGATGGCATTGAATCTGTAGATTGCCTTAGGTAGTATAGTCATTTTGACAATACTGATTCTTCCAATCCAAGAACATAGTATATCTTTCCATCTATTTGTGTTGTCTTTGATTTCTTTACTCGATGTCTTATAGTTTTCAGAGTACAGGTCTTCTGTCTCCTTAGGTTGGTTTATTCCTAGGTATTTTATTCTTTCTGATGCGATGGTAAATGGGATTGTTTCTTGAAATTCTCTGTCTGATCTTTCATTGTTAGTGTATAGAAATGAAACAGATTTCTGTGTATTAATTTTGTAACCTGCAACTTTACCAAATTCACTGATGAGCTCTAGTAGTTTTCTGGTAGCATCTTTAGGATTCTGTATGTATAGTATCATGTCCTCTGTAAACAGTGACAGTTTAACTTCTTCTTTTCCAATTTGGATTCCTTTTATTTATTTTTCTTTTTTGATTGCCATAGCTAAGACTTCCAAAATTAAACTCAAAATTAAAGACCTAAATATGAAACTGAAAAGTATAAAGCTCTTAGAAGAAAACATAGGCAGAACACACTCTGACATAAATCACAGCAATGTCTTTTTTGATCCGTCCCTGAGCTCTATTTTTCAACTAGCCTCTTTGGGAGCTGGTCATAAAACCGCAGGATTGCTTCAGGCCCTATGCTTGTTCTGGGGGGAGGCTGAGCCTTTGGTTAATTCTTCTTCCTGATTGGAAATTAGAGTGACAAGTGCCTGTCCAAACACCTACAGCTGGTCTCTCATTGGTCCCCACTCTTCCCATTCACCCTCTGGACAAACTGCAAACTGTACGAAACAGGAGGTTAAAGGTGCTGATTCTCCAAGTGGGGAGATTGTTAGTTAAGTGGCTGGAATGGCGAACCCGAGCACCAGGAGATGAAAATGAGGTGCGTTTTAGAAACCTTTCCCAATCACACGGTGTACCATCCTCTGTGTTTCTTATGTATGTTTTAGCTGTAGGAAGATTCCCTTGAACCTGGAGATTTGGGACCCATGGAATGGGTAGCCACAGTATTACTTTTAAGGGTCTGCATTTGCTCACCCAATCTCACCAATCCTCTCGGCCCCAAGAGTGTTCAGCCTTATGTCTCTTCCAAGACATGGAAGCGACCTAAATGTCCACAGACAGAAGATGGATAAAGAAGATGTGGTACATAAATACAATGGAATATTACCCAGCCATTAAAAAGAATGAAATAATGCCATTTGCAGCAACATGGATGGACTTAGAGATTGTCATACTGAGTGAACTAAGTCAGATAGAAAAAGAGAAATATCATATGATATTGCTTATATGCAGAAGCTAAAAAAATGATATAAATGAACTTGTTTACAAAGCAGAAACAGACTCACAGACTTAAAGAATGAACTTATAGGTACTGGGGGGAAAAGTGCAGGGGGAGGGATAGTTAGGGAGTTTGGGATTGACATATACACACTGATATATTTAAAATGGATAACCAACAAGGACCTTCTGTATAGCACAGGGAACACTGCTCAATATTCTGTAACAACTTAGTTGGGAAAAGAATTTGAAAAAGAATACATTCATGTATATGTATAATTGAATCACTTTGCTCTACTCCTGAAACTAACACAATATTTTTAATCAACTATACTCCAAAGCAAAATAAAAAGTTAAAAAAAGAGAAGGAAGACCTCTTAGAGGAAATGGTATTTAAGCTGTGTTTATTTTTCTTTTTAACATCTTTATTGGAGTATACTTGCTCTACAATGGTGTGTTAGTTTCTGCTTTATAACAAAGTGAATCACCCATACATATAACATATATCCCCATATCTCCTCCCTCTTGCGTCTCCCTCCCACCCTCCCTATCCCACCCCTCTAGGCGGTCACAAAGCACTGAGCTGATCTCCCTGTGTTATGTGGCTTCTTCCCACTAGCTATCTATTTTACATTTGGTAGTATATATAAGTCCATGCCATGCTCTCACTTCGTCCCAGCTTACCCTTCCCCCCCCCATGTCCTCAAGTCCATTTTCTACATCTGCGTCTTTATTCCTGTCCTGCCCCTAGGTTCTTCAGAACCTTTTTTTTTTATTTAGATTCCATATAAATGTGTTAGCATATGGTATTTGTTTTTATCTTTCTGACTTACTTCACTCTGTATGACAGACTCTAGGTCCATCAACCTCACTACAAATAACTCAATTTCATTTCTTTTTATGGCTGAGTAATATTCCATTGTATATATGTGCCACATCTTTATCCATTCATCTGTTGACGGACACTTAGGTTGCTTCCTTGTCCTGGCTATTGTAAATAGAGCTGCAATGAACATTGTGGTACATGATTCTTTTTGAGTTATGGTTTTCTCAGGGTATATGCCCAGTAGTGGGATTGCTGGGTTGTATGGTAGTTCTATTTTTAGTTTTTTAAGGAATCTCCATACTGGTCTCCATAGTGGCTGTATCAATTTACATTCCAACCAACAGTGCAAGAGGGTTCCTTTTTCACCACACCCTTTCCAGCATTTATTGTTTGCAGATTTTTTAATGATGGCCATTCTGACTGGTGTGAGGTGATACATCACTGTAGTTTTGATTTGCATTTCTCTAATAATTAGTGATGTTGAGCATTCTTTCATGTGTTTGTTGGCTATCTGTATATATTCTTTGGAGAAATGCCTATTTATGTCTTCTGCCCATTTTTGGATTGTTCGTTTTTTTGATATTGAGCTTCATGAGCAGCTGGTAAATTCTGGAGATTAATCCTTTGTCAGTTGCTTCATTTGCAAATATTTTCTCCCATTCTGAGAGTTATCTTTTGATCTTCTTTATGGTTTCCTTTGCTGTGCAAAAGCTTTGAAGTTTCATTAGGTCCCATTTGTTTATTTTTGTTTTCATTTCCATTTCTCTAGGAGGTGGGTCAAAAAGGATCTTGCTGTGATTTATGTCATAGAGTGTTTGGCCTATGTTGTCCTCTAAGAGTTTTATAGTGCTTGGCCTTACATTTAGGTCTTTAATCCATTTTGAGTTTATTTTTGTATACAATGTTAGGGAGTGTTCTAATTTCATTCTTTTACATGTAGCTGTCCAGTTTTCCCAGCACCACTTACTGAAGAGGATGTCTCTTCTCCATTGTATATTCTTTCCTACTTTATCAAAAATAAGGTGACCATAGGTGTGTGGGTTTATCTCTAGGCTTTCTATCCTGTTCCATTGATCTATGTTTCTGTTTTTGTGCCAGTACCATATTGTCTTGATTACTGTAGCTTTGTAGTATAGTCTGAAGTCTGGGAGCCTGATTCCTTCAGCTCTGTTTTTCTTTCTCAAGATTGCTTTGGCTATTCAGGGTCTTTTGTGTTTCAATACACATTGTGAAATTTTTTGTTCTACTTCTGTGAAGCATTCCATAGGTAGTTTGATAGGGATTGCACTGAATCTGTACATTGCTTTGGGTAGTACAGTCATTTTCACAATGTTGATTCTTCCAATCCAAGAACATGGTATATCTCTCCATCTGTTTTGAATCATTTTTATTGTCTTTCATCAGTGTCTTATAGTTTTCTGCATACAGGTTTTTTGTCTCCTTAGGTAGGTTTATTCCTAGGTATTTTATTCTTTTTGTTGCAATGGTACATGGGAGTGTTTCCTGGGGTTTATCCCAGGAATGCAAGGATTCTTCAGTATACGCAAATCAATCAATGTGATACACCATATTAATAAATTGAAGGAGAAAAACCATATGATCATCTCAGTAGATGCAGGAAAAGCTTTCAACAAAATTCAACACCAATTTATGATAAAATTCCTCCAGAAAACAGGCAAAGAGGGAACTTACGTCAACATAATAAAGGTCATAAATGACAAACCCACAGCCAACATCATTCTCCATGGTGAAAAACTGAAACCATTTCCACTAAGATCAGGAAAAAGACAAGGTTGCCCACTCTCACCACTATTATTCAACATAGTTTTGGAAATTTTAGCCACAGCAATCAGAGAAGAAAAAGAAATAAAAGGAATCCAAATCAGAAAAGAAGAAGTAAAGCTGTCACTGTTTTCAGAAGACATGATTCTATACATAGAGAAGCCTAAAGACATTACCAGAAAACTACTAGAGCTAATCAATGAATTTGGTAAAGTAGCAGGATAAAAAATTAATGCTGAGAAATCTCTGGCATTCTTATACACTAATGATGAAAATTCTGAAAGAGAATTTAAGCTGTGTTTTTTCAACTTGAGGTTGTAAAATCAATTTAGTAAATCAATTAGAGTAGAAGAGAGTAGAATTGCAATAAAATGTATGAATATTGTTTCATGAAATACTTTTCAGTTGAGTTTGTGTCTATGTGTGAGAGAGATCTGGGTTGGATGTAAAATATATTTTTTAAGATGGGTCATGACCAAAAATGTGTTTGAAATCCACTAGCCAAAAGGATGAATGGAAATTAGGTAATCAAAAATGAGGATTAAGAATTTTCCTGGCAGGATCGGGAGTTTTGCTGGCAGAGTAAAGCATGTGCAAATGCTCAGAGGCATGAAAGTTTGTGTAATTCTAGAAGCTGAAAGAAGTTCAGAAAAGCTGGAAAAGTTAGGTGTGGAGGAAGTGGGGTTTGTTGGCTGCATGAAACACCAGGGATGGGGCTTAATTCAGGGTAGAAAGTAGCTATCAAATATTTTACAAGCCATGACATGAAGTTTGCATATTTTCAGAGCAGTAGTTTGTTGCCAAATAGTTTTAAGCAGGAAGATATGATCATGTTTGCATGTTACAGAATAGCTCTGGTCATATTCCACAAATGGGAGAGAGGAACATCAATTAGAGGCAGGAGGTGTGCAGTAATTCAGATGACCTGGTCAAGCAGAGGGATTTCAAGGATATAAAGAAGTGGATGGATGTGAATCCCTCGTGCAAATGTAAGACTGGTATTTGCCTGTGGGAAGGAAGGGAAATGGAGGTGCACAGAATGCCTGTCAAATTGCAGGCAGGAGCTATTAAAGGTAGACTGCTAAAGCTAACTGAGTTGGAAAACAATGGAAAACAAACAGGTTTTGTGGATAAGGTGGACAAAAATTTTCAGTTTGGGACATACTGTCAAATCTGCGCATTCTCAAGCCATTCACACAGTAACAAACTTCAAAAGGTTTTCACTAAGAGTCAATTCACCATAAAGACAGATAAGCCTTCTGGAACATTTTCTAAGTAGGAACCAAAGTTTCCAATTTCTATCCATTTCAACATAGGTTCTGCCACCCTGGTTTAATTACCATAGTTCAACAATAATGTTAAGTCATGTTTCAGTATACTAGTCTTTCAAACTTTACATTTTCAAATGAAAATATATTTTTTTCTATAGAAAAATTTAAAGTTAGTAATCACTATGCTAACAACAGTTTAACAAAAACAATCTCCAATAAGACATCTCCAATTATCCAATGCATGGTAGTATCGAAGCTTAGTTTTTTATATTTGGATATGTGAAATGAACATCATTTATTGTTTAAGCTGATTCATGTGATTCAAAAAAGAGAGATTGTGTAAAGATTTCATTTTGAAAAAAATAAAGGGAGATATATTTAGACACATGAGAGTTTTCGTTGATATGAACATTTTTTTAAACAACAAATTCATACTTATACCACATCGTCATAAAGAGGTTTTCCATCCTGTTACAATTTTCTGCTGGTTGAGCACTTACAATGTAGCAGAACCATAAGGCACAAATAGAAATTTTGCCCCTGTCTCTAGCAATTAAAGGTGGAAATGTTCATGGACTACTTTATTAAATTAAATCCCCTTTCTTCAGTTTTTGGGTGCATATACACACTGCCTTGATACCAGCTGCTTTTGTAAAAAAAATGCTATTTCATAGTATGTACTGATAAATTATTATCTGAGCAAATGCCTTGATGTCCTGAGCAAGGCATTTCATATCACAGGTTGTCTACCCTGGAAATGTCTCCCTGAGAAAGAGAATGGCTCAAGGACAATATTCTTATGAGCCTCTTCTACTCTTCCTTAGAGGTAAAATTGGGTTAAATATAAAATTAAAACTGGATTAAAACCTATATAATGCAAAGAAAAATAATTAGAAAAGGACATAGAATTTAGGGAGGTGTGTGTAAGATGATATGCATCCTAGGACCTGCTCGCATATATGACTGGGTAGTTTGTGTATTATATGTGGAAACTACAGGTTATTTTTCCAGAGTCTGAGTTTTTGTTCTGTTTTGAATTATTTCCTTCTCTGAAAAAACATGACTTGAAAATGAAAGGTTTTGGCTTTCAATACTATAATCATTGATAGTTTTTAAAAGTTATTTTGAAAAGTAAAAGAATACACTCTCCTATCAGTCTGTTTTTCCAGCAAGGATGCTTCTGAGTACGTGTGGGAGGAAACCACAGGGATAACCTCAGTTTCATGCTGTCACACGATCAAGGCCACAGTGGACACCACTTGTGGCAAGTATAGTAGAATTCGATTGTTACTGTGTATCAAGGACCTTAAAAATTCCAATGACCTCATGCCCAGTAATTTTATTTCTCAAAATTTGTCTGGGGGGCCCTGAACAAAGATGGCAGAGTAGAAGGGCGTGCTCTCACTCCCTCTTGCGGAACACCAGAATCACAATTAGCTGTTGGACAATCATCGAAAGGAAGACACTGGAACTCACCAAAAAAGATACCCCATGTGCAAAGACAAAGGAGAAGCCACAATGAGACGGTAGGAGAGGTGCAATCACAGTAAAATCAAATCCCATAACTGCTGGGTGGGTGACTCACAGACTGGAGAACACTTATACTACAGAAGTCTACCCACTGGAGTGAAGGTTCTGAGGCCCACGTCAGGCTTCTCAACCTGGGGGTAGAGCAACAGGAGGAGGAATTCCTAGAGAATCAGATTTTGAAGGCTAGTGGGATGTGACTGCAGGACTTCGACAGGACTGGGGAAAACAAAGACTCCACACTCGGAGGGCACACACAAAGTAGTGTGCGCATTGGAACCCAGGGTAAGGAGCAGTGATCCCAGGGGAAACTAAACCAGACCTACCTGCTAGTGTTGGAGGGACTACTGCAGAGGTGGGGGGTGGCTGTGGCTCACTGTGGGGATAGGGACACTGGCAGCAGAAGTTCTGGGAAGTATTCCTTGGCGTGAGCCCTCCCAGAGTCCGCCATTAGCCCCAGCAAAGAGCCCAAGAAGTCTCCAGTGTTACGTTGCCTCAGGCCAAACACCCAACAGGGAGGGAACCCAGCCTCAGCCATCAGAACTCAAGTGGATTAAAGTTTTACTGAGCTCTGCCCACCAGAGCAACACACAGCTCTACCCACCACCAGTCCCTCCCGTCAGGAAACTTACACAAGCCTCTTAGCATCATCCACCAGACAGCAGAAGCAAGAAGTACTACAATCCTGCAGCCTATGGAACAAAAACCACATTCACAGATAGACAAAATGAAGACGCAGAAGGCTACATATCAGATGAAGGAACAAGATAAAACCCCAGAAAAACAACTAAATGAAGTGGAGAGAAGCAACCTTCCAGAAAAAGAATTCAGAATAACGATAGTGAAGATGATCCAGGACCTTGGAAAAAGAATGGAGGCAAAGATCAAGAAGTTACAAGAAATGTTTAACAAAGACCTAGAAGAATTAAAGAACAAACAAACAGAGATGAACAATACAATAACTGAAATGAAAACTACACTAGAAGGAATCAATAGCAGAATAACCGAGGCAGAAGAATGGATAAGTGACCTGGAAGACAGAATGGTGGAATTCACTGCTGCAGAACAGAATAAACAAAAAAGAATGAAAAGAAATGAAGACAGCCTAAGAGACCTCTCGGACAACATTAAACGCAACAACAATTGCATTATAGGGGTCCCAGAAGGAGAAGAGAGAGAGAAAGGATCAGAGAAAATATCTGAAGAGAAGAGATTATAGTCGAAAACTTACCTAACATGGGGACGGAAATAGCCACCCAAGTCCAGGAAGTGCAGAGAGTTTCATACAGGAAAAACCCAAGTAGAAACATGCCAAGACACATACTAATCAAACTGGCAAAAATTAAAGACAAAGAAAAATTATTGAAAGCAGCAAGGGAAAAATGACAAATAACATACAAGGGAACTCCCATAAGGTTAACAGCTGATTTCTCAGCAGAAACTCTACAAGCCAGAAGGGAGTGGCATGACATACTTAAAGTGATGAAAGGGAAGGACCTACAACCAAGTTTACCCAGAAAGGATCTCATTCAGATTCCATGGAGAAATCAAAAGCTTTATAGACAAGCAAAACCTAAGAGAATTCAGCACCACCAAACCAGCTCTACCACAAATGCTAAAGGAACTTCTCTAAGTGGGAAACACAAGAGAAGAAAAGGACCTACAAAAACGAACCCAAAACAATTAAGAAAATGGTCATAGGAACATCCATATTGATAATTACCTTAAACTTGAATGGATTAAATGCTCCATCCAAAAGACACAGGCTTGCTGAATGGAAACAAACATAAGATCCGTATATATGCTGTCTAAAAGAGACACAGTTCAGACCTAGGGACACATACAGACTGAAAGTGAGGGGATGGAAAAAGATATTCCATGCAAATGGAAATCAAAAGGAAGCTGGAGTAGCAATACTGATTTCAGATAAAATAGAGTTTAAAATAAAGAATGTTACAAGAGACAAGGAAGGACACTACATAATGATCAAGGGATCAATCCACGAAGAAGTTATAACAATTATAAATATATATGCACCCAACACAGGAGCACCTCAATACATAAGGCAACTGCTAACAGCTAGAAAGGAGGAAATTGACACTAACACAAAAATAGTGGGGGACCTTAACACCTCATTTACACCAATACAGACCATCCAAAATGAAAAAAGGAAACACAAGCTTTAAATGACACAATAGACCAGATATATTTAAGTGATATTTATAGGACATTCCATCCAAAAACAGCAGATTACACTTTTTTCTCAACTGCGCATGGAACATTCTCCAGGATCATCAGATCTTGGGTCACAAATCAAGCCTCAGCAAATTTAGGAAAACTGAAGTCATATCAAGCATCTTTTCTGACCACAATGCTATGAGATTAGAAATGAATGACATGGAAAAAAACGCAAAAAACACAAACACATGGAGGCTAAACAATACATTACTAAATAACCAAGAGATCACTGAAGAAATCAAAAAGGAAATCAAAAAATACCTAGAGACAAATGACAACGAAAACATGACGATCCAAAACCTATGGGATGCAGCAAAAGCAGTTCTAAGAGGGAAGTTTATAGCTATAAAGCCTACCTCAAGAAACAAGAAAAATCTCAAACAATCTAACCTTACACCTAAAGGAACTAGAGAAAGAAGAACAAACAAAACCCAAAGTTAGCAAAAGGAAAGAAATCATAAAGATCAGAGCAGAAATAAATGAAATAGAAACAAAGAAAACAATAGCAAACATCAATAAAACTAAAAGCTGGTTCTTTGAGAAGATAAACAAAATTGATAAACCATTAGCCAGATTCATCAAGAAGAAGAGGGAGAGGACTCAAATCAATAAAATTAGAAATGAAAAAGGAGAAGTTACAGCAGACAGTGCAGAAATACAAAGCATCCTAAGAGACTACTACAAGCAACTCCATGCCAATAAAATGGACAACCTGGAAGAAGTGGACAAATTTTTAGAAAGGTATAACTTTCCAAGACCGAACCAGGAAGAAATAGAAAATATGAAGAGACCGATCATAAGTAATGAAATTGAAACTGTGCTTAAACATCTTCCAATAAACAAAAGTCCAGGATCAGATGGCTTCACAGGTGAATTCTATCAAACATTTAGGGAAGAGCTAATATCCATCCTTCTCAAACTCTTCCAAAAAATTTCAGAATAAGGAACACTCCCAAACTCATTCTATGAGGCCACCATCACCCTGATACCAAAACCAGACAAAGATACTACAAAAAAAGAAAATTACAGACCAATATCACTGATGAATATAGATGCAAACATCCTCAACAAAATACTAGCAAACAGAATCCAACAAGGCATTAAAAGGATCCTACACCATGATCAAGTGGGGGTTTATCCCAGGAATGAATCCCAGGATTCTTCAATATATGCAAATCAATCGGTGTGATACACCATATTAACAAATGGAAGGAAAGAAACCATATGATCATCCCAATAGATGTAGAAAATGCTTTTGACAAATTTCAACACCAATTTATGATAAAAACTCTCCAGAAAGTGGGCATAGAGGGAACTTACTTCAACGTAATAAAGGTCATATAGGACAAACCCACAGCAAACATCATTCTAAATGGTGAAAAACTGAAAGCATTTCCTCTAAGATCAGGAACAAGACAAGGATGTCCACTCTCACCACTACTATCCAACATAGTTTTGGAAGTCCTAGCCACAGCAATCAGAGAAGAAAAAGAAATAAAATAATACAAATTGGAAAAGAAGTTAAACTGTCACTGTTTGCAGATGACATGATACTATACATAGAGAATCCTAAAGATGCCACCAGAAAACTACTAGAGCTAATCAATGAATTTGGTAAAGTTGCAGGATACAAAATTAATGCACAGAAATCTCTTGCATTCCTATACACTAATGAGGAGAAATCGAAATAGAAATTAAGGAAACACTCCCATTTACCACTGCAACAAAAAGAATAAAATACCTAGGAATAAACCTATTTAGGGAGAAAAAAGACCTGTATGAAGAAAACTCTAAGACACTGATGAAAGAAATTAAAGACGATACCAACAGATGGAGAGATGTACCATGTTCTTGGATTGGAAGAATCAGTACTGTGAAAATGACTATACTACCCAAAGCAATCTGCAGATTCAATGCAATCCCTATCAAATTACCAATGGCATTTTTTATGGAACTAGAAAAAAAGATCTTAAAATTTGTATGGAGACACAAAACACCCTGAATAGCCAAAGCAGTCTTGAAGGAAAAAAAGTCAGGAATCAGACTCCCTGACTTCAGACTATACTACAAAGCTATAGTAATCAAGACAATATGGTACTGGCACAAAAACAGAAACACAGACCAATGGAACAAGAAAGAAAGCCCAGAAGTAAATCCACGCAACTATGGTCAACTAATCTATGACAAAGGATGCAAGGATATACAATGGAGAAAAGACAGACTCTTCAATAAGTGGTGCTTGGAAAACTGGACAGCTACATTTAAAGAATGAACATAGAACACTCCCTAACACCATACACAAAAATAAATTCAAAATGGATTCGAGACCTAAATGTAAGACCGGACACTATAAAACTCTTAGAGGAAAACATAGGAAGAACACTCTGACATAAATCACAGCAAGATGTTTTTTGATCCACCTCCTAGAGTAATGGAAATAAAAACAAAAATAAACAAATGGGACCCAATGAAACTTCAAAGCTTTGCACAGCAAAGGAAACCATAAACAAGACGAAAAGACAATCCTCAGAATGGGAGAAAATATTTGCAAAGGAATCAATGGACAAAGGATTAATCTCCAAAATATATAAACAGCTCATGCAGCTCAATATTAAAAAAGCCAACAACCCAATCCAAAAATGGGCAGAAGACCTAAATTGACATTTCCCCACAGATGACATACAGATGGCCAAGAAACCCATGAAAAGCTGCTCAACATCACTAATTATTAGAGAAATGCAAATCAAAACTATAATGAGGTATCACCTCACACCAGTTAGAATGGGCATCATCAGAAAATCTACAAATAACAAATGCTGGAGAGGCTGTGGAGAAAAGCGAACTCTCTTACACTGTTGGTGGGAATGTAAATCGATACAGTCACTATGGAGAACAGTATGGAGATTCCTTAAAAAACTAAAAATAGAAACACCATATGATCCAGCAATCCCACTACTGGGCATATACCCAGAGAAAACCATAATTCAAAAAGACACATGCACCCCAATGTTCATTGCAGCACTATTTACAATAGCCAGGTCATGGAAGCAACCTAAATGCCCATCGATAGATGAATGGATAAAGAAGATGTGGTACTTATATACAATGGAATATTACTCAGCCATAAAAAGGAATGAAATTGGGTCATTTGTTGAGACGTGTATGGATCTAGGAACTGTCGTACAGAGTGAAGTAAGTAAGAAAGAGAAAAACAAATATCGTATATTAATGCATATAAGTGGAACCTAGAAAAATGGTACAAATGAACAGGTTTGCAGGGCAGTAACTGAGACACAGTTGTAAAGAAGAAACATGGACACCACGGGGGGAAAGTGGCAGGTGGGTGGTGGTGGTGGTGTGATGAATTGGGTGATTGGGATTGACGTATACATTGGTGTGTATAAAATTGATGACTAATAAGAACCTGCTGTATAAAAAAATAAATAAAATTCAAAAAAAAATTGTCAAGTTTTTATAATTAAAGATGTTTATTGTAGCATCATTTATAAGTTAGAGGCTTATTTAAAAAAACTAAATGTCCAAAAATAAGGACCAAATAAATTATAGTATAGCCTCCTGGTAGAAACCATAATGCCATTAAAATATTTATGTGTTTACAAAAGAAATATTTTATGGTTTACAAAAAGTTATATTGACATGAAAATATTTATATTATAAAACAAGCTAAAATAAGCAAGTATTATCATTGTAAATAGTTTTCTAAGAAACTCTAAGTGATAAATATATAATACAGACTTAAAGCAGTTTTACCACAATACAGCGTTCATTTCTGAAAGATAGTATCACATATACATTTATTTTTCTTTCTTCTGTAGTTGAAACACATTTTAAAGTGAAACCGATTACTTATTAATGGAAAAGATTAACTACTAACAATTTTTTCCTTCTGCAAATGTATACTTCATACTATTATACAAAGTCTATCCATAAAAGACACTTAAGCAAGTAATCTGTCTACACCCTGACAAACCTGAAACTATTTAACCATAGGTTGGGTTTTGCAAACTAAAATAAGTTCAGATTAGGTGTATCTCCATTTATTTGCCAGAATTTTAATTATTTATCAATATCAAAATAACTGTCAATATGGTTGCTATTATTTGCTTGTGTCTTATGCTACCATTTAGCAGGAGAAAACTATCTTTTCAATACTAAAATTCATTTCAGTAGTATAATTGTAGTTAATTTTCTTTTTCTACAAATTCAGCTATATAGTACTGGATATTTAATAGATAGACTTTAAAAATCTAGGTCCAAAAATGCACAATAATAAATATTTCCATATCTGGATCCAAGAGTTGGATATTCAACTTAATGTAGTAGGATGGCGGTTGAGATAGAAAGCCACAAATCAGTGCAGAAAACAATTTATCCGTGCATTTTACAATTTGGATGTTACCTTTCTTCCACAGTAGAGAAGTATATAATCTCTCTCGCTTGCTTGCTCTTTTTTTTATTAGCATGAAACCTGCTTTGCAGCTCCCAAAGCTGTAATCTAATCAGACACATAGAGTAATTCCCTGTTTCAATGCTTCCTTTAGTCTAGTTCAGAATTCAAATGCAGACAGTATTGTTTTCCCAGAGGCAAGCTAGAAAAATCTTTTTCTTTCTATAATAGAGGTGGAGAATAAACATTTCAAGATTGAAACACACTCATCTGTAAACAGAAATGACATAGCTGACATTTACTGGCAAAAAAATAAGCAGAGATTATCATTTCATAGCCTGCAGTTGATTGAAACTAGTTGAAAAGCAAATACCTCTTTCAGCACACCATATCCTCTGTCTGATAATGGGTGTTGATCTTTGTGTTGCAGTCCTTCTAATTGCTTTGCTTTTATTTTTAATGAACCTCCATTTCACTTACTCATCAGCCACATATGGGTGAAAATGGATGGTGATGCATAATCATTTACAGGTGCACTTTCATTAAAGATAAAAAGCTTCTGGGACTATGGTCTTAAGAGGCAGTTAAACAGTTTCATTCTTCCTTCCAACTTCTTTTAGCTATATCTTTCAAGTTCTATAAACGTTCACAGAAAAGGAAAGAATCCACAATGTGCATAAATAAGGAACCCCTGAGTAATTATTATTTAATTTCTATGTATAGGACTCGGAACCTGGCATACTGATTTGTGTCTGTGCCTTTATGCCCTGAAATTGGTGGAATCTAAAGAGAAATGTAGACTTTTTGACATGCTATCAAAAGTTATCTGAGATTAGGTACTTTCAGAAGGGGAAATAGAACAACTCTGTCCAGAGCTTGAAACTATATAAAAATCACTGAGCCAAGAGATCAGAGAAACAAACTGGACGTGACCTTAGAGTAGGGAATAGAGCATGAGCTTTGGAGTTCAAAGATTGTAATTTAAATTCTTCCTCAATTCGGTGAGAGCTGTTTGACCTTAAGCAAACAATTCTGAGCCTCAGTTTCTTCACACAGAAAAGGGAGGCACCAATACTGTCTACTGAGCTCACCTCACAGTACCACAGCTAGGATAAACAAAGAGAATGTAAATGAAAACCTTCAAAATCTGTGGCTGTGTCTATGAGGATTTTGCATAAATAAAGGGGACATTTCACATCAGTGAAGAAAGGATGCCTTTTTCAATTAATTTCATTTAGACAATTACCTATACATTTAAAGGGAAAAAAAGGAATTTAGAGTCCTAGCTCATACTTTTCAGAAAAGTAAATTATAGGTGTATTCAAAACTTAAATGTATATATCTTAACCCAAAACATACTAAAAGAAAATAAATATATGTTTATGAACTTTAAGCAAGTAAAACCTTCTTAAATCAGACACAAAAAGTGAAATCCTGCATGAAAATATTTGCAATATATAACAATTTTCACACATGAATATTTAGAAATATAGAAACAGAAAGGATATATCCTTTGAAAATCATAATAAAACATCCCTACTGAAAATGGGCAAATAGGTGAATATATATATTTAATTGGAGAGAAAATATACATGATATTTTATGCATAATTTTAACTAAGTTTTAAAACTTAATTATTATATTAATTGGAGATGAAGCTGTGAATAAATGGTACTTCTATATTCTTCTGGGGGAGTGTAATTAATATAGCCACCATGACAGATAATTTGAATCTATAAAATTTGAGTGACACTTATGATTGTCTACCCTAGAGAAATACCCACATAATTGCATAAGAAAGCATATATACAGGTATGTATCATATCTAGCTTACAATAGCAAAATATTAGGAAAAAACAAACTGTTCATCAAAAATAATGGCAAAATGACTATATTATGTCAGTTTATAGACTATGATGCAGTGACTAAAATATTATGTTAGTTCCACATATATCAACGTAGGAAAAACTGGGAGTTATATTATTCAGTAAAGAAAGCAAATTACTGAATGACTTATACTGGATGGATGACACCATTATATCAGAACATGCACAAGACAAAGTGAGCCCTATGGTTGCCCCAGATTACTGCCTTGAGAATTCCTAAGCAAGGGCTCTGAGAGGGAACTCAGCACCAGGCAGATCTGGCTGAGTTGAAAGAGACAGAACTAAGGGTCCAGGGAAGCCCAGGAAGCTATAGTTCATAGGAGAGAGTAATGAAAAAGAAAGAGCTTAACAGAAAGAGAATTCTGGAGATCAACAGAGGGTTCTCTCAAGTGATTAGCAGAATACCAATCAGTGCATGCATTTGAGAATACTACCTTAAGTAGAGGAAAGTACCATCCAAAAGAGTTAGAAGGAGGAGTATCCAGTGCTTATATAAGGCTGGGAACAGTGTACATTCCAAAATGCCACAGGGGAAAACTTCACAACTTATGGTCACTGGTTAGAATACTTAGAAGGGGTTTGCTTAAAAAATGAGGAATAATTAGCCCTAGATTAAATGCTGCTCTGGTCCCACCAAACAAATATTAAAAGACCTAAAGGATCAAACTGTTAACATGTAACCCAACTGTGTCCCAGTATAAAGCTCAAGGAGATACAGATATAGATATAGATATAGATATAGATATAGATACACAAAACTATGGAGTGGCAAACAAAGTAGAGTCCACAATGCCTGGCATACAACCAAAGTTTTTCAGACATGCAAAGAAGCAGGAAAATATGAATCATAATGAACAGAAAAATGAGTGAATTGAAACTGACCCAGAACTGACATAGATGAAAGAATTAAAAAATGATATTAAAATAGTTCTTGTCACTGAATTTTATATCCTCAAAAATGTGTCCATGAAACCCTTCAGAGTATGAGGAAGAGTACAAAAAATTAATTAAAATTAAAATATTGTCTTTTTATTTTTTCTGTTATTTCTTTATACCCGAAATATTTATTGGGTACTTATTTCATATAAAGCTGTATGCTAGGCAGTGGTCATTCACTAGTAAGCCCAGAAGCCATAACACCTGTCTTCAGAGGGTTTATAGTTTAGGGTAAACAAAAAAAATGAGAATGTAGTTTTGGGTTTATGACATATATAGCAGTAAAAGAAGAGGGAAAATCTGAAAGTATACTGTTTTAAGATTCCTATACTTTACACGATATGGTATAATATCACTTACAGGTAGACTATGATAAGTTAAAGACATGGAACACAGAACACAGAAGATAAAATGTATCAATGGGAAAAAAAACAATAAAGAACAGCTGAGATAAACAGAAACAAATAGCAAGATAATAGACTTATACCTAATCATATTAATAATCATATCAAATATAAATAGTCTGAACACCTCCATTATAAGGAAGATATAGGCATAATGGATATAAACAAACAAGACCAAGTTATACACTAGAGGAAACTCAGTTTAAATACAAATAGGATAAAAGTAAAAGAATAAAAATAAAAGAATACAAAAAGTGCCATGCTCAAACTCATCAAAAGAAAGCTGGAGAGACTATATTAACAACAACAAAGTCGATTTCAGAGAAAAAATATTACTCTGGGCAAAAAATTTCATGTTGTAATGATAAAGGGGTCAATTCATCAAGAGGAACCAACAATTCTAAACACTTATGCACTTATAACAGAGCTTCAAATACTCAAAGCAAGAAGTGATAGACTTCAAGAAGAAATACACAAATCCACAAATATAATGAGAGATTTCAATATCTCTCTTTCAATTATTAATAGGACAAGTAGGCAGAAAATCAGTAAGAATATAATAGACTGAAAAACACTGTTAACCAAACTTAAGTTGATTAATTTTTACCAAAACTCCAGTAGACAATAACAGAATATGAAACATTTTTTCAAATATACACAGAACACTTACCAAGATAAACCATATTTAGGTTGCCAGTTAAATGAAAGCAAGAAAAAGGACACATGGCTGTATTTAAATATAAGATAAACATCAAATGATATTTATTTTTTATTACAGACTTCACTTTTTTAAAGCAGTTTTAGTTTCGCAGCAAAATTGAGAGGAAAATACAGGGCTATCCTCTATACCCCCTGCCCCCACACATGCACAGCCTTCCCCATTATCAACATCCCCGACCAGAGTTGTCCATTTGTTTCAACTGATGAGCCTACATTGATAGATCATTATCACCCCAAGTTCATAATTTACATTACTGTTCACTCTTGGGTTGTACATTCTATGGATTCAGATAAATGTATAATGACTTGTATCCACCATTATAGCATCATTCAGAGTATTTTCACTGCCCGACAAATCTTCTGTGCTCTACCTATTCATCCCTTCCTCCCCACTAATGCCTGGAAACCACTGATCCTTTTACTATCTTTATAGTTTTGCCTTTATCAGAATGTCACATAGTTGGAATCATGTAGCATGTGTCCTTTTCAGATTGGCTTCCTTCACTTAGTACTATGCATTTACGGTTCCTCCATATCTTTTCATGGCTTGATAGTTCATTTCTTCTTAGTGTTGAATAATATTTCTACTGTTTGGATGTACCACAGTTTTATCACCCACTGAAGGACATCTGGGCTGCTTCCAAGTTTTGGCAATGATGAATAAATCTTCTATAAACATCCTTGTGCAGGTTTTTGTGTGGATATAAATGTTCAGCTCCTTTAAGTAAATACCAAGGACTGTAATTACTGGATTGGATGTTAATAATATGTTTAGTTTTGTAAGAAACCACCAAAATGTCTTCCAAAATGTCTGGACCATTTTTCATTCCCACCATCAATGAATGAGTTTCTGCTGTTCCATATCATCACCAGCATTTGGTGTTGTGAATGTTCTGGATTTTGGTCATTCTAATAGATATGTAATGGTATCTCACTGTTGTTTTAATTTATACTTCCCTGATGATATATGATATGGAATATCTTTTCATATGCTTATTTGCTATCTGTATATCTTTTTATTTTTATTTTTTCAGTGAGGTGTCTGTTTAAGGTCTTTAGCCAGTTTTTCTTTTTTAATCAGGTTGATTTCTCACTGCTGAGATTTAAGAGTTTTTTGTGTATTTTGGATGGCAGTCCTTTATCAGATGTGTCTTTGGCAAATACTTTCTCCCAGTCTGTGGCTATACCAATTCATATTCCCAACTGCAGTGCAAGAGTGTTCCCTTTTCTCCACACCCTCTCCAGCATTTATTGTTTCTAGATTTTTTGATGATGGCCAGGAGATGGAAACAACCTAAGTGTCCATCATCGGATGAATGGATAAAGAAGATGTGGCACACATATACAATGGAATATTACTCAGCCATAAAAAGAAACGAAATTGAGCTATTTGTAATGAGGTGAATGGACCTAGAGTGTGTCATACAGAGTGAAGTTCAGAAAGAGAAAGACAAATACCATATGCTAACACATATATATGGAATCTAAGAAAAAAAATGCCATGAAGAACCTAGGAGTAAGACAGGAATAAAGGCACAGACCTACTAGAGAATGGACTTGAGGATATGGGGAGGGAGAAGGGTAAGCTGTGACAAAGTGAAAGAGTGGCATGGACATATATACACTACCAAACGTAAAATAGATAGCTAGTGGGTAGCAGCCGCATAGCACAGGGAGATCAGTTCAGTGTTTTGTGACCACCTAGAGGGGTGGGATAGGGAGGGTGCGAGGGAGGGAGACGTGAGAGGGAAGAGATATGGGGACATATGTATATGTATAACTGATTCACTTTGTTATAAAGCAGAAACTAACACACCATTGTAAAGCAATTATACTCCAATAAAGATGTAAAAAAAACCAGACAGTATGGTACTGGCACAGAAACAGAAATATAGATCAATGGAACAGCATAGAAAGTCCAGAGATAAACCCACACACATATGGTCACCTTATCTTTGATAAAGGAGGCAAGAATATACAGTGCAGAAAAGACAGCCTCTTCAATAAGTGCTGCTGGGAAAACTGGACAGCTATATGTAAAAGAATGAAATTAGAACACTCCTTAACACCATACAGAAAAATAAACTCAAAATGGATTAAAACCTAAATGTAAGGCCAGAGACCATCAAACTCTTAGAGGAAAACATAGGCAGAACACTCTGTGACATAAATCATAGCAAGATCCTTTTTGACCCACCTCCTAGAGAAATGGAAATAAAAACAAAAATAAACAAATGGACCTAATGAAACTTGAAAGCTTTTGCACAGCAAAGGAAACCATAAACAAGACAAAAAGACAACCCTCAGAATAGGAGAAAATATTTGCAAATGAAGCAACTGACAAAGGAGTAATCTCCAAAATTTACAAGCAGCTCATGCAGCTCAATAAAAAACCAAACAATCCATTCCAAAAATGGGCAGAAAACCTAAACAGACATTTCTCCAAAGAAGATATACAGATTGCCAACAGACACATGAAAGAATGCTCAACATCATTATCATTAGAGAAATGCAAATCAAAACTTCAATGAGATATCATCTCACACCAGTCAGAATGGCCATCATCAAAAAATCTACAAACAATAAATGCTGGAGAGGGTGTGGAGAAAAGGGAACCCTCCTGCACTGTTGATGGGAATGTAAATGGATACAGCCACTATGGAGAACAGTATGGAGGTTCCTTAAAAAACTAAAAATAGAACTACCATACAACCCAGCAATCCCACTACTGGGCATATACCCTGAGAAAACCATAATTCAAAAAGAGTCATGTAACAAAATGTTCTTTGCAGCTCTACTTACAATAGCCAGGAGATGGAAGCAACCTAAGCGTCCATCAACAGATGAATCAATGAAGAAGATGTGGCACATATATACAATGGAATATTACTCAGCCATAAAAATGAATGAAACTGAGTTATTTGTAGTGAGGTGGATGGACCTAGAGACTGTCCTACAGAGTAAAGTAAGTTAGAAAGAGAAAAACAAATACCGTATGCTAACACATATATATGGAATCTAAAAAAAGAAAAAAAAAGGTCATGAAGAACCTAGGGGTAAGACGGAAATAAAGATGCAGACCTACTAGAGAATGGACTTGAGGATACGGGGACGGGGAAGGGTAAGCTGGGACAAAGTGAGAGAGTGGCATGGACATACATATATTACCAAATGTAAAATAGATAGCCAGTGGGAAGCAGCGGCATGGCACAGGGAGATCAGCTGGGTGCTTTGTGACCACCTAGAGGGGTGGGATAGGGAGGCTAGGAGGGAGGGAGATGTAAGAGGGAAGAGATATGGGGCCATTTGCATATGTATAACTGATTCACTTTGTTATAAAGCAGAAACTAATACACCATTGTAAAGCAATTATACTCCAATAAAGATGTTAAAAAAGATGTTTCTAAACCTTTCATTTTAGCATGTTATATTTCCTTTTTTTAATAGCTCGATTTTTATATTTTGCTAACTGAATTGCTTACATTTTGCCTTGTTACTCACCATTCATTATTTATTAAGCACCTACTGTTTGTGGGTGATACTAGTTTAGGAGCTTCAATGTTAAGAATGAACTAAACTGACAAAAGTTTCTTTTCCGCTGGAGCTGAGTGACTTTCCAAGGGTAATTTGGATTGTTATATAATCTATTTTTTCCATTTTATAGTAGTTACCTTTCAAACTTTGGGTAGCACATGTAAGACTCTCAATTTATTTTCTTTTTAGATAATATGAGCCCCGTCACCCCCATGAGAGAGCGTTTTCATTCAGTTTTTTTGCTGATGATTTTAAATAGCAAACTTAGCCTGTATTTCCTGACTTTCACTTCAGGTTACAGCTAAATTCTGCTAAGTCAGACTAGAAAATTATTGTCCTGAAGCATCTTCCCTCTTCCAGCCTTTAATATACTGAGTTTTGGTTTTATTTTTTTTATTTAAAAATCATCTACGTTAATAATGTTTATTTTCTGTAACCATATTTACCTATATTTTGACTTAGTGCCCCATTTAAGTAGACCCAGTGATCACCATCAGTCCATTAGACCATGGCTATGGTCAATCTGTAGTTTATTGTTTTGTTTTTGTTTTGTTTATTCATTTTGTCGGGAAGAGCTCAAGGGTTTTTTAGGGTATGATAGTTTTGAATGTTTGAGAATGTATATCCAGTATATTTATACTTGAATAATAACTTGCACCAAGATTCATTCATCTCTGAGAAAAGAAACTGAAACTAAGATTTTGGCTGCCCTTCTCCTCTTCCTCCTCCTTCCGCAGAGGATCCTCCTTTGTTGCTAGAGATTCTTCTGGGTGATTATGATTTTTCTCCTTTTCTCTTCAGCTTTCCTCCAAAATAAGAAAGTCCAAATTATTGAGCACAACTTGTCTTATTTCAGGTGAGATAACGCTGGTGGTTTTTCTACATCTTTTCCTTGGGATGCTTATATATCCCCTTCACCAATTCTTTTCTAAATTGGGAACATGCTTCATTTCTTGGGCACCATGTCTATTTATTGTTGAAGTTTTTAATGAACGCACAAGGCAAAAATGGTTGAATGTCTTCTAAAAGTTCTTGCAAGGTGAAATTTAACAAAGTTCAGCTCTTATCCTCAGCATCGTATGTTCATAACTCTCACAGACCCACAGAAACTAATGGACAAGCTAAAACTGCAGTTTTTAAAATTATTAATATATAAAACATATAACTTTGACTAGGAATAAAATACTCTTATTGAAAACGACACTCACAGTTTTTCATTGGGATAATATTTACATTGGAAGACAATTATAATCAGAAATACAATTACTGAGTCTCCTGTCAAACCAAAGAAATAAGTTAGATGATCTTAGAAAATGTTCTTCATCTTAATGGTATGAGGTTATCTTCCCCACTTGAGGAACAGGGCTGTCAACTAAACCATTAATGTTCAGTGTTTATGACGGACCAAAACATTCAGCTCATCATATTTTTAAGATATTTTAACTCTTTAAATAGAGTATAGCTTTTCTTAAGTGTAGGTTCTATCTTTTTATGGTAACTATGCATTCAAACTTTGGTGATGTTTTCATAATTGGAGAATTGAGATTAATTATATGAATTTTAGAGGTGAGAAAATTAATTCTTAGAGAAGTTGTCACCTGATGGAGGTCATATAGTTAGATGGCATAAATAAACCTAGTCTGTCTGATAACAAATCCTATGCTTTTTTTTTTCCTGCTCTATCACCTGGGCAGAAAAAGCTGGTTTGTTTCCAAGATCTTCATATCACTTCCTGTGATGTTTACCTTATCTCTTTTATTCTATGGGGCCCTATAAAACTAAGGATGCAATTCACAAGATCTTTGAAAACATTTTATTTGTATATTCATTCAATCAATACTTTTTAAAAAAAATGGAGCACCAGAGCAGACATTGTCAATGACCCACCTATATCCCCTTGGAACTCACTTGCTAAAAACTGCTACTGGGTATTTCTGTCCTCTCTACCAGAAAGGTATTTTTGTTTGTTTTTTATTTTTTTATTTTGGTTTTGCCTCAGAAGCATATCAGCCTGCACACAGGGCAAACTAGATATAAGATACACTTAACTTTCCTGGAAGCAGCCCTCAATAAATGACAGTCAGAGCTGATGACAAAATACCCCCAAGCACTACATTGTTTGGATGGAATAACTCTGAGGCATGTTCTGCACTATGTCTCATGTTACACCATGGTACTGAATTCTCATATTTCAGATTGACAGCTGCCTGATGTCATGCTCTTCTTGACTTTCTTCTGTTCCCTATCTCAATTCTTAACTTTCCTATCAGTTTTTCTGGATCACTTCTCAAACTATGGGCATTCAAATCCTTGCCTCAAGATCTGTTTCTTGGAGAACCTAAAGTAAGACAAAAGAATACTATCTGCCCATTACTATTGAAAGATCTGGGGATATAGCAGCAAAAAAAAAAAAAAAAAAAAAGAATTACCTGACCTTGTAAGTGTCAGAAAAAACTTTGAAATAGGCAAAATTGATTACTAAGTGTCCTTTCAGTGCAGTCCTGGGCTTGACCTACCATCAAAGTAGATTATTTTTCAACTCTGTTGGAGCAGAGGTTAATTTGTAAATTTTGTCCAGAAGAGATCAAATAATTTCTGTCCAATGAAATAGATAGTGCCAAAGGTTACATTTTATTTCTTTGTAAGACATTAATCAGTTCTGTACATAACCCAGCAATCCTATCCTGACATTTCTTTATTAAAGTACCTAGTGTCACCCAAGCTTTTGAAATGATTTTAACATTATATTGGTTGCCTTATTTTTAAAGAAATAGGATAACATTCTGGAAATGTTTTCTTTTAATATTTGTCTGAGAGTCATATTTTATAAACTTTGGAGCACTATACTTTAACATAATGGAGATAAACAATAAATGACAGTAACTGTATACACACACACACATGAAATAAGTCATGTCTTGATGAGTGCTATAAAGAAGGATAAAGCTGGGTAGTGGTTAGAGATTGATGGTTTGGGGAAAAGTGCTATTTTATATAAAGTGGTTGAGGAGGCCTCTGAGTGGAGACCAGGAGGAGGAGAGATAGTGGGTCACATGGATATCTAAAGCACAAGTATTCCAGGCAGGCAGACACACAAACAAACAAAAAACAGCAAATGTGAAAACTCTGAAATAAGACTGTGCTTGACAAATTCAGGTAACAGTAAGATTACCAAGGTAGAAATTGAGTGAGTTATGATGGGGGAGAGGGAAAGGAATGTTAAGTGATGAGGACAAAGAAGTAATGCGGACCAGATCACATATGACCTTCTACATTAGTACAAAGACGTTGGCTTATATTCTAAGTGAGATAGAAGGAAACATTAGTTAATTTTGAGCAAGAGTAATGTGATTGGCTCTGTTTCTAAAGGACCATATGAGCCACACAACTGAGATTAGGGGCTGGGCAGATGCAGAGATACCAGTTAGAATTCTTTATTTTCAATTTTGGCAAGAGGTTTTGGTGGCCTGGACCTGGGTGATGGTGGTACTGAGATAAATTTTAAGGTATAACCAACATAATTCTCTCTGATAATTAAATGTAATTTACGAGAATGAATATCAGTCTTTATTTACTAATTCTTCATTTTTTCAAATATTTAGCACAAGGTATTGGGTTAAGCATATAATAATATAGCCTATAATATTCACATGGACTTTTGCTTCAGGTCTAACAAATTTGAGATTAATATGGTCATGTCACTTCAGAGACATTTTAATACTTAAAACTGCCACTTTCACACATGGTGATACGTGCATCAGCAAAAAATCCCATCATAGCAATTTAAACATAGGTTATTGTGACATAGTCAAATTGAGCCACATTCTAGTTCTCAGGGAAGGTATTCGTATGAAGCAGAGTCAGGTTTATTTTCCATTAATGGAGCAAAAATGAAACTCAGAGTATGGATCTATTTACATTAACTTTAGAACTGTAAAAGTTGGGTTGTAAAATTTTAGCAATTTGTTTTTAAAAATGATACTGGTTTCAAAAACTGACAGCCCATCACTTATAATACTCTGAATTACTAACTTCTGTGGTACTTCTGTTTGGTATTGTTTATAATAGAATTGTTCATAAACCAAATAAGTATCATGCATATCATGCTAAGATTGACTTGTAAATGTTTCTTACTGATTCTTTTATCTTTTAATAAACAAATATTTGTTTTTATCTTCAATAGACTACAAATTGATCTCTAATGCAACATGTGCAAACCAGAAATGGTGTGAAAAATAATCCATTGAATGCAGGGGAAAAATTAGATATTCATCTAATATTTTATCTTTTCTTTTTTAGTGTAAAATTTGAGTATTAGTACAGTAGTAAATGGAAATGATTCTTAAATAGTAGATATACATAGGAGTATATTTATAATTTATTCCTAGGGAGATACAGTAAAATATTTATGACATACATTTATTTATTATACTTATTTTTATGATATATGTCCCTCTACTACAATGTAATATCTATGAAGTTTGTGATTTCTTTTTATTGTTGTCATTCACTGAGGTATTCCAAGCACAAAAAACTTTGCTTAGTACATAATAGGCACCAATAAACGACATGATTAATTAAAAAGGTGGACTAACATTTATAATCATGTCTTATTATATTTGTAGAAATGAAGAAATCTGAGGAAGAAAATTCCCTGCCATGGAAATTGGATACATATGTACATTGTAAAGGACACAAAGAACAACAAAAGAGAAAGATATCAGATACTGGTTTCTGGATATCAGATACTCCAAGGTTTTACATTGGAATAGCTATATTTACTAAGAAAGACTCTAATAGAAGGCAGTGCCCAATGAAGGACTAGATAGTAGAGAGAAATAAAAATAATTTGGGGTAGTTGAAGATGATGTTAACAATAGGATCACTATCATTTATTGTTTACTTTGGGCCAATCAATGAAGTATTTTTTATGGATATTGTGTTTTTATCTCTAGAAACTACAAGAATTATTGATATATAATAGATGCTTAGTAAGTGTTTATAAGAAATGAATTTTGTCTTTCAATGATCTTATGAAGAGGGAATTTTTTTTTTAACATCTTTATTGGAGTATAATTGCTTTACATTGGTGTGTTACTTTCTGATTTGTAACAAAGTGACTCAGCTATACATATACATATATCCCCATATCTCCTCCCTCTTGCATCTCCCTCCCACCCTCCCTATCCCACCCCTCTAGGTGGTCACAAAGCACTGAGCTGATCTCCCTGTGCTATGCGGCTGCTTCCCACTAGCTATCTATTTTATGTTTGGTAGTGTATATACGTCCATGCCACTCTCTCACGTTGTCCCAGTTTACCCTTCCCCCTCCCCGTGTCCTCAAGTCCATTCTCTACATCTGCATCTTTACTCCTGTCCTGCCCCTAGGTTCTTCAGAACCATGTGCTGTTGGCAAACTGTATATGTTCTTTGGAGAAATGTCTATTTAGGTCTTATGCCCATTTTTGGATTGAGTTGTTTGTTTTTAAGATATTGAGCTGCATGAGCTGCTTGTAAATTTTGGAGATTAATCCTCCATCAGTTGCGATAAAAAAAGACCTTCAAGAGGAAGGAGGAGAAAGACGTGGACATCACCTTCCTCCCCACAAATACATCACAAATACATCTACATGCGGAACAACTCCTACAGAACACCTACTGAACACTGGCAGAAGACCTCGGACTTCCCAAAAGGCAAGAAACTGCCAACGTACCTGGTTAGGGCAAAAGAAAAAAGGAAAAACAGAGACAAAAGAATAGGGATGGGACCTGCACCTCTGGGAAGGAGCTATGAAAGAGGAAAAGTTTCCACACACTAAGAAGCCCTTTCACTGGCAGACATGTGGGGGTGGGTGGTGGGTGGGAAGCTTCAGAGCCATGGAGAGAGCAGCAACTGGGGTACAGAGGGCAAAGCGGAGAGATTCCTGAACAGAGGATCGGTGCCGATCAGCTCTCACCAGCCTGAGAGGCTTGTCTGCTCGTCTGCCAGGATGAGTCAGGGCTGGGAGCTAAGACTCCAGCTTCAGGGCTCAGATTCCAGGCAGAGGACTGGGGTTGGCTGTGTGTAAATAGCCTGAAGGGGGCTAGTGTGACACAGCTACCTGAGAGGCAGTCCCAGAAAAAGTCTGGACCTGCCTAAGAGGCAAGAGACCATTGTTTCGGGGTGTGCGAGGAGACGGGATTCCGAGCACCGCCTAAGCGAGCTCCAGAGACAGGCGCGAGCCACGGGATTAATGCAGACACCAGAGACGGGCATGAAATGCTAAGGCTGCTACTGCAGCCACCAAAAAGCCTGTGTGTAAGCACAGGTCAACATCCACACCTCCTCTCCTCGGAGCTTGTGCAGCCTGCCACTGCCAGGATCCAGTGATCCAGGGACAACCTCCCCGGGAGAAAACACGGCATGCCTCAGGCTGGTGCAACATCATGCCGACCTCTGCCGCTGCCGGCTCGCCCACATTCTGTACCCCTCCCTCCCCGCCAGTCTGAGTGAGGCAGAGCCCCCGAATCAGCTACTCCTTTAACCCCGTCCAGTGTGAGCAAAGAACAGATGCCCTTGGGCGACCTACATGCAGAGGCGGAGCCAAATCCAAAGCTGAACCCCAGGAGCTGTGCAAACAAAGAAGAGAAAGGGAAATCTCTCCCAGCAGCCTCAGGAGCAGCGGATTAAATCTCCACAATCAGCTTGATGTACCCTGCATCTCTGGATTACCTGAATAGACAACGAATGATCCCAAAATTGAGGCAGTGGACTTTGTGTGATTTTGTCAGTATAGCTTTATTTTACCATTTGTCCTAGGGTTCTGTCTGCCTGGTTTATTTTGGTTTTTTATGTTTGTTTGTTTGTGTTGGTTGCTCACTTCTTTCTTTCTTTTTTTTATTAATTTTTAATTTGTTTTACTTTATATATTTAAAAAAATTTATTTTAATAACTTTATTTCTTCCTTCCTTCCTTTTCTTGCTCACTTTTCTTCTGAGTCGTGTGGCTGACAGGGTCTTGGTGCTCCAGCAGGTTGTCAGGTCTGAGCCTGAGGTGGAAGAGACGAGATCAGGACATTGGTCCACCAAAGACGTCCCGACTGCACGTAATATCAAACAGTGAAAGCTCTCCCAGAAATGCCCATCTCAATGCTAAGACCCAGCTCCACTCAACGACCAGCAAGGACAGTGCTGGACACCCTATGCCAAACAACTAGCAAGACAGGAACACAACCCCATGCATTAGCATTGAGACTGCCAAAATCATAATAAGGTCACAGACACCCCAAAACACACCACCAGACGTGGACCTGCCCACCAGAAAGACAAGATCCAGCCTCATCCACCAGAACACAGGCACCAGGCCCCTCTACCAGGAAGCCTACACAACCCACTGAACCAACCTTACACACTAGGGGCACACACCAAAACAATAGGAACTACGAACATGCAGCCTGCGGAAAGGAGACCCCAAACACAGTGAGTTAAGCAAAATGAGAAGACACAGAAACACAGAGCAGATAAAGGAGCAAGGTAAAAATTCACCACTCCAAACAGACGAAGAGGAAATAGGCAGTCTACCTGAAAAAGAATTCAGAGTAATGATAGTAAAGATGATCAAAAATTATGGAAATAGAATGGAGAAAATACAAGAAACGTTTAAGAAGGACCTAGAAGAATTAAAGAGCAAACAAACAATGGTGAAAAACACAATAAATGAAATTAAAAATTCTCTAGAAGGAATCAATAGCAGAATAACTGCAGCAGAAGAATGGATAAGTAACCTGGAAGATAAAATAGTGGAAATAACTATTGCAGAGCGGAAAAATGGAAAAAGAATGAAAAGAATTGTGGACAGTCTCAGAGACCTCTGTGACATCATTAAATGCACCAACATTCAAATTATGGGGATCCCAGAACAAGAAGAGAAAAAGAAAGGGACTGAGAAAATATATGAAGAGATTATAGTTGAAAACTTCCCTAATATGGGAAAGGAAATAGTCGATCAAGACCAGGAAGTGCAGAGAGTCCCATACAGGCTAAACAGAAGGAGAAACACACCAAGACATATATAAGACATATATTAATCAAACTATCAAAAATTAAATAAAACTATTAAAAGCAGCAAGGGAAAAACAACAAATAACATACAAGGGAAACCCCATAAGGGTAACAGCTGATCTTTCAGCAGAAACCCTGCAAGCCAGAAGGAAGTGGAAAGACATATTTAAAGTGCTGAAAGGGAAAAACCTGCAAACAAGATTACTGTATCCAGCAAGGATCTCATTCAGATACAAGGGAGAAATTTAAAAATTTACAGAGAAGCAAAAGCTAAGAGAATTCAGCACCACCAAACCAGCTTTACAACAAATGCTAAAGGAACTTCTCTAGGCAGGACACACAAGAGAAGGAAAAGACCTACAATAATAAACCCAAAACAATTAAGAAAATGATAAAAGGAACATACATTTCGATAATTACCTCAAATGTAAATGAATTAAATGCTCCAACCAAAAGACATAGACTGGCTGAATGGATACCAAAACAATACCCATATATATGCTGTTAACAAGAGATCGATTTCAGACCTAGGGGCACATACAGACTGAAAGTGAGGGGATGGAAAAAGTTATTCCATGAAAATGGAAATCAAAAGAAAGCTGGAGTAGCAAGTCTCATATCAGACAAAATAGACTTTAAAATAAAGACTATTACAAGAGACAAAAAAGGACACTACATAATGATCAAAGTATCAATCCAAGAGAAAGATATAACAATTGTAAATATTTATGCACCCACCATAGGAGCACTTCAGTACATAAGGCAAATACTAACAGCCATAGAAGGGGAAATCAAAAGTAACAAAATCATAGTAGGGGACTTTAATGCATCACTGTCACCAATGGACAAATCGTCCAAATGAAAATAAATAAGGACACAAGCTTTAAATGATACATTCAGCAAGATGGACTTAGTTGCTATTTATAGGACATTCCATCCAAAAATCACAGAATACACTTTCTTCTCGAGTGCTCATGGATCATTCTCCAGGACAGATCATATCTTGGGTCACAAATCAAGCCTTGCTAAACTTAAGACAATTGAGGTTGTATCAAGTATCTTTTCCAACTATAATGCTATGAGACTAGATAACAAATACAGGAAAAAAATCTGTAAAAAATACAAACACATCAAAGCTAAACAGAACACCACTAAATAACCAAGAGATCACTGAAGAAATCAGAGAGGAAATCAAAAATACCTACAAACAAATGACAATGAAAACACGATGACCCAAAACCTATGGGATGCAGCAAAAGCAGTTCTAAGAGGGAAATTTATAGCAATACAATCTTACCTCAAGAAACAAGACACATCTCAAATAAACAATGTAACCTTACACTGAAAGCAATTAGAGAAAGAAGAATAAAAAAACCCCTAAGTTAGAAGAAGAAAAGAAATCATAAAGATCAGATCACAAATAAATGAAAAAGAAATGAAGGAAACAATAGCAAAGATCAATAAAACTAAAAGCTGTTGCACTGAGAAGGTAAACAAAATCAATACACTATTAGCCAGACTCATCAAGAAAAAAAGGAGGAAGATTCAAATCAATAGAATTAGAAATGAAAAAGAAGTAACAACTGACACTGCAGAAATACAAAGTATCATGCCAGATTACTACAAGCAATTATAGGCCAATAAAATGGACAACCTGGAAGAAATGGACAAATTCTTAGAAAAGCACCACCTTCCAAGACTGAACCAGGAAGAAATAGAAAATATAAAGAGACCGAGCACAAGCACTGAAATCGAGACTGTGATTAAAAATCTTCCAACAAACAAAACCCAGGACCAGATGGCTTCACAGTTAATTCTATCAAACATTTAGAGAAGAGTTAATACCTATCCTTCTCAAAATCTTCGAAAATATAACAGATGGATGAACATTCCCAAACTCACTCTACGAAGCCACCATCGCCCTGACAGCAAAACCAGACAAAGATGTGACAAAGAAAACTACAGGCCAATATCACTGATGAACATAGATGTAAAAATTCCCAACAAAACACTAGCAAACAGGATCCAACAGCACATTAAAAGGATCATACATCATGACCAAGTGGGGTTTATCTCAGGAATGCAAGGATTCTTCAATATTCACAAATCAATCAATGTGATAAACCATATAACATACTGAAGGAGAAAAACCATATGATCATCTCAAGAGTTGAAGAAAAAGCTTTTGACCAAATTCAACACCGATATATGACAAAAACACCCAGAAAGCAGGCATAGAGAGAACTTACCTCAACATAATAAAGGCCATATATGACACACCCACAGCCAACATCGTTCTCAATGGTGAAATACTGAGATCATTTCCTCTAAGGTCAGGAACAAGACAAGGTTGTCCATGCTCACCAATATTATTCAACATAGTTTTGGAAGTTTAAGCCGCAGCAGTCAGAGAAGAAAAAGAAATAAAAGGAATCCAAATCAAAAAGAAGAAGTAAAGCTATCACTGTTTGCAGATGACATGATACTATACATAGAGAATCCTACAGATGCTACCAGAAAATTACTAGAGTTAATCAATGCACTTGGTAAAGTAGCAGAATACAAAATTAATGCTCAGAAATCTCTTGCATTCCTATATACTAATGATGAAAAATTTCAAAGAGAACTTAAGGACACACTCGCATTTACCACTGCAACAAAAAGAATAAAATACCAAGGAACAAACCTACCTAAGGAGACAAAAGACCTGTATGCAGAAAACTATAAGACACTGATGAGAGAGATTAAAGATGATACAAACAGATGGAGAGATATACCACGTCCTTGGATTGGAAGAATCAACATTGTGAAAATGATTATACTACACAAAGCAATCTACAGATTCAATGCAATCCCTATCAAAATACCAAAGGCATTTTTCACTGAACTAGAACAAAAAATTTCACAATTTGTATGGAAACAGAAAACCCCCAAATAGCCAAAGCAATTTTCAGAAAGAAAAACAGAGCTGGAGGAATCAGGCTCCCAGACTTCAGACTATATTACAAAGCTACAGAAATCAAGACAGTATGGTACTGGCACAGAAACAGAAATATAGATCAATGGAACAGGATAGAAAGCCCAGAGATAAACCCACGCACATATGGTCACCTTATCTTTGATAAAGGAGGCAAGAAAATACAATGGAGAAAAGACAGCCTCTTCAATAAGCGGTGCTGGGAAAACTGGACAGCTACATGTAAAAGAATGAAATTAAAACACTCCTAATACCATACACAAAAATAAACTCAAAATGGATTAAAGACCTCAATATAAGGCCAGACACTATAAAACTCTTAGAAGAAATATAGGCAGAACCCTCTACGAGATAAATCACAGCAAGATCCTTTTTGACCCACCTCCTAGAGAAATGGAAATGAAAACAAAAATAAACAAATGGGACCTAGTGAAACTTAAAAGCTTTTGCACAGCAAAGGAAACCATAAACAAGACGAAAAGACAACCCTCAGAATGGGAGAAAATATTTGCACATGAAGCAACTGACAAAGGAGTAATCTCCAAAATTTACAAGTAGCTCATGCAGCTCAATATCAAAAAAGCAAACAACCCAATCCAAAAATGGGCAGAAGACCTAAACAGACATTTCTCCAAAGAAGATATAAAGATTGTGAACAAAGACATGAAAGGATACTCAACATAACTAATCATTAGAGAAATGCAAATCAAAATTACAATCAGGTATCACCTCACAACAGTTGGAATGGCCATCATCAAAAATCTACAGACAATACATGCTGGAGAGGGTGTGGAGAAAAGGGAACCCTCTTGCACTGTTGGTGGGAATGTAAATTGATACAGCCACTATGGAGAACAGTATGGAGGTTCCTTAAAAAACTAAAAATAGAACTACCATATGACCCAGCAATCCTACTACTGGGCATATACCCTGAGAAAACCATAATTCAAAAAGAATCATATATCACAATGTTCATTGCAGCTCTGTTTACAATAACTAGTAGGACATGGAAGTCACCTAAGTGCCCATCGACAGAAGAATGTATAAAGAAGATGTGGCACATATATGCAATGGAATATTGCTCAGCTATAAAAAGAAACAAAATTGAGTTATTTATATTGAGGTGGATGGCCAAAGAGTCAGTCTTACAGAGTGAAGTCAGAAAGAGAGAAACATATACTGTATGCTAACACATATATATGGAATCAAAAAAAAAAAAATGGTCATGAAGAACCTAGCGACAGGACAGGAATAAAGATGCAGATGTAGAGAATGGACTTGAGGACATGGGGAGGGGGAAAGGTAAGTTGGGACGAAGTGAGAGTGTGACACAGACATATATACACTACCAAATGTAAAATAGCTAGCTAGTGGGGAGCAGTCACATAGCACAGAGAGATCAGCTCGGTGCTTTGTAGCCATCTAGAGGGGTGGGATAGGGAGGGTAAGAGGGAGATGCAAGAGGGAGGAGATATGGGGTGTATGTATATGTATAGCTGATTCGCTTTGTTATAAAGCAGAAAATAATACACCATTGCAAAGCATTACACTCCAATAAAGATGTTAAAAATATATACTTATATATATATATATATATATATATATATATAAAGAAACTATTAAAAAAATGTTCCTTTGTCAGTTGCTTCATTTGCAAACATTTTCTCCCATTCTGAGGGTTGCCTTTCCGTCTTCTTTATGGTTTCCTTTGCTGTGCAAAAGCTTTTAAGTTTCATTAGGTCCCATTTTTTTATTTCTGTTTTTATTTCCATTTCTCGAGGAGGTGGGTCAAAAAGGATCTTGCTTTATCTCGTAGAGTGTTCTGCCTATATTTTCCACTAAGTGTTTTATAGCATCTGGCTTTACATTTAAGTCTTTAATCCTTTCTAATTTTATTTTTATGTATGGTGTTAGGGAGTATTCTAATTTCATTCTTTTACATGTAGCTGCCCAGTTTTCCCAGCACCACTTATTGAAGAGGCTGTCTTTTCTCCATTGTATACTCTTGCCTCCTCTATCAAAGATAAGGTGACCATATGTGTGTTGGTTTATCTTTGGGCTTTCTATCCTGTTCCATTGATCTAAATTTCTGTTTTTTGCCATTACCATACTGTCTTGATTACTGTAGCATTTAATACAGTATGAAGTCTGGGAGCCTGATACCTCCAGCTCCGTTTTCTTTCTCAAGATTGTTTTGGCTATTCAGGGTCTTTTGTGTTTCCATACAAATTGTGAAATTTTTTGTTCTAGTTCGGTGAAAAGTGCCATTGGTAGTTTGCTCGGGATTGCATTGAATCTGTAGATTGCTTTGTGTAGTATAGTCATTTTCACAATGTTGATTCTTCCAATCCAAGAACGTGGTATATCTCTCCATCTGTTTGTATGATCTTAAATTTCTTTCATCAGTGTCTTATAGTTTTCTGCATACAGGTCTTTTGTTTCCTTAGATAGGTTTCTTCCTAGGTATTTTATTCTTTTTGCTGCAGTGGTACATGGGTGTGTTTCTTTAAGTTCTCTTTGAGATTTTTCATCATTAGTGTATAGGAATGCAAGACATTTCTGTGCATTAATTTTTTATCCTGCTACTTTAACAAATTCATTGTTTAGTTCTAGTAGTTTTCTGGTCATCTTTAGGATTCTCTATGTATAGTGTCATGTCATCTGCAAACAGTGACAGCTTTACTTCTTCTCTTCCAGTCTGGATTCCTTTTATTTCTTTTCCTTCTCTGATGGCTGTGGCTAAAACTTCCAAAACTATGTTGAATAACAGTGGTAAGAGTGGGCAACCTTGTCTTGTTCCTGATCTTAGAGGAAATGATTTCAGTTTTTCACCTTTGAGAACGATATGGGCTGTGGCTTGTCATATATAGCTTTTGTTATGTTGAGGTAAGTTCCCTACACTCTGGAGGGTTTTTATCATAAATGGATGTTGAACTTTGTGGAAAGATTTTTGTGCATCTATTGAGATGATCATATGGTTTTTCTCCTTCAATTTGTTATATGGTTTATCACATTGATTCATTTGTGTATATTGAAGAATCCTTGCATTTTTGGGATAAACCCCACTTGGTCATGGTGTATGATACTTTTAATGTGCTGTTGGATTCTGTTTGCTAGTATTTTGTTGAGGATTTTTGCATGTCTGTTCGTCAGTGATATTGGCCTGTAGTTTTCTTTCTTTGTGACATTTTGTCTGGTTTTGCTATCAGGGTGGTTTTGGCCTCGAAGAATGAGTTTGGGAGTCTCTTGCCTCTGCTATATTTTGGAGGAGTTTGAAAAGGATAGGTGTTAGCTCCTCTCTAAATGTTTGATAGAATTCAGCTGTGAAACCATCTGGTCCTGGGCTTTTGTTTGTTGGAAAAGTTTTAATTGTCGTCTCAATTTCAGTGCTTGTGATTGGTCTGTTTATATTTTCTGTTTCTTCCTGGTTCAGTCTTGGAAGGTTTTGTTTTTCTAAGACATTGTCCATTTCCTCCATGCTGTCTATTTTATTGTTATAGAGTTGCTTATAGTAATCTGTCATGATACTTTTTATTTCTGCAGTGTCAGCTGTTACTTGTTTTTCATTTCTAATTCTGTTAATTTGAGTCTTCTAATTCTGTTGATTTGAGCCTTTTTTCCTTGATGAATCTGGCCAATGGTGTATCAATTTTATTTATCTTCTCAAAGAACCAACTTTTAGTTTTTATTGATCTTTGCTATCATTTCCTCGTTTTTCACTTATTTGTGATCTGATCTTTATGATTTCTTTCTTTCTAGTAACTTTGGGGTTTTTTTGGTTCTTCTTTCTGTAATTTCTTTAGGTTTAAGGTTAGGTTGTTTATTTTAGATGATTGTTTCTTAAGGTAGGATTGTATTGCTATAAACTTCCCTCTTATAACTGCTTTTGCTGCATCCCATAGGTTTGAGGTCATCGTGTTTTCAATTTCATTTGTTTCTATGTATATTTTTATTTCCTCTTTGACTTATTCAGTGATCTCTTGGTTATTAAGTAGTGTATTGTTTAGCCTCCATGTATTTTTTTCCATAATTGATATCTAGTCTCATTGCGTTGTGGTTGGAAAAGATACTTGATACAACTTCAATTTTCTTAAATTTAGCAAGGCTTGATTTGTGACCCAAGATATGATCTATCCTGGAGAATGTTCCATGAGCACTTTAGAAGAAAGTGTATTCTGCTGTTTTGGATGGAATGTCCTATAAATATCAATTAAGTGTATCTGTTGAATGTATCATTTAAAGCTTGTGTTCCATATTTAATTTCATTTTGGATGATCTGTCAATTGGTGAAAGTGGGGTGTTAAAGTCCCGTACTATGATTGTGTTACTGTCTATTTCCCTTTTTATGGCTGTTAGCATTTGCCTTCTGTATTGAGGTGCTCCTATGTTTGGTGCATAAATATTTACAACTGTTATATCTTTCTCTTGGATTGATCCTTTGATCATTATGCAGTACAGTATTAAAAATAAAAAAATTAAAAAGCAATAAAAACAAAAGGAAAGAAAGAAGAGAGCAACCGAACCAGAAAACAAATTGACCAATGATAACAATCACTAAAATGTATACTAAAACAACAACAACAACAAAAAAAAAAACAGACAGAACCCTAGGCCAAATGGTAAAAGCAAAGCTATAGAGACAAAAATCACAGAAAGAAGCATACACGTACACACTCACAAAAAGAGAAAAAGGAAAAAATATATATATATATATAAAAAAAGGAAGAGAGCAACCAAATCAATAAACCAATCTACCAATGATAATAAACTCTAAATACTAAACTAAGATAAACATAAAACCAGAAACCAGTTGCATACAGCAAACCCCAAGGCTGTAGTTGCTCCCGAAGTTCACTGCCTGAATTTTGGGATCATTCATTGTCTATTCAGGTATTGCACAGATGCAGGGTACATCAAGTTGATTGTGATTTAAACCACTGCTCCAGAGGCTGCTGGGAGAGATTTCCCTTCCTCTTCTTTGTTCGCACAGCTCCGGGGTTTAGCTTTGGATTTGGCCCTGCCTCTGCGTGTAGGTCACCTGAGGGTGTCTGTTCCTGCCTGGACAGGACGGGGTTAAAGTAGCAACTGATTAGGGGGCTCTGGCTCACTCAGGCCGGGGGGGAGGGAGGGGTACAGAATGTGGGACAAGCCTGCAGCGGCAGAGGCCGCCATGACGTTGCACCAGCCTGAGGTGTGCCGTGTGTTCTCCCAGTGAAGTTGTCTCTGGATCACAGGACCCTGGCAGTGGCAGGCTGCACAGGCTCCCAGGAGGAGAGGTGTGGACAGTGACCTGTGCTTGCACACAGGCTTCTTGGTGGCTGCAGCAGCAGCCTTAGCATTTCATACCCGTCTCTGGTGTCCGTGCTGATAGCCCCGGCTCATGCCTGTCTCTGGAGCTCGTTTAGGTGGTGGTCTGAATCCCCTCTCCTCATGCACCCCAAAACAATGATCTCTTGCCTCTTAGGCATGTCCAGACGTTTTCCTGGACTCCCTCCCAGGTAGCTGCGTCATACTAGCTCCCTTCAGGCTGTGTTCACGCAGCCAACCGCAGTCCTCTCCTTGGGATATGACCTCTAAAGCCCGAGCCTCAGCTCCCAGCCCCACTCATCCCGGCGGGTGAGCAGACAAGCCTCTCGGGCTGGTGAGTGCTGGTCGGCACCGATCCTCTGTGTGGGAATCTCTCCGCTTTGCCCTCTGCACCCCTGTTGCTGTGCTCTCTTCCATGGCTCCAAAACTTCCTCCTGGCACCCTCCGTCTCCACCAGTGAAAGGGCTTCCTAGTGTGTGGAAACTTTTCCTCCTTCACAACTCCCTTCCATCGGTGTAGGTTCTGTCCCTATTCTTTTGTCTCTGTTTTTTCTTTTATCTTTTGCCCTACCCAGGTACATGTGGGGTTTCTTGCCTTTTGGGAAGTCTGAGGTCTTCTGCCAGTGTTCAGTAGGTGTTCTATAGGAGTTGTTCCACATGTAGATGTATTCCTGATGTATTTGTGGGGAGGAAGGTGATCTCCACATCTTACTCCTCTGCCTTCTTGAAGGTCTCCTCCTTCATCTCAGAAGGAAATATTTTTTTAAACTTCTTCAGAATACAACATCTAAGGCTAGAGATGTTAAGACACTTACTTGCCTCAAATCACACAGAAAGCAAATAGAAGAGTCCAGAATTATATCAGAATCGGAGAATAACTAAACTCTTAACCAATATGGTTGTCTTTTTTTTAATGGAAAAAAATGTGATAATTGTGCAGAGATGAGTAATATGTGTATAGGTTTCTATAGACAGAGTAATAGATTGGGTGTGCAGTCTTCATAAATCAGTTATTGAGTGAGGAATAGAGTCGCAGGAAAAGTAGGTGGATGATCCACAGATTTAATTAGGGCCCACTGTTCAGGAGCTGAACTACAGAGTGACTAGAAACAACTGTTAGAGTCTGGTTTAAGTGTGGCAGGGGACACATATGGAGCTCCTGGGGAAGTGACTGTGTATCTGCAATGAGGAGCTCTTACTCTGTCTCTACCCACACGGGGCAATACCACACCCAGGAAAATCAAAACTTGGTCCATTGTTCAAATGATGAGGGAAGGGGTGATGGGGTCTTATAGAAGGAAGCCCATGTAAAATTAAAGTTGGAAGAAAACAATGCTCTTGCCAGTTGATATGGATAGAATCTGAGCCCTGTGCATTGTGCATCTGCCCTCAAGTTAAGTGGAAAGAAAGAATTCCAATGCTAAGTTTATCTGCAATAAAATTAAAAGTTTCTCTAGAAAGCCATTTAGAATGTCTTACTTAGCTCCTTTAGAAAGCAAAGATAAAGATTAAGTTGATACCGGTATGTTTGGGAGGTACCAGCCCAGGGAGGTGAAGCCAAGAGAAGAGAAATCAAAGAGTAACATGGGAATATGCAAAACCACGAGATGTGACGTGTCATTGTTCCAACCACGGCTTCTTGACAAGCCAGGAAAAGGCAGAGAGAATCTTGCAGCAGGCTTGTTTGTTCAGCACGTGGGTCTTCTACAGAAGGGATGCAGGGAAGAACTGCCACTCAGACTACTACCAAACAAACTAAGGGAAAGAAATAAATGTATCTGCTCAATTTCCTTTTATCTTTCATTGGTAAAGATATATCTCCTAAAAAAGTGGGTTGCATTTCCAGCCCGCTTGTGGCTAAGAAATCAGAACTTATACCATGCTTTGAAGTGTTTTATCTAAGACCAAGGGAAGAGTGAAGGCCCAGTGTGAGTAGTGTGCCAAAAAGATAGAGATATTGAAAAGTTCAGAGTGTTTGAGGAGGAATATATGGTTTATATCTGAACACAAAGGAAGATAGGTTAAAAGAATCCATTACTCTATAATGCCTTTTTATCCTCACCACATACAGTGTTAGAAGTAAAAGAGGGAAGACCTCAGAAAACAAGAAATTTGCCCTAAAATTACTTTAGGGCAAAATAGAAGTGCTTGGAAGAAAACAAAACTAAGAGTACAGTCCAAGCAAGGGTATGGCAAATCCAGGTGAGACGAAGGTCAGTATCTATATCTTAAGTCAGCCTCAAAGGGAAACTGATGGATAAACTTGAGAAACTCAAAATAAAAGTCAATGGGTGCTGTGACAGAAGGTAGAATATATGATGAAATAGAATTTTAAAAAGAAGGTTAAAAAGAGAAGGTTAAAAAAACAGGCCCAGACCCTAGGAAAAGGGCTAACTGGATGGAAAAATGGGCACCCATGAATCCATAGATATAAGCAGAAGGGAGCCAAGTATATGGCATGACTTCTCAATGAAGTTTTTAATTTTAATAATAAATATGATAATAATATTAACTAACATTTGTTCCATACTTATTTGCCAAGCTGTATAGAATCTTTATTAACTGATTGTATTCACTCCTTCGTATTTATGAGGCAGGTACAATAATTATTCCATTTTATAAATGAAAGAAACTGAGACACAGAGAAGACAATTAAATTGCCCAGGTCACATAGCTAAAGTGAGAAACAAAGCCAGGATTTGAATTCAGGCAGACAGAAGGCAGGTTGTGCAAAGAGAAGGGATGCTAGCTGCCACCAGCATCATGGAAGGACTTGACAACTCTAACTTCATGTTTTCCAAGGGGGACACTGTATGTTATTCACCACTCCTCAGAAAGCCTAGGAAAAAAGCCTTGGATCATATTCTGTGCAGAGTTGAGATGAGTCTAGGATTAGAAAATACATCTCTCCAACTCATTTAACATAAATTCAATACACAAATTCCCAAACTGACCAAATTAATAAAACAGAATGCCAATTTATTTTAATAACCATGAAGTCTCAGGAGAATTTTCACATTGAAGTACATCATGTATTAGTTAAGATCAACTACGGACAAACATCCAGTACTCTTCACAATCACAAATACTTATAACAAAAAGAGAAGAAAATGAACAAAGAAAGAAAATCTCCCCATGGCTTAAATTCTTATTACTTAGGCAAGTTGAAGTAATCAACAACTGAGGGAAAATATGAAAAGTACAGCTATACTAAGTAAATACTTCAACATCACAAGGGTAGGGCTACCATTTTAATTCCTTTCTTCTCAAAGGTCTCACTATTTCTAGGTTTTTCCCATGAGATGCTACCTTCTCTTTTACAATGAAGACATCAGTGGAAATTGTGCTACATTTTATATGATAAACCATTGTAACTTTGCTGGAATGCCTCCACCCAGAATGGAGGCATCTTTATAGGATCAAAGTGTCTGTCATGTAAAAGTAAATGCATTTGTATGATATTGTTATAAAGAAATAACAGTCCAAAATGGAGTCACTTGTGCTAAGCCCACCTCACCAAAGTGAGACTTCATATCTAACCTAATTGCAGTTTCAGCCCCTCCCATTAATGTAACCATCTAATCAGTCAATCTGGAATTACCTGGTCAGCACTAATGAGGTAATCTGCCTAATAGACTCCCTCCATCCCCCAAAGAGAGGTGACCTTGCTTGAATTATACACGCTTCCTTGTCTCGCCCCCTTTCTGCCTATAAAAGCCTTCTATTTTGTACAGCTCTTCGAAGCTCCTTTCTGTATACTAGATGGGATGCTGCCCAATTCATAAATCATTGAACAAAGCCAATTTGATCTTTAAATTTACTCAGTTGAATTTTGCTTCTTAACAGATTTAGTGACTGTGGTGGGATCCAAAGTGCACTTCTGATGGCACTTGGGGACAAGAAACACAGGCTGTATCCTGCAAACCCTTTAAGTTTACTATTTTTCTCACCATTTCTTAGAGTGGTGGGTAAGTTCCTCTTTCTTCTGTTTCTGCTCTCTGTGCGGAGCTCCTGGTCTAGTTGGCTTTTTACTCCACAATTCCCAATTGATTGGAAACCCCAGCCCCTGATTCTGTCCCAAGGTCCTAGAAGAAACTGTTAGTGACAGTTTGCAGTTCCTTATTTATGTGGGGCCCCCATTCCACAGTCCCTATTTGTTGAAGTCTGATGGTTCAGCCCTTTCCTCAGTCCCTCAATTCTACACTGCAAATTGCTGGAGGTATGAACAAGGCCTTCAGTTGGCCAGTCTGCTGTGACATCTAAATCCTAGCCCTTGGTTCTGTCCCCAGATTTCCCACTGGGAACTGCTGGTGGCACCTGCAGCTCCCCATTTGTTTGTAATCAGCCTGCAGTCCCCACTGATTGGGGTCTGCTGGTTCAGTCCTTTCCCCAGTCCCTACTTCATTGGTTACTGCTTGTATGTTAATATGCACATTAGGTAAAGGCTACTGCGAATGGGAACCTCAAAGCCAAAAGCCACAAAAATTGGTTGGAAGATTGAGCATTTACAAGCTGTGAGAGCATTCCCCACCTAACCCAAAGCATCTCGTGTTAAGGTAGGTTGGTCATGGGACAGGTCAGATTGACACTACATCACCTGCCAACCTCAAGTAAATTTCTGGGCAACAAGTTATGCTGCAAAACACCACACAGTCTCCAAGCTTTCAGTACATTCCTTTTAAGTATTAGTTTGGCTCTGAGAGGCCCAGAGGCTTAGCTAAAAAAATAAATAAATAAAGATCGGATCTTTAAAATCTGAAGAGTTAAGTACACCACCTTCCAGTACACCTCCTTTGATGATGTTTAAGAACCGAGGTTCTGGAAGCTGTGGATATCTACAAAAATGGCAAAATCTTACTAAAGACAATCTTGAATTGCAATGGTCATTATGGGGAATGTTCCAATTAGACAGGGTTGTTGATTTAAGAGTGTACTCGAAAGTAAGGATTCCTAAATTAAACAGAGGGGATACCTATTTTGATTGGTATGTAGAAGCTTCCAAAAGGCTTCAAGATTCCAAAATAGTTTTATCAAAAGTTTGATTGAAAAAGAGTAATAAAAAATTAAAGACATCAAAGATATCTAAAACAACACCTAGGCCTCCCTCATGATACCCTCTTAAGGGTTAATCGTCATAACACTGGCCAAGAAATCAATGTCTCAGTTATAACCAATGGGAACACTGGAAAAGAGATTGTCCTCAAAGGCCCTATGCACAGTCTTCAACATCAACTCGAATGTCCCCATATCTAATTTCGAAGTAGGTCCCCCATATGAACCCCTCCCAGAGTTGATGAGACTTCAAGGGATTTTCTGGTAAATTGCTACGTTATTCTCTTAAACAGATAAGGAAAAATAAAATTGAAACTAATGAAAAACCTTACCAAATTCTGGTAGATACTGGAGCTACACTCTATTTTAAATCTCACTGGGAACCTGCAGATGGGATCCTGATAAAACAGACAAAAGCCGGCTAAGGGTGAGAATTCTTACCAGAGTCAGCTCACCCAGATCTCTATCTGTAGTATCTGATAAAGAGAGAAAAAATATCTTTTACATCCTCTTTGAGGATGCCTCCTAAGTGCAAGGAGTTATTCAATACTGCAGAAGTATTAACCATTTGTCCTGGCTGAAAACTGACAAGATATTTAAAAAGATTTTTAAGTAGTTTTGTGGTCAGAAATTGTCCAGAAGTTGGAAGCTGATATTTAGAGCATAATAGGAAATTCTTTAGACTTTCTCTCCTAAATTAAAATAAAACTACGTAACCAGAGGGAAAGAAAAAAAACTTCTAAGTTCCTTGTAAAAGGATTTATGGATGAATCAATCTATGATGTAATTTAGGCTTCAACCCAATTCTTTGAGGAATTGAGAGCAACTGTACTTACCTTACAGGTAACCAGAAACTTAAAAATTTTCCTAAGTTAAATTAAATGATGGATAGTCATTAAAGATATAGATAATTTCTAAATAAGAGGAAATACCGAAACATTAATTATGGAACAGGCTTTATTCACTTTGGGCTTCCTTTTACAGAGAAACTAAAATATACTTGGATCTATTATTAAACATGTTTTGTGCCACACTAAAAAACTTACTATGAGAAAGCATATGCTTCTGGAAATTATAAAAGGTACTTATAAATTTGTCAAGCCACAGAATGATAGTGTAGACACTTCACAATTGTTTACTTCTTTATTTTCACCAAAAAATTAAGGTCTTAAGGGTTAAAAAGTCTAATATATGTTATTAAAACTACGAGAGGGACTTCCGTGGCAGTCCAATGGTTAAGATTCCGAGCTTCCAATGCAGGGGGCATGGGTTAGATCCCTGGTCAGGGAAGTAAGATCCCACATGCCACACAGTGCAGCCAAAAAAAAGAAAAAAAAAAATTTAAAAAAACTGTTAGAAATAATAAGAGAAATAGCTCTGTATGCAAGGAAAGAAGGATATGTGTTTTCGGTAAGAGAAGTTCTGAAAACTGGAGATATATTTTTTGTTGAGGGAAAAGAAAATAATTTTGTCCTGAAGTGAAATTGGTTATTTCAGAATGGGAAATAGAATAAAGAACAAATTCAATAGAAAGTTGGGGAGAGAGAAAGAGAGAGAGAGAAAATTTTACCTTGTGTAATCAAGTTGTCTAAAATCAAATGCATTTACTATAAGGGTTATAAAATTAAGATTTAATATCATAGTGTACTTATGTGAAAAAAATCCTTAATTGTATTATATACATCCATTAAAGAACAAGTTTTCTTAGATCATTAGTCTACTATTAATAAGAAACTTTACAACTACTTAACTTTCTGTATTTGCCTGTGAAGTCTTTAATTTTTATCATGGTTAAGTGGATAAGTATTGTTCCAGTGACCTGTGATCCTATTTGACCAAGTGTTTTAAAACCTTTTGATATTTTGACAAACCTCCCAAAATCTAATTCTAGGTGAAGTCTTTTTGACCTCAAGCTAACTCTGGGATTTTCTGGAGGACCCGTGGAACATCTCAAAAGATTTGTTCTCTGCCTTTATAAAAAGGGAGATGTTAAACTAATTAGGCTTATTTGATATGTTAAATTACATGTGAAGCATTGTCAAGTAAAAAGTAATATTAAGTCTTTTTATGTTGTATTTGTATAATTATACGTTTTCCAGAAATTATATGAAATTCCTAAAGTCTGATTTGTCCTGATATAATGTTATCAGTCATAATCCCAGTTATTATCTTAAAGGGCTATGTGTCACAAAAATAACAAAATTCCCTTGTCAATTCCATTATAATGAACTCTCAACAGATCTCTAATAATGAACATTTTTTAAGTCTTTTTACAGGTAGTTATTGTTTTACTCTGATAATTTGCAAAAGTGTTCCTACAAAACTACTTTACCTTCAAGAAGATTCAAGGAAAGGACTTTTGGAAAGTACAGGTTTCTGATAACTTTAACATCATAAAACTGAACTGGGTAAGAATTTCCAGAACAAATGGAAAAACTGGATTCAAACAAAACAAGTATTAATTACTTGTTTAATACTTGGGACAGAATGAACTGACAAGGATGATAATAATTTTTATGATGTTTTGTCTGAAACACTGCTGGCTCCTTAATGTTTTATTTTTCCAGATTTAAGGAAACCATTTCTCTTAAGCTATCTGTGACATACAGTAATTTGGTAAAGCATACCTTTGTAAACAAAGATGAAACTTTTATTTTTTCTCCCTGCCTGATCCCTCCTTAAGTTTCCTTTTTATGGCAACAGAGTTAGCCATTTGCATAAGTTAAATGAGAATCTATTCTGTCGGTAATAGGACACAATTGGAAATATTGTGACTTTCACTGAATTGTCCTATTTGAGAGAGAGATGTGCATAGACTCAGAAATGACCAGACAGTTTTCAGGAACTACAGCTACCTTTATGGAGCCAATAAAACCCCTTGGAAAAAGATGACCTGGTACCTTGTTCAAAAGGTTCTACCAAAGCAGTCTTAAAAAGAGTTTATATGATCAATCACTATTCTTGCTGCATTTACGTAAACAAGCCACATCTAATGTAAACCAATTAGTTTTACTGTGATTATCCTTGGAAAAAAGAAATGGGAGTAACTGTGGAGAGAAAAATTATGTTTGTACTTTTGTCTATTTTAGATTCTTATCTTGCTAATTGTCTTTGAGGTTTTGTTATATACATGTACACTGGACTAGATCCTGAGTCTTTCTAGTTTCCTTAAATATCTGGCTACAACTTTCTAAATTAACATTTCCAATTTTCTCCCACTCTTTGATTTGTAATCACTAAGAACAAAGACTGCCCCTGTATCCCCTTAGAAGAGACTATATCAGGTCTTCCTCACTACCTAGGCAGCAGGCAAACTTCAGGGACTTGAACCTTGGATACACATCTCACAGCTGAAAAAGCCTCCACCTGACATCTGATCCTGTGCAGATGTTGGAGACCTCTGAATCAAATTGATGAGAAGGAGAAGTAGCTGACAGAGATATAGACTACTCCCCCCCAGGACACTATATTAAGACTTCATACTTAAAATAAGAGACTCTCTCTTCTTCTCTTTTTTTTTCCTTTACTCTGGCATTGGCCTGGAAAGATTACACCATATTCTGTATCTCCCAGGCCATTGCTAAGGGGGATAAACTTTCAGACAAATGGAGCTGTCCATAATGCTAGAATCTATTAACAGTGCCACCTTAGCAGCAGTGGTTTGTGCCCCAACAGGATTTACTTTTGTCTGGAGTGGTTCTCATTCTCTGTGGGCCTATGAATGCCTAAATGGACGGTGCATAACTGGGTAATACCTCTCAGATAATCTAACTGTGCTCCTGATTATTCATAAACAAAGACCCCTTATTAGTAGATTCCCCTGAATTTACATCAATGAGTTAAAAAAGGACCTATGGGGATGGGCTCATGATTCAGAATTTGCTTCCTTTGACAGGACCCTACTTCCCTGGCTAGGAATAAGTGCAAATAAATTTACGAGCAATATTCTCTCCTTAACCCTTGAAGATATTGCAGAACCTGCTGCTAAAGCAATAGCTGTCCAGCAAAATTCCTTAGACTTTCTGGCCAAAGCTATTCTTAATAATAGGGGAGCCCTTGATTATCTTTTATCTGAGCAAAGAGGTGGCTGTGCTGTGGCCACTGCTACCTGCTGTACCTGGATTAACACTTCTAAGGAAGTTGAAACTCAGTTGCATAAGATCGCTGAACAAGCCATTTTACTTAAGAAGGTAACTCTTTCAACAGGATCTTTCTTTGACTTATTTGATTTTGACTGATTTGGGTCTTGGGGACCATGGCTCTGAAGTACACTCCAAGCATCTGGAATTATCCTACTTATAATAATCATAGTAGTCTCCCTGGTATGTGGTATTCTCTCAAAAGATTTAAATGCAGGTTCACAGCTGCTAACCACCAAGCAAATCATCTCCCTAAGACTGAAATGTCAAAGAAGGAACAAAGAAAATGACCTGCTAAAATGATTGTGAACTTGATGTCATGACCTGTGAATATTACAGAGATTCAGCAAAAAAACATCATGACCTGTGAATGTCTCACAGAGGATCAGTAAAAGCTGCAAGAACTACAGAGTGGTAGCTGAGAGTGGCGCTAATGCCTTAAATTTTGATCACACATGTCAGTTAAGCTAAGAGTCTGATCAAGAAGGGAAATTGTTAAAAAGAAATAACAGGCCCAAAATGGAGTCACGTGTGCTAGGCCCACATCACCAAACCAAGACTTAGTACCTAACTTAAATGTAGCTTCAGCCCCTCTTAGGAATGTAACCTAATTCATGAATTATTGAATAAAGCCAATTTGATCTTTAAATTACTCAGTTGAATTTTGTTTTTTAAGAATATTTAAGATTTTGTCTCTTCAAGATACTATAGTATAGTATCTATACTATAGATCTGCTATTTTAAATATTTCTTGAATATATTTAAATTAAGATAGGAGTATGCTTTATAGGGAGGCTTGATTTTAATAGCAATTAAATATTAATATAAATTAGCTTTTTCACTTTCACAGTATTATTAGGAGGCTGCCTGCAATTTAAATTTCATCAAGGGTTGATTTGAATATTTAAACTTCAAAGCATTAATAATCACTTGTAAAAATCTTTACATGCATTGTTTTTTCTTTTACACATTGAACAGAAAGAATATTTCTCTTTTGAAGAAAATGCCTTAAGAGAAAGTATGAATGTCCATTTCATGTTGAAAATAAAACCAGTAAAGAAATACATAGCTACCATGAACTGAAGGTTTATCCAAAGAAAAAGCAAAGGTGGGTTGGAGAAATTCAATGTGTATCTTGTCTTTCCAACCTTTCCTTTAATTTGAGGAATGACAACTAACAGAGAGACTTGTCTTCTTTTAAGAAAAATAACTTCTAGCTCCAAATTTGAGATACCCACAGAGCTTTCACCAGCTATCAATGCTTATTTAAATGTCTTTTAGAAAGATTTGCCCATCTGGAGTTACAAATGAACAAAGCATTTGAAATATGGTACCTTTTTCTTAAAGGAAATATCATGTTAATGACTAGCTGATAGTTGAGAAAAAGTTCCTATTATATTTTTTAAAAAATATCTATGGCATTATGTACAGCTGGCTCAGAGTATTACCCAACTGGCAGCATACTTCTTTCTCTGCCAACAGTTCTGCAAACTTTTCTCCTACTTCTTTTACTCATCTTCCCTTTTCTCTTTATTTCTCTACCCACAAGTCTTCCCCAAGTGTTTCTTCTTTGTATTTCTGTCACTTCTTGGCCCAATGAAATTCCTAGTGTCCAATCTCTCTGATGACATTTGCGATTAAACTATATAACAAATATTAGCTATTTTTCCTCTAATATATTACACTAAATTAAGGAGACAAGTATTTCCATTAATGAATCAAGTAGCACATTTAAGAAAAATGGAAGTTTTTGACTTACCATTCCGTTTCCTAGCTACTACATTTGTCCAAGGAAACCTTTGTGAACCATATTTTTTATCCTCTAGCAAAGTAAAATGTGAAGCTCAAGGACACTGGAGATTTCTTTCTTTTAATCTTTAAGAAACTATTCAATTTTGACATCTACTTTATTGACCCTAATCATAACTGAACATTTACTATGGGCCAAAAAAATGTCTTAAGTGTGAAGGGAAGCAGAAATTTGTCACCTCCAAATATGCCTCTTTGGCATAGGAATTCTTTTAGGCTGATTACTTTTAAGAACATCAAACATAGAAAAAGCTCTTGAAAACTAAGTACAAGTTACACTTTTGTAAGAGACATTTGCATTTATAAGGGAAATTTCCATTTTTAAAGGCGCTTCCCTCTTTGTATCAAGAGAAGGATGATACTAAATCTCTAGAAACTCTTATCCATGGAGAAGGCGATGACATAAATCTGCACAACCTTACTCTTGCTTACAGTGCTTTTCCTGGTAACCTTCCATAACTGGTCTCTCCCCAATCAACACCTTCCTTTGTCTTTCTAGAGATGTTATTAAAATGGCAGCTTGGGCCATTTGGAGAAGTCATTCAGTTTTCCTGGGTATCTCTCATGTATATAGGAGGCATACATGCTATTAAATTTTTGTTTGTTTTTCTCCTGTTTATCTGTCTTTTGTTACATGGATGTCTTAGCTAAGAACCTAGAAAAGTAGAGGGAAAATTATTTTTCCTCCCTCACAAGTATTTATACGTGTAAACACAGTTAATCTTCAGAACAATCTTCCAAGGTAAGTACTATTATAATCCTTATTTTACATAAGGATAATAAAGAAATTATTATTATATTATAATAAAGTTGAAGTAAAATGCCTAGATTTATATAGCTGGTAAGTGATGGAGAAGGATTCAAATCCAGATTGCCCCGCTCAGAAACCTCAGTGGTTGACTGTCACACTACATTGTCTTTACCCCTGTGTTCAGTCAGAATTCACACAGAAAAAATTAACATTAAAAATACATGCTTCAAATATAGCTGCCAAGCAGTTCTGCAGACCTTGTAGAAAGTATATACCCTTGTGTTGTTTGCAGACATGAATGAAACTCTTTATATATTAAGATTGATGTTTAAATAAACATTTTTGTCACTATATTTCCAGATGAATATAAAATATGCTCATCCTTCCTTGTGTTCAAAATAACTAAAGTTTCCTCCCTATAAGTCTCTGAATTTAAAAAAAAGAAAAGAAATGATGATGATTTGTGTCTGGACGAGCTGCACACTACCCAGGTGCTTTTAATGGTTAGGTTTCACATTAAGAAAACATTTGCCATGGAAACATCTGGAAAACAGATCACACAAACAGCATTTTACACCAGGGAATCTACTTGAATCAGTTGCTCTTTTTAAAAATTGGCCACCCTGTTCATGCCAACTGTATGCATTTAAAAGCACATGAGCTATAAAAATGTCTCATACTTAGGCAATCAGCTTTTCATTACTCTCAAATATTTTATCTGCTAGCTGGTTATACAGCTAGCAGATAAAAGGCCAAGGGCTTTTCTTTTCCTATTATCAATCCTGCCCTGAAATAAAGCATGGCTCAGAGTGCTGTTCTCATTTGCTGTGAAAAAAATAGCTAATACCAAGGAGAACCAGATAAATGGTAAGGAATGGGCCCAAGAAAGAAAATGTCTATGTGGACATACCTTGGTGTATAAGTGAATAGCAACTTATGAAGGATAAGAAAGTTAAGTGTAAAACAACGGTTCTTAACTGAGAGTTAACGTAAGAAATGGCTGTAGACAAAACACACTTCCCTCTGATTCATAAATTTGGGAAGGACCAAGTAAATGTGTATTTGAAAATTTTCCCAGGTGATTTTGGTGTACTCCTAGTGAAAAAAAATTTCTATAAATCAATGTTTCCAAAATTGCTTAATGATAAGAATGGTCTGAGTCACATGCTAAAAATACAGGCTGTCAGGACCTTCATCTGAAGAATCTGATTTAAGTGAATTTGGGAGTGGGGGTGAGGAGCATATTTTCTCTTTAGACAAGTTTCACACTACACGAAATCCATATGTTACTACATCGTCCTGTAAGATATGTTGCAAGAAAATAATTGTCTTGTCAATCATTGCATACAAGAGTCCCCTTTGTGGGGATTTCCAAACAAGGATTAGCATAATAAAGGTTCTTAATAAAGTCTTGCTGGCAGCAAAGTCTTAACCTTGTTTCACCTATATACTAAGAAACACATTTTCTCAACTGACCATCTCTTAATATTTCTTGAGGAATTAATGTTCCCAAATCCAGACTTTGGGAAGTCATTCTGGTTTATAATATGTATATAACTAACTAAATTAAACTAACCTAACTAAAACTACAACCAGTACATTTAGTCCAATTGTACAAATCAGGAAAAGACATTCCATTTGGGTGGAGAATTTAAATAAAAATTATAATCAGATTGACTTTTCTGAGCATTTGAATTACACAAATGTACTTCTTCAACTGGGATTTTAGCCCCTCATTGTCTCCAAGCTGCATGCACAACCTGTACAACTGTCCACAGTGACCCTGTTTACCAGAGCAGAGTAAACTTGGTTTTTACCAAAATGGGAATGCCCCTGAAAGAACATTTGCCCTCAGCCCCAACTTTGAAGGAATGTGATGTAATATCACTGGTGTAGAGTCAAAGTCCATCACAGATACAAGCAGGAGTCAAGTTGTAACCATAGGTACACTAGGTGTGAGTTCATTATGGGGTCAGGCCAGAGTACACCTGAAATATGGGTAGAGTAGATGTGAGCATATTGTGAGGACAGGCAGAAGTCCACTTGTCAGTTTGGGTATACCAGGTGTGCAGAGATTGCTAGTCACCTCAAAATCCTTTTTCATTTTCTCTTCTGTGTGATAGAGCCCTTGATTTTTAGTTGGGTGAATGACCATCTGGGACAAATTACATATTTCCTAGACTCTTTTCCTTGGAGTTTGGCTAAACTAAGTGCTCACCAATGACATCATAAATGAAAACTGTGTGTGCAACTTCCAGACAGTGTTCTTAAAAGGAGAAAGTGCACCCTTATCCTTCTTTTTTCCTTCTTCCTGCTTGGTAAAATGCAAATGAATGGCTTGACCAAGTATGGCCACCTTGGATAATGCAATGAACTTAGGAATGGAGGCTAGGCAAAACAGACTCAAAAAGAGCCTGGATGCCTGATACCACGGAGGGACATACCATCTGTCTTTGGACCATCTACCTCCAGACTGTGTTATGATAGAAAAATTAACTTTTATCTTACTTAAGCCACCGTTATTTGGGTTTTTCTGTCACTTGCAACCAGATTTACTCTTAAAAAATTCCACATGTGTGGTTGATGCATGAATTCCCAAGCCAAGTTATTATAATTTTTAAAGATTATGTGTTTCTTCCTGCTTTCCATTAGCAGCACTAATTAAAACTTGATTTTGCTCCTATAATTCTGCCTAAATTTAGAAGAGTTTTTATGTGGTTTTGTATGCACTAACAGCTAAGTTTCAGGAAAAGACAAAATGTCGATCTTGGCAGCCACCTTAGATTCATTAAGAATTGTAAACTCAGAAAAAAAACTATCTGCAATATGAACATAGTTTCACCTTTGAAACTGGGTATTTCCTGACTGATAGGAAAAATTAAAATATTCCTATAGTAAGACTTTTTTTCCAAATTCTTAATTTATACATCAAAATATAGTAAGAAATAGGAAAAAACTGTCACATTTAACAACAACATAGCCTCAAGGAAACAAGCAAGTAGAAACAATCATTTACAGTGCAGTAATGACAAGCTCTAGCACAGACTGAACTAAATATATATTAATAAATAATAGATTCTAGCACAGAGTTAAGCATATATTAGTAAATATGTAACTAATGTGTTTCATGTATTTTACAAGTCGTATACAAATTTTCAATCTTACCTACTAGTACAGAACTCTAGTACAATTCATTTATCTTTAATTTCTATTGTTCATTCTTTATTTGATATATCATATTCCACATTAACTAATCTGACAACTTTATATAGTCTAATGGAAGTATACTAAAAATTCTTACTGAACAAATTTATTCGACTATATATGTGTATATATGTATATATATATACATATATATATTCTACACTTTAGTATTTATGAGCTACTCATATGAAACTCCTCTCTTTTCCTGGGAATATTTTCTCCTCTACTTCACTCACACAGTTCAGTGTCATGTTCTTCTATGACCCCATTTCCCTGAACATAGCTAATTAAATTGGATACATTTCCTAAGATTTTTAAATTTCAGACCAGAGAATGTCAGTCATTTTTCCCCTGTTCACTGAAGCTGTGAATTGTAAAACTCAGAGCCTGCCAAAGGTCATATTTCTCTCCATGTGAAGAGGGCAAGTTTGCAATGAAAGAAAATAACACTAAGTAGACCAAGAAAAGTAGAATCAAAGGAAAAAGAGAGAGAGTTCTGCAGCATTCAATTCCTGGTTCTGACTCTTCCTGAGGCCTAGATGCATTACTGCCCTTCCTATGGTCTGACTATTTAAGCCTCTGTGGCATCCATGCGCTAATCTATATTCTATTGTGCTGAAGCTTCCTTGATTGGGCTTGACGCATTCCAAATAGACTACATCATAGTCTAGTAACAAACAACTCCCAATTGTAATGACTTCTTTAAAAAAAAAAGATTTATTTCTCTCTTATATGACACGCAGAGATTGGCAGGGAAAACTCTAGCTATTTGGGAGCTCAAGTAAATAATATAGCCAGTTGTCATGCCAGAGGGAAGAGAGAGAGCTTTAGAGGGTCTCACAGTAGTAATTAAATGCCTTCAACCCAAGCCAGAAAGTGATACACATCATTTCCATTCCCAATTCTTTGTCCAGAACTGGTAATATGACCCAGCCAACCACAAGCCAGGGAGTATAGTCTGGCCACATGCACCAAGATGGGGGAGAATGGGAAATAACATATTAGCAACCAGAGTCACAATTAATACAGCAGCAAAGCTTTTCTTTTGCCTAGGCAAACCCAAAAAAGGGTTAAGGTGTTTGGAATCTGTTGCAGCGCTCATGTATGGTTGAGGGTTTAGTTGTAATTCCAAATTTCTCTGTTGTGCAGCTAGAACTTCGGATTTCTTGTAAGTCCTTATATTCACTTAGAATTACAGAAAAGTGGGGCAGGGTTCTTGGAGGTGCTGAAGTAGCAACGTAAGATGCAGTAGAAAGATTCCTCACTTGGAACTTCTGAAGAAACCTGACTCTCTCTGGGAACTGATAATATTTTTCCTCTCCAGGTTGAACTAAAGAATGGAAGGAGATATCCAAAATAAAATCTTGAGATAGCAGCTATTGACTGGTGTGATGGTTTTCTGATGTCATCACGAACAAGGCCCTTCTGTCATCCTGCTTGATCATCCTTTAGCTTTAGGCATTACACTGTTATCACAGGCAGGAATATGGGCCAAAGAGGCTCTATCAGCTGAGTTTTCCTTTTTTAAAATCTTTCATGGGAGCTCCTTCCAGCAGACATCACTTACATTTAACTGGCCAAAACTGTGGCACAAGGGAACCTGAGAAACAGAAAATTTTAGCTTTCCAGCCTCTGATAATCTAAAATACCTTATCTTCCACAAGTGTCTGTATGTAAATATTAGAGATTCACATACTCATTGGGAACAAGGGAGGGAAAGGACATTTTGTTTGAAAATACAATTTATCTGTGGTGGAATAAGGCATGAAAGAAACATTTGTAGTATTGACCTTTTAGATGCTGCAATGCTGCATTATATATATTTGGTAATTTATTGATTTTTACTAAATTGATTCCACTTTGGGGGCACAGGGCCATTAAAAACAAGTAAAATTTGAGACGGAAAATAAAATATTAGGTATCATTTCTTGGCTTAGTAAATTGTGTAATTTTGGAGAAAACTGAATTGACAACATTTTATTGGCTTCTAAGCAATATCAAAGAGATATTAGTGAAATGTCTTTAGTGATTAAATTGCCTGTGATAGACTGTATTATTTCTTCACAGTTCTTTCTTCCTTCCCCAACCTTGTTCTGGCTCACTGTGGCTGAAGTATGCCATCTTGCCCTGTTGCCTTTGAGTTTAGACATGTGAGAAAGGGCCATATGCTGGTTCCAGTTAGAGCCAGCAATAGTATCACATGTTTCTGCTGGTCACTCTCTTTGCTTCCAATGTAAGAACAGCATGCCCAAATAGTGGTTATTCTTTAGGCACAGAAAATGCTGTGAGATATACATGGCTATACTCCTGTCTATAAGACATATGCCATGTATGCTCCATGAGGAGAGGACTTACATCTAATTGCTTTACCATTGGATATGAAGTGCTCATCACAGTGCCTGGCTCTTCATGTGTACTCAATAAATCATTGTTGAGTGGATTAGGGTTGAAGGAATCTTTTCAATTTATCTTAAAGTCTCTAAGTGGAGTTCTCTCTTTTGTAAAATGGAGATAACAATGACTGCTCAGGATTTTTGAGAGGATTTAACAAGGGTAACATCTTAGTACAGTGCAATGCACACAGAAAGTACTCAATACATTACAGTGTTGGTTTCATTATTTTTTCATCATTAGTATAAAGTTAGTGGTGTTTAGGACAAAGCTCTCTATATAGTATACTACTATCCATCTACCTACCTAGGGGAAAACCTGAGTCTTTGAAATTTCTTTTTTGAGTCAGCATGATATTTACTGAGTGCTAGAGTGGATCCAGCAGGGTTAGGTAGGACAGACAATTCAGTTGACTTGTAAGGTTAACCATAACCCATATTATCCTGAATTTAAATGCAATATTTTAATGTGAGTAGAAAAGTAATGTTTATTAAAGAAAATTATAATTTTATGTATATTCTTTCAATTTTTGTTTAAGGTAAGTAGCCATTTGAGTCATTCTCAAATTTCACAGGGCAAAGCTTAAAAGACTTCATTAATATTTTCACCTTAAAATCAAAAGATTTTGATGAGGGGTCATAATTTAGTATGAAACTTAAACCTAAATAATTTGACCTAAGAAGCCCTTGTTTTTCTTGGGTTAGGCTCCCTGTTTATTTGCTGTTGCTGATAAATATCAGACAATGGAGAACAGGGTCATAGATTCTGTACTCCTTATTTTTCTGTGAACACAGAAGCATGTGCCTTAACTTTTCAGTTTGTCACATTTAAGAAAATAATGCTGCTGTTTATTTCATTTGAACCAATCCTAAGGAAGAAATTATGGTACCTCAATACATCTGAAATTGTATTATGAATTTTTTTAAAATTGCCATATGTACCACTAAGAAATTTAAAGTTATTTCTAATTAAACTACGACATGCCATTAATTGTCAAGACAGATCACGATTTGTGTTTAAATGTGAAAAAAAAATGTGGATCTCAGAATTGAAAATTATATTTCACTAATTTGGAAAATGCAATTTAACCTGAACACAGTTAAATATCTTCATTAGTGTTAAAGTTATTCAGGAAAAATAAATTTAGACATCAGACACACTTGGATTCAAATTCTTAACCTGTTTCTTGTTAGTTGTATAACACCCCTGTGTTTCTTAAGCTTTTAGTGAGCCTCAGATTTTCTTTTGTATAAAATGGAAATAATTTTAGCCTTATTCTATGGTTGGTCTGAAAATTGAATCACATTATATTTGAAAGAATCAAGCACAGTTCATGGCATAGTTCATTCCTTTCTATTATGTGAAAGCTAAAATGAGATGCAGAGTAGAGGTCGGGTGACAATTAGTGATTAAGAGGGAGTACGGGTCTACCATGTTCCTGGACTAGTATTTCATCAACACATTTGTTGTTATCTCCTAATATTTATGTGATGCTTCCTGTGCCAGGCACATATTCTCTACTAGTTTTCCTTAACTTTACTATTTTATATATTTTTTTCAAAGTTTTGGACCTTACAGGTTTGTTTGCTTCACAAGTTTTCCCTGTTTCATTCCCTTAGAGCTTGATGATATTTATACAGCATCTGTTCAGATCTGCTTTCTTGCCCAGTGATTATCTGCATTTTACCTGTGCTGTTATGAATTTCTTCCAAAGCAGTGGTAAGGTTAAATTCTCTAGGAGTTGTCATTTCTGCTACATGTGTTTTAAGTAGCCTACCACTTTAGTTTCTTGAGTGATGAGTAAGAAGTTCCAATATCTTTTAATTCTCATAGAGTCATATAATTTTAGATGTACACTGGACTTTATTGGGCAATGAATGGTATAAGTAATTACTGGCCACAAAATTCCTTTATTCAAATGATAAGAAAAACTGAAATTCAAAATTATGTGATCTGTCAAATCTGTCAAATCTGTCAAATTATATAGATTGATGACCTAGCTCTCATCAAGTCTCTTTAAGACTAAATAAAAAGAATATCAAAAAATGAAAGGACAAAGAAAAACTAATCTTAACACACATGGCTCAGACTACTAGCAAAAGCCCAAGATCCTGGAGAAGAGGCTAATGCATCATAAAGCATTTCTACATGGATTTTTAAAAGGTGACATATGCATACTACTATATATAAAATAGATAACTAATGAAGACCTACTGTATAGCACAGGGAACTCTACTTAATACTCTCTAATGGACTATATGGGAAAATAATCTAAGGTTATAGAGAATAGTCAATTAAGAACATCAACAACTTCAAATTTATTAACCATAAAATGCAGCTTTGTAGTATTACAATTAATTTTTTGAAAATATTACAAAAAGTAAGACCATATTAAAAATACAATGTACAGAAAAATATCAGTGACCTAATATTAAGATCAAGTATGCTAAATAACTGATAAAATTTGTGAATATGTATTGATACCAAAATAATTATTCTGCTAATGTTATTTTAATGTTCAGATTATCAATATGTAGATTAAATTTTCCTTTAGTGTATCTGTTATCCTAATGTTCCCACAGTTTTGCATCGCTGTTTAATGGAATTATTTTAGAGGCCCATCAATGTAATAAAATCAGCTGTCATTCAATAAATAAACATTTAAAAATTTAAAAAAGAATCTAAAAAAGAGTGGATATATGCATATGTATAACTGATTCACTCTGCTGTACACCTGAAACTAACACAAAATTGTAAATCAACTCTACTCCAATAAAAATTTTTTAAAAAAAGGTGACTTCCTTGGATAATAGAAAGTGCTTCATTTTTAAGAGATAGTGTAGGGAGAAAAATGTGTTGGAAAACACAAAACCTGAATTCTTTTTATAGTGCAGTTTTAATCTGTTTCTAGGCAGCAACAGCTCTTTACTCCTCCAAACAATTCCTGCCAGCAGATTGTACCAGACAGAGCAGGCACATTGCCATTTAGATTTTCTTTTCCCAATTCCCAAGTAATTCTCTTTGAGCCTATAACAAACCAATTAATGATGAGGACAAGTAGGCAGTTCAAAATTCTAAATTCATTAAGACACTTTTCAAGTACCTTTTTAATATAAAAATTAGATTAAAAATCATGTATTTATAATATCAAGCTAAGTCCAGAACTTGTAGAAATAATTGTAAAAATAATCCAACAAATCCCAGATAGGAGTAAAGGTAGAAACTAAAAAAGAATCCCAAAGATTGGATGACTAAAAGAAGCCAAAGCCCATAGAATTGGATTAGAACAACTGGTTGCTCAAAACCCATTACTAAACATTTGTCCAAATACAGTGAATTAATTCTAAATATGTTTGTTTAGAGAGGGATATTTCATGTAATCTTTGGCACATATATTTTGCTGAATTTTGTTTCAGTTTCTTTATATAGCAGTGTTTCTGAAATGGCAGAGCATATACATAGATGATCCCCAACTTCTGATGATTTGACTTATGATTTTTCAACTTTAAGATGGTGTGAAAAAAATATACATTCAGTAGAAACCACAGCTTGAATTTTGATCTTTTCCTGGGCTAGCAATATGCAATACAATATTCTCTCTTGATGCTGGTCAGCAAGCCACAACTCCCAGTCAGCCATGTGATCATGAGGGTAAACAACCAATACACTTACAACTATTCTGTAGCCATACAACCATTTAGTTTTTCACTTTCAGTATAGTATTCAATAAATTACATGAACTATTCAACACTTTATTATAAAACAGGCTTTGTGTTAGATGATTTTGCCTAACTGTAGGCTAATGCAAGTATTCTGAGCATGTTTAAGGTACGCTAAGCTAAGCTAAGCTAAGCTGCAATGTTCAGTAGGTTAGGTGTATTAAATGCATTTTTGACTTAGGATATTTTCAACTTACAATGGGTTTATAGGGACATAACCCCATGTAAGTTGAGGATGATCTGTATTTTTGTGATTGTTGTTACAGAGAGTTGCCATTTTATTTATTTATCTATTTATTTATTTATTGGAGTATAGCTGCTTTACAATGTTGTGTTAGTTTCAGCAAAGTGAATCAGTTTTACGTATACATATATCCACTCTTTTTTAGATTTCCTCCCATTTAGGTCACCACAGGTCATTGAGTAGAGTTCCCTGTGCTATACAATAGGCTCTCATTAGTTATCTATTTTATACATAGTAGTGTATATATGTCTGAGAGTTGCCATTTTAAATTTCTATTTCCTCCCATGCCAAGAGATCAAGAGAACAAGTTAGTTCAGGGCAGTTTATCTTGTCTGAGGAGAAATCACTCCATTGGTTCCAGCATATAAAAGTAGTAGCCCTGTTCCAGAAAAAGATTATAATAAAACAGTGTTTTGGCTTAACAGTGGGAGACCCATCTTTTACCAAATGATATGCAAGACTCTAAAACTGTTGAAAAGATAGTAAGCAAACATGCAAAAGGGATAAAGAGAAATCTTTAAAAAAAAGAAAGGAAAAGAAAATTCCTTGCTTTGGGGAGTTAGGGTTATTAGAATATTTCTTATGGATTGAGACTGGTCCTGAAAAAGTTTATCTGGAAGAAACTGAAATCAAAAAAACCCAAAAGACAAGTCCATGGAAGAAGTATAGAGCATAGATTTGCAACCATCAAAGACCAAATTTTTATGAGGGCAGCTGGATGGCTAAATGGGCAAGAGGATGGCTATATCTGCACACCTTTACTGACATGGCCATCATAGTGTTGTGAGTTTGCTGAGGTTCAGACACCATGTGTGACTGTAAATAAGAGCCATGAGCTTCTGAATCCAGGTCTGCCTTGGCTGGAATGAGCTGAAGGACAGGCCCTCTCTTCCTTCACTGCCCATAGTTAAAACACAACGCCTGCCCAGCATGGTGGCAATGACATCATCATTGAAGCAATGCATGAAACAGAACTGGACCGTGTTCATTTGATGACAAATGCAGGTTCTCTAGTGTTTTCTCTGTAATGAGTCCTTGGCACCAAGGCTGACACTTTGGACCAAACAAGTGTTTCAGATAAGAGTACTGTGTCATAGAGCTCAAATGAGGAGTCCCCACCATTAGGAAGGTGAACACAATTATGGAGGTAAAGGCAAGGTGTGACTTACTGTACACATAGGGCTAATTCTCAGGTTATTTTCACTAGCTTCACACTCCAGTGGCAATTATGATGACAGTAGTGAGTAGAGCATCACTTTGGATAGGCCGGATAACTGCTGCTTACATCATTTGGGGAACATACCAGGGTGGTGGCTGATCCTACCGACTTCTGGCAGTGCTTGTAGCATCTTCCAGTTCCACTCATGAGGCCGAATGATGATATAATGATGTCGGCAAATATTCTGGAGATCTGAGATTATTACAGAAGTGCTGACCCATTGGAGGAGAAAAGGACAAAGGAGGGCTAAATTAGTTTTGATTTGAATAATAATAATAACAACCTATGATCTAGAGAATTGGGTCATATTAATTGCATATTAAATAAAAATAAAAGCACTTCATTATGGGTAGAAAGATTTGTGAAAAGAAAAATATAAGTAGAGGTAGTGCAAATTAATGAAGGAGAAAGTCTGTGAAATTGTGGGAATTCACATCTAATATTCATCTAATGATGATCAGCTTTCAAAGAGTCATCTTGATTTCCCAGAATTACTATTATCCAGCAAGTTTCAGTCTGGTGAGGTGAGGGGGGAGTAGAATCTAATATTAATAAAGCCTTTGTAATTAAAGATCTGTGGAGGCAAATTTTTCCTGCTGTCAGGGAAGAAGAAATTTTCCTCTACCCTTCTAGGTTCTTCTGGCTGATCTAAGAATTAAGTTGACTTAAGACAGATTAACAGGAAAAAAAATCAAACAAAAGTTTGGTAACATGTATACATGAGAGAGACCCAGGAAAACTAAGTACCTCGCCAAAATGGTGGAAACCCTCACCTTAAATACCACTTTCAGCTAAAAACGTAAGAGGATGTTACGAGCAGTGGTTTGGGACTTCAAAGGGGAGGAAGGCAATTCACATGAAGGTGGAAAAGCAAATGTTTGATAACAAATGTCTGCTGGACAGGCAGAGACAAGAGACACAGAGAGTAATTTTAACAAACAGATTTTGCTAGGTTCCTCCCTGTCTACCACACCAGGCTCATATTAATCTATGGTGATAGCTCCCTTCCTGCAACAGGCCCTCTCTCTACATTCTTTAGGCAGCTAAGGGGGAGGCAAAAAGAAAGGCTTCTGAAGTCTTCTGTTTCTTAAAAATAATCAGGCTAAGTTAATCCCCATGCCAAAGAGACATTTGGGGGTGGCAAGTTTTTCTTCCCTACACAGCAACAGGCAGATTAATAAATAGTTTGGGCTTTGTGGGCCATAAAAACTTCTGTTGCTTCTAAATTCAGCCATTTTAGCTTGAAAGTCACCATGGACAATACATAAATGACTGTGGCTATGTTTTAATGAAATTTTATTTACAAAAGCCTGGGGCACTTGGATTCAGCTCATGTGAGGGCCATAATTTGTGGACTCCCCCCATGTTAGATTGAAAATGCACATTATATCATGACAACTAATTGCATAATTTTTTTCTTATGTTTTTTTAACATCTTTATTGGAGTATAATTGCTTTACAACGGTGTGTTAGTTTCTGCTTTATAACAAAGCGAATCAGTTATACATACACATATATCCCCATACCTCCTCTGTCTTGCGTCTCCCTCTCACCCTCCCTATCCCACCCCTCTAGTTGGTCACAAAGCACCAAGCTATCTCCCTGTGCTATGCAGCTGCTTCCCACTAGCTATCTATTTTACATTTGGTAGTATATATAAGTCTATGTCACTCTCTCACTTCGTCCCAGCTTACCCTTCCTCCTCCCCGTTGCATAACTTTTAAAGAATGCTCTAGCCTTTTTTTTTAATAGATTATTTATTTATTTATTTATTGGCTGCTTTGGGTCTTCGTTGCTCCAAGCATTACAACTTTCCGCAAGAAGTGGTATTTTAGCAATGGTTTGTAAACTTATTTGGTTATGGAATCCTTTGGGGGAACAATTTATTCAAACTGTATTCCATGAAATACACTTATTCTCAACAACATGATCAATGAATGTTTAATAATAATGTTCACTGAGTGCCTATTATTATTGGCAGAATCGTTCTAACTCAGAAAATATTAATGACTACTCTATGAGGCAGGTACTATCTTTATACCAATTCCACAGATTAAAAAACTGGGGACTGAGGCAAGAGGAGTAACCTGACTTGCCCCAATTTACTGAGCTACTAAGTAGCAGAGCTCATATTCAAATCCAGAATTTGAAAATGTAACTAACCATCACATTATGTTGCCACTTAGATTACTGTAGCAGATTTAGCAGAGGTGGAAATACCACAAGTAGAGGTATCAATAATTGTTACACGATATTTTGAATTAAGGCCATGGCAATAGGAGTAGAGAAAAGAGTACAAATTCAAATAACCAGCAGAGGTTAAACAAAGAGGATCTGGTAACCTATTGGATATGGAGAGTAAAGAAGAGAGAAGAGCAAAACAGTTGTATTGTTATCTACTGCTGTATTGCAAACACTCAAATCTTAGTGGTTTTCAAGAACAGCAGTTATTTAGCTCTCAGATCTACATGGTCCCTGGGGGGCGGGGTAAGGGGGGATGCTTGGTTTACCAGGATTTTACTCAGGTGTCTGCATTCACCGGGCAAGCTGCTGTGAGTTAATTTTTCTGATCTTGGACTTTCTCCTGTCTCTGGAGCCTTAGCACAGATCCAGGGATGCCACCATATAGATCACTGAGGTTTCTACTTTGAACGGCTAGTGGGATAGCAACCATTAACTAAGATATCAAAAACAAGAGTGAAAGGAGCAAATTTGAGAGGTAAAATGAGTGAAAATATTAGTGCTGATTGGGACATATCAAATTTGAAGTAAGATAGGTGGAGATATGTCACAGGCACTTAAATATGGGTCTGGAGGTTGAGAGAAAGAAAACATCTAGAAATGGGGACATGGAAATTAATAACAAAAGCCATAGGTTTTTGTAATATCATTCATGGAGACTATGTAGAGCAGAAGTCAGGACCATTCTGAAATTGGCCAATAATTCTGCTATATTTTGCTTCTGGTACCTTAGGTAACCTAGTAATGACTGTCCGTGAAAGGAACATTTAATATTATTGAGATTGAATGATCATGCTTGTTATCATATAGTCTTTCTGCAAAATTAGATGTATTTGACTCACCTTTCAAGAAAAAGAAAAATTTCTTCTACAGAAGAAGAAACTAGAGAGGAGAAGAAGCAGAGATAAAATGATCTTCAATTATCAACTATATAATAGGAGAAATACAAGTGATAGAAGAGATCAAGCTTTCATTTACTTAGAAATACCTTCCTGACATTGAGGGCATGATGGTGATGTCTATAGGATTGAGGGCAACCTTTCTGAGCATGTTTATAAATGGTATTTCAGGGATTCAAGGAAATGTATTAAGTGATTTCTTATGGTCTGTACTAATCCCATTACTCCATAAAACCAATTTAATCAAGAATCCTAAAGAATGTGTCTATCACTGGTTTGGTATAATAAATACCATATTTAGAGCCCAAATTTAATAAGCTTTCTTGAATTTCCCAATTTAAAACTGAAGCATGTGGTTTAATTTAATGAAAAATTAATAACAAGCACAATAACTAATACATATTTTGAGTATATGAAAGCATTTTAAGTAATATCCCTCAACACTATTTCTTGCATTTATATAATCTCTATTTTCTTTTGAAATAATTATCACATACACATACCAAAAACCCTAACATATTTTGGTGTAATGGGAATGATATCCAACGGCTGTTCCCTTTTAATTTTCTTGTATTTGGCCATCCTCATCAATAATATTCTAGAGGCATGCATTTGTCTCATGAACGATCAGAATTGTGCAACGTGTATGCAATGGGAAAGAGGGAGTCAAATTGTGGTTTTGGCATCTGGAGTAAAAATTCTTCAGCCCATATCAAAACAGTAATTTTGAAAATCTGGCTATGTTAAAAAAGAATATAAATGGTTTTAACTGCTATAATACAATGACATTTAAGCTTGCCCAGTATATCATAGATTTTGCTATCTATAAACTAGAGATGGAGGGAATCCAGATCATGACAAAAAGAAAGATTGGTGAGGGAAGCACATTTCTTCAAGCTTAGAATATTATAAGAATAAGAAAGGAGACAGTGATATGGGAAGCAGACAGAATTGCGTGCCTGACCTTCCTGAGCATGTCGGATAAATTGATGGGGAACCTAGAGCCAAAAGACTGTCTTCTTAGCTTTCTACTTGAAACTCTGGGGAGAAACTACCATGTAGGCTGGAACAGCCCAAGTCTGTGGGATGATGGTCCAGCACAGCCAAGAGAAGTGTTTAGGTAGATGAATATGAAGCATCACTCCTAGATCTCCACAGTCTGCATGTAGCACAGATATTTCATGCTTGACTAAGACAAAATAGAAGTCTTTGGATGGTCAGTAGACCAGGACACAGAGACAAAAGTGCAGAAACTTTGTGTCAGAGACAAACAGTGAAGACCACAAACTCCAGTGATAAGAACCAGCATGATGCCTGAAAATGTGTATACTTCAGTGGTCATCAGTCAGACTAGATTGTTTCACTACAGGGAGTAGTAAAGATCAAGAAGATATGACATGGACCTGCATTAGTGTCCTATTCCTGCTGCAACAAATGACCACAAACAATGGCTTAAGCAACAGTAATATATTATCTTATAGTTTTGTAGGTCAGATATCCAAAGTGGGTGTTACTGAGCTAAAATCAAAGTACTGACAGGGCTACATTACTCTGGAGGCTTTAGATGAGGGTCCATTTCCTTGCCTATTCCAGCTTAAAGACACCACGTGCATTCTTTGGCTCATGGTCCCCTGACATCTTCAGGCTTTTTTTTACCCTGTATCACTTGGACACTGACTCTCCTGCCTCTCTTTCACTTATAAGGACCTTTACAATTACATTGGGTCCACCTAGATAATCCTGAATAATCTCCCCATTTTAAAATCAGCTGATTAGCAAGCTTAATTCCATCTGCAATCTTAAGCCTCTCTTATACTGTAACTGAGTACATTCATAGGTTCTTGGTATTACATTTTGGTGGTGGTGGTGGTTGGGGGGGAGGTGGGAATTATTTTGCCAACTCAGAGCTGTTGCTTTTTAAAAATCTTTAAACCAACCTACATACCCAAACACCACCTTGGAGAAAAACAGGGAAATGTGGAGGTAATATAAAAAACATACTTTCTCAAAAAGAGAATGAGCCATGCCAATGAGACTAAGGCTTAAGAGAAATGCCATTGATTGCCTTGTTTAGAATTTATTTCCCCCCTTGCTCATCACTGCAGCCACCTCCACTTTCCAATCACTTTCCAACAAGACAGAGGCTCTTGAAGAAGCTTAGATCAATTACAAAAACAAAGCGGGTCATCTTCCTTACACATCAGAGGAGTGTGAGTTAAAATTTTGAATCTGCAACATTATTACTAATCACAGTAATGCCCCCTAACAATAAACTTTTAAAATATAATAGATTTACTTGACACCACACAGACTCTTTAATAAGAAATTCAAGCATTATTATTTGACAGATGAGGCTCTGATGTGCTAACAGACTCACCCATAAAACTAAATAACAGAGGAGTCTGGAGTGAGGACAAGAACTCTTGAGTTCCTGGCCTCTAGCTCAGTGTTACTGTCCTGAGCAAAGGATTTAAATTAATTTTCCAAGAACTTATATATAATAGGTGGTCCTCTTAAATTTTCAGGAAACCCGTCACTTTGTTTACCAGAACTAAACAATAGAGATGGAAAATTAAATGTTAAGCAAATACATAGCACACTGTCCAGGCCCTCCATAGATACTTGCTTAAACATGTGTATGAAACTATTAAGCAGAGACAAGCAAGTTAAGAGCTAAGTAAATACAACCTGAGATAATGTCAAAAGAGATGCATTTCAGGAAAACAAATTAGAGGTTCTGGCAATTTTCTGAAGTTATTGTGGATAGAAAGTAAAAAAAAATATATTTCAGAAAACAAACTAGAGAGTAAATTTCAAAGTACTAAATCCAAAGAGTGGCACTGAACTATGAAATTCAGGAGAAAAATTTCCAGCAGCACATAAAAGAGTCAAAGTGGTAGTAATCGGGCTTTATCATTACCTGGGTGTGTACCTGAGTACATTAAGGTGATGGAAAGGTAGCTGCAGAATATCTGTGAGGCTGGTACAGAGAAAAGATAGACTGCCTGTTCCTTTAATTGGCAAATTAACGGCAGAAAAAGAAAACAGCATCATCAATTTTTAACCACTTTCCTTCACTGCATGAGGACTTTTACTTAAGAGTGGCAATCCATCAAGGGATAGAAAACAGGACCCAGATTCTTAAAGACTGCCAAGGTAAATAACAGCCAGGGAGAAAGATATTGAAAATCATGTTAGAATGAACGAATTGTAAACTAAATTAGAAGCATTCTGAACTGTGATGAGAGAAGAAAAGTATATTCTAGGACCTATGAGATGTATAACAAAAATAATAACGAATACATTTTTCTGAGTCCCACTTGTTAGTAATACTCTGCAATGACTTGAAAGATGTCATTCTCGTTCAACTGATTTGCTGAAGCCCTCATTTGGAAGCCACTGCAGAAAGCATCATCTAGTCTTAATTTAATTATTCTTTGAGCAAACATGGTTTGTGAGTACTCCAGAATTCTCCAAAGATGGTCCATATTCAGGAACACTTTTTAGGCACATACATAGAGTGTAGGCTTAGTGGTTTTATTCTCATATTACTATACTCATTTTCTAATTTTTGCTTTTTTGATACCAACGATTTTAGTTGACATCACAGCTACAGCTATCCTACAATCCTTTTATTAACACAATTTGACCATGTGATGAAAAGATATTCTAGAGGCTTATTTTTTTTCTTAAAAGAATAAAGTTATATAAAGCATTTGGAGATTTTTTCCTTTACCCAGAGAATTATTACATATAAAGGATTTTCAAGTTGAAAATACTGTAATAAACACAAAGTGATTTAATGTATTATTTGTTTTAAAAAATCTCCTAACATCTTTGGTTCTCATGGTATTTGCAATTATACACAGATATCTAATAATATCTAACATTTTATATAAGAGCATTAAGTACATTATCAACTGCACAAACACACACACACACACACAGAAAGTGTTGTCAAGGAAGGTTTAAGAGAAGAGAACATTTGAGCAAAGACTTGAAGAAAGTGAGTGACTGAGCCAGGTGGATATATGAGGCAAGTGCCCTCCAAGCAAAAGTTCCTAGTCATAATTGGTGCTCAAGAAATGAATAACTTCTTAGCTGTTTAGCTAGCTCAATTCAATCAATGGGTACCTTTTGACAAGTCCCTCAACCTTTAAGTTTGTTTGTGATAAGTAATAGGAACTGACTCTTTTCTGTTTCTTGTGAATGTTATGAGAATCAACTCTATGATCTATAAAGTATATATGATGGGAGCAATCAGAAAAAACACCACCCCCTTCCTACATCCTTTCTATTAGAATAATTCTTTAAATCAAATGCACTTAATCAAGATGAGTGTCTTTTTCCTCAACCAGAGAATAGCCATTAATATGATTAGTATAGACTCCAATTCTAGGAGCAATTAATGCATTATACAACTTGAAATGTTCTTGCTGCATTCACCTAGAAAGGTTATCTTAAACATAACAGTAATTATAGTAAGACTGTCTTTTATACACATTTGATTGACAACATAATAAAAAAATGAAATGTAACAATACCAAATGTTAGCAAGGATGTGAGCAACAGAGACTCATACACTGCTGCTCTGACTATAAATTGATACAACTACTGTGAAGAGCAATTTGGTATGATATAGTAAATTAGAAGATGTATGAATTAGAATATGTGTGTACTCTTCAACTCTGCAGTTATAATCTAGGTATATAAATTCCAAAGGTAGACAGATAAATTAGAGTAGATTAGATAGCTATAGAAGGAGAAGAAGAGAGAGTAAGGAAAAAACATATAAAGAATATGCTTTTCAAAAATTTTTGTAATAATTTGGAAAAATAAAATACCATAAGCTAAAAGATAAAGGAATTGTGCCACTTTCACTAGATGTGATAAATTACAATTATATTTAATAGCATGGATAAATATGAAAACAGTATTTTGTGAATAACGAAGTTGAGGATATATATGCATAGATTAATGCCATTTATAGAAAGGTGTACAAATTGGCAAAACAATATAATATCATGTTTATGTTTAGGCACATGTATAGTAATGACACAAATTATGCAAGATAACAATAAACAGTAAAGTAAGCACATCTCCCTCTGGGTAAATATGGCTAAATGCTAAGATTTGACAAAGCTGCATGGTACCTACATTCATGAGTCTTTCCCACATTAGTCTCTGAAGTACTTTGTAAGCCTGAATTTTTTTCTAAAATAAAACCAGTATTGCATTTTTATGAAGATGGAAGTCCCCATGGTAGAATAGGCAAAAATCCACAAAAATGGGAACACACCAATTTCAAAGGGCAGGAGAAGTGGCCTGCTACTTGAGAATTGAATCTTCCCTCAGTATTAGTGATGACAGTATTGTGCTAGGCATTGTTCTCAGTGCTTTACACTTATTATCTCATTTAATCATTGTCACAATTCTCTCTCGAAGACCTATCCTTTCTCCCTTTTATAGACAGGGAACTGAAACACAAAAAGGTAAGTAACTTGGCCAGTGTCACATAGCTAATAAATTGTGGCACTAGAATTTAAACCAGAGAGTCTGAGCTTTCAACCAGTCACAAACTACCCTTGGTAAATGTGTTTATATTAAAGCAGAAGTTCTCACAGGGTCCAGCAGCACCAGCATCACCTGGAAATTAGAAATGCAAGTTCTTGACCCTCGCCCTAGACCTACTGAATCAGAAACTCTGGGACTGAGTTTAGCAAATGTATTTACAGCAAGTCTTCAGTGTGTGAAAGTAATCTAGAGGCCTACAGGTCCCACAAATGGGGAAAACTAAAAAGGAAATTAGAATGTATCTTTCCCCATTGTTTTCACTTCAGTTGAAACCTGATGCTGCTTGACTCACACTTTTAAATTGTGTGAGCTGCGGAAAAGTTTCAAGAACCAATGTATCTACTTGGGAATGAAGTAAAGTTTTTGTGGTGGGAGGGAAGAATTTTCAGAGAGAGAAATTTGAGAAAGAGGATACATGAAGAATGTGTTAAGCTGAAGCTAGGAGACTCAGGTTAACATAAAGATGAGATTTCATGTGAGAGTCCCTTCTCCCCATGAATTTCAATCCATAGATCTGTAAAAAATTGATAAACAGAAACCTCAATTAAACAGAGTTGGGAAACCAAAAGGGGGAGCTCTCTTGCCCTGCTACAATAGCAGAGCCCAATAGGAAGAAGAGGAAGAAGAGAGATTCTTCTTTTCTAGCAAGGATGCAGCCAATGAAAAGCCAGGGACTTTTTGTTTGCTATAGCCGTTCCAACTTTTTTTTTCTCTCTAAAAAGTACTTCTTTCTCTTGATGTGTGGGGATTTACACTTGACTTGCCGTGGATGCAGACCCCAAATTGTAATTCTCTGCTGATCCCCAATAAACTCATTTTTGCTCAAGAAATATCTGGCAGTCTGTTTATTTCAGGCCAGCAGGAGACTTAAGAAAAACCACATTAGCTCAAATCAATACCTTTATCCTATGAGCCATACACATTCTGGAATTAAGCTGTTTTTTCAATAAAGAAATGTGCATTTACTAGTTGAATCTGATCTGGCAATATTGTAAATTTTGTAGAAACAATGTAGTGAACAGAAAGAGGGATTGGAGCTTTTGCAATCAATCCATTCCTCTTACTCTTACTTCAAGTTCCTAAAGACACTGGCCCATTGAGTGTGCTAAGGCATGGAGTCCTATGTAATGAAGTGTGGTACTGAAAGTGAAGTCAAGCATAGAGAGAAGTCTATGAACCTGGTACAGCACTCTGGAAAGGAAATACACTAGGGAATAAATCCAACTATTGTATTGCTCCCATGAGTTACAGAATGCTAGGGTGGATTTCCCCTATGTGTTTTGTTTTATGTAGCATTACATTAAGCAGAGTTTGGTTCAGATGGTTCACATGAGCATGCACTGTGTGGAAGAAAAGAAAGACAAAAAGGACTTTCTTCATGACAGATTTTTGTTATTCAAGAAAAATTGTGAAAAATTTTTAGGGGGAGGGGCCCACAACGTACTCTCTCTGCTTCCAGCCATGTTACTGTTTTGTTTGTGTATTTATATTTGTTGTTATTTTTAATGGCTAAGATACGAAAGAGAGGGAGAAAAACTCTCCATCACCTTGACCCCACTTAGTACCCACTTAGAGAAATACATTTTAAATAGATTTACAGTGAAAATATTCAGCAGATAATTCTCTCCAAGATAAGGATCCTTTCCTCTTTCCAACCTTTGCCAACACTTAAGTATATTAACAGGGAATGGATAAGAGTATATCCAAAGAGATAGTGGTTCAACAAAAAGCCTGTCCTCTTCTGGAATTAGTCCCAGTTTGCCTTGGACAACTGCTAGCTCCAATTTGTGCCTTCTGCAAACCCTTGCCCAGTACAGATTCATCTAGTTAAGATGATTATTTAAATGTAGGTGAAAGTCCTTTTATCCTTTTGAAAATATGGCATGATTATATATAATTTGTACAAAAACCTGTGGTTAGGGTTGATTTGGCAATGCTACCTGAGGCTTTTATTCTCTCCTGACTAACTAATGTATGTTAGTTGTATGTTGTATGTATGTTGTATGTTGTATGTATGTATGTTGTATGTTACTCTTTATTTGCTACTTTAAAATTATTCTCTGTCCCTATAAAATTTACTTACTTCTTAAGAGTGTTCCTTTGACTTTTTTCTGAAATGTTTATTGAGTGTCAGGCATTTTGCACACATGTCTATCATGTTACTAAGAAAGTAGATATTATGATACAAATGGATGATTTGCTAAAGACCATGCAGCTAGAAAATGTTAAACGTGGGTTTTGGAGCCAAGATCAGGATGGCACATTCTGTAGTCCTCTCTACTTAAAACCTAATATTGATATCCAAACACATTTTTAGGACTTCAAAGACCAAGAATAAGGATATTAGCCTTTGTGTCATGAAGGTAAGCTGTAACACTTTCAATCTGGTCACTTTTTTGATGACCTAGTTATCAACTTGTGTCCTAAGCAGGGCTTTACATTTCTCACACACGAATCTTGTGACAGCCTACCATGTATGAGAAAGTAGGAAGAGAGAAGTTAGTTCATGAAGGCTCATGCTCCTTTCCTTGAAAATGTGTTTATCTAATGGGTATATTCTGTAATTGATTGATTTTGCAATATTTATTGTTAGTGGGAAGATAAGCATTTATAGGGAAGAAAACATAGAGTGATGTAATAGACCTCCAGATAAGCAGACTTGGATTAAAATCTTGACTCTACTATTAGCTCTGTGAACTTTGGCAAGACCTTAAGATTCTTCATTTGGAAAGGACTTCAAAAAAGATGTCATTATCTGCCTACATTACAATGTTAAAAGGGGGATTATATAAAATAGGCATTAAAAAGCTCTGAAGAAGATGGCGGAGGAGTAAGACATGGAGATCACCTTCCTCCCCACAAATACATTAAAAATACATCTACATGTGGAACAACTCCTACAGAACACCTACTGAATGCTGGCAGAAGACCTCAGACTTCCCAAAAGGCAAGAAACTCCCCACGTACCTGGGTAGGGCAAAAGAAAGAAGAAAAAACAGAGACGAAAGAATAGGGTTGGAACCTGCACCAGTGGGAGGGAGCTGTGAAGGAGGAAAGGTTTCCACACACTAGGAAGCCCCTTCGCAGGAGGAGACTGCGGGTGGTGGGGGGAGAAGCTTCGGAGCCGCGGAGGAGAGTGCAGCCACAGGGGTGCAGAGGGCAAAGCGGAGAGATGCCCGCACAGAGGATCGGTGCCGACCAGCACTCACCAGCCCAAGAGGCTTGTCTGCTCACCCGCTGGGGCGAGTGGGGGCTGGAAGCTGAGGCTTGGGGTTTGGAGGTCAGATCCCAGGGAGAGGACTGGAGTTGGCTGTGTGAACACAGCCTGAAGGAGGCGCGTGTGTCATAGCTAGCCGGAAGGGAGTCCGGGAAAAACTCTGGACCTGCCTAAGAGGCAGGAGACCATTGTTTTGGGGTGTGTGAGGAGAGGGGATTCAGAGCACCGCCTAAACGAGCTCCAGAGACAGGCGTGAGCCATGGCTATCAGCACAGACACCAGAGATGGGCATGAAATGCTAACACTGCTGCTGCAGCCACCAAGAATGCTGTGTGCAAGCACAAGTCACAATGCACACCTCCACTCCCGGGAGCCTGGGCAGTCCACCACTGTCAGGGTCCCGTGATCTAGGGACAACTTCCCCGGGAGAACACACGGCATGCCTCAGGCTATTGCAACATCACCCTGGCCTCTGCCGCAGCAGGCTTGCCCCGCACTCTGTACCACTCCCTCACCCCAGCCTGAATGAGCCAGAGACCCCTAATCAGCCGCTCCTTTAAACCCCTCCTGTCTGGTTGAAAAAGAGACACCAGAGGGAAACCTAAATTCAGAGGTGGGGCCAAATTCAAAGCTAAACCCCCAGGAGCTGTGCAAACAAAGAAGAGAAAGGGAAACTTCTCCGTGCAGCCTCAGGAGCAGCGGATTAAATCTCCACAGTCAACTTAATGTACCCTGCATGGGGAATACCTGAATAGACATGGAATCATCCCAAATCTGAGGCAGTGTATTTTGGGAGCAACTGTAGACTTTGGGTTTGCTGTATGTGACTGACTAGATTCTGATTTATATGTTTACCTTACTTTAGTTTTTACCACTTATTATCATTGATGGATTTGTTTATTGGTATGGTTGCTCTTTTTATTTATTACACTTTTTAACTTTATAATAGTTTTAATTTTTTATTTTAATAATTTTACTTTCTTTCTTTTTCTTCCTCCCTTTTCTTCTGAGCCATTTGGCTGACAGGGTCTTGGTGCTCCAGCCGGGTGTCAGGCGTGACCCTCGGAGGTGGGAGAGCCAAGTTCAAGACACTGCTCCACCAGAGACCTCCTGGCCCCACATAATGTCAATCAGCAAGAGCTCTTCCAGAGATCTCCATCTCAACGCTAAGAACCAGCTCCACTCAACGACCAGGAAGCTACAGTGCTGGAAACCCCATGACAAACAACTAGGAAGACAGGAACACAAACCCACCCATTAGCAGATAGGCTGCCTAAAATCATAATAAGGTCACAGACACCCCAAAACACACCACCGGACTCAGTCTTGCCCACCAGAAAGACAAGATCCAGCCTCATCCACCAGAACACAGGCACCAGTCCCCTCCACAAGGAAGCCTACAAAACCACCTGAAAAAAACTTACCCACAGGGGACAGACACCAAAAACAACGTGATTTATGAACCTGCAGCCTGTGAAAGGGGACCCCAAACACAGGAAGTTAGGCAAAATGAGAAGACAGAGAAATATGCAGCAGAAAAGGAGCAAGGTAAAAACCCACAAGAAAAAAAATATGAAGAGGAAAAAGGCAGTCTACCTGAAAAAGAATTCAGGGTAATGATATCCAAAATCTTGGAAATAGAAAGGAAAAAATACAAGAAGCTTTTAACAGGGATCTAGAAGAACTAAAGAAAAAACAAAAAATGATGACCCACACAATAAATGAAATAAAAAATTCTCTAGAAGGAATCAATAGCAGAATAACTGAGGCAGAAGAATGGAAAAGTGACCTGGAAGATAAAATAGTGGAAATAACTACCACAAAGTAGAATAAAGAAAAAAGAATGAAAAGAATTGAGGACAGTCTCAGAGACCTCTGGGACAACATTAAACATACCATATTCGAATTATAGGGTTTCCAGAAGAAGAAGAGAAGAAGAAAGGACTGCGAAAATATTTGAAGAGATTATAGTTGTAAACTTCCTTAATATGGGAAGGAAATAGTCAATCAAGTCCAGGAAGTGCAGAGAGTCCCATAGAGAATAAATCCAAGGAGAAACATGCCAAGACACATATAAATCAAATTATCAAAAATTAAATAAAAAGAAAAAATATTAAAGGCAGCAAGGGAGAAGCAACAAATAACACACAAGGGAATTTCCATAAGGTTAACAGTTGATTTTTCAGCAGAAACTCTGCAAGCCACAAGAGAGGGGTAGGACATATTTAAAGTGAAGAAGGAGAAAACCTACAAACAAGATTACTCTATCCAGCAAGGATCTCATTCAGATTCGATGGAGAAATTAAAACCTTTATAGGCAAGCAAAAACTAAGAGAATTCAACAACACCAAACCAGATTTACAGCAAATGCTAAAGGAACTTTTCCAGGCAGGAAACACAAGAGAAGGAAAAGACCTACAATAACAACCTCAAAACAATTAAGAAAATGGTATACATGCTGTCTAGAAGAGACCCACTTCACATCTAGGGACACATACAGACTGAAAGTGAGGGGATGGAAAAAGATATTCCATGCAAATGGAAATCAAAAGAAAGCTGGAGTAACAGTTCTCATATCACAAAATAGACTTTAAAATAAAGACTATGACAAGAGACAAAGAAGGACACTACATAATGATCAAGGGAACAATCCAAGAAGAAGATATAACAATTGTAAATATTTATGCACCCAACAAAGGAGCATCTCAATACATAAGGCAAATGCTAACAGCCATAAAAAGGGAAATCAACAGTAACATAAAAATAGTAGGGGACTTTAACACCCCATTTTCACCAATGGACATATCAACCAAAATGAAAATAAATAAGGAAACACAAGATTTACATGACACATTAAACAAGATGAACTTAATTCATATTTATAGGACATTCCATCCCAAAACAACAGAATACACTTTCTTCTCAAGTGCTCATGGAACATTCTCCAGGATAGATCATATCTTGGATCACAAATCAAGCCTTGATAAATTTAAGGAAAGTGAAATCATATCAAGTATCTTTTCCAATCACAATGATATAAGATTATATATCAATTACAGGAAAAACACTGTAAAAAATACAAACGCATGGAGGCTAACCAATATGCTACTAAATAACCAAGAGTCCAGTGAAGAAATCAAACAGGAAATCAAAAAATGCCTAGAAACAAATGACAATGAAAACACGATGACCCAAAACCTATGGGATGCAGCAAAAGCAGTTCTAAGAGGGGAGTTTATAGCAATACAATTCTATTCAAGAACAAGAAAAATCTCAAATAAACAACCTAACCTTATACCTAAAGCAATTAGAGAAAGAAGAAGAACAAAAAAACCCCAAAGGTAGCAGATGGAAAGAAATCATAAAGATCAGATCACAAATAAATGAAAAAGAAATGAAGGAAACAATAGCAAAGATCAATAAAACTAAAAGCTGGTACTTCGAGAAGATCGATAAACCATTAGCCAGACTCAAAAGAAATAAAGGGAGAAGACTCAAATCAACAGAGTTAGAAATGAAAAAGAAGTAACAACTGACACTGCAGAAATACAAAGGATCAAGAGAGATTACTACAAGCAACTATATACCAATAAAATGGACAACCTGGAAGAATGGACAAATTCTTAGAAAACACAATTTTCCAAGACTGAAGCAGGAAGAAATAGAAAAATATAAACAGACTAATCACAAGCACTGAAATTGAAACTGTGATTAAAAATCTTCCAATAAAAACAAAGCCCAGGAGCAGATATGTTCACAGACGAATTCTATCAAACATTTAGAGAAGAGCTGACACCTATCCTTCTTAAACTCTTCCAAAATACAGTAGATGGAGGAACACTCCCAAACTCATTCTACGAGGCCACCCTGATACCAAAAACAGAATAAGATGTCACAAAAAAGAAAACTACAGGCCAATATCACTGATGAACATAGATGTGAACATCCTCAACAAAATATTAGCAAACAGAATCCAGCAGCACATTAAAAGGATCATACACCATGATCAAGTGGGGTTTATCCCAGGAATGCAAGGATTCGTCAATATATGCAAATCAATCAATATGATATACTGTATTAACAAATTTAAGGAAAAAAAACATATGATAATCTCAACAGATGCAGAAAAAGCTTTTGACAAAATTCAACACCCATTTATGATAAAAACCCTCCAGAAGGGAGGCATAGAGGGAACTTACCTCAACATAATAAAGGCCATATATGACAAAAATACAGCCAACATCATCCTCAATGGTGAAAAACTGAAAGCATTTCCACTAACATCAGGAACAAGACAAGGTTGCCCACTCTCACCATTGTTATTCAACATATTTTTGGAAGTTTTAGCCACAGCAATCAGAAAAGAAATAAAGGGAATTCAAATCAGAAAAGCAGAAGTAAAGCTATCACTATTTGCAGATGATATGATAGTATAAATAGAGAATCCTAAAGATGCCACCGGAAAATTACTAGAGCTAATCAATGAATTTGGTAAAGTAGCAGGATACAAAATCGATGCACAGAAGTCTCTTTCATTCCTATATACTAATGATGAAAAATCTGAAAGCGAAATTAAGGAAACACACCCATTTACCATTGCAACACAAAGAATAAAATACCTAGGAATAAACCTAACTAAGGAGACAAAAGACCTGTATGCAGAAAACTATAAGACGCACATGAGAGAAAGTAAAGATGATACAAACAGTTGGAGAGATATACCATGTTCTTGGATTGGAAGAATCAACATTGTGAAAATGACTATACTACCCAAAGCAATGTACAGATTCAATGCAATCCTTATCAAACTACCAATGGCATTTTTCACAGAACTAGAACAAAAAAATTCACGGAGAAACACAAAAGACCCTGAATAGCCAAGGCAATCTTGAGAAGGAAAAACGGAGCTGGAGTTACCAGGCTCCCAGACTTCAGACTATACTACAAAGCTACAGTAATCAAGACAGTATGGTACTGGCACAAAAACAGAAATACAGATGAATGGAACAGGATAGAAAGCCCAGAGATAAACCACGCACATATGGTCACCTTATCTTTGATAAAGGAGGCAAGAATATACAATGGAAAAAAGATAGCCTCTTCAGTATGTGGTGCTGGGAAAACTGGACAGCTACATGGAAAAAAAATGAAATTAGAACACTCCCTAATACCATACACAAAAAGAAACTCAAAAATGGATTAAAGGCCTAAATGTAAGGCCAGACATCTTAAAAGTCTAAGAGGAAAACACAGGCAGAACACTCTATGACATAGATCACTGAAAGCCCCTTTTTGACCCACCTCCCAGAGAAATGGAAATAAAAACATAAATAAATAAATCAGACCTAATGAAACGTAAAAGCTTTTCCACAGCAAAGGAAAACAAAAACAAAACGAAAAGACCACCCTCAGAACAGGAGAAAATATTTACAAATGAAGCAACTGACAAAGGAGTAATCTCCAAAATATACAAGCAGCTCATGCAGCTCAATATCAAAAAAACACTCAATCCAAAAATGGGCAGAAGACCTAAACAGACAGTTCTCCAAAGAAGATATACAGATTGCCAAGAAACACATGAAAGGATGCTCAACATCACTAATCATTAGAGAACTGCAAATCAAAACTACAATGAGGTATCACCTCACACTGTCAGAATGGTCATCATCAAAAAATCTACAAACAATAAATGCTGGAGAGGGTGTGGAGAAAAGGGAACCCTCTTGCACTGTTGTTGGGAATGTAAATTGATACAGCCACTATGAAGAACAGTATGGAAGTTCCTTTAAAAACTAAAAGTAGAGCTACCATACGACCCAGCAATCCCACTACTGGGCATAAACCCTGAGAAAACCATAATTCAAAAGAGTCATGTACCACAATGTGCACTGCCACACTATTTACAACAGCCAGGACAGGGAACGAACATAAGTGTCCATCAACAGATGAATGGATAAAGAAGATGTGGCACATATATACAATGGAATATTACTCAGCCATAAAAAGAAACAAAATTGAGTCATTTGTAGTGAGGTTGATGGACCTAGAGTCTGTCATACAGAGTGAAGTTAACCCAGAAAGATAAAAACAAATACCATATGCTAACACATATATATGGAATCTAAAAAAAAAAAAAAGGTTCTGATAAACCTAGGGGCAGGACAGGAATAAACATGCAGACGTACAGAACGGACTTGATGACATGGGGAGGAGGAATGGTAAGCTGGGAAGAAGTGAGAGAGTGGCATTGACATATATACACTACCAAATATAAAATAGATAGCTAGTGGGAAGTAGTCACATAGCACAGGGAGATCAGCTCGGTGCTTTGTGACCACCTAGAGGGGTGGGATAGGGAGGGTGGGAGGGAGACACAAGAGGGAGGGGATATAGGGATATATGTATATGTATAGCTGATTCACTTTGTTATACAGCAGAAACTAACACAACACTGTAAAGCAATTATACTGCAATAAAGATGTTAAAAAGGAAAAAAAAGCTCTGAAAGCTGAAAAATGGACTATAAATTTAAAGAATTAACATTATTAAAAAAAAATACCACTCTGCTACTGTTTAGGATGGGTTAGGCTCTTTCTGGTTTTTTTAATGTTATATAGTATCCTAAAGCAGGCAAAAATGGTGATGAAAACCCATATGTCAAAAACCCATGTACCTACTACCCAGCTAATATTTCATACACATACATACATAGATAACACGCAATTTTAGCTCCTCCATAACCCTCCTCATTGAATCATTTTCTCTTATTCTCTGAAGATAACCATTGCTGTAAATCTGGAGAATGTTATCCCCGTACTTGCTCTCAAACTCTTACAAAATATGTATATGTATAATTCCAATTTCTTGGTATTATAATCAATATTTCAATCAAATTTCTTGTACAGCTCCCACCTGTACACAGCAAACGATTCCCTAAATCTTGCTAGTCCATGGCTTAGCAGAATTGGCATCAACAAGGAGCTTGTTAGAAATGTAGACTCTCAGGCCTCACTCCAGGCCTTATAAACAGAACCTGCATTTCTCCATTGGAACAATATCCCCAGGTGATTCAGAAGCATGTTAGAGTTTGAGAAGCACTATTTTAAGGTATATAAAAAGAGTGCAGGCTTCCCTGGTGGCGCAGTGGTTGAGAGTCAGCCTGCCGATTCAGGGGACACGGGTTCATGCCCCGGTCCGGGAAGATCCCACATGCCGCGGAGCGGCTGGGCCCGTGAGCCATGGCCGCTGAGCCTGCGCGTCCAGAGCCTGTGCTCCGCAACGGGAGAGGCCACAGCAGTGAGAGGCCCACGTACCGCAAAAAAAAAAAAAAAAAAAGTGCAATTGTTGAGAATATGCACTGCTTCAAAAGCTTTATTAGATATTGCCGAATTTTTCTCCAAAGTTGTTATATAAAATAAAATCTCACCAGAAGTCAGATTCTTAAATGTTTGCCAGTCAGCTGGATATGAAATATTATGTCATTATTGCTTTGATTTGTATTTCCCTCATTTAATGAGTTTGAACATGTCTTCATAAATCCATTGCACCTTGGTACCTTCTGTGAATTCCCTAGTCATACCCTGTGCCAAATTTTCTGCTGGTGTTTGGTTTGTATTCTGTTCCTTTATGTCATGTCCAAGCATCCTAAAAAGGTCTTTTTATCTTTATTGTCCCTTTTCTCTTCCTTCATCCTTCCTTCTCTCTCTCTTTGCTAGAAGAGGTTGCAGGGTATGGAGGTTATTCAGATATTCCAGTTGTCATGATATCAGATGTAAACATTCATTACTTAAAGCACTTTATTATTGTCTCCTTGGGCCAAGACAAAATAACAACAATAATAACAAAACAAAGGACTTCCCTGGTGGTGCAGTGGTTAAGAATCTGCCTGACAATGCAGGGGACGCAGGTTCAAGCTCTGGTCCAGGAGGATCCCACATGCTGCAGAGCAGCTAAGTCCATGTGCCAAAACTACTGACCCTGTGCTCTAGAGCCCACGAGCCACAACTACTGAGCCCACGTGCCACAACAACTGAAGTCCATGCGTCTAGAGCCCGTGCTCCACAACAAGAGAAGCCACCGCAATGAGAAGCCCACGCACTGAAACGAAGAGCAGCCCCCCCTTGCTGCAACTAGAGAAAGCCCACGCACAGCAAAGAAGACCCAACGCAGCCAAAATAAATAAATAAACAAAATAAATTTTAAAAATAACAACAACAATTATAACTTGTCTATAAGTGAACAGAACAGAATTTGAAGGCTATCCTGCCTGATTTCAATATCTGTGCTCAAAGGCTCTTTCAATCTCCAATTATTTCTTGTGATCAAAACATTATGATTACATTAGAGCTGAAATCTACCACTTTTTCCTCTCTCTTTAATATATAATATGTTAATATATAATAGTATATAATAAGTATATTATATACATGTATAATAGATTATATATAATATTTCATGTATATTGCACTTATATATAATGCATATAACAGTATAATCTTTTTATAACATCGGTGTATAGCAAGGCTAACCTCTGAGATACAGTCTTCAGTAATGAGTAGGTAAGAAAAGAGTTCTAAAGCAATTCATAATATTTTTATACCATTATCCTTCCATTAATATTTTAAAAATTATTATAGGGATCATCAGTGATATCTGATAAATGAATAATATTGTTTACTTGCTTATAATTGTTTTACTAAGCCACTCCCCTGAAAATTCTGATCTGTAGGTCTGGGCTGGAACCCAGACATCTGCAGATATCTGTATTTTTACAGACATACAAGTGAGTATCTTTTTATAAGCAAGTATGGAGGGAAAAGCTTCCACTTCTTAAGTAGTAGATATATCTGCTCCCTCTCACCTGAATATTGACCTAGCATAATTCAAAACATGTGGTAGGATCAGTGCAATGAGGCATACATTTTAGAAAGAACATTTTGGTCAGTCTTGCTCAGGGAGGAAATAACCTCCCACATCCCAAGGGGGTATCTACTAGACAAATGTCAAGACAATTACAATTAGGAGCCATTTAAACACTGCACAGCTTACTGCCCTGTCTCACAACACCGATAAAGTGGCCAAAGTGCTGACTTTGTTTATGAGCCACCTACTCTCCCAGCACAACTGCAGCTTCCCTTATCTCTGTGTGACCTCTAAGCTGACTGCAGATAAAGGAGGGCTTTAAGGCAGCAGCAGCTCTGGGCTCTAGCAGGTCTCCTGGCAATAGTCAGAACTGAGTTCACCCTTCTCACTTCAACTTTAATCTCAGTCCATGTGGCAATTTTAAGTTCAAACATCCTGGCTACAGTCTCTGCACATCTGTAAACCTGTACCTTATTCTTCATTTCAAAGTTACGAGATGCCTATTTTGGAAAATAAGAATAATTGAAAAAGCAGTGAATTTGATTTGATGTGACAGAAGAAAACAATTGAGTAGTATTATAACTACTCAAGTTTGCAGGAACATTTTTATTGCCAATGAAAAACTTTCTCAATTTGGACAAAAACAAGCACGACATGTTCTTGATAAGTGATTTTCTTTCCAAAAACCTAAAAATAGTTTACAATTAGCCTATCATACATTTATAAGGGTGCTGGTATATGCTACCATTCCTTAGGAAAGCAGAAAAGATGGTGAGAAAAGAAACATGCACACACACAAGTTAAAGAATAGTGGATTTCCAGGTATAGAGCCCTATTCCCATTAATCAAGCAGTAAACATCCATTAAGTAACAAAATAAAATACAGTACTGGCTGCTGAAAGAAAGAATGAAGGATAGGGAATATAAGATAGTAATGGTTTGATACATAGGTTGTTATAAGAATTAAGTGAGTGAATACATCTAAAAGCACCTAGAACAGAGCTGGATACATAGAAAAAGCTATCAATAAATGTCAGTTGTTTTCATTAATTATTTTCCTCCAAGAAACTAAAGGTAAACACGTGCAAAGATACCTAATAATAATCTACTCCAATATTAGATGAAAGTTTTACATATTTTAATTCCTTTTTGCATCCCCAGCAACTAAGGAGGAATCAAAAATATCTATAGAATTCAGTTGAAATCAGCATATATTAACTACAAATCAATGCAAGAGGCAATAAATTACATAGAACAGTGGATGAATTTTCTCCCAAATCACAGGGGACATTTGGCAATGTCTGGAGATATTTTTGGTTGCCACAACTTGGGGAGAAGAGGTTATTACTGGTTTCTAGTAGGTAGTGGCTAGGGATGCTGCTAAACATGGTACAATGCACAGGACAGCCTCCCAACAAAGAATCATTAGGCCCAAAATGCCAACAGTGATAAGGGAGTGTAAAGACTTTGCATTTCAAGAATGGGAGACATGTATTTCAGACACAAGATAATATATGAGAAAAACGGGAGAGGGAAATGCTAATATAAAGAGCAATAATAAAAGAATGAAAAGCCCAGAAGGGGAGTTCAGGAAACAGTGAGAAGCACACTTTGGGTTTTGTGTTCCCATCTTTTGTAATTATCTAGTCTGCATTTCTTCTCCACATTCCTCTTGTGCCCTGGATCATTTACCAGAGCATCTAGTCATGTGACTCTGAGTGTCTTTAAGGTAAATATTCTTTAATATTGGGACATGAATGCGAAAAGAAAGTAAGATCCTAGTAATGGAAGAAATGTGCTTAAACATTTAATTTTTTTTGATGAAATCCTTACAAGTGAGAACTCAAAATGTGGGAATAAGGTCTCCCTATTTTTACCACTTACATAGAGAAAACACATATACTCAAAGAAATAGTTGATTAAAGAAGAAATGTGTTGTTAATAATGGCTTGAGATGATATATGCCTAATATATTTTGTTTTATATTAATATATATGACTGAAAATGTAAGTTCCTTAAGATCGGATAATCATCCCCATTTCCACACTTAGTTGCAGGGGGTTTCAGGAATCCACCCCCACCATCAATTCCATTTACCTTCGGGAAAACCACAGTTTCTCCCTTTGGTTTGCCCGACTGTAACAAATACAACAGCTCTAGAGTTCTCAGAGACACTTCCATTCTCTAGTCCCCATGCTTTGCTTAATGCAGACACATAAAGAACTCCCTCCCTCTTTAAATACCTATTTCACTAGACACAGAGAGTTATTTTACACTTCTCTGACATGTTCAACTGTCCATTTCAATAAATATTAAACCCATTTCAATAAATCACCTGCAACTAAGTGTGGAAATGGGGAAGATTATCCGATCTTAAGGAACTTCCATTTTCAGCCATATATATTAATATAAAACAACATATATTAGGCATATATCATCTCAAGCCATTATTAACAACACATTTCTTCTTTAATCAACTATTTCTTTGAGTATATGTGTTTTCTCTATGTAAGTGGTAAAAATAGGGAGACCTTATTCCCACATTTTGAGTTCTCACTTGTAAGGATTTCATCAAAAAAAATTAAATGTTTAAGCACATTTCTTCCATTACTAGGATCTTACTTTCTTTTCCCATTCATGTCCCAATATTAAAGAATATTTACCTTAAAGACACTCAACAAGGAAAGTGCTTAGGCAAAAAAAACCCTATTAATAAAACTTAAGGAATGAGGATTGGAGGTAATTTCATAATCGATATACATTTGGTTATCAATGTTTGATTTTAATTTTACTGAAAAAAATGACATTTTTCCTACATCTAGTTATTTTAAACATTCTAGTAATTCTGTGCACATCTGATAGAGAAGCCAGAACCATGCAATTGAAAGAATATGAAAAAAAATCTAGCAGCTGCCCGATTATAATAACCTTCAGGCAAAGAATTTGGTCAGGAGTGCAATTCTTTTGTTTACTTTTAATTTCCTTCTGGCTTTTAAAAATATATCTTGTGTTCATATAAATGCTACATCAAAGCAGTCATAATAAATAATTAGTGTTATCAAAGACCGTTTTGTTCTTCCAGCTGCCAGAACTGTTTTATTTACATAGTATTGTAAAGTGACTCAAAAACAGCTGCTATTTTATGTGAGCTGTTCCATGACTTGATTTGAAATGCTTTCCTATAGTATATCCAATGTCATTTTAAGAGCAATGACAGACTCATGACACAACAGTTTCTGGACTGTCGTGCATCTCAGAAGGAAAATAACTTTGATAGATGGATGAATGTTGTGAATGAAATGTTTTCTTTCAAAAGGGAATTGTTAGCTTGAAATTGTGTGCTCTCAGGGTGAGTGTGTAAATGGCACAACCTTGGAATACGTGCGCAGGTCAGACATCTAGAGGACTTTCCCAGAAATGCATCTTGTTTTAGGAGCAAGCGGTTCACTTGCTAATTTAATTTACCTCACCTCTGGAGTCAGCCATTCTCGGACACTATGTAACACAGAAATAGTGAGATACACGTGTAAATTCTCCTAGATAGAAATTAGCATAAGCAGGACAAGGCAAAATCTGGAAGAGAAAAACAAAAAGGAAACAGAAAAAGAGCTGCAGCAGCAGAAGAAAATGGGTAAGGCAAAGGAAAAAAGAAGAATAAAGAGAAATAAGGAGGAGAGGAAAGGAAAGAATAATACCCCAACTGCCTCATTTTTTTTTTCCTACTCATGGAGATGGAGTCCCTTTCAATTTCTTTGAAATATAGATATGCCTGAGTTGTTGTACAATTCCCTATCCCACTCCATTTCCACAAAAAAGTAGAAATACCTCTTTGTTTTTCTTAGAGAAAGGCACACAAATAGAAGAGTAATTTAGGGTTTTTGACTACAGCTAAAATATGCTATGAGGTAATGCAACAGGAATGCCCATGACACCTCAGGATGAGTCGCTTTCTAATGAGGTTGCTTATTATTTATACCCCAACTCAAACTCATTATGCACTTAGTGATGGGAAATCCAAGATTATGTTCCAGAGGTCTAATCAATACTTTTTTTTCCCCAGTTAACTTGTCACAAATTTATTACTGATACCATTTAGGAAATTACAGCTTTGTCTATGTCAACAACTTCTTGCCACCAACTATTTCTTCAGACTCTTCCAAGACATTTTATCTTTGGGAGATAGAGTACACAGAGTATATAAACTGATAATTTTTCTCATGTCATAAAATTGTACTGAATGTTTTATTTACTATAACCTTAAAGATATGAGCCCATTAGAAATAAACCATACTTTCTTCAGTTCGCGTTTATGACTAACTTCCTGTGTGTTTGATTTTTACACTTACCTTTCCTATTATTTTTGATATACAATGCATATTTCTTTAAGACATATATTTAAGTAGAACGTCCATGAGTACAGATTTGATTAACTAAATTATGAAAAGTACATTAAATGGAATATTACACAGCAATTTAAAAAGAATGAATTAAATGTTTATGCTGTCCTGGAGTGAAATTAGGAAGTCACATACATAACATTTCTGCATTATTTTTAAAAAAGCTAAGAAAAAAATGAACAAGTATACATTTGTATGCATATTTTTCTAAACAAAAAGGAATATAAATGAACTCCAGTTGAGGAATATTGAGGGGAGATAAAAAAGAGAAATTTAAGTTTTTATTTATAGAACTGCACATTTTTAGTTACCATGATAATGCACTGTAGTATAATTTTTGTAATTTACAAAAAACAATAAAGATTAAACAAGTGAATAGAATATGTTTTAATAAATTTGTTGATGCTTCTTCAATATAATTCAGTAGTGTAATTTAAATAGTAAAATATATAAAATATATTTGGACCATAAATATTTACTTTTTTCCTAACATAACACATTAGACTAATTTAGTTAATTGTTAATAGTGTTATCATTTTGCTTTTATACTTATGAGTTTTAAACCCACTGTGTGCAAAGAAAATGCAAAGTGTATTATATGCTATCTCATTTACTACTTATAACAAGCCTAAACGTAAGATTATTAATTCCATTACATGTATGAGTTAACTGAGACTCACAGGGGTAAATTAACTTGTCAAAGCTACCAAGTGGCATAACTGAGGTTAAAACTGACGTTTGTTTCATCTAAAACCCATGCCCACTGTACTCAACATCACTGCCTTAGTCTATTTTTTGATGCATAAATATGCATTGATATGGGTCTACATGAGCACATATACTCAAGAGAAATTATGGAGATATAGGTACAAAAACAATAATACAATGATAAATAAGTTTGTTTGGCTGCTATATATGTCCTTGGCCCACAGAAGAATAAAGCAGGTTGTAGATGAGAAGGAATATGAAAGTGCCAAAAGCATATGCCTCAGGCATAAGTGAGTCAGTTACAAATGCATACTAACGTCATACACAAAATTACCATCCAAAACAACTTAGAAATTTCTGGGATTACATCTGCCTGAGTGTTAAAATTATAACTTGACATTCTGTAGCCTTTGAACCACTAAGGATTTTCATGCTATTCTATGTCCTTTTTCTGTTGATTTTCTATATTGTAGGGTACTTGTGTTGACATATATACCCAGATTTAATTTAATTAAATGTTTAATATTTTTCTAATTCCTAACAGAAATTCAACCAGGGGTTTTGTTTCTTTCCAGTTATATGTTAGATTTAATTTGTCTATTCAGACTTATGTTTATAAATATACATCTTACTGAAATATTAATGAGCTTCTACTTGAAGTTCACTCCATTTTTTTTTTTTTTAATTAGTGAGTTAAGGCAGAGGCCAATTTCTGGGTTAAAAAATTGGATTTCTTAAACTATCAATAATAAATATTATTTGTTAAAATAAAATAACAATTTAAGTAGATATTACCTCAAGGTCCAAGTATAGACCTTGTCAATTTCAATGAAATAATTTTATTCTTCCTCAACGGTTTCCAAAAATATGACACATGATTGCATGATGTTTTTGTATGCTTTCTCAAATAACTAACCAATGTGCAAAATTAAAACTTTATTTTATATATAATAACATTAGCCAGCATTTTCAAACCTGACAAAAAAATGAAAAATATTGAGTTAGAATAAATAAGTTAATCATCATGTCACATAAATTTGCAGAATTCACTGATATCTGTAGCATAATCATGATTTGCAAACACATATGAAAGCACACTATTCATTTGTTAAAATATTTTCCCATAGCATTATATACTATTTAATATATGATTCATATAAAAAGACATACAAATGGCCACCAGGTACATGAAAAGATGCCCAGCACTGCTAATCATCAGTGAAATGCAAGCCACAATAATGTCAAGATGTCAGTTTTCATCTGTTAAGAAGATCATCAATAACAAAACAAAACAGAACAAAAAAAAACAGAAAATAACAAGTGTTGGCAAGCATGTAGAGAAATTGGAACTCTTATCTACTGTTAGTGGGAATGTTAAATAGTGTAGCCACTACGGAAAACAACATGGAGGTTCCTCAAAAAATTAAAAATAAACCTACTATATGATCTAGCTATCCTATTTCTGGGTATTTATTCAAAAGAATTGAAATCAGGGTCTCAAATAGATATTTATACTATGTTCATTGAAGTATTGTTCATAAGAGCCAAGAGGTCAAATCATCCCAAATGTCTACTGACAGATGAATAAAGAAATGTGAGATATATATATATACACAATGAAATATTATTCAACCACATAAAGAAGGAAATCTTGTCATATGCTAAAACATGGGTAAATCTTGAGGACATTATGCTAACTGAAATAAGCCAGTCACAGAAGGATAGACACTGAATGCCTCCACCTACATGAGGAATCCAAAGTCAAACTCATAGAAGCAGAAAGTAGAATGTGGTTACAGGGCTTTGAGGGTGGGGGAAATGAGGACATTCTGTTCAATAGCTGTAAAATTCCAATCATGCAAGATGAAAAGTTCTAGAGATACGCTGCACAGTGTTTGCTTACAGTTAAGAATACTGTAATGTACACTTAAAATTTTGAGGGTAGATCTCATGTTTTGTGACTTTTACCCCAATAAAAAATGTCACTCACAATAAAACAGTTTCTATTCATGCAAACTTAGTGATTCCCCTAAACATTACGTATATTTTGCAGCAACTACATCTCCTGGTTTGTCTGTTAAAGCTTCCCTGTATAAGGGGGCTTGTGAAGGTGAACTTCTCTGACCATGAAACTCATCATATGATACAACAGAACGTAGTGAAAAATACACAGGATTTAGAATCTTATGCACCTTGATTTGAGTCCATACTCTCTAACCTGTTGTCTTCTGTAAGCTTGATATGTTGTTATCCCCTCTGAGATTTTCTTTTCTCATCTTGAAAGGTAGGAATAAGGATAGGTAGATTATATAAGATTTAATAATATATTTTATACAAAATGGAATGCCATGTACCCCAGTAGCATATAAAGAGCTCACTGAGTACCAGTCATAGTAGTAATAATAATAACAGCAATAGTAGCAACCATGGTGATAGCAGTAGTAATAGGAGGAAGAGGAGTAGTAGTCATAGTAGCAGCAGCAGTAGTAATAATGGTTGTAGAGTTAACAGTAAAGGTAGTAGCAACAAGAATAGAGGTAGTAGTTTCATAAGTAGAATTAATAACGGTAATAGTAGTAGTAGTGGTGATGGTATTAACACTAATAACAATAATAGTGGTAGTAGTAAGAGAAGTAATAATAAATAAAATTTTTAAGATAGCATACCTAAATGTCTGAAGTCTCTAATTAAGCTTAGACTTCATCATCTTGACCAAACGATGCTACTAAGCATATATTTCTTTCTGGTATCATACTGAGTAAATAAAGTCACCATGTTAACTGTATACACTACTTCTTTTAAATTTAATTTATTTCCTATACAGCAGTTTCTTAGTAGTTACCTATTTTATACATATTAGTGTATATATGTCAATCCCAATCTCCCAATTCATCCCACCAGCACCACCCCACCACCACCACTTTCTCCCCTTGGTGTCCATATGCTTGTTCTTTACATCTGTGTTTCTATTTCGGCCTTGTAAACTGGTTCATCTGTACCATTTTTCTAGATTCCACATATATCTGTTAATATATGATATTTGTTTTTCTTTTTCTGACTTACTTCACTCTGTATGACAGTCTCTAGATCCATCCATGACTCTACAAATGACCCAGTTTCGTTCCTTTTTATGGCTGAGTAATATTCCATTGTATATATGTACCACATCTTCTTTATCCATTCCTCTGCTGATGAACATTTAGTTGCACCCATGACCTGGCTATTGTAAATAATGCTGCAATGAAAATTGGGGTACATGTGTCTTTTTGAATTATGATTTTCTCTGGGTATATGCCCAGTGGTGGGATTGCTGGGTCATATGGTAATTCTATTTTTAGTTTTTTAAGGAACTTCCATACTATTCTCCATAGAGGTTGTATCACTTTACATTACTACCAACAGTGCAAGAGGGTTCCCTTTTCTCCACACCTTCTCCAGCATTTGTTGTTTGTAGATTTTCTGATGATGCCCATTATAACTGATGTGAGATGATACCTCATTGTAGTTTTGATTTGCATTTCTCTAATAATTAATGATTTTGAGCAGCTTTTCACAGGCTTCTTGGCCATCTGTATGTCTTCTTTGGAGAAATGTCTACTTAGGTCTTCTGCCCATTTTTGACTGGGTTTTGTTTTGTTAATATTGAGTTGCATGAGCTGTTTATATATTTTGGAGATTAATCTTTTGTCCATTGATTTGTTTGCAAATATTTTCTCCCATTCTGGGATTGTCTTTTTGTTTTGTCCGTAGTTTCCTTTGCTGGGCAAAAGCTTTTAAGTCTGATTAGGTCCCATTTGTTTATTTATGTTTTTATTTCTATTACTCTAGGAGGTGGATCAAAAAAGATCTTGTTGTGATTTATGTCAAAGTAAGCTCTTCCTATGTTTTCCTCTAAGAGTTTTATAGTGTCTGGTGTTACATTTAGGTCTTTAATCCATTTTGAGTTTATTTTTGTGTATGGTGTTAGGGAGTGTTCTAATTTCATTCTTTTACATGTAGCTGTCCAGTATTTCCAGCACCACTTATTGAAGAGGCTGCCTTTTCTCCATTATATATACTTGCCTCCTTTGTCATAGATTAGCTGACCATATGTGTGCGGGTTTATCTCTGGGCTTTCTATCCTGTTCCATTGATCTATATTTCTGTTTTTGTGCGAGTACCAGCTTGTCTTGATTTGTGTCTGTAGCTTTGTAGTATAGTCTGAAGTCAGGGAGTCTAATTCCTCCAGCTCTGCTTTTTTCCCTCAAGACTGTTTTGGCTATTCAGGGTCTTTTGTGTCTCCATACAAATTTTAAGATTTTTTGTTCTAGTTCTATAAAAAATGTCACTGGTAATTTGATAGGGATTGCACTGAATCTGTAGATTGCTTTGGGTAGTATAGTCATTTTCACAATACTGATTCTTCCAATCCAAGAATATGATATCTCTCCATCTGTTTGTGTCACCTTTGATGTCTTTCACCAGTGTCTTATAGGTTTCTGAGTACAGGTCTTTTACCTCCTTAGGTAGGTTTATTCCTAGGTATTTTATTCTTTTGGTTGCAATGGTGAATGCGATTGTTTCCTAATTTCTCTTTCTGATCTTTTGTTTTTAGTGTACAGGAATGCAAGAGATTTCTGTGCGTTAATTTTGTATCCTCCAACTTTACCAAATTCATGGATGAGTTCTAGTAGTTTTCTGGTGGCATTTTTAGGATTTTCTATATATAGTATCATGTCATCTGCAAACAGTGACAGTTTTACTTCTTTTCCAATTTGTATTCCTTTTATTTCTTTTTCTTCTCTGAATGCCATGGCTAGGACTTCCAAAACTATTTTGAATAACAGTGGCGAGAGTGGACATCCAGGTCTTGTTCCTGATCTTAGAGCAAATGCTTTCAGTTTTTCACCATTGAGAATGATGTTTGCTGTGGGTTTGCTGTATATGGCCTTTATTATGTTGAGGTAAGTTCCCTCTATGCCCAATTTCTGGAGAGTTTTTATCATAAATAGGTGTTGAATACTGTCAAAAGCTTTTTCTGCATCTATTGAGATGATCATGTGGTTTTTATTCTTCAATTTGTTAATATGGTGTATCACATTGATTTGCGTATATTGAAGAATCCTTACATCCCTGGGATAAATCCCACTTGATCATGGTGTATGACCCTTTAATGTGTTGTTGGATTCTGTTTGCTACTATTTTGTTGAGGATTTTTGGATTTATATTCATCAGTGATATTGGTCTGTAATTCTATTTTTTTGTAGTATCTCTGTCTGGTTTTGGTATCAGGGTGATGGTGGCCTCATAGAATTAGTTTGGGAGTTTTCCTTCCTCTGCAGTTTTTTGGAAGAGTTTGAGAAGGATGGGTGTTAGCTCTTCTCTACAAGTTTGATAGAATTCACCTCTGAAGCCATCTGGTCCTGGACTTTTGTTTGTTGGAAGGTTTAATCACAGTTTCAATTTCATTACTTGTGACTGGTCTGTTCATATTTTCTATTTCTTCCTGGTTCAGTCTTGGAAGGTTACACTTTTCTAAGAATTTGTCCATTTCTTCCAGGTTGTCCATTTTATTGGCACAGAGTTGCTTGTAGGAGTCTCTTAGGATGCTTTGTATTTCTGCGGTGTCCATTGAACTTCGCCTTTTTCATTTCTAATTTTATTGATTTGAGTCCTCTCCCTCTTTTTCTTCATGAGTCTGGCTAATGGTTTATAAATTTTACCTTCTCAAAGAACAAGCTTTTAGTTTTATTGATCTTTGCTACTGTTTTCTTTCTATTTCATTTATTTCTGCTCTGATCTTTATGATTTCTTTCCTTCTGCTAACTTTGGGTGTTGTTTGTTCTTCTTTCTCTAGTTCCTTTAAGTGTAAGGTTAGATTGTTTATTTGAGTTTTTTCTTGTTTCTTCAGATAGGATTTTATTGCTATAAACTTCCCTCTTAGAACTGCTTTTGCTGCATCCCATAGGCTTTGGATTGTCATGATTTCGTTGCCATTTGTCTCTAGGTGTTTTTTGATTTCCTCTTTGATTTCTTCAGTGATCTCTTGGTTACTTAGGAGAGTATTGTTTAGCCTCCATGTGTTGTGTTTTTTTATGTTCTTTTCCTTGTAATTGATTTCTAATCTCACAGAATTTTGGTCAGAAAAGATGCTTGATATGATTTCAATTTTCTTAAATTTACCAAGGCTTGATTTGTGACCCAGGATATAATCTATCCTGGAGAATGTTTCATAAGCACTTGAGAAGAAAGTGTATTCTGTTGTTTTGGGATGGAATGTCTTGTAAATATCAATTAAGTCCATCTTGTTTAACGTATCATGTAAAGCTTGTGTTTCCTTATTTATTTTCATTTTGGATGATCTGTCCATTGGTGAAAGTGGGGTGTTAATGTCCCCTACTATTTCTGTGTTACTGTCGATTTCCCCTTTTATGGTTGTTAGCATTTGCCTTATGTATTGAGATGCTCCTATATTGGGTGCATAAATATTTACAATTGTTATATCTTCTTCTTGGATTGATCCCTTCATCATTATGTAGTGTCCTTCTTTGTCTCCTGTAATAGTCTTTGTTTTAAAGTCTATTTTGTCTGATATGAGAATTGTTACTCCAGCTTTCTTTTGATTTCTATTTGCATGGAATATCTTTTTCCATCCCCTTTCAGTCTGTATGTGTCACTTGGTCGGAACTGGTTCTCTTGTAGACAGCATATATATGGGTCTTGCTTTTGTATCCATTCAGCCAGTCTATGTCTTTTGGTTGGAGCATTTAATCCATTTACATTTAAGGTAATTATTGATATACGTGTTATTACCATTTCCTTAATTGTTCTGTGTTTGTTATTGCAGGTCTTTTCCTTTTCTTGTGTTTCCTACCTAGAGAAGTTCCTGCAGCATTTGTTGTATAGCTGGTTTGGTGATGCTGAATTCTCTTAGTTTTTGCTTGTCTGTAAAGGTTTTAATTTCTCCATCGATCTGAATGAGATCCTTGCTGGGTAGAGTAATCTTGGTTGTAGATTTTTCTCTTTCATCACTTTAAATATATTATGTCACTCCCTTCTGGCTTGCAGAGTTTCTGCCGAGAAATCAGCTGTTAACCTTATGGGAGTTCCCTTGTATGTTATTTGTCATTTTTCCCTTGTTGCTTTCAATAATTTTTCTTTGCCTTTAATTTTTGCCTATTTGATTACTATGTGTCTCGGCATGTTTCTCCTTGGTTTATCCTGCCTGGGAGTCTCTGCGCTTCCTGGACTTGGGTGGCTATTTCCTTTCCCATGTTAGGGAAATTTTTGACTCTAATCTCTCAAATATTTTTTTTTGGTCCTCTCTCTCTCTCTCTCTTCTCCTCCTGGGACCCCTATAATGGGAATGTTGTTGCATTTAATGTGGTCCGAGAGGTCTCTTAGGCTGTCTTCATTTCTTTTCATTCTTTTTTGTTTATTCTGTTCTGCAGCAGTGAATTCCACCAGTCTGTCTTCCAGGTCACTTTTCTGTTCTTCTGCCTCAGTTATTCTGCTATTGATTCCTTCTAGTGTAGTTTTCATTTCAGTTATTGTATTGTTCATCTCTGTTTGTTTGTTCTTTAATTCTTCTAGGTCTTTGTTAAACACTTCTTGCATCTTCTCAGTCTTTTCCTCCATTCTTTTTCCAAGGTCCTGGATCATCTTGACTATCATTATTCTGAATTCTTTTTCTGGAAGGTTGCGTATCTCTACTTCATTTAGGTGTTTTTCTAAGGTTTTATCTTGTTCCTTCATCTGGTACATAGTCCTCTGCCTTTTCATTTTGTTTATCTTTCTGTGAATGTGGTTTTCATTCCATAGGATGCAGAATTGTAGTTTTTTTTCTTCTGCTGTCTGCCCTCTGGTGGATGAGGCTACCTAGGAGGCTTGTGCAAGCTTCTTGATGGCAGGGACTGGTTGTGCGTAGAGCTGGGTGTTGCTCTGGTGGGCAGAGCTCAGTAAAACTTTAATCTGCTTGTCTGCTGATGGTGCTGGGTTCCCTCCCTGTTGATTGTTTGGCCTGAGATGACCCAACACTGAAGCCTACCTGGCTCTTTGCTGGGGCTAATGGTGGACTCTGGGAGGGCTCATGCCAAGGACTACTTCCCCTGACTTCTGCTGCCAGTGTCCTTGTCCCTGCGGTGAGCCACAGCCACCCCCCGCCTCTGCCGGAGACCTTCCAGTACTAACAGGTAGGTCTTGTTCAGTTTCCTATGGGGTCACTGCTCCTTCCCCTGGGTCCCGATGTGCACACTACTTTGTGTGTGCCCTCCGAGAGTGGTGTCTGTGTTTCCCCCAGTCCTGTTGAAGTCCTGCAATCAAATCCCACTAGCCTTCAAAGTCTGATTCTCTAGGAATTCATCCTCCTGTTGCTGGACCCCCAGGTTGGGAAGCCTCATGTGGGGCTCAGAACCTTCACTCCAGTGGGTGGACTCCAGTTTGTGAGTCACCCACCCTCAGTTATGGGATTTGATTTTATTGTGATTGTGCCCCTCCTACCATCTCAATGCTGCTTCTCCTTTGTCTTTGGATGTGGGGTATCTTTTTTGGTGAGTTCCATGTCTTCCTGTCTATGATTGTTCAGCAGTTAGTTTTGATGCTGGTGCTCTTGCAAGAGGGAGTGAGTGCACATCCTTCTACTCTGCCATCTTGAGCCAGTCTCCTGTGTATATACTATTTCTGTTTAGAGCCTTCTGTCATCCAAGAATTGAGTGGCTTCTGCCAAAGCCTTATTTTAGTTCTAATTAATTTTTATGACCAGTGTTTAATAGGAGAAGTAGAGAACTTATTACATTTAGCTATATCTAAAACTTTTACTGTAATGCCATTTATTCAACCTGGATAATTTATCTTAAAAATAAATGGAGGGCTTCCCTGGTGGCACAGTGGTTGGGAATCTGCCTGCCGATGCAGGGGACATGGGTTTGTGCCCCGGTCCGGGAAGATCCCACATGCCGCGGAGCGGCTGGGCCCCTGAGCCATGGCTGCTGGGCCTGCGCATCCAGAGCCTGTGCTCCGCAACGGGAGAGGCCACAACAGTGAGAGGCCCGCGCATCGCAAAAAATAAATAAATGGAAATTAAAACATAAAAGAGAAAGAATAGAAAATAAAATAATTACTAGAGAGTAGAGAAAGAAAAAAGACTCTGTGTGTAGGAATGGGCTTATTCCTACAGAAATTCAGCTCTTAGGCACAGTTCAGCTCACAATTTGTTTTTTAGATGTCTTCTTCAGAATAACACAAGGGTGGCTACAAGTAGAGATTACGACCTTCCAGATTCAAGGTGTTTCTACTTAAAAGCAACAGAAGGAATCCTTTTAACCCCCCAAATAATATAGTTAGTTGTGAGAAGCTAAACCCACACTTTGAAATGAATTGCATGTAATTTAGTATCTTAAACAAAACTACTTATAATCAATTTACACATGTATAATATGGCAAATTGAGGCAAAGACCAATTTCTCTATTAAACAAAATATATGATTTAAACTGTCATTAACAAATACTAATGCTTAACTAAAAACTTAATCTTTGTTATTTTTTAAAAATGAAACAAACTTGTAGCCTAAAGAAAGTGTGGCATCTTCTGTCTTATTTCAGACTGCCTTAGTGATTAGCTGCTTAATTGTATCTCCAATTAGAGTTTGTTCCCAAATTGTCCCACAACTGAAACTAATCCATACTCTATTGGTCTCCCTTGTATACTAACAAATATTTGTTATAGAGAGTTCTCAGTGTTTCTGTTTTGAAACAGTTCTGCATTAAGCATCCAAATATGGAAACTCTGTGTTGGCAATGATGTAAACGTCATTATCTAAAACACTCTATGTACTGTTCCAGAGATGCATGAAATGTGTCACGAGCTGGATGGGTTACTTTTCCCAAATTTGCATGTGATCCAATAAGGTTTTTGACGCTAGCCTTATATGGTTGCAGTGTGAAGAGATTTCATAACCTTTCCCAATTTTAGAAAGGAAAAGATGACCTTATAGATAGTGTTGTTTCACACTCCCTTTTGCATATGATTACTTCCTTTGGCTCTTATCTCAAAAGAGCCAAAGGTAATAATCATACACAAAACCTCACCATATCCAGTACTGTTAAAGTTAAGTATATCAAAACCACCACTCCTCACCTTCTTGACCAATCCCTAGTTTTCCTGGTTTATTTATTTTTTGTAGTATGTATTATCTTTATAATAACATAAAACTTACTTCTTTATTATTTTGATTGTTGTTCTCTGTGCCTTCCCATTAAAATATAGCCCTAGAAGGTCAGGGATTTTGGCCTGTTGTATTTCCTGATGAACCCCAAAGTTCCAGAACAATACAGATGCCCAATAAATATTCTTTTTAAATAAATGTATATCATTTGGGAGTAAAATGATTTGTATCAGGAGCTCATTGTTTTGAGAATTTCTACTTTCCATATGTGAGCTTTAAGCATGCACTCCAAATCTAGTCCTACAATCAATGCCAGCAGAAATGTCAGATCTCTTGGAACATGGTCCTCATTTGTAGACACAAGAGCACATAAGAGTTTGAGAAATATTTTCTAATTTATTCCACTTAATAAATATTTATTGAACATCTACTATACTCAGTGCTGGAGGAAAAAAGATGATCAATAATTATTATCTTCAAGGATCTCCCAGTAGAGGAGAAATTAATATATAAGAACACAATTGCATTTAAATGTTTTCAGGCAACATGTATTTTTTTGAGTTTTTGCTATTTCTCAAGTACCGTTATAGTTTTTAGGGATATAGTAGTGAACAAAAGAGTTTCTTCCATATCAGAAGTTTCCAATTGGAAGCACAGTCATTAAACAAATATATACGTAAATATGCACTGTGTGAAACAGTGGTAAGTGCTATGAAGAAAAAATTAAGGCTAATTAAGAGAAATAGGAAGTGCCAGAGGTGAGAGGAGGTAGCTATTTTAACTCGGGTAGTTAGGGTAGACATCATTGATAAGGTGACACTGAGTAGAGCTCTGAAGGACTCTAGGAGTGGGCCATGTAGATATCTGGAGGAAGAGGATTTCAGAGAACAGTAAGTTCAAAGCAGCAGAAGCAAGAGGATTATGGGAATGTTGACAGGTCACCAACTAGGCCATTGTGGCTGAAGAAAAGAGAGTAAGTGAAGAAGGGTAGATGAGTTGGATGGGTAGTCAGGACCACAACATGGTCAAGGCCTTATAGGCCAATGAAAAGACTGAGTTTTGCTCTAAGTGATATGTGAAAACATTGGAAGATTTTGAGTGAAATCACGGCATCATCTGAGTTAGGATTTAAAAGGATTACTCTGATCCCTGTGAGAATATAAGAGGCAAGGACAGAAACAGGGAAACCGGTTAAGAAGAAAATGAATCAATATTTATCAGACTATGTTAGTGCCTTGAACCAAGATTCTAGCCAAGGAGAGAGAGATGAGGTCATATCCTTGATATAATATAAGGTAGAGTTGTTGGAATTTACTGATGAATTAGATATGGGGTTAGGAAAAAAGAATAGATGAAAGGATGGCTTCTGTGTTTTTGGTCTGAACATCTAAAGTTTTGGGAAGTGCACATAGGTATTGGAGAGATGACTTGAAGTTTAATTATGGATATCTTAAGTATAAAAAAAATTGGCAAATCAATACAAATATACACTAGATAACATAAAACCCAAAAGGAGACAACTCAGTGTCAAAAAAAAAAAAAAAAAGGAATCCAAGAAGGGCTTCCAGAGGAGATGTCAACCAAACAAAATGACGACTCTAAGTAGGAATTAGCCACAAATTTAGGAAAGGCATTACAGCGAGAGGAGTAGAGAAGTATAGGATTTGACCTTGAATAGAATATATTAGTCTATGAACTTGGAGAACAAAATGTGAGCATGTATACCATTGTAAATTAATGTATTGTTATATATGGAGGGAGGTTTGAAATTTAAAGGAATCTAATCATCTCTTGATTGAAAGAGGAAGCAGATATTCGTCTTCAAGTGAGTAAGCAGGTATTAAGCAGAGGGCTTGAAGAAAGTATTGCAGCCTTGTGATGGGGAAAGTAGATGCCAAAGTTAGATGAAAGAATTGAAGTGCCAGATAAATTTGATTATTGTGAATGTATACTTCTGTAATTGAAGAAATGATGTAAGAAGGTTAACAGTAAAAATAACCAATAATATAAATTAATAAAAACCAATGTGGGGGGGACTTCCCTGGGGGCACAGTGGTTAAGAATCTGCTTGCCAATGAAGGAGACATGGGTTTGAGCCCCGGTCCAGGAAGATTCCCCATGTCGTGGAGCAACTAAGCCCGTGAGCCACAACTACTGAAGCCTGCACGCCTAGAGCCCATGCTCTACAACAAAGAGAAGGCACCGCAATGAGAAGCATACTACCACAACAAAGAGTAGCCCTCGCTTGCCACAACTAGAGAAAGCCCACACGCAGCAACGAAGACCCGACACAGCCAAAAATAAATAAATAAATAAATTTATTAAAAGAAAAACAATGTGGGGGTAAAAAGTGTAAAGACTACCATCACACCATTTTGCTTTTTAAACGTTACCTAATAGAACTCACAACCTGGACACAGCTCATCTTTGCAACTGAAATGATATTTTAAAAAGTGTTAAGTAGAAATCATCTATTTTTTTCTTAAAATTTGCTTTGATAAAACCATCTCTTTGAATCCCAAATATAAGAGAGCTGCCTCATACTTGTCACCATCATCCAAATCCTCATCAAGAACAACTTTAATAAGTATATAATATATGTGATACAGCAGAGAGAAGAGAAATTAGAATATGTGGTTCTGTCATAAAAATATGTTTTCTAAGGTCTATTATAACTTCTTTTAGCAAGTATCTAATCAAAGTAATGATTGCTTTTCTCCGAAGCCTCTTTATGTGGAGTTCAGTTTTGTTGCAAATATTGTTTTGTGCTTTTTCCAAGTAACTCTCTATAATTATCCTCCACTGAATTAGTGAAACCAAAGGAAACTATTTTATTTGGTCTTCTGGTTTAACGGGTCTTTTTTTTTTTTTTTTTTGCCTTTTTATGTGAAAGAGAGCTTTTCCAGGTGCCAAATAAACTCAATTGTGAGGCTCCAGTGATTTGTCATTCTGAAGATATTACAGGAAAATGCCTGAGGTTCCTTTTAATCTCTCTCTCATCCCTCTGGTTGATCATCCTTAATGTCATCAATCTGGGGTTTATCTCTTGGATAATGCTACTCAGATTTGTTTTCCTTCAGATTTCCAGTTTCTGTCCTTTTAATCTACATGATTCAGAATTTGGCAATCATAAATGAATAATATGTCAGGAAAATCAACTATTTAGACCAATATCATTTTTATAGATTTTTCATACATAAATTATAATTGCTTCCTGATTAAGAAATCTTGAGAAATGAACATTGTAGTTAATGTCATCAAGTGAACTGACATACATCAATGATTAATAAAATAATACATTATGCTCACATTGACACTTTCCTATTACCTAATGGTTGTTCTGTTTATTTAACTATTATCTTTAGATGCCTTTGGAACATCAACATGTTACCAAAAATAATTACACTTGAGGGTAAAATTCCAACAGGATAAAATTTTGGCAAAGGCTTAGAAAACAGCTAAATTAAACAGAGTATTTAAAATTCAAAACAAAAATGGTGATATTAGAACAGTTCACTCATTAGCCAACTGCTGATGCACTGTGATCACATACATGTGGAAGCCCAACAAACTGCGGGCTTACAAAGATACTGTTAGTTACATATTGATCATTTCACTTAACCTAGTATTAGCTATAAACTGACAATTCTGGCACTACTCACTAAGGAAAATGCCCAGTTGGTGTATATTATTAAAGATTTTTGATTATTTTATGTCTATAGTATCTTCCAAACTCTCAAATTTTGTAGTATAGCAGTGTTATTACTCTAGGTTACAACTATCAGAGGCCTTGGACTATTTTCAAAAATCTATTTTAGAGAAATGTTACAAAGATTTTTTAAAAACTCTTAGGGAAGAGAATGTCATCAAGCTTTAATGAGTATTGAGCTATCTCTGGTTGGAACAATTTAGGGCATAGCCAGATGTTAACTGTGTTAATAACTTATACTCTATAAAACCACAATGTTTTCTATCCAGCACTTTCATATACATCATCTCATTTTATATCCATGAAAACTGTGAAATAAGGTGGCAATGTTAGTCTTCTTTAGGAGATTAAAAAAAGTCCTCAAGGCACATAAAGTAACTTGCCCAAAGTTAAGCAGTAAATGAATACTTGGAAGCCAAGTATTCTGAAAAGATCATGCACCAAATAATAAGAGATATCAAATGAGAACACAGGTCCCCTGACCCCAGGTAAAATGTATGATCTAAGACAAGAGATTACAGTTCAACATTCACTGAGCTTATCACTATAGTTCACAATGTGTAATAAAGTTTGGAGATAAAATAGTGATGAAAACAAAATTTGCACCAGAAGAGACAGAATTAATTAAATAATTACATTAACAAATGTCAATTTACAACCTGATCCAAGTGTTAAGAAGGAAAGGGGGACTTCCGGGAAGATGGCGGAAGAGTAAGACGCGGAGATCACCTTCCTCCCCACAGATACACCAGAAATACATCTACGCGTGGAACAACTCCTACGGAGCACATACTGAACGCTGGCAGAAGACCTCAGACCTCCCAAAAGGCAAGGAACCCCCCACGTACCTGGTTAGGGCAAAAGAAAAAACTAAACAGAGACAAAAGGATAGGGACGGGTCCTGCACCAGCGGGAGAGAGCTGTGAAGGAGGAAAAGTGTCCACACACTAGGAAGCCCCTTCGCGGGTGGAGACTTCGGGAGGCGGAGTGGGGGAGCTTGGGAGCCGCGGAGGAGAGCACAGCAACAGGGGTGCGGAGGGCAAAGCGGACAGATTCCAGCGCAGAGGATCGGGCCGACCGGAACTCGCCAGCCGAGAGGCTTGTCTGCTCGCCCGCCGGGGCGGGCGGGACTGGGAGCTGAGGCTCCGGCTTTTGTCGGAGCGCCGGGAGAGGACTGAGGTTGGCGGCGTGAACACAGCCTGCGGGGCGTTGGTGCACCGCGGCTGGCCGGGAGAGAGTCCAGGGAGAAGTCTGGACCTGCCGAAGAGGCAAGAGACTTTTACGTCCCTCTTTGTTTCCTGGTGCACGAGGAGAGGGGATTAAGAACGCTGCTTGAGAGAGCTCCAGGGACGGGCGCGAGCCGCGGCTAAAAGTGCGGAGCCCAGAGACAGACATGAGACGCTAAGGCCGCTGCTGCCGCCACCAGGAGGCCTGTGTGCGAACACAGGTCACTAGCCACACGCCCTTCCGGGGAGCCTGTGCAGCCCGCCACTGCCAGGGTCCCGGGATCCAGGGACAACTCCCCCGGGAGAACGCACGGCGCGCCTCAGGCTGCAACGTCACCCCGGCCTCTGCCGCTGCAGGCCCGCCCCACACTCCGTGACCCTCCCTACCCCCCGGCCTGAGTGAGCCAGAGCCTCCGAATCAGCGGCTCCTTTAACCCCGTCCTGTCTGAGCAAAGAACAGACGCCCTCCGGCGACCTACACGCACAGGCGGGGCCAAATCCAAAGCTGAGCCCCTGGGAGCTGTGAGAACAAAGAAGAGAAAGGGAAATCTCTCCCAGCAGCCTCAGAAGCAGCGGATTAAAGCTCCACAATCAACTTGATATACCCTGCATCTGTGGAATACCTGAATAGTCAACGAATCATCCCAAATTAAGGAGCCCTGTGGATGAAAGGCTCTTGGTGCTGCAGCCAGGAGTCAGTGCTGTGCCTCTGAGGTGGGAGAGCCAACTTCAGGACACTGGTCCACAAGAGGCCTCCCAGCTGCACATAATATCAAACAGCAAAAATCTCCGAGAGATCTCCATCTCAACGCCAGCACCCAGCTTCACTCAACGACCAGCAAGCTACAGTGCTGGACATCCTATGCCAAACAACTAGCAAGACAGGAACACAACCCCACCCATTAGCAGAGAGGCTGCCCAAAATCATAATAAGTCTACAGACACCCCAAAACACACCACCAGACGTGGACCTGCCCACCAGAAAGACAAGATCCAGCCTCATCCACCAGAACACAGGCACTAGTACCCTCCACCAGGAAGCCTACACAACCCACTGAACCAACCTTAGCCACTGGGGACAGACACAAAAAACAACAGGAACTACGAACCTTCAGCCTGCAAAAAAGGAGACCACAAACACAGTAAGATAAGCAAAATGAAAAGACAGAAAAACACACAGCAGTTGAAGGAGCAAGATAAAAACCCACCAGACGTAACAAATGAAGAGGAAATAGGCAGTCTACCTGAAAAAGAATTCAGAATAATGATAGTAAGGTTGATCCGAAATCTTGGAGATAGAATGGACAATAGAATGGACAAAATGCAAGAATCAGTTAACAAGGACCTAGAAGAACTAAAGATGAAACAAGCAACGATGAACAACACAATAAATGAAATTAAAAGTACTCTAGATGGGATCAATAGCAGAATAACTGAGGCAGAAGAACGGATAAGTGACGTGGAAGATAAAATAGTGGAAATAACTACTGCAGAGCAGAATAAAGAAAAAAGAATGAAAAGAACTGAGGACAGTCTCAGAGACCTCTGGGACAACATTAAACGCACCAACATTCGAATTATAGGGGTTCCAGAAGAAGAAGAGAAAAAGAAAGGGACTGAGAAAATATTTGAAGAGATTATAGTTGAAAACTTCCCTAATATGGGAAAGGAAATAGTTAATCAAGTCCAGGAAGCACAGAGAGTCCCATACAGGATAAATCCAAGGAGAAATACGCCAAGACACATATTAATCAAACTGTCAAAAATTAAATACAAAGAAACCATATTAAAAGCAGCAAGGGAAAAACAACAAATAACACACAAGGGAATCCCCATAAGGTTAACAGCTGATCTTTCAGCAGAAACTCTGCAAGCCAGAAGGGAGTGGCAGGACATATTGAAAGTGTTGAAGGAGAAAAACCTGCAACCAAGATTACTCTACCCAGCAAGGATCTCATTCAGATTTGATGGAGAAATTAAAACCTTTAGAGACAAGCAAAAGCTGAGAGAGTTCAGCACCACCAAACCAGCTCTACAACAACTGCTAAAGGAACTTCTCTAGGCAAGAAACACAAAAGAAGGAAAAGACCTACAATAACAAACCCAAAACAATTAAGAAAATGGGAATGGGAACACACATATCGATAATTACCTTAAATGTAAATGGACTAAATGCTCCCACCAAAAGACACAGATTGGCTGAATGGATACAAAAACAAGACCCATATATTTGCTGTCTACAAGAGACCCACTTCAGACCTAGAGACACATACAGACTGAAAGTAAGGGGATGGAAAAAGGTATTTCATGCAAATGGAAACCAAAAGAAAGCTGGATTAGCAATTCTTATATAAGTTATATATATATATATATATATATATATATATATGTAGTTTGCTTGAGTGCAGTGTTTTTTGTTTTCTGTACTGAATTCATTAGCATGGGTCGGTATAAAATTTAGCATAGGTCAATATGTAATTTGTAAACTAATAAGGTCTTAAAAGTGAGGAATTAAGTCTTAAATTTAATTATTTATTGTAAAGAGCAGAATAGCATACATAAACAGGTGCCTAAGGAAAACTTGTATTCTAATATGGAACTCTCATGAACACCTTTTTTTTTTTCTTCTAACGGTATGATAGTAGGCCATTTGATTATTTTTATGGCTTTAACTTTACAACAATGAAATATTCGTAAATTTTAAATTGACATGACACAGATTAACGGCAGAAAATCAAATTTAATTTCACACATTCAGGAACCCCCGACATACATGAAAGGTTCAAAGACAGAAGGGTAAAAATGAGGTACATACATCATCCTGAGCTAAAAAATAGAATAAGGGTCTAGGATTTCCAAGGACAGGAGCCTTATTTCCAGAAAAGTAAGAAGAAAAGCAGATGCTTTGTTATTAGATATTTGCTCTGTCATACATGTGCCACTCAGATAAAAATCATCTCTGGTAATAACTCTCATTCTGGGAAAGCCCCCAATTTAAATTTTTCTAGATAGTTGAAGGAGGGGCAAGAGTTTCTTTTGAGGCTGCAGGACATCAAATGCTTTTAGTTCAAAATAATCTTCATTCAAAAGTGGCACATTTGTGGGAGACCCATTCTGAACTCTTCCACCAGTAACTTGGAAATTCTGTGGTGAACATGACATGTATTTTCTTGCACAGCTTCCTGGATCGAGGGGATTGTGCATTGACATTGCATCACTTAGTAGAGCAGATATATCCTAGGTCACATGACAAGCATACTGACTTTCCATAAGGAAAAAAATCATATTGTATTCATATGTGTTATTCCTAATATTTGTGCAAACATTTGTAAAATTTATTGTCTCCTAATATGGATGAGAAAATATTAAAGATTTATATACAAAAAAAAAAAAAAAAAAGAAGGAAAGGAATAGGATTCTTTGAGAAATGTAAAGAAGGCTCCTGCACTGATAGAGGCAGAGAAGCTACTGAGGACGACTTATCCTGATACCTGTACAACAGAACACCAAAATGAAGGTGAGATGGATGGTAGGCAGAAGAATTTATTCCAGAGGGGAAATAATATGTGTGAATGCCCTGGGAAAGGAAAGAACATAGATGATTTGAGGAACTGAAAGTCCAGGATGGCTGAAGTACAGGAAAAAGAGGAAGAAAGACTTGAGATGAATCTGAAGAAGTAGAGCCCACACATGCAGAGTCTTGATGGCAATGTGAAAGATTTAAATCTTTCTCCATGGGGTAACATGAAGCCATTGTGGACTAGTAAAAATTGGCCAATGGATGTATGAAATGATGTGTATTTTATAAAGGTAATTCAGGCTTTAGTGTAGAGAAAAAACATAACAAGACCTAGCATGGATTTGGGAGATCATTTAACAGGCTAGTCTACGTGAGATATGATAGAGACTGAGACAGAGATGGCTTTGATGGCAATAAAGAAAAGTGGAGGGGAGACTTTCAAGATGGTGGAGTAAGATGTGGAGATCATCTTCCTCGCCACAAATATATCAGAAATACATGAATATGTGGAACAACTCCTACAGAACACCTACTGAACACTGGCAGAAGACCTCAGACTTCCCAATAGGCAAGAAACTCCCCATGTACCTGAGTAGGGCAAAAGAAAAAAGACAAAACAGAGAAAAAGAATAGGGACAGAACCTGCACCTTGGGGAGGGAGTTGTGAAGGAGGAAAACTTTCCACACACGAGGAAGCCCCTTCATTGGCGGAGACGGGGGGTGGTGGTGGGGAAGCTTCGGAGCCACGGAGGACAGCCAGGAACAGGGGTGCAGAGGGCAAAGTGGAGAGATTCCCGCACAGAGGATTGGTGCCGACCAGCACTGACCAGCCCAACAGGCTTGTCGGCTCACCCATCATGGTGAGTGGAGGCTGGGAGCTGAGGCTCTGGCTTCAGAGGTCAGATCCCAGGGAGAGGACTGGGGTTGGCTATGTGAACACAGCCTGAAGAGGGCTAGTGCACCACAGCTAGCCAGGAGGGAGTCCGGGAAAAAGTCTGGAACTGCCTAAGAGGCAAGAGACGATTGTTTCAAGGTGCATGAGTAGAGGGGATCCAGAGCACTGCCTAAACGAGCTCCAGAGATGGGCAAGAGCCACGGCTATCAGCGGGGACACCAGAGACAGGCATGAAATGCTAAGGCTGCTGCTGCAGCCACCAAGAATCCTGTGTGCAAGCACAGGTCACTATCCACACCTCCCCTCCTGGGAGCCTGTGCAGCTTGCCACTGCCAGGGTCCTGTGATCCGGAGAAAACTTCACTGGGAGAACACATGGCATGCCTCAGGCTGCTGCAACATCACAACAGCCTCTGCTGCAGCAGGCTCACCCTGCATTCCTACTCCTCCCTCCTCCCACCCAGCCTGAGTGAGCCAGAGCCCCCTTATCAGCTGCTACTGTAACCCTATCCTGTCTGAGAGAAGAACAGATGCCCTCAGGTGACCTACACGCAGAGGCAGGGCCAAATCCAAAGCTGAACACCAGGAGCCTTGCGAACAAAGAAGAGAAAGGGAAATTTCTCCCAGCAGCCTCAGGAGCAGCAGATTGAATCTCCATAATCAACTTGATGTACCCTGAATCTCTGGAATACCTGAATAGATAACAAATCATCCCAAAATTGAGGTGGTGGACTTTGGGAGCAACTGTACACTTGGGGTTTGCTTTCTGCATCTAATTTGTTTCTACTTTTATGTTTATCCTAGATTAGTATTCAGAGTTTATTATCATTGGTAGATATATTTATTGATTTGGTTGCTCTCTTCCTTTATTTTTATATATATATAGATACATATTTTTTTTCATTTTCTCTTTTTGTGAGTGTGCATGAGTATGCTTCTTTGTGTGAGTTTGTATAGCTTTGCTTTTACCATTTGCGCTAGGGTTCTGTCTGTCCGTTTTATTTATTTATTTTCTTTCTTTGTTTCTTTATGTTCTTTAGTATAGTTTTTAGTGCTTGTTATCATTGGTGGATTTGTTTTTTGGTTTGGTTGCTCTCTTCTTTCTTTTTTTTATTAGTTTTCAATTTTTAATAATTTTTTATTTGAATAACTTTATTTTATTTATTTATTTATTTTTCTTTCTTTCTTTCTTTCTTTCTCCATTTCTTCTGAGCCGTGTGCTGAGAGGGTCTTGGTGCTCTGGGCAGGTGTCAGGCCTGTGCCTCAGAAGTGGGAAAGCTGAGTTCAGGACACTGGTCCACCAGAGACCTCCCGGCTCAATGTAATATCAAATGGTGAAATCTCTCCCAGAGATCTCCATATAAACACTAAGACCCAGCTCCACTCAATGACCAGCAAGCTACAGTGCTGGACAACCCATGCCAAACAGCTTGTAAGACAGGAACACAACCCCACCCATTAGCAGAGAGGCTGCCTAAAATCATAATAAGGTCACAGACACCCCAAAACAGACCACTGGATGCTGTCCTGCCCACCAGAAAGACAAGATCCAACCTCCTTCAACAGAACACAGGCACTAGTCCCTTCCACCAGGAAGCCTACACAACCCACTGAACCAACCTTACCCACTGGGGGGAAACACCAAAAACAACAGCAACTACGAACCTACAGCCTGTGAAAAGGAGACCACAAACACAGCAAGTTAAGCAAAATGAGAAGACAGAGAAACATAGAGATGAAGGAGCAAGGCAAAAATCCACCAGACCAAACAAACGAAGAAGAAATAGGCAGTCTACCTGAAAAAGAATTCAGAGCAATGAGAGTAAAGATAAGCCAAATTCTTGGAAATAGAATGGAGAAAATACAAGAAACATTTAACAAGGACCTAGAAGAACTAAAGAGCAAACAAACAATGAAGAACAGCACAATAAATGAAATTAAAAATTCTCCAGAAGGAATCAATAGCAGAATAAATAAGGCAGAAGAACGTATAAGTGACCGGGAAGCTAAAATAGTGGAAGTAACTACTGCAGAGCAGATACAGAAAAGAGAATGAAAAGAACTGAAGACAGTCTCAGAGACCTCTGGGACAACATTAAATGCACCAACATTCGAATTACAGGGGTCCCAGAAGAAGAACAGAAAAAGAAAGGGACTGAGAAAATATTTGAAGAGATTACAGTTGAAAATTTCCCTAATATGGGAAAGGAAATAGTCACTCAAGTCGAGGAAGTGCACAGACCCCCTACAGGATAAATCCAAGGAGAAACACACCAAGACACATAGTAATTAAATTATCAAATATTAAATAGAAAAGGAATATTAAAAGCAGCAAGGGAAAAAAAAACAAATAATATACAAGGGAATCCCCATAAGGTTAACAGCTGACCTTTCAGCAGAAACTCTGCAAGCCAGAAGGGAGTGGCAGGACATATTTAAAATGATGAAAGGGAAAAACCTATAACCAAGATTACTATACCCAGCAAGGAACTCATTCAGATTTGACAGAGAAATTAAAATCTTTACAGACAAACAAATCTAAGAGTATTCAGCACCACCAAAGCAGCTTTACAGCAAATGCTAAAGGAACTTCTCTAGGCAGGAAACAAAAGAGAAGGAAAAGACCTACAATAACAAGCTCAACACAATTAAGAAAATAGTAACAGGAACACATATATTGATAGCTGCCTTAAATGTAAACGGATTAAATGCTCCAACCAAAACACATGGACTGGCTGAATGAATACCAAAACAAGACCCATATATATGCTGTCCACAAGAGACCCACTGCCGACCTAGGGACACATACAGACCTAAAGTGAGGGGATGTAAAAAGATATTCCATGCAAATGGAAATCAAAAGAAAGCTGGAGTAACAATTCTCCAATCAGACAAAGTAGACTTTAAAACAAAGACTATTACAGGAGACAAACTAGGACACTATGTAATGATCAAGGGATCAATCCAAGAAGAAGATATAACTATTGTAAATATTTATGCACCCAACATAGGAGCATCTCAATACATAAGGCAAATGCTAACAACCATAAAAGGGGAAATCGACAGTAACACAGTAATAGTAGGGGACTTTAACACCGCACTTTCACCAATGGACAGATCATTCAAAATGAAAATAAATAAGGAAACACAAGCTTTATATGATACATTAAACAAGATGTACTTAATTGATATGTACAGGACATTCCATCCAAAAACAACAGAATACACTTTCTTCTCAAGTGCTTCTGGAATATTCTCCAGGATAGATTACATCCTGGGTCACAAATCAAGCCACGGTAAATTTAAGAAAACTGAAATCATATCAAGCATCTTTTCTGACCAAAATTCTGTGAGATTAGAAATCAATTACAGGGAAAAGAACATATAAAACACAAACACATGGAGGCTAAACAATACACTATTAAATAACCAAGAGATCACTGAAGAAATCAAAGAGGAAATCAAAAAGTACCTACAAACAAATGAAAACATGACAATCCAAAACGTACGGGATGCAGCAAAAGCAGTTCTAAGAGGGAAGTTTATAGCAATTCAATCGTACCTTAAGAAACAAGAAACATTTCAAATAAACAACCTAAGCTTACACCTAAATCAATTAGAGAAAGAAGAAGAAAAAAACACCAAAGTTAGCAGAAGGAAACAAATCATAAAGATCAGATCAGAAATAAATGAAAAAGAAATGAAGCAAAGATCAATAAACTAAATGCTGGTTCTTTGAGAAGATAAACAAAATTGATAAACCATTAGCCAGATTCATCAAGAAAAAGAGGGAGAAGACTCAAATCAACAGAATTAGATGTGAAAAAGGAGAAATAACAACTGACACTACAGAAATACAAAGGATCATGAGAGATTACTACAAGCAACTCTATGTCAATAAAATGTACAACCTGGAAGAAATGGACAAATTCTTAGAAAAGCACAACATTCCAAGACTAAACCAGGAAGAAATAGAAAAGATAAACAGGCCAATCACAAGCACTGAAATTGAAACTGTGATTAAAAATCTTCCAACAAACAAAAGTCCAGGACCAGATGGCATCGAAGGCAAATTCGATCAAACGTTTAGAGAAGAGCTAACACCTATCCCTCTCAAATTCTTCCAAAATATAGCATAGGAAGGAACACTCCCAAACTCATTCTATGAGGTTATCATCACCCTAATACCAAAACCGGACAAAGATGTCAAAAAGAAAGAAAACCACAGGCCAATATCACTGATGAACATAGGTGCAAAAATCCTCAACAAAATACTAGCAAACAGAATCCGAAAGCACAGTAAAAGGATCATACACCATGATCAAGTGGAGTTTATCCCAGGAATGCAAGGATTCTCAATATATGCAAATCAATAAATGTGATAAACCATATTAAAAAATTGAAGGATAAAAATCATATGATATTCTCAATAGCTGTAAGAAAAGCTTTCGACAAAATTCAACACCCATTTATGATAAAAACTGTCCAGAAAGTAGGCAGAGAGAGAACTTACCTCAACATAATAAAGGCCATATATGACAAACCCACAGCCAACATTATATTCAATGGTGAAAAACTGAAACCATTTCCACTAAGATCAGGAACAAGACAGGGTTTTTCACTCTCACCACTATTATTCAGCACAGTTTTGGAATTTTAGCCACAACAATCAGAGAAGAAAAAGAAATAAAAGGAATCCAAATCAGAGAAGAAGAAGTAAAACTGTCACTGTTTGCAGATGACATGATACTGTACATAGAGAATCCTGAAGATGCTCCAGAAAACTACTAGAGCTTCAATGAACTTGGTAAATTAGCAGTATACAAAATTAATGCACATGAGGTATCACCTCACACCAGTCAGAATGGTCATAATGAAAAATTCTACAAACAATACATGCTGGAGAGGGTGTGGAGAAAAGGAACCGTCTTGCACTGTTGGTAGGAATATAAATTGATACAGCCACTATGGAGAACATTATGGAGGTTCCTGAAAAAACTACAAAAGAACTACCACACAACCCAGCAATCCCACTACTGGGCATATACGCTGAGAAAACCAGAATTCAAAAAGACTCATGTACCACAATGTTCATTGCAGCTCTATTTACAATAGCCAGGACATGGAAACAACCTAAGTGTTCATAGACAGAGGAATGGATAGAGATGTGACACATATATACAATGGAATATTACTCAGCCTTAAAAAGAAACAAAGTTGGGTTATTTGTAGTGAGGTGGATGGACCTACAGTCTGTCATACAGGGTGAAGTAAGTCAGAAAGAGAAAAATAAATACCATATGCTAACACATGTATATGTTATATGTGTTAAATCTAAAATTAAAAAAAGGTTATGAAGAACCTAGCGGGAGGACAGAAATAAAGACTGAGACGTAGAGAACAGACTTGAGGAGGAAGCGGGGGGGAAGAGTAAACTGGGACAAAGTGAGAGAGTGGTATGGACTTATATATACTACCAAAAATAAAGTGGATAGCTAGTGGGAAGCAGCCGCATAGCACAGGAAGATCAGCTCAGTGCTTTGTGACCACCTAGAGGGGTGGCATAGGGAGGGTAGGAGGGAGATGCAAGAGGGAGGAGACATGGGGATATATGTATATGTATAGCTGATTCACTTTGTTATAAAGCAGAAAATAACACCACTGTAAAGGAATTATACTCCAAAAAAGATGTTAAAATAAATAAATAAATAAACAAAATTAAGGCACAGAAATCTCTTGCATTCCTATACACTAATGATGAAAAATCTGAAAGAGAAATTAAGGGAACACTCCAATTTACCACTACAACAAAAAGAAGAAAATACCTAGGAACAAACCTACCTAAGGAGACAGAAGACCTGTATGCAGAAAACTATAACACACTGATGTAAGAAATTAAAGATGTTACAAACAGATGGAGAAATATACCATGTTCTTGGAGTGTAAGAATCAACAATGTGAAAATGAGTCTACTACTCAAAGCAATCTACAGATTCACTGCAATCCCTATCAAACTACCACTGGCATTTTTCACAGAACTAGAACAAAAACTCTCACAATTATTATGGAAACACAAAAGACCCTCAATAGCCAAAGCAATCTTGAGAAAGAAAAATGGAGCTGGAGGAATCAGGCTCCCAGAATCCAGACTATACTAAAAAGCTACAGTAATCAAGACAATATGGTACTGGCATAAAAACAGAAACACAGATCAATGGAACAGGATAGAAAGCCCAGAGGTAAACCCATGCACATATGCTCACCTTATTTTCGATAAAGAAGGCAAGAATATACAATGGAGAAAAGACAGCCTCTTCAATAAGTGGTGCTGGGAAAACTGGACAGCTACATGGAAAAGAATGAAATTAGAACACTCCCTAACACCATACACAAAAATAAACTCAAAATGGATTAAAGACTTAACTGTAAGTCCAGATACTATAAAACTCTTAGAGGAAAATATAGGTAGAACAATCTATAACATAAATCACAGCAAGATCCTTTTTGACCCACCTCTTAGAGAAATGGAAATAAAAACAAAAATAAACAAATGGGACCTAATGAAACTTAAAAGCTTTCGCACAGCAAAGGAAACCATAAAGAAGACCTAAGGAGCTCCCTCAGAATGGGAGAAAATATTTTCAAATGAAGGAACTGACAAGGATTAATCTCAAAAATTGACAAGCAGCTCATGCAGCTCAATATAAAAAAAAACAAACAACCCAATCAAAAAATGGGCAGAAGACTAAAATAGGCATTTCTCCAAAGAGGATATACAGATTGCCAACAAACACACAAAAGGATGCTCAACATCACTAAACATCGGAGAAATGCAAATGTAAACTACAATGAGGTATCACCTCACACCAGTCAGAATGGCCATCATCAAAAAACCTACAAAGAATTCATGCTGGAGAGGGTGTAGAGAAAAGGGAACCCTCTTGCACTGTTGGTGGGAATGTAAATTGATACAGCCACTATGGAAAACAGTATGAAGCTTCCTTAAAAAGCTAAAAATAGAACTACCATAAGATCCAGCAATCCCACTACTGGGCATATACCCAGAGAAAACCATAATTCAAAAAGAGTCATGTACCACAGTGTTCACTGCAGCTCTATTTACAATAGCCAGGACATGGAAGCAACTTAAGTGTCCATCGACAGATGAACGGATAAAGAAGATGTGGCACATATATACAATGGAATATTTCTCAGCCATAAAAAGAAACGAAACTGAGTTATTTGTAGTGAGGTGGATGGACCTAGAGTCTGTCATACAGAGTGAAGTAAGTCAGAAAGAGAAAAACAAATACTGTACGCTAATACATATATACGGAATCAAAAAAAAAATGGTTCTGAAGTACCTAGGTGAAGGACAGGAATAAAGACGCAGAGGTAGAGAATGGAATTGAGGACACGAGGGGGGGGAATGGTAAGCTGGGACGAAGTGAGAGTGACATGGACATATATACACTACCAAATGTAAAATCAATAGCTAGTGGGAAGCAGCCACATAGCACAGGGAGATCAGCTTGGTGCTTTGTGACCTCCTAGAGGGGTGGGATAGGGAGGGTGGAAGGGAGACGCAAGAGGGAGGAGATATGGGGATATATGTTATATGTATGGGTGATTCACTTTGTTATAAAGCAGAAACTAACACACCATTGTAGAGCAATTATACTCCAATAAAGATGTTAAAAATAAATAAATAAATTTTCAAAAATAAATAAAATGTATGCAGTAAAAAAATAAGAAAAGAGGACATATTTAAGATTTTGCTAATTTTTTGTTGTTGTTGTTGCTGTACGCAGGCCTCTCACTGTTGTGGCCTCTCCTGTTGTGGAGCACAGGCTCCGGACGCGCAGGCTCAGCAGCCATGGCTCACGCGCCCAGCCGCTCCGCGGCATGTGGGATCCTCCCAGACCGGTGCATGAACCCGCGTCCCCTGCATCGGCAGGCGGACTCTCAACCACTGCGCCACCAGGGAAGCCCAGATTTTGCTAATTAAAAAAAAAAAAGATTGTTGATATGACTTGGTAATGTACTGGATATGTAAGTGAGAAATAAGGAGGTACCAAAAGTAAGTCTGAGGGTTTTTGCTACCCTGTAGATAGTAGATAGAAGTGATTAGATGAATACAACCCTTCAGCTGCATATATGTATTTCTGAGAGGAATCAAACTAGCTGGGCAAAGCACAGTAGTAGCTAACGTTCATATAGTTCTTACTATGTGTAAGCACTAATCCAAAAGCTTTATTATTCCTTTAGTTCTACCAACAATTTTATAGAGTTGGTACTATTATACCCATTTTACAAATGAAGAAACTGAGGTTTAGAAATTTGAATAACTTGCTCAAGGACACGCAGTTAATAAGAGATGGAGCTGGAATTTGAAATCAAGAAGTCAGCTCCAGAGTAAGTTCTCTGAACCACCACATACATTGCCTTTGTACAGTAAGCTCATTTTCTGAATCATTTATCCCCACTGTCAATTCCTGATGTCACCTGTGGAAGTAGATGAGCACCATTCTTCCAATGAAACAGGGCATTCTATTCTAAAAGAATGTATTGATGTCAAAGTAGAAAGTAGATTTACCCAAGCTCTGTGTTAGGCCTAATGAATATGACAGAATAAACAGCCACGTATTTTCTAGTATAGATAAACTTCTTACATATTGATTTACTGCCATTAGTCTACATCAAGAAATTCAATTTAAGTCACTTTGGTTATCCTAGTTTCCCTGACATTTAAAGAAAATTCTAAACTTCAATGAGCTCAAATCTTCAATGATAGCTTCGTAGTAACAGTTTCAAATTGCATTTGCTGAGCATCAGACAATATCCTACATTCTTCTCTCTGTGTATCTTAGGTCTGGTTGGTATATATCAATCTGCATGTTTAGTGGAAGGTACTGTATGATAACCAAAAGGCAAGGGATTCATCTGCTTTTGATAAACTCTCTATAGAGAACTATAAATAAAACCTATAAAATCTAGGACAGGAAAAAAATTGATATCTTAATTTAGGGTTTGAATTACAAAAGTATTTTAGAGGATTCATTTCCTCTTCTTCTTCTCTTTCTCCCTCTCCCTCCCCCTCTTCCAATTCCTCTTCCTCCTTCTTCTTCTTTGATATTCTTAAGCTTTAGGTTAGAGGAAAAAAAAATAAACTTTCTTTTTTCAGCATGACCACACATTTATCCTCCAGGAAGTGGCAATGTCCTGTTTTTATCATTGTCAAAAATAAATGTTCTGATTCAAGAAGAAAAACCTGTATTATACAAAAGCAATATGTGACTGAGGATCACCATACAGAGAGCTATGAATGTATCTTTGTGAATGAAAAATTAGCCATTTTTTCCAATGCAAAGTCTGAGTTTCAATAGGAAATTCTTACCCCTTTTTCATCAACAAATAAAAATTTTACAAAACTTCTTTTAAAATCTATTTTGAAAAATGTAATAGCACTTGTTGCTTTGTAACCTACTAGGTGCCAAGTGCTTTTAATATAAAAGCATTTAAATATAAAAGTGATTTAAATATACTGTAACAGTTAATCCTCAGAATATATTATTATTCTTTACTTTTAATAATGAAACAATTAAAGCTCAAGAAAAGCCAAGTATCTAGTACACAGACAGAAAGAGATGGAACTAGAAATCAAAAGCAGTGCCCAAACTGTCTATGAAACCATTTCCTGTATGATTATACTATGAGATGAGGGAGTCAAAAATTGTCCATATGTATTCATTTCTAACATGCTTTTCTACACTTTCACAGTTTTGAAACTATTGAACAGTTTTAAAATTAAGATGTATTGTATTATTGATCTGAAAAGAAATTTCACAGTCACCAAGTTTAGAGGTAACATGACTTTCAGGTCGTTGCCTATGCATGAAATTGGCTATGTGTCATGTCTATCAATTCAGTTAAATTATTTGCACTATGGAATGACATAAGATTGTAATTTAACTTAAAATTGTAATTTAACTAGCAATTAAAATGTCTTTCAAAAGATTGCATTAAGATGCAGCTTTAAAATGAGAAGTTACCGGGTTCACAAAGATTGCCTGCCACACTCCAGGAAAAGCAATTAAAGACAATCGAAATTTCCAAAACTATGAGTAGATTATAGAAGTTCAAATCGAAGAAGCGACTGGCATGCATCATGAAAAGCTACTACTGATGCACTGAATATCTATCTGCCAAAAGCTGACTTCAAAGAGGAACTGTCTGCAAAGGTACCTGATCCAATTAAAGAAAATAAAAGTATAAATTTATCAAATATGACAAAGAGGTGGATCTTAGGTTTTCTTTAACATGACGTGAAAGTATAGCTACTCCTGTGAATTTGCTAGAGAAGGATATGAGCATATAATTAAGGGCTCAAATGTATGAGATAGACCTTTCAGTACGGAAAGCTGAGTAAACATAACGGGTGAATGTATAAACAAAGAACTTGAGAGCCAAGAAAGCTTTCTGAAAGTTTGCCTTTAGTGATCTCCTAAAGGTTTGCCTCTGGTTTCCTATGAGACAATTTGACTTTGTAAATAGGAACTTGATTTTTGACAACTTTATTGTTGTCAAAATTTATTTTTAAGAGAAGACTGTCTCTTATGTGACTGACTTTCAGAACTCAGTAACTTTCATAAAGGATTATAACTCAATAACCTTCACTGAATCTGCCATGCCCAGAGCTTAGTGTTTCTTCCTTTACCTTAAACCTGTGATCTAGGAGAAGAATACAAATAGCAAAACTAAGACAATGTCTTTTTCTGTCTCTTACTTCTCCATAAGAAGGAGTGTTTTGAAAAGGGTTTTGGTATATGGCAAATGGGTCACAAATTCAATCAAGTGCTTTTAGGTACCAAATAAGCACACAAATGAGCATAATGAATAGATGTTAGACAAAAGGGAACGATGGACATTATGTGGAATGGGACTATGTAAAGGGAGTTGGTGCTACTCACCATCACACAATTATTTTTAGGTCCAAGATTGGGACCCAGTGATGACACATATTCTGTTTGATTGCTTATTTGTTTTTCCTCAATATTCCAAAGAATTCAGCAAACTTCTTATGTTAAATATCCTGATCTTTTGTTGGCTCAACTAAACAAACAAACAAACAAAAATACTCTCCATGCCATTAAAAAGCACACCTACTAGCCAAGGATGGGACTTCTTCTGCCATTTAGTGACATATGGTATAGAATCTTGGGGTAAAATTCTACAGTTAATGAGTTTTCAGGAAGCAAAGGAAAGATGACACTTCTAAGATGCCGAATTGGGGGACTGGGCACAAAGAGAAGTTCTGCATATCTCAAACTTCAGTTTAGGGTTTGGAGTGTCCTGAGACTTGGAGGAGGATCATGTCAATATTATCAGGAGAAGAGACAAGTGAAGGAGTCAAGAGAAGAGCCTAGAGTAGACCTAGAAATGTAGGGTCAGGTGTTTGGGGAGAAAGCCTATATAGCCGTTGAAAAAGCCTCCAAAGGCAATGAGTAAAATGCTATCTTTAATATCTGGGACAAAACAAAGTAAAGAACATTAGTCATCTTCAATATTAAACTTCCATAATTTTCTACAAATCCAGAGTTTAGAAACGTCTTCTGGATTGTACATAAAATTGTGTCAGGCAGAACTGCTAAATAGAGAAAGGCATCACTAATTGCATTGATTGGGATTCCCCCATCCCAACCTAATGCACATTTATGAAAATGTATCATTACGCTGGGTAATTTGCCAATTAGATTAAGTAGGCTTGGCATGCTGCCTTTGAGGAGACAGTAAACCCTGAAGTTTACTTAATCTTATCTCGCCTCCATAATTCCTTTAGAGAAAACCATACTTGATTCTATTCTATTTAGAGTAATTAATCCTCTTCCTGAAGAGTTCCCTATCTTCACTGACTTAATACTCCCCTGATACACCTTTGAAAACAAACAATAAATATATCAATTCCATGTGGCTCTGATTCCTCTTACTACCTCATGCTGCATTCAGAATAACTTATTGTTTAATATCATTTATAACAATAAAAAGAGCATTTTGATGATTTCCAGATGTTAGTAACGTTTAAAAATGAAGTTGATTCAAACGCCAGGATTACAGACACTAGAAATAAAGCTAATTCCCACAAAGCTACAATAAATATCCTTTATTCTGTTTTCTTCTCTAAAATAAAAATTTTAATTATAAAAGAAATGCTTGCTAAATCATAAAGTATTAAAATTGCACTTAAATATAGGAAGTAGAAAATGGAAGTCCCCTTAAGTTTCTTTCTCTTCATAGACTCCTACAACCCCACCCCTCATGTCTAGATAACTACTATTAACACGTTGGTATATCTCCTTCAAGGATATGTGGGTTTTTTTCTTAGCATACATTACATACAGGCAGATGATAAGCAGGTCAGTAGATTGATGAAACAATAGGTTGATGTCTGTAAATTAAAATTGCATCACCTCCTACATACTGTTTCTTTATTTTCACCTTAATACCACTGACATAGACATTCTCTTTCCAATTAATAAAGTTTGCATAGTATTCTATTATATGGATGACCCATAATTGATTTAATCAATTCAATATTGATAGAAAAATATTTTTTTCCCATCAAAATGGGAGATGAAAGGAAGAAACTTTAAAGTCCAATTGAATTTGAAACCTCAATTTAAAAAATCTACATTAAGATTACAGTAATTTTTTAAAGAACTTTGTTTTTTAAACTGTTTTTATACTCTCAGTTGAAATGTTGGGTGGTTCTAATAGGATGGGTGTCTTGAAATGTCTAAGTGTTCAGTAATGCAGATTTATTTGTCATAAAAGGCTTATTTCCTTGGTATAAATTAAGAAGTATATTTTCCTTTGTTTAACTTTTCTCATTTGTTATCAAATTCAACAAGAATCTATATAAAATAAAAAACAATAAGCGAATATTTGATCCCAGATAAGAAAAAAATTGATATTAACACTGAGTATCTTGGCTGAGAAGTAATTTATGAAATAATAATGGCTGTTCTCAAACTATTATGGTGGGAAACCAGAAAGGGAAGCAGATAATTATAATCTTAAAGTTAATCCTGTTTTATTAATTTTCTATGATAATTTAAGATTATTTTGGGGAGAAGAAAAGCACAGTGCTCCTTTTTTTTAAATTAATTTTTGTTAGAGCTTATTATTCTCGTACTGAAATTCAAAAACATTTTAAAAAAACCTCAAGCCTGCTTTTAAAATTATTATCAGGGTTTAGATTACTTAGCTTCATTCTTTGCATTTGAATGTGTTCCACTCATTTGGTTTGGTTTGTAATATCTGTAAATGATCATCATATGGGGAAAGAGTGTTTAAAAAAAAAAACTTTCTTGAAACATGGTGGATTTAGCATTCAATGTCTGCTGATCTGAGTTTTAACACCTTTAAATTTAATTGACAGGAGACCTTCAACATGGTGGACGAATAAGACATGGAGATCGCCTTCTTCCCCACAAATACATCAGAAATACATCTACATGTGGAACAACTCCTACAGAACACCTACTGAACGCTGGCAGAAGACCTCAGACATCCCAAAAGGCAAGAAATTCCCCACGTACCTGGGTAGGGCAAAAGAAAAAAGAAAAAACAGAGACAAAAGAATAGAGACAGGACCTGCACCTTAGGGAGGGAGCCATGAAGGAGGAAAAGTTTCTACACACTAAGAAGCTCCTTCACTGGTGGAGACAGGAGGATGGTGGGGGGGAATCTTTGGAGCCACGGAGGAGAGCACAGCAACAGAGGTGCAGAGGGCAAAGTGGAGAGATTCCCGCACAGAATATCGGTGCCAACCAGCACTCACCAGCTCGAGAGACTTGTCTGCTCACCAGCTGGGACAGGTGGGGGATGGGAGCTGAGGCTCAGGCTTTGGAGGTCAGATCCCAGGGAGAGGACTGGGATTGGCTGCATGAACACAGCCTGAAGGGGGCTAGTACACCACAGCTAGCTGGGAGGGAGTACTGGAAAAAGTCTGGACCTGCCTAAGAGGCAAGAGACCATTGTTTCGGGGTGCACAAGGAGAGGGGATTCAGAGCAGCGCCTAAAGGAGCTCCAGAAACAGGTGTGAGCCATGGCTATCAGTGTGGACACCAGGGACGGCCATGAAATGCTAAGGCTGCTCCTGCAGCCACCAAAAAGTCTGTGTGCAAGCACAGGTCACTATCCCCACCTCCCCTCCTGGGAGCCTGTGCAGCCCGCCACTGCCAGGGTCCTGTGATCCAGGGACAATTTCACCAGGATAACACAGAGCATGCCTCAGGATGTTGCAACATCATGCGGGACTCTACCTCAGCAGGCTTGCCCCACATTCCATATCCCTCCCTACCCACCCACCCCACTATGGCCTGAGTGAGTCAGAGCCCCCTTATCAGATGCTACTTTAACACCATCCTGTCTGAGCACAGAAAAGATGCCCTCAGGTGACCTACATGCAGAGGTGGGGCCAAATCTAAAGCTGAACTCCAGAAGCTGTGGAAACAAAGAAGAGAAAGGGACATTTCTCCCAGCAACATCAGCAGTGGATTAAATCTCCACAATCAACTTGATGTACCCTGCATCTCTGGAATACCTAAATAGACAATGAATCATCCCAAAATTGAGGAAGTGGACTTTGGAGCAACTGTAGATTTGGGAGCCATGTGGCTGACAGGGTCTTGGTGCTCCAGCCTTGGGTCAGGCCTGTGCCTCTGAGGTGGGAGAGCCAAATTCAGTACATTGGCCAAACAGAGACCTCCTGGCTCCATGTAATATCAAACAGCGAAAGCTCTCCCAGAGATCTCCATCTCAACGCTAAGACTCAGTTCCATTCAACGACCAGCAAGCTATAGTGCTGGGCACCCTATGTCAAACAACTAACAAGACAGGAACACAACCCCACCCATTAGCAGAGAGGCTGCCTAAAATCATAATAAGGTCACAGACACCCCCAAAACACACCACAGGACGTGGTCCTCCCCACCAAAAGATAAAATAAAGCCACATTCACAAGAAGACAGGAAAAAGTCCCCTCCACCAGGAAGCCAACACAATCCACTGAAACAACCTTACCCACTGGGGCAGACACCAAAAACAATGGGAACTACAAACCTGCAGCTTACAAAAGGAAGTCCCCAAACACAGTAAGTTAAGCAAAATGAGAATACAGAGAACACACAGCAGATGAAAGAGCAAGGTAAAAACCCACCAACCAAACAAATGAGGAGGAAATAGGCAGTCTACCTGAAAAAGAATTCAGAGTAATGATAGTAAAGATGATCCAAAATGTTGGAAATAGAATGGAGAAAATACAGGAAACGTTTAACAAGTACCTAGAAGAACTAAAGAGCAAACAAACAATGATGACGAACACAATAAATGAAATTAAAAATTCTCTAGAAGGAATCAATAGCAGAATAACTGAGGCAGAAGAATGGATAAGTGACCTGGAAGATAAAATAGTGGAAATAACTACCACAGAGCAGAATAAAGAAAAAAGAATGAAAAGAATTGAGGACATTCTCAGAGACCTCTGGGACAACATTAAACACATCAACATTCAAATTATAGGGGTCCCAGATGAAGAACAGAAAAAGAAACGGACTGAGAAAATATTTGAAGAGATATAGTTGAAAACATGCCTAATATGGGAAAGGAAATAGTCAATAAAGTCTAGGAAGCACAGACAGTCCCATACAGGATAAATCCAAGGAGAAACACATCAAGACACACATTAATCAAACTATCAAAAATTAAATACAAAGAAAAATATTAAAAGCAGCAAAGGAAAAGCAACAAATAATGTACAAGGGAATCCCCATAAGGTTAACAGCTGATCTTTCAGCAGAAACTCTGCAAGCCAGATGGGAGTAGCAGGACATATTAAAAGTGATGAAAGGGAAAAACCTACAACCAAGATTACTCTACCGAGCAAAGATCTTATTCAGATTCGACGGAGAAATGAAAACCTTTACAGACAAGCAAAAGCTAAAAGAATTCAGCACCACCAAACCAGACTTACAGCAAATGCTAAAGGAACTTCTCTAGGCAGGAAACACAAGAGAAGGAAAAGACCTACAATAACAAACACAAAACAATTAATAAAATGGTAATAGAAACATACATATTGATAATTACCTTAAATGTAAATGGATTAAATACTCCAATCAAAAGACATAGACTGCCTGAATGGATACCAAAACAAGACCCATTTATATGCTGTCTACCAGAGACACACTTTAGACCTAGGGACACACACAGATTGAACCTGAGGGGAAGGAAAAAGATATTCCATGCAAATGGAAATCAAAGGAAAGCTGGAGTAGCAATTCTCATATCAGACAAAATAGACTTTAAAATAAAGACTATTGCAAGAGACAAAGAAGGACACTACATAATGATCAAAGGATCAATCCAAGAAGAAGATATAACAATTGTAAATATTTATGCACCCAACATAGGAGCACCTCAATACATAAGACAACTGCTAACAGCTATAAAAGAGGAAATCGACAGTAACACAATAATAGTGGGGGACTTTAATACCTCACTTACACCAATGGACAGATTATCCAACATGAAAATAAATAAGGAAACAGAAGCTTTAAATGAAACAACAGACCAGATAGATTTAATTAATATTTATAGCACATTCCATCCCAAAACAGCAGATTACACTTTCTTCTCAAGTGCGCATGGAACATTCTCCTAGATAGATCACATCTTGGGTCACAAATCAAGCCTCAGTAAATTTAAGAAAATTGAAATCATATCAAGCATCTTTTCTGACCACAACACTATGAGATTAGAAATGAATTACAGGGAAAGAAACGTAAAAGACACAAACACATGGAGGCTAAACAATACGGTACTAAATAACCAAGAGATCACTGAAGAAATCAAAGAGGAAATCAAAAAATACCTAGAGACAAATGACAACGAAACACGACAATCCAAAACCTATGGGATGCAGCAAAAGCAGTTCTAAGAGGGAAACTTATAGCTATACAAGCCTACCTCAAGAAACAAGAAAAATCTCAAATAAACAATCTAACCTTACACCAAAAGGAACTAGAGAAAGAAGAAAACAAAATCCAAAGTTAGCAGAAGGAAAGAAATCATAAATATCAGAGCAGAAATAAATGAAATAGAAACAAAGAAAACAATAGCAAAGATCATTAAAACTAAAAGCTGGTTCTTTGAGAAGATAAACAAAATTGATAAACCATTAGCCAGACTCATCAAGAAAAAGAGGGAGGGGACTCAAATCAATAAAATTAGAAATGAAAAAGGAGAAGTTACAACAGACACCACAGAAATACAAAGCATGCTAAGAGACTCCTACAAGCAACTCTATGCCAATAAAATGGACAACCTGGAAGAAGTGGACAAATTCTTAGAAAGGTATAACCTTCCAAGACTGAACCAGGAAGAAATAGAAAATATGAATAGACCAATCACAAGTAATGAAATTGAAACTGTGCTTAAACATCTTCCAACAAACAAAAGTCCAGGACCAGATGGCTTCACAGGTGAATTCTATCAAACATTTAGAAAAGAGCTAACACCAATCCTTCTCAAATGCTTCCAAAAAACTGCAGAGGAAGGAACACTCCCAAACTAATTCTATGAGGCCACCATCACCCTGATAACAAAACCAGACACAGATACTACAAAAAAAGAGAATTACAGACCAATATCACTGATGAATATAGATGCAAAAATCCTCAACAAAATACTAGCAAACAGAATCCAACAACACATTAAAAGGATCATACACCATGATCAAGTGGGATTTATCCCAGGGATGCAAGGATTCTTCAATATACACAAATCAAACAATGTGATACACCATATTAACAAATTGAAGAATAAAAACCATATGATCATCTCAATGGGTAAAGAAAAAGCTTTTGACGAAATTCAACACCAATTTATGATAAAAACTCTCCAAAAAGTGGGCATAGAGGGAACCTACCTCAACATCATAAAGGCCGTATATGACAAACCCACAGCCAACATCATTCTCAGTGGTGAAAAACTAAAAGCATTTCCTCTAAGATGAGGAACAAGACAAGGATGTCCAGTGTCACCACTATTATTGAACATAGTTTTGGAAGTCCTAGCCATGGCAATCAGAGAAGAAAAAGAAATAAAAGGAATACAAATTGGAAAAGAAGAAGTAAAACTGTCACTATTTGCAGGTGACATGATACTATACATAGAGTATCCTAAAGATACCCCCAGAAAACTACTAGAGCTAATCAATGAATTTGTTAAAGTTGCAGTAAACAAAATTAATGCACAGAAATCTCTTGCATTCCTATACACTAATGATGAAAAATCTGAAAGAGAAATTAAGGAAACACTCCCATTTACCACTGCAACAAAAAGAATAAAATACCTAGGAATAAACCTATCTAGGGAGAAAAAAGACCTGTATGAAGAAAACTATAAGACACTGATGAAAGAAATTAAAGACGATACCAACAGATGGTATACCATGTTCTTGGATTGGAAGAATCAATACTGTGAAAATGACTATACTACCCAAAGCAATCTGCAGATTCAATGCAATCCCTATCAAATTAGCAATGGCATTTTTTATGGAACTAGAACAAAAATCTTAAAATTTGTATGGTGACACAAAAGACCCTGAATAGCCAAAGCAGCCTTGAGGGAAAAAAATGGAGCTGGAGGAATCAGACTTCCTGACTTCAGACCATACTACAAAGCTACAGTAATCAAGAGAATATGGTACTGGCAAAAAAACAGAAACATAGATCAATGGAACAGGATAGAAAGCCCAGAGATAAACCCAGGCACCTATGGTCAACTAATCTATGACAGAGGAGGCAAGGATATACAATGGAGAAAAGACAGACTGTTCAATAAGTGGTGCTGGGAAAACTGGACAGCTACATGTAAAAGAATGAAATTAGAACACTGCCTAACACCATACTCAAAAATAAATTCAAAATGGATTAGAGACCTAAATGTAAGACAGGACGCTATAAAACTCTTCGAGGGAAACATAGGAGGAACACTCTTTGACGTAAATCACAGCAAGGTCTTTTTTGATCCACCTCCTAAAGTAATGGAAAGAAAAACAAAAATAAACAAATGGCACCTAATGAAACTTAAAAGGTTTTTCACAGCAAAGGAAACCATAAAGAAGACATAAAGACAACCCTCAGAATGGGAGAAGATATTTGCAAACGAATCAACAGACAGAGGATTAATCTCCAAAATATATAAACAGCTCATGCAGCTCAATATTAAAAAAACAAACAACCCAATCCAAAAATGGGCAGAAGACCTAAATAGACATTTTTCCAAGGAAGACATATAGATGACCAAAATGCCCATGAAAAGCTGCTCAACATCACTAATTATTAGAGCAATGCAAATCAAACCTACAATGAGGTATCACCTCACTCCAGTCAGAACGGGCATCACCAGAAAATTTACAAACAACAAATGCTGGAGAGGGTGTGTAGAAAAGGGCACCCTCTTGCACTGTTGGTGGGAATGTAAATTGATATAGCCACTATGGAAAACAGTATGGAGGTTCCTTAAACAGCTAAAAATAGAGTTATCATATGATCCAGCAGTCCCACTACTGGGCATATACCCAGAGAAAATCATAATTCAAAAGGACACATGCACCCCAATGTCCACTGCAGCACTATTTACAGTAGCCAGGTCATGGAAGCGACCTAAATTCCCATCAACAGATGAATGGATAAAGAAGATGTGGGACATATATATACAATGGAATATTACTCAGCCATAAAAGGAACAAAATTGGGTCAGTTGTTGAGATGTGGATGGACCTAGAGAGTGTCATATAGAGTGAAGTAAGTCAGAAAGAGAAAAACAAATATCTTACATTAACGCATATATGTGGAACCTAGAAAAATGGTACAGATGAACCAGTTTGCAGGGCAGAAATTGAGACACAGATGTAGAGAACAAGCGTATGGACACCAAGGAGGAAAGCCACAGGGGTGTGGGGATGGTGGTGTGATGAATTGGGAGATTGGGACTGACATGTATACACTGATGTGTATAAAATTGATGACTAATAAGAACCTGCTGTATAAAAAAATAAATTAAAAAATTAAAAAAAGGAATGAACCTGGACAAATCTCCATAGAACTATGCTGAGTTAATTTCTGTATATTACCTACTACATAGGCCATTTATATAAAACTCTTGAAAAGACAAAATTATAGTAATAGAGAACATATTACTGGTTGCTAGGGATGAAGGAAGGGTGGAGGTGAGAGAGAAGTGAGGCTCTACAAAAGCAATGTGAAGGATCCTCATGCTAATGAAAATATTCTGAATCATGACTACATTACTGTCAATATACTGACTCTAATAGTGCACAACTGTTTTGCAAGATATCATTGGGGGAAACTGGGTAAAGAGCACATGGGATTTTTCTGTATTATTCCTTTCCACTGCACTACAATTATCTCAAAATAAAGTTTAATATACTATAAATGATGCTTCTAGAATTGCCATATCCAACACATGTCCTGGCTTAGCAGTACATTAGTTTAAGAGAGCTATTCTAAACAGCTTCAAACTACAAATTTAATAGACTGTTAAAATTTAGAAAACCAATATATGGCTATTATTCTGTCCTGTTTGTTGAACCTGAAATTTTGATTATTTCTGTCATTAGAAACAATGGTAGTTCACCATTTTTGGAGAAAAGTCTTCTGTTAATTAAGATTGATACTGGGGAAATTCCCACCTACTTTAATTTAAACAAGAATCAGTGCTATTTGAAATAGTCTTTTTTTTTTTTTTTTAACATTCTATCCCAATGATTCTGCTGCTAGAAGGAATACAACTGCGATGTGATCTTTATGCTTTTTGGTGTAGTGTGGACTCATGTAGTGGTTCAACAAAGATTTCTGATGCATTGACACTACACAAAAACTCCAAATGGCCTACTCCTGTGATCTTTAAATAAGATTGTTATTTATTGCCAGTTTTCTCACCAGGATGAAAAATTAATGTATTGAAATACAGTTCATTTTTCTATTGCATTCTAAGAAAACAAGAAATGGTATGTTCCTAAGGAAGAATACTACACACACACACAAGCACACGCACACGCGCACACACACACACACACACACACACACACACACACACTCTAAAGAACTTTTGGTGAGAACACTTTTGGAACAATAAAGTTAATTCTAAAATATCAAAAATAGAACTATAAGTATTTTTAAAAATTAAAATACTACTTATTAACATATACTCTGAATCAAATTGTGTTCAGTAGTTCTACATTATTCTTTTTTCTTTGAGTTCTTAAAGTAAGAATCCTTATCGATTTTAGAGATAAGAAAACAAATTTAGAGAGGTTATGTAACTTACATGTCCAAAGTAGCATAGTTAGTAGTGATAAAAATAATCACTAAAATTAATGATAAATTAACACGTCTATAGTAAGTGTTTTAGATTATTTTCTTCAATTTAAATACTCAAAAAAAACCTTACATGATAAAAACTCTTATTATTTTTCCATTTTAACAGATGAGAGACTTTAACTTGTACATGATCTTGCAACTGATGTGTGCTAGTGTCAGGATTAAATTGAGAGCGCCAAATTCTAAAGCCTACTCATTTGATTGACATTTTTTGCTAAAAAATGACAGATCCAGATTTCAACTTCTCCTCACCCAGGGAAGGATTAATTCTCATCTAAATACACACAAACACACACACACACACCTCATCTAAATACACATTCAGTGGGAATAATTTCTGTGCTTTAAATCTGTTAATCTCATTCTAATATACTCATGATAGAAAAAAATTCAATCTTCTTTATATAAATTTTGGTATTAATAGTTGTCTTAGTTAGCTTGGGCTGCCTTAACAAAATACCATAGACTGGGTAGCTTAAATAGAAAAAACAAAACAAAACAAACAAAAAAATATGTTTCACAGTTGTAGAGGCTAGGAAGTCCAAGATCAAGGTGTGGGCAGGGTAGATTTCATTCTGAGGCCTCTTGTCTTGGCTTATAAAGTAGCCACCATATCACTGTGCATTCCTATGAACTCTTCTTCCTGTGCACACGGGGAGAGAGAGTGAGCAAGCTCTCTGGTGTCTCTTCTTACAAGGATGCTTATCTCATCATGAGAACACCACTCTCATGACCTCATCTGACTCTAATTACCCTCCAAAGGTCACATCTCCAAATACCATCACAACTTGGGGTTAGTGCTTCAACATATGAATTTTGGAGGGACAAAAACATTCAGTTCATAAAAATAGTTTATTCTTACTGGTATTAGAAGCACACAAAAGACCAAAAAGTATGCAAATTTGAAAAAAAAAAATTAAAATTGTATTCTTCCAAATTCTACTCCTCAGATATTTTTTCTATTTAATCAAACACATAGGTTTCAGATTAAAAATCATATGGAACTGCATTCATAGAGTATATGAGCTTCAGAAAAAAATAATTCAATTGAAAATCAAAATTGTAAAATACCCCAAACAAAAAATGTTTGTTTCCAGCCAAGATGGAGAAACACTCCCCCATTTAACAATTTGAAAAATTTGAAAAAAATTAATTTGAAAAAAGGGCTAGATCTATAAAACACTAGTTTTCATACATTTGACAACAGGCAGCTCAGGCCTGTGATTCCTGAGAAAACAGAAACAAATAAGGTGATCCAAATGATTGCACCAGCTTATAGCTTGCATGATATTTTCAGGATGTAACACAGGAAGGAGGAGAAGAAACAGCCAGGCATTCTTGCTGATGAGACAGCAATTACAATTCAGAGGGGCCAATGTGTCTAAAAGGAGGGGGCTTCAGAGAGAGACTTACAGAAATAGGCAGAGGAATCCTAACAAGTCATTGGCAGAGTACTCATCTGTATACGTTTGAGAAGAAAATATCTAAGGCCAGAAAAAGAACCACCTGACAGAAGCAGTTGGAATATTTCCAGGGCTCACAGAGGGCTCAGAAGAGTTTGTAATCCCAAGAGGCAGAGTGGAAATGTCTCAAACGTCTCAGATACAGTCCTCAAAACAGCCTTAGCAGTGACGCTAAAATAGCCCTAAACTAAATTATACCTAGGACCCATCCTAAGGAACTTTAAACTTTGCATTACTAGGTAAATTTGCAAGGAAGTATTGAAAAGACTGGATTTCTTGAAATAGATGCTGTTCATGATAATTTGATTTTTGATTTTTTGAGAAAAAATTTGCAAGAAAGTATTGAAAAGACTGGATTTCTTGAAATAGATGCTATTCATGATAATTTGATTTTTGATTTTTTGAGAAAACTCCATACTGTTTTCCATAATAACTGTACAAATTTACATTCCCACCTATAGTGAGAAATAATTCCCTTTTCTTCACACCCTCGTCAAGCCTTGTTATATCTTGTCTTCATAGTAGTTACCCTAACAGGTGTGAGATGATATCTCCCTGTGGTTTTGATGTGATGTCCCTCATGATTAGTGATGTTGAGCATATTTTCATGTTCCTGTAGGCCATCGGTATGTCTTCTTTGCAAAAATTTCTATTTGGATCCTTTGTCCATTTTTTAATTGGATGATTTGGGGGTTTTTTGCTACTGAGTTGTATGAATTCCTTATACATTTTGGAATATTAACCCCTTATCAAATATGTGATTTGCAAATATTTTCTTTCATTCTGTAAGTTGTCTTTCTAATTTTTTGATGATTTCCTTTGCTGTAAAGAAGCTTTTCAATTTGATGTAATCCAACTTGTTTATTTTAGCTTTTAATACCTGTGCTTTTGCTGTTGCATCCAAAAACTCACTGACAAAACCAGTGTCAAGGAGCTTTTTCCCTATCTTTTCCTCAAGGAGTTTTAGGGTTGCAGGTCTTACATTTAAGTCTTTAATACATTTCAAGTTAATTTTTGTTAGTGGTGTAAGATGGGGGTCCAGTTTAATTCTTCGTCCTGTGGATGTCCATTTTTTTCCAACACCATTTATTGAAGCAACTGTCCTTTTCCCATGGTATGTTCTTAGTGCCCTTGTCAAAGTTTAGTTCACCATGTAAACGTGGGTTTATTTCTCTGCTCTCTGTTATGTTCTATGGGCCACAATCAACTCAAGAGTTCTCATTGACAGATGAATGGATAAGGAAAATATGGTGTGTGTATAGATAGATAGATAGATAGAAAGATTATTCAGACATAAAAAGGAAGGAGATCCTGCCATTTGCTATGGATGAACCTGGAGGAGATTATGTTAAGTGAAATAAGCCAGATAAAGACAAATACTGTATAGTATCATTTATATGTGGAATAAAAAAAAAAAGTCCCAATCTTATAGAAACAGAGAGTAGAACGATGGTTGCCAGGAGCTGGGAGATGGGGAAAATGGGTAGATACAGGTCAAAGAATATAAACTTTCAGTTATAAGATGAATAAGGTCTGAGGATCTAATGTACAGCATGGTGCCTATAGTTAATAATTTGGTATTATATACTTGAAATTTATTGAGAGGAGACTTTAAGCATTCTCACTACTAGAAAATGAAAAAGAGACAGAGACAGAGACAGAGAGAGTGTGAACTATATGAGGTGATGGATGTGATAAGTAACTTGATTGTGGTAATCATTTCACAATGTACATGTATATCAAATCACCACATACATTTTAAATATACACAATTTTAGTTGTCATTTATTCCTCAATAAATCTGTAAAAAAGAAATTATTAATGATACTGTTAGCTGTGGTAGCTACATAGCCTGTGATGGATATATAACTAGTCTCAATGTAAATAGCAGCAACATGTTTTTCGGAAGTATAATAACCTCCTCAGAGGAAAATAAGCATTACGTTATGTGACTTCTTTTCCTCTCCTTTTTAGTTTTTCCTTCCTTTTTACTTGCTGTCTTTTCTTTGTGCCAGGTGCTTGCCTGTACCAAACTTAAACACTAAAGTTACTGACACTTCAGTGTAGCTCTGTTCTGACAGTATCAGCCAAGTCTTCTGTAATGACATTTTATGCGTTTCTAATGCTGTCTTTGCCAAACTGCATTTAGTAATATCACAATCCAAACCATCACACAAGAAACTGTTTTCCTGCCTAATCACCTATTTTCTTGAGATAAAGATAATCCATAACTGAAATCAGGAATTCCATTGCATTTACTGCTAATGCCAGCAAGTACTGTATATTTCTTTTAAGTAGATGTAGCAAAGAGCTGGATGTTAGTAACTGATAATGCTTGAACAATACATTATACAAGAGAATTCACTTTACCTCTCTAAATAATGGACATGGTATCTATCTATAAACATGAGTTCAAAATTATCCACTTTGCTACAAGACAGCATGATATATTTGAAGGATGCAACTACAGAAGGTAAAACTGATGTCAAACAATGATAAACTTCAATACACAGCCCACAGAATTGCAGGAAAACTTCCATAACTCTGCATCTTCAACTGTCAAAGTTATGTTTGTAAAATCATGTTTTATGTCTCAGTGGTTCAAATTATGTTGTTATGATTTTGTTGTATAATATGCTTGATTATTTTAGCCTACAAGATAGAAATAATGATAGATTTCTCTGAGCAGGACAAAACAGTGTTGTTCATTGTGAAAAATAATTCCTACGGGCCTATTGGGTATCAAAAAGAAGTATTGGCTAGTTTGCATTGTGTGTATGTATATATTTGTGTGTGTGTGTGTGTGTGTGTGTGTATATATATATATATATATATAGAGAGAGAGAGAGAGAGAGAGAGAGAGACTCTTTTTTAAGGGTTTCTAAGTAGATTACAATTTTTTAATTTAGTTTTATAAAGCCAACATTAAGGTATTTCAACTGTATATGAAATAGAGTTAAATTTTTAGCAAATTACCAAATTAAGATGGGGAACAAAGAATGATAATCCTATGTCAATATGCAGATAGCTTACAAAAATGTTAATAGTGTTATCTAGTGTTCAGTACTATTTGGGTATAGGCTCTCTAATTATGTGAACTATAGAGTTACTATTTTTTAAATATATACATACTTAAGTTTTCAATCTCTATGACCATAGGATGGTTAACTACTCATAGATAATGATTATTGAACTAGGTCAATCTTGAATTGGTCTATTCTTCAGTTTGCATATTGAAGAGTTTGTATCACTACAAATTCCCTGCCTAATTTGTTTGGGTTTTTTGTTGTTGTTGTTTTTTTGGTTATCTTCATCAAGGGAATGACAAAGGCCCACATTATTATATTATGCTTATGTCTAAAATTACCAAAACACTTTTTATTTCTTATAGCTGTTAGTTTCACACACTTGAAAGCTATTTATTTTTAATAAGAGTAGTATTTAATTGCTACAGAAAATTTAGAAAGCACAGAAAATTGTAAAAGAATGTAAAGAACAAATAAAATAATTTACAATTTCAAAATTTATGAAAAATACGATTGTTATTCTGTACTTCTTTTATCCTTATACACACACACAAACATACGCATACAAATAGAATGAAGGATGCATGTGTACAAATTCATTGTATGTTATGTTGGGAAGGAAGGGCTCATACAATGTCAAGATGTTTAGGAAACTAGAGGCTCTAGGAGATGGGTTAGTATAAATGAGATGAACTTGGCTTTATATGATATTCTAATATCTGGTAGTGCCAGTGCCCCCACTCTCTCTTTTTTTTTTTTTTTTTTTTTGGCTGTGTTGGGTCTTTGTTGCTGTGTGCAGGCTTTCTCTAGTTGCTGCGAGCGGGGGCTACTCTTCATTGTGGTATGTGGGCTTCTCATTGCGGTGGCTTCTCTTGTTGTGGAGCTCAAGTCCTAGGTGCACGGGCTTCAGTAGTTGTGGCACGTGGGCTCAGTAGTTGTGGCTTGTGGGCTCTAGAGTGCAGGCTCAGTAGTTGTGGCACATGGGATTAGTTGCTCCGCGGCATGTGGGGTCTTCCCGGATCAGGGATGAAACCTGTGTCCTCTGCATTGTCAGGCAGATTCTTAACCACTGCACCACCAGGGAAGTCCACCCCACTATCTTGTTGCTGCTTTCTCTCTCTCTCTCATATTCATATATATATATATATATATATATATATATATATATATATATGTATATACACTCACACACACATATGTGTATATATATGTACACACACATGTATAGGCTATAAAATTCAGTGTATTTATACTTGAGATACAGACTTTATTTTCTTATTTACCATGTGTACCCCAATACCTGTATCCATGCCTGATAGAAATTAGCTGCTCAAATATACACTGAGTGCTCTCAAGTATTCTCAAATATTTATTGAAAAACAACTTAAATTCAAATAGACTTTTTTCTTTGATGATGCTTAGGAAATCAGAAACAGCACAGAGAATTCAGGTATTTGGGTTCATCTAGGGTTGGACATTTTCCAGATCAGTGTTTCAGAATGAAAGCATATCAAGGAAGAAAAGCGATATTTGCAATAGAGTATTTATCATATTGATGATAACTCTAAGTGGACACACACACATCTACACATATGCACAAAATGGAGATAAGAGGAGGCTGACACAGACAGAATGTGCTGGACTGAAGGTCTACTGAGAATAAGGAACCCTGAAACAGAGGTACTCGAACCACTAAGGAACTAAGAGAGCACAGCATTGAGTGGCTAGTTAGGTTGAAATCAGCCACGATGACAGTACAGGGTTGAATGGAAAGGGCAAAGTTGAGGTGAAGAGGGATGCTGCTGGACAGATATTAATGTCTTTGCTAAATAGAGAATACTTAGGAGTTCAGGAGATTATTACGACAAGAAGGAAGGAAGGAGGAAAGGCTGGTAATGAGGGTGAATCAAAAATAAACAAAGGGTACAAACATGCAAGAGGGCGTAATAGATTGGAAGCCACTGTTTGATTGGGCTGCAGGGGAAAGGAACCCCTACGGAAAAAGTCAGATATCTGCTTAGTTATAGAAATAAAGAGTCTTTAAAAGTGAGACTGAAGACTAACCTCAAATCAGGGCTTTGTTCTATTTTTTTCTTTTGATATAATTTAATAATTTTTACTGGATAGAAGAAAAATGTTAAGAATTATAGAAGACGTGCATGGAATTTCTAGTTCCCCATTGTTATGTAATTATTTACTCATAATATTTATATACAGAATTTCATAAGTATATAAGCTGATATGAAAGTAAACTTAAAGTTTTCCAAAAACAGCAGTGAATTAACGTGACAGGACATTTGCTACTGAAGGAACTCACACCATTGTCCTGTCTTCTCTGCCAGAAAAATGGTTTGGCTGAGCAAGAAGCAGACATCTGCCACTGGTGTGGGAGTAAGTGGTTCAAAGGCTCAATTACCCAAATGCCAGTACAGCCCTTTATGTGGCAACTGTCTCACGTTTGCCAGTTGACTTCTTCCTTTATATCTTTAAAGAAAACCACCACAACAAGAACAAACATACAGCAAACTTCCATACTTAGTACTAAAATTTAGTATTCCCCATAAAATCAGCAAGCATACTCACTATCACCCCTTATATTAAACAATGTACTGGAGATCCTATCAAAATAAGATAAGGGAAAATAATAAATTCAAAGATAGCAATAAAATTACCATTGTTTTCAGAAAAAATGTTTTCTATTCAGAAAACTCAAATGAATCTAAATCCAAATTATTAAATTTAATGACAGTGCACAGAAATCAATAAACATAAATTATTCTGAAAATCATATTTTTATATCTTAGCAACTGGGAACACTAATGTATAACTTTAAAAATATAATCCTCCTGATAGCAACAAAATAAAGAGAGCAAAAAAGCAGGTCAGTGGAAAGATGATTAAAATCATACATATGACAATTCTCTCCTCATTTCATATACAAATTCCTGAAATGCTGAACAAAATCCAAAGGTTTTTTCATCGAACTTAAAAGAGGGACTTAAAAAGTTTTAAGGAAATAAAAATTTCCAAGAGATTAAAGACACTTCTAAAGAGGAAGAGGAAAAAGAGAATGAGGAGAGATATTTACTGAACTGGATATCAAAATGATTATAATGCTGAATTGATAAAGGCAATGTGGTATTTCACAGAAATAGAAAAACAGATTAATGAAACAAAACAGACAGTCCCATGTATCATTAAAACTTGACTTAAAATGGTCTCTATAGATCAGTGGAAAAGGATAAACCCTTCAATAATAGCCTTCCATATAATAATAATAATAAAAATCAGTTCTCTACTTCATGACCTACATAAAAATCGATTCTGGTGAATTACTTTCCCACATATGAAAATCAACATTTTAAAATGTAAGAAGAAAATGTTTCTCTCAGATTAGGATAAAACATTTTTAGACAAACACATAATTTATAAAGGAAAATGTTAATTCCATTACACTAAAATAAAATACTATTGTTATCACAAGACCCCATTTAAAAAGTGAGAAAAGCCAAGCCACAAGGCAAAGGAGATAAAGAATTGGTATTTAGAATAGGTAAGTAATAGCTACAAATCAATAAGAAAAACAAAAATGGCCCTACAGAAAACAGTAAATACTATGAAGAGGCAATTCATAGAAGAAATCAAGGCAGTCAAAAAACCTTTAGAGATACTGTATCTCACTTGAATTCAAGAGAAAACAAATCAAAACCAAGGTGGTGAATAATTCAATACTTCAAAATTTTGTAAAAATTAAGAAGTCAGTGTTGGTTTGCAAACTTGAGAGTTTCCTGGGTATAATATGAAACTGGTCCTTGTGCACAAAGCGCAAGGAGAGACTGAAGAAAGAGGCAGATCACGCCGATTAGTATATAGCAGATTTAATAAACAAGGGGCCTTACACACTACACTTGTCTTGGGCGACCACAAGAGAAGTAGATCTCCACACCCACCCACCAGAATCTTAAAAGTTTATATATAGAGACCTTAACACGGTTCAGTCACATATTCAGTCCAGAATATGTCTAAACAACACCTTGTTTTCCCAAGGCTGAGTCCTTGAAAACAACTGTCATCATGGGAACAGTGGGCAAAATGTACATTCCAAGGATAGAAGAGGGGTGAGGAGCCTCCAGTTGCCTGGATCCAGCTCTTGAGTCAACTAGAGATCAAGTCCTCTAGATTAGATCCTCTAACAATCAGCAATACCTAATACAGTAGACCCTTGAACAATGCACTAATCCCTATCCGGTCAAAAATCCACATATAACTTTACAATTGACCCTCCATATCCATGGTTCCACATCCAGGGATTCAACTAGCAGAGGACTGTGCAGTACTGAAGTATGTATTTATTGGAAAAACCCCTCATAAATGGACCCCCACTGTTCAAACCCATGTTGTTCAAGGGTCAAATGTATTACAGAGGACACAGAGCAGAAGGCATGCATAAACTGCCAGCAGAGGTGAAAAGTGTTATAGCCCCTTGAGAGAGAATACTGGCTAAAGATGTGATACCCCTTTATGCACCACTTCCAGCTACACAATCTAAAGAACGCAGGCATATTACCCAAAAAGGCAGGTAAAAGAATGTTCATAGCAGCCTTATTTATATGAAAAGCTAGAAACAGCCTAATTGTCCATCAACAAGAGAATGGATAAACTGTGATATAGTCACACAACTATGAAAATAAGCAAATTAAAACTTTGCAAATCGTCGAGGATAGCTTTCAAAAAGTGTTAAGTGGTAAACAAAAGTTACAGAAAGAAACAGAAAATAAAATAGCAAGTATAAGTGTGTGTGGTATTTGTATGAGCACACACACACACACACACACACACACACACGAAGAGTATAAAAGCGTGCATGGAAATGATAGACTTCCAGTTCAAGATTGAAGCTACCTCTGCAGAACTTGGGGCAGCAGGGGCAGGTGGTCAGGGAATAGTACTACACAGGCTACTTCAGCTGTATGGATATTGCTTTATTTCTTAAGCTAGATACATTTATCACATGCATTTTATACTATTCCTTATATTCTTTGCTATGTATTTAAGGTTTTATAATTTCTGTAAGAATCTATTGCACTAGAACAGGTAAAAGATGCCAAGGGCTGGAACTGTGATATAGACCTAGGAGTGACAAGGAGAGAACTCCTCTGTAAGAAATACTTTGGAGATCAAATTTTCACAACTTGGTCATTAACCTGGGAAACAAAGAAGAGTTTTCCACCTCAGGATCTCAAGTTGATAGTTCCACTAACCAAGATAGAGAGTGTCTGGGGAAGAGTATTAGGTAGCCCTGACTTCTGGGTCTCAGTGTGTGTGTAGATTATCCGGTGTTTTTACTGAGCCGTGTTTCACTTTCATGTTTTTGAGCAAGAACAACCTCAGTTTCTGGGAGGTTCATGCACAAGCACTAGTTTCAAAGTGTATTTATATTACTGCACAATAAATATCCATCATTTTTTAGTGGAGAGCAAAAGATCAAATGGGTAAAATATGGGGTTGGCCTGCTGTGGGGACAGGTGCCAATCTCAAATCAAATTATAATGGGATTCTGGTTTTTGCAGTTTCACTCAATCACATGTTCCGACATGGATTTAGAAAATCATTGCCTATCTGAGCTGCAAAAGACCTCGTGAAACACTTTGGCCCAGACCTGCTGTGTCGGCATGTGGATAGCTAAGCCATTCCAGATAGACGCTTTTCTAATGTCTGGCCTCTGAGTCTTCTCCAAGTTTTCCGATGTTCACTTAGCCTTATATTGCTTTTGAGTTAGAGAGGGTTTTGTTTTTTTAATTTTTTTTCTAACGGAGTATCAATTAAGTTAAAAAAATTCTTTTCCTTCCATATACCATCTAGTCTTCATATAGAGAATTGTGACTGAGTTAATATAATTTGATTGATACAGACTAGGAAATAACACAATTTAATCTTTGTTAATGAATAACAATCCTTTAGAAGTTGAATACTTTAAAATTAGGTTGAACAAAGCATTTGATGTGGTTAGTAATCATGTAACAGTAGGGGGCTAGTCAGGATGGGAATGAGGAAAGAAGCAATAATGTTTCTCTATGTTTAGAACCAAACCAAATCTTGTGGATTCTCAGTTTCCGATCAAATTTAAACTGCCTTGCAGAATTTGTTTACTCTTCGGCAGACATGACTTCCTATTTCTCCAGGGGAAAAAAACAAGCTTTGCATAGACCTAAAATAATCTCGTAAGGCTTGGGGAACTTTTTTTTTTGCTCCTATGAAACATTTTGGTGAGTTAAGGGAATCAGAATCACAAAAATAAATATTAAATTTTGTGTCCAATTGCATGCATTTTATGAGACTACAACATTTATGCAAAATTTACACCATCTCAAAAACTGATGAAAGGATTCTGAAATGAATACTAAGCATGCATATGCAATATTTCTAACATATTTGATTTGTAACTTTTAGTATATATATTTTTTAAATATTCAGGAATGACATCTAGCACCCTTTTTTAGAACTACACCATAAGCTCCGAAGTGACAATGTCTGTCGTATTCATCAATCCATTCCAGGGCTTAGTACAGTGCTTGACCCGTTGTAGAAATTCACTGGTTTCTCACTATTGTAAAATCATGGGCTATTTTTATCTGTAGCAATATAGCATTTACCCTTAATACTCATATTGTTTTCAACAAATGGTGCTGGGACAACTGGATATCTATACACAAAAGAATGAGTTAGACCCTGACCTCATGACAAGTACACAAATCAACTTAAAATGTATTCAAAGACCTAAAAAGTAAGAGCTAAAACTATAAGACCCCTAGAAGAAAACATAAGTATACATCTTCATGATCTTGAATTAGGCAATGTTTTTTTTTGGTATGACACCAAGAGCATAAGCAAATAAAGAAAAAAAGACAAATTTAACTTCAGCAATAGCAAAAACTTTCATGCTTCAAAGAACACCATCAAGACAGTGAAAGTCAACCCACAGAATTTTACACTTTAAGTGGCTGAACTGTATGTTATATACATTATATCCTAATGAAGCTGTTAAAAATATGAAATATAGATCAATTTAGAAAAAATGTGGAAGACCTGAATAGTAAATAATATAAAACATTACTGAAAGAATAAAAGAGGTTCTAAACAAATGGAGCAATACACATACTCGTGGATTGGAAGACTGAATATTGTTAAGATGTTAGATGTTCTCTGCTAATTGAGCTATAGATTCAAAGAGATCCCAAGTAAAACCTGAGAAAGTTGTTTGTTTTGGTAAATATTGGCAAGTTTATTTTAAAATTCATGGGGAAAAGCAGAGAAACTAGAATAGCCAAATAACTTTGTAAAAGAAGAATAAAATGGAGAACTAATATGACTTGACTTCAAGACTTACTATAAAGCTACAGCAGTTAAAAAATGCCATAGCCACATAAAGATAGAAAGCTTGTTTCTAGACAGAATATAGAAATATACACATAGACAGCCACTTTATTTTTTAAAGGGTGTAAATGAAATTTATTGAAGAATTGTCTTTTCAACAAATTGCATATCAATATGAAAAAAAATTTAACTTTGATCCATACCTTGCATGTTATACGAGAATTAATTTAAAATGGATAATTGACCTAAATGTGGAATCTAAAATTATATAGCAATAGGAGAAAACATAGGATATAAGATTAAAAGCATGATCTATAAAAGAAAAACTTGATGAACCGGATTTCATCAAATTAAGACCTTCTATTCTTTGAAAGATACAGACAGGGAAAAAATATTTAGAAATCACATAACTGATAAAAGAATTATATCCACAATATATAAAGAAAACTAAAAACACAATAATAAAAAATTTTAATAAACAAAATATTCTTCCTCAAAAGAAGATATATGGATGACAACCAAGAATATGAAAAGATGCTCAATGTCTTTAACCATAAGGAAAATGAAATTTAAAACCATGATTAGATACAAGGCACCAGCTATAATGTATAAAATTTAAAAAGACTAACTATTGATTGATGATGAGGATATGGAATGATTAGAATCTTCATTTATTGCTGGTGGGAGTGTACAATAATATCTCCAACTTGCCAAACTGTTAAATAGTTCTTAACATAGGTAAACATATGCCTACCCCATGATAACAGCAATTTAACTCCTAGGTGGAATATGGAAGAAAAATGGTTGTATATGTTTTGGAAAGGACTTCTTCAATAATTTTAATAAAATCTTCATTCATAATTTCTCCTAAACTAGAAAAAATTTCAAATATCTACCAACACGAGAATGCATTAACAAATGATGATACCTTTATCCAGTGGAGTTCTATGAATCAAAATAAATATATAAATAAGCTACTGCTATATGCAGTGATGGATGAATCTCACAAATACATAAGTGCAAAAAAGCACATAAAAGAATAAATGATTAATGATTCTATGTATGCAGAGTTCAAATATCAGGAAAACTCACTGAAGTTATAGAAATATAAATGTAACCTTCATAGCTGACTATTGAAAGGGAATGGATCACAAAGAAACTTTCTCAGGTCATGGAAAGATTTTTATAACAGCTACCATGGTTCCAATCTAAATGTCATATGACTAAAAGCCTAAAACTCTTTATGGTACTCTTTTAAAGATATAAGAATACACAGAAAAATGAGGACAACTTGCAATGCCAACAGTTAAGATTATAATGCAATGAATTACAAGAGCTGAAGAAAATTTTCATCAGCTCTAAGCCAGTGATACTGTATAGATAAAATCAATCTGTGGTTTATTAAAGCTTCACTACACTATCCTGAAATAGTGTAGTCATAACTGCCCCAAAACTTCCCACTTTCTTACCTAACAGCTATCCCTCTGATTGAAAAATCCAAGGATACTGCTAACTAGAATAGTGGATACTTGTAAAGAAACAATTTACTCATTGGTATCAGAGTTTTTCCACCATTAATAGAAGTTTTAGAAGTGAAAATTCTATAACCTATATCTTAATCCTGGCCAAATTGGAGTTTATATGAAATGGCAATACAAATCTAAATAAATATCCAAATAAATATCTAAAATACATAACTTTCATAAATTGTGAGATTTACAAATTCACCTTGAAAAAACTGCTGTGTGAGACACACCAACAAATCAATAGATGTGTCACATTAGGAATTCAAGAAGAGGAAGGTTTTATTAAGAAGGATTGGTGGTGTAGGAATTAATAAACCAGGTAAATAGAGAGTTAAGTCTAACAAAATGTGTATAAACATTGTTACAAAGTCAAAGACTATCCAAAATAATCTATAACCACAAGAGCTTTAGGGTAAAGTCATAATTTAAAAATGAATATTTAACTTTTAAATACTACCAAAAAATTAAAATGGAGTATTTTTGTACAGGTGTGTGCACACTTACACTGTGTGTTCATGTGTGTGTGTTACAGGTAGAGGGAAAGAGAAAAGCATACTTCAAGAAGTGAGAAAATTAAGGAACATCAACTTTATCAACTCAAACAGGAGTAAACTAATATACTTGGATGTGAAAATTCAATAAGTGTGTTCAGAAAAGTAAAAGTTTTCCCTCAAAGAATAAAAAACATGAAAACAAAAACATGAGAATATTTTCTCTTTAAGAAGAAAGCTTGTGATTAAAGAGAAATTATAGTAATCTATGGACCTTTATTTTTTTCAGATTAAATATAATTACAGGGCCTCATCTCCCAGAAGATTAAGGTGGACATTAGGGGATCAATTCAGAATACATTTTGTCATGCTCTTTTTTTTTCTTCATGGATTATATCTTTTCTCTGTTTCCTGAAACACAGGATGCAGAAAAATAAGATCTTTCTCATATTTATTAAAAATCTTACCTTTATCATTTTGAAATAAAATATGGATAGGCTTTATATGCATGTCAAGTGTTGTGAAATATGTTTTTGATAATACATGAAGTCATAAAATGCAGGTAATGGAAGATTTAAAAAAAGCTCATAAATTACTCCGTGTATTCTTTTAATTAATAATAAATGTATGGAAAATTATAGCTTTTTCCTTCTTTCTGACTTCCCCTGGGTATTTGTTCCCTAGCCATATATAACCCAAATGTAATTTCTATAGTTGATGAAGCATTTTATTCTGTTGATCCTCTCCCTCTAAGCTGAAAAAATTAAATTTATATGTGCCTCTGGCTCCATTATTGGCCATGACAAGGTAACTACTTACAGACAATTACCTTTCTTTCATACATAACTATAAACCTGCATGGGTATGAGATAACTGTTAGCAGCCATTGAACAATGGGCAGCAAAAGACTGAATTCCTGAGAGAAAGGAAACTCAAGATGATTAGCTTGATAAACACCCTGGACCTTTACGTAGGGACAATTTCCTAATGATTGCACAAGAAGTCAGAGACCGAGGAAAGGACAATGAGCTGCTGAGCTGAGGAGTCATACTTTAGAATTTGGTGCTGCTGAAGCAGCTGGAATCTTTGGGAAAGGGCACCAGAGAAAAAGGGAACAATATATAAGTAGGGTAATACATCAAGATAAAGTGGAGTTTACCCAGGAAAGCAAGGTTGGTTTAACATTATAATGTTAAAAATTATTATATTAACAGAATAAAAGGTAAAATCATTTTGTCATCTCAGTAGATGCAGAAAAATATATTTTTTTTTTAAAAAAATAGTATCTACTCATGAAAAAACTTATGGGAAACTAGAAATGAAAGGGAACCTCTGCAAACTGATAATAGGGATGTAATAAGAACCTACAGCTAACTTTATGCTTAATGGCAAACTATTGAATGCTCTCCCTCTAAGATAGGAAACAAGGCAAACTTACTTCTCAGTATTTACTAAAGAAAAATAAAAAGGCCCACGAAATCCCATGAGCATTAATGTTTATGACATTTTATCTATATTAGCCCAAATCTGGAAACAACCCAAATGCCCAACAATAGGGAAATGGATAAAGAAATTGTGGTATACTCATAAGGTGGCATAATACCCATCAATAAAGAGCAATTAACTCTGATAACAACATGGGTGAATCTCAAAAACATTATGCTAAGTGAAAGAAGGCAGATATAAGAAAAGCATATTTTTGTATGATTTCCTTTAGATGACATTCTGAAATAGTTAAAGCTAACCCATAGTGACAGAAAGTAGTTCTATGGTTGCCTAGTGACAAGGATGAGGGGGAGGCTGGTTGCAAAGTGTCCAGGGGGGATTTTCCTGAGTGATGGAAATGTATATCTTTACTCAGGTAGTGATTACATGAAGTCATACATTTGTCACAACTAATCCAGCTCTATACTAAAAATGTATACCTTACATTGTAAGTAAATTATACAAAGTTAAGTAGCAAAAATAAATACAAAACTTGTGCTTTTTGCAATTTTCTGAACTCAGACATAATAACTTGGTTTATTTTACCTTGACACAATTATCATTGTAAGAAAAACACAAGCAACCATACTTCATTACCTAGTGGCTCATGGAAAGACCTCTGGGTCAGGCAGAAATAGCTCTGTTCAATCCTACAAGTAATTATTGGGTGTCTGCAATCTGCCTGGAATCATTCAAGAAATCCAAGACATAATAATGCATAGGACACAGTGTCCTCAGAAGCACAGAGTCTAATGAAGAACTAGGACATTAGGACATTCAGCCAGTAATTGAGACTTACTAAGGTGCAGTTTCCACAAATGCAAACTAGGGATATTAATACTTATTCCATGTGATGCTCTAAGAATAAAAGTAGGTGAAGTATACAAACTAATAGTCCTAGAAGATAACACAGGCTCAGTAAATTATAGTTTGAAAAGTTACTAGAAAAATAAAAGCAAACAAAATAAAGTCCATATGGCAAAAGTAATAATAAAATTTTACTTTAAAATGATAGAACAGTATAAAAATAATAGTATAAAATATGCAACAAGAAACACCGGCCCAAATAGATGGGCATAGTCTTTAAAACTTCCAAAGAACAGATTACTATCATGCTATATAAATTTATAGAGAGTATAAAATAGTAGAAATTTCCTAATTCAATTTACTAAGCTGGTGTGACTCTTATACTGAAACCTGATTAAGATAACTTACAAAAGAGTAAACTATAGTATACGCTGACCTATAAATATAGATGTATTTATTGTAAACAAATTATTAGTAAATCAATCCCAATAGTATGGTAAAATAATAGAGCTTGATGAGGGAGAGTTTATTCCAGGAATAGAGGGACAGTTCAACATTAGGAAATCCATTAATGCTTTTCTTGACATTAAAAATTTAAAGAAGGGAAAACACTTATGAACATCTCTAAGGATTCCAAAAAAGCAAATCATAATATTCAACATCCATTTTGATTTTTAAAATCTTTTAGTAAATTAGAAATTAATGATTACTTTATAACCACTACTTTCAATGATATAATTTTATAACTAGGAAACCTAAGATAATCACTTGAAAAATACCCAAAATACTGAGTACTTTGTTACAAATGTCTGTATATAATAAATATATATATTTTAAATTATTAGTTATCCTTTGTGCTAACTATTACATATCAAAAAAAAATAAAGGCCCAAAATATGAATGACCTAAGAATAAATTTAATATAATTTTCAGGGGACCTAGATAAAGAAAAATTAAAAACTTCAGTTATAAACTTAAATGAAGAAAAGAGAAAAATAATATTACAATGCTGAATATTTTCCAAATTAAATATTCTTCCTGGATTGTCATTGTTTATCATGTACTAAATACTAATTTCTACCACTGTTTTCTAGTTTCATAGGAAACATCTATGTAGCTTTCAAAACCAAGGACAAATTTCTCCACATCCCAAATTTTTCATTAAAGCCTCAGTTATTCTGTCATCTGGCCTTCCACAGCTCTTTCTCTAGACATTTTAAATTGTTGCTGTTTTTTTTGGTTGACCACCACGTTACACACCGGTTACTCTCTGTTAATGGAGGTTGTTAACTGAGCCAACAATACAGTTGGCATAGATATTCAATACTTTTTTTCTGATTAAATATTTTGCACCTAAATCCATGTAAAAGTATTCTGGATTATTATTGGTGGGCACAGTTTCTGATTTCAATTATTACTGGAAATATTTAAAGTACAAAACAGATTACATTCCATATAGTTAAAAGAGAATAGTTTTAAATACTTATTTTCAATTTTAAATGGTAGATTTCTTACAAAGAATCACTGAGTGATCATCAGATTCAAAATGCATTCATCTAACCTGTGTATAAAGCTTGAACATGTATAACAAATCATGCCTCAGTTTCCCCAGTCATGGAATTCAACATATCCTTTTATTTCTCTTCACAATACCTCCATTTTCTCCTCATAGTTGCTGACTTCTGAGAGTGCTCTGCCACTTTCCTTTGCATGTCTAAGTTGTAAAGATGCAAAGATGTAAAGATGTCTTTGAATAATATGTTTAGTTTTTATAAGCCTAATTGAAATGTGTGACGTTAAATCCATTGAAAACAAAGCTAAAGCTAAAACAGTACACTCTGTTAACCAACTTTCCACCCACAGGTTGACTATAGCACTTTAAGGAACTATATTTGGCTTATATCAGTGTAGAAGAAAATAGAGTCTAAAGTCCTTACATTTCTATATATACATAATGTGTATGTATGTACATTTACACAAAAATTTTAAAGACTCAAGTCCAAGAGTCAGTCCTATTAATGTGTTATCCTGCTTTGAGGCATCTTGCCATATTTTTTATAGATAATCTATAATCTCAGAATAATTTCATGCAAAGTATTTTAAATCTATGACAATACATTTTGCATTTGGTGAAAACACACATTTCTAAATAGTGTCAAAAATACTATCGATTTCATTTTCAATAGAATACAAAACAAACATTCTTTACTCTCTGTTCTTGAAGGTTCTTTGCCAGTTTCCTGGATTTTTCATATCATTGAATATTTTTTGCTTTTGCCCAGTCAATTTATATTGACAGTGCGCCAACAATAGACTTACTTAACTATTACAAATGCTTCCACTATCTGGCAGAATTCAATACACTTACTGTTTCGTAGAATTAAATTTGCCTGTACATTTATGAATAGAAAACTATTTCTGAACTTTACAATGTTCTTTAAACCCAGGTGTCAGAATTACTCTTTGATTCAAAAGTATCACAGAGTAAACAAAGATTTTACATTGTATTTCTGCTTAAATGGTCATCTACTTTGAAAATTTTCTACTTAGATTGATCATAATGTAAAGCAACAGAATAAGTCTAACTGTTTAAAAAAAAAAAAAAAAGAGCCACTAGACTAACTGCTCTGGGAGGACAGAAAATACTCTTCTATATTAGTAAATTTTTAAAGTCATGGACTATAAAGTTTCACTAAAATCTGGGTGAACTATTTTGTAGCTGTAGCAGATTATCTATACTTTTTCACCTTTTTTCTTCATCTGAATCATAATACCTGCTGAGTATTTAGTTTGATACCCTTCTCAAAAAATGGGACCAATACAATGTCACTCTAAATTCAGAAAGATTTTATTAGTAACCATATTTTCTACGTAATTTCCAATAAAAGAACACTAAAATATGAGAAGCTAGAAAATTAACAGATGCTATAAAGAGAACTATACTGAAGTAAAGAGGATCTTCTCTTGGTGTTCTCTTGTATCAGACTGTGTATCCTTTGTGTGGACTATTCTTTTTTGAGGGCTGTTCCCTTGGGCCTCCTCTTTTCTCATATACTGTTAGAAGGTTATGAAGATGACAGCCTCCATCCTAGGAAGACAAGGCAGGCCAGAGTAGTGTTTTAAGAAAAAAAAAAAAAAAATTAAAGAGGAAAGTTATTGAAACTGTTTTTTCTCATTAAAGAGAGGCCTTTCTTTTTTTGTACTATTGATTATCATCCTTCACCAACAGTTATTGTATTACATAATGTCCTGAAGGTGAAGACTAGAGCATGGATTTAGACAAGAAAGTATCAGTCTACTCAGCCTGAGTCTAACCCCAGCTTTACGTGACAGCTGTAAAAGCCCAGCCTGGCTCACCGAAGCGAGAGACCACACAGAAATTTGAGAGTCAAAGCCAAAGCCATAGGGCAATGTTCTAAAAACAAAGCCATTTATCAGAATCGCCTATAGACCTTTTTTACAAACCCAGAATCTTGAGTTCGGTCTAGTGAATTAGGTCATCTGAGAATTGGACTCAAGCAGCTCAGTTTTTAAAAAAAACACTGGAAATGATTCAGATGTGTAGCCAGGATGAGGATAACTGGTCTAGCTTATGATAAAGAATGTACATTTTCATTAAATGACATTTTCCCATGAACCCCCCACAGAAGTTCCTACATAAAATTCTCTTGTACCTGATACGACGGTAGGTATCTGAATGAAATTCCATGTTAAAACAGAATTTGATTTTGATAAACTTTTGTGCAGTTGGTTGACTTTTAATATCTGCCTAGAATTAGCCTGGTATGATATACCCACAAGGTCTGAATATTAAATACTGAATCTAATCTCACTGATTTAATTGCAAAATATAAAAAGATGAAAAAATGAACTCTAAGGAAGCATATAATTTTAAATTATATTCTATTTTCTACGTATGCTTTTAACGTAATAGTTGCATTATTTTTAAATAAGGTGTAAATTAATTTTACTGCAATTTAATCAAACTTTTCTGTTGATTCATGATGTCATTTCAAATATGCTCTATCCCTTTCTTCTCATTGAGGATGGATTTTTATTGTTAGTATCCCACTGTATTTGCATTTAAAAATTTTACCTCGTGACTCTCCTTAATCAGGAGAGTCAAGGGTAACGGTGACAAAGATAACATATAATTTATTGTTGAAATTGTGGCATTATTAATATTTATGCCAGGACCACTATGCCAGGCAACAGGGACATGCAGTTACCAAATCAGTGGTCCTAAACAAATGCCTAAATCCCTAAGGAGAGTACCTATTTTAGTTTTTTAAAAATAAGTAGAAAATCTTTCTTAACACAAACAAGTATTCTCAATATGTTTTCCTTTAATATTAATAATTGCATATTGATTTTTAAAAGTGTGCCGTTTTTGGTTAAATAGGTGGAAGAAACAAAATATATATGTTGGTTAGACACAAACTTTCCTGATGTCATAAATCCTTTTGTATCTTTTGTTAGTTGTTTTCTTACTGACAGTGGCCAGAAAAGACAGTCTCTACCCTCACTGGGGGAAGGTGTGTGTATACATCTTCTCTTAGACCAGATTCACACAGGTTGTTGTCAGCAAGCTTTCAGCAAAGAAATATGCTGAATTCACTATTCCAATCTGAAAAAAGAAAAAGTTGTGACAAACTTTGAAATAGCTGTCAGTTCTTGCTAAGATTTTATAGACCACTATAAGCCATACTTCTCTGAAATTTTCTTCAGATTGGTTAAAAAAAGGATGTGACATTTAAAGTTGTTTTTATTTTCAGATGTTGGAAAGAAAGGATCTGTATCAGACACAGTCGCAGTCATATATTATCCAACAGATTCCATCTTAGCATTGGCTCTTCCTGTAAAAGTACACATTCTTGGACATTTTGAACATCATGTTATGACTTCAACCAGTTTTTCAAAATAACGTTATAGAACCAGAAGTGGAGTCTGTACTCTCTATTGATCTCCATATGCTTACAAAATGAATCATAACATTATTTTTTTCCTGGGATATTGAGGATCCAGAGGTGTCTGATAATATCCAGACAAAATTCTCCAGGACTGGAAAGACATTTAAGAACTAAGGGGCAGAGGCCTTGAGACTTGAAGTGAAAAACGCCCAACCAGCCCTACCACGCTGCTGGAGGCAAATCCACAGATCTCAGTCTGACTCAGACCTTGAAACCTGATAGCCTTCAGCTCCAACCCCTCTCAGCCACACTCCTCCAGGAGTGGTTCTGATGTCCCAGAACCCAGAGGGAGACATGTCCTAATGTGCCTCCAAAGGCAACTTCACTGACATTAGTCTGATTATGGATTCTGAAGTAGCCCTGTGGCCCAACAGCAATCCTGATCAGCCATGGCCTGGGGGCAGTCCTGCCCAACCAGGAACCTGCCAGGAGGCACACCCATCCATGTCCTGGGGGACAGGCTTTCAGACTTTGGTTTCAGCAATGGATGCTGAAGCAGCCTTGTGACTTAATTCTAGTCTTTCTCAGCTGCTGTCTGGGGCCACTCCTGCCCACTGACCTATTAAGAGCATTCCCAGGGACCCAGAAAGAGCTGCACACATCCATGTACCTGGTTATAAGCCCACCATCTGTGAACCCTAAAGCATACCATTGTCCCAGTGCCAGCACTACTGTCCAAGGTTTTAGAGGGAGTGCTATTTACCCAAGGACCAGACAAAATCCATGCTAGCCCAAACCTCTGGTAACAGGCCTGCCAAATGCAGACCCTACTACAGAACCAGTAGCAGTTACATGACTGGCTACGACCCAACTCTACCATGATTGGAAGCAGTACCATCATCCTGGGACTTGACAGAAGAAATCTACTTGCTAAAATCAGTCTGTAAACACTGGAAGAGGTGTTTATTCCTTCAGGTGCTCACATCAACACAAGGCTACAAGTATCATGAAGAATCAAGCAAATGTGACACCACCAAAGGACACCAGCAGAGATCTATTAACTAACCCTAAAATTAAAAAATTGGAATATGTGGAAACTTTACAAATACTTGGAAAATAAACAAGACATTCCTGAACAACCAATGAGTCAAAGAAGAAATCAAAAGTAAAACTCAGAAGCATCTTAAGACAAACATAAATGGAAACACAACGTACCAAAACTTATAGGATGCAGTTAAAGCAGTTCTAAGAGGAAGTTTATGGTGATAAATGCTTAAATTAAGAAAAAATAAAAGATATCAAATAAACAACCTAGTTTTACACCTCAAGGAACTAGAAAAAAATGAACAAACTGAGCCCAAAGTTAACAGAAAAAATATAATAATGAAGACTGAGCAGAAATAAATGAAATAGAGCCCAGAAAAACACTAGAAAAGATCAATAAAGCTAAGGGTTTAAGATAAACAAAATAGACAATCTTTTAGCTAGACTAAAACAAAATGTGAGGAGACTCAAATAAATAAAATTAGAATTAAAGAGGAAGCTTACAAATGATATACAGAAATACAAAAAATCATGAGATTACTATCAACAGCTATATAACAACAAACTTGATAACTGAGAAATGGATAAATTCCTAGAAACCTACAACCCACCAAAATCGAATCATGAATAAATAGACAATCTGAACAGACTAATAACAAGGAGCCTGAAGAAGTAGTCAAAATCTCTCAAAAAAGAAAAGCCCAGGACCAGATGGCTTCCTAGGTGAATGTGACCAAACATTTAAAGAAGAATTAATGACAATCCTTTTCAAACTCTTCCAAAAATCAAAGAGAGAAACACTTCCAAACTCATTTTATGAGATCAGCATTATCCTCTAACGAAGCCAGATAAAGACACTACAAGAAAAGAAAATTATAAGTTAATATCTCTGATGACTACAGATGCAAAAATTTTCAACAAATTACCAGCAAATTCAATTCAACAGCACATTGAAAGTATCATACACCATGATCAAATGGGATTTAGCAATTTACACAAATCAATAAAAGTGGTACACCATATTAAAAAAAAGGATAAAAAACATATGATAAGCTCAGTAGATGCAGAAAAAGCATTTGACAAAATACAACATTCTTTTGTGATAAGAACTCCCAACAAATTAAGCATTGAAGAAATGTACCACCATGTAATAAAGGGCATATGAAAAGCCCACAGCTAACATCATACTCAATGGCGAAGAGCTGAAAGCTCTTCCTCTAATATCAGCAACAAGACAAGGGTGCCCACTCTCATTACTCCGATTCAACACAGTACTGGACATTCTACCCAAAGCAATTAGGAAGATGAAGAAATAAAGTTATACAAAGATGTTAAATTGTCTCTGTTTGCTGATGATGTCAACTTATTTGCAGAAAACCCTAAAAGCACCATGAAAATACTGTTAGAACTAATAAGCAAATTCAGTACAGTTGCAGGATACAAAGTCAACATACAAAAATCAGTTGCATTTCTATACACTAACAGTTAAATATCTAAAAAAGAAATTAAGAAAATAATTCCACTTACAATAGCATAAAAAAAAAAAACCATGTAGAAATAGATTCAACCAAGGAGGTAAAAAAATCTCTAGACTATAAGACATTGATGAAAGAAACTGAAGACAAATAAATGGAAAGATACTCATGTTCATGGATTAGACAAATTAATATTATTAAAATGTCCATACTACCCAAGTAAATCTACAGATTCACAGAATTCCCTATCAAAAATTCCAATGGCACTTTTCACAGAAATAGAAAAAACAATCCTAAAATTTGTATGGTACCACAAAAGATCTTGAATAGTCACAGCAATCTTGACAAAGAAGAACAAAGCTGGAGGCATCACACGTCTAGATTTTAAACTATATTATAAAGCTATAGTAATCTAAACAGTATGGTACTGGCATAGAAACAACCACATAGATCAGCAGAACAGAATACAGAGCCCAGAAATAAACCCACACATATATGATTTATTAATCTTTGAAACAAGCACCAAGAATACACAATGGGGAAAGGACAGTCTCTTCATTAAGTGGCATTGAGAAAATTCAATATTCATAGGCCAAAGAATAAATCTGGCCTCCTCTCTAACACCACTCACAAAAACAAACTCAAAATGGATTAAAGACTTAAATGGTTAAGACATGAAACCATAAAACTCCTAGAAGAAAACAGGGAAAATCTCCCTGACACTGATCATGGCAATGAATTTTTGGATATGACTCCATAAGCAAGTGATGAGGTTAGAGCCATCCTGAGTTATTTGTAATTCAAAAAAATTTTTTAAAATAAATTTATTTAAATTAATAAATTTATTTTTGGCTGTGTTGGGCTTTGTTGCTGCATGCAGGCTTTTCTCTGGTTGAGGCGAGCGGGGGCTACTCTTCGTTGTGGTGCGTGGGCTTCTCATTGCCTTGTTGCGGAGCACAGGCTCTAGGCATGCAGGCTTCAGTAGTTGCAGCACGCAGGCTTAGTTGCTCCACACCATGCGGGATCCTCCCAGACCAGGGCTCGAACCCGTGTCCCCTGCATTAGCAGGCGGATTCTTAACCACTGTGCCACCAGAGAAGCCCTGTAATTTTTTTAATCATAAATATTCTTTTAAATTTTTCAAATGAATAAAGATTTATTTTTAAGTTTCAACCATGATTCATTTTGTTATCTTGGTCACTTAACATTTTGATGTATTGATTTCTATCTTTTTAAAGAAATGTTTAAGAACACTAAACTTTGATCTCCCCACTTGACTGTGAGCTCCTATCTTATTGATCATAACATCTCCAGAAGAATATCTGACATACACAAAGTCCTCAAAAAATATTTAGAACTGAGCTTATAAACTGATGGCAATGATAGTATAAATTAAATAAAAGTTGTAAGATATGTAGAGTGATTTAGAAACATACTGAAAATAACATTTTAATATAAATATATGTATATAATTTTAGGATTCTTACTAATGTAGTGGCTCACTTCAAATTAAAATTTTAGATCTTTTATAGCTAGAGAAAGCATATTTTAAAATATAGACCTGCCACTAGAACTATATTTCTTATATATTTTTCTCTGAATCGCCCAACCAAAAAGCCTACAAACTTTAAATTTGGGGATCCTATAAGCTCTTCATGATGTAGATACTTTGAAAATGTTAAAAATTTGAGTGAACACATTTGGAAGAAGGTATCATCACCATTGTAAACATAAGTTTACCTATGATTCAAGTAACAGAGGATCATTGGAGGAAAAACAATGTAAGAAACTTTCTACTTAAAATTTAAAATAATGCTTTTAAATCTTACTTAATATTATGATTCAAACAGGTAAAATTTAATAACAAATTGCCTTTTGCATGATGCCACTAGTTGGGCACTGGTTTGGGTGAGGCTATCTTTATATCTTCAAAAAAATTTCAGGTATGACAAGAGTCTTACATAACAAGCTATTTTTCCTGCTTCTAGAGGAAGCAGTTAAACACACACACACACACACACACACACACACACACACACACACACACACACACACACCTCTTCATCAAAAACAAAAACCAAAAACAGAAACAAAAAAACAAAACAAAACCCTGAGGACCTAAGAAGAGGGAGGATCCAAAAGATGAGAAAGAAAAGGGGTGATTCTACTCACAATGCAACCCCACTCACAATACTCCCAGCACAAGCGGAGAAGCTCTTTATCCTTAAACTTGCTTTCTGGCATCATCCACCTCTGTCTGATACCAAGTATTTTGATCCAAGGCCAGGGATAAGCTTGCCAGTGTTGTTGGGCAGAAAGGCAAAGAGAAGGTATTTCAGAGGAAAAGAGGAAACTTAACACTTTTATTTATCTTTAAACTCAAGATTTTAAAGATGTGCCCTCCTTGCGTTAGGATAAAACCTGCTCTTGCTGTGCTAAGAGTTAAGACTCTGTACAAAACTGTCCAGTATGTTTGCCAATTTTATCCTAAGAAACAAGCTATTTTCATTTTGGAATTTATTAATGACTTCTGAAAGGTTTTTGAACTTGTATACATGGTTTTAAAATCACATAATTTGTACTGCTGAGGTTTAAAAGAATCAAAGAAAGACAATTATCTTGAGCTGAAAGCTTAACTACTATGTTTCAACCTGGAGGTACATTTTAATCAGAAACTCTAACGGATCTTTGACAATAATGTTAGGAATAAAGTTGCTTTAACACAGGAGGGTATGTACTAAATGAGAGAACACAGCTAATTGTGTGATAATTGCTTTATATACAGTACCTGAAACACGGTATTAGTCATTTTGGGTGATGACAGATGGGTCATAATGCTTTTGCTCATTTTAGCACTGCAATTGCCAAGCAGGATTCAATTAATTTTTACATTTCCATATGAATGTTCTCATTTATAGCATTTAATAAGCTTTCCCTTTTTATCTGATTTTATAAGTTGTTTACCTCCTGCAAATGATACATTGGGAGGAGACAATCAATTGAAAATAAATGGTAGAAAATAATCTGTAAAATATTGTTTTCTACTCAAGTGGACAGATAAATGGAGATTAGCCCTGATCTATTCTACTTAAATTTTAGTATCCCATGATGATAAAGTCAATTAAAATGCATGGTTCATATTGTTTCATCACAATTCTCCCTCTTTTGGTGAACTCCACAATCCTAATTGATCAATAATAACTTTTTAATGAGTTATTCCTTGAAAGGTACAGATTAGTGTCCTATGGTGGGCTTTCAATGCCTCATTCTGTGGTGTTATTCTCTTGCAAAGACAAGGTATAGTAAGAATTATGACCAGCCTAAATAAATACATTAATAAATGCTAAAAAGCAAAAAGTGACTGCCATTTGAAAGCCATCTATACAGTTCACAATGAGCTTTCACAAACATATTATTTCTCACAACTAAACTATGAGGCAAATGAAAAGATCATTATCTTTGTTATCACTGGATCATCTAAGCTCAGAAAAGTGGTGACTTGACTTGTCCAAAGTCATATAACCCACAAGTGAATGAAAATAAAATCAGAACACATAGCCTTTGGCTACTGCTTCAGGAATATTTCCTTTATATAACATTTAACCTTAATTTCTAAATTGCATTTTATAGCAAAACAATAATTTGAGAAAAAAGGAGAAAATGACAGGCTATTATTTGTTGCAGTAGGCACTATTCCATGCTGATTACAGGTGCATCTCCCTTTAAAAAATTGTTTAATCACATCCCTATGAGATACACATTTAGAAAGCACATTTAAAATTAGATCAAGTGACTCATCATTTCCCTTTTAATTCTATAATTTTATATGTTAATCTTACTAGAGAAATTTTAGAAACCCTTTTCCTTTGTTTACTAATTTTCAAAATAATAAGTTGATTCCTTTGAATCTTTCAAAGATGAATAAAGAGATATTTTCTCGCTTTTTCTTTTTTTTTTATAGGAAAGGATTTAAATTTTATTTAGGTGCCTTAATTAATTGCAGTTATTATCCTTACTGCTGATGCTAAAGGTAACCCAAATGGGCACTATAGCTGTTCACTGCTTGTATTAGTCCAATAGGAATGTCTATATCTTTATCTACAGCATCTATCGACCGATCTAGAGAGAGAGACTTATGATGAGGAACTGGCTCACATAATTATGGAGCCTGAAAAGTCCTACGATCTGCTGTCTGTAAGTTGGAGGTACAGGAAAGCTGATGGTGTAATACAGTCCAAGTCCACAGGCCTGAGAACCAGGGGCACTGATGGTATAAATCCAGGTGTGAGGGCAAAAGATGTGATGAGATGAAATATCTCAGTTCAAGAAGTGAGACAGAAAAAAAGGGGCAAATTCCTCCTTCCTGTCTTTTGTTTTACTCAGGCCCTTTTAGATTGGATAATGCCCACTCACACTAGAAAGGGAAATCTACTTTACTGAATCCACTGCTTCAAATACTAATCTCATACATAAACATTCTCACAGACATACCCAGAAATAATGTTTAATCTAGGCACCCCCTGGTCCAGTCAAGTTGACATAAAATTGACCATCACACAGCTATTGGATTGGACCTCACTTCTATGTCTTTATAATAGAGATAGCTAGGAAATATGTTTTTTTGTATATTTGTTTTGTTGTTGTTAGCATTTGTTTTTGAGATAAAATATCATAAGTTTATACTGATATTTTAAATTAAATTCAGCACTACAAAGAATTTAATCTTTTCTATCTTCTATCTTTTCTCCAACGCTGAAAATCCATGTTCTTAACAATATCATCATAATTTACTCATTTGTTGAGTCACTTAATACACACAGAAAGTTTCAGAATAATAATACCAGAACAATGTAGTTACTGAAAATGTGTTAAAATGTTTTTGTTTTTTTTTTTACTTTTTCTCCTGGATATAGACCAGAAGGATATATATAAAGATTACAATGTTTTAAAATCAATTGGAATAATCATTTCTGTGCGGCTGTGCCACCAACCCAGTAACCATTTAGGTTTATATGTTCATTTTGGTTTTGGATTTTAGCAATTGCTTTTCGTTATTTACTTTTGCCTTATGATTACTTAAAATACTGATGATTCCAATGTCAAATCTACAAAACAAGGTATACTTAGTGAAGTCTAACTAATATCTTATTAACTAAGCATTTAAAAAAGTTTATAGTTGATTACATTTTAAAATTATAAGTATATAATGTAAGATGATAGATGATACATAGATAGGTGTAGATACTGCTTGTGTGTCTTAGATAAGCAGTAGCATGGTATATACACACTTCTCCAACTTGTTTAATTCACTTAATAATATCCTTAGTGGTATCCTGGAGATATTCCTTACTCCCATTTATAGTGCATGTATGTATCATAGCTTATTCAACTAGCCTTCTATTGATAAACATTTGAATTTTTACCAAGCTCTTGTTATTAGAGAAAGTTCTGTAATAAATCATGTGTAGAAAATATCTTTCCATGTTTTTTCCAGTGTAATCTTTAGAATGTATTGTTAGAAGTAGATTGTTGGGTCAAGGAGCAAAAGAACATATAATTTTACTATATATTGTCAAATTCCCCTAAAAAGGATTTTATCATTTTACATGCCCACCAGAAATGAATGAGAATGACTGTTTTGTATTTACATGGTCCTGCCCACATTGTATATTGTCAATTTGGAGGGGATTTTGACAAACTTATTGGTAAGAAGTGGTAAGTTATTAGAGTTGTATTTTACATTTTTCTTTTATTAGTAAGATTGAGAATTAAAGGACATTTGTATTTCTTTCTTGTGAACTTCCCTTTCATCTCTTTAGCCCATTTTTCTATAGACTTGTTGGTCTTTTTCATCATTATTTTAAAATTTTCTTTATGCACATTTTTGCCTATTTTATTGTGATTAAAAAACATATAACATAAAATTTACCATCTTAATGATTTCAAGTATACAGTTCAATAGTAGTAAATATATTTAATTAATGTTTTATGTTAACAAATTAACATAACTTAATGTGCTATGAAACAGAGCTCCAGAATTTTTTTATCTTGTAAATCCAAAACTCTATATCCATTGAACAATAGCTTCCCTTTCCTCAACCTTCCAGATCCTGGAAACCACCATTCTACTTTCTGTTTCTATGAATTTGATTAGTTTAGATACCACATATTAGTGAAATCATGCAGTATTTTTCTTTTTGTGACTGACTTATTTCACTTAACAAAATGTTCTCAAGGTTCATCCACGGTGTAGCATGTGACAGGATTTCCGTCCCTTTTAATGATGAATAATATTCCATTGTATGTATATGCCACATTTTGTTTACCCATTCATCCACTGTTGGACATTTGGGTTGCTTCCATTTCTTGGCTCTTGTGAATAGTGCTGCTATGAACATTTGTACAAATATCTCTTCAAGATATTTCGGTTCTTGAACCGAAAGAACCTTCTTTCTTCTTTCTTTTGGATATATACCCAGAAGGATATATACTCAGAGGATTGATGGATCATATGGTAGTTCTATTTTTAATTTCTTTTAAACCTCCACCCTGTTTCACATAGCAATTGCATGATTTTACAATCCCACAAACAGTGCACAGCCTTCCAATTCTTCAACATTTTTGCCAACACATTATTTTTTTTAATAGTAGTCATCCTAATCAGTGTGAGGTTGTACCTCATTGTTGTTTGGACTGGCGTTTCTTTGATGATTAGTGACGTTGAGAATGTTTTCATATGCTTGATGGACATTTGAATATCATCTTTAGAGAAATGTCTATTTAAGTCCTTTGTCCATTTTTTAATCAGGTTATTTGAATTTTTGGTTGTTGAGTTATAGGAGTTATCTATATATTCTGGATATTAACACCTTATCAGATAAATGATTTGAAAATATTTTCTCCCACTCCATAAATTGCCTTTTAGCTCTGTTGATTATGCCCTTTGATGCACTAAAGTTTTTAAGTTTGATATAGGCTCATTTGTTTATTTTTACTTTTGTTGCCTGTACTTTTGGTGTCATGTTCATGAAATCATTGCCAAGTCCAATGTAATGAAGATTTTCTCCTACTTTTTTCCTAGGAATTTTATGGTTTTGGATCTTACATCTATGTATTTAATTTAACTTTGGGTTAACTGTTATGTATGGTATAAGAGAAGGGTCTAACTTTATTCTTCTGCACGTGGATATAAAATTTTCCCACTACCATTTTTTTCTTTTACTTTTATTCATACATTAGAATACTAATTATGTACCAGGGGCTCTTCAAAATACTGTATATGAATTAATTCACTTAAATCTTACAACTACTCTGTTAGATTGTTACCATTGTTAGTCCCATTCTATGGATGAAGAAGCTGAGGCACAGAGAATTCAAGCAGGCCATATAGCTAGAAAGCATTGAAGCTAAGATTCAAACTCAAGAAACTCAGCCTCTGCTTATTACTACTGTATTATAAAATGTAGATACATTTTAACAATGTATTGAGTGCTAATAGGTCCCTAATACTGTTTTAATTAAAAGAGTCTAACAGAAAACAAAAGACAAATTCCTGCTCTTGTTGTACTTTCATTTAAGTCACAATCTGACAACAGATAATTGGTATGAAGAAAATAAACTGATGATGCAATAGCAAGCAACTAATGTGAAGTAGAGTGGGAGAATCTTCTTTATACGATGGTAGTCAAAGAATGCCTTCCTCAGACATGAGACTTGAGCCAAAACCTGACGGATAAGAATAAGACAGCAATGTGAAGAGCTAGGGGAAGAGCTTTCGATACAGAGAGACCAGCAGTCCGAATATTAAAAATGAATGTTGGGCTTCCCTGGTGGCGCAGTGGTTGAGAGTCCGCCTGCCGATGCAGGGGACATGGGTTCCTGCCCTGGTCCGGGAGTATCCCACATGCCGCGGAGCGGCTGGGCCCGTAAGCCATGGCCGCTGAGCCTGCGCGTCCAGAGCCTGTGCTTCGCAACGGGAGAGGCCACAACAGTGAGAGGCCCGCGTACCGCAAAAAAAAAAAAAAAAAAAAGAATGTTGATCAGGATGATCAGTTTGTAATAATTTGAGGATTGGCCTTTGACCATGGCTTCTAAGAGGTAATCTGTGTTATACATAATAGGAATGTCTTTGCCTAGGGCAGGGGTTAGCTGCATAGGCATTGATTTGTATAATATGAAAGAGCCTGACTCAGTGCTTGGGCATAGTGATTACTACAGCAGTGAACTTGTAGCTGTTTCTAGCATAGTCTCTAAAGTGAGAGGGGCAGAAGATAAAGATGAGGGAGATGAAGGAGTATGAAATAAAAGGTATCTATATTGAAAATGTCTCCTTAGAATATTCTGATATGGAATAATGCCCCTCCACGAGTCTGTTGTCTCACCATTACCACCATGAAAATCATTCTCTCAGTCCAATATTCTCAAACTAACATGCCTGAGAGAAGTCACTCTTTTAATTGTTTATTTGTTGGAGGACATACAAATTTTCCTTTAACTTTCAGAAATCATGCATTGGGCAGACACAACATTTTCCTTCAACAATATGTGATTCAATAATAAATTGTTGATTGATTCAATAATATAGTCATCTATATTGTATCATCTTCTCTTACATTCTTTGCCTATTTTTGTTTGTTATTATGCATTTCTGGCAGTTATTTAAGTTTGATCTCAAGATCACTGACACAGTTTTTGGAAGTGTGATATGGACAAACATAAATTCTAAAATAATCAAAATTCAGTGGATCAGGACACACCATTCTAGTTTTAATGTTCTGTTTCTGTGTTTTACATTTGGAATAAGAATGGAGAAGGGGAATAGTTTTACTAATGATTTTATTACTGCCATTAATAACAAACTTAAATTTATTCAGCGCCTAAAAAGATACATTGCCAAGTACTTTAATGTCATATATTTAAATTATTATGATTAATAATACAAACTAAATGTGCACGGCACTTTACAAATTACTTTTGTTTAAATTGTCTCATTTATTCTTTTATTCTTAAAATAGCATATGAGCTCATTATATAAACTACTTGGTAGAAAGTCTCCATTTTATCAAAATGATAGACCTGTACCTCGGAGCTGTAATCTGGCTTTTAGAAATACAGCTAGTAAGGGGCAGATCTGAGATTTTAATCTGAGCGCTCTGGCTCTAAATCTCATTCTCTTTCCACTCCACTTTGTAATTTTGAATTGTGCTGGATACTCTTCAAGTCTTTTGCAGATATCTGCAGAGGCAATTTGTTTGTTTTCCCCACACTATCTCTATTTTTATATCACCAGACTCAACTTGAGGTATGGAGGAAACCACTGAGCCCTGTTCCAGGAATCCAGCTCGTTTTTGCCACCTCTCCAGTGTCCTGCCCTCTATTCCACTGGTTGACAAACCCTCTAAGCCTCTTGCCTTGAGGTCGCTTAAGAGCACTTCCTTTGTGTTTTTATCATAGTTTAACACGTTGTTCCCATATTTTCACTGGCTTTGGCATTTCTGCTTTATCTCTGAAGACCTGCCCTGATACTTCTGACTTGTTCTGATTTTCCCTATGACTTCTCCTGAGACTTCAAAAATTTAATAATGAATCCAGTTGATGCAAATGACCAAAATTGGTATTCACTATCGCAAGTGACTGGTCAGGGTGGATGGAACAATTTACAGGACCTAGGAGGAAAGCAAAGCTGGAAAAATAGAATTAACCAAATTGAGACTGATATTCACAAAAGGCAAAGTTTCATATCCTTATATACTTCACTCAGTTCATATCATGAAGAAAGTGAGAGAATGTATAAGAGTTGAGTTTTCCAACAAGTCACAGGTGAAGATTCAGGACATACAAAGGAGTTTACAAAGCTAAATTCCTGATTTGGGATCTACCAGTGGTAATAACAATGAAGCTTGAAAATAACTGTAGTTTGGACTGGTCCTTTCACCATGATTCCTGTTCATTATAGCCAAGTTTTTCCAACTATAGTCTATGGGACTGGACCCTACAGAGCCATTCTGAATCCCAGTGTTTTCTTGGATTGCAGCTGCTGGCTTCTTTGACAGTGTCTCCAGTATTCCTCAATAGAGGGCACAATAGCTGGGCAATGCAAAATATCACAACCTGGTTCCTCTCTTGATTTACTCCAGAGCCTGCCCCCACCATGCACATAACTCTACTCTAATATTTAAAGATTACTCATGATTAGGATTTCCAAATTTTGATCTGAAAGAGTGGGCAAATCAGCATCTAAAATCAGATGGAACAAACTGAAAATTTAGAAGAGTTTTAAATATTAGCTCTCCCAATACCACTTGCTGAAGAGACTGTCTTTTTCCCATTGCATGTTCTTGCCTCTTTTGTCAAAGATTAATTGACCGTAGGTGTGCGGGTTTATTTCTGGGCTCTCTATTCTGTTTCATTGATCTGTATGTCTGTTTTTGTGCCAATATCATGCTGTTTTGATTACTGTAGCTTTGTAGTATTGTCTGAAGTCTGGGGGGGTTATGCCTCCCACTTTGTTTTTTTTCTTCAGGATTGCTTTGGCAATTCTGGGTCTTTTATGGTTCCATATAAGTTTTAGGACTATTTGTTCTAGTTCTGTGAAAAATGTCATGGGTAATTTGATAGGGATCACATTAAATCTGTAGATTGCTTTGGGTAGTATGGCCATTTTAACAGTATTAATTCTTCCAATCTAAGCATAGCTCCATACTAAACTACACTGTGTTGTCTGACACATCCTCATAGTGTATTACTCTATGAATTTAGCAATAGCTTGGCATATAGTATATTACATTATATTGTTATATACATTATTATATGTGTAATATATCCCACACGTATTACATGCATTTCATACATTATTAAGAGGTTTAATTCCAAACACACATTCACCTACACATTCATCCACACATATTCTCTCTCTTTTACACACACACACACACACACACACACTCACACAAACACACACACATGCCCCTTGTGCTGTGCCTTATTTAAGGGCTTTCAAAGGAAACGGCAGAATATTTAATACTCTCCTTATTGCTACTTTAAATTGTTCCTCTTGCTTGGCCAAACACCGAGAAGGTAGATATCTATTCCTTCGGGGAATCCCACAGCATACTAAAAAGAATGTTATTAGAGAATTTAAAGCAGAAAGAATTTTGCACACCTGCTTGAAATCACTGAATGCCTATTGGGTTTGATAATTTGCTATAATGGATCACAGGGCTCAGGGAAACATTTACTGACATTTATCAGTTTATTATAAAGGATATTACAAAGGACACTTCATCACACTGTGTGTGATGAAGAGGTACACTGGGCAAGGTCTGGAAGGGTCCTGAATGCAGGAGCTTCTGTCTCCGCAAAGTTGGGATGCACCACCTTCCCAGCAGATGAATGCGTTCACCAACATGAAAGCTCTCAAAACTCCATTGTTTAGGGTTTCTATGGAGGCTTTATTACATATATATTATCAACTCGTTGGTAATTAGTTGATAGTCAGTCTCCAGCCCCTTTTCCCTCCCCAGAGGTTGGAGGGTGGGGTTGAAGGTTCCAACCCTTTAACCATGCCTTTGTCTTTCTGGTGATAAGCCCCAATTCTGAACCTGTCTAGGGACCCCAGGTACTAGTCATCTCATTAGCATTCAAAAAGACACTCTTATCAATCCAAAGATTCCAAGGGTCTTAAAAGTTCTGTGCCAGGATCCAGGGACAAAGACCAAGCATATATTTCTTACTATAATGCAATTATCACAGTGGGCAATAAATTTTATTATGTAAATCAATTTGGAGCTAAAAGGTATTTTATTTATTGTGGAGAATCCACTCATCCTAAAGCAACTGTGAACAAAGCGTCATTTACTCAAGGTTTTAAAGAGGAGAGAAGGAGTATATACAATGCACATTTTACTCAGAAAAAATTCCCTGCACAGTCACCTACTAGACCTCCTTTATATGTAGTGCATGCCCAAACTCTCCAAGTCTTTCTCTTTCTTTTTCAAAATAATTTAGGTCTTTTCAGCTTCTGATTCCAAATTTAGATACCCCGAATCCACTATGGTATACATAGTGGAAAAATTGTTATTGATAGTAATCAATATAAAGATTCTGTTTGCTCTAAGCAAACAAAAATGATCCACTTATTACTATTCTCAAAACTTCCTAAGGTTGACATGAATGATTATACATTTTAAAATTATTTTATCTATATATCAAATACATAAGAAGGATGAATAATCCTATGAGAGGCAGATTGCTGAGTAGGAACTAAAATGCAAATGTATTGGGAAACAAGGACTTGCTTTGTATAAAATTTCCAGCATATTTTGGGTATCTATATATGCTAAGACTAAACTATCTCATCTCCCAGGCAACTTTCTTTTTTCTCCATTTCATACTCTATAAACTCCTTAAATCCAGAGGATACATCTCCAAAGATCTGGCAGAACCAAAATTTCAAAAATGTGGAGCAATGGACCCCACAATTTTGAAGATTAAAGAAGATGATATCTGGCATGAAGTGAACACTCAATAAATGTTAGTTATTATTACCACTCCTGACGTTCGGTCTACTTTCCTTCATGCACAGAGAACGTGGGGGCAGGGCCGGGGGTAAGAGAAATGGTTATTAGATCTCTCTGTCGGCTCACCTCTAGACTTAGACACATGACTGATTTCACGTCCTAATATGAAGGACAACAAAGGGAGAAACTGCCTAACCTAGCTATAACTCAGGGTGGACTGAGGAGAGCAGTGAATCATTTCTGACCAAACTCCAAAGACAAAAAATAATGTCAGAATGAAGCAAACAACATGTCCAAGAACCAAGTCTAGAAGCCAAGGTTGTGGACTGGAAGAATTTTAACTGAAAGCAAAGCCAAGTCCAGATGAGAAAATGGACACAAAGCAAGCAAGGTTGTCATCACTGAAGGAAAGAGAGATGAGAGAATAAGGATTAATTCAGGAAACAAGTGACTCATTGTTTCTAGCTTATACTAAGTCTCTACAACTGCAGGTAGGGCGTTCTGCATGGTAAAGATAGAAATGGGTAATAGTCAACAGTTAATACTTTCAAATTCAGTCTCATATTCTAGAGTAAACATGAAGTCTATGTTTGCTAAACTGATAAATATTTAGTAACTGTGATCCATCTCATTCAAAAAATGTAGCTGCATGGGTAGGGTGAGGGGAAAGCATAATTGCATTAGGAGAACAAAATTACATTGTTTCATTTGGCAATTCAGAACTTCGATAAAGTAAAACAAATCTCATCTCTTGTCAAATAGGTAAAAGAAACACCATTTTCTGGTGACAGTTCCAGTTTGAATTGACATATAAGTATGATTTGAACCCAAGTTCTCATGGGTACCTTGTCAGGTATTACCAGAAATCTAATCTGCTTCCACAGTTGCTAAATACATGGAATAATATCGATGTCTATTTTTCTGTCAATTTTCCATCCCCCATAAAGAACATGCTAAATAAACTTGTTATTGTTAAAGTAAAAAAAAAAACAAAAAACAAAAGATCTAGCTGCTTTCCTTCTTCGTGCCCTAAAGTGACCATATTTGCATACTGTTTTTTGATCCTGAGATTTAATTCTGGTAATCTCTCCATTGTCTGGTGTCCTTCTAGAATGAGTCCAGCAGCTTGCCCATATATAATCACCTGGTATGTTCATTATCAAGACGAAGATCTCTGATGCTTATATATTTTTAAAATTTCCAAGTACGGCCAAAGCTGTATTTGCTCTCACTTTGCAGCACTTACCTGATACAACATGAAACGTAATGACTGCCTGAAATACGTCCAACTAAAGTGGCATTCACAGGAATGCTGCCTTGTCAACCATATTATTCCAAAGTTTGTGGCAAGATCAGGTCTCCTGGTTAGTCCTCTGCCTCAGTGGGTAGATAAACTCCTAGGCTACTTATTTCCCCTGAATTCTGACCTGTAGCTAGGTTGTCTCTTTAAACATCTCCCTCATAAAGGAACTAAAGCTCAAAGCTCTGGATCTGGATGAGGCTCTGGGAGCTGGACTGGGCAATCAGACTGATTTAGAATTCTCCAACCACACAGGATAAAAACAAGGAAAATTCAAAATACATTGCCTACAGATGAAACTGAAAATGTAAGGCAAGTGTATAATTCCACCAACTATTCAATGTAGTAACTGGGAAGAGATGAAAATTTCAAGTGAGCAACCAGGTTTAGAAAGTAGGTTTGGAGGGCTGAACCTCACAATTTTTCTGAATCCAGAAAAATAGGTCTGAGTTCTCATCTATGATTTGAAAAGGTGCTGTGAAAGGCATCAAATAAGTTTGAGAAAATATGATTGACTGGGTACCTATATAGTTAAGACCACCCAAAGATAAATTTTTGGTGCTAGAGAAGCTCTAGCCAAGATTCTTTATACAATACTTCTCACCAGATATAGCTGTATTACACACAATGATTGGAGCAGCACCTTTTCACAGATAATTTCTAAATGCTTTACACATGCTATGAGAAAAACAATAAATAGTGCTCATATTTTTAAGTGAGGTTTCAAGTTATTCAAATGCTAGTGATAAAGAAATGATAACTTGGAAACTTCTCTCCTTAAAACTGTCCTTTCCTACCACTGAATTTGCTATTCTATGTGTTAAAAACCAATATGCAGAAATCAGACCATTTACAACACATACACGTAATACATACACATTTCAGGAGAATATTTCAGTATAACTTAAAGATAGGCACCCCAGGTCTCCGTTTATGGAGATAACTCTAAAGAATAAAATCTTTCTTTCTTGATAAACCAGGATCCGACTTATGTTTTTAACTTACATAGATGGATGTTACTGTTGCTTTTCCATCTGCAGAATGCAGGGAAAAGCCTACGTCCTCCTAATCCATTGTAGTTAAAATAATTACAAAGCATAGAAGCAAACTTCATTAACTCATATTTTTCACCTACTCATAAAATCACCAGATATCTTTTTTTCTTTTTAATTCAACTGTGCTTTAAAACTCCAGTTCAAATTACACATTTAGGCAGGTCATGGTGACCAATTTGCATATAGATGACTTTGTTTAAAATTGGGCTTCATACCACCTATGAAACAGCAAAGTAGGGAGCAGGGTGCTGTCCAGATTGTTTTTCCTGAAGGGCTTAGGGAACTGCACCTGCAACAATAACTCATGTAGGCAAAAAGAAACCTTAGAAAAATGGTTATATTTTTTGAGTAAACATATATATTATTTGAGTAAACAAATAATATATATATATTACAGTTATAAAAATAAGTCTTAGCACATATGTTCGAAATTCTTAGTCATAAAATCCAACTTTACTATTTACCAAGAGGCGTTTGCACAGTTATTCACAAAGAAGAAAAAGGTCCTAAATGTTCCATGTTTTGTCTTTGCTATGGGACACAAAAGAAAGGTAAAGCCTATACTTCTGCTTTTAGACTCTTTTTATAGTGAATTCTGGAGTAATATGTATAACATTCATTCAGGAAAAATTTTGACTTGAAGAATGCTGCTTATCTGGTCTGGCCATCCTGGAAACCAGCATTTTACCAGCAGTTTTCATTTGTACCTGGTTAAGATATTCATCTATAATACTCGTTGAGAAGTTCTGAGTTTTTGTTTGTTTACTATTTTTAAAGCAGCTTTATTTACATACCATATAATTCACTCACTTTAAATGTACCATTCAATGATTTGTGGTAAATTTACAGAGTTGTGCAATCATCACCACCATCTAATTTTAGAACATTCCCATGACTCCAGAAATAAACTTTGTGCACATCTGTAGTCACTCCTCATTCTCACACTCAGCCCCAGACAACCACTAATCTTCTCCTGTCTCTACAGATGTTCTCTTTCTGGATAATTCATATAAATGGAATCATATAATATGCGACATTTTGTATCTTGCTTTTGATGGGTTCTTTGATCGTGACTTTTAAATGACAGTAAAAGTATTAATTGAGAATGACTCACCAATCCTCTCAGTCCTGTGCTCCACCCATTTAAAAAAATACACAAAAAGAGCCAAATGAAGATAAAAATACATTATTAGCCAAAGATTTTAATTTGGGACACTGGAATAGAATCCGTGTTGCCGCTCGGGTTGTCTCTCCACCCTCATCCCCAGGAATGGGAGTAGATCCTTTGGAGCTTCCAAGTTGAGCTAACAAAACTCTGGCTCTTTCATATGTCCCAGTTTTCTTGAAGAGTCCAAAGTAGTAAGAGGATGCATGACAGTACCACCATCCCTCACAAAATTTAGAATGCACAAGTAGTCATCTAGTCTATGGGAGCTAGCTCATAGCAAAATCGAGCTTTCAAAACCCAGTATATAGTCCATATACATATTTCTGATGTAAGACAAAACCAGAATATATAGAGAGAAAGAAAGCAAGAAAGCATTAAAGAAAGAGAAAAACTTATTTCAGCCATATGTTTGTAATCCACAATCTGGAAATTTAACCACATTTGAGAAAATTTTTGTGACACTGCATGTCCCACATCCAGCGCAGAAAGCCACCTATGCATCAGCCTGTTTCACACAGTAGCATTTAACCCTCTCCTATCTTCTTTGAAAAATATGGACAGCTGCAATGGTGGTGCTCCCAGTCTCCATGACTTACTTGAGGCTCCTTTCTTGCTTTGCTGTCTCCCCACACAGCAAAACAACATCATTTCAATACTCACCTTTAAGTTTTGCATTTCTAGCCCTACAACTTGAATTGACCCTGAACCCCATTAGAAGCCAGGCACTCCATGATCATAATAGAAAAAAAAATGTTTAAGCTGAATGCCTTAAATTCTATGGCTGCTGTATCTTCTATCTTCATTCTCATTAAGATCACAAATAATTTTTAGACAATGTGCGTGTATTTTACCATACATAGTGGCTATTACCATAGAGCTTCCCTTATAAGGCCGCCGAGGAGTAATTATCTAAACAGATATTCTTACATAGCTGCCCACACTTTTCTTTGGCCCTAGTTTGATGTTAGCACTCAACAAGCCTATGCCTTCAGAGACCATTGAGATCTTTGCTACATGTTTTCTCCTCAAAACTTTCCTCTTCTTCACCACTTAGTTCTCTTAAGCTTGCATAACCTTTACTACTCCTCTGTCATTCCAAATTCTAACTGCCGTAGGAAAATAGCTAAATTCACCCTGGCTTACAAACAGGATGCAGGAGGAATAACAGAAAACCAAGAAGACTAGATACTAAAGCAAAGTCTGCTCATTATTTCTCTCTCACTTTTATGGCCAGGGCTGGCCCTAGGAAATCCTTGGAGAGAGATTCCTAATCTGAGGAAAGAAATCTCTCTCTCTCTCTCTCTCTCTCTCTCTCTTTTTCTGGTTCCCCAGAAATAGATTTATAGCTCTATTTCTTGGTAAGTTTCTATATTTCTACCATGCTATGATACCATGAGGAATTTTTATAGCCATGATGCTTTTGTCAGGAAAAATGACATGCAGATCAATACTCTTGAAGAAAGGATTCCCAGTTGGGTAGAGTCATGGCTTCCATGATTCTTCCTTCATGTTACTATCAAAAATAGCTTCTCTAACAACACAAGTTTTTGAACTTAACTATGCCATGCCTGGTACATAATCCAGTAGTTCTCAAACACTGTCTTTGGCTCAGCTATAGTAGAATCACCTGGGCGAAGTTTTCCAATATTTTAGATTCCTAGTTCTCACTTCCAAAAATTCAACAGGTCAAGGTTGCAGGGAACAGGGAAAGCGCCTATGCTTTATGTGTTTAAGCTACTCTCCCAACATGATAACTGGTGACAGTATTTGCAAATCACATAAAAGGACTAATTTCCCTATCATACCAGAGCTGTTACAAAAAATATAGAGAAAACAAACAATTATGAAAGAAAATGGATCAAGAATATGAACAGATGGCACACGCATGTGCACATACACAAACGGCCAATAAATATATGAAGAAATGCTCAACCTTACTCATAATGAAAGAAACTTAAGTATAAGAAACAAGATGCTAATTTTCACAATCAAGATGGGCCAAGATTAAAGTTGGGTATTACCTCTGTAAGCATACATGCAGTGCATCAGTAGCTCTCAATTCTCCTTGGTGGGGATTCGAATCAATACAAAAAATCTGGAAACCAACTGCAACATCTATCAAAATTTTAAATGCATATATCTTTGGAAGCAATACTCCACATATGCTTGTATAACCTCTAAATATATTGAGAGTAGTATGTAAAATATATATGTAAAGACATACATCAGCATGACCATTGAGTTTTCTATATAAGAGCAAAACAAACACCACAACACCCATCCCCAGAGAAACAAGAAAGCCACATAGAGACCTGGTTAAATGAACTGTGCATTCAATATTGGCGTACGCCGGAACCATTGAAAAGACTGAGGTGGATCTATATGTGATAATATTGAAAGCCACCTCCGAACTACTGGTGGGTGGAAAAAAGGAAAGTACAAAATAGAATGTATAGGCTGATCTTATTTGTGGTGGCGTATATCCCATAGGCCCCTCTGTACCCTTTGTATTTTATACCATGGAGATATTTATTTTAGTTTAGTTTTTAATTTGAAAGAAATCTCTCCTGATGAGTTTGGTTTGTTGCCAGGTTTGGAAATTACTATTATGCTATCCAAATTGATTAAGTACTACATTGTTCCAGTTAATTACATAGCTGGTTAACATAGAGCTATCTCACTGGGCTGCTAAAAGATTAAATGAGACAATACATGAGAAAGCACTTTCTGAAATTCTAAGCATTGTGTAAATTATTCTTATCACACTCAAGACTGGTTTAACATTTTAATCATTACTATACTGGCAAAATTACCATGAGAGCATGGTTTCTTGCATAAATGAAATAGTTAACACAAAAATTGTTAAGAGCAAATAAAAGAGGTCATTTATGGTAAAGGAAAGATCCTATTCAATGGGCGTATGAATGCATGAGAGAACATGGCTTACTCAGGAAAATGTGAATAATTCTATGTAGCTGACACATGTACTATCAATTTTTCAACAATTTTTTTATTAAATAAAATACACTTAATAGATTGGCCATATTCTGATCTTTGTGATAATGCTGGATAATACTTTCATATACTATCATCTTATGCATGTTGGTATGCCTGTATCAAAGAAGCAAAAGGACTGATCTAGCCTGTGGTTAGGATGGTGAGTAAATCAGCATTTCATGAAATCATTAAAACCTAGCTTCTGGGCTTCCCTGGTGGCGCAGTGGTTGAGAGTCTGCCTGCCAGTGCAGGGGACACGGGTTCGTGCCCCGGTCCGGGAGGATCCCACATGCCGCGGAGCGGCTGGGCCCGTGAGCCATAGCCTCGGAGCCTGCGTGTCCGGAGCCTGTGCTCCGCAGCGGGAGAGGCCACAACAGTGAGAGGCCCGCGTACCACAAAAAAAAAAAAAAAAAAAAAAACCTAGCTTCTGAGGAGCTTTTAATTTGTTTTCTATAAAAATCTACTAGGGGAAAATCAATGAGTGTATTTGTCACATGCTTATGCTTACATTACTATACATGTAGTCATCTGGACACAATGAGCAGTAGAGAATAATTACCAATAAACAGAGAGAGCATTGTGGGGAAAGACAATGCTAATGGGTAGAATATTTGCAAGTTTAATTATGTTTGTAAGTAAACAGTATTTTCCATCTTTTTTTGGCCCATTAGAAAACATTTTGACTTTGAAAAAAATACCTTCATAATGTAATTCATTTTTGCTTGGAACATTTTGTATTTCCATTTCATATAAATGATCATTTCCTTCCTCTCCCTGCTCTCTCCTTTAATTTTGGCATTGTTAGTACTGCTGTTAAATGTTTGGTCATGAATACGTGCTTTGTGGCTGGAGGCAACAGGAAAGCTACTTTTTCATTTAACAGTGTTATGCATAAACTCTGAAATTCACAGGAGAGTTTTTAGTTTTGGCTTACTGTGTCAAAACATTTACTACCTGAATGACTCCAGGTTTGCACTTCAGTAAGTAGGATCCAAATTTGCAGGTCGAGGCTCATGACTATTCCTTTTTTCTAGAGTAGAACAGCCATTAGATAGATGGTTCTTGGCCAAACCCAAATATATTTCCAAAATACATTTCCAAATTCTCGTGACAGAAAAATCTTACTAAAATGTATTAGACCATTGCTAGGATTCCTAATATTGTGTGCCCTCTTTCGACATGAAAATGGTTAAAGTATATAGATTCTATGATAGCAATAATACAACCAGCTGCTGTTGCCTTGAAAAATGAGGCTACTGACAGTAAGACTAAAGCTACTCAGCCTTGAACTTTCATTTGTTTATTTTTTAAATTTTTTTTCATTTATCTATTCCCTTCATATTAGAAAATGGTTCTAAGTTGTTCTCTTTTAATTAGCTGCCTTCCTGTATACTGAGAAACAAGAAAATGAACTAAAGTTTAGCAAAAACTTTCCAGAAAAAAATTAATAAAACAAATTCTATTTTAAATTATATGCACACCTCTCCTCTCTCTTTCGTCTCACTCTTCAGTAACAAAAATAATTCTGCATTGAAATTTTCCCATTTTATATTAATATATATTTGAACCAATCCTCATTTAGGAACTCAAAGATTTGTATTATTACTGAAGATATAATTGGTAGTCATTCCAGGTTTGTGTCCTTCAGAATTTCTTGAAACTTCATGCTTTGTTTTGAGGTATAGAATTCTGTATTAGTAAAATGGGATATATTTCTCTTCTTTTAAAATATCATCTAAAAGGTCTGAAACATAGGATTAAAAATAATGTTACCATTGAGATCTGCGTATTTATTCTATAAGGTATTCTATATTATAGAAGGTGGGATACTAGTTGGTTGGAACTAAATTGTGCTTTTTTGAAAACATACAAATCTATGCTCACTTTCCACCCAGTCAAGGTTAGACTTCTGTATTTAGACACTCAACAATATAGTTGATTTTTTTTTCCTCACCAAGAGTAATTTATTTATTTCTCCCCAAAATAACCTGAGAAGGTAGTTCATTGCTGGTATGACAGACTGATGGCATCGGAGATCCAGACTCCCTTCCATTTCTGTTTCTCTGCAACCCCTAGTGGCTTGCTCCAAATTGAACACAGCTTCTTATCTAATCTACATTTCTGCCTGTGAGAGGGAGAGAATGAGAAGTGGAGGGAGACAAAGCCCCTTTCAAGAGATAATCTGGAAGTTGCATCAATAACTTCTGCTTAAATTTCATTGTACAGAATCTGTCATAGGACTACAGCTAATTGCAAAGGAGTCTTGTAAATAGTCTTTAGCTGGTTAGCCATGTAACCAGCTAAAGCATCAATTATTGAAGAGGAAAGTGTGAAGAAATATTGTGCAGACTCTTTTCACATCCAAAAATATTATCTTTAGTATCTAATAGGTGCCAGTATGCCAAGATCTCACTTGATTTTCACGACTCTGCAAAGCACACATTTAATAGATAAGGTATCTGATACTCAAAGGAGTTAAATGACTTTCCCAAGTTTACATAGAAGTTATATGACCAGGGATCAGATGATACTCTATCTAAATCTAAATAAAATCTGTGATCTTCCCAGCATGATACCCTGTCCCTCAAATAAATGTAGGGATGATAATCTGCTTGGTAAGTTCCATTGTGCAAGACCCATTTCTAGAGTATTGTAATATTTAAGTATTAAAAGGAGAGTAGAAGAAATGTGATTCTTTTACCAGTAAGGTAAAAAACACAACTCCTCTATTTTTCGTACTATTTTAAAGCCCTTAATAAGGTGCTTAAGATGCAGGAACAATGTATTTCAGCTTCTTTTGCACTCCAGAGAACCTAGCATTATACTAAACACCAATCAGGTAATCAACATACACTCTTTACAATCATATGAACCAAATACCTATGATGACTGTCATTTTTCTCACTGTTAATGATGCCAGCATGCAGGAGGATATGAACTTCACTGTGAGCTCTTTGAGGGAATTTGTACCTAATTTATCTTTGCAATTCCAATGATTGACACACCTGGCTCTTAGTAAGGATGCAATATTTGTTCCATGAACTGAACTGGACATCAGAGTTTAAGACAACAGGAAAAGAATGTAGTTGCTTATTCAAATTAATGTGAAAATAACCTTTAATAGGTATTTTTTTCTGACAACTATGCAAAAATGTATTACATTTAAAAAACAAACAATGTTCTTAATTTTAAGTTTGCTGAATCATCAGTGGATCTCATTCTATTCATTAAATATCTATTTTATAAGAGGCTAAATTCATATATTCCAAGTGTTTTGTCTGTTTTCTTTTGGTTTTGAAACAAAATTAATTTTCAGTTCAAATATGTTTCTTGATTATAGGAAGATATGCTTTTGTTTTCCTTGACAACTACATAGTAATGATATATTTTCCCCTGCCTCTGCATTTTGCTGATGATTTTTCATAAGTGTACTATCTTATCAAATAATGATTAATGATTGAAGAAGAATCAAATTCAAAAACATAATTCTTATTTAACATTTTATAAAACACCCAAAAAAAAGCACCATAAAGAAGACATAATGGGTGGGAAGAATCTACAGTGTTTTTCTGTATGGTAATTCATTATTTATCTTATGTGTTCTGTTTGTACTCTATTTGACTGTTCTTCCAGATTTAGTCACACATTTAGTACCCTAAAAAGAAGAGAAATAATATTACAAATTTGTCCAAACTTACAGAATGTATAACACTCACTAAGAGTAAACTGTAAAGTAATCTATAGACTTTAAGTGATAAGAATGTGTCAAGGTAGGTTCATCTATTGTAACAAATGTACTACTCTGGATAGGGATGTTGATGATGGCAGAAGCTATAGATGTGTTGGGGAAGGATATGGGAAATCTCTGTACCTTCTCCTTAATTTTGCTGTGAAACTCAAACTGCTCTAAAAAAATAAAGTCTTTATTAAAAAGAAGCTCAGTCCAGAGTAGGAGTTATAAGTCCTGAGTTCTATGCTCAGCTCTGCTGGTAATTTACAGGGTATTGTTTACAAGTCATATAAGCTCCAGACCTCTGTTTCCTAATCTGTAAAATGACTCTTGTATTAGTTTTCTAGTGCTGTGTAACAAATTATTACATGGATACACACACACACTGTTATCTTCTAATTTCCATAGGTCCAATATCTCATCACAGCTTAGCTAGTTCCTCCGCTCAGGATCTCAATAGGCTGCAATGATGGTGCTGGGTGGGCTGTATTCTCTTCTGTAGGCTTAACCACGGAAGAATCTGCTTACAAGGTCATTGGGATGGTTAATAGAATTTATTACCTTATGGCTGTGTGACTGAGGGACCCATCTTTGTATTGGCTGTTGACTGGAGGCTGTTCAGAAACTGCCCACAGTTCCTTGACCATGTGACCTTTTCTACAGGCAGTTCACAACGTGGTTATTGGTTTCTTCCTGGAAAGTTGAACAATTTTTCTCTCTCTCTGGTCTGCTAAGATGGAGTCATATAACTAAATGTAAATGTAATCATGGGAGGGACATCCCATCACCATTCTCATTCTCTATTGCTTACAGGCAAGTCACAGATTACACTTCATTCAAGGAGAGGGGACCACACAAGGGTATTACTCATTAGGAGTCACCTGACAATGCATCTGACACAAGGATACTGAACCAGATAATCTTTAGATTTTCTCCCAGCTCTGATTATTGAGGGAATACTAAGAATTGTCTGGTTCTTATTTTGTAAGTTATAGGCTCTGAACTCTTAAGGTTTAGAAAAATCTCTGACCTCCTCACAGTTCTAGAACTAATGAGCCACAGTATGTACCATTTTTCATGGGACTAAAATGTAAGCAAGAGATTCCTATTAGAAAGAGCCAGGGGCTGTAGGAGAAAAAGAACAAGTCAAATCAAAAAATGGGCAGAAGATATATTGTAAATAGACATTTCTCCAAAGAAGACATACAGATGGCCAAGAGGCACATGAAAAGATGCTCAACATCGCTAATTATTAGAGAAATGCAAATCAAAAGCACAATGACATATCACCTCACATTGGTCAGAATGGCCTTCACCAAAAAATCTACAAACAGTAAATGCTGGAGAGGGTGTGAAGAGAAGGGAACTCTCCTACACTGTTCGTGGGAATGTGTAAATTGGTATAACCACTATGGAGAACAGTATGGAGGTTCCTTAAAAAACTAAAAATAGAACTACCATATGATCCAGCAATCCCACTCCTAGGCATATACCCAGAGAAAACAATAATTTGAAAAGATACGTGCACCCCAATGTTCACTGCAGCACTAGTCACAATAGCCAGAACATGGAAGCAACCTAAATGTCCATCAACAGACGAATGGGTAAAGAAGATGTGGTAAACATATACAATGGAATATTACTCAGCCATAAAAAAGAACAAAATAATGCAATTTGCAGCAACATGGATGGACTTAGAGATTGTCATACTGAGTGAAGTAAATCAGACACAGAAAGACAAATATCATATGATATCACTTATATGTGGAATCTAAAAAAGGGTACAAATGAACTTATTTACAAAACAGAAGCAGAGTCACAGATGTAGAAAACAAACTTATGGTTACCAGAGGATAATGGGGGGGGGAGGGATAAATTGGGAGACTGGGATTGACATATACATACTACTATATATAAAATAGATAACTAATAAGAACCTACCGTATAGCACAAGGAACTCTACTTAATACGCTGTAATGGCCTATATGGGAAAAGAATCTAAAAAAAAGAGTGGATATATATATACGTATACCTGATTCTCTTTGCTGTACACCTGAAACTAATGCAATTGAAAATCAACTACATGTCAATAAAATTTTTTTTAATATTATAATTTAATATAAAAATATTCTGAGACAAGCCAAGGCTTGACTATCAAAGAAGTCAAATGGGAGACCATGAACAAAAATTGAGATAAAGGTCATAAAAACAAGAGTAAAGTTAAGAGTGAATCAAAATGAGTGAGGGCTGGGAGGGTGAGAAGGGTATTTTAAGGGAACTCCGTGAAATCAATTGTTATTTTTAGCCTGAATGAAATACCAGAAGCAGGGCTTATGTCATCTTAAACTGGTGATTCTCAACTTTGACTGCATATTATAATTACCTGAGGAGTCTGTAAGTATCCAAATGCCCAGGCCACATCCTGGTCAAATTAAGTCGGAATCTCTGAGGAAGGACCCTGGTCTCAATATTTTTGAAAGCTCTCTAGTAATTTTAATGTGCAGCCCAGGTTGAGAATCAATTATCTACTCTCACTATTTAAGTGTGGTTGGAGGGCCAACCAGCAAGATTGGCACATCTATCAATGACCTTATTAGAAATGCAGATACTTATTACCTTCTCCAGACCTACTGAATCTGAATCTACATTTTTACAAGATCCTCATGTGATCCCTATGTGATTGGTCCAGTTAAAGACTTAGGATAAAGAAGAGTACCTGGTATTAAACTTGGTACCTAGCATTAAACACAATTATTTCTCTATAAACATAAACTCTAATAGAATTTTTCAGCCCACCTTTTGACAATTTGAGTAAATAATGAGTAAATGAATGGGCTGTGCAAAATGTACTACTTAAAAAGATGGAAAAGTGGGAGACTCTTTCTTTTTCCCCTAGGGTTGTACTAATTTGTTTAGAATGAAGACAGACATTTGACTTTCTTTTGCCAACTCTGATTGATTGGAAATGACTGCCTGGAGAACTCTATTGAAAAACATTCTAAAATTGCTTTGGCTGAGAAGAGTACCCTGATAGATTAACCATGTTTCAGGGAATGATAGTTGTTGTGCTGCATACTTGCTGAACCTGCTCTGGATTTTCCAATGGAATAGTAACTCTCGTGACAGAACCCACCCATTCCAAAGAGACCTGACTAGGATTAAGGATACATGGTCCTGCAACACATCTGTACTGATTAACTCATTTATTCTTTCATAAAATCCTTCATTTATTGCTTCAATAAAAAGTTATCAAACACAAGTTTTATATCCCAGACACTCACTGTCCTGGGGGTCAGATTCTTATGGCATTAGAATGACCTCATCCTTCAACATAAACATGCCACAGATCCTTGAAATTCCATGAGCAAACAGCCTCATGTCGCCATCAATAATGCTCAAGGCCAATGAGGGAACTGCTTTCACCAGAAGGTCTTGACTATTTCCCATGTCAGAGAGATGCTTATCAGGAATCAAAGACATGATGTTTTAATTCAAACAGCTTCTTGCTGAATTTTAAAGAACTGAAGAGTCAGAGTAGTTTCATTCTGACCTTCAGAAAAACCTTTTTATGAAAATTTAGTTTAAGCACATGTTAGAAATAGTTAATCCATAAGGAAAGTATCATAAGCTACTAAGCTGTTCTATAACAAATCTTACAGGGAAAAAAAGGACAATTATTTCATCTTTTTAACACTTTGAAAGTAAAATGTCTATAGGTGGCTATCTTTGAAGTCCCAAATGAGGGAGATTTTCCACTTATATTCTTTTCAGTAATAAACAGCTGCTGGAAGCACTATAGAAATGTTGTTTTTCAGTGACTGTGCCAATATACCTGGGCCTTCTTTCAAGCAGTGAGTGATTCCTTTGAATTATGTTTCAGCCAAAAATAGGGTTACTCATAAATTGCATGAATACCTTCCAGCTTATAATTGCCAAGTTCCGGTCTTGGATTTTAGTCATCAAGCCTAAGCTCTTTTTATTTTCTCTAAATCTCAAGTTGATATAGCTTTCATCTTCCCATTCTTCCTCCCCAGCACCAACCACCCCCCTTCTCCCTTTATTATCTTTGGATAACACACACACACACACACACACACACACACAAAACAAGGAATTGCATTATCCATCACAGTGGGTTACACACAAAGACTGTCTCACGTGATGAGCCACTGCTGAACATAAGGCTTCAATTTGAATGAAATGCTTTCTCACCACATTTTAAAAAATCCATTAGCAGTTAACTGATAAGCTCAGGATTATTTCTGTAGAAAAATCAGTTTGGGTGCAAGATAAATACATGAAGACTGACAAGCAATTAAGCAGTTTTTTTTTTTTTTTTTTGGTGCTACTTGTCAGATATATGAGATATTTTAGGAAAACTGCCTCTGGTAAACAGAAAAATTATACTGGCATTTTCCTCTGCCTTTCTACTTCTGAGCTTTAGTATTTTTTTTCTGAAATATACAAACAAGGCTGCCATTAAGTATTGGAAATTTTAAAAATTAGAGAAAATTACACGTATTCAGTAAATAATTTGTACACAGATGAACAAAATAATTTGTTATAAAATAAAAAAAATTGAACTCCCCTAGAACAGTAAAATCCCATCAGAGATAGCTTACTTTCATAGTAAAGACGTTACATTCTTTTAGGCAAAACAAAGAGCTCAATCAATATTCAGTACACTTCTGTTTTTATATACAAGATTAATGGTGTTCATACATGGAGAAAATGGTTACCTGCCTGGTTCATTTATGGAAAATCCAGTTTTTACCACCATAAATTCCTCTACATCCTAGCCTTAAATTCCATATGGATTACCATATTAGAAGAATTTCAATGGGAGATGCTGGACCACACAGTATACAATGGGGATACCAGAAAATTACATGGAGGTGAAAACTAATATGAATGCCACCAACTTTCCAATTTTCTCCAAAGCTGATTCTGAGTTACATACATCATCTGTTATATGCAGAACAGAAAATAAATTTAGGAAAAAGAATATTAAGATAGTACAGATTAATTTGTAGTTATATCATCAATACATAAGAAATGTATGCTTTTCCTTAAAAACTCTATAGTGCCAAACCAAATGGAGTTGAAAAAAACCTTAGTTATGTTAGCCTTCTATACATTCAGCTGTATTTAAGTGTCAAAATGTTTGTTACATTTATAATATTTAGGATGAACATTTTATGTTCCTCTTCTTAGACATGCTAAGATATTATTCTACTGTTCAAGTGCAGCAGGGGGCTATTCAAAGGCAAATGCACACTATTTATTACTATAACATGAAACCCCTAGGTGCAATGAACCCAAAGATACAGTACTTTTTGTCTCCTGCCTAAAAGCCTAGACTAAGGGAATCCCTTTTTTCCCCTAAACCAGTCTTCTTATCTTGGCTCTCCAGCTATTCACTGATGTTAAGAGAAGCATACAAAGCATGGAAAGAGACATCCCAATGGAAAAGGAAAACCCAAGGAAAAGAAAAAAAGCATTCCCTAAAGCTTAAATTATTCATATTTTGGTCTTTTCAGGACAGGAAAAGAAACATAAATAAACTGTCATACTTCTCTATTTGTAGAGGGTTAAGAGACAGAGTGAATCTCTCTCCTCCTTACAAAAAAAATATTAAAAAAAGGTAACACAAAAGCAGCAGATTCTAAGGAGGTGTAAGAAGTATATTCTAAGTGATTTTAATCTATTGCTTAATAGTGTGCTTGATCTTAACCCACTTTGGTGCTCCCTTTATACAGGGCTTGATATCCCACCGAAGTTAAAGTATGTCATTAACATCTCCAAAATATGAGTGCATTTAAAGTCCAGACAAATGATTAGGACATATAGGCTAAGAAGGAGACTGTATTTTTTTTTTTAACTGAGGCTGCTCTAGACAAACTAGCACATGTAATCACAAAATATCTAATAACAAAATGGCTAACATAGCACCGCCAAGTATGTAACTTTTCTTCCTTACAGTCTTTTCTTGTGATCAGCAATTCTTATTCTTCCCCATTGGATGGCTGAATGGATGGATGGATGAAGCATGTAGTATAGATTAGAATGTGTTGATCTACCTATACTGCATCCATGATGAACTCAACTAATTTGAATCCAGACTGGGGTAACTTCGAAGTCTACACCGAACTCAGGTTACTCAGATTCCCTAAAGATGCTAGAGAATTCAAAAGACTGTGAGGCCTATAAAGATCAGGTTTGATCAGGACAGCTAAGCCACATCCCATCTGTACCAAACAGTTCCCCAAAGCACAGGACCTTTCCAAAGTAATTTGGCAGAAATTCTGATTGTAGCAGAACTTTTAATATCATTCCAGAACAACTATGTCAAATAAGGTTTTTACTGCACATTAGAAGAGGTAAAAATTACTTTTTACTTTAATGCAATGTTTGACTCCAAATCTTTTCGGTGACTTCTGTTTCATTTCATCTGGCTCCTGTACACTGAAATGGTAAAACACTAATTTAAGCAGAATCAATTTTTTTCTTATGGTATAAAATGCTAGGGTAAGAAGATGTGCCAAAACAATTACCATACTAATCAGGTTTTTAAATTCTTATTTTGAAATAATGCATTTGGCATGACCTACTCACTACTGCAGGTAACTATAGCTTTCAAAAGCTCCCTTTTATAATCTTGACAATTACTTTTAACTCTTCCCATCTGTCTTAGCTACCCAGCAAAAATGAGTAAGGATGCTTATATTAAATAAAGAACTAGAACCACTAGTCCACCACAGCACATCATTTATCCTTCTTGGAAATTAAGGAGAAGGATTAGGGTCTCAAGAAAGATAATGTAGAAGAGTAGATGTCAGGTGTGGAACAGGAGAGTTTTGAAGATATTACATTGGTTATGAGACCTGACAAGACAGGAAATTTGAAACTAAGTATACAGATTCTAAATGCTTTCTTGACATAACTGAATTAAAATATAGTGCTTTCATTCAACAGAATATTTTAAATTGACTATTCAGTGGAGGATACAGCTCTAAAGAAACAATGATGATCAAATATTATTTGATACACATAGATTTTTTTTTTGGCTGTGCCATGCCACTTGGGGGATGTGGGATCTTAGTTCCCCAATCAGGGACTGAACCCACACCCTTGGCAGTGAAAGCACGGTGTCCTAACCACTGTACTGCCACACAATAGATTTTCATTCAAAGTTCTCCTCTGATGAGCATTTATTAAACACCCATTACATAAAACACTGCTTTAGATGAAACAAGCCAAAACAGAAACCAAGTTTTTGTTGTGCTAAAACTTTTACTTAAAAAGCATCATAGCTTTCTACATGAACCATCACTAAGCTTTATTCTCATTCTCTTGGTATTAAAGGTGTGTTAGTTTTCTATTGCTGCTGTAACAATTACCGCAATCTAGTGGGTTAAACAACACATGTATTATCTTACAGTTCTGTAGGTCAAAAACCTAACATGGGTTTCACTGGGCTAAAGTCGAGGTTTCAGCAGGGTTACATTTCTTTTTGGAGGCTCACAAGGAGAAACTGTTTCCTTCAGTTATAGGTCTGAGGTCCCTGTGTTCTTGCTAAGTGTCAGCTGAGGGCAGTTGCCAGCTGCTAGAGACCACCCACATTATTTGGCTCATGGCCACCTTCCTTCATCTTAAAAGCCAGTAACAGTCAATTCCTTCTCACTTCACATCTCCTGACCTACTATTCTACCTCTCTTCCTTTTGAATGGCTCATGTGATTAAATTAGCCCCACCTAGATAATCCAAGATAATTTCCCCATCCCAAAGTCCTTAACTTAAACACATCAGCAAAGACTCTTTTGTCAGGTAAGAAAATATTCACAGGTTTAGGTGAGTAGATGCCAGATTCTGCCTAACACAAAAGGAACTACGAAAATAGACATTTTCCCAAAACATCCAGAGGCATTCTTCTTGAAGAACATGTATTGGCACACCAACAATTCTTTTACAGACATAATTTAATTAAACTGAGGGTTGTTTTTTTTTTTTTTCTTTGCTTGTTTTTTTAAATTTAGTCTTTGTAAAATGTGTTAAGTTTCTGGTGAAAAAAAAGATTTTCCAAGTAAAAAACATTTTCATTTCTTCTGCCCATGACCTTTATCCCATCATAGATCCTACTCATCCTACTTTAATACCTGGCTCAAACATTGTCAATTTACTTTTCAAAAGATTTCTTAAGCAATATAATTATGAATATAGGGGAATTTTAAAGTGGGAAAATGCTAGATGAAGCTTTTATTTTTAAACTGTGACTAAAATAGACAATTTTCTAGAGAATGTTATTGATCTGAATATAAAATTAGGGTTGCTGCAAAAAACTATTTCCAAAACGGCATGAGACCTACATGATTTAGAGATTTTTTTTTTCTGTGCTTAAACTTGAGAAAAATGGAAAGCTACCCAACTCATGTTATGACATGTACATATTCACAGATTCCAAATCTGACAAAAAGAGCCCACCCCTTGTATTAGTCAGTTCAGGCTGCTATAACAAAAATGCCATAGAGCAGTTGGCTTAAATAACATTTATTTCTCACAGTTCTGGAGGTTAGAAAGTCCAGAATCCAAGGCACAGGCAGATCTGGTATCTGATGAAAGCACTCTTTCTAGTTGGGTGTTTTCTTTTTATATCTTTACATGATAGAGAGCAAAATCAATTCTCTCATGTCTCTTTTTATAAGGGCACTAATTACATTTATGTTGCTTCCACTCTCATGAGCTCCCAAAGACCCCACCTCCTAATACTATCTCCATACAATTGGGGGTTAGGATTTAAACATATGAATTTTGGGGGGACACCTTCAGTCCATAACATACCTCCAAAAGATTATAGCCAAATCTCACATATGAATACAGATGCTAAAATACTAGCACCTCAACTCCATCACTATATTATAAGATTATTACACTGTGGACAAATACAGTAAATATAAAAGGATTTTTAAATATTTGAACAATAATTTATCACCTTAATAAGTCATAAGGTAAAAAGCATGTGATTCTTTCAATAGATTATTAAACATTTCTTAAATTTCCATTCATTCTTCTAATAAACTAATATATCTTTCTTAAACCTATCAGTTTCACACTTAAAGTTAGAATGAAAAATTAGGATAATATAAAGCTAATTACCATTTTCTCCCAGTGGTCGCAGGTATATGCAAGATGAAATCTACTTGCTTTCCAATGTTAATGCATTCCCATAAATGTCAGAAATGAGTTAAAGATGTCTACAACAATCAGTACAACTTAGCATTGTGCTGGTTGCTTTATTCAATCAAATAACACAGGAAGGAAAAGATTATATGTAAGTTCTGTCAGTTGTTCTATTTGGTTGGAGTTTATATTAGCCCTAATAGCAATAATTATTTTTCAATTATGTTGATTTTTACTTAAATTCTATTTTTAAAAAAGTTAAAATTGATACATTGGCTTATTATTTACAGTTGACACTTGAACAACGTGGATTTGAACTATGCAGTTTCACTTACAGACATAAATAATTTTCAATAGTAAATACTGCAGTACTACACGGTCTATGGTTGGTTGAATTCATGGATGCAAAGGAAAGTCAGATACAGAGGGCTGAGTGACTATAAGTTACATGCAGATTAGCCTGTAACCTTCCCATTATTCAAGGGTCAAGGGTACTCACAGTTTCTTAGTATATCATTATCCACCAACTTATGTTCAATATTTTGGAATTATTTGTATTACAGGGGTTTCTTATAAAAAAATATACTGATTAATCATTTTTAATCCATTTAATCATTTAAAATTTTGTATTTATTCAGTAATTCTAACTCATTTATATTTATTGTAATTACTGCTATATTAGTGCTTATTTTTGCAAGCATTTATTTCATATACATTTTTAAAATTTACTATATTTTTATTTATTTATCCTTACCTACTTCCCATTGTATAGATAGATTTTCTTCTGCTGGTTTTATAGTTATAGATTTTATATGCATTTATTTTTCAACAAATATTTGCTACGTACTTATACATGCCAAGTACTGATTTAGGCATTAGAAATACATCAGTGATTGAAAACTGATCTAGGCATTAGAAATGTATCAGTGATTGAAAAAGCTGACTGACAAGAATGAGAAGACATAACAATAAGTAAATTCAGGAATATATATTATGTCAGGACAAATCATTGCTATAGACAGAAATAACGCTGGAAAAGGGGGTTATAGCATGTTGAAGGGAGGATGTGCTACTGTTTTAATAGGGTGCCTTTCCAAGAAGGTGGCATTTAAGCAGAAATCTGAAGAAAAGGATTGAGGCACTCAGATATTTGTGGAATGAAGTATGAGAGACAGCAAGGAGCTTGTGTAGCTGAAGTGATGTGTGAGGTGGGTACTGCAGTATGAATAGAGAGAGAGGGAAAGAGACTAAACCATGAATTCTCCTGAATTAGTTGTTCTTCTTACTGGAGTACACGCTTTAAGAGTTCTGTCTAACAGTACCAACAGTTTGGTAAATTTTAGAAATAGATGCCTCATAATATCCTCTCAGTCCACTTCCTATATCTCAACCTTTACAGCAAAAGCAAGTTATTTGCAGGTAAAACTAAACAGTAGCTTACCTCAGCTGCACCACATATCTCTCACTCTGCCTGAGGGTTTCTCTGACATCTCAGTGTACAATGTGTTCAGGTACCTACCTGGCACTTCTGCATGTACAGCCTGAAGGTGATAGAGACCTAACACCCCATTGGTTAACCATTTTTGATTAAGAGAATAAAGTCAGTATTCAAATGTTTCTTTCAACCAACCTTTGGGTGAGCAATTTTAAAGTGCATTCTACACAGCTTCTCTGAGGTTCTTCCTGAGACCCAGCCCAGTTGCCCACAGTGTTGACCAACTCCAGAGTGTATGCACCCTTACACTGGCTTTACCTCCAGCCTCATTTCCCTTTCACTAGTTTCCTCCTTTTCCCTGGATCACTTCCCAAAATAAACCACCTTCATGCAAGTTCTCTTTTCTTGGTGGAGATCAGAGTAAGGTACTTCTGGATACCTTATATGCTTAAAAAATATCTTTATTTTCCTTCACATTTAAATACTTTTTTTAGCTTTGTAGAAAATCGCAATTTCTTTCTTTAAAACTTTGAAGAACATTCTCCATTGTTTTCTTGTACTAAATGTGACTAATGAGAAGTTTGAGGTCAGACTGATTTTGATTCATCCTCTTTTTATTCCTGGATAATTACTGAATTTTTTATTTGCCTTTCATGTTCTTAAATTTAACTTTAATGGATCTAGCAGTGAGGTTTTCTTACTGATCTTACCTGCCACTTTGATCCCTTTCAATCTGAAGATTCATGTCTGTCTGTACGTCCGTAAAATAACTGTTCATTATTTATTCAAATTTTTCATGCACATGGTTTTTTCTTCTCTTTCCTTCTGAGGCTTCTACTAGACAGATTCTGACTCTTCCACATCCATTCTTCATATTTCAACTTCTATCTCAACCTTCTTCTCTCTTTACATCTTCCTGACTCCTTCCTGGAGAATTCCTCAAAATAATCTTCAAATTCATTGATTTTTTAAAAAAATTTAATTTATTTTTGGCTGCACTGGGTCTTTGTTGCTGCGTGCAGGCTTTCTCTAGTTGTGGTGAGCGGGGGCTACTCTTCATTGCAGTACATGGGCTTCTCATTGTGGTGGCTTCTCTTGTTGTGGAGCATGGGCTCTAGGTGTGCGGGCTTCAGTAGTTGTAGCACACGGGCTCAGTAGTTGCAGTGCGTTGGCTCAGTAGTTGTGGCATGCAGGCTCAGTAGTTATGGCTTGTGGGCTCTAGAGTACAGGCTCAGTAGTTGTGGCGCATGGGCTTGGGTGCTCCACAGCATGTGGGATCTTCCCAGACCAGGAATCGAACCTGGGTCCCCTGCATTGGCAGGAGGATTCTTAACCACTGTGCCACCAGGGAAGTCCTGATTTTTTTTTTTTTTTTTTACTTATATCCTGCTTAACATATCCAGAGTTTTTTATTTTAAAAAGTATATTTTGCAAATTCATTTTTCTTTATTGCAAAGTCAGATGACCAATTTCTCTTAACAAACTGGGACTGTGTTTGTTGCATTCTTTTCAGACGTCTCTTTCAGTTGCAAGAAACTGAGTACCTCAAGAAATGAATAATTTTGTCAGTCTTCCCATATCTTGACTGGGTCACATTTTCTCATTCATCTAGCAAATCTGATTCTTATTATATATCAAATATTTATTAACTGATCACTTACTATGTGGCAGGCACTCTACCCATTACCAGTTTAGAGCAATGCACAAGATAGAGCCCCTGCTTTCATTCTTGTACTTGCTCATGGTGTCTGGCCTCTCATAATCTGCCTTGATAAAGCACAGTCGTTCAGCTGATCAGCCAATATTTCTTTACATATTTTTATTTCAAATTCTCAGACGAAGAACTATGATCCACTGATTCACTTGGCATTTTAGAATATAAATTGGTAACCCTTGGGTCCAGTGCAATGTCATATCCAACAAGTCATGGACAGGAGCAGTCAACACAGCTACTGAAAGTCTTTACCGATAGTAGAAGCTACAGGTGAAAAAGGTCCCCATGAAAGAGGTTAAATGTGGGAAGGTGGCATAACATGAATAATACCTTTACATTATAATCTATTCTTCTTTTTAAAAGTCCCCAAAGATTAAGGACAGACTTAAGTATGCTACATCGCTTAGCAACTGATTAGGGATTCATAACCCATAAATTCATTAACATCTACTTTGAATTCACATATTTTGCTTCAATCTAGAGGGAAGACTGCCCCATAAAACAAAGGCATCATTTTGATCATTTCAGGACAGAGTGATCTGGACTTGGGAACACAGAAAACCAGAATGTGCTCAGATATGTTTCTATGAATGACAGCTGCAGAATGCTTTATTCAAGAAAAATGGTTAGAAGCTGCTTTTGCATTGGATTTTAAATCATGGAGATATCAAGAATCAAGATATCAATAACAGTTGATGTTTATTTGATCAAGACATCTAAAAGAGCAAGTACTGATAAACAAATTTCAAAAGGTAAGGTTTCACATGAAGAGAGAAGTGATTTACTTTCCTTATTGACTTAAAACACAAAATGTGCCCCCCACCACATTTCTGCACACCACCACCATTATCATACAAAGCTGACTACCAATTTTAAAATCCACATCAGAGAGAGTGACATGAATAAAAATGCAGGCAACATAGCACAATATTTCAAGCTGTTGTTTGATTTGTTACATGCTTGTGTTAGATCTTTTTAAAACAATTATGCTAAAGTAAAATAAAGGTATCTTCATACTTCTATTTATTTTTATGGTAGGCTAAATCAAGGAAAAAAAGGATCAATTTAAAAAGTAGAAGAAAAAAATTTTAAATATGCATCAATTCAATTCAATAAATGTTTTTAAGCATTAACTTATTAGAAAGTAATCTGAGGTTTAGAACTCAAAACTTAGATGCTACAAAGACAAATAAACTACAGTCTTTTCTCAGATTCTTTGAGACATTTCTTCATTTGTCAGCCTGTGTAGTGATTTCCCCGCCTAAAAGATCTACCCAGTTCAATTCCTTAAGCAAGTAGTAAATTAATTATTTAAGGAAATAGCACTAGTCAGTTTTAGGAATTTTTTCTGAACATTAGTTATGTTTTTCACAGCAGATGCCAATATATTAGGTAGAATATATTACAGCAGATCTAGAAAACTTAATTTCATTCTTACGAGTTACTTTGTTTTGCATTTAAGATGCAAAAAGCATTGAGGTATCTGCAGTTCACTCTTTTTCAACACATCACAACACACCAGCACCTATATCCACCAAGTAATTATCATCACTATAATTTTAAACATAATTTTAATTCCAACATGTATTATTGTGAGGCTAGAAATCAGGGGCAAGTATCCAATTTAGGGGCAATGATAAATGATAGAGGCAGCAGTGATACAATGCAGATTGAGAGGAAAAGAGTAAAAGGAGAAAACTATAGCAGGAACAAGTAAGGACCTAGTTGGAGAAGAAAGATTAAGTAAAGTATCTAAACTCAAGCAAAATGACCAAGGGAGAAATGGAATAATGAAGACCAGTACCCAACAGACCTGGAACAAAGCAAAGACCCAGTAATCAAAACTGGAACACTGCAGCAGAGTTAAAAGAGTAGCACATGTGATTCCTGCTGAGCCATAAGATGTTGATGTAAAAAAACAAAGCTTATATACCACTTGCTTGAGGCTAGGGTTGTTTTTAGGGACCTAGGAACAAATTTAAATATTCCTGGCTTTGCAGAGAAGAGAAATTCAGAACGTGGAAAATTAGTATGCCCTGGCATTTGCGAACTTAAAGATATATACCATCAGAACAATGTTTGTGGATACTACCTAGGATACTTGGATTTCCTATATCAAGTCTTGTTAAATTTCCTTTTTTAAAAAAAGTTAAACAAACATGAACTGAATAATCCACTAAAGGTATTTCATCAACTCAGAAATTTTGCATTCAGCAAAAGTATACTTATATCATACATTCTCAACAGGGACAATATTTCCCTCAAGGAAGCAAAATATAGTTCTTAGGGCTGAAAAATATCTTAGTCTTTTTATGTGTAAAGCAGAGATATACATATAGTACTAAACAGATTTGAAGTATAACTGTGATGTTAAATTTTCATTGTATGGTGCCATAGACTGAATGTTTACATCCCCCACCCGCCCTGCCAGTTCGTATGCTGAAATGCCCAATCCCCAGTGGGGATGGTAGTTAAAGGTGGGGCTTTTGGGAGGCCATTAGGTCATGAGGGTGGAGCCTTTGTTTTTGGGAATGGTGCTTTTGTAAAAGAGACCCTAGATATCTTCCTTGCCCTTTGTGAGGTTATGGCCACAGGATTACAGACTCTCACCAGACATCAAATCTGCTGGTGCCTTGATCTTGGAATTCTCAGCCTCGAGACCTGTGAGAAATAAATTTCTGTTGTTTATAAGTTACCCAGTATACAGGTGTTACAGAAGCCTGAAAGAACTAATACAGGTGGGGACAGTTAAGAAAAAATAATGTCTTAAAAAGCTCTTTATGAGGGTGAGAGTGAAAAATAGACTGAGACACTGACATATGAATTAATTCCTGGGGTTATATACATATGAATAAATTAAATAAGATCATATAATAAATGAGTATATCACAGTATACACTCAGTTGGTAGCTTTAAAAAGAAATTAAGAGCTAGTAATAGACTATTTTAAATATATTTCCATTAAATTATGTATTTAAAACTATAATTACCTAACAAAAACCCTGCTATAGATAAAGAATGATTGGTATTTTACATGCCATAATATCTGTTTAAATAAGCACCATTCTCTATGTAGAAAACAAAATTTTAGTATATAAATAAACTTCTCAAAAATACTTAATATTTACTCTCTTAAGCATGATATTATATCATAATTACCCCTTCTACTCAAGGATAATATAAAGATGTCAGTCTCTCTTGATATAATAGCAACTTCTATTTTTGAATGTATGTGACTTTATTTGAAAGTCTTCTAGTCTGGTTGTTTCATTCTCCTCTTGTGTCTGCCTCAGCTCCCTCAATGTCCTAAACTGTGCCTGATATACTTTTACATAAATTACCCTAATTTAAACTTTCAAAGGGAAAAACATCCTTTGGGGGAAAAAATATACTAGATCAAGGAAGAGCAATATCTCAGAAAAACTAATGATTTTTCTCTCATTGCCCTACAAGTACTAGGTGGCCTTCTATAAAGAATCAATAAAGGAAAATAAATTCCTGGTTTGCATGCTTTAGGAGTAGATGCCTGATGACAGTTTTCCCTAAGCTTTTCTTCATTCAACAGACTTTCTGAGCTGAATAGCTTATGTAAGCCAAAATTGATTTCATTGAAAGGTAGTTCACAAAAGATTAAAGATAATTGTCTTGCTAATTAAGAGAGCAAGAAAATCAGTAAAATGATGACATTTAAATTATCTTTATTTACCAGCAGTGTCTAACCCAAATGAAGCCTTTGCTCCTATGAAATAAAATGAACAATTTTAGTGGATTGTACCTTTCTCTTACAGGAAAGAAAAAAGGAAGGGAAGGAGGGAAAAAGAGGAGGGAGAGAGGGAAGTTGGGAAGGAGGGAGGGAAGAGTGCATCTTTTCTAGAAGATGGTTACAATCTGCAGATTGTGAATAGCTGTAAACTTTTCATTAAGAAGTTCCTTAAACTAAGAACAATTTAATTAAATTCCATATTTGGAAACCACATTTGATTCAAATGACAAGATATCAAAGAAAGAACATTCATCTTTTTGTCATTTATAATACATTCATGAATTAATATGTATTCCCAACTTGGAAAATTTGACCATTACTATCACAAAAGAATTAAACAAATATGGAGGGAAACAGGAAGAATATAGTGAAGGGCTTCCATTAATTAAAAAAAAAAATGCTTTATTGATTTAGTATGTTCCTTCAATTCGGTATGGGATTAAATTCTAAGAATTTTTTATTTGATTTTTTTCCTGACTACCTAACATGGGCTTCCTTAAATAAAAGCTCATACTTCTTTAGAAGTCATCATCACAAGATGACTTAGTTATTTTTAAACAGGAGGAAAAGAAGAAAATAACCAGTTTCGGGGAAGAAATTGTTTTAACACAAATCTGCGTTCTACTGAGGCTCTCCTCTCAAGTATGTTAAGTTTTTTTGGCCACAAAATAACATAATTATTGCATCAAAATTACCTAACCAAGAATTCTAGGTCAAAACTAGTTATTTTACAGAATTTGCTTTTTTAGGAGATTTATTTTAGACGTGTGTTTTGCCAAGTACTCTGACATCCCCAAGTTCATATACGTAACATTAATTCTTAAAGCATTGGAAGCAAAATCCAACCTAAATTTCATTTTATTTCCAAGATTCCCATCACTTGTTGGGGATGAAGGAAGGTGTGGAGAAGAAAGCAAAAATATAAAGAAGAAAATAGCCCATGCTTTTTTCCCCTAAAGTTCTGTGAATTCCAGGGAAGATAGGCCAGTTTGAGCCATGGGGGCGTGGGGGTGGGGGGGGTGGAGGATGGATTCCTGTTTTTATAGGATATTTGCACAATTTACTATATGCAAGCTTTCTAAAGCTCTGTCTTCTGATCATAGTCAACCTGACATTCCTTACAATCTTTAACACTATAACTACAATCTTAGAATACTTCTAGCACTTCTTGCATTTCTGCGCTTGATTTTTCCTCCTTGGCTGCCTTGTTTCACTTGCCTTATTGTCAAAGTATGGAATGCCTATTTCTGTATCTTTCTGAAAAATTCTTAACTTTTGATAATATCACTATAGTCAAATTAGGGCAAACAGATCAAAGGCCCTCCCTGTCTTTTGATACTCAGGTTATTCTTGGAATGAGCAGTGGACCCAGGCTCCAGTAATAACAGAGAAAAGGGATCCATTAATACAAATGACCAAAAAACATGTGTAAAAATGTTCACCTTCATCAATAAGAAAAAAAATGGAAGATATATTGACAATGTTTTTATTAATGAAAAAAATGACATAATAGGTAGTCATCACAAAATCTCTGCATGGTAGGGGTTTTTTTCTTTATCGTTTTTCCTAATTTCCAAGATCCTAAAAACAACATTTGCTGCTTTAATAACTACAAAGAGAGCAAATGTTATTAAATAAATATAATAATTCCTACTACATAAACTAAGAATAGTAAATAAAATATCTCATAGTTCTCCTTACCATTAAAAGGCATCCACTGATCAATTTTTATATTTTCTTCTGATCATTTTTTTATTCATAATCAGTTTAAAAAAAACATTTTTAAATGCTTGTTCTATAAGCTCAATGTTATATCTTTTTTTTTCTAATTTAATATAATGATATGAATATCATGCTCATACACTTTCTTCCCAGAGTATGTCACGCAAGTATTTAGACTAAACTATACGAAATAGCCAGTTTTATAGGTTAAAGTGGTCAAATATCAGCAATATCATATGGTTCAAATGAGTAGTTGTAACCTAAATCACAGTGGTAATGAGAGTCACAAGTAAAACAAAGCAATAGCCCTTTTTATGCCAATATATATTCTTTTTCATGTTTACCTACAGAAACATCATACAAGATGTTTAAACATGAAAACTCATCTAAAACAAACAGACACTAAAGTTCTGAGTAGATAAAATATCAAGTTGTTCATTCATTTCCAGAATTTTGTTGCTTTAGAGGAAACCTTGGAAGGTCAGTCACATAACCGTTGATGGGGCCTTGTTCTGTGACCATCGTAGCCTGGCTCCATGCCAAAATTGAAGTTCAAATGCTGGTCAGGGATATGGCAAAGATCCAAGCTACACTGAGGATGTAACTTTCAGTCATTGCTATGACTCAATGACTGGGTTCAACCACAACATGTCTGCACTCTGTAAATAAACTGGATTCAGTTAATAGACACAGCTAACCAGAAACACAGTATAGAGTACTCGGTAGTTTATCTCTTCAGCATCATTTGAGGGGTGCCAAAAGCCCCAATACTCAAAAATAGCTTTCCCATGCTTGTCCAACTTTGCCATTATTGTTGACGTCTTTCTTCTGGTTAAGTTTTGTACTGTTTAGTCTGTGGTACTTTAAAATATAAATATCACTGAGGGTAACATATTAAGACACAAGCCAAGTGCTACCCCTTTTCTTTAAAAGAGGCAAATAAGAACATGAGTCATCAGAAAAAAGTAGGCACAAAGAAGTTCATAAAGGGGAGATAAACCAGTAATGATCAATTTGTTTCCTTCACAATTTTCCCTAATGACTGCTGGTTTACATTTCATCCAGTGATAAACCATCTGATCTTAACTTTTAGAAGTCCAGACAACATCCAAATAATAATTGGGTTATATACCAGAAACATCTTTGACTGGAACTCACAGTGTATTATATGGAAATCTTGAATACATATAATCTTGTATTATATGGTAATCTTGAATTACTCCTAACTGTGGTAATATTAGAAACCCTTATGGCATATACCATTAAGGGTCCTTGTCCAGTCCAAATTCTCCATTTCTGAATTGCCCCCTTACATAGAGTTGGATCCTAGCAGTATGCCTGCATTTCATATCCTGCACACCACTCCACAGCCAATGACAGATAATAGGCCTAAGAAGATAATAGGCCTAAGAAGAATCAATTAGAATCTTTCTTCTAGGAATATAAAAATGGGATTTAATGGAGCTAGTTAGTCTCTGATAGTGGAAGAGTTAATGTAAGCTCAGGAAGTGTGTCCTATCCAAGATCCACCATGCTTTGAGAGAAATAAAGACAGTCAACAAAGGGAGACATACAGAGAAAAATAGAAATGAGAGGCTGTGTGGTTTTCATCAACAATTAAGACAAAGTCCCCTTTGGTGGATTTCTACCTCCTGATTCCAGTACTTCATCAACGGTGCTTGACTGTACTTTGAGATTGTGGATCCCATGGGTACCACTGATCCCTTATAATATACTGCCATTTAATTATTAAGCTAATTTAGGATTAGTTAATAACTGAAGCTACAACAACAAAACCAGCAAAACAATACTAGCAAACATTACAGAGTACCTCTAACCATCAGGTGGTGTTTATAAGATTTTCTATTTTATCTTCACAACGGCCTTCTGTGATAGGCCAGGACCATTTCCAAGCTCACATTTGGCAGAACAAGAGTATGAGTTCAAGCAGCTGACAATGGCTATCTAGTGTCTATTTATAGAGTATATGCAGAGTTCCATACAGTATGGCATTGGATCATCTGTATCTGATTCACCAGGTGTCACTGAAACAAACAACAACAACAAAAAAAACCAGTTCCTTGGCCTAGACATGACCACAGAATCACAATCCCCAGAAGGCAGAAATTTTTCCAGTTACTCCGGGTAATTCTTATGCATACGTTGAGAACCAGTGCTTAATGATCTAAGAGGAAGATATGGATTGAGGACCGCTACTGGGGTTGTGGTGGCAGTATCAATAAGTGTCAGTTTCAGAAGGCGGGGCGGGGGGGGGGGGTGCAGGTGGCCACGGAAGGGCAACAATACAAAGTGGATGAAGGATTTCACTTCCATTGCAATCTCCTTGATCCATTTGACCTGCCACCACAGAACCTAATTTGGGAGAATTCAAAGTCTGGCAAAGAAGTGGTAGGTTCACCAATGGAAGGTTTTTAGAATGCCCTGATGGCCAAAATTGGTTATGTAAATTTTCAATCCCAATCAGAAGCCTAAAAATTCAGTTTTGAGAAATCCTAACCTAGAAAAGCATGGGACTTAGGAGTAATAATTTCCTAAATCATGACATTCCATTCTGCACATGGACACCATGCACATTTTCTTTTTTGAGTAGAAATCTGTAATTGTAATTTTCTACCTTTTCACAACCACAGGGATATTCCAACACACTATCATTTGTGCAGATGGAACCATCCCATTCCTAAAGAGTGGGAAGTCTTTCCTGTCATATTTTATTGGTTCTTCTGGTCATTAAATCTGACAGGCGATAAATCCCCTGTTTGTGAATGACAAGATAGTATTAAGCATTTCTGGCACACTGATTTCAGTTGGACAATCACTAACACCATCATTCCAGGAAAATTATTGCTATAATTGAAAGGGGGGGGATGATCATCAAGGAGAATCATATGTTCTCTTTATACCTGAACTTAGCAAAAAAAAAAAAAAAAAGCCTAAAAATAAAAAGTAGGACAGCTCACAGTTGCAAACATTTTGATTAATAATAATGATACAGGCAGGAAATAAATCGTTGGGGTTGAGACAGAAGATGTGGCCTTTCTTCTGGATAGTGTTTTCTCAACAATGTAAGGCATGGGAAATATGGGAGGCCATCCTCTAAACGTAATAGCACTACTTAATCTCAAGGCCAAGTGCACAAATCATCCATTAATTTTAAAAAATTGTATGTTGTAGTGTTTATATATTAATGAGTTGATTATATTTTTAGAAATCATGGAAAATGTGTAGACGCTGATGTCATTGTACTTTGGCTTTCCTAAAGATGCTTATTGTGAACCAAGTTGTTTCCTCCCTTGGCTCCGGGCACTAGACTATTGCTCCTTCCCACTCCACCCACCTACTCACTCCTTCTCTGACACACAAACACTGTAGATCATAAGGAAAATATGTTTCCAAAGATTTAAATCTGCTGTCTCCACTGCAGACAAAATTAGGTTCCTAACTATGTAATTTCAAAATCCTTTGTATTTTTCCTACATGGCTCCTCTTACGAATGCAATGCAAAATTTTTTTATAAACTTCATGCTTGTGTCCTGTTTGATATAAGCTCCATGAGGGTGAAAACCTTGCTTGATTTTGTTTTTGTTTTTCACCTCAACATCTATGAATGCTAGTCCCATGAACAATGCCAGGAATTTGGGAATTGTCAAACATATATATGTGCATTGTGTGTATGTATGTACATATGTATGTGTATAAATGTATGCATATAAATATATTATTTTTGAATGATGAATGCTTATCTCCCAATTAATCTTTCACCCACTGTCACTGGATGCTTTTGACTAAAAAAATGTGTGATAACCTTTTATTATTAGTTCACTTAATTCAGTTTGTTAAAAGATCTGTGGGAGCCAGAAGATTTCTACTTCCTCTCCAATACACAAAAATACACAAATTTAACCCCACCCAAAATAAGTCCATTTTAAGTTTGTTAGGACACAGTGATCTAATTCTTTTAGTCTTGCATATCTCAGTGACCCTAAGCAATCCCAAAACCTTTTTTTTTTTGCTTGTTTTAAATTACTCTTCTTTTGACTAAGCTATATCTCTTTCCTTAATGCCAATGTCCCAATGTTTCCAATGTACCTCCTAGGTCTCTATCTCTCTACAGTATCATGTTATCTCAAGAACGGAGGTTTTACCAGGCAACCCAGAGAACACTAACACACACTTTTAGAGTCATTACTGAATGGCCAAGGTGGAGTATATGGAATGGGGACAAAACTTCCAATTAGTATTTCCAATACCTACTTTCTATCATGTTGTTTTCCTAATTGTCTCATTTGTCAGTGGCCACATGATGCTGGGTAGGTAGGAGAGTGCACTTCACAAAAGAGTTTAACAAAGCTGTCCTTTCCATCTTTTCTTACTCAGAAGATTTGATTTCTGTTAAGCCATGTATAGTTCTGTTAAGCCATCATGTTTCAGCACACAGAATACACCCTGGGATGTCCTTTAGTTGAGGACAAAGCTGTGAACCAGAGGGCTGGACACATGGTTTGAATTAAATGCCACATCTAGACATTTCGGTGGGATTATACCATAGAGGAAGACAGTCAGAAATGATAAATCTTCCTTTGGTAACCACTTAAAATTTCTTACCATTCTACCAAGTATATATTTAAAAGTCTATCAAAGAACATAGTGAAGTTAATAAGTCCATGGACATATTCCTTTAACTTGTAGTATTAATACTAATTGAAAAAAAAACTTAAAAAAATAATTTAACCACTTCCTGTCAAAAAAATTCAAAATCATTATCTTCTAGCAACTTAGAAAATAGGGAATAAAGGAGAAAGATAAAGTTAAACAGGATTTTGAAAAAAGGGAGACATAAGGGATAGAGAGATGAGACATAATGAGGAAACTACTGAATAAAAAAAATACTACATTGTATGACTGACAGAAAATATAGACAAACAATAAGTATAATCCTAATTTTATGAAAAAATAAATCTCTATAAAACTTTGGCATAAGATTAGAGTTATGAAACATTTTAATTAAAAACTCTGTAAACACAGACTAGGGACATATTTTACCTTGAAGATCCAAGAACAAGTAGCAAGTCACTTCTCTGCTTCATGGGGTATTCAAGCCAGAACGTGATGATTCCAAGATTTCCAGAGTCTTGCAATAATCATAAGAGAGAGAAAAGATAAAGTCTCACCTTTCTTCTCTGATGAAGTTTATGTGATCTCATTGCCCAAAGATGGAATCCTACCCTCTCTTCCTGGGCTTGCCACAGAATATATTATTAAGGTATGTGCGTAGCCATACACAAAACCCATGGTAACAAACTGTTCTTTTCTTTTTTTTTTTTTGTAACTTTTAAATTTTATTTATAGTTTTATACAGCAAGTTCTTATTAGTTATCCATTTTGTACATATTAGTGTATACATGTCAATCCCAATCTCCCAAATCATCACACCCCACCCCCGTTGCTTTCCCACCTTGATGTCCATACGTTTGTTCTCTACATCTGTTTCAATTTCTGCCCTGCAACCGGTTCATCTGTACCATGTTTCTAGGTTCCACATATATGCGTTAATATAGATATTTGTTCTTCTCTTTCTGACTTACTTCACTCTGTATGACAGTCTCTAGATTCATCCACGTCTCTACAAATGACCCAATTTCGTTCCTTTTTATGTTTGAGTAATACTCTACTGTATATATGTACCACATCTTCTGTCGATGGGCACTTAGGTCGCTTCCGTGACCTGGCTATTGTACACAGTGCTACAGTGAACACTGGGGCACATGTGTCTTTTTGAATTATGGTTTTCTCTGGGTATATGTCCAGTAGTGGGAGAGCTGGGTCATATGGTAATTCTATTTTTAGTTTTTTAAAGAACCTCCATACAGTTCTCCGTAGTGTCTGTATCACTTTACATTCCCACCAACAGTGCAAGAGGGTTCCATTTTCTCCACACCCTCTCCAGCATTTGTTGTTTGTAGATTTTCTGATGATGCCCATTCTAACTACAATGAGGTGATAACTCATTGTAGTTTTGATTTGCATTTCTGTAATAAATAGTGATGTTGAGCAGCTTTTCATGGGCTTCTTAGCCATCTGTATGTCTTCTTTGGAGAACTGTCTATTTAGGTCTTCTGCCCATTTTTGGATTGGGTTGTTTGTTTTTTTAATATTGAGCTGCATAAGCTGTTTATATATTTTGGAGATTAATCCTCTGTCTGTTGATTCATTTGCAAATATTTTCTCCCATTCTGAGGGTTGTCTTTGTGTCTTGTTTATGGTTTCCTTTGCTGTGCAAAAGCTTTTAAGTTTCATTAGGTGCCATTTCTTTATTTTTGTTTTTCTTTCCATTACTCTAAGAGGTGGATCAAAAAAGATCTTGCTGTGATTTACGTCAAAGAGTGTTCCTCCTACGTTTCCCTCGAAGCATTTTATAGTGTCCTGTCTTACATTTAGGTCTCGAATCCATTTTGAATTTATTTTTGAGTATGGTGTTAGGCAGTGTTCTAATTTCATTCTTTTACATGTAGCTGTCCAGTTTTCCCAGCACCACTTATTGAACAGTCTGTCTTTTCTCCATTGTATATCCTTGCCTCCTCTGTCATAGATTAGTTGACCATAGGTGCCTGGGTTTATCTCTGGGACTTCTATCCTGTTCCACTGATCTCTGTTTCTGTTTTTGTGCCAGTACCATATTCTCTTGATTACTGTAGCTTTGTAGTATGGTCTGAAGTCAGGAAGTCTGACTCATCCAACCCTGTTTTTTTCCCTCAACACTGCTTTGGCTATTTGGGGTTTTGTATGTGATACAAATTTAAGATTTTTTGTTCTAGTTCTGTAAAAAATGCCATTGGTAATTTGACAGGGATTGCATTGAATTTGCAGATTGCTTTGGCTAGTATAGTCATTTTCACAATATTGATTCTTTCAATCCAAGAACATGGTATATCTCTCCATCTGTTTGTATCATTTATAATTTCTTTCATCACTGTCTTATAGTTTTCTGCATACAGGTCTTCTGTCTCCCTAGGTTTGTTTACTCCTACGTATTTTATTCTTTTTGTTGCAGTGGTAAATGGGAGTGTTTCCTTAATTTCTCTTTCAGATTTTTCATCATTAGTGTATAGGAATGCAAGAGATTTCTGTGCATTAACTTTGTATCCTGAAATTTTACCAAATTCATAGATTAGCTCTAGTAGCTTCCTGGTGGCATCTTTAGGATTTTCTATGTATAGTATCATGTCATCTGCAAACAGTGACAGTTTTTCTTCTTCTTTTCCAATTTGTATTTCTTTTTCTTCTCCGATTGCCGTGGCTAGGACTTCCAAAACTATGTTGAATAATAAGGGTGACACTGGACATCCTTGTCTTGTTCCTGATCTTAGAGGAAATGCTTTCAGGTTTTCACCATTGAGAATGATGTTTGCTGTACGTTTGTCATATATGGCCTTTATTATGTTGAGGTAGGTTCCCTCTATGCCCACTTTCTGGAGAATTTTTATCATAAATGGGTGTTGAATTTTGTCAAAAGCTTTTTCTTTACCCATTGAGATGATCATATGGTTTTTATTCTTCAATTTGTTAATATGGTGTATCACACTGACTGATTTGCATATACTGAAGAATCCTTGCATCTCTGGGATAAGTCCCACTTGATCATGATGTATGATCCTTTTAATGTGTTGTTGGATTCTGTTTGCTAGTATTTTGTTGAGGACTTTTTCATCTATATTCATCAGTGATATTGGTCTGTAATTCTTTTTTTTTATAGTATCTTTGTCTGGTTTTGGTATCAGGGTGATGGTGGCCTCATAGAATTAGTTTGGGAGTGTTCCTTCCTCTGCAATTTTTGGGAAGAGTTTGAGAAGGATGGGTGTTAGCTCTTCTCTAAATGTTTGATAGAATTCGCCTGTGAAGCCATCTGGTGCTGGACTTTTGTTTGTTGGAAGATTTTTAATCACAGTTTCAGTTTCATTACTTGTGATCGGTCTGTTCATATTTTCCATTTCTTCCTGGCTCAGTCTTGGAAGGTTATACCTTTCTAAGAATCTGTCCATTTCTTCCAGGTTGTTCATTTTATTGGCATAGAGTTGCCTGTAGTAGTCTCTTAGGATGCTTTGTATTTCTGCGGTGTCCACTGTAACTTCTCCTTTTTCTTTTTTTTCTTTTTCCTTTTTTTTTTTTGTGGTACATGGGCCTCTCACTGTTGTGGCCTCTCGTGTTGCATAGCACAGGCTCTGGATGCGCAGGCTCAGTGGCCATGGCTCACAGGCCCAGCTGCTCCACGGCATGTGGGATCTTCCCAGACCGGGTCACAAACCTGTGTCCCCTGCCTCAGCAGGCGGACTCTCAACCACTGCGCCACCAGGGAAGCCCTCTCCTTTTTTATTTCTAATTTTATTGATGTGAGTCCTCTCCCTCTTTTTCTTGATGAGTTTGGCTAATGGTTTATCAATTTTGTTTACCTTCTCAAAGAACCAGCTTTTAGTTTTATCAAGCTTTGCTATTGTTTTCTTTGTTTCTATTTCACTTATTTCTGCTCTGATCTTTATGATTTCCTTCCTTCTTTGGGTGTTGTTTTCTTCTTTCTCTAGTTTCTTTAGGTGTAAGGTTAGACTGTATATTTTAGATTTTTCTTATTTCTTGAGGTAAGCTTTTTTTGCTATAAATTTCCCTCTTAGAACTGCTTTCACTGCATACTATAGGTTTTGGATCGTTGTGTTTACATTGTCATTTGTCTCTAGGTATTTTTTTTTATTTCCTCTTTGATTTCTTCAGTGATCTCTGGTTATTTAGTAACGTATTGTTTAGCCTCCATGTGTTTGTGTTTTTGATGTTCTTTTTCCCTGTAATTGATTTGTAATCTCTTAGCGTTGTAGTCAGAAAAGATGCTTGATATGATTTCAATTTTCTTAAATTTACTGAGGCTTGATTTGTGACCCAAGATGTGATCTATCCTGGAGAATGTTCCATGCACACTTGAGAAGAAAGTGTAACCTGCTGTTTTTGGATGGAATGTCCTATAAATATTAATTAAATCTATCTGGTCTATTTTGTCATTTAAAGTTGTGTTTCCTTATTAATTTTCTGTTTGGATGGTCTGTCCATTGGTGTAAGTGAGGTGTTAAAGTCCCCCACTATTATTGTGTTACTGTCAATTTCCTCTTTTATAGCTTTTAGCAGTTGCCTTATGTATGAGGTGCTCTTATGTTGGGTGCATATATATTTATAATTGTTATATCTTCTTCTTGGATTGATCCCTTGATCATTATGTAGTGTCCTTCCTTGTCTCTTGTAACATTCTTTATTTTAAAGTCTATTTTATCTGATATGAGTATTGCTACTCCAGCTTTCTTTTGATTTCCATTTGCATGGAATATCTTTTTCCATCCTCTCACTTTCAGTCTGTATGTGTCCCTAGGTCTGAAGTGGGTCTCTTGTAGACAGCATATATACTGGTCTTGTTTTTGTATCCATTCAGCAAGCCTGTGTCTTTTGGTTGGAGAATTTATTCCATTCATATTTAAGGTAATTATCCATACGTATGTTCCTAGGACCATTTTCTTAATTGTTTTGGGTTTGTTTTTGTAGGTCCTTTTCTTCTCTTGTGTTTCTCACTTAGAGCAGTTTCTTTAGCATTTATTGTAGAGCTGGTTTGGTGGTGCTGAGTTCTCTTAGCATTTGCTTTTCTGTAAAGCTTTTGATTTCTCCCTCAAATCTGAATGAGATCCTTGCCGGGTAGAGTAATCTTGGTTGTAGGTCCTTCCCTTTCATCACTTTAAATATGTCATGCCACTCCCTTCTGGCTTGTAGAGTTTCTGCTGAGAAATCAGCTGTTAACCTTATGGAAGTTCCCTTGTATGTTATTTGTCCGTTTTCCCTGCTGCTTTCAATAATTTTTCTTTGTCTTTAATTTTTGCCAATTTGATTACTATGTGTCTCAGCATGTTTCTCCTTGGGTTTATGCTGCCTGGTACTCTCTGCGCTTCCTGGAGTTGCGTGGCTATTTCCTTTCCCATGTTAGGGAAATTTTTGACTCTCGTCTCTCAAATATTTCTCAGGTCCTTTCTCTCTCTCTTCTCCTTCTGGGACCCCTATATTGTGAATGTTGTTGCGTTTAATGTTTTCCCAGAGGTCTCTTAGGCTGTCTTCATTTCTTTTCATTTTTTTTTCTTTAGTTTGTTCTTTATTCTGTTCCACAGCAGTGAATTCCACCATTCTGTCTTCCAGGTCACTTATCCGTTCTTCTGCCTCAGTTATTCTCCTACTGATTCCTTCTACTCTAGTTTTCATTTCAGTTATCGTATTGTTCATCTCTGTTTGTTTGTTCTTTCATTTTTATAGGTATTTGTTAAACATACCTTGCATCTTCTCGACCTTTGCCTCCATTCTTTTTCTGAGGTCCTGGATTATCCTCACTATCATTATTCTGAATTCTTTTTCTGGAAGGTTGCCTATCTCCACTTTATTTAGTTGTTTTTCTGGGGTTTTGTCTTGTTCCTTCATCTCATACATAGCCCTCTGCCTTTTCATCTTGTCTATCTTTCTGTGAATGTGGTTTTTGGTCCACAGGCTGCAGGACTGTAATTCTTCTTGCTTCTCAACAAACTCTTATTTTCTAACTGATGCTAGTTGAAGAAAGATTTTTAGTTCTTTATGGGCAAGGAAAAGTCTCTTCTTCTACTGTGCCCCAGAGCATTTGAGATATAGAAGGTAATTAGCATGTACTTATTGGATAGACAATCAAATTTAAATCAAATAAACTCCTTTTTCTATGAGGTCACATCATTCATTCCCTCATAATTTCGGAAATCTCAGATCAGCCTTTCTCCAGCAACCAACCTGAAGCTGAGTTGCCTTAGAAGGACATCTGTCCATACTTCCCCTTTCAAACACAAAAATCATGACAATTTCCATGGCAAATTATCTAGGCTCTATTTTGAGAGTCAAGATTGTTTTAATTTTGAACAATCTATGTCAGTGGACTTGAGTTCATAAACATCTGTGAACTGGTGTTTCCGTACATACCACATTATTTGGATAATGAGTTGTCATTTTTACACCCAACATGTGCAGAGAGTCCACTGATGCCTCTGTAATATACTTTATCTTGGTTAATGTTAATAAACACCTTGAAAAAAAGTATATACTTTCATCCTTCATTTTCAGAAAAATAAACTGAAACTCAGTGTTTTCATTGGGCAGAGTCTGCTTGTAACATCTCCAGTAACTCTGCTTTCCTTCTTTCTTATTTAGCAGAATACTGATGTTGGTTTTGGAAAAGTTCCCACCTAAAAGGCATCTTTCAGACTCCTGTGCTGATATGGGTAGCCACGTAATAATATTTCTGGACAACTGATATAAGTGGATTTATCACGAAGGATTTCTGGGAAAGCACCTTAAAGAGGAAATGGACTAATACAGTACCACATGTATCCGCTTTGCCCTGGGAATGTTTTCCTTCTTCCCCTGAGATATGCAGAGCACCAGCAGCCATTGTGAGCAGACTATGAGGGAAAAGCCAAGAAAATCAGCCTGAAATCCTTGAGACATCAGACTGCTTACTTCTGAATTTCTTGCTTTGAGTAATACAACATCTATGTTGCTTAAACCACTGTTCTAGGATTATCTGTCACATGCAGTTGAACCCTGTCCTTAACTTTTACATCCAGCGACAAGCTAAAGGTCCTATAGCTATAAAATAATGTAACTTCCTTTGATTCCATGTTCAATAAAGAGTACTAAGAGCAGAAATCCTCAATGTTAAATTCGCTAGTCAAAGTAATATTTAAGGGCTTAATGCAGGGCTAGAATTATCCCTTAGACTCATCTGTGTCCTGAGATGTGAAAATAGGTTCCTACTACATTCCTCCTTGTTGGTATTTAAGCATTCATCAAGTATTATTAAAAGCTTACTATCAACAGATAATGTGTTGTCTAGGGATGAAGGACTGAAGATCTGACGACTACCAAGAAGCTTACAGTCTAGTTTGTTGGATACGGCAAATAAATAATTAAGTGAAAAATTATTGTAATTATGATAAATGCTACAAAAGTAACATGTTACTGTGATAATATGTAATAAAGAAGTCTATTCCAATCTGTGAGATCAAAGGCTTTGGAGATGTTAAAAAGTAAATTGAGGCACATTAAAATTTTTAAGAGTTTATTTGAGCAAATGTCAATTCCAGTTGGGTGGTAGCAAACCAAAACTGGTTCGGAGCATTCTGCCAACAGAAGCTAGGTTAAAAGTTTTTATGGAGAAGATGCAGAAACAAAGCAAGAAAATTATTTGATTGATTTTAGCTTAAACTGTTGCCTTATTTAAGAAAACGTGTTTGGCTATTTGTGATGCATTGTTCTTAGGCTTACTTTGTTAACCTTGAGGCATTTACAGGAATTTACTTTGGCTTAGGTTTTGGTTTGCTTACTTAGGTGCCAGGGTGTTAGAACCACCTTAGTCTCTAACGGCCTATTTCATTGAATTATTTTAACAGTGAGAGTTTGACATTTGTGCTGACTTCTGAAAGATAAGTGTGAGTTAGCCAGTTGACTAGTGAGAGCAAAGATTCTGGCATGAGAAACAGCATGTGTAAAGGTGCTGAGGTTTAATAAAGGTTGGGAGAAGTGGTTCACAATTAAGCTGGAGAAGTAGGCCTATAATGTTGGTCCTTTCAGGCAGTTCTGAGATTTTAGGTTTTATCACTAAAACATTGGAAACCATGGAAGACTTGTAAATGGAAGTGCCCCATAACCAAATGGGAAAGCACCTTAAAGAGGAAATGGACTAATACAGTACCACATGTATCCGCTTTGCCCTGGGAATGTTTCCCTTCTTCCCCTGAGATATGCAGAGCACCAGCAGCCATTGTGAGCAGACTATGAGGGAAAAGCCAAGAAAATCAGCCTGAAATCCTTGAGACATCAGACTGCTTACTTCTGAATTTCTTGCTTTGAGTAATATAACACCTATGTTGCTTAAACCACTGTTCTAGGATTATCTGTCACATGCAGTTGGCTTTAACCAAATGGCTTTTGGGATAAAAGGAAAAACACCCTAACTGAAGTATTTAAACAAATGGTTTGGAGCAAGAAAAGAGGAAGCAGAACTATTAGTTAAGATATTATTATTGTAGTAGTTCAAGTAAAAAAAAAAAAAGTTGGTGAATTAACTACAATGGTAACAGAGGAGGAGGAAAGAAGTAGACAGATTTGATAAGTATTTAGGAGGAAGTTGCCTCTGGATATAATGGCTAATTGGATGGCAGAGGGCTAAGAATGAAGATAAGAGTGACTTCCTTGTTTCTGGCATGAACTGAGTGGGTACTGTCATAAAATACCACTATAGAGATTACAGGAGAAGGAAGATTTTTACGGGAAAGAGAGTTAATCCAGTGTGTTGAGTTTGAGGTATGTATAACACATACAAATGCAGATGTTGAGTAAGCAGTTGAGTACAAAAGACTAAGCTCAAGAGAAGCCCAGGATGGTGTTCTAATTGTGGGTGTGACCACCTATAATGAATAACTTTATGTTTACTGCCATACTTTTACTTCTTTTGTTAGAAGACCCTTGTACTATCAATAAGCAGTTTTATGTTAATGAGAATTAGGTAAATCACTGTACTCAATATCTTCATCCATCCTACTTGCCTTGCATAATTCCCTCTTTTGATAATTCCAAATGAGTTACTTAACAGTCTAACTCTCAGAAAGCACCTTCATCCTTGAGCATTGTATCTGCCTCCTATAATCTCTTACAAATAGTTAGAAGAATCACGCCAGCAATTTAATGAACACAAAAATGTTCTAGGAACCACTGCAGTCTTTGTATATGTAATTCCTAATCATCTCAACAGTTCTATGAAGAAATATTTTCATCACCATTTTATAGGTGAGGAAACTGAGATTAAGAGAGGCCACACTGATTGATCAAGGTATTCCTATGGTGAATGGGAGTCTTGTCTTCCGTCCTCAGTCTCTCAAGACTCCCACGGTGTCCCCAAGTGTTCCCACTGAGGAGCTGATAAAAACTGTTCCATGGTAGTGATGGAAACAAGTACCAGCTTTTCTTAAATTAGCCCCAAATACTACATGCAAATATTCCAGAAGTGTTTCAGAGAGTGTTGAGCTTCTTTCCTGAGGAAAGCTATATTTAGAGATAAAGATATGAGTGCTGTTCAGAATATAGCTGCAAGACCAAATTTTATATTTACTCCTTTAGTTTACTCTATAAGGGAGATGAACAACAGAGGCCTCCACTGCATCACTTTATAAACTAATTTTTCAAAATAGGCCTAAAATGTCTATTTGTTTTAATAAAGATCTCAGTAGGATGTTAACTTAGAGTAGTTGTGATGAATGGCAACTTAATTTCTACGAAATAGCAAAACCCTCTGCCCATAATGGGATAGTCAGGTCCTGATTCAGTGCTTACTGCTTCCAAAAATTTGGCATATTAATGAGACAGGTGTGTGAGGTGAAGAGAAACATCCTTTAGACCTCATTTTGACTTTACCCCAAACATTTCACTTTTTTTTGGTGGGGGCAAAGTCTTACTCTTCATATTTCGCTCATTTTTCACAAATGATATGGCCTAAGATGAATGTAATCTTTTCTTAGTAGATTCTTTCTTCAAGCACAGAACATAAATTAATGATGTAAACTATATATTTTAAAAAGCATTCTAAGTAGTGTAGAGTAGAAATGGAAATACCCCCATTTGCCTTAAGCATATTTACTTTCATTTTCAAATATGTTTCTTGCAAATTGTTTTATCTCATAAATAGATCTTCAAAATTATTTTTTGAGGACTTCCCTGGTGGCACAGCAGTTAAGAATCTGCCTACCAATGCAGGGGGCATGGATTCGAGCCCTGGTCTGGGAAGATCCCACATGCTGCGGAGCAACTAAGCCTGTGCGCCACAACTACTGAGCCTGTGCTCCAGAGCCCATGAGCCACAACTACTGAGCCCACGTGCCACAACTACTGAAGCCCGTGCACTCTAGGGCCCGTGCTCTGCAAAAAAAGAGAAGCCACTGCAATGAGAAGCCCGTGCACCGCAACAAAGAGTAGCCCCTGCTGGCCACAACTAGAGAAAGCCCGCATGCAGCAATGAAGACCCAACGCAGCCAAAAATAAATAAATAAATAAATTTAAAAATATATATATATTTTTAATATTTTTATCTTATATATTTAAAAATAAAATTCCTTTAAAAAATAAAATCTACTAGTTTTCCCTGTATAAAAAGAGTAAATTTGAAAAACATATAAAGATAATTAATTTTTTAAATTCCTGTATTTACTTCCAGGCTCTTTTCATCTCATGACTATGATTAGAAGAAGGGGGTAGGATGTGAAAGTCCAAGGTTAACTCCCAGAAGTTGGTATTTTCCTTTCAAAAATGGCTTCAGACAAGCCATGAAAAGACACGGAGGAAACCTCAGCACACATTTCTCAGTGAAAGATGCCAATGTGAAAAGGCTACATGTTGTGTAGCTCTAGGACAACTCTAGGACATTCAGGGAAAGGCAAAAGCCACGGAGACAGTAAAAAGATCAGCGGTCGCCAGGGGTTAGTGGGGAGGGGGGATAAATAGGCAGAGCACAGAGGAGTTTTACGGCAGGAAAATACTCTGAACTACAAGGGTGGATATGCAATACATTTATCAAGCCTGGGTCCAAACCCACAGAATGTACGGCTCCCAGGTGACGCTCCCAGGTGATGCAGCAGAGCAGGTTCTTCGTTTGTAACAAATGCACTCTCTATGGGGATACTGGGAGGGGGAGGCGGGGGGGTGGTCCACATGGGAACTCTCTGTACCTTACCCTCACTTTTGCTGCGAACCTAAAACTGCTCTGAAAAATAAAATCTATTTTTAAAAAATAAAAAAAAAAAGATACATACAGTTTGTATTTTGATAGTCTAGTGTGATGGTGTAAAGTTTGAGTGATTTTTTTGCTTGTGAAAAGTACCAAATCATGCTGTGAATTTGCTTTGGAGCCTTTTATCAGTTCAACATGCTTCCTGGCAAATTCACAATATATGAACTTGAAATTAGATTAACAACTTGATCAGTGCTGGCAGCACTGAAGCAGGGATTCCACGAGATCCCCTGGAAGTGATGCAAACCTTAAGTCCACTGTCCTCCCGCAAGTCTACTCTAAATGCCTCCAGAATCATGGTTTCTCCTTCCCGTCTATCTCAAGTAAGTGTCTCTTATTGGCAGACTCTACCCTGGAACCATTCAGGGAAGGAGATTCTGAAAAATGTATTTCTATGAGAATGTGGTTTGATGCCAAGTTAACAGCAGACTATCTAGCACATTATCTGATAGAGAAGTTGAAAAAGCTGAAGACCTCTGTTTCCTGATTAAAACGTCATTATTACTTTTTGCCTGTAGATACTCCAAGTGCTCCAAAGTTCAAAAAGAAAGAAACTTACCTTTAGATTCTACCAAAATAAATGACTATGGTAAAGACTGAATACAAACAGTCCAGTCTTAGACCTCTTTCTTTGCCATCTACGTTTACTTCCTCGGTGTTCCAACGCAGATGTGTGGCTTGAATTATCGTCTATACTGACAGCTCCCAAATCTATATTTCCAGCCTGGACTTCTTCCTTTCTACCACCAAAATATTTCCATAATCCAACCAACCCTCACTTCCGTGCCTACCACTTTAATCTAAGCTGAACATGATAAACTGTCCGCTTAACTAGATTCCCAGCTATGGCCTTTAGCCTCTTATTCTTGACAAAGTAGAGTATATAGGCAATTCTTTTAAAATATGTCGTCACTTCTCTGCCCAAAAACCTTTAGTGCCTTCCCTTCTTGAAAAAAAAAAAAAAAGCAAAAAACAAAAAACAACAAGAACAACAAAAAACACCACAAAACAACAGCAACAACAACAACCAAAACAAAGGCAATGTCCCACAAGGTCCTTGGATGTCTGGCAATCATTATCTTCCTGACCTCACTTTCTATTACTCTCCCAGACACTTCCTTTACTCCAGCCCCACTGACTAAACTTACTATTTCTCTGCTACACCAAGCATCCTATCTCAGGGTCTTTGAACATGCTTTTCCCTCTGCTTCAAGTACTTACTTAACTCATCAACTGCCACCTTTGCAATGAGGCCTTTCCTGACCTCTCCGTATAAATATCTTACCCAATGATGCCACCTCCTCCTTTTGAACACTTATATTATTGGCAAATGTCAATATATAGAATGTATTTACTGGTTTTTGTCATTTTCCTCCACTAGATTTTAGGTCCCATGAGGGTGAGAACTTTGTTTAATTCACTGTTACATCCACAGAACAAAGAATAGAGCTCAGCATTTTATAAATACTGGATAAGTAATCAGTGAATGAATAAATAAATGAAATCTGAGTAGTGTAGAGAAATGATGACAGACAGGTGTGATCATCAAGCAAGCATTTGAGTTTAACCATAATAGGTAAGTGCATCACAATATCTAAAAAGAAGATGGTATACTGCATAGTGAAGCTCATTTATGTAAAGTGAATATCACCAATTCTTATTCAAATTAGTATGAAGTCAGTTGTTTCTATTTTATTTCATTCTATATTAACATAATATGGTGTCAGACTGTGGACTACCCTTTCTTCATATGACACAATAACTCCAGGCTCTGTAGAAAAATGAGAATTATGCCATTTTTTACCTTCAAAATAAATATTACCAAAAAAAAAATTTACTTCTTTTATGACAACTTCCAGCATTGATTTGCTTATAAAGTTTTTTCTCTGCTTCTGAGACTCATGTTAAGTGCCAATTCCCTAACCAACCTTTCCTTGACTCACATTGGTAGATCAAGGTGGTACTTCTTATGCTCTTACTGCACCGTGAACACAGACCTTGAAGGAAGAAACTACATATATCTTAAAGATAGTGCTAGTGCCTTTGATACTGCCTTACCTGAATAGGTACTTATTAAATATTTTCTGAATGGGTGAATAAATGCATATAGAGAAAACAAACTGGCATCCAAAGATGAGTGGGAGTTCCTGAATTCTTACATTTAGCATTGTAATCAGACTGTTCTCTATCCCAGAGACATAAAGTTCTGCACTGAGAGGAAAAAAAGCATTATTTTTTGTAATGTCACATACCTTGAACTCTAAGGGACAGAAAATATTTAATTTCCTAATGTGAAAACATGTTTAAGAGACATTAAACTAGCAAATTCCTCATTCAAGTGATATGCTTTATTTTTAACCCAATAAATATATTTATAATATATCTTAATATCTATAAATTTCCTTTCTGTGAAAACTAATGAACCTAATAACATTTAATCACTCATTTATGTACATGCAGGGCTTTTCTGTTTTTTTAAAAAGTGAGATTTTGATTCTTATAGCTTGAAAAAATATGAACTAATGCTCATTCCTAACTCCATTACCCCTTGAAACCCTACTCCCTCCCAACTCTTATTGGCAGGTGAACTTGTCTTCTCTGCCAAGTGAGTCACTTGAAATGGGAAAATTACTTTATTAGAACCGACTTGGGTCAAGTTAATCTAAAGAAAATATAAGAAAGAAAGAAAAAAGTTGCCATGCTATAAGAATAGAAAAGTATATGCAGAAAAAACATAACTTATAAATGAACAGCATATGAAACAAAGTCTTTAAATGATGAAAAAATTTTGATGGACCTCAACCTTACTAATTTTAGAAATTAAAATATTCAGTATATACTGCTAAAATGGCTGCTTCTCCAAAACCTATCCGAAATTCAAGAAGCTGGAAAGCTAAATATGAGTTTGGTGGTTTTAAAAATATGTCCACTAATATTTTGATATTCCTCCCCTTGAGAACTGGACCTTAGTTCCCTTCTCTTTTAGTGTGGGATAGTGGGATAGACTTACTGATTCACTCCTAGGAAAAAAAAACAGAACAAAACAAAACAAAAAAAAACTGTAGATGGATGGGCATCATTTTCAAGATTAGGTTATAGAAGGATTTCAGCTTATATTTTATGTATGTTCAATTTCAATCTCTCTTTCTGTCTGTATTTCTCTCTGATAAGGACTGTGTTGGATCTATAACTCGCTTTGGATAGTAAGCACAGTTTAACAAATGATTAGCAAGCCAAATTCAAAAACACATGATCTACGTCATGATCAAAAAGGATTTATCCTTGTGATGCAAGGATGATTCAACATATGCAAATCAATAAATGAGATACACCACATTAATACAATGACAGATAAAAATTACATGATCACCTCAATAGATAAAGAATAAGCATTTGACAAAATACAACATCCTTTCATTATAAAAGCCCTTAACAGATGGGTACAGAAGGAACATACTTCAACATTATAAAGGCCATACATGACAAACTCACATCTAATATTATGCTCAATGGTGAAAAACTGCAAGATTTTCCTCTAAGATCAGGAAAAAGGCAAAGATGCTCACTCTTACCACTCTAATTTAAGACAGTATTGGAAGTCCCAGCTAGAGTAATTAGGCAAGACAAACAAAAGGCATCCAAATCAGAAAAGAAGTAAAATTATCATTATTTGTAAACAATATAATTTTATATATAGAAAATCCCAAAGACTCAACCAAAAAACTGTTAGAACTAATTAACCAATTCAGTAAAGTTGCAGGATATAAAATCAATATACAGAAATCAGTTGCATTTGTATACACTAACAATGAAACATCTGAAAAGGAACTAAAGAAAACTATCCCATTCAAAATAGTATCACAAACAATAAAATACCTAGGAATGAATTCAACCAAGGAAATGAAAGATCTGTACAACAAAAACTACAATACTTTTTGAAAGGAAGCAAAGAAGACACAAATAAATGGAAAGACATCTCGTGTTCATGTTCATTGTTATAATACATGTTCATTATCTGAGAGTTTCTATGGATCAAGACCTTCTGCTGAGGGTTTCATAAAGCTGAATCAAGGCTAAGCTGAATTTTTCTCTGGAGTTTAGGGTACTCTTCAAAGCTGCTGGTTGGCAAAATTAATTTCCTTGCAGCTATAGAAGTCACGGTGGCTTGAGTTTTCAAGGTCAGCAGGAAAGCCTGTCTAACATCTAGATTCACTGTTAAAGGGTTCTCCTAAATAGTCAGGCCCATCCAGGATGATTTCCATCTAATGAATGTAAAATCAACATATTAAAAACTTTAATTACATCTGAAAATCCCCTTCACTTTTGCCATATGCTATTGATTAGGAGGGATTGCATAAAGGTGTGGATACCAGGGGTCAGAAATCATGAGGGCTTATCTTAAAATTCTGCCTCCATAGACCCTAAGTCAGAACAACCCACTTAAGCTGCTCCCAATTTCCTGACTCATGTAAGAAAATATATGTCTGCTATATTAAGTTGCTAATTTGGGGATGTTTCACTACACAGCAATAGGTAACTACTATAGTGAGGTTATACTGGCATGAATTACATTCAGGGAAGAAATATACACTATCATCCCTCTTCTCTTCTTAATTCATAAATCCCAGTTCTGCTGATAGTAGATGTTGAAAGAATACTATATTAAGTAAGGATATACTCTTCGGGTTTCACACAAAGACGTTACAGGAAAAAATAGCACAAAGAATTAGAATATAATCCCAATACTCAAAAATCAATTTTGGAAATTGATACAGAATTGGCACTAACTCTTAAATCAAAGCTGTCCTTTTAAAAGTTTTAGTATAATACCATCCTTAAGGTCAAAGTAGACATACAGAGGCAGAATAATCGTACAGCTAAATCAAAAAAAAATTTCTTACTAACACAACAGTAATTAAAAATTTTCATACTGAAAATTATAAAATATTTTCTTTTAATTAAAAATGAATGCCCATTAAATGAAATTTTGTAACAAATAGGGTTAAACGTTTCCATACAGATGCTCTTTGTAATGCATTTTTGCTTATCACTTAGTAGTGACAGCAATTAAGAGTAGTGGCAGTGGGACTTACCTGGTGGCTCAGTGGTTAAGAATCTGCCTGCCAATGCAGGGGACACAGGTTCGAGCCCTGGTCCGGGAAGATCCCACATGCCGTGGAGCAACTAAGCCCATGTGCCACAGCTACTGAGCCTGTGCTGTAGAGCCCATGAGCCACAACTACTGAGCCCACGTGCTACAACTACTGAAGCCTGTGCACCTAGAGCCTGTACTCCTCAACAAGAGAAGCCACTGCAATGAGAAGCCCACGCTCCGGAACAAAGAGTAGCTGCCGCTCGCCACAACTAGAGAAAGCCCACATGCAGCAATGAAGACCCAACGCAGCCAAAAATAAATAAATAAAAAATAAATTAAAAACAAACAAAAAAAGAGTAGTGGTACTGATGTTTATGTGAAATGACTGTTTCATTATACAAGAAACTGAAAGTTAATGAAAATAAGTCTAACCTTCAATTCTCAAAGAGGATTTCTGTATAACCTCTCTTTTCCAATATGTAACTGATCTTCTTGGGGTTAAATACTTGTATTGTGTGTGAATTAATTATGCATTACTCAAAAATCATGACTTATCTGTAAATCATCTTGCATTCAAACACTTGTCAGTTCCTTAATCTGTTACTTATATAATTTTCAGTGTCATACAGCATCAACTTTAATAAAACAATCAATTCAAACAGATAACATTAAAAATTACTTATTACCTCTGTGTTGAGGGGGAAAGCCCAAAATGCTAGAGGAGACAGCTCTGCTTTGGTGAGATTATTTGAATTGATCAAATAGATGGTAGAATTTATTTGTTGTTTCAAAAGTGGGGAGAGATGAGGAACTAAGAAATATATCTATAGGAATGTGGATTGTGAGTTCATTAGAATTTGTCTTTATTATTTTGGGGAATTCCCAGTATAGAAGTGATATCTTCATTCACATATAAGTATAAAAAAATTTAAGCCAAATATAGTGATTTTAGTCTCTTTGCCTTTTTGCTTATTATATATTACCATTTTTGCAACTGAGAATAACGGAGAGTTGATCTTATGTGCAACCTTACATCCTATCTTCATGACCAGCAGCACAACTTCAAAGCAGAAATGATGAAAACAACAGAGCAGGAGGAAATAGTAAGCAATCAAAATTCTTTTCCTGAGGAGAAAGAAGCCTCTGATAACTAACTGGTTATAAGGCAATTTATGAATATGAGAATTCCAGAAAGCAATTTTATAATACTTCCTTAAAAATGGTAAAACTCTAGAAACAGGGGATTTAGGGCAATGTTGCATGGAGGAACGAGCTTTGGAAAAGTACTTCTATACCCATTATTTCATTTCACCTTCCTAAGTTCCCTGTGAGTGACTAAGGCAGGAGACATCTCTGCGTTTTGCAAATGAGAAACTGAATCTCAAAAACATTGTTATTGGTTCAAGGTTTCATGGCTATTAAATGGTAGAACTAAGAATGAAATTCAAGGCTTATGATTAGTTTTCTGAAGTCTTTTTCCACTAGGAAATATTGCTTTTACTCATCCATTGAAGACACCTTTAAAATTGAATCTCCTTGAACTAAGAGCCAAAGAATCTTAATTTTAAAATAAGAATGTTAGAATTTTATAATTCTCAGACTCATAGAAATTATCCCAGAGAGTTAAAGAGACTCAGTCTGGGTCGTACAACCAGCCTTGCAAAAGAGCTTTGTATGGTTGGTTTTAACACTTCACTGATGAGAAATAGACTTATTATGTAAGATTGAACACCTAATGAGCACTGGAACCATGAGTCTCCACTTCATGCAGTTCCTAGTTCCTAGAGTCTAGTGAAACTTAGGGATTTCCAGGTACGTTATTCCCAAATTTGAATTGGGGTGTTCATATCCCAGAACCATTGTCTAATGAAATGTGTGGAAATTCAGGATAAACTGGACACATCTTTCCCGAGTGTGCATTTTATTCAGTATTGGGCACTATAACATAGTTTTTTTTACACTAACGCCATCACAAATATATCATAAGCTGGAAAAGATCAAATGAATTATTAAAATAAAAGAGAAGACTTCAAAGATATTTCTCACTTTGGTGGTTTCTTGAATTCTGCCCCCAAGCTTCATGGGTATTTATTTACTTTCCTCTGAAGTTGGGCTACTATTTGGGAAAAGTTAGGCAAGCACTGCTTTAGAAGACAAAGGCCCTTCCTTTCTTTTCATCTCTCTCATGGTGCAATCCTGCAGAGTGAACCCAAACTCTAATTTACACCCTTTTCTTAAAATCCCAGGTCGTAAAATTATTATTAATTAGTCTACAATTTAGGGATTCCTTATACATCTTGATACATATATTCTAAGCCCTCTGATTGGACAAAAAGACATCTCCTTCAAAAGCTTGATAAAGTAACAGCTGTGTGTTTTCCAAATCCAACACTTGTATTCTAAGTAATTGCAATATTGCCAGTTTTGCCCTGAGTTCTCATTGTTGGGTGACTTATGCTTCCTACTCCATTTAGCATGTCTCCTGGGCTTGCATGTTGGACCTACCTTAGAATGTCCATTTTTATGTCCCACCTAACTAATAGTCCCTCTCCTTTCCCTGACACCCATCCAACCTCCACAAGGTATATATAACCCTTCTTTTCACTACATCAGATCTAGAACTTTCCAATAAAATCAAGAATGATATTTTACTTAAAAATTCAGATAGAAATTGAATGAAAGAACAAGTTGAGGGACTTCCCTGGTGGCACAGTGGTTAAGAATCTGCCTGCCAATGCAGGGGACATGGGTTCAATTCCTGGTCCGGGAAGATGCCACATGCTGCGGAGCAACTAAGCCCGCAAGCCACAACTACTGAGCCCGCGTGCCACAACTACTGAGCCTGCGTGCCACAACTACTGAAGCCCACATGCCTAGAGCCCACGCTCCACAACAAGAGAAGCCACCCCAATGAGAAGTATGCGTACTGCAATGAAGAGTAGCCCCCACTCACCGCAACTAGGGAAAGCCCATGCCCAGCAATGAAGACCCAACGCAGCCAAAAATAAATAAATAAAAATAAATAAATCTATAAAAAATTATTTTAAAAAACCCAAATTGAACATATAGAATGCTCTGACTCCCTTCAAATATCATAAGTAAAATAACTTTGCCATCCACATTGGGCTGTAGTTGAATTTCTACTATTTGTTCTTCCTTGCCCTCATCTCCAGATTTCTAAGATAATAAAAATGTATATATCTTATCTATCTGTCTTAAAATATTAATTTGTTTTAACAGTTGCAAATGTTTTTTGAGATGTTGAGGAAATATAATTTTTCTTTTATTAACAGACTATGTTTTTAGAACAGTTTTAGATTTACAAAAATTGAGCAGATAGTACAGAGAATTCCTGTATACCCCCTCTTTACCTCCTCACAATTTACCCTATTATTAACATCTTGCATTAGTGTAGTATATTTGCTACAGTTGATGAACCAAAATTGAAACATTATCATTAACTAAAGTCCACAGTTCACATTTAGCTTCCTTTTTTGCGTTATAGTTCTACAGATTTCAACAAATGCAGAATGTCATGTATCCACCATTACAGGATATCTTACTGCCCTAAAATTCCCCAGCGCTTTACCTATTCAACCCTTCTCCCTTCTCCTGAACCCCTGGCAATCACTACTCTTTTTACTACCTCTATAGTTTTGACTTTTCCAGAATGTCATATACTTAGAATCATACAGTATATAGCCTTTTCAGACTGACTTCTTATGTTAAGCAATATGCAATTTAAGGTTCCTATATGCCTTTTGGTGGCTTGATAGCATTTTTTTTATTGTTGAATAAGATTTCATTATATAGATACTCCAGTTTGTTTATCCATTCACCTTTTGAAGGACATCTTGGTTGCTTCCACTGTGGTACAATTATGAATAAAGCTTCTATCAACACTCATATGCAGGTTTTTGGGTGGACCTAAGTTTTCAATTTATTTGGGTAAACACCTAGGAATGTGACTGCTGGACCATATGGTAAGATGATATTTAGCTTTGTAAGAAACACCAACTTTTTTTCAAAATGGCTGTGCCATTTTGCATTCCCACCAGCAATGAATGAAAGTTACTGTCACTCTACATTCTCACCAATATTTTGTACTGTCAGTTTTTTTTTGCATTTTGGCCATTCTAGTAAGTGTCAAATATTTTTAAAAATTATTTTATTTTATAGTATTTGTTTCTCTTCAAGGTTCACAGCCTGTTGAAGTAATAAGCTATTCCTGCTTATTCCTGTATTCCTGCTAAATTAAAATCAAATTTAAGCTATACATGTGTCTAATTTTTTAAAAAAGTAAAACATTTATAAATCTAGAAATCGCAATAAATTTGATGATAAATTTGAATGAGGTAGGAATAGAATACAACAAAACTCCTCCAAAATCCACAATATTATGCAATGTGAACTTAGAAGAGACACTTAATAAGTATCACTGTCTTGAAAGAGGTGTTTATATTATTTCTACTATGAAGAGCAAGCCTCTTCCAGCCTGAGCGTAAAAAGGAATAAATACACATAATTTCGTCTATTTTTTCTCTCTTTTTTTTTTTTTTGCGGTACACGGGCCTCTCACTGTTGTGGCCTCTCCCGTTGTGGAGCACAGGCTCTGGACGCGCAGGCTCAGCGGCCATGGCTCATGGGCCTAGCCACTCCGCGGCATGTGGGATCTTCCTGGACCAGGGCACGAACTCGTGTTCCCTGCATCGGCAGGCGGAATCTCAACCACTGCGCCACCAGGGAAGCCCAATTTCGTCTTTTTAGAAGGCATTTCAAAGTCACTAAAGTTATTTTTGCTGAGATGCAAGCAAGGTTTTAGACACCTGTAAAGCACCTGATTTACTTTCAGTAAGAAAAAGGTGATAAGTAGCTTACTAATAGTGTACATAGATTTCTTCATAAATTTCTTCATAAGGAAAGGCTTAGAGATGAGATAATTTCCATTTTAATAGTTTAGGTATTTCATAAATAAGAACCTACTATATGGATTCGCATCACACTTTGGAGAATGAAACAATCAGGAGTTTGATGAGGGCCCACAGAAAGCAAAGACATAAACAATAACTAGGGTATTCTTCTCCTGAGGGGTGTAGGATGACACCTTGGAAAGAGGACGGATTTTACAGATTGGTGGACTTGGAATGGAAAAAGATTTGCTGTCTGGTACATAGCAGATGCTCAAGGATTCAGAGGCTTTGAGGTAGTTACCATGAGTTGCAGGTTGGGGTTTATAGGAAGCAGAATCTTAGAGACTTCTAGAGACAAAGTTTAGTATACAGATGTTTATTAAGAAGTGCTCTTGGGATTAACAGCGATGGAAAAGGGAAAGAAACAAGATTGAGTAAAGAGAGAAGGAGGGTTGCCAGGCCAACCCAACAGTACCAGCCAAACCCCTGGGGAGTTGTAAAGCTGAAAGGGCCCAAGAGAGTTGCTCTACTTTGGGCTAAATGGCCTGGGACTTTTTACCCTTGCCTCAATCAGTCTTTGGATGTGGACCATGCCTGGAAGGGCATGATCTTGGGAAAAATGGATCTCTGCAGCTGACAAGGCTCCTACTTGAAGGCTGTCTGCTGATTAACACTCCTGGCAGTTCGAGGATCTCAGTGAGTCAAACTGGTCACCCCTTACATCTCTATGATCACTTTCTTTATATATATATTCATAGAGAAGTTCCTGCAGAATTACAGGGAGTCTCTTTTCCTGGAGAAAACTTAGAATAGGAAGTCTAGAGAGACCAATAATGGTCCTGGTCACTGCAGTCGGTCTTTAGGCTGCAATGGATAATCCTCTTCTCTCGATTTTTCCATCCATGCTATGTTCCTTTCACCTTCAGGTGCTGGTCTTAGTGGCTTACCTGGTAATATGACTTAGTTCCTCATCCCTTATGGGTATGAATTCTCGGTCACCATGACCTTCTCAAACCAGAACTGTTACACTTGTCTATTTAGCAGCACAACTGAGCAAGGAAATATCAAGAGGTGTTCAAGTACATCCTAGATGCCAAACATATTCTTCCCTGCCTCCACCGAGTAACAGCAGTGCTATCTCCTCCTGATGATCAGCTTAATTACTCAGGCCAACCCGCTTGCTGATCCTTGTACAGAAGGGGACTAAAATATCCAGGCAGTTATATAGTTTAATAAGCCTAGCTTTGTGCCCCCTGGCTAGAGAAGTCCCTCTTTGGGAACAGGAACTTTTAACCATGCAGAGACCAGACTCATGGAAATGGGATAGCCAAATTGTCCCACTGAGTCATTGGGAGTGATGATAAGTAAAACCACTCCTGTTTCTAGTATTGGGTTTCCAAGTCTATGGAACTCTCTACTGGGGACACAACACCATATAAAATGTTTTGACTCTAGGTATATACAGCAAACTGGAGGATGGTGTACCATTATCAAAGGGTTAACTACGACCTATGTGCACTTTTCCTTGAGTTGGCCATTCCCAAACTTTATCAGGCCAGTAGAATCTGGGTGTTACAGAACGTGATATAAACAGTGAACCCCATGATAGGAAGCCCACTATTTTGTTGTAAAGTGAGTACTGATTGGGAAACAATATTATAAGGGAACCAGTGCTAGTAGATCAATTTTCTGAGAACATTCTCTAAGAACTTCGATAGCAGTCTAGCTGAGGCTGTGCATACAGGAAAGCCAAACTTTTTTTTTGAAACTCCCCTTGACCACTACCCACAATCTCAGAGCTCTCCCCAGTGATAACCACTCTTACTGGGGTAGCATGTATCTTTTTTTTTAAATTTAGTTTTTATACAGCAGGTTCTTATTAGTTATCTATTTTATACATATTAGTGTATATATGTCAAGGAAAGGCAAACTCTTGTGGAGACTATGTGTCTATTCTGTTAGAATGGATGTCCGTCCCCTCCAAGTTCAAAGGGACCCAACCAAGCAGCCAGTTGGGTTCCTTGAGAAATAGTACCATATTGGAAGATCAACATTAATCTTTGTTGCTGGCAGTTTGCACATTTGGCATTGGCAGGAGCTATATCAGCCTTGGTAAATGGGCGCTTACCAATATTTGTGAATCTGTAAATAGTCTCTGTCTCTGCCACTGTGGTCACTTCCTTCACATACCCATTATACCACTGCTAGGGTGACCAACGTCAAAGTCTGGCTGACACCAACTGGCTGAGTCATTCTGTCTTCTTCACTTTTTAATAGTTCTTCTATGGTGGATACTCTCTAATCTAACATGTAATTCCAAGATATTCACACTTTGTTCCTTCTCTCATTCATCCATCCACATTTCTGTCTCAGATCCCCTTGTCCCTAATCTTCCCATCTTTCTTCCAGGTCCCTGACCTGCTATCTATGAATCTTTAAAGTCTTCTAACTTTGGACTATTTCCCAAATGGCCAGGTGGATAACCAGGTGCATCACCTAAAACTCTGCCCATTGAAATGATTTTTCCCTCTTTACTCTCTTTCAAGACCACTGCTGAGTAAGGTTGTAATGCAGCTGCTGTCCATTTTTGACTTGTTCCCACATACCAGTTTGACCAAACTAAACCAAAACTCTGGCTTCTCCTTTTTCTATCAGCTGGTCATAGGAAGTCATCATACTGTAATAGGTCGAAGCTAAGAGTGGGGAGCTAAGAATGTAACAGTGGTGGATGATATGAGTCTGGGCCACCTGCTCATACACTTGTTTGTACTCTCTAGTCCTGTTCATAAGTGACTTTGGATGTATCACTTCCATCTATGATGGCTTACTGCCACATCCAATGGTAGGTCAGAGAAAACCTAGTTTATTATGGGCTGTCTTCTCGATATATGACCACTTAATATCTCATAGTCAAATTTAAAAGTTAAACTGTAATGCAGGCTCAATAGCCTCAGATAACTCTACTGAAAGGTCTGAAGCTGGAAAGGCTCATCAGTGTAGTCATGCTTTAGGCTAGTATGACCAATCCTTTTTATTCCTCAGCCTCAGCTGGTCTTTGGAATGTGGGCTACCCCTGGAAGGCATGACTTTGGGTGAGGTAGCTCTCTGAAGCTGAAACAATCTTTGAAAGAGGTGACAGCTGAAAACTGCTGATAGCACTCCCAGCAGCTAGAGGAATCTGAAGGCCATATATCCATATCCATTTCAGCATGGGAAGGAGACAACTTTGTGGTGATGTGAAAGAAGTAACTCAATTTGTCTCTAATTCCATAAATATCATTATTTAGGCTCCCAATGCAACCTGTTCCAAATTAGTTATAAAAGAAATGAGATAATATTAACAAGTAACAAGTTAGATAAGTAATATATCACAAAGCAGAGGTATCTTATGCATATACAAATAAGTTATGACAATGGTGGTACTACAGAGCAGTGGGAAAAATGTCTTTTTTATATGAGATATTTACAATTTTTTAGATTTTAGAATTAAAAAAATTTACAAACAGAAAAATCCATTCTTTGTGCATTTGTACACTTTGAACACTTTGTACAAGTGTATAGAGTTGTACATATACCACCACAACCATAAAACAGTTTCATCACCCCAAAATATTCCCTCATGCTCTCCCTTAACCCAATCTATCTCCTGGCAACCACTGACCTGTTTTCTATCCCTGTAGTTTTGCCTCTGTGATATAAATGGTAATGTACATGCCAGAATACCATATAAATAGAACCATACAATATGTTGCCTTTTGTGTCTGGCTTCTTTCCCTTAGCAAAATGCATTTGTGATTTATCCATGTTGCTGCATCTATCAATAATTCATCATCTTTTATTGATGTGTAGTTTTCTATGGTATGTATGTACCACAGTCTTTTTTTTATTATCTCTTAAAAGATAACTGGGTTATTTCCAGTTTTTGAAGATAATGAATAAAGCTGGTATAAACATTCATGTGCATGGTTTTGTGTGAACATAAGTTTTTATTTCTCTTGGGGAAAAAAAAATCTGTCTTTTTAATAAATGGCACTGGATCAATTGGATATCCACAAGAAAAAAATAAATAAAACTGTTCATTTACCATACACAAAAATTACTTACTAGTGGTTTGTAGATTTGTAGTGAAATATTTCTCAAGCAGGGTATAAAAATCATTAACCATAAAGGAATATTTTATTAAACTGAATATTATATTAAAGAAATTTTGTCTATCAAAGACACACCATTAAGCAAGTAGGGAAAAAAAACAACAAGCCTCAGAGAGAAGAAATATATATCACAAATGACTGACAGAGGGCTCCTATACAGACTTTATATATTCCTTTTATAATCAGCTAGAAAATGTAGACAGCCTAAGTGGGGGTGGCAGAGGGACCAAGGGGAATGGACAAAAAAGCTGACTGGCAACATTGCTATCTTCAGAGTGTGCATATGTGTATGTGTGTGTGCATGTATGAATATACCTCTTCCCTGCCTCCCTGGTTTTGTTGAGAAACAGTTTCCTAAAGTCTTTCTGTCCCCTTGTTGTCCCCTGCTCTCCCTCTGCTGTCCCATCTGTTGAGGCAGAGGTAGGAAGTTTGGAAGAAGACAGAGGCTTGCATAACCCAGTCCTTTCCTCCCTTCTCTTCTCTGGGTGTCCCAGCCCACATAGAATATGGCTCTTGCTTTTTTACAGCTATGACCTAAGCTCAGCACTGTGATGTGAGCTCAGCGCTAGAGGTGCTTTCCCTGCAGAGGGAGCTGCTCTGTCCTGTGCAGCATGACCATGATTAGGTGAGGAATGTCTATCTTCTTGGAGAGTTTAGGTAGCAAGCCCTTTTGACTGTTACACTGAACTAAGTCTTTTAACTCAGCCTTTTCAGTAACAGTGGCAATCACGAAGGCCTTCATCTGTCTTGCTGTTTGTTTTTTTTTTTTCATTTTGTTTTTTGATTTCTCACTTGGTTCAGAGCCAGAACGGAAGAAGGTTGGGAAGATGGGTACTAATTATCAAGCATTCTCGAGATCCAAATTAGCATACATAAACTCTCATATGGAATATGTTCATAAAAATTTTAGTCATTCCCTTAAATGTTATTATATTCTATAATTCAATATTAGAAATACATGAACTTGCTACCTTCCCTATGTCAAATTTTTTTTTTTTCCTCATGAGTTTTCACTTCTCAGTATCTTCCTTAAAAGGCTCAGTGAGGCCATTCATGTTATTTAGTCTGAGATCTCAGGAAAGATGAGGAAGAGGAGGGAAAAAATGGAGAAGGAAAGAAGAGTAGAAAATATTAATAATAGCTTCTGTTTATTAAATGCTCTTTATGTGTCAGGCATTTAGTGCTTTACATGTATGACCTGATTTAATCCTCATGACAAACTCACTTTACAGATAAGGAAACGGAAGCTAAGAAAAATTAAGCAATTTGCTTGATACCACAGAGCTTGATAAGTTTCATTTCTCTGAACTTCTATGTCATTTTCTGACCATTTTTTATCCAGCCCTTGCCATCTCTTGCTGTATGGTACTTTTATTTTTCCTACATGTTTCCTGTCTCATGAAATCAATTATTATTAGTCTTTTTAAAGCATAGATTATTTCTCATTTCAATTTATATCTACAGTCTCTAAACACCACCCTGGACACAATAGGTGCCCTGTCAATATTTGCTGGTGATGACATAAGAGTTTCTTAACAAATGAGACCATAAGAAATTGTTGTACAAGTTCTGTGGATAAAATAGGGAATTTGGTCTTTGTGTCACATAAGCTGTAAAAGGTTATGCTATCGATAAATAAAATATGTAGTGAAATTTTTAAGGGGTTTGAAGTCAGGGATCTGGCTCTACTGTTTACTGGTTGTGAGACCTTGAACAAATCCTCAACCTCTCAGAGATTTTGTTTCTTCTCCTCAAAAAGGAATTGCATCTCCCTGAAAGGGTTAAAAAGAGGTAAAAATAGCTTGGGCAGATTGAAAGCTGTAATAAGATGATATCATCAAATTACATTAGTCATTTGATAATACTATATGATATACATGCAGAATATATGATATACAATATGCATATCATATAATATGTTACATATATAAAATATATAATTAATAAGGACCTACTATATAGCACAGGGAACTATACTCAATATTCTGTAATACACCATATGGGAAAAGTATCTGAAAAAGAAGGGAAGAAGGGATATATGTGTATGTATAACTGATTCACTTTGCTCTACACCTGAAACTAACACATCATTGTAAATCAACTATATGCCAATAAAAATTTTAAAAAAATAAAATATATATTATACAGATATATCATATAGTATTATACTGTCATTTTATAATATCTGTTAATTATTTGGTTATAGCCCAGGGTGAGCTCTCAATAAATATCAAGACTCATTCTCTAGACAGAGAAAATGCTGTTACTGTCACTGATGTGAAGTTGCTGCTTCCTTCCTCTGTCTTCTTTATTTTCCTCTCTACCTGTCACTTCTGTCCTGAGGCATAGGTCCTGTCAGAGCCATGAAATATTAATCAACTCTCTGAGGGGAAGTTTTTCCTAGAACTTTTCTTCTACCTAATTTTCCAAGCTCCTATGAATCACTCTTTTCTCAACCTTATCCTATTCTTGTTGCAGACCTAGATTAAGGATTCTTGAACTCATGCTGGCAAATTGTTGGATTGGTAGAGTCCATATTAGATCATCTTCTTCTATGCCCTGAAGTGGCATAGATTACAGGCTGTGCATTCATTACATGCTTAAAAATGCTTATTGGTTAGAATTTAACTTTATCATAGAACACACTCACCTATATTATCTTTTTCGTGCTCTATCAAGAAGCTCTTTATGTCTTATATAATTATATCTTCCTGAAGGCAAATTCCTAAAAGAAGATACTCTCTGCATTGAAATTTTTTGAGTAACACAAAAATGATTTTTAAAAATTTATTTAGAAAAATACATGCTTGCGATTTTAGAAAATTCAAGGAAGACAGAGGTATGAAATAAACCCCCCAAACCCCCATGATACTACCTTTATCAATGCAAGAAATAATCATTAATTAATTCTCATGTATACCTCCAGAAAATAGCTATACACACAAATATGCTCCAGTCTTACACATCTTCATACTCCCTGCACACATACTTGTTCACATACTAGAATTTGGACATATATACATTTATTCTTTTAAATACATATAGTATGTACTACTCATAACTGTTGTGTAACTTAAATATCTGAAATATGATAATTATAATAGTTGTGTATTGGACACAGAATCTACACTATTTATTTCAATTGCATTCACAGAATTCCATTGAATGGGTATTTCATAACCTGTGGAATTCTCCTACTTAAAAAGACTTCATTTTTTCCTTCTTTATTTATACTTTTTTTTATTTTTTTGGTTACAAACAGTGCTGCACTGAATGTGGTTGTGACTCTATTATTGCAAACTTGGGTCAACATTAATATATCCATAGGGGGCATACAAAAAAGGGGCATGGTTCAGTTAAAGTAAAAAAGCTTTTGTATCTTGATAGGCATTGTTCCCACAAAGTTTGACTGGTTTACACCCCCAAGAAAAGTGTAGGAGAATGACAATTTTATAGTTGATTAAAAAAATGGCAACCTATTACATTGCTACCTTTTCTTGTGTGTCTTTTTTTATGAATGAAGCTGATCATTTTTTCATTGCTTTTCTATTCTGATAATGGTATATGAATACAATTCCCAGATTTTTCCTGCCATAATACATGCCCTCCAAAATGGTGGCAGTCTTGTGTGAAAGGGGAGAGGTTAACACACTAGCATTTATGAGTAGTTCTCTAACATTTTGCCTCAGGATCCTTTTTTACATTCTTAAAAATTATTGAGATCCCAAAGTGCTTGTGCTTATGTGGGTTATATCTAGTGGTATTTAGCACACTAAAAATACTAAAAATGTATTAATAATTATTTAATATAATATTAAACCCTTCATAAGTAATGTAAGTGATTTTTATGAAAATAGTAATATTAAAAAAAATATAGAAAACAGCTAAATTCTGGTATCTGCTTCTGAATCCAGTATCATAATATCAAGTATCATGTAGCCTCTGGAAAACTCCATGATACTCTGGTGAGATAATGACAGTGAAAAGGGCAAATGATGACTTATCAGTGTTACAAAAGACATCTTTAATCCTGTACACCCAAAAGGTCTTCGTGTATCAAAAGGTACATGGACCACACTTTGAGAACCACTTTATTAGAGCAAGAATTCCTTTCTATAGAAATAAGCAAGAATATCCTGTTTGCTATTTATGTCCTTTGAGCTTGAGCGCTCAAGCTTCAGAAATCAACTAATCACTAGCAATGTAACAGAGAGACAGTCTAATGAAGAAAGAGTCAATAATAAGGAAGAAAACACCACCAAGGTATCAGGCTTGATTAATCAAAGCTTTTTTCTCTTTGGCTTGATAGTTATGGAAAAATAAATCTTCCGCTATGGGAAGTTTATTCTGGAAAATTTTGAGCCTAGGAAAGATTCAAAATTGAAGCTAATACTACACGTTTCATTATTTGATTTTCGTATCTTCAGTTATAATTACGTGTAGTGATTAAATCTGATATTGACTGTACCTGGGCTCCATTTATTATTAAGTTTTTTTTTGTTTGGTTGTTTTTGTTTTACTGACAAGGATGACAGAAGTTCAATTTCTGCATGAGAATATGAGCTAACAAGGTTTTTCCCAACCTTCCCTCAGGATTTTAGTTTCATCTGTTTTCTTACTGCTATTCAGAGCCCTGTGCTATTATTTTTCTTTTATCGCCTTACTTTATTACATACGCATATAAAATTTACATACATTCATAAATGTAATTTCATATATGTGAACTTCTCTTGCTTGCCTCCTCCAGCTTTTTATCCCCTTAATCTATTCATGCTATTTCCCTCCCCAATAGCCCCAAGTAGTTAATATATTCTTCATATTTATTTCCATGCTCCCATAATATACCTCCTATACACACATAAATACAAAGATACATTTAGAAGTACAAATTTTTTTTCAAAAAAGTATGACCATAATACATACATCTTTCTGTATCTTCCTTTTATTTCACTCAATAATTATCCATGGGGAATACCAACAAGGGAATGAGTATATTTTTAATTTATCATTCTTAAGGGTTGCATAACATTTTAAGTTTATTCAACCATTCATTATCTTATCAAGGGCATTGTCATTGCTGTTAACTAGTTTTTTTGTTTGTTTGTTTGTTTGTTTTTTGTGGTACGTGGGCCTCTCACTGTTGTGGCCTCTCCTGTCACGGAGCACAGGCTCTGAACGCGCAGGCTCAGTGGCCATGGCTCATGGGCCCAGCCGCTCCGCACCATGTGGGATCTTCCCGGACGGGGGCACGAACTCGTGTCCCCTGCATCGGCAGGCGGACTCTCAACCACTGCGCCACCAGGGAAGCCCACTGCTTACTAGTTTTTTATTAATTATTATTATTTTATATCCTTGCCACCCTGAACAATGCTGAAATACAAATACATATGCTTGATGATATACAGTTATATACCAGCACTTTTGTTTTGATAGGATAAAAGGATAGAATCCTGAAGTGGAACTGCTGGGTCAACAGGTTTATAAGTAAAAAAAAAAAATTAATAGAAGTTGCAGATTACTTTTCAAAAGGGACGTAGAATTCACATTTCCATCAGCAAGGCATAAGAATATCCTTACACTTGTTAAAAGTGTAAAATTTTATACTTGTTAAATTTTAAAAGTCTGACTAGTAGAAAATGTCTCATTATTCATGAATTTGAATGTATTTTCATACTTTGCTGAAATTTCGAACAAAGTTCTTTTGCAAATATCTACTTAAATTTTTTTGCATACTTTCCTATGAGTTAGTATAACAGGATGTTCACATGGGACTCTTCCTGTGTATAGCTTTGATTGAGACTGCAATTCTGAGAGCAGTAGGTGCTATCCTCACATTCCAAATCAGAAGGCCAGTTTTTCTATACAGGACTTAAAAAGGAATTATGAAAAACTGGCTCAGTAAACATTAATCCATCATCCACATCGAGGATCTATAAAAGCTAAAACTGTATTAAAAGTTCAAGAGACCAACAATAGAGGACATTGCAAGTGTTAGAGAAAAAGTGTTCCCTCTTCCCTTAAAGCCAAGCAAGGAAGCTTTGATAATAGCATGGGAAGCTAGACATATATCCCTGGAAATTTGAGGGGTGCAGAAATTAGGATGTGACTCACACCAAAAAGTCTAAAGCAGAGACTGGCTAGAATGGCATGCCCCTCCCTGGGCAGAGCAGAGACAACAATGGGATTTCCTACAAGCTAATTAGGTCCCTGTGTCAGAAATCTAGACGAGGTATTTTAAAAGGTGAAAATACATGAACTGAGGATGGGCCATGAAGAGCCACAATCTGACTTGGGAAAGCCTTGACTGCCTAAGATGGGACATACTCAGCGTCAGGTCTAAAAAGAACACACACAATGTCCCTCAAGAGAAAAAGCTGCCATTTGAACATCTGCCTCTCCCAGAGATGCCAACACAAGATACAACTGTCCAACTTGTCTTCCCCTTAGCCCTACTCCACCCCTGTGCTTCGATCCTGGAGGATCTTAAAAGCAGTTTTGTGAGTTGGGGAAGTGGAAAGGAGGAGAAGGGAGCACACAGGCGAAGTGAGGACATAGAAAAAAGATGATCACACCCCCATACTGGTTTCCTTGGAAGTATTTTATTTACCTTTTCTGACTTTTTTGGGTGAGTACTGATTTACTTTCTCATTTTTCTTCTCTGATAACTAAGGCCATAAATGTTTCTGAGTACTGTTCTCACTGTTTCCCAAAGGTTTATGTATTCTTTCTTATAGGGATTTTTTTTTGTGTGGTATGTGGGCCTCTCACTGTTGTGGCCTCTCCCTTTGCGGAGCACAGGCTCCGGACGCGCAGCCTCAGCGGCCATGGCTCACGGGCCCAGCTGCTCCGCGGCATGTGGGATCTTCCCGGACCGGGGCACGAACCCGCATCCCCTGCATCGGCAGGCGGACTCTCAACCACTGTGCCACCAGGGAAGCCCTCTTATAGGGAATTTATAATTTTTCTTTGATCTTAGAGTTATCTAGGAGTCTGTTTCTTAACTAGTATTTATGATCTTTAAAATTTCATTAAACTATTAAGAGAGGCTACTGTTGGAATTTTAAGAAGTTTCTAAACAACACTGCCTTCCCCTTCTTTCCCTTTCCAATGAGAACCAAATGGGAGTTGTAACCAGAAGCCAAACCTGTGGATGAAAATGTCAGCTTTATCACAGAGTAAGGCTCAGTCCAAGGCATGGGCTTGCTAAACGTTACCTCTGCTTTAGCAAGACTTACCTACCCAGCCCCAAGAAATGTTAAATTATAGCACAAGGGTAGCTCGTCCCTCAAACTTACCACTCGCTGATTCCTCTTATACATGCTAGGGTTCAAGTCTGAGTGTTGGTGTACTCTAAATGACATTGATGTCAAAGTAACTGTTCTCTGCATGTACGGTACAGCAGTGTTGTAGACGTCAAGCTGCTATCCCCTGAGCACACACCATGGGATCTCCATGCTTCCAGCCCCTTCACATTAACACAGATTCAGGAGTAGGGAGGCCCCAGTCCACCTATTCATCTCCTCCTACAGTAAGATACTGAAGATCAAGAAGAGTCATCACCAGGTGAAGCTGATACAGAATTTTCTCCCAAGGGTCTGTGAATCTCAATGGGCTCTCTGGACACTGCTGTCTGAGCTCTTGTATAAGCTCATGGGAGAGGTCTGCCTCAACCATCTACTGGCGGAGATGTTAAATTACAATTCAACTGGCTAGGAGCTCACTTGCTTTTGGCTTTCCATCAGCCCGAGCAGATCCTTAGCTCAGGTGAGGCAGACAGAATAGAAGCAGGAGCTGAGAGAAAGCAAGTGAAATTTACATAGGCCTCTTTCTATTATCCTCTCCCATTATGCCATTTTAAATAGTATACAATATTTATTTCTCTATTTATAAAAGTAGTACATTATTATTGTAGAAAGTGAAATTTTGGAAAAAAAGTCACCCAAAGATAGCTTCTATTAATATTTTGGAATCCTTCCTTTTGGTTGTTATCTTGCATGTTTTAGTTCTTGTTTATGGAATTTCTAAAAGATTATATGTATTCCTTTTTTTCAGCTCTACTGAGGCTTTAACTGACATATAAACTTGTATGATATTTAAACTGCATGTCATGGTGATTATAGATATACACACACACACACACACACACACACATTGTGAAAGGATTCCCCTTATCTAGTTAATTAACATATCCATCACCTCACATATTTATCTTTTTTTTTGTGGTGAGAACATTTAATTTCCACCCTTTTAGCAAATTTTAATTATGCAATACAGTATTATCAACCATGGTCACCATGTTTTACTTTAGATCCTCGAACCTTATTCATCTCATAGCTGAAAATTTGTATGCCTTTGTCAACCTTTATTTCCTCCACCCTTCAGCCCCAGCAACCACTTTTCTACTCTGTTACTGAGTTTGATGTTTTTTGGTTTTGTTTTTACATTCCACTTATAAGTGATACCATGGAGTATCTGTCTTCGGTCTCTGACATTTCACTTAGCATAATGTCCTCCAGTTTCACTCATGTTATCAAAAATGACAGAATTTCCTCCTTTTTGTAAGGCTGAGTAATATTCCATTGTGTGTGTATCTATTCACCTGTTGATGGACACTTTGGTTGTGGTTGTTTCTGTATCTTGGTTATTGTCAATAGTGCTGCAACGAACATGGGACTGCAGAATATCTCTTTGAGAAACTGTTTTCATTTCCTATGAATATATACCCAGAATGGTATCATTGCTGGATCATGTGGTAGTTCAATTTTTAATTTTTTTGAGAAATCTCCATACTATTTTCCATAGTGGCTGCACCAATTAACATTCTCGTCAACAGTATACATCCTTATATATCCTTGCCAACATTTGTTATCTCTTGTATTTTTTGTTGATAGCCGTTCTAACAGATGTGAGGTAATATTTCATTATGGTTTTGATTTGTATTTCCCTGATGATTAATGATGTTGAGCACCTTTTCATGTATCTGTTGGCCATTCACATGTCTTCTTTGAAAATTTTTCTATTCAGTTTTGCCAAGTTTTAAATCAGATTTTTTTGTTGTTTTTATTGAGTTACATGATTTCTTTATATATTTTGGATATAAGCCTCTTATCAGAGATATAATTTGCAAATATTTTCTCCCATTCCATAAGTTGCCTTTTCATTTTTTTTTTGCTGGCTTCCTTTGATGTAGGAAAGATCAAAGAGTTTTAGTTTGATGTAGTTTCAGTAGTTTATTTTTGCTTTTGATGCCTTTGCTTTTCTTGCCAAATCCAAAAAATTATTGTCATAATTAACGTCAAGGAGCCCACTGCCTATGTTTCCTTCTAGGAGCTTTATAGTTTCAAATTTTACACTCAAGTCTTAATCCATTTTGAGTTGATTTTTATTTATGGTGTAGGATAGGAGTCCAGTTTCATTTTTTTGCATGTGGCTGTCCAGTTTTCCCAACACCATCTACTGAAGAGACAATCCTTTTCCCATTTTATATTCTTGGTTCCTTTGTCATAAATTAATTGACCATATATGTGTGGGTTTATTTCTGGCGTCTCCACTCTGTTCCACTGATCTATGTGGCTTTTTTATGTCAATATCATGTTGTTTTGATTCCCATAGCTTTGTAATATAGTTTGAAATCAGAAAGTGTGATCACTCCAGCTTTGTTTTTCTTTCTCAAGATTGCTTTGGCTGTCTGGGGTCTTTTGTGGTTACGTACAAATATTAGGATCTCAGTCAGTACCTACATGCAAGTTGATCAGAAGACAGACCCTCAGGCAGCTTTTTTTAAAGTATGCAAATAGACCCCTTTCAGGGAAAGACTGGAAGATGCCTAGATTACAGAGAAAAGAAATGACTGCTTAATAATGCAGCCGAGAAAAGTAGAGTTAAAAAAAAAAAATCAGATCCCTATGTCATAACACACACAGAAACCAACTCTAGATGGATAAATAAACATCTTTTAAGATAAACTCTTACATTGCATATGTGTACCAGGAAAAGTGTGAACGAATATTCATAGCTTCCTGGAAGCTCTGTTCTTAAAAGCAAGGAAAAAGAAAAAAAAACCTGATTACAATCCAGTATGCATCAACTAAATATACATAGTGCTGAATGAAAAGGCAAGTTCAGGGGCTTCCCTGGTGGTGCAGTGGTAAAGAATCCCCCTGCCAACGCAGGGGACATGGGTTCAAGCCCTGGTCCAGGAAGATCCCACATGCCGCGGAGAAACTAAGCCCATGCACCACAACTACTGAGCCTGTTCTCTAGAGCCCATGAGCCACAACTACTGAGCCCATGTGCCACAACTACTGAAGCCCAGGTGCCTAGAGCCCATGCTCCTCAACGAGAAGCCACCGCAATGGGAAGCTCTCACACCACAATGAAGAGTAGCCCCTCCTCATCACAACTAAAAGAAAGCCTGCATGCAGCAACGAGGACCCAACGAAGCCAAAAATTAATAAATAAATTAATTTAAAAAAAAGGCAAGTTCAGAGCCCACAATGGTGTATCTTTTCTTTAAAAGTTCAAAAGTAAGCTAAAACTAAATAAAACAATGCTTAGACATACATCATATGTACCTAAAAAAATAATCAGTTTCAAAGGAATGACACAAAATATCTTTATTATAGTTACATCTGTATAGTGAAAGAGTGGTAGATAAAGATGATTTAGATAAATGTAAAATTTTGTACTGTTCTCATTCTTGGCTTAGGTAAGAGTTCCCTAGGTATTTATTATAGTATGAATAAATAATTGAATTAAGTGATTAAGATAAAAGAGGGTCATTTGTGTAATAGAAGATGACAAAATCTATGATCCAGATCCAGAAAGAAAGAAAAAAATTCTGTTTATAATACACTAAATTTGAATCTTTACTGGTATGCCACTCTATTATTTTTCCTCGACACCATTTATTCTTATATAAGAAATACTGTGTTTTATTTCTAATGCTTTATCATGTGTTTTAACATGTACCAGACAAGTCTTCCTTCATCAATCTTATTCAATACAGGCAGTCTTCATTTTTCACAATACTATGCTAACTGTAAAATGGTCAGATAGAAATGTATTCTCAAAATGCACAATTTCTCAATTACCATGAAGTCATGCAAGGTAAGCACACAGTTCTGATATATACAAGTTTTAATTAACACTACACATGTAGGAAACTACCTGTATTCCTCCATCTTTCATCCATACACTCTGTTAGATAAATTTTGAAATGTATCAAGTTAAAAAATGGAGTATTATTATATAACTCATAGATTAATTGGGAGATAATAGCCATATCTCTAATACTTCATCAGAACTATTTTAATAAAAATATTTAGTAAAGTTGCCAGCTCTAAAACAAAAATATGTAACAGTATATTTGAGGCTATGTCAGATGTAAAACTCTATCTGATGGAATTGGAAGTTAAAACTCATTAATCCATGGAAGCTCTTTCTCTGCTGTTGGTCAGAGTCATCTAACCATTATAATTTGATCAACATGCTTCTTAACAGCTTTGGAATGTTCTAGGGCACAGAAACAGATTTCAAGTAATAGATCTTGATTTGTAGGGTACAATGGACTCTATGGGAAAATATCCAAGTAAAAAATAAGTCTGATAGAACAGCAGAGGCTACACTGGAAAGAACAGTAATGTTTTCAGGGTGAGTATGAGATTAGGCTTCACCATCCCCTAACATTTCTCCTGGAGAGGCCCCTTTGTTCTAAGAAAGAGAATGGTGTAAGAGAAGGGAAGAATCTATCAGAGGCCCAATCTACCTGCTATGAGAAAACATGTGAAAAGACTAGTTATGTAAAGAAAAAACTTTTTTTTTTCCTGATGATCAGGGTAAGAAAACATCACAAGTGAAGACTGTGTGTGACAACACTGGCAATTACATGAGCAATAACCCTTGAGCAACAGAGGTCAGGGATGACCACAGGAATGGACACTGGAACAGAAGTTCTCCATAACTTCAAGAAATAGCTCTGTTCATGTCAGAATTTTGCCTCTCCAAGGACTCTTAGAAGAAATTACTCAGGAAAGTTGCAAAAAGGAAATAAAAACCTGCACTTCTTGTGAGTTAAGAAAGTCCTAGTTCAGAGATTTGAGGTTTGAGTTATTGCTATAGATAAAGGAGCAACCAGGAAACATATGGGTGACCCAAAAATCTACAGCTTTCCCAGATGTGATATGATAATATTATGCTAACTTAACCAGACTGTTTTTGTTCCTCAGTCTTCTTAACTCCAGTGGCAATTTTTCCCTCAGAGAACATTTGGAAATGTCTGGAGAAATTTTTTTTTTTTTGGTAAATTCATTCATTCATTCCTTCCTTCCTCCCTCCCTCCCTTCCTTCCTTCTGCTGCATTGGGGCCTCATCGCTGCACGTGGGTTTTCTCCAGTTGCGGAGAGCAGGGGCTACTCTTTGCTGCGGTGCGCAGGCCCCTCATTGCAGTGGCTTCTCTTGTTGTGGAGCATGGGCTCCAGGCACGTGGGATTCAGTAGTTGCGGCTTGCGGGCTCTAGAGCTCAGGCTCAGTAGTTGCGGCACATGGGCTTAGCTGCTCCGCAGCATGTGGAATCTTCCTGGACCAGGGCTTGAATCCATGTCCCCTGCATTGGCAGGGGGATTCTTAACCACTGCACCACCAGGGAAGTCTCCCCTGAAGACATTTTTGATTGTCACAACTGAGGGTGGGTGCTAGTGGCACCTAGTGGGTGGAGGACAGTGATGCTGCTAAACATCCTAGAATACAGAGGACAGCCCCTCACAACAAAGAATTACCAGTCCAAAATGACAACAGTACCAAAGTTGAGAGGCCTGGTTTAAGACATTTATTTCCTCATTGTCCCAACCTCCTTAGTGTAAGTACGGTATTTGTGTCACTGTGTCACTTTGAAGGGATGTTCTCCAAGTGTCAACCATGAAATAGACCTTTTGATTATTTCGTTTCTTCCTGTGTATACTAATATATACCACTTCTCACCAACACTTCCTCATGCTTTTGAGTATATTTGTGTCACTCTCCTGGGTTAATCCATGACAGATACATATTGTCTTTAAAAATGCGGCCATCCATCAACTTTGAAAAAAATAAACAAACCTCATCTGAAAAACAAACTGGTTGCAATTATAGCTTCATCTGGTCCCCTGGCATATATCTGTAATGCTGATTTAGTACTTCTGATAAGTGTTTCCCCAAATGCATCTCTTCAGCAGCATTAGAAATAACAGCTGAAAGAAATGAGTCTTTCCAGTTGCAGTAACTGTAGTTGGAGAGTATTTTAAATCAAATTTATTGCTAGGATATTTGTAATGCCCAAACATTTGATTTGTAATAATTTGTATATTTCTCTGCTAAGTACCATGCTGTAAAGTATTAACACAGAGGCATGCCATTATAAAAAGGATTGTTGTTGTTTATTTTTTCTGAAACTGCAATTAATGAAGAGAAGTAATTAAACAGCTGTTAAGAGAAGCTGCCTGGGATACTTGGTGTATTTATCCAAAGCTATCTGCCCCATTGTAGATCTTTATCTACACATAGCTATTTGGGGTTAGACTTCGTGAAAAGAGCATGTTTTAATATCTCAATTATCTTTCTGGTAAGAGAGGAAGAATCATAGTTTACTCTTAAGATGAAAAGTATGACCTTGAAGTGTTTTTGTTCATGCATCAAGACTCTGTTCATGCCAAGGGAGTATGCCAAGGGAGTAATCAAGGTAGCTTTTTTGCCTTCCCTGACTGCTGGGTGTTATTACCCAAATCAAACACATTTAACACATTGTGGAGGAGAAAGGAAAGGAAATGAGCTTTTAATCATGTTTTTAAAGATATTTTTAACCTGGAAGTCTTCTAACAGGGAGTCATTTTTCTTTGGAAGAGCAATGGATGGTCAGTATCAGTTATTTGTCAGAATGTGAGTTGAAAAGAACATATGATAGGCACTTGATTTTGAAAACAATTTTGCTTTTGAAAAATAAAAATCGTTTTACAATGAAAACTTTTTAATACTGTAGATAGGATTATTCAGATACCACATAATGTCAAAGCATTCAAAGGATTGCTGGAATTTAGGACAGAAATGTAACAGTTTTTGGGTAATGAAAACCTCTTGGCTTATGTAATAGAGAGCAAAATAAAAGAGTAACCTCATGAATTTGGCAAAATAAATGCCTTTAATCTTATCTAGACACTCATAAGTTATTAATATTTAGCACAATATCAAGTTAATCATTCTGTTTACAGGAAGATGATGTTTTAAATACAAGGGGATTTTTTTTTTCCTTGCTAGTAAAATGCAAGATAAGGGAACAGTCTTTCTTTTGTGCTGCAGTGGAATGATTAGAATAAGAAAATATGAATACCATTGAGAAAGAATCTGACTTTTATTTTCTGAAGAGAATAAACAAAAACGATGCCACTAATTCTACAAAAATTTGTTTCTCTTGATGACTTGAGATTTCAACATATATCAGAAAAACTTGACTGTGGCCTAGCATTCTGGCTAGCATTCAGACTCTCGTGTTGTGAAATTTCATGAGTGCAAACTAATAGGGGTATTAAGTTTATTCCCACTTTGCAATTGTAAGACCATTAATTAATAGCTGATTTTATAACCATTCATTGCCTACAGAAGGCAGGTACTTTTTTCTATCATGGACCATTCAAAAACAATCAGTCACAACATACAAATACAAAGTAACTTGTTTGTAACAGCAAGAACAGTTTCTACCCAACAAAATCCTGTTTCTGTTTTTCCAGCAACCTGTAAAAATATTGCTGAATATATGCAGAATGAATTGTTAATAGGAATTTCATATTTGTATTACCTTGTGGGTTTCACAAAATTTTCAGAAATTGGTTATTCACCTTTACAGCCTTCGCTTTCAGCAAGAGAAATGTTAGGCCTATTTAGGATGAGGAAACAGGTTCAGAGCTGTTGCATGGTTTACATAAAGCTACAGAGCTAGCAAGTGATAGAGCCGATAATAAAACGAATGTCTTTTGTACTAAAGGAAGGTATCTGACTGCCAAATGAAAATTCCAGCATTTTTAGAATCATTAAAAAGAAAGTCAATTCTAGAATGTGCTAATACGTTAAACATTAGCCACTTGTGACTGTCTAAACTTAAACTAATTGTAGTTAAATAAAATTTAAAAGTCAGTTCCTTTGTCACGCTAGCCACATTTCAAGAGCTAAATAGCCACATGTGGTGGGTGGCTACCATATTAAACAGTACAGATTATAGTATATTTCCATCACCCCAGAAAGTTCTATTGGGCAGCACTGTTTTAGAAATAAAAATTATAATAACTGAAATTAAGAAATAAATAAATGGGCTTACTATCAGACTAAATAAAGCAAAACAGAAGATCAGTAAACTGGAAAAGAAGTAATTAGAAAACATCCAAATTTGTAATAGCAAAGTGAGGAGCTTGACAGATCCTCTGTTTTGTTTGCCCTACAAAACAACTATTTACCTGGAGAAAATTATTTAAAAAACTAATAATTTAGTCTCTGGATATTGTCTTAAGGGAATACAGAAAGTAGAAAAATATTCACTCAAGGAAATCTACTAAATCTCAGTAAGAAAAATAAGAGTCAGTGGCATTTGAGTTGTTACTTTCTCCCTTTCCCTATACCTTGTACCAGCTCGGACTCATGGAAATTCTATTCTGGACACATACAACCAAGTCCAGGGCTCCCTCTCCCTCCAGCTCTAGGTCTATGATTATAGCTTCACTGGTGTTTCTCATGCCTCCTAGCTCCATGTAGCAAAACTCTGTTCTAAGTGGGAACTAAAAAAACTAGAACTAAAAAAATTAAAAATTCAATTTCTCTACCCAGACCCTACTTACAGAGAAGAAACTCTACTTCAGGCAATAAAAGCCCAGGAACACTGGGGTCCTGACTGCCCCTTCCTTAGCTCACCTGTAGGATGAAGCTTTCATGCCCCATTGTAGCAATGAGGAGAAAGCCCAAAGTAAATAAAAAACGGCTAAGAGGATGTCTAGCATACGAATCTGATACAGGACCCCTCATTCTCCATGACTGGTATGGAACAAGGGGAAAATCTAGAAGTTTCTAGATGCCCAGTTCAGAAGAGTTGAGACAACAGGTGTAGCAGAAGCTTGGGCTTGCGAGAAAGAAGCCTCACACTATGATGACCCTGAGATCAGAGACCATGGCATGTCAGAAAAATTTTAGGAATATTTGCCATTACAACTCTAAATTAGCTATATTCTCAGAGACTGCAAGCACAGGCATGCAGATGAATGCAGTAAGACTAATCTACCTGATGGCAAGTGAGATCAGCAGAGAAATACAGACCAGCAGGCAGATCAAAGCTCCACCTCTCGAGACCAGAATGTATTTAACCCTCCTCTATATCCAGGCACCGTTTCAGGAAGGACCAGGGAAGGGAAGCCTAACTGCTAAAGGGAAAGACAGAGACCTGATGAGGAGTGAGGGCTCTAAAGTGACTTAAAGAAGCTCTTTTAAACTTTAAGAAACTGAAATATGTTTAATTGGCAAGTTTATTATTTTCTCTGCCAAAAAACAGAAAAAGAGAGTCCCGTGGACATGTCATCAGTTATAGAAAAATTAATGCTTTGACTTGTTTCTGCACGCAAAATGCTATACAAAATTTAAATTATATTTTATATGTGAAATTTTACCCAGTTTTAACTTATGTTATAAAAACCATTTTCCATTTTACTAAAACTATTTTAATATATGCCTTTTACACCTCTTGGCAAAGCAGTTTCTTCTGCCTCTCTTTAGTCTGAATTTTTACATTAAAATATTTTAATAATCTATAATCAGTTTTGTTGTCTTATCTGAGAAGATCTAATATATTTTTTCCCAAACACCTAACCAATTTGTCCCACAACTTTGTACTGAACAGTTATAGTTATCCTTCACTCACTGATTAATATTTTTACTTTATTATATATTAAATTACATAAAAGAATTTACTTTTTAGTCAAATTACCTGTTCACACTTCCATACTGATTTAATAATTATAGTTTCAGGATATGTTTTAATATCTGAGAGGGCTAATCGCACTCAACATTGTTCTTTTTCCTTGTTCTTAGCTGTTTTCCACTGTTTTTTCATGTAGGTGAATTTTGAAACAATCTTGTCAAGATTTAAAAGGAAAACATCAATGACATTTTGACTGGGTTTGGATTAAATTTGTGCATTAATTGTTGTTCCTCATCTGGAATGTGGCATATCTCTATACTTATGTATTTTTTTGCATGTGTCTGAGGAATATATTTGCTGGGTTTTGTGTTGTTTGTACATACAGATCACACATGCTTTATTTTAAAGATAATAGTTATATTCCTTCTCATTTACTTTCTGTTGTATTTGTACTAGTATATAGGAACTGTATGAATTTGTTGTATATTTTTTATATGCACAGTCATTTACAGAGCTCTTACTAGTTATAACAGTTTTATGAGTGAATTGTTTTGGCTTTTTAGTTGGCTCTTGTATTTTACTTAGAATCACTTCCTAGTTTACACTAGACTTGACCTGTTTCCTTTTTGTCCCAGGGCACACAGATCAATGCTGCTTCTGTTTCTGCCTGCTTTAATGACATGGTGCATTTTTAGCTTGCAGTCATAGTGCTTTCTTCTCCATGGGCCCCAAGGATGACAGTGTGCATTGGAACAAAACAAACAATGCCATAAATATGCACTACTTATAGTGTATTGGTTAACAATATCTGTGCTCCAAAAAATCAATTAAACAAGATTATATATTCTAGCAGTTTCCAAACAGTGCCCTACAACCATAAACTGTAATTTGTGGTATACAGCACAAGTGATGAAATGCACAAACAGCCTGGTCCTGGTGAAAGACTCTATTGCTTCCAACAGATCAGCCATTGCTTGTAGTTCAAAGACTGAAAATATCTTCCTTTGAGAGTAAACCAGGCCCAGTTATTCCAGGCAGCCTCACCATCTTAAGGAGCCAGACAATATCTTCTTAACTGGATCTACCTCAGTGGGGGTAGGTGCTCTGGGAAAACTTAATCCTTTTAAAAGAAACATTTTTTTCTTGACCTCATAATTACTAAACAGATATTCTTAACTAGATAAGGATTTCTTCTGCTGCAACACTTGAATGTAGGGGAAAGACCATTCAGAGAAACAGGAGAAAGGTGTTTGGTATCACTTTTCCTGTGCAGGTTCCCTGGAATCAGACACAGGGGTTCTGCCTATTTGGGTGAGCCCTGCCTCCTAAAGGAATCAGGAGCCTGGCCCATCAGTGGCTGCCATCCCTAGGATTCTCATTGTTACAGAGGCCCCCACAGGCTTGTTAGTTGCATTTCCTTTGTCCCTGCCTTTTATCTCAAAGCCACTGACCTGATGCTGCTTCAGCTGAGATAAAATAACTATACCTGTAGATATTCACAGGGGTCTGAGTGGGAGGCTTGACATCATAGTAACTCAGAAAAAGATAAAAGGTGGAGCTAGCAAACAACAGTGAACACAAGCTGCAACTTTATTTGGAGTTGCTATAGTTGAACAACAAAGGAACCAGGTTGACTCGTTTGGTTTCTATTGTACTGGAGTGATGGAGTTATTTTAGTGTGTGTCCTAGCTCTTCCTTCTAGAGAATCAAATAGAAATGGATTGGTTCAAGCCCTAGTGAATACATTTGGCTCATAATATAGTTTGCATTTAAATCAAATTTATAGTTGCCTAAAATAGACTTTCCAACGTGCAGAAGTCATATAAGTAGCAGTCAGAATGTAAGAGTACTTTTTGCCATTCATTCAAAAGCACATAAGTTGCTAAAGATACACTTTTCAATTGTTCTCTGTTCTACTGAGACTATTGCAAGGATTCAGTTTCTCCTCAATTACACTAATATGATGCATTTTTGTCTGCTGCTGTTTTAAATCCCTATTTTCTCTAAATGTGCTTCCCTGTAATACTAAAAGGTGTCAAGTAAAACACCAGGGAGCTCAAAAGTTTGTTGTTTATTTCTTTCCCCTTTTTGCATTATTTTTCCCCCCTTTTTTTCTTCTTTTATGAGGATTCACAGGTACAGTCTAACTTTATTCTTCCATAGCAATTGTCAGCTGGGGAGATTTTGCTCACAGGGGACATTTGGCAATATTTGGAGGCATTTTTAGTTATCACAGCTGTATGAGGGTTGCTACTGGCCAGTGGGTAGAAGCCAGAGATGTTGCTAAATATCCTACATCACATGGGACAGCCTTCACAGCAAAGATTTATCCACTGCATGTGCCAAGGGTAAAGAATGAAAAACCCTGTCTAGGAGAAATAAACAAGATTGATGGCTTTTAACTGTTACATGATTTTTAGAGATGGTGAATTGATATGTTTTTACTATATGATTTTGAATTTAAATAGGGAGATTAGTACCCAAAGAGGGCTTCTACGGATAGAACTTTCCATGAAGTCATTTATGAATCATTAAAATTCTTACTTTTTCTTAAATCCATCATTAGATTTATCTCAAGGTCTGATGTCACTTTTTTATTTCATAATCTCCTCTTACACATCACTGATGTAACTAATTGAAGGATTTTCCTGTGAAAAAATAGAAACTAAAATTCCTTGCAATTTCATTTACCTGGCAACGGTAATATTTAAAACAATTTTAAGTTTTTGCATGTTTCTGAGAATAATACATTTTTATGTATATTTTAATTCTATTGAGGTAAACTGAGACTAGTGAAACCTAGTATATTTCATACAGTTATGTTTTCCCAGTTACACCTGAATTGCATTCTTGGTTTTAACATTTTTACTTTTCATTCTTACTTTTTATAAGGGTTCAGACAGAAAATTTCAGTCTTTGAAATTTTTAATAAAATAAAATTTACCTACTGCTATGGACTGAATGTTTGTGTCCCCCCCTTAAAAGTCGTATGTTGAAGCTAATTCCCAGTGTGATTGTACTTGGAGATGAGGCCTTTGGGAGGTAATTAGGTCACGAGACTGGAGCCCTCATGATGGGTTTAGTGCCCTTGTAAGAAGAAACAGGAGAGAGCTTGCTTATTCTCTCTCTCACTCTGTGTGTGTGTGCGCGTGTGTGTGTGTGTGTGTGTCTGTCTGTCACTCTATATGCATTTTGGAAGCAGTTTGTCAATCATGCTGTATGAGAGACCAGAAATGAATGCAAAAATAGATGA